>NC_063214.1:121618154-122818154 GCF_020740725.1 Corvus hawaiiensis
AAGCCCCTTTCCTATCCGCTGGAGATAGCATTTATCTCTCTAATTGACTCTGGTAATTCACCACTCCCCTCTGGAAAATCCAAATTTTCCCCTTAGTTTTTAAATTATTATCTTCGTACTTGGCTGGTGGTTGGTCTTGGACCTTTGGCATTGTAATATTAAGAGACACGGGGTAAATCCAAATTTCTCTTCATGCTCATATAAACTCAAATTGATTTTCATGTTCCTTTAAATGCAGATTTATTTTCATGTTCATACAAACCCAAATTTATTTTCACGTTCATATAAACGCAAATTTTTTTTCATGTTCCTGTAAACCCAAATTGATTTTCACAGCTATTTGAGGAGCCCTTTGCTACAAATTTAGTCTAAAAGCACTACATTCTCTCCTCTAATGACCCAGAAATTGCCTAATTTTATGTTCATTCTCTGCTCCTTTAGCTTTAGGCCCTTTCCAAGCCTCTGTGCAGGGGGAAAAATCAGAATTAAGGGATGAATTTCCACCAGATTGGAAAAGGAAGATTCAAATCCCGCATCATTTGTGCACTGTAAATTCACGATTGGAGTTCTTACAGAAAACCTGGGATATTTAAAGCAGGAAAATTGTCGAGATAACCAGAAGGTTATCAATGATTTTTTGGTGCTTTCCAGTTGATGTCTTTGTGCTCTGACCTCACAAACCAGCCCAAGTGCTCGTTAGCAGGGTGATTACAGGGCATTTATTAATAACCAGGCAGTCTGGGCCACCGAGGCTGTCTGTCCACAGAAAACAGAAGATTTTTTGTGGCTTCTTTGGAAGGAAAGGCAGAAATCGGAGTCATCTGGAGCTCTTGATCTCCGTGAGCAGCACAGGGCAGACTTTGCAGAGCTGGCGGATTTCATCCCCCGAACCGTCTGCGCCGCGAAATGATTTTAGGCTCCAGCTGATTCCAATTTTCCTTCTGTTTGTTTCTGTATTTATTTGCTTTGTAGAACAACACAAAGATCCTCCCGTGCCTAATGAGAGCAGATAAAGTTTCCTTCATGAGGACAAGCGAAAGGCTTTGGGCTGCGCCTTTTTTGCTCAGGAAGTTTGTGTCCTTCATTCCGATTTCACCCAGCTACCTCAGCACAGGATTCTGGCTGAAGTTTCAGGTCAAGATTAAGGCTTTTGCTGTGTCTTTACAACCTAAATAATTCTCCTTTAGCTGTTACTTCTGTCCTTCTGTGATATCCAAGCTGCTGGAGAGGGGGGATGCTCAGACTGGCCTGCTTCCAGAATTAAACCTGGCAGGAAAGGCTGGCAAGGAAGGATTCCTGTCCCTGACAGCTGCTCCACATCCTGATTTATTTTCCTGCCTCTCTGGCCCGTTTTTCCAGGGGTTTCTTGGATTGGAAGGATTGAGTTTTTCCAGGGGTTTCTTGGGACAGTGGATTGGAAGGATTGAGTTTTTCCAGGGGTTTCTTGGGACAGTGGCTTGGAGGGATTGAGTTTCTCAGTGTCCCACCTGGACATCCCTGCTCAGGGTTTGAATGCTGCTTTAGGGCCTGGGAGAAGATTCCAGGAGGTTTTGGAGCTGGATAAGTGGGAATGAGATGTTGAGCAGAGCCTTTGTCCTCAGGGTGCTTCACCCCCCGAGGGTCGCTCTGAGCTGAGCTGCCACTCCAAGATGTGACACTTTTCCTTCTTCTCATCCCATGGGAATGATGCAGAGGGGTTATGAGGAGTTTTTACCTGGGAATAGGTGCTGGTGGAGGAGCCAGGAATTTGTTTGCTGTGACCCTGTTTGGTTGCAAAGTTGTTCCCCCGAGCAGGGTGAGAATCCAGCACCCGACGGTTCCTTTGGTGGAAGCTCCCATGGGATTTTCTTTCCTATCCCTCCCTCCTCTGCTGGCTCTGGGCTCCTCTTATTTCCTGGAATTGGCTGCCATCTTCTCATTTATCCCCCAAAAAAGGTTATTCCCAAATCCTTTGGGGGAAAAAAGCTCTTTGGGTGTGGATTCCCTATCCCTGGAAATGTTCAAAGTCAGGCTGGACGGGGTTTGGAGCAACCTGGGATGGTGGAACAGATCCTTGGCAGGGGCAGGAGGTGGAATTAGGTGGTGTTTAGGTCCCTTCCTTCCCAAATCATTCCATGATTCCCTGATTTTTGACTGCTGATTGCAGTGCCCTGTTCAGCCCCACGCTGGCTTTTCCCTTCTCCCACCTGGCTGAGATCAGCTCTGTCCAGGGCAGCCAGAAGTCCCCATGGCCTGGGGTTTAATGTCCTTCCAAAGGGCTCAGGATCCACCTCAAATCCTTCCAGGCTGGAGCAGCTCCATGCCCAGGCTGCCCTGAGCAGGGGGAGAGGATCAGGATCTGCATCCTGACGTTCCCCTCACTTATTCCAAAAAGAAGGTGAATTTGAAAACAACTGAAGAGAATTTCTCCTCCAGCAGCAGCAACAGCAGCAGCAGCAGCAGCATCTTTTTTGTTTTCCCTGACTGGAGTTATTTTCTGGCAATTCTTCCCGACCGGAAAAGCTGGAGACTGCAGAGTTGGATTTGCATTTTTGTTCGAGTGCCTGCACATGTCCTGCACACTGTGTTCCTTGTCAGCCTCTCACTTCTTGTCCAAAAAGCTTGGCTTGCCCCATCCAAGCACTAAAGCTGCAACCTCGCAGGCTGACCCGGCTTGGGAGAGCAAAGAATGAATGGCTGTGCTGCTGTAGAGACTTTATTATTAAAGCTTGATAATAATAACTCCAAAATTTCATTCTTGTTAAATTATATTACACAGACAAGCTCGAAACCTTTTATAAAGTGTTTGGGGTTTCCTTCTTTTCTCTCATTTGGGTTTCCTCTTTTCTCTTGTTTGGGTTTCATCTCTGTTGCTTTCTCTGAGGATTTTGTGCCACTCCGAGGGAAATGTGGTGTTGGTTCTGCCCCAAAAATCTGCCCCAGTGATCCCTGAAGGACTTGGTCACATCTGAAAGTGGCTCCCCCACCCAGTAGGGAATCAGGGAATTGAATCCCAGACTGGTTTGGGGTTGGAAGGGACCTTAAAGCCCATCCAGTGCCACCCCTGCCGTGGGCAAGGACACCTCCCACTGTCCCAGAGTGCTCTGCAATGAATTTTTGTTAAGAAATGACCCAGAAAAACCTTCAGGAAGGGCTGAAGAGACTCTTCCCCAGTCTCTGGTACTGATTTCAGACCGGTAAAACCATAAAAAGCTGGAAAACACAAATATAAAGTGTGGTGGTAAGATTCCAAAACGTAATGGAGGCTTACAAGAAGTCTGGAGAGGGATTTTGGACAAGGGAATGGAGTGATAGAAAAAGGAGGAATAATTTTAAGATGGAAGATGGCAAGATTAGGTGGGATCTTGGGCAGGAATTGTTGCCTGGGAGGGTGGGCAGGCCCTGGCACAGGGTGCCCAGAGCAGCTGGGGCTGCCCCTGGATCCCTGGCAGTGCCCAAGGCCAGGCTGGACATTGGGGCTGGGAGCAGCCTGGCACAGTGGGAGGTGTCCCTGCCCATGGCACGGACTTGGAATTAGATTATCTTTCAGGATTTTTCCACCCCAAACCATTCCATGATTCTATGATTAAACCAAGAGCAAAATTCAAGCAGAAACTCCTGGGATTATATCAAGCAGGAGCAGTGCTTGGGTTGGTTTGGATTTATTTCGAGGGCAGCAGAAAATTTCAGCTTCTTCTCACTCAGCACATTCTGTCCCTGTCAGGGTCTCAAAATCTGGTTTAGATTCACTTCTTTCTAAGAAAAGGAGTGGGAATTCCCTCGTCCAGCATGGGAGTTTCCAGAGGCAATCCCCCAGCCCTGCCCAGCCGTTGGCCGGAGGTGCAGCTCCCGCCAGCCGGGCAGTCAGGGCCTGGGATTGTTTGGGAAGCTGTCAGCTCCCAACCGGAGCTGCCACATCCCGAAATCAACATTTCTATTGATCCCTATCCAGAGCACATTCCTCCAGCATCAAATCAGTGCCCTCGGCCTGACAAAGCTCAGTATTTCCAGCTCCTGACTGGAACATGGAGAGGGATTGGAGCTTGGAAAGGGATCGGAGCACGGGGGATTTGTCTGAGCAGCTCCACATCCTGCTGCAGAGGGGCTGCATGTGCTCATTTTCCGGGAAAATAACCTCAAAACCCACCAGCCAAACCACAACCTGCAGCTTTTCCCTCTTCCCTCTCTTTACAACTCCTGTATTCCCAAAATTTAGGAGCAGTTTAAGGTCAGGGTTGGTTTCAGTGTCGCTGGTTTGGTTTGCGGAGGGTTTTTTTCCTTTTTCCTTTGGGATATCCCAGAAGGGGCTGCTGTCCAACACGCCAGCATTCCCTGCCCTCTGAAAATACAGGGACACGTGGCTCCGGAGCAGACTAAACGGGATTTAATTCCAGCTTTAGGCGGTGGCTCCCTGAACAAAGCCCTGACTGTGCCTGACCCGGCCCTGCCTCAGCAGGGAACCAGCCCGCACTAAACAAATCCTGCCAGGCTGGCAGGGATGGAATTCCAAGCCTCAGGAAGGCCAGGAGGAGCAGGGAGGGTCACTTGGCTGTAGTGGAGCATCCAGGGGAATTTTGTGGGCCTTTAAGCCCGTTTTAGCTGCTGTTGGTAAATCCTTCAGGATTAATCCCATCCCTCCTAAATCCACTTGTCCAGTTGGATTGTATTTCCCATGGCTCATGTGAAGGCATCTCCATGTTTCTCCTGCTTCTCCCACCAGGAAAATGGCATTTTTTCCCCATCCAAAAGCACTGATCCCATTTTCCCTGGGATCCCATTTTCCCTGGGGAAAAACAGGATAAAAAATAACGGGGCACAAATCTGGGCACTTCGCACAGCCTGCAAAGCTCCTTCTATGGGTGACAGGGACAGGAGGAGAAATCCACCGAAATCTTTGCGTCATTCCTGGTTTTCCCATTTCCGATGAGGGCTGTGATAAGCTGACACTGCCTTTCCAACCTCTCCCTCTGGATGGATCCCTGCAGGAATTTTTCCGTGGGCTGGAGCACACAGAGCTGCTCGTGCTCAGGTAGCAGAGCAAATAAACTCTGGTGCTACCAAGCTACACCTGGAAATTTTTCCTCTCTTTGAGCATTTTCCTCCTCTTCCTGCATTTTTTCCCTCCTCCTTTCTATGAATGCTGCCCCAAAGGTTTCTCCACAGCTTTTTCCACCCGAAATCTGGGATTCAGTGGTCGCTGGCAGCATCATTTTGTCTCACAAACACGATATTGGTAGAAAAGATCCATCAGTGGTGTCAAAGCACCCATTTCCTTCCCTGCTAATCCAAGCTGGTTTAGTCTCTGAATAATCTCAGCCTTGTGCTGGGAATATCCCAGATTTCAGACTCTGCCACTTCACGACATCCAGAGTGAATCCTGGATCCTTCCCTATCCCGGCTGCATCCCATGTGAGCCTCGTTAGGAGCAGCCAGGCAGTCAGGAGAGAAAATCAAATTAAATCAGTGGCAGCTGATGGTGTCAGCACTTGCTGCTGGAGCAAAGTGTTGTCTGTGCTCCATTAGAGTGGAATTCCAGCCCAGCCAAGGATTCCAGCTGGCTTCAGGGCATGGATCATGGAATTATGGAGTGGTTTGGCTTGGAAGGGACGTTTAAGATGATTTTGTCCCACCCCCCGCCATGGGCAGGGACACCTTCCACTATCCCAGGGTGCTCCATGTCCCATCCAGTCTGCCCTGGGACACTTCCAAGGATGGAGAATCCATGACACGTGGATCCTCACCTGCAGGATCTGCTCCATCTCCCATCCCTTCCCCAGACTGGGATAAGTGGCAGGCAGGGACATTTAATTTGGGTGTTGGGCTTAACAGATCCCAGTTCAGTGCCCTGCCCTGCTCAGGAGGGGATTGCACCTGGATAAGACTTCCCAGAGGGAATCTTGGATCCTCCAGAGGTTAATGCTCCTCCAGGGAGCATTAATTGTGCCACTCTGTCCTCACCTGCCTCTCCAACCCCTGTCCAGAGGGTGGATGATGTCTGGACTAAATAAATCTGTTGGAAAAGCTGAGTTTCCTGCCTCCTGCCCCTCCTCCCAGCACATCTGGGCCGGAAGAAATTTAATTTAAGCCCTGTGTCTCTGGCACAAACAACCGGGAGCTTCAAACCCTCGGAAAGAGCGGAGCTCTCTTAATACCTCCCTAATTCCTGCTTTTCCTGGTGGTTCCAGCTCTGGCTGCGTTTCAAGGGAGGGCAGCGCTTCTGTTTTGAAATGATTTGGGTTTTGTAGCCTCTGAGGGGAACTGGTGCCACTTTGGGTTGGTTTATTCCTTCAGGGGGCACACGGATCCCTCCAGCCCAGGCCCCACTGAGTTTTGAAGTGGGTTTTTCTCAATCTGTGGGACTGCAGCGGTGTTTTGGTGACTCAGAAGGGCTCAGCCCTACAAAAACACGTCTTCGAGCGCTGGTTTAACTTTCAGTGCCTTATTTTGTCCCACAGAAGGCAAGAGGACAACTCAGTTTAGGAAAGTCAGGCCTGCTCTTAAGCAGGACAGTCAGAGAACTTAACCTCACAGGAGAAACCCAGAATTGTTTTCTTCTCCTGCCTGCCCAAGTCACATCCCTAAAAACTCACTCCAAAGGGGTTCTGCTGCTGTTAAACTCCCAGATAGGCTGGGTTTAATCAGTAGGGGAGAACTCAGAGCTGATAAGATCCCCCTTCCTCTAACTCCATCTCCCATGTGCCGAGTAGAGATAATGACCCTGGGCTTTGCTTGGAGAACGCCCCAAGATCTACGGAGAATTTGCATCCTAAGAGAAAAATCGTGGGTAAAAGTCAGAATAAATCCATTTTAACACATTCTCGCATCAGTGAATAAGGGCTGGGAAGGAATTTTGGCGGTTTATGCAGCTCTCAGATGAGGACAGTCTGAGCATGAGGAGTCTGGAGAGAGACAGACCAAAATTTCCCAAAATTTTTCGTCCAAGAGCTACAGCCTGAGGAAAACAGGTTCTCATTTCCCTCCATCCATTCCATAAAGTTATTCCAGGGTGCCAAGGCAGCAACACTTAGGCTTGGTGTAAAAAATCACTTCAGAATTGTTTGGGTTTGGAGGGACCTTAAAGCTCATCCCATCCCAATCCCTTGCCATGGGCAGGGACACTTCCTTCCACTGGAATTAGGAAGATAAATTGTTGATATTTCCCACCAAAATTCACTTTTCACCTCTCTAATGACACCCACTTGGTGTTGTTTAACTTTTAGGCTCCATTTAATCCTCAAATTCCTGCTATATTCCCTTATTCCTGTTTATTTTTGTGACTTCACCTATCAGCACATGGATAATCCTGGATTTCCAACCCGGCACATAGAATTGACTCTTAAAACCAAATCCAGCTTCTGCATTTTCCACATCTTTGTGTTTTCTGCTCAGAGCACAGGTTTTGCCATGTAAAACAAAGTGATTATTCCAGCCAAATCTTTGGAAAATTCTGTTCTTTGGCACACCTTTGTGTTTTGATACTTTTTTTTTCATGAAGTTTTCGATTTCTGGAAGGGAAACCTTCCTAGGAGGAGACTTAAATTTCCATCAATCAGGAGAAAAACTGTTCCCTCTGGCATATTCGAGGTGAGCTTGGAAGACAACATGAACCAGAAATAAAATCCCAGATTGCTCCATTTTGTATTTCAACCCTGCTTTTCTGGAGTGCTTTTTGCAGAAAATTCCTTGTTTTTTAAATTTTCTTGGCCTTTTCAAGTTTAGGGCATTGACTGGAGGAGCCAAAACTTTGGGATATGCAGCAGGTGAGGGAAAACCGAGCATCTAGCAATAAATAAATGTACAGGTGGTGTTTTCCAGCACATCAAAGTTTGTATGGCACCACTGGAAAGGCAAAACCATCTGGAAATGCTGCAGCCTTGGTTTGGTTTGGCTGGGAGAGGATTTGGGATTCTTGCAGAAAATTGTTTTGCAGGCAGCTTGGGGGATATATTTGGAAAAGTAGAATGGAAATTCTCTGCCACTTTCATGGGCTGGCCCAGCAGCAGGGTGAGGGTTGTGGTGACACTGCTGAAGGATGGGGACATCCAGAGGGACAGGGACAAGCTCAGGAAGTGGGAATCTCATGCAGTTCAACAAGGCCAAGTGCTGGACTTGAGTTGGGGCAAGCCCTGGGATCAGTCCAGGCTGGGATGAGCAGAGGGAGCAGCCCTGGGAGAGCTGGAGCTGCCCCAGTGGATTGGGAAAGGGATTGGGATGGTGCCCCTGTGCCCCTGTGCTCAGGTGAGAGCCCACCTGCAGAGCTGCCCCAGCCCTGGGACCAGCACAGGGAGGACGTGGAGCTGCTGGAGAGAGGCAAGAGGAGGCACCAGGATGAGCAGAGGGATGGAGCAGCTCTGCTGGGAGGAAAGGCTGCGAGAGCTGGGATTGTTCAGCCTGGAGAGGAGAAGCTTTGGGCTGAGCTCAGTGTGGCCTTGCAGGGCCTGAAGGAGCTGCAGGAAAGCTGGAGAGAGACAATTCCCAAGGCATGGAGGGCCAGGAGCCAGGGAATGGCTTCCCAGTGCCAGAGGGCAGGGCTGGATGGGAGATTGGGCAGGAATTGTTCCCTGGCAGGGTGGGCAGGCCCTGGCACAGGGTGCCCAGAGCAGCTGGGGCTGCCCCTGGATCCCTGGCAGTGCCCAAGGCCAGGCTGGACATTGGGGCTTGGAGCAGCCTGAGACAGTGGGAGGTGTCCCTGCCCATGGCAGGGCTGGCACTGGATGAGTTTAAGGTCCCTTCCAAGCCAACCCATTCCATGATTCCATGAAAGAACATTTCTGTGGTAAATCACCCAAGATCAGGGGTTGTAACACAGGAAAATTCCAGCTCTCTTTATCTCTCTGGACACCATGGGACATTTCACTCTGGTTCAGAAGAGCTTTGCTCTCTGCAGCTCGTGCAGTCCCTGTGAAACATCCAACAGCACAGAGAGGGCAGGCTCGGGCTTCCTTTGTGGAACCGATTCCTAAACATTTGCTTTGGAAGAAAACAGCCTTGTTTAGTAGGAATGAAAATATCATTTACTTCCCTTTGATCCAACGGAAGGAGCCACGTGACGGGACTAACACACACTGTGGGTCTGCCTGTGTCTGCTCCCGCTCTGGATCAGTCTCCTGTCTATTCCCACTCTGGATTTGCCTTTGCTCCCACTCTGGATTCATCTTTGTTCATACTCTGGATTTATCTTCATTCACACTCTGGATTTATCTTTGTTCACACTCTGGATCTGCCTTTCTTTGCTCCCATTCTGGACTTTCCTTTGTCTGTTCCCACTCTGGATCTGCCTTTGTGTGTTCCCCCTCTAGATCTGTCTTTGTTCCCACTCTGGATCTGCTTTCCTCTGCTCCCACTCTGGATTTGCCTTTGTTCTCACTCTGGATCTGCTTTCCTCTGCTCCCACTCTGGATTTGCCTTTGTTCCCACTCTGGATCTGCCTCTATTCCCACTCTGGATTTGTCTCTGTCTGTTCCCACTCTGGATCTTCCTTTGTCTGCTCCCCCTCTGGATTCTCCTTTGTCTGCTCCCACTCCATGATCAGGAATTGTTTCCAGTAGCTGCATCCCAGCGCTGGGGCGTGTCCAGAGGAGGGTTCAGGCTCTCCTTCCCCTCAGCAGGCCTGGCACAAGGCCCCGTCTGTTCTTTAATTACATTTCAACAGCTGCTTTTTATATATTTGTGTTTCCTTATTCCAACGTGGCTTAGGGAAAAAAAAAAGGGGGGAAAAAAAAGGGAAAAAAGAGAGCAAACAATGAGCAGGATTTAACCAAGAAACACAAAACGCTGCAACACAAGGAGCTGTCATGGATGAGCCAAAATCTTTCCGAGAAAGATGATTCCCTTCCCAGCCCCACGTCGGTGGAGGAACGGAGCAGGTTGGGACCTGGTAGGAAAACAGGAGGAAAAAAAGTCCTGGCCTCCCTTTCCAGAGAGGATTAAGAGCAAAGGTTCTGATTCAGATTGACTTGCAAAGAGTCCAACACCATTTGTTATCAGCCACTCACCCTGCCAGAGCCCTGGGGGATGGGATCATGGCATGACTGGAGCTTTCCTGGGCATTCCAGGGAATCTTCTTGTGGGAACAGCAGTTCCCAGGCCTTGTAGAGTTGCTCTTGGTTTTAGGGGATTGATTTGTTGTACTCCCACCCACACACTCCCTCAGAACCTGCTTCCAGGTGGGAAGGGGAGCTGGGAATATCAGCTCCAGGTATTTCCCCTCCAGAAGCTTCCTTCCAAGGGATCCTTGGGAGAACAAACTTCTCCCCACTCGTTCAGCTCAGGGGAAGTTTATCCAGCGGACACTCAATGGTATCTTTGTTCCAGCAAGGATAAAACCTAAAAAGTCGATGGAAAAGGCAAGATTTGTGATTCCTGAAAGGAAAACCAAGGTTTTCCCTGCCTGGCCAAGCTCAGCCTCCGAGCTGGAGAGCAGGAATGTTTTTTGGAGCTGTGCTGCTCCATGAGAGGTTGTTTTGTGCTCTTCATCACGTCTGGTTCATCCGTTCTTTGTTAAAATAATTCTGTGAGGGTGACACCAAAGAATCTCTTGTCTCGTGCAGTGGTCAGGAGAATCTGGACTCGGAATTGGAATTCTTGGGCTGGGAATTGCTTATAAATTGTCAGAGGCAGTGGCAGAGCTTTCCTTCCATGGCTTCATCCAACACATTCGTTGTGAACATGTCGAAACTTCTTTGGATTCATTTCCAGTTTGGCCTCTGCAGCCTCCTGTGGCCAAAATCCCGTGATTTAATTAAAAACTGTGTGAAAAAGTCATTTCAGAAAAGTTGCCTGACAATTTTTCTGCCCTTGAGTGAACAATATTCGCCCTCGCTTTCTTCCCTGCGTTTATGATTTTATAGGCCTCTCTCTTTCATATTTTTTCTACACATGCTGAGGCTTTTCTGGACCCCAGGAGGAGGAGAAAAAGGAATGCAAAAACATCTGGATCACCTGGCATCTGGATGGTTGGCCCTAAATACTCATGTTGAGGGAAATTATAAAAGCAAGAAGAGTCTGTTTGTGTTTGTTGCTGAATGATGACAGAGAAAAGCAAAAATCCATTGAAGCTGCAGTGAAAAGAGGTGGGAAAAGAGAAGGATAAAAAGTCCTGGCCTCCTTTTCCCTGTGGAACAAGCTTAGGACCAAGGCAGCCAAGTCTGGGCTGGATGTTTCCTCCTGAGGAATGTGGTGGATAATAATGAAGTCCATTAGAAGTGGCTTTGGCCCAAAGGGGATCATAAATGCAGGGTTGCAGTTGTCTCCTGCAAACAAGGCTGGAACAGCACTCGGGAACACAGGTGGGAATGAAATGCACCAAAACCCTAAAATACTTTAGGAACAAATGTGCCAAAGGGTCACAACCAGCTGGGAAAATGAGTGCAGGTATTAAACCTCGTGCAGGAGGTGAGGGAGGAACCTCTTGTGTGGAAAAGCTGAGTTTAAACTCTCCCAGCAAAGTTTGTCTCTGGTTTTGTTTAAAGGGCTGTGCTCAGGCCCCGTTAACTCCCAGCTCTTTGCTGTTCTTTGCTTTTATTTGCACAAGTGAAAGCAGCACAATTTGTTTTATGACCTGCCAAACATCGTGGCCCAGGAACGAGTTCCCCACCCGTGGGCAGAGTGGAGGGGTTCCGGTGCTCCCAGTGGTACCCAAAGATGAGGGGAAGGAAAACCCTTTCACGGCATCTCATGTCTCATTCAATCCCCAATCCCACCTCAGCCTTAAAACCCCCCCAAGCTGGGATGCTGCAACCCAGGGAGAGAGGTGAGGGCGTTCAGAAGGTGTCTCAGAAGCTGCCGTGTCTCACCTTGGAGATGTTTTAGGTGAATTTCTGTCGCAGACTGAAAAAAACCCCCCAAATATCCCGAGCAGCTTTGGATCCAACCATCCCAAACTGCTCATTCCTGCGTGACACCAACCTTTAGACCTGTGATTCCTTTTAGCTTATTTGGGGAAACTTATAATTAGATTTTCCTCTTCTTCCTGCTGCCCCCATCCCAGCCCAGCTGATAAAGTGCCATAAATCCTGGCCTTCATCCAGGCACTCCTGAATCAGGCTGGTTTTGCACATTGCACCATATGTAGACAAAAAAACTTGGGGAGAGGCAGAGTTTCTTATTCCTGGCATGCAGGAGAGTCCCTGAGAGATCTCATCTGGGCTCCTGGCACGAGTACAAAGTGGCTCTCGTCGTTTGATCTGCTGTCTTAAACTTAAATGCAAAATCTGATAATTGGGTCAGGCAGGAGAAGAACCTCGCTAATAAAGCTCTTTTCATTTCCTTTTCCGAAGTTTCCTCTTTTCATCTTCGCTCTCTCTCCTTCTGGCTCGGCAAGGAGCTGGAATCAGCTGTTAGCAGTGGAGATGGCTTTCTGGAATCTCATCTTTTTCCCCCAAAAATCCTGCCTATCACCCTGCTCTGCTTCCCTCCCTTGCTCTCCTGGAATATTTTCCTCAGAAGTGTCTCAGCTTTTACAAAACCTGGAATGTGTGGTAAACATTCCCCACAAATGTCACCTCCTTCCAAACAAAAATCATCCAGGAATCTTTTTTTTCCTCGAGGAATGCCTTTCATGCTGTTTTTAACAACACCAGAGCTTTGGATTCCTGGGAATACACAAATTCCTGGAATCTCCTTGCGAACCAAATGTCTCCGTGATAGAAAAAGGAGAGACTCGAGCACTCATCCCTCATCGGAGGGATTTTCTGGGGAGAGCTTTGGTTTTCCCCAAGGAATACTCAGGAGCATTCATTCCATGCTGGGTTTGATGAGTGGAATGACACACTTGATGGCTCCCTGATAAATTCCATCCCAAAATTCCCATTTTTAAAAAGCAGATGATGCATCTCAAAAAAGCCCAGAGCTACGGAAATGATCGGCTTTCCTCCAAAAATCCCCTCTTGCCTTTCCTCCTCATCTCCCCTCTGGAAATTTGGGAATTCTCCTCAAGGCAGGGAACAGAATCGATGCTTGGTGAAGAACCAGGGTAGGTTTCACCTCAAATAATGACCACAAGCACAGCTATAACCAGGAAATCCCAGTTTTTCCTATTTTCCAGGAGAGATTTCGGGGGGTGTAGCTGGGCCTGCTCTCAAAACTGCATTTTTGGTGTATTTGTGGGAGCAGTTGCCCAGCTGGAATCCTTACAAAGTAAATTGGCTGGTTGATTAGGAATTCCTAAATAATTCCTTGCTCAGATCTGTAATTTAGCTGCTAAAATAGAAATAGATCCCACAAATCAAAGGAAAACTCTGTACAAAACCCTAAATCAAACTGGGAAAGGATATTTTTAGCAGTTACATTTTCCCTGTGCGTTCCAAGTCCAGCTTTAAATACTTAATTCTGCATTTTGGGCTGGAGCAGGGACATTCCAGCAGCTGGGCAATTTCATAGGAGAAAACATCGGGAGCGTGGAATACAAGAGCAGAAAACTGAAATGCAGCAGCTGCCAAACACCCTGAAAATACTGAAAAAAGAGCTCAGGAGGAATATTCAGCTTTGCAGTTGTTAAATAAGAGAGAAAAACGATAATAAAGGGGCTCAGAGTCATTTTTAGTTGTCACCAAAATATTTTTTAATGGTTTTTTTTTCATTTGGAGAAGATGAAACGACTCTGGCAGCGAGGTGAGAACACGAGGAAGGGTTCCCAGCAGGGTTATTTGGATTTTTGGCAGGACAAGGCTCAGCTCCTGGGCCTTTTCGGGGTGACTTGGACCTTTTGGAGGTTTAAATATTGAGTTTAAATATTGGCATTGTCCTGCTGTGGCAGCTGTGGGGATCCCCTGGGAAGCCTCTGGATATGGATGGGGTTTTCCTGTGTCCTGGACGTTCCCTGTCTTTGCTGGAGCCTGTTTTCCACCCAAAGATGTTTCCATTCCTACTTTTATTGTCATTATTTCACATCCCATCCCTCCCAGTGCCTAAAGGGGTTATGGGAAGGCTGGAGAGGGACTTTTCATGGAGCGAGAGGAAAAGAGGGAATGGTTTTCAATTGCCAGAGGGCAGGGCTGGATGGGAGATTGGGCAGGAATTGTTCCCTGGCAGGGTGGGCAGGCCCTGGCACAGGGTGCCCAGAGCAGCTGGGGCTGCCCCTGGATCCCTGGCAGTGCCCAAGGCCAGGCTGGACATTGGGGCTTGGAGCAGCCTGGCACAGTGGGAGGTGTCCCTGCCATGGCAGGGGTGGGATGGGATGATTTTTGAGGTCCTTTCTAACCCAAACCATTCTGAGATTCTGGGATTCTGAAGCTCTGTAGGATGCAGGTGATGAGCCAAGAGTGTCCCGTGGGTCTCTTTACAGCCTGAACATTTCCAAACACTCCCCAGGGAGAACTGAATGAATTCCCGAGGGTAACAAAGCTGCTGCTGCCTCTTTGTGCATTCCCACATCCTGATCTTTGCGCAGGATCTTGGCCTTTGCCACTCAGGGTTGGTGCCCTGCCATTGACCTCTCCTTGGTTTGGAGAGAGCTGCTCCAGCTGAAAACAGCTCCCATGTTTTGGGAAGAGGAGTGGGGTTTGCCAAAGGAAACAGATCCCTACAAACAGCACCACAGGCCAGGAAAATCCCAGATCCAGCAGAAAATCCTGGGCATTCCCAAGCACCAAATCCAACACTGGAGACCAGAGCAACATTTTTTGGAGGCTTCTTTCCCTCAGGGTGATAATCCAGGAAGGAAATGGGACCATGGCTCCTGCTGCACCACTGGAGACAGGGAAATAGGGAGAGGAAAGGGAAAAGGGAAAAGGGAAAAGGGAAGAGGGAAAAGGGAAAAGGGAAGGGGAAGGGAAGGGAAAAGGGAAGGGGAAGGGAAGGGAAGGGGAAGGGAAGGGGAAGGGAAGGGAAAAGGAAGGGGAAGGGGAAGGGGAAGGGGAAGGGGAAGGGGAAGGGGAAGGGGAAGGGAAGGGAAGGGAAGGGAAGGGAAGGGAAGGGAAGGGAAGGGAAGGAAAGGGAAAGGAAAGGGAAAGGAAAGGAAAGGAAGGGAAAGGAAGGGAAAGGAAATTTCCTCACTGTCCAAAATCTCCCAGGAGCTGCATTCAGTTATAACCATTTGGTGTGGTTGGGATTGTTTTAATAATATCTTCATTATTATTATTATTATTATTATTATTCCACATTCCTGGTTTAGTCTTTCATTCTGCCCAGAACTCCCTTCCCTTGCTTTCCTCTTGGATTCCCTGGTTTGGTGTTCCAGTCTCCCCCGAACTTCCCTTGCTTGCCGTCCTCTCGCAGATTCTCCGAGCCCTGCCCAGACTTTTCCCCATCCTGCATTCCCCAGCTGACTCCAACCCCAAACTTTCACTTGCAAGGGCAGAAGCAGCAGCACCAGCATTATTTTACTCCAAAAAGAAATGTGACCAAAACTACTCCTGACAGGTGACAAATCTAAAACCCACTCGACTCGGAGGCCGTTGAACAGGAGCAGCCAAACGTTCCCAGCAGTTGCTTAATGCAATTACTTGATTAGGGCAAAGCTTTTCATTTCCTAACCACGACAAGAATAAGCAATAAAGCTGTCAATAATTTCCAGGCAGGGCTGAGGGCTGGTGGTCAGCCCCGACCACAGCTTTGCATGGTCATTAACGCTTCTCCATCAGTGCACCCAGCAAAGCCTTGAGGTTCTCCAAGGATTTCAGCTGGATGGGAATGACCTTTTCCTTCAGCAGCTGCCGGGAGGGTTTTAATTCCTGAATATCCAGCACATCCTAATGTTTTACATCAATCCTCCATTTAAGTCATGTTGTGTTATTTTGAGGTGGCCAACGAGCTTGGCAGCCTATGGGGTTCAAGATGGGTCAGTGGGGAAGTTCCCCTCAGAAAGTGCCAGCAAAAGGCTCCAAACCGTACAAGTGCTTGGACAAAAGATGAATTCCATCAAGAAAAAGAGGGATTTGTCTTTTTTACCACCAGTTTTGTAGCCAGGGACTAAGGGAGAGGTGATGGCACCGTGCTCAGCTCCTGGGGCAACAGGGATCCATTTCCAGCTCACCCAGATGATCCTGAGGGCAAAACTGACTCTGTCCCAAAAATGCAGCTTTGTATCCCCCCCAGTGTTTGCTCCAGGGCAAAGGGGGATCTTCACTGGGATTCTGTCAGGATCAGGATGGAACCTCTGAAGGGCATCTCCCAGGCATCCTTCCATGGTGGAAGGTCTGGAAAACACATCCTGGATGGGAGGAGCGGCTGAGGGAGCTGGGAAAGGGGCTCAGCCTGGAGCAGAGGAGGCTCAGGGGGGACCTCACTGCTCCCCACAAGTCCCTGCCAGGAGGGGCAGTGAGGGGGGGTCGGGCTCTGCTGCCGTGTGCCAAGGGAAAGGAGGAGAGGAAATGGCCTCAAATGGCACCAGGGGAGGCTCAGGTTGGAGATTGGAAACAATTTTTCCCTGCCAGAGTGGTGAGGCCTTGGGATGAGCTGCCCAGGGAGTGCTGGAGTCACTGTCTCTGGGAGTGCTCAGGAGGAGTCTGGATGTGGCCCTTGGGGACAGGCTTTGGGGTGCTGCTGGTGCTGCTGGGGTGGCACTGGGTGATCCTGGAGGGCTCTTCCGGCCTTGATAATCCTGGGATCATGTGAAAATGGGATATAATCAGCCCCAATGTCCAGCCTGGCCTTGGGCACTGCCAGGGATCCAGGGGCAGCCCCAGCTGCTCTGGGCACCCTGTGCCAGGGCCTGCCCACCCTGCCAGGGAACAATTCCTGCCCAAGATCCCATCCAGCCCTGCCCCCCTCCACCCTGAGGCCTTTCCCCTTTTCCTGTCACCACAGAGAGTCAGGAACATTTTTATTTCCATGGAATATGAAATAATTCCCCTCATCCCTCTCTCCCCTTAAGCCATGTTTATAAATCCATCCTGTCCATGCTAATGAAGGAGAAGTCTCGAGCCTGTGCTCAAAATTCCAAGTGTGAACTCCCCATGTCCTGTGGCACAGAAACATTCCCTGCCCTTCCCCAGCTTTATATCCAGGCTTTTAAACTCATTTATGGAATAAATAAGAATATTTTCTTTTAGGGGGCTGGGGCCTGGGCTGAGAGGTGCAACAGGAGAGGATGGGACACCATTAAAGGCAGGGTTATCCTCATCCCCTGTCAAGCTAAAAAAGAAGTGAGGAAACGCTGTAGAAAAATTTAAAACCTAAAAAAACTGGTTAAATAAAATCAGTGCAAAATATTTTTCCTCCATTTGAATATAAATATTTCCCTTTGGGCTTGGTTTAGTGTTTTATAATTCTTCACTTCTGTTTTTTGTTGGAGGTTAAAAAAAAAATCATGAAACCTAAAGGAACCAAAAACCTCAACTTCTCAAAGCAACAAACAGCAAAGGAATGAGGCAAAATGTTCATTTTAAAAATGGCAAAATGTTGTTAATTAAAAAAACGGCCCAGTGAAATTTAATTTTAAAGCTGTCATTGAGAAAATATCAAAGAAATTAAATCCTTTAAAATGATTTCCCTGTTTTTCTGGACTGAACCTCTATGTAAATTTTATTCCAATCCATGAATTTAGTTAATCCCACTGAAATACCAGATGCCAGGGGAAAAATAATTCTGCTCCACTCAGAATTTAAGGAATCATGGAATGGTTTGGGTTGGAATGGACCTCAAGTTATCCAGTGCCCCCCCTGCCATGGGCAGGGACACCTTCCACTGTGCCAGGCTGCTCCAGGCTGGCTCTGGACACTTCCAGGGAGTTGCTCCTCTATGGAAAATTGGGATATTTTCCGTGTTAGGAATCCTGTGTGCCCCAGCCGAGGCTTTTCCTCCTCCTCCTGCCTCTCTCATCAGAGTTATCCCAGCCTGGGACACGGAGAATCGGGAGCAGCTCTGCTGTTGACAGAGCAGGTGCTGATGAGAGCAAGCCTGAGAGATGGAGAGGGAAAATTCCCAGTGCTGGAAGAGCAGGAAAATCCCAGCTGAGCCCCTGGTGTGGCCCAGCACGTGCAGCCCTCACCTTGCCACACACAGGGGTTGTTTCCTCATTTCACTTCCAAAGGAATCCGAGTTTCCAGAGTCAGGGAGGAGCAGACCCCAGAAGGGCTCCCCTTGATGTGGGGTCGTGAGGGCAAAATTCCCTCTCCTTTCTCGTCCTGAGCGTGGATCAAAAGGGAAATAAAAAAAAGATTCCTCTGTTTGCTGCTTCCTCTGTTTGAGATTCCAGATCCAGCTTTTCACACATCTGGAATTCCTGCAACCTGGAGCTGGGAAAATGTGTGTGTGGGAAGTGTTTGTGTGAACAAATTCCCAGAGCTCTCAGTTCTCCGTAAAACTCAGTTTTGTAGTTGCAGTTGTGGCTGCAAAATGCTCCTGCAGGGGCAGAGAGGAGACTGGAGAGGTGTAGGTGGGATATTGGGAAGAAATTTGGGATGGGAGGGACTCTAAAGATCATCTGTTTTAAACCCCTGGGATTAAATAATTAATCGGACATTAATAATAATTATTATTAATAATATATTAATATTTATTAATAATCACAGTAATAGTAACGTTTATTACTAGTTATAATTATTAGTTATATTAAGATTATTAATAAAAATATAGTCATAATCATTGAGATGGGCAGGGAACCTTCCACTATCCCAGACTGATCCAAGCCCTGTCCAACCTGGCCTGAATTCCATGATCCCGTATTTTATATAAAATAAACAAAACCCATTGGAACTGAAAGTATTAAATTTGCCATGGGATTCCCAAATCCCAAAACCTGGGTATTAAATTTGCCATGGGATTCCCAAATCCCAAAACCTGGGTATTATGGAATATAAAGGTGGTTGTAAGGCAGGGAATGATTCCTTTTGGGATGAAAAAGAGGCATTTTGGGGCTATCTGGAAACACGGGGGGATGTGCCTTACCCAGCTCTTGTCCTGATTTTCCCAGGAAACCTGCACAAGGAAGGCTGGCATTGGATATACACAGATACAGATATAGATATCAATAGAAGTATAAATATAAATATAAATATAAAGATATAGATATAAATATATAGATACAGATATACATAGAAGTATAAATATAAATATATAGATGTAGATATAAATATACAGATATAAATATGAATGTAAATACATAGATATAGATATAGATAGAGATAGAGATAGAAGTATAAATATAAATATATAGATATAGATATAGATAGAAGTATAAATATAAATACAAATATAAATATAAATATATCGATGTAGATAAAAATATAAATACACAGATATAAATATAAATATAAATACATAGATATAGATATAGATATAGATAGAAGTATAAAGATATAAATATATAGATATAGATATAGATAGAAGTATAAATATAAATATAAATATAAATATAAATATAAATATCTAGATGTAGATATAAATATACAGATATAAATATAAATATAAATACATAGATATAGATATAGATATAGATAGAAGTATAAAGATATAAATATATAGATATAGATATATAGATATATAGATATAGATAGAAGTATAAATATAAATATATAGATATAAATATAAGTATAAATATATAAATATAAATATATAGATGTAGATATAAATATACAGATATAAATATAAATATAAATACATAGATATAGATATAAGTATAAATATATAGATATATAGATATAGATATAGATAGAAGTAGAAATAGAAATAGAAATAGAAATATATAGATACAGATATAAATATATAGATGTAGATATATAAAGATATAAAGATATAAATATGTAGATATAGATACAGATATCAGTATAAAGATATAGATATAGATACAAGTATAAAGATATAGATATAGCTAGAAGTATAAGTATAGATATAGATATAGATACAAGTATAAATATAATTAGAAGTATAAATATAGAGAGATAGAAATAGATAGAAATAGCTATATAAATATACCAATAAATAAATATGTGGAGGGGGAAAAGTCATTTAAAAAAAAAAAGGGAGGAAAATAAATATCCATCCCTCGGGCCCAGCGTTTTTAAGTGGAGCAAGTGAGGAGAAAAAAGGAGGGGAAAGGGGAGGGGATCCAAACTGGGAAGCTCACGTGGAGCAGTGGAACGGGACGTGGGAGCGAGGCTTTGGTGCTGGAGCAGGAGGTGAAATGTCCGCATGGAGGGCTGGACTCGTGCTCTGCGCTGCTCCCTCTCACGTGGCGATGGCTTTGCAAACCTTAGCAGCGTCTGAACCGGAACTTTCTTTAAAAAAAAGAAGGGGAAAGAATACCCAAAAATCCAAGAGGGAGCGTTCCACAGCTGGTTCATTGTCCCACAGGGCTCTGGGTTCCCAGTCACACCAGGATGGCACCTCTGGGCATGGAGGGGAAACAGAGCCAGGAGAGCAAATCCCGCTGTTCTGTCCCTGTTCGGGGACGTGTCCCGAGGGAAAAGGTCACCAGCACAGAGTTATTGATCCCAAATTCCTTCTGCTGCTCTCCCAGGCTGGAATGCCAGCTGGAAAGAGAGCAACCAGAGATAGGAACGGAGCTGGGAAGGGGCTGGAGAACTCCTGAGGGAGCTGGGAAAGGGGCTCAGGCTGGAGCAAAGGAGGCTCAGGGGGGACCTTGTGGCTCTGCACAAGTCCCTGACAGGAGGGGGCAGCCGGGGGGGTCGGGCTCTGCTGCCAGGGAACAGGGACAGGAGGAGAGGGAACGGCCTCAAATTGCACCAGAGGAGGTTTAGATTGGATATTTGGAAAAATTTCCCCATGGAAAGGGAGCTCAGGCCTTGGCAGGGGCTGCCCAGGGAGGTTTGGAGTGCCCATCCCTGGAGGTGTCCCAGGAAGGGCTGGAGGTGGCACTCAGTGCTCTGGGCTGGGGACAAGGTGGGCACTGGGCACAGCTGGGACTGGATGGGCTGGGAGGGCTTTTCCAGCCTAAATCCTGGGATTCTGTAAGCCAGGAATAGCAAAGTGCGTGTGCAGCCTCACCTGGGCTGCCCCTCCCCCAACAGCACCTTCCAGCGCAGCACTTCAGAGCTTTCCAGCATTTAAGCCTGGTTTTAAACCATTTCACATCTACAAAACCTTTATTAAACTATTATTATTATTATCATCATCATTAATATTATTAATAATATTAATATCATTATCATTATCATTGTTATTCCTGGCTGCAGATCATTAGGAAAGTCAACTTTGTAAACTGAGGCAATCACAAGCCCTAAACTGTTTAAATTTTAACCAAATGTACAGAAATGAATGCTTTGGTGTCACTTTATTGTCCTTAAAACACGGTCCCTAAAATCCCCCAGGGGTGCAAACAGGAAAATTGGGATTGATATCAGAAAACTTCCATGAAGTTGAAGTTGAGACTTGAAGGAATTTGGCCAACTTGTGCTTTTGCTGCTGCAAGCAGCATTTTTCTCCTGCTCTGATGAGAGGAGAATTCACAATTTTTAAAGGCTTGGGCAGGGATTTTTTTACTTTGAATAATTGCAGAATAGTGTTTATTTTAATTCCCTCCTATATTTTTTGCTGCAGTTATTTATTCTTTTACTCCAGTTATTTATCCTGTTCTTCTTTCCTCTGCAAAGATTCCCTCTGACCTCTTAATTTTCTGTGAGGATCAGAAAAGTTCGTAATTAAATATATTTTGATGGAGGCAAAATGAGGAAATGTTTCCACTCAGAAAGGCAAGGTGGCAAAAATCTGGGTGGTTTGGATGCCAGGAATAAAAAATTCCCATGGATTTAATGGAGCCTGTGGCACTCCAGGTTTTAGCTGGAAAATGTGGGTACATTAAGCAGAGAATTTAAAATTATTCCTCTAAAATTGTGCCTGAAAATTTGCATTAATAATAAACACCAAGTTATTGCAGGTTGATAAACTGCAATTAAATCCTGCAGCGTTTTCTGTGGAATTACAGCCCTGATTATTCAACTTTCACTCCCTACACAGCCCTAAAACTCAACTTTCACTCTCTGATTAGACCTTAAATCTTCAACTCTGAGGAGTTTCTCTTCACTAAACCAGAAAGTGAAGGAGTTGAGGGTGAAATTGCTTCATTTATGGTAAAACCTGTGTGGAGAAGTGACTGAGATGTGGTTATTGGGGTCATTCATTCCCATTTGATCACCTCTTAAAGGAAATTTTACAAACCCTCCCAACAATCATCAAGCAGCAAAGGGTCATAATTGTAAATAGAAATATTGGAGTTTCTTTACTGGACTCCAATGGGGTTTTTTCCTCTCTTTTTCTGGTGTCTCTAGACTGGATAACATAATTCTCCTGTGTGGTTCAAAACCCCAACCATAAATCAAAGGATTCGGCAGGGTTTTGTAAGACACAGAGCCGGGCTTAACTTCTTAAGCTTAACTTCCAACAGATGTTTTTCATTAAAAACCCAATCCCTGATCTTCAGAAATTAAAGCCACCCCAAAATCATTGTCTCCAGCAAAGCATCAAACCATAAAATCAGCAGCAGCTCTCTAGACCATTAAAAACCAAGATTTTTTACATTAATCCTGCTCTTGTTTGGGGTTGCTTAAGTGACCTTCAAAAAGAGTTTTGGGGGGAGAAAGCAGTGAGGGTTTTGCAGGCTGACATTTAAGAGAATTCTCCACTTTTACTGTAATCAACAAAAAATCACCCAGGCAGAACCAAGGATTTTAAAAGGCTGGGAGATAAAAAGCTTGGAAACATTTAGGAAAATATCCAGGTTTTAATGGGGAATGCATAGGATCATCTTAAGGCACGGAAGTGACTGAGGAAATACAATATTTATTGTAAAATTGTGTTGTGAAGAGGATCCAGGTAGGGGCACATCAGCTCTGGAAATAAAAAGAATTCCTTCCCAAGGTGTCTGGAAGAAGCAGGCTCAGAGGATTTTCCCAAATGAAATGTGGGAAGATAAAATAAAAATAAAACAATAAAAATAAAAATAAAACAATAAAAATAAAAATTAAAATTAAAATTAAAATTATTAAAAATAAATAAATAAAATAATAAAACGATAATAAAAATAATAGTATTAATACTAATATTAGTCATGATAATAATTAATAATAATAATTTAAACTTTTTAAAAAATAAAATAAAGTAAAATGAAATGAAATTTTAAGAAAGTAAAATAAAATAAAATAAAGTAAAAATAAAATAAAATTAAAGTAGAATAAAATAAAATTAAAATAAAATAAAGTAAAAAAATTAAAGTAAAAATAAACCAAAATAAAATAAAATAAAAATAAAACAAAACAAAATAGCTGCTTCAGGCTGGAAGTGCTGCAGGACTGGGAGGGAGGAATTGTTTATCCATCAGGAAAGGAGAAGAGGAGAGTGTGGAAGTCAGGCTGAGCCCGCGGATCAGCTCCTGTCCCTCTCCAAGGGCAGCTCCAAAGGGCTCGGGTGCCAGGAAATTGGGAAGTTTTAAGTAATTGAATTAAGAAATTAATTGATTTTTGCAGTGGTGGCTCTTCCCTTTTGTAGCCATCCCCTTGGTCTGGCTCCCAGAAGGACCAAGGGCTCCAGGTGGCAGGGTGCTGAGGAGGGAGCACCCTGTGCCCACCGTGTCCCCAAGGGTGACAACGACGCCCCAGACCCTGAGTTGGGGGTGACTGGACTCAGTGCCCCCAAAAATTCCCAGGAAAACACCTCAACACCTCTTAAATGAGTGCAAACAACCCCCACTGGAATCCCCTTGCTTTTATTCCAACTTTCTTTAGTGGTCCTGATTATTTGGAGTTCCTGATGGATTTGTCCAAGGAAGTGCAGATACTTGTGGTGTTCAGGGATCTCTGACTCAGAACCGAGCGAGGACATCCAGGGACAGGCCCATCCTTCCCACATGTTCTGCTTTCCCCTTTCCTCTGAAGGATTTGAAGTCTGTGGAGGAGATTCCAGCCATGAGCCAGGGAAAGGTGGACTCAAGGAAGAGTCCTTCAGGTTGGATGTGGGTTTAGCTAAATCCCAAAATCCCTGAGGCTGGAAAAGCCCTCCCAGCCCAGCGAGTCCGACCTGTGCCCGATGCCCACCTTGTCCCCAGCCCAGAGCACTGAGTGCCACCTCCAGCCCTTCCTGGGACACCTCCAGGGATGGGCACTCCAAACCTCCCTGGGCAGCTCTTCCCAAGGCCTGAGCTCCCTTTCCCTGGGGAAATTCCTGCTGCTGTCCACCCTGAGCCTGCCCTGGCCCAGCCTGAGGCCGTTCCCTCTCCTCCTGTCCCTGTTCCCAGAGCCCGACCCCATAGTTGGGAATAACCATAAATTTTAGGAATGGGACAACACATGGTGCCGCTGACTCCTCCCTGTATCCTGGCAGGTAATTTATCCTCTTCAGCTTAAAAAGCTCCCAAGTTAAGCCTGGTTTTAAGCCATGTCACTTCTACAAAACCTTTATTAAACTATTGTTATTATTATCATTATCATTACTGTCATCATCAGTACAATTATTAATTATTGATTTTTATCATCATCATTACTATCATAATTATAATTATAATTTATTACTGATATTATTATTATTACTATTGCTATTATTGTTACTACAATGCAGATGTAGTTGCTCCTATTTTGGTTCTTCCAAACCCTCCATGATCAGAAACGCTCAACAAAATCCCTTGGGATGAACAAAAGGGCGTAAAAGAAATTAATTTGGGGGTATTCTGCTAAAATGGGGTCAAGGGACCTTTCCATTTCCAGAAAGAGGTTTGGAAACCTCACATTTAGAGCTAATTTTTTTCCTTGGATTGCATGTTTGGAGGACATCATGCCCGACCAAATTTGCATAAAATTTGCATAGGGGAAGAAGCAAAATCGAGCAAAATATGCAGGAATTTACAGCAGGGCTTTGGAGCCAAGATTATTATAAGATGCACTTCCAGCACTGGCAGCTTTTTTAAATTTCTTCATTAATTTAGGAAAGGAGATGGACGAGCCCGGATTCATTCCAGGCTGAGGAAATGAGAGCTCACAACAGGAAGAAATCACTTTTTCTTTTTTCCCCTCCATTCAACAAAAATCTGCCGGATCCCGAGTGGAATAGGAGTGCAGAAGAGATTCTTGGAATATCCTGAGTTGGAAGGGATCCACAGGGATCATCCAGCCCAGCTCCTGGCCCTGCACAGACACCCCAAAAATCCCACCCTGTGCCTGAGAGTTGTCCAAATTAAGTTAATTAGGCAGGATTTTTCCATGCTGGCTGCAGCCAGTGACTCTGTTGTTTTCCAGGTGTTTTTCAATAACTCCAGGAATAATCTCCATCATTTCGCCATGCACTGAAGTGAGACTGGGCTCATTAAACCAGGGAGGGCCAAATTCCTACATTTTGCCTCATTTTAATTCAGGCTTAAGAAAGGCTGAGAATGGAGCAACTCAGGAGCTTTCCAAAAACATCTCCAAGTCTGGAAACAGCTCTGAGAGAGTTCCAGTTTTGCAGAAACCAATCCTGCTTCTCTTCCTACGCTAGAAAAGTGTTTCCTTCCCAAAAATCCTCAGTTTTTGGTTAAATCCCTGCCCTCTAACCCGATAAAAAATGATAAAATGAGGAAAACCTCGTGGAAAATGGGCCAAGATTGTCCTCCATGGAGTTCTTAGGGATTTTTTGGGATAATTGGCTTTGTACCTGTGGCTCCTTTTGCTGTTTCAGGTGTCCAGGTAAACAGCTAAAGATATTAATGTGTGTGAATATTAAAAGATAAAAATGTGTGTGATAGCACCAGGAAAGCTCCCTGATGATGTGAATAGGTCAGCCTTGAATTAATCCTCCATTTAAATGCTATCCAAGGAAAATGGGTTTGTTTTCAAGGGCTGGGGAGTCCATGGCAAACTGTGCCAGGGCCTCACCACCCTGTGGTGAGATTTCTTCCTAAAATCTCACCCAGCGCTGCCCTGTGTCAGTTTAGAACCATTCCCCTTGTCCTGTCACTCTCTGTCCCTAGAAAAAGCCCCTCTTACTCATTTTTAGAAGTCCCTTAGCATGCTGGAAGGTTCTTGCTGTGCCCTTCAAAAGTCCAGCTCCATTTTTGGCTTTGCCAGTTTCCCTCAGTGCCCAGTGCAGGGGCAACATTTAAATCCAAATTATTGGATCCTAGGGAGAGGGGAGGTGGGAGGAGAGAGGAAAGGAGATGGGGAAAGACAGAATCCAAGGGAAAGTGGTGTGTGCACACGTGGGAGGAGGCTGGGCTTGGCCTGATGGTTTTTATTTCGATTCTTGGGATGGTTTGGTGAGATGGGGGCCTTGCTGGGACATCTGTTCTGGGCCGTGTGTGTGGCAGGGAGCGGTGTCTGTCTTTGGAGGAAGCTGCAGAGAGTCCGTGGTGGTTTCTGATTCCATCCACTCAGAAAATTCATGGAGGAGCTTCCAGGGGAGTTCATCTCTCTTTATTCTGGTGGGTTGCATTCTGTGGTGATTTCTGATTCCATCCCCTTGGAAAATTCATGGAGAAGCTTCCAGGGGAGTTCATCTCTCTTTATTCTGGTGGGTTTCATTCTGTGGTGATTTCTGATTCCATCCACTCAGAAAATTCATGGAGAAGCTTCCAGGGGAGTTCATCTCTCTTTATTCTGGTGGGTTTCATTCTGTGGTGATTTCTGATTCCATCCACTCAGAAAATTCATGGAGAAGCTTCCAGGGGAGTTCATCTCTCTTTGTTCTGGTGGGTTTCATTCTGGGGCAAAAAGGTTTTGTCATGGTCAAGAGGGTCTAGGAGAGCTCTGCACTGGTGGTGGTTTGGGAACCAGCAGTCCAAAAGTATGGAATTCTTTTGAATCCAAGAATCCCTGTGGTTGGAAAAGATCTTCAGAGGCCCAGCTGTACCCGATGCCCACCTTGTCCCCAGCCCAGAGCACTGAGTGCCACCTCCAGCCCTTCCTGGGACACCTCCAGGGATGGGCACCTGTCTGGTCAGTCCATTCCAATGTTTAGCCACCCTTTCCATGAAAAAATTCCTGCTGGTGTCCACCCTGACCCTGCCCTGGCACAGCTTGAGGCCGTTTGCTCTTGTCCTGGTGACAAGAGTTCAAAAAACCCCTTTATGATGGATCCACCCATCCAGGCTCTGCACAGATACTGCTCCAGGAACCAAAGGATGCTGCTCCAGTTAAAATTCCTTCTCTTCCCAGTCTGCTGCTCCCCCTAAAAGCCACGATCTGCAGGCCTGGCAGAGGCACTGCCATTTTACACCTCCCTGTTGGAGCCCCCCATGGAAATCAGGCCACTGAATTTCCCTTCTCTCGATGAGAAATGATCCAGCCACACAATTTGGGTCGATTTTGTTGGTTTTTTCTATTTTCTCCATCTTAACAGCCCTAACATCAGTTTATAAAATAAAAGAGAGTGGGGGTAACGAGTTTATTTGAGCAGAATTTATAGAAACTCGTGCCCAGCTCTGCTGCAAACAGAGCCTGATGCTTCCAGGGGAATCAAGTGGCTCCAGAGCAGCTTTTCCAGCACTGCTGGCAATAATTAACCATTCAGACTGCACTAAAAGCTGCCTGAAGGCGGAGAGGCATCTCTAGGTTGGGGATTTGCTTTAAAAAAAAAAAAATCGGTCAATAACACTTTGCCGCTGTTTGGTTTTAATTCCTTCCCATTTTCTGTGGCCATCCCTTCCAATTTTCCACGGACAACCTGGAAATTCGTGGTGCCTGCCCAATGTTTGTCAGTTTTTCAGGCAGCAAAGCCTTGGAGTTTCTGTTTTGGTGGGAGAATCCCCAACATCTGTTCCCCAGGAGGTGAGGTTGCTACCAAGCACTGCTGTCAGATTCCTCGCCAACAAGTTCCGTGGCTTCATGTGGTTTGGGTTTTGTTCTTGAAACAGTTAATTCTGCTTTATTCCTCCTCCCATAAAAAGCTAAATTTAGCCAGGATCTCCTCTAATCCGAACCATTTTATGGAAGTGACAGGGTTGTTAAAAGAAAGGATTCAGGGAAGGGAGTACAAATGTGTAAAATAAGTGAGCACGGAGTCCTTTATGTCAGATCTCTGTTCACCACTCAGTCTTGGAAGTGCAGGGGGAAAGCTGTTGTAAAAGGAGATCAAGTAAGATACTACAGAGACACGTGTAGTAGTAGCCACACATGGATGGACACACACACAGCGCTGCTCTCAGCATCCCATCCTGGAATCAGGCCTCAAACAGAGGGAGCCCAGCCCAGCTGAGGGGAGTTGTAAGGAGGTTTTGTAATATTTTAGAGAAAAAAGGCTGGAAGAGACCTCCAGAGGTCACTCCAGCCGTTCCCTGTCCCTCTGAGCTGGCAGAGCAATCCTGAACTCCACAGCACATTGGGGATCACCTCAGGAATGGTAGATTTGCCATGGATTTAAATGGTCTCAGGATTTCAGGATTTTACCACAGGGATGGGAAATGGAGACAAATATAAAATACAGCCCAAAACACTGATTCTTGCTGATCAGCCGCTCAGCTTTTATCCAAGCAGAAGGTAAAGTTCTATTTACAGGAGCCTGCTGAGACATCAGTCAGCTGTGAGTGTGCTTAAAGCGCCATTTTTCCAAATATTCATGGAATCATGGAATGGTTTGGGTTGGGAGGGACCCTAAAGATCATCCATTCCCACCCCTGCCATGGACACCTTCCACTGTCCCAGGCTGCTCCAAGCCCCAGTGTCCAACCTGGCCTTGGGCACTGCCAGGGATCCAGGGGCAGCCCCAGCTGCTCTGGGAATTTCATTCCAGGGCCTGCCCACCCTCACAGGGAGGAATTTCATCCTAAAAATCTCTAAGAGTTCAGTCCTTGGAGTGGTGGAGTCGCTGTCTCTGGGAGTGCTCAGGAGGAGTCTGGATGTGGCCCTTGGGGACAGGCTTTGGGGTGCTGCTGGTGCTGGGACTGGATGATCCTGAAGGGCTTTTCCCACCTTGATAATGCTGGGATTCTGTGGAAACAGGCAAAGGTCATGGCTTTGTATAACCCAAAATCCAGCATGGATTCCTTGTCCTGCTGCCACCCCGAGTGTGACAGTGGGGAGGCCATACCTGGCTACCTGCTCTGGTAGCCACACGTTCCTGGGCTACTCCACCTGCCACTGATCCCAAGGGGCTTCCCATGAGGGAAAACAATTCCCCTGCTGGGTTTGCCTCGCTGATTCTCCACCAGCTCCTGGCAGGGAAGGAGCTTGGAAAATTTGCGTGGAATTTGTACGAACTGGCACAGAGGGAGCACCCCTTGGACATGGAGAGTTGAACATCACCTGTCCTTGTGTGCTGGAGAGAGCAAAACTGAGGGGAGGGGAGGGAAAGAGGGAAGAGGGAAAAGGGAAGGGAGAAGGGGAAGGGGGAAGGGGGAAGGGGGAAGGGAAGGGAAGGGAAGGGAAGGGAAGGGAAGGGAAGGGAAGGGAAGGGAAGGGAAGGGAAGGGAAGGGAAGGGAAGGGAAGGGAAGGGAAGGGAAGGGAAGGGAAGGGAAGGGAAGGGAAGGGAAGGGAAGGGAAGGGAAGGGAAGGGAAGGGAAGGGAAGGGAAGGGAAGGGAAGGGAAGGGAAGGGAAGGGAAGGGAAGGGAAGGGATGGACATTGTATACAGGCAGAGTGTCAGGAAAAGGGGCAGTGGTTTTAAAATAAAAGAAGGCAGGTTTGGATTAGATATTGGGCAGGAATTGTTGCCTGGGAGGGTGGGCAGGCCCTGGCACAGGGTGCCCAGAGCAGCTGGGGCTGCCCCTGGATCCCTGGCAGTGCCCAAGGCCAGGCTGGACATTGGGGCTTGGAGCAGCCTGGCACAGTGGGAGGTGTCCCTGCCATGGCAGGGGTGGGGCTGGATGGGCTTTGAGGTCCCTCCCAACCCAAACCATTCCATGATTCCATGGAAAAGTCCCCTAGTGCTTGGCCTCCCTCCCATGGCTTGAGGTGGGATCTGACTGTGCTGGAGGCTTCCCTGCCCTGCCAGGAGGCTCAGGGGTGATCCCAGCTCAGGGGCACTGAAATGGAGTGAGGGTGGAGCAGATGTGCGAGGAGACATCACAGAATCAGGGAATAGCTTGGGAGGGAAGGGATCTTCAAGATCATCTCATTCCAACACAAACCATGGCAGGGACACCTCCCACTGTGCCAGGCTGCTCCAAGCCCCAGTGTCCAGCCTGGCCTTGGGCACTGCCAGGGATCCAGGGGCAGCCCCAGCTGCTCTGGGCACCCTGTGCCAGGGCCTGCCCACCCTGCCAGGGAACAATTCCTGCCCAATCTCCCATCCAGCCCTGCCCTCTGGCACTGGGAAGCCATTCCCTGGCTCCTGGCCCTCCAGCCCTTGGGAATTGTCTCTCTCCAGCTTTCCTGCAGCTCCTTCAGGCCCTGCAAGGCCACACTGAGCTCAGCCCAAAGCTTCTCCTCTCCAGGCTGAACAATCCCAGCTCTCGCAGCCTTTCCTCCCAGCAGAGCTGCTCCATCCCTCTGCTCATCCTGGTGCCTCCTCTGGCCTCTCTCCAGCAGCTCCCTGTGTCCCATTTTCTGGACTGGAATGTCTCGAGTGCAGTTTACACCTTTATTGGGAATGAAACCAGGCAGGAATGCTATGGAAATGCACCTTCTGTCTTCCCCAGAGGCACAATATTCCTCTATCCTCATCCTTCCAATCCTTTCCAGGCATTTTCAAACTTCCAAGCCTCCTTTTTTCCTCCAAACTGTGGGACAAGGGAAGGGAGGAGAGGAAATGGCCTCAAATGGCACCAGGGGAGGCTCAGGGTGGAGACTGGAAACAATTTTTCCCTGCCAGAGTGGTGAGGCCTTGGGATGAGCTGCCCAGGGAGTGCTGGAGTCACTGTCTCTGGGAGTGCTCAGGAGGAGTCTGGATGTGGCCCTTGGGGACAGGCTTTGGGGTGCTGCTGGTGCTGCTGGGGTGGGACTTTTTCCTTGAAATTGTGGAACACATCATCCTGAGTTTTCAGTTCCGTGCTGTCAAGCTGTAGCCTCAGCAATACCTGTCCCTTCCTGGATCTAATTTAGTCTGGGCTATAAAATAGACCACCCAACTGGAGAAGGAAATCCTGTTATCTCCATCCTAATTGCTAAAGGGGATTTTTTCCCCCCTGGAAGGGAGCCAGACGTGTGGTGGGATCCAAACCACTGAACTGAACAAAGACCACCAAAAACACTCCTCCACAAGCAGCTCAACAACACAGAGCAGGTTGCCTTTCCCACCCCAGGAAACTGGAATTCAGCCTCCCAATTTGACACATTTTGCACCAGGTTCCTCATCCTTTGCTCAGTGCTGAGGGACCTCACACTGCCCTGGGCTTAAAGAGCAGATTTCCTTGGAACATTGGGATTAATCGATCCTTCCAATGTGGTTTAAATTTTTCTTGGTCACTTTTTCTTGTCACCTTTCACTGCCAGACTCTGCCTTGCTTTTATCTGCCCTCAGAACCGCTGGGTTTCTGTGTTGCAGATAAGCTCACCATTGTTTTACACCTTGTTTTACACCCCTGTCATAATTCCCAGCTCTTCAAATCCCTTTTGGCACAGATTCCAGCATCATCCCTGCCTGAGGCTTTCCAGGGAGTCCCAGTGCTTGGCTGGGCTGGAAAAGGGCTCCCAGCAGGGTCTCAGCAGCACAGATGGAGCCTCACCTTCCCATCTCCACCTCAAATCCTGCTTTTCCTCTCCCTGGTGCTGTCCAGAGAAGGGAATGGAGCTGGGGAAAGGACTGGAAAATGCATCCTGTGGGAAGCAGCTGAACCGGGGGTGCTCAGCCTGGAGCAGAGGAGGCTCAGGGGGGACCTCACTGCTCCCCACAAGTCCCTGCCAGGAGGGGGCAGGGAAAGGAGGAGAGGAAATGGCCTCAAATGGCACCAGGGGAGGCTCAGGTTGGAGATTGGAAACAATTTTTCCCTGCCAGAGTGGTGAGGCCTTGGGATGAGCTGCCCAGGGAGTGCTGGAGTCACTGTCTCTGGGAGTGCTCAGGAGGAGTCTGGATGTGGCCCTTGGGGACAGGCTTTGGGGTGCTGCTGGTGCTGCTGGGGTGGCACTGGGTGATCCTGGAGGGCTCTGCCAGCCCTGATGACTCTGGGATTCTGTCATTTTCTCCTTTATACCCTTTGGATGGAAGGAAAGCAGCAATCAGACCTCAGCAGAAGCAAAGTGGGGCTATTCCTGATGTAATTCAGGACAAATTATGTCAATGGTTTGCACCACCTCATGCCAGGGACCACTTTAACAGGATTCTGTAGTCAATCAAGATGTTTGGGGCACAGCTGGATGAAAAAAATTCTTCCTTCCCACACACATTTGCCTTCACTGAAACAAAATTCATGAAATTAAATTCAATGAAACAAAAAATGGTTGCCCAGAGCAGCTGGGGCTGCCCCTGGATCCCTGGCAGTGCCCAAGGCCAGGCTGGACATTGGGGCTTGGAGCAGCCTGGGACAGTGGGAGGTGTCCCTGCCATGGCAGGGGTGGAATGGAATGACCTTTAAAGGCCCTTCAATCCCAACCATTCCAGGATTCCATTCTATGATTCTAATTTTTAAATAGCCCTAAATCCACAAAATGTCAGTTCAGCCAAAATCTGCATTATTTCAGTGAGGAAAAAAAATACTTTGGCCATAAAATTTTATCCAGCTCTATAAAACAGGACTTCTTTCATTTTTACTCATCCACCTTACAAATTGTTGCCTACTTTTCCCACTTTTTCTTCCCTGTTTCACTGTGGGCAGCGCTGGGGAGAGGAGCAGTCCCATTTCCTGCTGGACTGTACACCTGACACTGCCACCCAAGTGGCTGCTCCCACATCTTCCCAACAGTTGTGTCAGAAAATCAATCGGTGACTTCAGCAAAATCTTGACACTTTCTGCCCTCCACAGAGGGGGCTGTTAATAATTCATGGCCTCTCTTGTTCTGCAAAACTCCTTTCTTTCGAGCATCAACACCCCACGAAATGCTCTGTGCTGAAGCTGATGATGCTTTTAAGCATTTCAGTTCAGTTTTATTTAAGTTCAAGTAAGTCATGAAGGGGTTGAAGGTATTTTTAATGAGGAACTCGCAGTGATTGGTGATAAATAAGTCTGAGGGTGGAGGTCGTTTCGCAGTGTGGGACTGTGCACACAGAAGTGAAGCCAGCTAATTCTGTGATTGCACAAACAGTATGGTCTGGGGGAAATTAATTTCCTGTCGCAGCTTCTAGATCTGGTGACGAGGCTGAGGGTGGGGAAGAAATGTTCTGATGTTCTTGACAAACAGGAGGTAAAAGTGGCAGGATTTTTTTTGGGGGGGGGAGGGTGAATATGGAGAAAAGTAACTGGAAAAGGCACCAGAAAATACAAAAAAAAAAAAGCACCTGCTGCTCCCCATAAACAATTCCCCATAAAATATCTATTAAAAAAAAACACTTCTAGGGGAGAGTTGGTCTGTTCCTCAGTAATTTTTCTGTGGTGGTTCAGAGAAAGGGAAGGGAGGAGGAAAAATCTCTTTGAGAACAGGAGCCAAGCAGTGTTCAACACGTGAAGCATCCTGGAACCCATAAAAGTTAGGGATGTGACCTCCTAAGTTATCCATGATGGGATTTTCTATATCAAAGCAGAGAAGTAAATTCATATCCTCTATAAAAAAAAAAGGAAATTTTTCCAGGAGTTTCCCCCATCTATCCAGGGCAGAGTTTTCAAGCCTAAGCAATCAACAGGAGATTTGTGAATTGGGGATTGTGGAGTTACAAAGGCTCCTAAATTTCATTAAAGCCCGGCAAATCTTCTGTTACAACAGAATATTCCTGGTTTGAACTTTTGGAGGCCAAGAATTGGTTTAACCTGCTGTTACCACCCAGCCCTGGGGTTTGTTAGAAGTGGTGACCTCCTGTAAAGATAAAAAGCTGTAAAAACCACTGAGAAATGGGTTCTGCTCCTTTGTCCTGCTTCAGAACTCATCCACCCAGCTCCCTGCAGTGCCCAGGGTTTCTAACAACCTGAGGAAAGATGCTCCAAACCTCTCCCAGTATCTAAACCCATGAAAACCCTTCTGCAGCCTCCCCTCTCCCTGCAGCTCCACATGTGCTGCCGCCAGAAATCGCGTTGTCCTACCTCCCGGATGTTCTAAATTTAAATCCTCTCAGCCTCCTGTAAATAACAATGAAATCCTTGCCCCTGACAGCGTTGGAGGCAGCACATGGATCAGAGTTTGAGACAACACTACATGGAAAATGCCTTTCCTTTTATAGCAGAATATATTTAGAGTCTTTTAAGCTCAGCTCCTGAGCCGAGCGTGATGCTCTGAGGCCTCCAGCCCAATCAAGAGCAGAGTCACAACTTCATGTCAGTGCAATACGTTGTTAGCTGATATGTCAGAAAATCAATTAATTACTTTTAAGTAGCAGTTAGGAGTATCCACACAATCCTGCCCTGTGAATTATTAAAGAAAGCCAGGGTGAGTTTTCGCCGCTATCGAAAGCCTGGCTTGGAAGAAAGTGCAAAACGCTGCTTGTGCCCTCGAGCCTAATCAACGGCACTGGGCAGGGAGCAGGAGCCAAAAGAGGGGGGAAAGGGAGGATTCTGCCTCCCAGGGCAAAGGCACCGGAGATCTGCGATGGCTCCATGAATTCTCCTTTCTCTGGAGGTGCGACGACCTCCAGATGGGAATCGTGGGAAGAAACCCGGGAGCAGAAAAGGCCGTCCCTGCCCTTGCACGGCTTCCCCGAGGGATCTGGGGGACTTCGTGCCTCCCTCGTCTGAGATTTTCACCTGGGACACAGCCTGGGTGGGGCAGCACCTCCTGCTCTCCTCACACCTTGGTCTGTTGGAGCTGCTCCGTGGAGGAATAAATCGGGGAAGGCGGCTCTGAGGCGGGATTGCTTTTGGCTTTGGGATTTTCTCGCTTCTCGTGGTGAAAAGCTTCAGTGAGAAGGGTCTGGAGGGCACCAGGAGGTCTGGAGTGGGAGCAGCTGGAGGTTGTCCCATCAGTGCCACCAAGGCTGGGCAGGGTGGGAGGGTGCCCTGGGATAATGCAGGATTTGCTGTGGAATTCCTTCCACAGCTGGAAAAAGCCCATCTGAGCCAGGGATAGACAACCCTCGGTCTTCTCCTTCACCCTTCTCCTCTCCCTCTTCCCTCTGCCAGCAGCTTGGCAAGGGTTGGAATGGGAGAAAAGAGCTCAGAACCCAAATAATCCAACCCAGGGTGGGTTTAGGCCGCACAGACCCATCAAGCTTTGATCCCTGGGGGGCTCAGTCCTGCCTTTCAACCCCTCACCAAAATTCCAGTGGAGTTTGAGGCCTGGGAAATTACTGGGAGATCTGGGAATGGTTTTTCTCCTTTTCTCCATCCAAAACTGATGAGTTGTGGTGTATCTGTGATTTTTCCTTTGCGTGGCCAGTGGAAATTCTGCCTCTGCAGGATTCAGATACAGAATTCCCAGGTTTGGTGTTTACCAGGCATCTCCCTGGCACTGGAGAGGTCAAATGACTCAAATTCCTGATGAATATTTGTCAAGGCCCTATCTGATGCTGGTTTTTGGCCTCTCAGGTCTTCTGGCTGAGATGATAAGCAGATAATTAATTAGCAGACCTTTGAAACAGCCAATCCCAACCTGGATCCTTCCAGCAAAATTTGGATCGAAAAAAAATCTGGATTTAAAATCTTTATCCCCTTCCATTCCAACCAAGCAGAGGAAAATCATCTGAGAGAAGCTAAATGAAAAATGCTACCCTAGGAATGCCCCAGGCAAAAAGAAAAGTCAGTTCATGAAAACTTCAGCTTTTCACAAAAAAGCGGATTGGTTTTGACTGGAAATGTTCTTTTCGTGTGGGGTGGGATGCTGGGTTAAATTAGAGATTATCCCTGCAGCTCTGCCGGGATGTGGGAGGCCCCAGTCCTGTCCCTGCTCCTGGAATTCCTGCAGCCACGACAAGCTGGGAGAGCTCCACCTGCTCCGTGGCCACTGCTGGGCAACCTCCCCCTCATCCTGGCTGCTTGGGCAAATCCCGAATCCATCGGGAAAGTTTAAATCCCCACACAGGAGGAAAACTTCCTGAAGGATCACAGGCAGGCAGGGCATGAAGTCTTTGCATCAAACCCCAAAAACAAGAGGTGCAAGGTCCCCGGGACAGGGATGTTGGTGGCTTCCTGAAATCTCTGTGGGGCCAGCTCTGCCGGGTTCTGGGGGGGGCTTTATTTGCATATTTATTTGTGGGGTTGTTTTAGCTCTGCTGTGGCCCAGCACCTCAAGGGAGCTTATAAAAACAGGCACGGGGACTTCTTATAGGGGCAGAGAGCGACAGGATAAGGGGAATGGTTTTAAATTGCCAGAGCACAGGGATGGATGGGATTTTGGGCAGGAATTGTTCCCTGGGAGGGTGGACAGGGGCTGGGATGGAATTCCCAGAGCAGCTGGGGCTGCCCCTGGATCCCTGGCAGTGCCCAAGGCCAGACTGGACATTGGGGCTTGGAGCAGCCTGGCACAGTGGGAGGTGTCCCTGCCATGGCAGGGGTGGCCCTGGATGATCCTTTAAATCCCTCCCAACCCATTCTGGGATTCTGGGATTCTCTGGCTGCTTTTCTGTTTGAACCTGGGATTTCTTCTCCCCTTGAAGCACTTTTCTCATCCTTTGCCCAATCCTCAGACCAGGCACAGCTCGTGTCATGGGTGGTGTGGTTTTTGGCACATCCCATTCCCAGGCACATTCACGGTGCACTGTCCTGTGAACCTGGAAAACTCCCCTGGAGACCTGGATTTTGCCTCAGTCCCCCTCCCTTTTGCCGAAACTGTGGCATTGGATGATCCTTAAAATCCCTCCCAACCCAAACCATTCCATGATTCCAGTGTTGTTCCCAGTCCTGTTTTTCCAACCAGATCCACAGCAGGCTGAGTCCCTGGGCTGGATTCTGTGCTGGTACAACTGCAGGGGGAGGAGGGAAGCTGAGCTGACCGAAAATGTCACTTCTGCTCTGATCCTGGCAGAGTCTGCTCAGAAAATCTCCCAAAATGAACCTAAATTTTTGTCTCAAGCATTGCAAGTCACCAAACGCATTCCCAGGTTGCAAAGCTCCCTCATCTCCTAAATTTCCCAACTCTTGGACTTTACTTAAAGAGATGGTGATGGAAGGACTGGCCATGACCAAAAAAACAAGGGGATAAACAAGTTTTTGATCACTCTCAAACGCCTCATAGGCAGCTCCAAATCAAATGAAATCGTAGCTGTTGCTTCCAAATCTCCCCGAGCTCATTTTCCCAGGAGAACCTGCCCAGCTGCGGCGTTTCAGAGTGAAAATGCACAGAAATACCAACTTTATCCCAAAAACCCCCTGGCATTTGCATCTCCCTGGTAGCTGCGTGTGTTTTCCAGAGAAACCCCCCTGGTCCCTGAGTCTGGCAATTCCCAAAGTCGGCCAGACTGTGACTTTGTGCTTCCAGAGGAACAAGCTGCCTCAAGGAAGGGTTGCTAAAGCTCTGCAGAGAGGGTGTGGGGCTCCAGAGCTGCTTCGAGAGGCTGCTGCGTGTCAAAAACAGGACGTGTGCTCATCCTGTTTCAGTCTTACTCGCCCCTTGCGGGGGTTTTTTTGGGTCTGAGTTATGGTTTTTGACAAATCTGTCAGAAATTTCCCTCCGAGAAGCCTAAAAATGTTTGTGCTCGTCGAGTGGAACCCGCTGGGCTCGGTGGGTTGGGTGATGGCCCTGCACGGGCTGCAAAATGAGAAGGGCTGGAGGTGAGGAGGGGAGAGGAATATCAGAGGAAATTCCCTTTTCTGGCTGTTTTTTGGGATGGCCCAGCCCGCAGAAGCCCAGCATTTCAAGAAGGAGCCCAAACCCTCGTGTTGGAGAAATTTCAGTGAAGAAATATCCATTTCTCTAAGCATTAAAAGCGATTTGTGTGGGAAGCCCATCGCTTCCCAGCATTCCTGCCTTGAATATTCCATGAAGGAAAGGTTCTACTGGCATGGAATGGCCAGGGCAGGTGTCCTACAGTCCAGGAGCAACATTTGAGGAGACCAAAATCCTGATTTTGTGAGCAGGGCTGGTTTTATTCTTTTGGAAAGCTCCAAGTGAGATCCACTTCCACTTTTCCTGTTCCCTGCTTATGGGACACCATCCAAAGGCATGGAATTCCCAGCTTCTCCCACTTTTTTTCAGGTAAATCCTTTATAAACCGGGTTATAAAGCTGCCAAAATGTCTGTTTGCCTAAAATAAGGATTGGCTCACAACTTAATGCTGGAAAAAGTGGGGGGTAAAAAAAGGAAAAAATTAAGAATAATTCTTTTTTTTTCAGCTCTCAAAACCTTCTCTCTGTCCCTACCAGCTCCAGGATGACTTTGCAATACATAAAGTGGCAAAATTTAGCTGGAATTTCACCTGTAGTGTTCACTTGAGCATCTTTGGACTCACAGAGAGTGAGTAAAAGGCATTTCCCTGACAGATTTTTTCCCTAAAATCCCCAAATAACCATACAAAACTGAGGGGAAAAAGCCTTTTCCAGTCTCATAAATTCTCCATCGAGTCAGGTATTTTATTAAGGAATTAAAATATGAAATTCCAATCCCTCCTGGGTCTGTCATTTGCTTTTCCCTGGAGATCTGATGCCCTCAGCCAGCCCCATCGTTCCTTATCTTTATGCAAATATCCCCAAGGTGCTCCCACGCTGATAGCAGGAGGAAAAGGGAGGTGAAAACTGATAATAATTTCAAAAACCCAGGAGAAAGCTGAGCGCCGAAGCTCGGTGGAGGGCTGGGAAGGAGGAATTTCGGCTGCAGGGGAGCAGCTGGAGATAGCAGCTCCAGGGTTTTATCTGCCCTGGAACAGAGGGGCTCTTGCAAAGCCCAGGAAACATCTTGGGTACAGTTGATGAAACTTCACCCAAGTCCTCCTGTGGCAGTTAAATAATGTCACAACCCAGGGTTGGGCAAGAGGGGAGAGTTGGGCTTCTTTCATTTCACCTCTTGGCTTCTCTCCCCCCCTCTCTTGCCATTCTTCTCCTTGTTTTTCTCCTTTATTCCTTCTTTTTTTCCTTCCTTTTTCATCTTCCTGTCCGCTACCAGAGCAGCAACCAAAGTGTTTCTGGATGAGCCTTTCCCAAAATTCTGGTTTATTTCGTTGTCCCTCTCCATACCGTGGTGAAAGAGTTCCTGTGTTCCCCGGGAAGTGGAATCTGCTCTTCCAAACCAACAGCTTTGGCTATTCCTGGGAAAGTTGAAACAAAATTTTCCTCCTATTCCAGCGTTTGTAGGGCCTGGAAGTTCCTGAGTTTGGCAAGTGAGGTTTTAGTGTTTTTATAGGAAATCATATTTAAAATTCCATCAGTGCAGTGTGATGTCAGAGCAAATCCCACCACTTTGTGTTCCCCACATCTTTTCCCTGATTCCATTAGAAAAATCCCAGCCTGGAGTCTGGAAAACACAGGCCAAAATAAAAAACCCCAATAACACATCTCCCTCCCCGTATCAACCACGATTTTGGCAACTTTTTGTTCTCCTCCTTGATTTGGTGTCTTCTCATCACTGGCTGTGACCATCCCTCCGGTTTCTAGGAGGAGAAATAGATCAAGGAAAGATCAGGTGGAAAAGGCCAGGGAATAAATTTGGCTTTCCCTTATTAAATTAGGGAAAGAGAGGGAAGGGATCACCAAGGGATCAGAAAGTGCTCTGGAAATGTGGATTTCAGTTGGATTTTGGTCATTCTCTAGCTGTTTCTCGCTCCTTCAGTGCTGCAGCATTTTGGATGTTGGGCAAAAAAATGGGATAAAATTCAGAGTTTGGATTAACCCTTTGGGACCTGTTTTTCCATGCTCCCTTTCCTCCATTCATCCCTGTATTTATCCCTCCATGAATTGCTATGACACTGCTGAATTCCATGCAAATGGGACACAGTTTGCACCTAGGAAGGACAAATTCCCTTTAAACACCTAGGGTTTGAGAGGTGGAATTACTTTTTCTCCTGAAGAATTCCGGGTTTTGCAGATCCTGACTCATATTTGGGGATTTATTTCCTCACTCAACATTCCCATCCCTGGAATTTTTCCCATGGAATGAGGGTGGGGAAAAAAAAAACCTCCATATTCAAGTTATTTTCACGATACCAATGGGGTGTCAGGGACTGTAAAATATTGTGAGCGGGGGTATGTGAAAAAAGAATTGAAATTCTGAAAAAAACCCTGAAAAAAGAACGAATGACATTCATTAATTAATTATCCGCATCACTAATTACTGGAAGGACATCCCTGCACATTCCAAACAGCCCAAAAACCAGGAGCTGCTCCCTCCCAGCCCAACTCTGAACTCAAACCCACTGGAATCGGGCAGGAAAAAATCATCAGAGGAGCTAAAATGAGAATTACTCGCCTATAAACGCCCGAGGCAAAAAAAACGAGGAGAGAGAGAGGGAGAGGGAGAGGGAGAGGGAGAGGGAGGGAGAGGAGAAGATGGGAATTCTCCTGTGAGTTTGGTTAGTGGAGGGAAAAAAAGCCCAACCCGGCCTAAGTGTGGCTGGATGTCATTTTTCAATTTGCTCCTGGTAAATAATGATCTCTGGGGCAGCCGAGGAGGGGAGGGAAAAGGAAAAGCTCTGCCCTGTTCTTGTTTAGTTCCTGCCAGGCTCGTGCAGGGTTTGGGCATCTCCGAAGCCCACCATGAACCCCGGGCACTTTGGGTTGGCATCTCCTCTCTCCTGGACCGTGTACCTGATGAGGAAAAGCAGAGCAGCCTCGGGGTTGTTTGGTAAAGCTCCTTTCTTTTCTTCTCCCAAAGTTTGCCTTGGTGGCCGAGCGGGGATTCACAGCAAGAGTTGGAGGTGGAGGAGGAGGGAAAAAAGCCCTGTTAAAGTGGGAATTTCAGCTGGAAATCGGGAACTCCCCGCAGGCAGCTCGGGGGGGTTGCGTTGCTCTGATCAAAACGTTGCAAACCTTTGGAAGTGCAGCGGTTTCCCCGTAAGGAAATGCTGCAGAATGGGTTTGATTTCAAGGATTTAGGATGGGGGTGCCCCCAAAACCGGAGGGAACCGGGAGGTGACGTCTCTGCGCTGGAATTTCATGTGGGATTTAATGGTGGGAAGTTGGAAAGAGCAAGGGGATGATGAAGGACCAGGTTTTGTTGCTTGATTTGAGTCGCAGGCTTGTTCCCAATCCCAGGTTTATGGGCACCTGTGATGCTTTTTAATCCCAATTAAAGGTTCAGCCTCTGGGATTGATGAGTTTTTAATCCCTCACCAATGAAAATCAAATAAAATCCCATCAGAGCATCCAAAATAACTTTATCAGAAGGACACTTTGGCTAAAACAATAGGAATTTTAACCTAATTGGCTAGACCGTGCCATGGTTTATTTTGCTGTGTATTTGTAGGGAATAAAACTTTTTTCCAGCATCTCTGGAACCTCTTGCACCACCCATGTGCCATCACATCCTTATTTTTAAATAGCTGGCATTCTGTAAAATATATTTATTTCCTATTTTGCTGTGCTTTGCTCCTCTTTTCCTGCTCGATATTTCCTGAATTAAATCCCTGTCTGTGTGCCAAAGGGGTTTATAGCCAGCTTTTAATGGGATTTTTTTTTATGGGTTGGATTTTAAAAGACCCGACGAACACCAGAGAATGAAAGTTGGGACTGAGGGAAGGAATATTTGTCATTTTTCATTCCTGCCTGAAGATTCCTTCACTTCTCCTCTCTCCCCACCGTGTTTTAGGGGGTTTATCTGGCCCCTCCTGTTCACGGGAACTGCGGAAAGTTTCCCTTTGCAGTCGGACAAGGGGACAGATTTTATCCTGATTTTTTGAATCCCTTGAACTCTGAGTTCCTCCCGAATTTGTTGCTGTGGCAGAACCCTTGGAATGAGAGCATGGAATCATTTTCCATGTGCCAGGCAAACCCTGGCACTGAGGGGATGGAATTTGTGCCCAGCCATTCCCTCGGGACAATACTGGCCTTTCCCTGCTTTGCTTCCAAGCTCCAAACACCCAGAGGATTTATTGGGCTTTTCCAAAGCAGGAAAAATAGGAAAACATCCTTTTTTTTTTTCACCTGCCCAGGGTATTATGGCACATCCAGAATAAATTCTGGGATTTCTGCCATGTTTGCAGCTCTGTCAGGTGCAGGGATTCTCCGTGGTTGCCTTTTTTGGAGGATCTGAGGAATGAATATCTGAATTTCCTGCTTGAGAGCACGGGATAAGAAGGAATTTACAGGATAATCTGGGAATCAGAGAAGAGCTGGGGTCAGGAAGGTTTTTGGAATAAAATCCCTGCCCAGGACAGATGTGAGTGTCCAGTTAGGAATGTTCCAGGTGGAATTCCTGCTGCCCAGGACACTGCAGATCCAGGAGATAAATGAAATATTCAGAGGCTCTCAGGAGGGGTGGTTTGTGCAGGGGATAAAGCAAATATTTGTTTAATATCGCCATGCCCAGATTTGATTTCGTGGTGATAATTCGGATTATTCCCACCTAAAAATCCTGCAAAGGATTTTTTGTGCTGGCCAAAAAAAGCTAAAACTTCACAGTTACAGCCCCATGAACAGGAGGAAAATCAGATTAAAATATCCTGGTGCTCTAAAAGGAACTTTCCAGCTGATTTCCAGCACATTGTGGGTGTCAAGGGCGACATCTGCACCTGGAAAACAGGACACGGATCTGATCCGAGGCTGATCCTGCTCAGCTTTGTTCACTCCACAGCGAATTTCCTTTGGAAAGGGGCGGGCATTGTTTGGAGTCGGTGTTCGGGGAGTCGTTTGTTGTCAATTAAATGAGTTCTTGGATAGTCTGTAAGGTTCGGGTGGGGTTTAGGGCAGGGTTGGAACAGGACTGGAGGGAAAGGCGATGAGAAAAGCTGGAATTCCAGACCTTTGTCCTAAACCGGGTGGGATTGAGCGAGCAGAGAATCAGGAACAGGATCAGTGTTTGGGGACAAGGAGGCACCAGAGAGGACGAGGGAAGGGGCAGGAGGATCCCCACTTGGGATGTGGGATGGGACCTGGATCACCTGGGCTGCTCCTTCCCTCTCCCTGGACTGGCTCTGATCCCTCCCTGGCACAGGGATCCCCCTCTGATCCCATCCTGGCACTCAAACCTCCTCTGATCCCTCCCTGGCACAGGGATCTCCCTCTGCTCCCATCCTGGCACTGAAACCTCCTCTGATCCCTCCCTGGCACAGGGATCCCCCTCTGCTCCCATCCTGGCACAGGGATCTCCCTCTGCTCCCATCCTGGCACTGAAACCTCCTCTGATCCCTCCCTGGTACTCAAACCTCCTCTGATCCCTCTCTGGTGCAGGGATCTCCTTCTGATCCCATCCTGGCACAGACATTCCCCTCTGTTCCCACCCTGGCACTCACATCATCCTCTGCTCCCATCCTGGCACAGGGATCTCCTTCTGATCCCATCCTGGCACAGGGATCCCCCTCTGCTCCCATCCTGGCACAGGGATCTCCTTCTGATCCCATCCTGGCACAGGGATCTCCCTCTGTTCCCTCCCTGGCACAGAGATCTCCCTCTGTTCTCATCCTGGCACTGAAACCGCCTCTGATCCCGTCCGGGCACTGAAACCTCCTCTGCTCCCATCCTGCCACAGGGATCCCCCTCTGATCCCATCCTGGCACAGACATTCCCCTCTGATCCCGTCCTGGCACTGAAACCTCCTCTGATCCCACCCTGGCACAGGGATCCCCCTCTGATCCCACCCTGGCACAGGGATCCCCCTCTGATCCCATCCTGGCACAGGGATCTCCCTCTGATCCCACCCTGGCACAGACATTCCCCTCTGCTCCCATCCTGGCACAGGGATCTCCCTCTGATCCCATCCTGGCACAGACATTCCCCTCTGATCCCATCCTGGCACTGAAACCTCCTCTGATCCCACCCTGGCACAGGGATCCCCCTCTGATCCCATCCTGGCACTCAAATCTCCTCTGATCCCACCCTGGCACAGGGATCCCCCTCTGATCCCACCCTGGCCCACAAATCCCACCTGGAACAAAGAGGACCAGAGGCTTTGATGGGAATTCTCTCCTCCCTAAGCCCCGGAGCAGATCCGTGGTCGGGAGCAGAGGCAGTGGGTGCCAAACCCGGCAAGCTCAAAACACTCCAGCCATAAAACCCATCCAGGAGGAGAAGGAATAATTCCCATTAAAAAAAGCCATGATTCCCACGAGTTTTAACTCCAATTACTGCTGGAGAGGGATGCCAGAGGATCCCTGGAAGCGCTGCCTCTGTGGGATCATCCCCTAGGATGGGATTTCTCCAGGGATCCTCTCTCCTCACCCAAGGGAGGTCTTTTTTCCCCCCTCAAATTTAAGCTCATATTTTGCTCCATATTCCCCCAAAATCCTGGAAACCTCCCATGTCCCGCAGATTTATCCCAGCCCTGATTGATTGGACGTGGATTGGGGTTTGCAGGTGATTCTTCATCGCAGTGACAGTGAAACCGAGCCACAGAGTGAGGCTGAGACTAAAAAAATGAGATTTTTTTTCCCTAAAAACCCCAAATTTGTCAATCTCTGGGTATCCAGGCCTGTCCTGACTTATCCTTGGGGCTCTGGTGCCTCCAGATCCTCAAACTGACCTGGGAAATGAGAAAATTTAGGAGCCTGTTGTGGATATGAGCGGCTTGGAAATTCCTGGTTTAACTGACGGACTCTTCCTCAGCTCAGGAGTCCCCTCAAATAATCAAACTGTGGAAAATCCCTGAAATAATCGAGTTGTAAAAGGAGTTTTGGTGTTAAAGCGGGATTGGAGTGGCAAAAAGAAAATGGAACTGGGGAAAAAATACCGAAAGAAATGAAACAGCTGGGAAAGGGGCTCAGCTGAGGGGGCAGCCGGGGGGGTCGGGCTCTGCTGCCAGGGAACAGGGACAGGAGGAGAGGGAACGGCCTCAGGCTGGGCCAGGGCAGGCTCAGGGTGGACAGCAGCAGGAATTTCCCCATGGAAAGGGAGCTCAGGCCTTGGCAGGGGCTGCCCAGGGAGGTTTGGAGTGCCCATCCCTGGAGGTGTCCCAGGAAGGGCTGGAGGTGGCACTCAGAGCTCTGGGCTGGGGACAAGGTGGGCATGGGGCACAGCTGGGACTGGATGGGCTGGGAGGGCTTTTCCAACCTAAATCCTGGAATCCTGTGACTTTTAACTCCAACATTCCCAGATGGAAGCAGGGCTGGAGGAGGAAACCACGCTGTGCTCTGTTAGTGCAGCCTCACAGCCACAAGTGAATCCCTAAATTGGTTTTTTTCCACTGAGCACCCACCTGAGCTGGGCAGCTCCGAGCCTGGGAATGCCAACATCCCTCCCCTCCCCGTGGCACCCTGTACCCACAGGGAGTCTCCCAGCTGTAGGATTTGTGGGATAGGGATTAAAACACCTTCAGGAGGATCTGAAATCCCAAATGGTTTGGGTTGGAAGGGACCTTAAAGATCATCTCATTCCACCCCCTGCCATGGGCAGGGAACTTTCCACTATCCCAGGCTGCTCCAAGCTCCATCCTAAATGTTGTCACATTCCTTAGGAAAAGACCTAAATGACAGCATTAGGAAGAGAAAAATATTTGTGTAGTTTTAATCCTGATTAATAATAAAAAATCCAGCTAAAAAGCCACTTATTCCCAAGGAATCAGGAGCATTTCCCACAGGGAATTATTTTCTACTAAACTCCACAAATTAAGACCCATTTCCCAGCTTTAGGCTCAGCTTATGGGACCGGGACACATGGGTTAGAACCAGTCTTACCTCTGTGCAAGGTTTTAATTCTTCTTTTCCCTTGATAACAAGAATTCAGTAGAAAAATCAGTTCTGAACGGGACCTGCACACATCCAGAGTTCAGAGCTGCGCTCGGGTCAGAGAACCCCAGAATTATTTAGGGTGGAAAAGACCTGAGCAGTGAATGAATATGCAGAGGGATAACAGATTCTTGGGATTTGAAAACCTTTCTGTTTGAAAGTTTCGCTGCTTGAAATTTGGGCCGAAGTTCGTGGGGATTTAGGCGGCTCAAAGTTTTGATATTCTATGTATTTGTTGAGAAAATGAAGGTTTGTGCCTAAAAATCCCCTGTAACTGAGGGGGTTTTAGTGGAATTGACTGAATTTCTCATCCACTCACCTCTAACTCTCTCTTCTTTCATTTTATTTTCCCCTCCATTTGCTGGTCCAAGGCATCTGCAGTGATCCTACAGAGCAGATCAAAAACCCTGATATTACAATTAATGCTGGGTGCTGTTATACAAACCAGAGCACATAAAATGCCCAGAAAAACCAATTTTATCTGAATCACCCCAGGAGTGGAATGAGCAGAACATAATGGCACAAAATGTGCATTTTTAAGTCTCCAAAGCAGCAAATTCTTGGAGAAGATGGCAGCTTTTCAACAATTCCCATTCCTCCTCCACCCTGTATTCCCAAGTTTTTCAAGTAATTGGCTTTTCCTCTAGGGAGCAACCCCAGTAAAATCTTATTTAATGTCTCATTTCCCCTGCTTAGTTCTGTACATTCACATATTTTTCATTTTGGCCTGTGAGGAGGCAGAAACCCAACAGCTCTGAGCGTTTGCAGGGTTCTTCCCTCTAGAACAGCCTCAAAATCTGGATTTTTAGGTTGTCCCCAGCAGTTTTGGGCTTGGCTTCTGCTCTTCCTTCAGCTTTTCCCCTCCGAGGTTCTTGTCAAGCTGTGACTGGAAAATTCCAAGTGCTGCTGGAAGTGCAGCTTCCCTGGGAAGTTGGTGTTTGAAGCTTTTCTAGCGATGGAGCAGCAGCTTCATGAATGAATGAAATGTGTAGGATCGGGGAGGTTTGGGGCATAAATTAAAGGGATTCAGGTGCAAGAGGTACAGCAGACCCAGGGAATAATTCTGTGTTTGATCTCGGGCTCAGTGTTGCCGCTGCTCTTCAAACTGAGCTCGTTTTCCTTCACTTGGCATCTCTTATCTCTTGTCTTATCACTTGGAGCTGATAAAAACAGTCCCTGCCCTCCCTCCTCACTGCTGCCTTTCAAATCCTCGCAAACCTCTGTCACAGTGGTTTCCCTTTCCTCCCAAATTATTTCGGGGTGGATTTCATTCCTTCAGTCTCTCCTCAAAGGTGTTTCCTTCCACAAATTTAATTTCTGGAGTTGTCCTTCTCTGGAATCACCCTCGCATTCCCTGATACCCACTCAGAGCACCCCAGGCAGGGCTAATCCTGCTGCTTTCCTGGGATTTGAGCGTTGGGGAAATGAGATTGGATGATCCCTCAGTTCTGGATGTGATCCCTCTGTTCTGCACCTCCAGAGAGCCTTTCCCAGCTGGAATGCTGGATCCCAGCACAGGGAGGACGTGGAGCTACTGGAGAGAGGCCAGAGGAGGCACCAGGATGAGCAGAGGGATGGAGCAGCTCTGCTGGGAGGAAAGGCTGCGAGAGCTGGGATTGTTCAGCCTGGAGAGGAGAAGCTTTGGGCTGAGCTCAGTGTGGCCTTGCAGGGCCTGAAGGAGCTGCAGGAAAGCTGGAGAGAGACAATTCCCAAGGCATGGAGGGCCAGGAGCCAGGGAATGGCTTCCCAGTGCCAGAGGGCAGGGCTGGATGGGAGATTGGGCAGGAATTGTTCCCTGGGAGGGTGGGCAGGCCCTGGCACAGGGTGCCCAGAGCAGCTGGGGCTGCCCCTGGATCCCTGGCAGTGCCCAAGGCCAGGCTGGACATTGGGGCTTGGAGCAGCCTGGGACAGTGGGAGGTGTCCCTGCCATGGCAGGGGTGGGAATGACATGATCCTTAAAATCCCTTCCTTCCCAAACCATTCCATGATTTTATGATTCCATAAGAAGCCAAATTCCTCTTGAGGAAGGCAGAACTCATCCCCACTGCAGAGTGATGCCTTCACGTGCCTGGTCCACAGGGGAGGGAGCAAAACCACACAGGACAAACCTCTAAAAGGGATTTTTGCAGCAGAAATTCCCCCCAGTCCCTACTGCTCCCCAGGATTTATCAGCAGCTGTGGAAATCCAAGGAGAAAACTCCTTGGTGATGTTCTGGCAGGAATTCTTTTGTCCTTCTCTTCCTGTCCCGAATTCCCTTCCCATCCCTGCCTCCAGCTGAGAGCTTTAGTCAAGGGATGGTTTGTGGGGTGAGGGTGGAGGGGCTGAACTGAGGAAAGGAAGTTCCCTTGGTGTGCAGATCCGTGTCCATCCCATCCCAATCCTCTGAGAACCTGCTGGGTGTTGAGGAAAACCATTCCCCACATCCTAAAACAGGAGCTACGTCCACCTCCTAAAATATTTGGAGTGCCAAGAGCATGGATTGTCCTGCCTGGGAAGAAAAAAGCTCTGGGGAAGAATGAGATGGGGTTTTTAGGGTCTTAAAGGCCGTGGTGTTTTACCCACCGTTATCACCTGAGGATCCTAAAAGCAATGGGGTTTTAAGCATTACCACCTGAGGGTCCTAAAGGAGATGGGGTTTTACCCACCGTTATCACCTGAGGATCCTAAAGATGATGAGGTTTTTACCACTGGTATCACCTGAGGATCCTAAAAGCAATGGGGTTTTAACCATATTTATCACCCGAGGGTCCTAAAGGATTTGGGGGTTTTGCCACCGTTATCACCTGAGGATCCTAAAGGATTTGGGGTTTTAACCATATTTGTCACCCGAGGGTCCTAAAGGATTTGGGGTTTTTGCCACTGTTACCACCTGAGGATCCTAAAGATGATGAGGTTTTACCCACCGTTACCACCTGAGGATCCTAAAGGATTTGGGGTGTTTAAGCACCGTTAACACCTGAGGATTCTAAAGGGGCTGAAAGCCCTTGGGAAGTTTTTCCAGGATCCCAAATAATCAGATGCTTGGGTTAAAGTTCCAGGCTTTATTTCCCTCTCCTCACCACCCCCCGCTTTTCATGGAATGAGCTCCAGCACTTTCCCTGCTCCCAGGGGGAATTGTGGCTCTTATCAGAGATCAGAGCCAAGATTCCCGGAGGGATTTAGGTACTTCCCAATCGCTGGAAGTCAGGGAATACTCCATCCACCTGTCCCACCTCATTCCTGGTGGCATTTTGGATGATTTCCCATTGCGGGTGAGACATCACTGCAGGAAATCAGAAAACAATTACCTTTTCCTTTGCTGCCTGCCGCTTTTCCCCGTTCAGTGTTTCATCATTAGCCCCCAAATAATTCAACCGAAATTTATAGGACTTTTTTTTCAGCTCAGGCAGTGCCTCCAAAGCAATAAATATTTGCAGGGATAATTCAGCAGCCTGATAAAAATATGTTTCTTGTGGTGTTTTAAGCGTGTTTGGCTTCTTTGAACCAGCAGCTTAATGAATGAATGAGTGGAATTTGTAGGATCGGGGGGGTTTTTGGGCATAAATTAAAGGAATTCAGGTGCAAGAGGTAAAAACTTGGCCAGGGAATATTTACGTGCGTTGTTCAGGCTGTTTAAAATTCACCCCTAAATGGTTGCCGCCTCTCTGGCACTTCCAAAGCTTTCCTTGGCTGTGAGATGGAAGAAAACTCGGGGGTTTGTGGTGGAGGAATTCCGTGCCACAGAGGCGAGGATGGAGATTCCCTTGGGGTTTGTTTCCGGCGGGGGTAAATTGGTGTCAAAATCCAAACTGGGGAGGTTGTAACGCCCGTGGCGATTCCCGAAAGGATCCCAAAGCTCTGTCCGAGCGCCCGTCCTTAAATTTCGGGACGCTCAAAAGCCTCATGATAGGAGAGGCAGCATCAGCTTTGCATCGTTCCCTATCCCCAAAAACTGCTTCATTCCCCTTTTTCCAGAGCACCTGCACAAGAGGCCGATAAATACCAGGGAGAGTCGCTCTGCGTAGCACGCGAAAATAAAATGATAAGGGAGACGATGAATGGAATTGGAAAAAAAAAAAAAAATACAGAGAGAAAACCGCAAAAAACCACACAAAAAAACCACCTCCAACACTAAACTAAATAAAAAACCCCAAACAAAACCAAACCCAGCCAGGTGCGGGCAGCGCTAATGGGGCTGTAAAATAAACAGCTCGATCTGCACCAAAATCTCCTCGCCGCGGTGTTCTCCCTGGCTGCTCTCTCTTTTTAACTCCTCAACTTCCCTCGCAAAAGCTTTGGCGCAGTGAGAAAGAAAATTGTCGCCTTTAACCCACGTGGAATTGCTGATAGCGCTGGGAATTTATGGGGAAAACGGAAACACGGCGGATTTTCTGCGCCTCTGTTCAGTCGTGGCGTTTTCTGCGTCTCTCCACGCGCGTGGGGCGCGTTTATTTCGTGTTTACAACAAGGAGCTCGAATTAAGGCGAGATGCAAAGCAGGGAGCGAAACTCAGATCAATATATTTCAATATAAAATCCTCCCCGCCTCTTGGCTAAAAAAAAAAAAAACAACAAAAACCAATTAAATGGTATTTTTTCACATTTTAGCAGCTGGATGCACATCAGTAAAATGACTTTTCTTATCTCTGCCGTGCCCGTAAAAAGTTATCAGCCACCAGTACACCCCAGATGGCTTTTAAGCTGTGGTTTGTAACAGCATTCGCCTGGATATTTCTCTTTTTTCTCCCCTTAAAACTGAAAAGTAATTGAAATCCGGGGTCGTTTCATGCGAGAAAGTGGAAAATGCGGGATTAAAAAAAAAATCAAAAATAAAGAATATTTTTTAAAAGTTAGAAAAATTTAGGAACTTGGCGTGGAATAGTTTTAGCACCAAATTCGGCTGCTTGAACATAGGGACCTGTTGCAAGTGCGGCGGGCCGGCGCTTTTTGGGGGGCGACGGGACCTGGAAATTGCCCTGGGCAGTGCGGGATGGGCAGTGCGGGGTGGGCAGTGCCAGGCTGGGCATCCCCGGGTCCCTCCGCCCAGGGCCAGCGGAGCAGGGCCCACCCGGAGCCCGCTCAGGGAAAGACTCTGCTGACCCGCACCGCTGGGATGCGGGAAAAGCTTCACCCGGCGCTCGTGCCGGGAATTCGGGGCCCCCGGCGCATCCCTCTCCCGGCAGCAGGCGCCGAGTTCTCCCCGCCAGTTTAATTCTTTCTTTTTCCAGTTTAATTGCGTTAAACCCCGCAGCATCAGAGGCAGTGACTCGCCGGTGCTCCGTCCCCGCATCTCGCGTGCCGCGTGTCCCCACAGTGACTCCGCAGCGTCCCCAGAGCGGCTCCCGGCAAACCCGAGCATCCCCTTGTCCCGCGGCGTGTCCGGGGCTGCGGGGGGTCTCGGCCCCTGTGGGGACAGGAGGGGCCGTGGTGGGCGCAGCTCCCAAGGCCGCAGCGGCCGCTCCCAACCCCCAAATCCTGGATCCCAAATCCTGGATCCCAAATCCTGGATCCCAAGCCCAAATCCCGGGGTCTCCCCGCGCCCCCTCCCCGGTGCCGCTCGGCCGGCGGGCGGCGCGCGCCCTCCAGCGGCCACACCGGGAACTGCACCCAGCGCGCCCCCGCCGCCCCGAGCGCGGCTCCTCCCGACGGGAGCGGCCCCGGGGGGTCCCCGCCGCCACCGCCACCACTCCCATCCAGCCATCCATCTGTCCATCCAGCCATCCATCCAGCCATCCATCCAGCCATCCATCCGTCCGTCCATCCATCCATCCCTCCGCCCGCCGCAGCTGCTGCCGCTGCCCTTCAAAGCCCGCCCGGCCGCCGCCGCGGCTGCTGTGCGCTGGCGGGGGTGGCGGAGGAGGAGGCGGCCCGCGGGTGGCCGCGGGGAGGGGCGGGGATGCGGCGGGCGAGGCGGGTGAGAGTCGGCGGAGGGAAGCGCGAGACAGCGCCGAGAGCGCGGCGGGGACGGGGCGGGATCGCCCCGGTCCTGGTCGGGGTTCCGGCAGCGGCGGGGACCGGTCGGGATCGTCCCGTTCCCGGTCTGGGTTACGCTCGCGGAGTCGGCGACCAGCATTTAAAAAAAAAAAAAAAAAAAAAAAAAAAAAATTAAAAGAAGGAAAAAAAGCCACCAAAGCCAAAAAACCCCAGCCCGACCCAGCCCGACAGGACAGCCACGCCTCCACCCAGCGTCCTCGCTCCCGGCTCCGCTGCTGCCCGTGTGGCTCTGCCCGAGCTGTCCCCGGCGGTGCTGTCCCCGCGGCTGGGCTGTGCAGAGGAGGGGGGCTGGGAGGGATGTCCCTGTCTGGGAGCGCCGCGACCGCCCCAACAAATCGAGCGGCGCCGGGCGCCTCTCGGGGCCGCGCTCTTGTCCAAGGGAGCGGCGGCGGCGGGGACGCCAAGCCGGCGATGGCCGTGTCAGGGACCACCCGAGGTGTCCCCCCAAAAGCCCCGGAGCAGACAGCGCCGGCAGCTCGCCCGGGGAGGAGCGGGGGCCACCCGGGGAGGAGCGGGGGCCACCCGGGGAGCAGCGGGGCCGGCGGCGGGCATGTGGCGGGGCGGTGTCTGCGGCTCTGCGAGCACCTTGCGGGCACCTTGCGGGCACCGCCGCTCTCGGGGGCGGGCGGGCCGTGAGCGATCGGCGAGCGGGACCCGCAGCGGACAGGCGGGCACAGCCGGGGGTCGCAGCACCGAGGGGTGACGGTCCCCGGGCGGGTGCGGAGCCGCGGTGCCCCGGGGGACGAGGCGCGGTTGCGGTGTCCCGCCGAGCCGGCGCTCGGCCCGCGCCGATTCCGGGAGCCCCCGGCCCGCGGCCGCGCCCCGGTAGGGCCGTGATTGGCCGGTGCCCTCCCCGTATGCAAAGCACCGGGGGAATGACATTCCTCCGCACGCCTCCGCCGCCCCGACTCGCTCCCGGCCACCTCCAGCCAGCCCGGCGGCGGCCGCCGGCCGGGTGCGCTCCCACCGCGGCCCCGCGCATCCCGGCAGGAATTCCGCCTTCCCCACGTGAAGCGCCGGCAGCTCCCCGCCGTGGAAACGCGCTTGGGCCGAGCGCTGCTCTCTAAACCCGGCTGGCAACTTTGGGGCTTTGATCGCGCCCGGTGCTTTCCGCCTCTCTCGTCGTTGTGGGGTCAGCGGCTCCGCCACCCCCTCCCGCCGCCTCCTCGTTTTGCGGAAGGAAAGATTTCACCCGTTCAGAAGTAGCGATTTTGCTGAGTGGGGTTTTTTTTTTTTTTCCCTCTCTCTTTTTTAATTTTTACTTTTTTTTAATCGTCGCTGGTGGTTTTGGTTTTCTGTGTGCGCGTCGGGCTCCATCCCGCAGGACGAGAGGGAGAAAAGCCATGTTTCCCAAAGCAGGCTTCCACCTGCTGCGGTTCAAATCTTGTTAAGCAGCCGGTTCCTGTGGCCGAGTTAGAGGAAGACTGTCTGAGATACTGAAAAAAAAAAAAACAACACCGAGAATTGGCAACGAGCGCCGAAGTTGTTGCAGACTGTTGGTTTGACTGCTGAGGAGGACGTGAGTGGGAGAGAGAGAGCGCTGTTGCACACACAAAACCACAGAGAGAACCCACAATTTAACCAACATCCCCAACCCCAAGTTTTCAGCTGTTGGACGTCTCAGCCTCGGCGCTTGCGATCGGCTGGGACCTTTCTTTAAGCTGAGGAAAAGCGTTAAACCAAAGCCAAGTCCAAAGATAGAGATTTGAAGCTTGAATGCCATGCTCTGAGCTTGGCTTTTCTTTTCTTTTTCTTTTTCTTTTTTTTTTTTTTCTTTTTGCGCAAGAATGATTGAAAGGTCGTGACACGAGCGCTCTTAGAGCAACGCCAGCCGAACTACTGAAGCTCATTTTCAAGGCTGCTTTAAAAAAAAAAAAAGAAAAGAAAAGAAAAGAAAAAGAAAATCTCGCGGAGAACATTAATGGATTCCTGTTGTGTTTAAATTCTCTACAGATTCTGTTGTAAATATTTGATGAAGTCCGGTAGATGTGCGTGTGCGTGAGTGTGTGGCCGTGAATTTATATCCACGGTTGTAGCCAGCTGACCTTTGATCAGCAAGCCGAGCTCGCGATCCGCCTCCTCTGAAGAACAACCCCGAATTTCTCTCAAAGAGCGATTTTTGCCTCCGGAAGAAGCCGGCGCATTTTGGTTTCTCTTGGGACGGGAGAGAAATCACCTGGAAGAAACTGGGAAGCGCCTGCTCTGCGCGTGTTTCCGACCGCGTCTCGTGCTTGCTCGCCTCCCTATTTTTATTTCTCCCTGGGAGTTTGGGATGAGCTTTCTCCCCGCTAACTCACCGCGTCCCGGCCGCGGACTCGATGCGCGGTAAAGCCGCGCCCGCACGACCCTCGCGTTTATCGGATTAACGGGATCTGTTCCGCCTCGCCAGGAAGCCAAGAGTTAAGGCTCGGCGTGCTCGCTATCGGCAAAAAAATTAACTCGGGGGCCCGGCGTAGGAACAACTTTGCCGCGGGTGCTCAGCCTGTGCCCGTTTATGTTGGTCCCCAGAGAGCGGCTCGCTGAGGAGTTGCGCTCGCGTGGCCGCTCTGTAGGAACTCAGTGGAGGTGTGTGGCTCTAAAGGCTTGTTGTGATGCGTATCCCCGTAGATACCAGCACCAGCCGCCGCTTCACGCCGCCCTCCACCACGCTGAGCCCGGGGAAGATGAGCGAGCCGCTGCCGCTGCCCGGCGCCGAGCACAGCGGGGCTTTGCCGGGGAAGCTGCGCAGCGCCGACCGCAGCATGGTGGAGGTCCTGGCGGATCACCCCGGGGAGCTGGTGCGCACCGACAGCCCCAACTTCCTCTGCTCCGTGCTGCCCACGCACTGGCGCTGCAACAAGACGCTGCCCATCGCCTTCAAGGTAGGTCTTGGGCAGGGGTGGGTTGGGACGGGGGGGGGAAATGGGGGAAGGATGCGCGTCCCGGGGATGGGGGCTCGGATCCGCACCCGGCTCGCTCCAGTGGGGAAGCCGCGGTGGCTCTGCGCTTTCCTCCTTCCATCCTTTCCCTCCTTCCTTCCACCCTTTCCCTCCTTCATTCCATCCTTTCCCTCCTTCCTTCCATCCTTTCCCTCCTTCCATCCTTTCCCTCCTTCCTTCCATCCTTTCCCTCCTTCCTTCCACCCTTTCCCTCCTTCCTTCCACCCTTTCCCTCCTTCCTTCCATCCTTTCCCTCCTTCCATCCTTTCCCCTCCTTCCTTCCATCCTTTCCCTCCTTCCCGCTCCCCGCCGCACTCCGGGCAGGAGCGGTGGCAGCCGGGGGAATGCGCAGGGCTGGGAAAGCTCCGTGCAGCCGCTGCCTCCCTCTCTCTTCTCCCCATTCATAAGTCTGGCAGGGAGAGGCGGCTCTGCTCGAGGGGGGAAAAAAAAAATAAATTTTTAAAAAGCCAAACCCGCCGAGTTTGGCTGCGCCGGGGAGCAGATGCCGCAGATGGATGCGGGTGGCACGAACTGAAGGAGCCCCGGGATCCCCCAGAAGTTGCCCAGGGCGGTGGCCGGTCCCTCTGTCCCCGCTGCCACCCACGGGGGACACCCGCCCGCAGCCCCGGCCCCGCTCGGGACGTGCCGGGTTTCCCCCTGCTAGGGACTCTCGGAGGGAGAAAACACCACAAAACAACGCAGCGACAATCCCAAATCCGCACAGTTCCTCTTTTACTGGCTGGTTTTAATAACAGCAAAAGTCGCGGCCTAACCCGGGCAGGCCGCTTGGAGTTCTCCCCCCGTTTCCAGAGTCCCTTGCTAAACCCAAGTAAAATCCGGCAAAAGATGGGGAGAAGGGAACGGGAGAGCACATCCCGGCCCCCTCCTGTCCCGGGCCACCGGGACCACACCGAGCGGTGCGGGGGATGCTCGTGGCTCTTTCCTTCCTTCCCGTTACTCGGCTCCCAGGGAAATTATCCTCCCTTGGAGTAAAATCATCCTCCCCTTGCTGTCGCTCTTTCTTCTGACTCGGGACTGTCGCTACCTCCCTGAGCTCGCTGCTTTTCTCGCTGCTGCTGTAGATTGGCTCCCGAGCGAGGGGAGGAAAAGGCAATTATTGTCTTTATCCTTTTATCCGAGCCGGGAGCCGCACAGACACGCAGCTCCTGCGAGCCCCGGGCTTTGATTTAGGATCGGGATTTGTCAAGCCCGGGCTTTCTTTTGCGGTCACCGCTAAACCCCGGCTGCCTCGGCACAACTTTTTTTATGTTGAAGGCTACCAGGTTCGAGTCTTTCCTCTCTTTTGGGGAGAGGAGAAACGAGGGAGAAAGGAATCAGCTCAACTTTGGGAAATGCTGCTGACGAGGCGGCTTTAGGGAAAAGTTTTATTATGTCTGGTCTTGTTGTAGGCAGATAAGAGCCGGGGCAAAGGGAAGAGCTGATCACGGGGTCACTTCCTAAATTCCCACATTTGGATTAATTATTACACTCTTACCCACGCACCAGGCGGCTGCTGTTAATTACCCGGGAAGTTTTCCTCCTGGAAGGCAGAAGTCCGGGAGTGAAAGCCGCTCCGCCCCGCCGGGAAGGGAGATAAGAGGAATCCCGGTTTTTCCTGGGGGATCCCAGTCCCGGCCACCTCCCGGCGTGGCGGAGGAAGGACACGAGAGGTGGCTCTTCCCTCTCCTGCCCGATCACGCTCCCGCTCTCCCCCCTGGCAGCTGGGAATGCCCTGATGGTGTGGGAATTGCCCCTGGAAAAAATTCCAGGGGGTTTCAGAGATGCCCGCAGCCGCTTTCCCTCCTCTATCCCTGCCCGCAGCCGCAGTGTTCACCCCGCTGCCGGCGCAGCTTCTCCAGGAGTTTGGAATACTGGGATAATTTAACCTGGAAATAGCCAGGAGGGGGGAAAAAAAAAAATCCAATCGACCCTAAAAGCAGGAAAAGGTTTCGTTAGGAGAGCCTGGAAGGGTGGGCTGGGAGGCACCTGCTGGCCAGGGTACCCGGTGTTCCTCGCCTTCATCCCTAAATTCTCTCTCTATGGATGGCTGGAAAATAAATCCTGCAATAATTTGCCACGTCTCAGTGGTTTTCTACTAAATGCTAAATATTTGCAAAGGTATTTTTAAAAATCGGGATTTTTTTTCAGACCATTTGGCCCAGGGAAAAACAAAATAATTCAGTTCAGATCATTCCTGTGCTGCCGAAATTTTATTTGCATCCGACAAAAAGCGCTGAGTTTTATCAAGTGTTTGTTATTTGTATTCATTGTGTGAATAAAAGAGACAGATGATTTTCACATTTAAAAAAATCCACTCATGAGGGTTGATCTGTAGGATTGGGCTGTTATTTCAAACCAAAATGATCCATTTCCACCGGTTTTTCCTAGACTTAAGAATGATTCTAAGAAACTTAGGAAACAATACACAACAACCAATAGGGTGCCATATAAATTCCTTGTCTAAGTGCTGTTAAGAATCCAAATCTTAATTTAAGAGGCCAATTTGGATTAATTTAAGAAGTAAATTTAGATACTCCGCACTGCTGCAACCCTGGTTCTCTTCTTACTCCTCAGGAGATACAAATTTTTAGAGCTAAAAACTCCACCGAAGTCCTTGATAACTCCAGTAACAAGTCCCAGCTTATCTGTTTAGTCCTTTTTCTAATGTCAATATTTGTATTTCTGTTTCTATTGTCTGTGACTTTCAAGTCCAGTTTCTTTCCTGGGCTGGGTCAGTTTTTGACTTGTTTCTAAGATTTTCTTCACGTTTTTTATCGCCGAGGTTGCCTCTGGTGGGATTTGAAAGCTTTAAAATAGTTCTGTCAGAGACAACTGGCCCTGGATCCACAAAAAACTTGGGGAAAGCTTTAAATCCTGGCACAAATTCCCTTAAATTAAATATTTGCAAGGCAGGGTAATGCCCTGATTTTCCCTTTTCCCTCTTTTTTCCCCCCTATTAGATGTGGAGGCATTAAGATTTTGCAGGAGTTTTTAAGAACTGGCTGCAGAGTTGCTGATTTTGTGAAGATTTCCAAGCTTCAGCATTTCCAGCAGGGCCTCGTGTCTGCCAAAATCAGGGAAATCTGAAAAGCTGAGCAGAGAGCAGGCCCAAAACCCAAATTACAGCATAGAGAGGAGAACAAAACCCCCAAATTCAGGGCCGGGGAGGAACGGGGAAAGAGGAAGTTGAAATAGAGATGTAAAGAGGGAATTTTGACCCAGAGATTTGAGCTTTGCATGTGGAAGTGAAAATCAGGGTTAGGGGTGAGCAAAGGGAGAGCACAGAAGTGAAAAGCTCAGCCTCCCGTGGAGGAAAAGCTGGGAAATACCTGAAACTGGGGAATTCTCTCCTATTTTGGGAGGTGGCTGCAGCTGGGGAATAAAACTCAGGGATGGATCAAGTAAAGGAGCTGCTGATTCCGATTTTAAAGAACAAACAGGTCAGAAAAGAGAAATAAAATCAGGTTGTGACAAACTTCAGCCAATTGTAGCAGCCTGGACTGAAGTCAGAAAACGTTAAGAGGAAGGAAAAATCTCGAGCTGCAACGCGGGGGACGCAATGAGGGCTGGTTCCTCTTCCAGAGGGCAAAAGAGGAATTAAAAAGAAGCTGGATTTTTATCTCTGGGTTTGTTTTTTGGGGGTTTTGGGGGTTTTTTTGGCAGCAGTGCTGGGCTCGCTGCTGTGGAATTGGGGAAACAGCAATGGGCTCTAAAGAAAATTGGACAAAATAATTTGAGCTCTGATTTTTGCCAGAGGACATGGAGAGACATCCCAGATATCCACGGAATTCCAGCAGGTTGAATTTGTTTGGGGAATTCAGGAAGATACAATAAAAATTAAATTTTTCATCATTGAAGCAGTGTGAATAGTGGGAAGAAATCAGAATATTTAAGTTCAGGAATCTTGATATCTCTCATCAAAAACCCAGTGAATCCCGTGTTCCCAAGTGCTTGATGGATGCTGGCACCGAGGAGCACAAATATTTTGGGAAAATTTGGCAGATTTCCTTAGTTCAGGTCATGATTTCCATCCATCCACTCGAGGGTGAGGTCTGAAAAGTATTTGCTTTATGCTCCTAAAGGAAAAAAAAAGGAATTGTTCAGTAAATTGGGATTAAACTGATTGAGGCCTAATTCTGGATTTCTGCTTGGGCAGCTCTGTTAAGAGCTCCTGCTATAAATCAAACCATGGAGCGCTGTTACTTGAATTTATTTACTGGCAATTACAGCGATTTTGGGAAGCTCATTTCATGTCTTTTTCATCTCAGAGCGTTTTTTATTTCACATAGAGCTGGGTGTTTCGGAGAGGCATCAATGGAGAGAAATTTCTGTCCAACCATCAGGAAAAATTGGGTTTAAAGTGGCAGAAATCCACCATGAGGAGTAAAAAAGATGCATTTTAGATAATATAAGTGATGGTGATATAATGATATTTTAAAAATTCACTATCTTACATCCTTTGGTTCTCCAGGGAATGGGAGAAGAATTTTTGTCCTGATTGGAAAACATTTTAGTGCAGCAACAAATCAACCACACGACACCATTTCACGGGGAGGGGGGAGGGGGGGGAGTGGAATTTATCATTTCAGAGCTCAAATTCCATAACCACACTGCAAATCCTTGATTAGAGACTTAACAAAGGGGACAACATTTCGGGCAGGAAGAGGATTTCCATTCCAGCTGATTCCCATCTCCTCCAACACCTGCTTGCTCCACCCAGATTTTCACCGTGGATTCTCTGCCCCGTTTTCTCCCCGGCACTTTCCCATGAAACGAAGGGATCCGAGCGCTCTGCTCCTTGCTGTTGCAGGTGGTAGCCCTGGGGGACGTCCCCGATGGGACCCTGGTGACGGTGATGGCCGGGAACGACGAAAATTACTCGGCGGAGCTGCGGAACGCCACGGCCGCCATGAAGAACCAGGTGGCGCGGTTCAACGACCTGCGCTTCGTGGGCAGGAGCGGCAGAGGTACGGGGGGGTGCCGGCTGCTCCTGGGGCACCTTCTGCCTCTGGACGTGGAGTTGGGGGTTTTTATCTGCCAGGGAATGCTGGAAAATGTGCTGGAGGTCGATTCCAGAGGCGCGGGATGAGCTGGATGGGTTTCTGCGCTCTCTCCCGGCCCGTTTTCCGCGTTAACTCCGGTTTTTAAAGGGTGAAATCTCGTTGGGGAAAAAAGATTAAACCACCCAGAGAGTGACATTTCAACTCTGCCCCTGCTAATTTAGGCAGCACAATATTCCCCGTGGTTAGGTTTAAGTGGCAGATTTTCAATTTAGAATGAGAATTTTCAGCTCATGGTCATCTCAGGGCTCCCCAGCACTCGCTGCAAAATCTCTCCAAGCTAAAAGTACAAATAATTCCTGCACAGATCTAAAAATTTTGCAGGTTCCTGACCTGCTGAAGGCTCTTCTTCTGATCTTTTTTCTCTCAAAATGCAACAATCCTATTAATTAATGTCTCCTGCAATGTGGATGGGAGAGGCCAGGCAGGACAGAGGGGTTTAAAATCCGATTTACTGTATCTCTGCCATAACCAGTAGTCACTGGTATAAATAAAAAGGCTTTTGGAGCATAAATAACCAATTAAGAGTTGAAGCTGACTTAGATTGGGACTATATAAAAATATTAGGAAGCTGCAGATAGCACCTGATGCATTGCCCGTGAGTGGGCAGGTGCACAAAGCTTCACCCCCAAAAAAATCCACAGAAGGACCCTTTAAAACTTCATTCCTTAATCTTAAATCCCATAAATTCCAAGAGAAGCACTTAAAATAAATTAACTGAATGGTGAGGGGACTGCAGGGAGGTTCAGTCAAAGCCCCAAAGAGAAGCCAGCAGATTGTGGCTCAGAAAAAGCTCAGGAGAAGGAGCAGCCTCTCTCTTTTAAGGTCAGGGATGAAAATCCATCACATTTCCAGTGTGAATCCATGTGGAATTTTAGTGTGTATTTTTCTGCTGCATTTGTCTTTCAAATCAGAACGGGGTGTTATGGTATTCCAGCGTTATTCCAGGACAATTTAGTGACAATTCAGTGTCTCCTGAACTTCAGGAGGTTTCATTTTGGAGCAATTCGTGCCCCGGTGTCCCTCAGCAGTCAGGGACTGCTGCCCCTTCCTCCCCATTTCCCCCTCCCTCTGTCCCCATGTGACACCCGAGCCGTGTCCTGCTTCCACACAGGGATTCCTGAGCGTGTTTGCAGGAGAGTCCCAGAGCTGACCCACTTCTGGCTGTTCTTCCCAATGGGAGATGTGTCAGGCTGCAGAGCAAGGAAGTTCTCCTGATTATACACAACAGCCTTTCCTTGCCTTTGAAGTGAAAAGCGCCCGTGGATCCCCTTCCAACACAAACACGGCCACAACGCTGGAAAAGCGCGGCCCTGCCGGAGCAGTAAATACATCTTAGGGATAAAATCCAGTTTTCCTCTGTGTCCTGCAGCATTTTTAGCTGAGGGTACAGAGGCAGCTGTCTCTCAAACTGTGTTGTTTGGGCCGCCTTCAAATGCGCTCGGTGGAAAACACCCGCAGCTGAGAACGTCACCTCGTAATGCCAGCGAGGAGTAATAATAGGGTAATGCAGAGCAAATTATATCCATTTACTGAAAACATGAGAGATGCTGTAATGTCTAAAAGTATCAGTCATTAAACGTGGTCATTTGGTATATTAAAGGTACCACCTTTTCAGTAAATGGAATTTGCATTATGATTCAGAGCTGACTGTTTAGAAGATTCAAATGAATAGCTGGCAGAGCGCTGGAGAAGCTCATAAAAACAAACCTGTAGTTCAGTTCCTGGCCATGGTAATGAAGCTGGAAATCATAACAGGCAACTGGGGGAGCCTCAAGGTCAAAATCCAGCAGCTGGGACTAAACAGGCCCTATTTATTGGGAACAGAGCGTGGCCGAGGCCTTACCCTGCTCCAGCAGCCGCTCGCTGGCGCACAGACACCAACCTGGGGTATCCGGCTGTGATCTCCAGGTGTGATCCTGGGGATCCTTTAAGTGGAGGGATTTGGGAATGCTGCGTGCTCTTAGTCAGGCTCGAAGCTTAAACATCCTCACCTGCCCGGGCTGCCCATCTTTGGGGCGGTGACTAATGGATGCTTTTGTTTACTCCTCCGCCAGGGGATTGTTTTCCAAAGGTGGGGATTGTTTGCCTTTGTGCGGGATTTCTGAGCTGCTGTTCTGTGGCATTTGCACAAAGCCTGCAGCAGAAGGTGGCTGCTTCAAAGGCCACTGCTGCCTTTGATACTTGGCTGCAGGAAAATGAACCCCAACTTTGTTTGCCGTGGAATATTTGAGCTGGGATCAGCTCAGTGCCACCGGTGATAATGCCGCGCCAGGGGCGTTGTGCGAGCAGGCACGGAGAGTTCACGTTGGTTCAGGGCACGGTGGAGGCTCCTTGTGCCCATCAGGGGATTTAAAATCCCTGGTTTAAATCCCTGATGGAGAATCAGGAGTGGTTTTGAGAGGTGAACATCGGGTATGGCCAGCAAAATCCCCTCAGCAGCCACAGCTCTGTCCCTTCTGAGGAGGAAATTCCCATTCTTGACACTCTTCATAAATAGTTCAATTTCTTCCATGAAATCCAGCAGGGCAGCCTGGGTCAAACATGATTTTCCACGTTTTCCTCCTGGTTGTGGGAGTGTCACAGCGAGTCCCCCTGGTCTAGGGGTTGATTTCCCCTAATCAATATTTGGCACCAAATATCAGCCAAAATTTCAGCTTCATTCCGTGTCCAACACCCAAAGGTTGCCCTGAGCCTTGTTTAGAATTAAAAACCCATAACATTTGATTTTCTTCCCACCCGGAATAGGAGCGAGACTGTCACAGGTCACCCAAAACCTGGACATGTGGTAGAAAAGCAATTTGGCTTTTTTATTCCCTCAACCAAAGAGATTTCCATTGGATTTGGCCGGGATCCAGGGCTCCGATTCCTCAGCCCAGTTGGAGAATGCTACTGGGCAAACCTGCCCGTGTGGCTCGGGAGCCCCACCGAGTCATTTCGGAAAGAAAAATGTCCTTTTAAAACTCCAGCCAGTCTCAGCCTCCCCCCTTGGCCTGATTGCCTGCTTAAAACTAAATTAATCTTGATTTTTTGCCCTCCGTTCATGAACATTCCAAGCTCCCAACTGCTCCTGCTGCGACGTATCCCTGTTTTTATAGTGGATAAAGAACCGGTTTAGGTCACTCTGATGAAATGGATCTGATGCAAAAAAGCCTGACACCGTAGAAGTTCATTGGCTGAAATGAAAAATAAATAGTTATTTTGGAGAGGGAGAGCTCCGTGGTTTGGGGAACATGACATATTTTCCTCATGGAATCACTCATCCCAGTTCCTATCTTCTTTGTGGGACGTAAGATTCCAAAAACCCCAACAAATAAACATGTTTTCCAGATGAAAATGATTATTAATGGGTTATCCGAAGAGTAGCTGATGGAGAAGTGCCTTGGCTTGCTGCAGGAGATCTCAATCTAAAGCTGAGAGCTGGAGCTCCAGGAGGGTTTTAAAAACTGCATCTTGGAAAGGCTGGAAAATTAAATCCGTGCTTGTATCTCCTCAGGGTCAGAGGAATCAGTAAATTTTGGGGGATTTCTCAATTTCCACAGAGCGAAAGCAGGTGCAGAACACGAGAGATTGTAGCAGGCACAGTTTCTGCCATCAGGACTCTTCCTCCTGGATATCATTCTCAGGGAAAAAAATTCACTTTAAGACAAAAATCTCAAAAATACTCCAAAATAACTGGCCGGGATTTCAAATCCAATTATTTTTATTGGTCTTCCCAAGCCAGAATTTTGCTCCTTCTGTGCAGCTTCGCTTCGTGGCTGCGTTATTTGAGCACTTGGTTGAAGTTGGTTTCATTTTTTTTGACTGAAATGCACTCAAAATTATAAAAGTATGTGCAAAACAGAGGATGCTGCTCTTGAGCAGGGTCGTAAAACCAGTATTAAGCAGGCGTCCAGGTTCTGATCCAAGCCTTTGGAATGCTGCAGGGGACGTGGGATCAGATCCTGCAGTCACAAGAAGCAGAGTTTGCCAGATGGGATGGAAATAGAAAAAATCCAACAGCAATCGACTGGGAAAAAAAAAAAAGGGTCAATTGATAGAGTTTAAAACAAACTCATTTCTTTAGAGTCTGGATTGATAAGGATGTGGCATTTGAAGGATGCTACAGCCAGCAGGAGGGAGGTTTGGCTGCAGGGAGATGGGAATTTCCTTTGGATATTGGGAAGAAATTCTTCCCTGTGAGGGTGGTGAGGGGCTGGAATGGATTTCCCAGAGAATCTGTGGCTGCCCCATCCCTGGGAGTGTCCGAGGCCAGCTTGGAGCAACCTGGAACAGTGGAAGGTGTCCCTGCTCCATCCATCCAGAGCTGGATGATTTCTGATGTTCCTTCCAATCCAAACCATTCCATGATTTCATGGCTCAGTGTAAGGAAGGGGCTGTGCCCTGGGCATGTGTTAGAGGACAAGGACTCTTCTCCCTCCATTCTGCTCTGAACAGGGAATTTTTCCCTAAAAAACAGAGGCCCTGAGCGATAATTTCATTTTTAAGTGACTTAGGGTGGCTTGGTTGTGTCATTAATATGAGCCAAGATTTCCGTGCAATCCCAGGGAGGCTGAGCAGCAAATCCAGCCCTCCAAAGGGATGGAAACCTCAGCAGGGATGCAGTGGAAGTCGGAGAGGAGAGGAAAGCCCCTTCCGAGTGCCTGAGGTGCCTTGGTTTGCTCCGAGCAGCTGGATTTGGGGATCCTCCATTGTGGAGTTAACCCCATGGATGATGCTGCTCCCTGTGGGGGTTGGATTCCCAAAAAACTTTCTCTGGGATGAGGCTGAGCAGCAAATCCAGTCCTCCAAGGGGACAGAAACCTCAGCAGGGATGCAGTGGGAGGAGGACAGGAGAGGAGCAGCTTTTCCCAGTGCTCAAGGTGCTCCCTTGCTCCGAGCAGCCGGAGTTGGGAATCCTCCATTGTGGAATTAACTCCATGGATGATGCTGGTCCCTGTGGGGGTTGGATTCCCAAAAAACCTTCTCTGGGATGAGGCTGAGCAGCAAACCCAGCCCTCCAAGGGGACAGAAACTCAGCAGGGATGTAATGGCAGGAGAAGGGGAGAGGAGAAGACTTTCCCAGTGCCAAGCTGCTCTCTCGCTCCGAGCAGACAGAGTTGGGAATCCCCAATTTTTATGGAATTAACCCCATGGGTGATGCTGCTCCCTGTGAGGGTTGGACTCCCAAAAAACATCCTGTGGGATGAGGCTGTGTTAGTGGCTCTGCCAGCTCCCGAAAACCCCTCTGTGCCGCATCACTGAAGATTTCATCGAGGGTGAAAAACCTCCCGCTCCGAACGCGTCAACAGGAGAAAAATAATGGCAGAGGGCTCGGAGAACTTCCTGTCTCCGGGAGCATTCCCGCTGTAAACAGTGGCCATGCCAAGTGCTGAACCACTGCCCTCAGTCCAATAACAATAAATCTATTTTTTGGTTCTGCACGGCTCCGCTTGGACATTTTTGCAGCGGCGAGGATGAGGCAGATGCCGTCCTCGGAGCGTTTTCCCGGGTTTTTATTTTTTGCCCTGATAAAAGGGTTTCCCAGAATGTTGTTTAGGGAAAACAAAGTACCTCTCGAGATGAAAAGGTTACATAGTTTCGAGAGATCTGTTTGCCCTGCAGCTTTTTCCTTGTTGGTTTGATGGTTTTCTGGTTTTTTAATTTTGTTTTTATTTTGCTGTTTAGTTTTTGGTGCCGCCCTTCAGAACTCGTGGAGTTCTGGTCAAAATATACTGATTTTTTTGGGGGTACCTTTATTTGTTTTCCCCATATCCCAACTCCAATAAGAGCAGCTATTTTGTCACCAAAATAAAATCCTGCTGGGAGATAAATCAGGCTTAGTGCTGGCCCGAGAACTTGAGTAGGAGCGAGGATGCTGCAAATCAGTGGCTGACAATCGCTGTCAAGAGAGTCTTTTCCAGCACAGTCATGTGCAGAAACCCTCATCCGGCTGAATCAGTCTCTGTTCCCTTCCAAAAACCCTTTAGGAACAGGAAAAAATAGTAAAAATAGACTTTTTTTTTATTTTCTATTACCTTAATGCTGCGTCTCTCCACATTTTTTGCCCCCATCCTGCTTCCCAAAGCTTTTCCCACCATATTATTTCCACACAGCCTCTCCAAATCGTTACTCCCTTCATCTCTGCCCCCTTTCCTCCCTCTCTTGATGATATTCCTGGGAGTCCCCTGGGAGAGCTCCAGCCTCTGGACCCAGGGTGGGAATTCCGTGTGAGCCTTTAGCACCGGCGCAGGTTTGGGGCTCAAAAAAGGATGCAAGGAACGATCCTAAGTTCCTGTTGCCTTTTCCCACCGAACCTGCCGTGTGGGGAGGGCGAGGGAGGAGGTTCTGGAGAGGGAAGGAGGAGGGAAGCAGCTGCCTGGAGGGCTCGGAGCCATGAGAGCTCTCCGGTGGGGCGGTGCTTGGAGCCGTGTGTGTCCACATCAGTTCCCTGAAGTTCAGGGAGGAACTGAAGGAAAAGCTCTGGCAAAGCCACAAATTTTCCACAGGCTGGACTTTAGGCACAAAGCCCTGTCCATCTCCAAGGCCACGGAGCTGTCTCTGGGGGAAGTTGGCAGCTTCCAGGTTGGTAATGGCAGCGTTATCCCCCCTCCCTGGATCTCCATCGAGTGACCCCGGGGCTTTGCCGAGCTCTGGGATCAATGTGCGCTGCATTAGTGGGATGGCAGCACAGAGAGCCCTTGCTTCAAGCAAATCAGCTCCGAGGAAACAGTCCCAGGGCAGCTGTTGTGCTCAGAGAGCTGCTGGAGAAAGGAATTGTCAGGTTGGGATTGATCCGCTTCCGCTGCAGGTGGAATTCCTCACTGCTGGAATGTCACTGATGGGGATAAAAGTGCTCCTCGCTTCTCCTGGTCAGACGGGGCGTTGCTCTTCCAGGGAATCCACACCTTCCCTGCTCACCAGAGATGGAGCCTCTGCCTGTAGCCGTGCCCAGGGGTCACCACAGGGTGAGGAGAGGGTTTGTTCCCAGCTCCTGAGCTGCGCCGTGGAATCATGGAATGGTTTGGGAAGGACGGGATCATAAAGATCACCTCATTCCAACCCCTGCCATGGCAGGGACACTTTTCCCTATCCCACATTGCTCAGAACCATATTCAGCCTGGCCTTGGGCACTGCCAGGGATCCAGGGGCAGCCCCAGCTGCTCTGGGCACCCTGTGCCAGGGCCTGCCCACCCTCCCAGGGAACAATTCCTGCCCAATATCCCATCTAACCCTACTCTCTCAGTGGGAAGCCATTCCCCCTGTCCTTGAAAAAAGTCCAGCACCTGGCCAGGCTGGGAGCCAGACTTGGGCTGCTCCAAAATGAAAGCCAATCCTGCCAAAAGGGAGTGGGACTGAGGCAAAATCCAGGTCTCCAGGGGAGTTTTCCAGGTTCACAGGACAGTGCACCGTGAATGTGCCTGGGAATGGGATGTGCCAAAAACCACACCACCCATGACACGAGCTGTGCCTGGTCTGAGGATTGGGCAAAGGATGAGAAAAGTGCTTCAAGGGGAGAAGAAATCCCAGGTTCAAACAGAAAAGCAGCCAGAGAATCCCAGAATCCCAGAATGGGTTGGGAGGGATTTAAAGGATCATCCAGGGCCACCCCTGCCATGGCAGGGACAACTCCCACTGTGCCAGGCTGCTCCCAGCCCCAATGTCCAGCCTGGCCTTGGGCACTGCCAGGGATCCAGGGGCAGCCCCAGCTGCTCTGGGCACCCTGTGCCAGGGCCTGCCCACCCTCCCAGGGAACAATTCCTGCCCAATCTCCCATCCAGCCCTGCCCTCTGGCACTGGGAAGCCATTCCCTGGCTCCTGGCCCTCCAGCCCTTGGAAGGAGTCAAGGACAGGAGACAGTAGCTGCAGGTCAAGGCCAACTGACCCCTCTGAGGGCCTGAGCTTGAGGCCTCGAGGGCTTGGGGATGTTTTTCAGGAGAAACCCCCTCAGAAATCCGCCTGGACTGGGGGAATGGGAGAGGTGAGAGATGCAATTTTGGACTGAAGCGTTTGGATCCAGCCTGGATCCCACTTCAGACGGATAAATCCGCTCGTGAAGCTGGGCCTTAACCTTGCCACGTCTCTGTCATCCCTATAAAGTCTGGGGGATAATTTCTACCTCAAAAAGCTGATGAATGGTCTGAAATTATAGCTGGGCTCAGGACTATTATTAGGCTTGAGGATCCCAAGGCATTTTCAGCGAGAAGGTGGGAACAGCTTTGCATTGGAGCCATTTCATCCCAAACTGTCCTTTCCACCTGCTGTTCCTGTTTTTCCCTTTCCCTGAACTCCTCAGCGGTGACACAGCAGCCAGGACAGTTTGTGGACAGAGCTCGATGCACTTTGTGGAGGCCAGGTCATTTCTGACCTAGCTCTGGTCCAGATGAGCATTTCATTTAAAACAGAAATGATTTCACTCTGAGGGAAAAAAAGTCAAACTTCCCTGATATTTACATCCCAGCTCAGAAGCAGAGATTCAGGTTTTGAGGTAGCCCAGGCATAGAAGCATCTGAAATTTCCATTAGAGACATTTTTGGGGAAAGAATAATTTCAGCCTCTGTGAATCTGTGTTGAAACAATGTGTTTGTGGAAATTGAGTAGCTGTATTTCAAGCCTTGAAATATTTTAATAATAATTATTGCTTCTAAAGACTCCAGCTGAGATCTCCTTGTGCTGCCACTTGTGCAGGGGCCAGGCACCCCAAGCATTTCATTCTTTCTGTGCTGTAATTATTGTCTCCACCCAGGTTCATGAGAATTTTATAGTGGTTGCTGCAGCCACTCCACTTAGAGGTAGAAGCTGCTTGGCTTTCCCATTAAAAGGTCTTCCTTCCTCCCCCTCGCTCCATGGATTTAAGGCTTTCATCCCTTTTGGAAACTTGATCTGCAGGCTTCCAGTCTCAGGCAGCATCCCACCCCAAAAATGCAGCTCCAGCAGGTCACTGGGGTTGTCTTTGAGGGCAGAAAGGGAAACCATCCAAGAGATTGGGGTAACTCGGGTGCAGAGACATCCACAGAAACCACCTCCACCACAAAGCCCGAAACTGGGCTTTCCACAGGACCTCAGGATGCTGAAACACAAATCATGGTCTTGGCAGCCAAATTCCTCCCACAGCTCCAAATAGTCCCACTGTGGAATTGGCCATCACCACACAGGGCATTCCCGGTGGTTTGGTCTTGGGGGTTGTTGGTGTTGGCAGACAGAGGTGACTCATGGCTGTGCCAGCTCCTGGGTGTCACCCTGGGGTGGCTTTTGTGCCCCTGTGTCCCTGTGCCCAGGTGAGAGCCCACCTGCAGAGCTGCCCCAGCCCTGGGACCAGCACAGGGAGGACGTGGAGCTGCTGGAGAGAGGCCAGAGGAGGCACCAGGATGAGCAGAGGGATGGAGCAGCTCTGCTGGGAGGAAAGGCTGCGAGAGCTGGGATTGTTCAGCCTGGAGAGGAGAAGCTTTGGGCTGAGCTCAGTGTGGCCTTGCAGGGCCTGAAGGAGCTGCAGGAAAGCTGGAGAGAGACAATTGCCAAGGCATGGAGGGCCAGGAGCCAGGGAATGGCTTCCCAGTGCCAGAGGGCAGGGCTGGATGGGAGATTGGGCAGGAATTGTTCCCTGGGAGGGTGGGCAGGCCCTGGCACAGGGTGCCCAGAGCAGCTGGGGCTGCCCCTGGATCCCTGGCAGTGCCCAAGGCCAGGCTGGACATTGGGGCTGGGAGCAGCCTGGCACAGTGGGAGGTGTCCCTGCCATGGCAGGGGTGGCACTGGATGGGCTTTGAGGTCCCTTCCACCCCAAACCATTCTGGCATTCTGCTGTAGGGCATCCTGTCTTCAGAGCCCTCCTCTTTTTATGTCCTCTTTTGTTTATAGCCTCTCCAAGATTCTCAGAGTTATTTTCCTGCCTTCTGCCACAGCTCCTTCCTGATCCATGGCCACAACCATTTCCTACCCACATCCAGGATCTCCTGCTACTCAACTGCCACATATTTGTATTCTCAAACAGAACAAACTGTGCTTTTGTGGCATCTCTGCTCAAGCACATTCACAGGAAAAATCCCATGAAGGTGGCAGAAGCAGCAACCTGAGAGAGGGAGATCACAGGAATCGAGCTGAGACTCCTCTCTCACAGCACAGCCATGAGCTTTTGCAAGGAATGCACACCCAACCCGAGCTGCTGGAGGAGGGAAAGGCCATCAGGTGCCACCAGGCTGCCCTTTTCCACCCTCGGTCTGGCTGTCAGGGAAGGGATTAACACAGGGTGGTGTCATCACCACGCACACAGCCTGGGGAAGTGAAACCCCTCAGCAGCACAGAAGCGAAACTGGCTGCACACAAATTGTCAAATTCAAGTGTAAACATCTGTGTCCCCCCCGCCCCCCCCAGAAAAAAAAACCCCACAGACAGAAAAATCGTGGCTGTTTCAGTGAGCTCGGTCCCACCCTTGCAACGCTTGGCAGGGTGAGCAATCCCTGTCCTGCAAGGGAGAGGCTTCTGAGGGCTCCAGGTGAAATGCTGAAGGTGGTGCTTGCTCCAGGAAGGGACAAAAAGCGGCATTCGGGTAGAAATGGGATTTTAAAAGTGGCACTGACACGTTTCTGGGATGCTGGGTGTTCATCCCATCAGGTGAAAGTTTCTCTGAGGAAAGGGGTTTGAATGTTGGTACCTCAAAAGAGGGAAAAAGCGACTTTGGAACCTCCCTCCCATCTCCTCGAGGGAGCTGAGCTTTCAGGGAGCAGCCCCAGACTCCTCCAGGGAAGCTCCCCAAGATATTTGTGCTCTTTTGGTATCCTGGGGTCCGCTTGAAACTCCTCTGAGCATCTCCCAGAGTCTTTTCATCCCTTGATTCTGCCACTTGGCAGCAGCCCTGGCCTCCTGCAAGGAACCTGCCTGTGATGACTTTTCTCTTTTCATGGAACCTGAGACTCCTCCCAGGTGTTTTTTTTGGGGGTATATTCACATCTCCTGCACAGAATTGAGATCCCAGGTAGCAGCAAAACTCAGGGCCTGAGTCAGCTTGGTTTGAACAGCTGGAAAATAACACCGAGTGCAGCAGCAGCTTCCTGGGTCAATATTTCATGTCTGCAGCTCGGGATGATATTTTTGACTTCTGGAAGAAGCAGACTGGCAGGGAAAATCTCCACCTGAGTGACAGGGACTTCCCTTATCACCCAGATAAGGTAAAATTCAGTTTGAGTGCCTGCTGAGCTTGACAACGTCTCTATTAACGTTACTTGATTTCAGTGATGTAATTTGGGTTGCTCAATGTAATTCCTGTGTTGCCTCGGGTTAAAAGTGCCACAATAATTGGTGCATTTTGGCTGAGCACCATCATTTTGGCTTCACCAAAATAATTGAAAGGATTCCACCCCAAGACACAACCTTCTCCTGGCCTCCCGGCTCTGGGAATCCCACAGCAGCTCTGCTGCTTTCCACCCCAGCAATGGAGTTGGCAGCCAGGAAAAACCGTGGAGAATGGGAGGAAAAGAGTGTGGAGGGCATGTCTGGAGTGCTGCAGGGAGCTGGGAAGGAAAGGGAAAGGGAAAAAGCCAGCATCAGGCATGTTTCTCCAGGAATGAGCTGCTTTTCCACCTTTATTGTCAAAAAAAATTCAGGATTTGGGAGCTGGGGAGGAAAGGAACAGGGAAAAACCAGAAGCAGGGGTGAGCTGCTTTTCCACCTTTATTGTCAAAAAAAATTCAGGATTTGGGAGCTGAGAAGGAAAGGGAAGGGGAAAAGCCAACACCAACAATATTCCTGCAGGGGTGAGCTGCTTTTCCACCCTTATTGCAAAAAAAAAAAATCAGGATTTGGGAGCTGGGGAGGAAAGGAACAGGAAAAAAACAGAAGCAGACATATTCCTGCAGGGGTGAGCTGCTTTTCCACCTTTATTGTCAAAAAAAATCAGGATTTGGGAGCTGAGAAGGACAGGAAAAGGAAAAAGCCAGCAGCAGACATATTCCTGCAGGACCGAGCTGCTTTTCCACCCTTATTGCACAACAAATCCAGTATTTCTGGGGGTTCCAGTTCGCAGCAGGACCCCTTTTGGCCCCACAGAAATCCAGAACAAAACACTTATTGATTTAGAGCGCTGGAGATTTCATTCTGGGTAAGGAGATGCTGTGTAAACACAGAGGGAAGAACTTCCTGGAGTGAGGCACTCGGCAGAAACGTTCCCAAGCACGGGTTTATCTGAGCCAGGCTGCTCTGGAAGGAGGGAAGGGCTTGTATTTCCCAAATTTCCAGCTTGACACGTGCTTAAACCCTAAAAAAAATCCATCAAAACACACAAGCAGCTCCGTTTCCCCCTGTGACTGATTTGCATGGGGAGTTTTGGAATCGTGGAATGGTTTGGGTTGGAAGGGAACTTAAAAATCATCCAGTGCCATGGGCAGGGACACCTTCCGCCACCCCAGGCTGCTCCAAGCTAGCCTTGGACACTTCCAGGGATCCAGGGGCAGCCACAACTTTTCTATGCCAGGGCCTCCCTCTCTCACAGGGAATTCCTTCCCAAAAATCCCATCTAACCCTTCCTTCCTCCATCTTAAACTATTCCTGTCCCTCCATGCCTTGTCCCAAGTCCCTCTGCAGCTGTTTTGGAGCCCCTTTAGGCACTGCAAGAGGCTCTAAGTTCTCCCTGGAGGACTTTTTTGGGGCCACCACCCTCATTTGGGTGTTGGGACCGTTGGTCTGCGGTGGTCACAATTAACAAACCATTTCCAGCTCGGAGCAGCTGAGGTCAATAACAGCTTTATTTCATATTTAAATCCAGTGGCCTCTGTGGTGCTGCTGGTAAACAAATCACGGTGTTTTTTCGGATGCCTCTTGCTCCAGCTGCAGCTGTTTGGGTTTTTTTTTTCTGACGAGACAGCAGCAGATCAAACAGAAGAGGCAAAGTTTTATTCTGTGCCAAAGCATCACTGGTGGCAGGAGAAAAAAAGCCACCACCTGAGCACAGAATTTTGCCTCGTGCAGGCTTTGAACACCTGCAAAACCCTTTCACTCCTGGGATGAGCAGCAGTTAACTCATGAAGGGTCAAGTGATATCAGCCCTTCTCATCCTGTGGATCAGATTTGGAGTGCTCAGAGATAAGAACCAGCCACAGTTGGCCCCAGTGTCTGGGAGCTGACGTTGGGGGATGGATATGGAACGTGTGGATGGCATCCTGGAGATGTTTAAATGCAGGAGAGCTCCTGGCTTTGGCAGAGAGCCAGGGAGACGCTGTAGGGAACCATAAAGATGGGGAAAATGGATCATTTAGCGTGGTTTAATAGCGGTACACAGGGGCTAAGAAGTAGAAGCTGGATTTAAAAAAACACAAAATAAAATGATCATCATTCTTCCTAGAACCTGGAATTCTCTCCCTAATAGCACAGAAATGGCTGTAATGTCATTTGTGTTGCATTTGTGCCTTACATTTCATAGTTTTCCACCTGTACCTTTTGTCCTTGTCAGCACAGACATTCTCAGCTGCTTTCCTTCTTTTTTTTTTCTTTCTTTTTATCTAATAATTCACTGCAGCAATTTTTTTAAAAAGGAAAAGAAACCCCCAACCAACCAAACCAAATTTAACGGCACAAATGTTCATTAGAACAAAGCCAAAAAGTAAAAGGCAGTGACTACACCGACCTCATCATCCCTTTGCCTGCCTTTTTCTCCCCCTTCCACACCCAAATTTCTGAAAGTTTCACTCCATTCTTTCCTGTTCCCATTGGGATCACCCTTTATCCATGGATTCAATGGCTTTGTCTGCCAGAGAAAGAAGTGGATCAAAATGAAGTGAGAAGTTCAAGTTGCGGCCTCTTTTCCCAACAGTTCTCACTCCCTTTTCCATCAGCCCATGCAGCCACTTTTATTTGAAGTGTTCCTCCCCCCTGCAGCCCCAGCTGATGGTGACGCTGCTCAGGGATGACTCAAGCAGGACCCAGGAGCTTCATGTGACCCTGGTGTCACCCGGGGTTCATTCTTTCCCCCTTGGTTCCTCTCAGACATTCCCAGGGGCCTCAGCTCACGAGCCTCTTGCTCCCTCTAGAGCTCTTCAGGGCACTTTGGAGACCACTGAAATCCTGCTGGATGGGAGCTGGTTCTGCTCCAGCCTCTGGAGGTGGGATGGACACGGAATGGGGGCTTCAGATTCCTGGATTTCAGTGCAGGGCACAGGCAAAACACCATCAGATGCTTCAGTCTTGGGAGTTGATCATGGAGCCATGGAATGGCCTGGGTTGAAGGGACAATAGCACAGAATCCCAGGATCCCTGAGGCTGGAAAAGCCCTCCAGCCCAGCCAGGCCCAGCTGTGCCCGATGCCCACCTTGTCCCCAGCCCAGAGCACTGAGTGCCACCTCCAGCCCTTCCTGGGACACCTCCGGGGATGGGCACTCCAAACCTCCCTGGGCAGCTCTTCCCAAGGCCTGAGCTCCCTTTCCATGGGGAAATTTTTCCTCATATCCAATCTAAACCTCCCCTGGCCCAGCCTGAGGCCGTTCCCTCTCCTCCTGCCAGGTAGAACTTTGTGCTTTGTGCTTCCTCTGAAGTCCTCTCCGTTTTGCTCAATCTCAAAGGACCTCCTGAGCAATCCTGTGAAGTCATGTGGGGACAACTCAGAATCCATCTGAGGTGTGGAGTGCCCATCCCTGGAGGTGTCCCAGGAAGGGCTGGAGGTGGCACTCAGTGCTCTGGGCTGGGGACAAGGTGGGCATGGGGCACAGCTGGGCCTGGCTGGGCTGGGAGGGCTTTTCCAACCTCAGGGATTCTGGAATTCCGTGGCTTCAGCTGCCAAATCAGTGACACTTGAGGGCACTTTCGAGGTCCAGTCTCTATCAAGCCCCCCAACAGAGTGTCCAGACAACATTTCCAAGCTCAGCCTTGTATCCCAGCCAGGACTGCCACTGTTTGCATTGCTTTTTCTGGAAGGGTTCTGACCTTACAGCTCTTACAATAACAAACATTCCCAAGCAATTTTTCCTCCCCTGGTTGGGAGGGAAGAGCTGATGGAAGCAGTGAGTCCTGGGCTGTGCCCTCACACATTTGAGGCCTTGATGTTCGTGGGAAGGGTTTCCAAAGGCAGAGGCCTGTCCAACCTCTGGAGAATTTCATCCTTGTGCTCACCTGGTATTTGGAACCTGCCTGGTATTAGGAACCACCAGGGATAGTTCCAGAGAGAAACAGGGTCTCAAGTGGCTCTTGCATCCCAAAACCCCTTTCACCCCCTTCAAAGACTCCCAGGATGACCCAGGAACAATTGGCTTCCATCCACAGAGACCTGAGCTGATTTCTGGGTGGTTTTCCACAGATTTATGGGAATGTTGAACCCAGAGGCTCTCAGATTTTGATGTTAGCTCATACTGCTGGCTTGCTGTGACTGCTGTGACACTTTCAGTGTGACTCTCGGAGGCATCCAAACAAGGCCAGAGTTTCACGATGACTTTTGGGGGTGTTTGGTCCCTTTTTCCAGTCACCAGCAAGGTCAGGACCTCTCTGAGTCAGTTTTGGGCGATCTGTCTGTGCAGACACACTCTGGGTGTCTTAGCAAGTGTTGTTGGAAATAAAATCTGTATCATCACACATCAAAGCCAGGAGGAGACATTTATGGCCCTGCTGTCATCCCAAACCAGGAATACCCATAAACCCCACATTTGACTAACAATCCCTCCAATCATAACCTGTGTTAACCAGCCCCATAAATGCTGAATAATGCAGGAGCGATAAAACCACTTAATAAAGCTGGATGGAAATAGGACAGAAGAACCAGGGAATAAAACCTGGGCAGAATTGTTGGTGAGTGACACCCAGGTTTATGGTTCCACAGGCTATGGTTAACCAGGATGTGGTTAATGAGCAGTCTGCTGGCAGCAAGGAGTAACCCAAGTGTCTTCTTGCTCCTGCCAGCTCGTGTCACAGCCCCACACGGGCTTGGTGGAGTCTGTTCTGTAAAAAAATCCTTTAAAAAATGGAATCCTGCTCCCTCTTCTGCTTTATTCTGCTTTTGTAGCCTGGTAATGTGGCCACGTTGTGCTACATTGTTATTGGGGGTTTTCCTGCAGTTGTTTTCGAGATAGAAACTTCTCCAGAGCCTTCTAAAGAAATAAATTGACTCCGTGCTTTAACAGAGCAGTTGTCAAAATAAACCCCAGACTGGGAGCAAGATGGAAATGCTGCAGCTTAGTCCAGAGGACAAAGTATATTTTTAAATTCTCTCTCTGTTTTAGTGGTAAGTGTTGTATTTAGTGATACAGGGAATTATATTTTGGAAAGGAGGAAGATCCCTGTACGGGCCATTCACTTGGGAGCTGCGCTGGATGATCCTTGTGGGTTTCTCCCTCTTTGTTATTCTGGTTTAACAGACTGGAATTATGGCCATGTTGTGCTACATTGTTATTGGGGTTTTTCCTGCAGTTATTTTCGAGATAGAAACTTCTCCAGAGCCTTCTAAAGAAATAAATTGACTCTGTGTTCTAGCAGAGCAGCAGGTGTCAAAATAAACCCTAGACTGGGAGCGAGGTGGAAACACTGCAGCTTCGTCCAGAGGACAAAGTATATTTTTAAATTCTCTCTCTGTTTTAGTGGTCTAGCTGTTGCATGTAGTGATACAGGGAATTATATTTTGGAAAGGAGGAGGAAGATCCCTGTACGGGTCATTCACTTGAGAGCTGCACTGGATGATCCTTGTGTGTCCCAGCTCAGAATTCTCTGTGATTCTGTGATCTACAGGTGCCTCTCTGATGGGTGATAAAGCTTTTGGGAGGGAATTTATCAAACTTTATTACTGATGCCTCATCGTTGTGCAGGCAGGGAAAGATGAACAAAGCTGTAAAGCTTTATCACAGAATTTGCTATTTAAAGGATGTCAGGAGCTCAGCCATCCTTGCTGGGGGAGATGTAGGCCCTGAGAGAGGGATGTGAAGTGATGTTTACAATTCCATCCATCTCCAGGACTGCTGTTCAGCGAGGATGTGGGAAGACCCTGGGATTTGCAAGGCTTTCGTTCAGCTTCTGGTGGTGATTCCAGCTTAGAGCCGGGCTTAGCTGCAGCAGCCAAGTGGTTCCATCCTTGGCTTCCTGTGAGATCCTGGCCAAGACTCTTCACCTCCCCACAGCTCCTCCTCCCCAGGGCAGGGGTGGGAGGCTGAGTCCCAAATTCCCAGGGATGCGATGAGGACAATTTCCAGGAGCAGGTTTGTGATGTCGCTGCAGCGCCGGAGCGGGAGCTGCGCTAAGGGCAGGGCTGAACTGCCAGGGAATGCTCCTTGGGAAGGGGAATATCGCTGCTACAGGCAGGCACTTCTGTTTACATTTCCCTTCAAATTTAGCCTCATTTGTAGAGCTCACTGAAGCAAACTATAAAAATGGGTGGAAGGGAAGAAACCCCACATTCAGGTGGGGAAATGAGGGAGGAGGATCCTCCAAAGGAGCAGAACCTCAATTTTCTTACAACAATTCCTGCTTCTCCAACTCGGGGTGATGTCCCCTGAGGTCTCTGGCTGATAACAGAGATTCCTGTCAGCCTCTGAGTCCTCTGTGATGCTGAGATAACGATGCTGAAGCTGCTGCCAGGCAATGGTTTTCTTGCTGCCAAGGCCAACACCATCATTTGAGGTCTTATCAAAGATGCAGAATGTTACCTCTGTTCTTCAAAAAACGCCAGGAGTAAATCCAGGGGCAGCAGTTCTTTTCCCAAAGCAGAGCCATCCCATGCACAGAACGATTTGGAAAAGACCTTTGCAGTTTTCTTGGTGAATAATAGAAGAACTGAGCTTTATACTCTGCTGTGGCTCCATTAAATGTTTTAATTCTCTGTGGACGAGCTGTAGGGATTTTTTTTAATTTTTCCATTCCCTTCTTTCTTGGCACTGCAGTAGCAGCTGATTTTCAGAGGGCTCTGCTTCACAATATGGAATTGATCTCCTGCTGGCCTCAGCCACAGAGTGTGGGATTTTACAACCTGCCTGGGGGATCTGAGCACCCACTTCTCTTTCATTTTAACAAGAGCTGTTGCTCAGATTCCCGTGGCACTTTTGGAAAAGCCAGCCACGATTTCCCAGCCTCCCTGAACGAACTCCCTTCAGAAAGCACAGATAACACCCCAGCGTCAGGAATATCAGATAAACCCTGACTGTTAAGGGGTAACCTCCTTTTTTTTTTTTTTTTTTTTTTTCACAAACAGAGTGTAGGTGATTTAAATACAAATTAATTTTGTTTCCCCGAAAGCTTTGAGCAGTTGCCACGGAGGGAATGAATCCAGCACCAGGATTCTACACCCCATAAAACCTTTTAGTGCCTTGCAGGGTGTTCGAGCTCCACCAGAAATGTGGAGTTTGCTTTTCTCAACACTTGCTCAGAGATTTTTTTGCTCAGTAACAATGTCTTTTTTTTTCCTGTTGCAGGGAAAAGCTTCACTCTGACTATCACGGTGTTCACAAATCCTCCCCAAGTAGCCACGTACCACAGAGCCATCAAGATCACCGTGGATGGACCTCGGGAACCCAGAAGTAAGTGAGCTCAGGAGAGAATTTCCAGCGGGATAAACTGATTGAATGTAGGGGCTCATCCCCATCCTCACAAAATCCAGTGCATGTGGAGAAATGGGAATGTTTTAAGCTTTACAAATGGTTTTAATTCTGCCTTCCTGAGGTTTTCTTTTTCACTGGTGTCCAGCTGATCCAGTGACTTGCATTTCTGAAATATCCAGCCAGGCATGGCTTGGCTCGTCTCCAAGAGCTGACAGAAGGGATGCTGGTAAAAGGTGGGCAGTGAATACCTTGCACATCATTTCTTGCTTTTCAGATGTTAAGAGGATTTTAAAGCATTGGAAACCAATATGGGCATTGATCAAACCCTTCAGGCTCAGCCACCCTCCAAACAGGAATAAATCCCATGGTTGCTGCTTCCCTGCTTCCTGGAGTTCCCTGAACCTCAGCTTGGGACAGCTTGGGAGCTCCCATCTATTTGTACAGACAGCAAATCCTTCCTCCTTTTCTTTCTTTCTTCCCTTTTCTAAAGGAATTAAGCACAAGGAGGAGCTGAAGGATTTGACATTCCCAGGAAATGCCCGAGCCTTGCACACAGGTGGTTGTTTTGTCCAGATGCTGAGGACAGACAGTTCTGTCTGGGTGAAATGGAGTGAGGGTGGAGCAGATGTGCGAGGAGACATCACAGAATCAGGGAATAGTTTGGGAAGGAAGGGATCTTCAAGATCATCTCATTCCAACACAAACCATGGCAGGGACACCTCCCACTGTGCCAGGCTGCTCCAAGCCCCAATGTCCAGCCTGGCCTTGGGCACTGCCAGGGATCCAGGGGCAGCCCCAGCTGCTCTGGGCACCCTGTGCCAGGGCCTGCCCACCCTGCCAGGGAACAATTCCTGCCCAATCTCCCATCCAGCCCTGCCCTCTGGCACTGGGAAGCCATTCCCTGGCTCCTGGCCCTCCATGCCTTGGGAATTGTCTCTCTCCAGCTTTCCTGCAGCTCCTTCAGGCCCTGCAAGGCCACACTGAGCTCAGCCCAAAGCTTCTCCTCTCCAGGCTGAACAATCCCAGCTCTCGCAGCCTTTCCTCCCAGCAGAGCTGCTCCATCCCTCTGCTCATCCTGGTGCCTCCTCTGGCCTCTCTCCAGCAGCTCCACGTCCTTCCCGAGCTGGGATCCCAGCGTCTCTGCCGGTCACCAGAGGCAATCGTTGGCCTCAGTCACTACCCCGAGTGGGGCATTTGCATATTGTTATCAAAATGTAAATTGAGGTTTGGGGCGAGCTTTTTGCTCCCCTCCCACACTCTTGGCAGAAGTTCTGGATGTTGCTTAAGTGGAATTGTCCCGGGAGAACAGAGCAGCAGGACCCAAACACCCTCCAGGGAATGAGACTCACAGCTCGGGGCTGCTTAACCAGGAAAGAAATGTTTGAAATTTCAGCTAAAATAGCTTAGAAAACTCAGGTTTTCTTCTGGAGCCTTCATTTGCCTGAGTTGCATCATGATCCATGGTTTTAGTGGAAAAATTTGACCTATATTTTTTGGATTTGAGGACAGGCCTTAAAGCAAATACTCTGTCAGGGTAAGGCTCCTTATTTACTTATTCTTATTTCTTTGGTTTGTTGTTTGGGGTTTTTTATTTAAATTGTGGTTGAATTGTCCCTGAAAAATATCCTCAGTGAACCAGGCAGCTGTGCACATAAAAAAGCTATTTGTGTATGCAAATTCCAGATTTGCATATGCAATCACCTGGGCATGCTCACGGTTTGCAGACAGCAAATAAACTTCAGTTCTTTGAATATGCATCTGCTTGAAACAAAATCCTCCTGCAGGCAAACCTGCTGCTGGAAATTGATTCTTCAGTTGGGAGAAGAGTTAATATTTAATAAGATTCTGCATTTTAAAAAGGAACTGGAGATATGATCCATACGGAAGCAGCACACGGATCTGCCCGGCCCAAATGTATGCAAAGGCTTCCTTGGAGTTAATATCCCTTGTTTGAGGCAAATCAGCTGCACAGTGAGGGAGGTTTTAGGGATCTCCTGAGGAAAGGTTGGACTCCCACCGGAGGAATTCCCCCCAGTAGGAATTCACGGCTTTTTTATTGCTGAGTCACTCGTGACACAGCATAGAAGGGATTGTGGAATCATGGAATGGTTTGGGTTGGAAGGGACCTTAAAAATCATCTCATTCCACTCCCTGCCATGGGCAGGGACACCTTCCACTGTCCCAGCGTGCTCCAAGCCCTGTCCAACCTGGCCTTGAGTTCCATTAGGGATGGGGAGTCCACAATCTCTCTGGACAACCTCTCCCAAGGCCTCCTCACCCTCACAAACAGGAATTCCTTCCCAATATCCCATCTAACCCTGCTTTCCTTCAGTTTAAAACCATTCCCTCTTTTCCAGTCACTCTCTGCCTGCATAAGAAGTCCTTCTTCCTCCTTTTTATAACCCCTGGAAGGGGCTCTGAGCTCTCCCTGGAGCCTTCTCCTCTCCAGGCCAAACATCCCCAGCTCTCCCAGCTTTTCCAATGATTATATTTCGCTCCCTTCATTTTTAAGTGGGCTTCAAAGTCCTCAAATTTTACTTCTCACCGAGGTTTCCAAATCAGAGCCACAGCCATGACCAGTGCAGTGTCTCTTCCCTAAATACCTTTGATGGAGACATGGATTGGGCCTGGCTCCCCCACAGGATCTGTGGTGAGCCCTGTCAAACCAGCTGTGGACTGAAGGGATTTAGAAGGATATCAGCCTTCTTGGATTGGGATGGGATTCAAAAACTGCTGGATTAGAGTGGTTTTGTTTCAGTAATCGATATTTGGGAACATTCCCACAGATCACAGATCCATGACTCACTCACTTGAGCTGAAGGAATTCCAAACAGGCAGAGATGTGTTTTCTCCTGATTCACCAGAGATCCGTGGAAATAATGGGAATAAAATGAGATCCTGCTGTCTTCCAGAGATCTAGAAAAAAAACCTGCTGAGGTCCAAAACCAGCTCCAGGGAGAAATTTTGATTCATTTTCTAAAACCAACTCCAGCGAGAGTTTTTGATCCATTTCCTTTGTGTTTGTGATGGTTCTCAGACAGCCTGGATTCCAATAAGTGCAAGGGGCCAGAGGAGGTTCAGATCAAGGATTAGAAACAATTTTTCCCTGCCAGAGTGGTGAGGCCTTGGGATGAGCTGCCCAGGGAGTGCTGGAGTCACTGTCTCTGGGAGTGCTCAGGAGGAGTCTGGATGTGGCCCTTGGGGACAGGCTTTGGGGTGCTGCTGGTGCTGCTGGGGTGGCACTGGGTGATCCTGAAGGGCTCTGCCCACCTTTCTGGGATTCTGTGACTTTTGGGCTCCCTGGGATATGTGGAGGTGACAATAGGTGACAATAGCACTGTCCCAGGGCCACCTTTGCTCTGCACAAAGGCCTGTGGACATGGTGTTCTTGCACATCCCATTATTCACTAGGTCCTTATTGCTGGGATATCCAGGTCTTTATCCAGCAGCACCTTGGCACCTCTAAATTTTCACTTAAAATTGTGATAAATTCCCATCAGTGGCACTGCCACATTTTCTCTTTTTTTCCCACTGGATTCCTGTCCGTGCCTACCCAGACAAAACTTCTCCTCAGATTGTCACAGCTGGTAGAGAGAGCCAAGGTACTTAAAAACCTGGCTCTTCCTCCCCTGCTTTCATTATGGATTTTTAAAACCTCTTTTGAACTGAGGATTTTTTTATTCCCTGCTTCTGAATAAATGCTTATTTTCAAAATGTTGGGGGTTTTTTTTTCTGAAAAGAAATCCTGCTGCACTGTCAGTGAGAAGGGCAGGATGACCTAACCCATCATTTTCTTCTCCAACTTCTCTGATTCTATGATTCATAAAGCAATTTCTGTTTTTATGAGCTAAGTCCATGGGGAAAATCATTAGCAGTAACCAGATCAAGAGTAGTGCTCCTGATGAAAATACTTTTGGTTAGGAAATTGGTAGAAATAGTCTGAGCCTTAAATTAAATATTTCCCTTAGGCCATCTGACCTACTGTGTACATCTGCAGAAAAATTAGGTTTTTTTTCTTCTTTTGACTGCTTTTTCCTGCTTTTCCTCATTGAATTGTTTTAACCTACATAGCTCTGAAAAATTCACTCATGGCCCAGATGCCGGAAAATGATGCAAAAGGAAAAGGCTGCATGGATTTAGCCTTGGTCTAAAGCTAAGCTGGGCATTTAATGTGATTATTCCCTGTTGGATATGTAGTTTTCCCAAATACTTTAGGGGGAAAAAAAATTATTGAAGAGTGGGATGCTGAGAATTGGGGAGAGAGGGAATATATTGCTGAGCAGGAGATAAGAAGGAGCCTAAAAAGCTGCTGGTTCTGTTCCGAAGGAAATCTTGCCCTGCCTGAGGTCATTTTTAGGGAAATCCCAAGAACCTTTTCATAATATAATAATAATAAAATTCAAACTGTTCCCCCAAAAAAAGCCTTTTCATCCCAATGGGCTGAAATAATATTAATGCCTTTATTTCTTGCTCATTTTCTGCTGCAAGTGCCTCATATTTTGGAAACAGAGACGGAATTGTACCAAATAACAACTTAGAAACCATAAAAGTGAAGCATTTTGTTACTGGAATATAGCCAGCACATAAATTTCAGTGGTGGATTATCAGATCCTTTGCTTCACCTGGAATTACTGGGTCTGAGAGCTGCTTGGGAGAAAAGACATGAAGGAGGTCCCAGCACTGGGAGGACGTGGAGCTGCTGGAGAGAGGCCAGAGGAGGCACCAGGATGAGCAGAGGGATGGAGCAGCTCTGCTGGGAGGAAAGGCTGCGAGAGCTGGGATTGTTCAGCCTGGAGAGGAGAAGCTTTGGGCTGAGCTCAGTGTGGCCTTGCAGGGCCTGAAGGAGCTGCAGGAAAGCTGGAGAGAGACAATTCCCAAGGCATGGAGGGCCAGGAGCCAGGGAATGGCTTCCCAGTGCCAGAGGGCAGGGCTGGATGGGAGATTGGGCAGGAATTGTTCCCTGGCAGGGTGGGCAGGCCCTGGCACAGGGTGCCCAGAGCAGCTGGGGCTGCCCCTGGATCCCTGGCAGTGCCCAAGGCCAGGCTGGACATTGGGGCTTGGAGCAGCCTGGGACAGTGGGAGGTGTCCCTGCCATGGCAGGGGTGGGATGGGATGGGCTTTGAGGTCCCTCCCAACCCAAACCATTCCATGATACAAATTCTATAGGAAAGGAAAGTCACCTCATTTCCAATACATGCTTCTAATTTTTTTTTTAATTTTGAACAAAATTTCTGAATCTCTGAATTCTAACATGTGAAGATCTCATTAAGGAAAGACAGGAATCTTGGTTTCAAGGCCTTTTGTCTGGAGCTATAACTGAAACATGATTATTTCATGGCAAACTTCCAGCCACTCCTGAGCTGTCCTTCTTCCTTAAATCCCATCTAACCCTGCTCTCTGTCAGTTTGAAGCCATTCTCCGTTGTCCTGTCACTCCATGCCCTGGTGAAAATCCCTCTCCATCCTTTTTGTAGCCCCTTGATGTACTGGATGGAATTGATGGACTTTAACTGGTTGGCAGTGCAAAGGATTATTAAATTTATGGGAATGCCTGGCACTCTCTGGCAGAGCAGTGGTGGTGAGGATCCTTCATGTCCTATCAAGAAGTTGGACCTCAGTAGGTTTTTAATACTCCCATCCTTGAGGTTTCATGGTGCAGACACTCCTTTTCCTTATGGAATGGGATTCCTTTCCCTGGCATTTTTCAGTCTCACTGCTGAGTCGGGAGAGCTGAGATTGGGTGATGTGAGGCAGGGAATTTGTAATTTATTTAGTTCAATAAAATACTGAAATATGTGGAGCAGGAAACCTGGTGACAGCACCGCTTTTCTGGGAGTGCAGGAGATCCTATGTATTTGCTTCCCAAATTATTTGGCTTTTTTTTATTGAAACATAGACGTGTTGACAGGACAAGCTCCTTCCGTGAGAAATCAGGGACACGGGAAGCCAGAGCTGCTGCACTGTGGGTTAGGGATGAAGTAAAGTCTGGCCCACTCCTGCAGAAATTATTTCAACTCCTTTCCTCAGTCACTTCATCCCACACAGCTCTTTTTTCACCCCTCTTGAATGAATGGGATTTCAAATCAAATCATTTTGGTGACCCTCCTTGATATCTCTCTGCTGAAATCAGTGGGAAGTGCTCTGAGCTGTGACAAAACCAGGATCAGCTGAATGCAGATTAGATTATTTCTGAATGTGTTTCACTAAGCCTGACTTTCTCCTGCACTCACTACAAAGGTTTTGTAGCTGTTCAAATCAGTGAACAAGATGGAGATCTTTTGGGAAGGGAGAACATTTTCCATAGGAATAGGAAAACATGAGGGAATAAAAGCTTTGAAGCAGATGCTGGGGCTGGGAAAGGATGGGCCTGGAACTGGATCCTGCAGTGGAGCTGCCTGTTGTGGGTTTTAGGGAGTTATTTTGCCTTTACCCTTCCCAGAAGGAGATTTGCTGGCAAAGCTGGGCTGTTGGAGCATCAATCACGCTGTTCCTCAGGATTGGCAGATGAGAAGTTTTCCTTCAGAGTTTTCCTTCCCTCTGTGTCCTAATCCCTTCACCCAGCTCCGCACAGGAGGTGGGAGACAGGGTCTCCTCTTCCTCAGCTCCTGAGGGGGCTGGGAGAAGGGAGAGGGAAACTTCCACCCCTCCTGGAGAGCTCAGACGCTCCTGTTCGCCAAAGAAGAATTTGGCAGTGCTAGACCTTTTTTTAAACCTCAGTTTTTGAGGAGATTCCTTATTTATGAGTTCCCCAAAACACCACATGTGTGAGGGAAAGGCTGCAGGAAGCTGTGCAGCATTTTCGGTGAACAGCCCCTATTTTTTTTCTCAAACTACAACTGGAAAGAGTGAAAATCCACCTGCACTGCAGTTCCTCCCAGCTTTGCCTGCCCTGGATTATCAGCTGTAGCATCCCCTCCTCGCAGGCCCACACAAAACACCACCAGCTTTTGCTTCATCGTGGTGAACAATGCAAAAAACGCTTTCCTTTTGCTCTGCATCTCCATTTGTGCTCCTGCTCTTTGGGAATTGCAATGAGGAAATGCCTTTTCTCTCAGCATTAATGAGAAATCTCGCTCAGGCTGATGCTGTGTCTGCGCTGTGCCAGGGTGTGCAAAGCGTGAGGGAGAGAATGCTTGGGAGAGAATTGGGTTCTTCCAGTGCCTAAAGGGGCTCCAGGAGAGCGGCAGAGGGATTTTTGACAAGGGGAGGAGGGCCAGGAGCCAGGGAATGGCTTCCCAGTGCCAGAGGGCAGGGCTGGATGGGAGATTGGGCAGGAATTGTTCCCTGGCAGGGTGGGCAGGCCCTGGCACAGGGTGCCCAGAGCAGCTGGGGCTGCCCCTGGATCCCTGGCAGTGCCCAAGGCCAGGTTGGAGCAATCTGGGATAGTGGAAGGTGTCCCTGCCCACGACAGGGATTTAAGGTCCCTCCCAACCCAAAGCATTCCATGATTCCATGAGAGGCTGTCTCAACTCTGCACTGGAATCATCAGGGCAGGAGTTGTCTGCCCTACAAGGACATGATGTCCTCATAAATCACTTAAACACATCCTAAAGAGGTGGAGGGATGGAAACATCTTCCCTGCCTTCCTTAATCATGGAACAGATTAGGAACAGCGTGTAAAAATGGGAGGAGACACCAGAAAGAATTTACCCAGTCATAAACAAAACATGGATACATTTTATTTTTTTTAATAGTGCCTGACCTTTGTTCCTTCATTCTTCCTTTGAGTTTGTAGCCATCAAGCCCCACATCCACCAGGCCACCTCCTGGAGCTGACCAGTCCAGAAAAGCCAGGCTGTGTCCCAACCCTCAGCACGTAAAGCTGCAGGAAAAATAAATTTATGGGCCGGTGTTGATTTAATTATTAAGGATTCTGTTTGTCTGATTCCTCCCTGCACCCGGCACCACGGGCTGTTCCTCATTACCTGCCCCACGTATCTTCCCAATCTCACCACAAACAGTTTGGGTTGACCACACCACTTCCCTCTTGAAAGTTAATCCAGTTTGACTCACCCTGCACTGCTCAGGCCGAGCCAAGGAAAACAAGGCAAAGAATAACCTGCTTGTATCCAGTTTGGAAACTTCTCAGAGGCCCTGCTTTCAGAATGCTCCACAGTAGCTCACTATATCTCCCTGCAGCTGCAGAGAAAATCAGGGGAACAAAAAAAAAAAGAGGTTCCAGAACTCCAAATAAAGCCCAGGCAGAACCCCGTGGAATTTGTGAGCTCCCAGTTTACAATGGAGCGTTAGTCCAGAGGAGGAACCGACAGATTAAATAGCCAAACTCACCTCTGTGGAAAAACAGGTATTTTCTGCTCTTGTGTGGCAAAACCAAGCACTGGATTTGGTAAAAGCAAAGGTCTTTAGTTCAAGGGAGGTGTGTAGCCCCACTAATACTCTTTTTTGGGGCACGAGCAAAGCTACAAGTGGTCAAAGACTGAGTAGGCAGCATCCACAGGGAGCGAATTGAATTTGGTGTTGCCAAATTCCCCTGGTTTACACAAACACTGAGCCACAGGACTTGACCTTTAAGTTGCAGGTCCCTTGTTCAGCCCTGTCTGAGGGTGAGTGATGGGGACCTTTCAGCATCTGCAGATATTCACGATGAAATGTTCCTGTCCGAGCAATTCCTGTGATGTTTGTACAAGCATTTCCCTGTTTGGAGTCACTGCAGAGGTGACAAATGCCCTCATCCCTCGCTTTTCCTGCTCAGGATGAGGGAGGGGGTCCAGCTTCACCCCACCTAAGCTTAGAAATGGGATTGAGGTGCCTGAATGAGGTTCCTGTGTCCAGCAGAAACAGAACCTTCTGCCAAGGGCTGCTCTTGCACCTCGAGTCCTGGGGCAGTTTTGGGTGTCCCAATATAAGATCTGAAGCTCTTGGAGTGTGTTCCAAGGAGGCCACAAAGGTGCTGAAGGGTCTGGAGGGGCCATACAAGGAGTGGCTGAGGGCACTGGGTTTGTCCAGCTGGAGCAGAGGACACTGAGGGCAGAGCTCCCTGGAGCCAGCTCCCATCTCTGCTCCAGGGACAGGGACAGCAGCCAGGGAGCGGCTGGAGCTGGGCCAGGGCAGGGTTAGGTTGGATTTTAGGGAAAGGTTCTTCCCCCAGAGGCTGCTGGGCACTGCCCAGGCTCCCCAGGGAATGGGCACGGCCCCGAGGCTGCCAGAGCTCCAGGAGCGTTTGGACAGCGCTGCCAGGGATGCCCAGGCTGGGATTGGTGGGGTGTCCGTGCAGGGCCAGGGGTGGGACTGGGTGATCCCTGTGGGTCCCTTCCCACTCAGGATATTCCAGGAGTCCATGACTGTGTTTCCAGCAGCTTTCCCTTGGACAGAGTTTGTTTGTGCCTGTATTTTCATTTCTTCTTGGTTGCTCCCTGAGCTGGTGCTTGAAGCTTGGGCCTCATTCTGCACCTTCTGTTTCAGACCAATCTCCAGCTCTGCTGTCTGAGCTGTGGCTGGAGGGGATTCCTGGGGCAGTTGGGGAAGATGCAAACCAGAAAGAAACAAAAGAGGCTTTTGGCGAAGCAATGCTTGACTTGGGACTCACTCAAACATTGGGATTGGGATTTTAGAAGCTGGGATGGATGGGGGAAAGGGAAAGGAAAGCAAAGGCTGTAATTTTGCAAACTCATTTGACTTTCATGATCAGCTTCTTCCCTCCAAACTCCTAACACTCCATGACTTTTACCTCACTGCCATGACCTAATTCCTGGGGTTAATTCCAGGGAATAATTGCACTTCCACGAGAGAAAGAGAGGGCACACAGAGATTCAGCAGAGTTTTGGTGGATTTACACCAAATAATTGTGGTTTTAGTGGAAATACACTCGTGCTTTGCTGTTTGTACCTCACAGGCCTCACCAGCAGAGCTGGGGGAGAGGAGGAAAAAATTCCTGCCTCAAAAATGTGTCAGGATTGCTTTTTCTGGCTGTGGGACCTCAGGATAGACCTGAGGATTTTCATCAGGAGGAGGGAAAGAGCTGGAGAGGCCCAGCGTGGAGGACTCTGTGGTCTCACAGTCCATGGAGCGAGGGAATGCACGGCCTTCCCCAGCCTTTTTCCTGGGAATGTTCCCCTGGAGCCCTCCTGACACAACTGGACAGAGTATCAGTGATGGAAAGGGCTCCCAGCCTGAAATTAGGGCAGAAATTTGGAAAGTGGCAGCCTAGGGAGGGTGTGGAGTCTCCATTTCTGGAGATATTCCAAACCCACCTGGAGGTGTTCCTGTGCCACCTGCTCCAGGTGACCCTGCTTGGACTGGGTGATCTCCAGAGGTCCCTTCCCACCCTAAAAATTCTGTGATTCTGTGAGCTGAAGTCCATTTTCTAGAATATATCAGGCAAAAGAGTCTTGATCTGGACTCTCCCCCCTGCTGTGGTTTGTTCTGAGACAGAATTCCTTCTTTTTACAAATTTTCCTCTACCTAAAATATCTGTGTGGCTTTTTTTAATAAAAGCACTGATTTTAAAAAGAAGAGCTAAGCAAAAAAAAAAAAAAAAAAAAAAGTCAAAATATTTTTTAATTACTGTTAAAACATGTAGGAAAAAATTCCAGAACTTCCAAAGGAGTTGGGGTTTCCCCCAGGAATCTGTAAATCCTGGTTCACCTTGTTGGTGTCACTGTACACAGAAAAATGGGATCACTTGGTGGAAAAGTTAAATGCTCAGCCCAGGATTGTGCCTTAAACATCATTTATCTGCAGTTATTCCAAGTGAGGAGCAGATTTTTCCAGCCAAGGTGAGCTTTGCCAGGGAACTGCTAGGAGAATTCACCTGGAAGGGCTTTCCAGTGTCCCTCTGGATCAGCCAGGCCATGGAGTCAGGGCATATCCAGCCTCATTCCCACATTTCCCAGCTCCTCGTGCCTGCAGCCAGGTGGGGGCTGATGACCAACACTGCTCCTGCTGCTAATTCCAGACAGAGCATGAAAATATTGGGATAATCTAAATATTGGGATAATCTCCTGTCTGCCACGCCGCTCCTTCTGTCTGGAAATGAGGCTTGTGCTGTCCAGCACTCTAAAAAAAACAGGAAGAAAAGCTATGATTGCTGATGAATCTCCCTGAAACTCTGCCTGCCTGATTTGTGCTCACCACAGCAATGATATTTGTCACTGAAGTAATCCAAAATGTCCTAGAGGGTCTCAGATTCCATTTTGAGAGAGTTTTTACGTGATTTTTAAACAGTGTTGAAGAGGTTGGTGAGCTCTGCCACTGAGCTGATCCTTCTGATGTGCAGAGAGGAGATCAGGGGAAAAGGGTGGGCAAAGAATTTGATCTCTGGGATATCTGGCACGTAGGGAAACAGTGTTTAGGCATTGTTAGCCAAAGAAAGATGCTTTTTTTGCAAGCGTTATAGTTGATTTTAAAGCATTTCCCAGCTTGGTAATAATACAGAAGCATTCTATTTTAATTAATAGAATCCCAGAATTGGGTTGGGAGGGACCTCAAACTCATCCCATTCCACCTCCTGCCCTGCAGGGACACCTTCCACTATCCCAGGTTGCTCCAAGCCCTGTCCCTGAACACTTGCAAGGGTGAGGAATTCATTTCTTTACAAGAATATATTCTTTTTTTGCACTAAACACAGTGTGTTCACTTCCTAGAATTATGTATGTGAGTTAGTTCCCTCTCATCACTGTACAAAATAATTGCAATAATTTCAGTTTCATTTCAGAACAATGTCCAGCACTTCATTAACTGGACACAAAGAAATGTGGGTGATTTTCTACCCCACTAATGCCAGAGCCAACCCAAAACCCTGAATAAAACCTGCCCTGAAATGAGGAGATGCTTGGATCAAGGTCCAAAGTGCTTCCAAAGCAGACAGGTTTCTTTAAACTCACTCCTTACTTTGGTAAAGCCTGGCCAGACACTGCATTTTCCTGGGAATAATCCACTTTTTGGGTGTGAAAAGTTTCCTTTTCCACATGGGAAAAAAGGGGGGGTCAGAGGAGAGAAAGGGAGGAATTCAGGGAGAAAGGCTCAGCTTAATTAAACTGCCCTGTTGTGGTTTAACCCCAGGAGCAACTAAAGCACACTGACCCCCCACCTTCCCTGGTGGGATGGGGAGGGAATTGGGCAAAGAAGCCCCTGTGGGTTGGGATAAGGACAGCTTAATAATTGAAATTGAAATCATTTTAAGAATTGAAATTTTAAAATGAATAAAGCAAAAGGAGGTAACAAAAGGAGAGAAATAAAACCTTTCCCTGGTCTCCAGCCCAAACCTTCCCAGACACAGCTCCAAGCCTTTCCCTCAGGTGCCTGTATGCTGATTTGGGAGTGGATGAGAAGTGACAGAAGAGTGGAGTAATTAAAAGGAAAAAAATTTGGTTAAAAGACAAAAAGAAACCCCATGAAATCATAGAATGGTTTGGTTTGGAAGGGACCTTAAAGATCACTTAATTCCACCCCTGCCATGGACGGGGATATCCCTTAATCCATCCCAGCAGTGTTTACTTGTGAAATGGTCCTGGTTTTCCACAAGAATTCCAGCTGGAAGAAGGAGAGGAGCGATGCCTTTCCTTGGCCTCTGCTTTACCCAATTCTGCCTCTCTGAGCCTGAAAGGCATCTAAGGAAGCCTTTAAAAATCCAAAAGAATTAAAGGAAAATCGAAACCATGAAAGGAAAACTCAAAAATTGAAGGAAAACTCAAAATTTAAAAGGAAGGTAAAGGAAACCTGGTTCTTTTCCTGCACCTGGAGCTCTGCTCTCATCCTTTGGGGCCAGCGTGAATCCCAGACTGAGCCACCGTTCACAGCCACCATTCCCACGAAAGCAGGGACTGCCAAGGCACTTTGCTGCTGTCATTTCCACATCCCCAATCCCAACACCTGGCTGCAGGCCGAGGCTGAGCGTTCCACAGTCTCTCAAAGTCCATAAAACTGCATTTCCCTGCCATTAAGAGGGGAAGCACTTTCATGTTGCCTCGCTGTAAAAGTCTCGGAAGAGCCAATGTTTTCCCTGCCCTCCCTGTGTAATATTCCATGTAAAAAAAAAAAAAAAAAAACCCTCCTGACCTCACTCAGGCAGCATTTGGAAGGGATAAGGTAAAAAACAAACCAAACCAAAAAGCCCCCAAACCCTGTGGTTTAGCCAAGCTGGCTGCATGTCCTGTTTATTCCAGCGTCCCCAGCACCCACCCTGCAACCTGAGGGGGAAAATTGTTGCTTTTTTCTTCTCTCTGCTGATTGATCCTTGTCAAAAAAGCTCTGGGGACACGGGGAGGGGACGAGGGCAGTGGTTCCACCTCGTGTGAGCTCTGTGCCAAGGTCTTCCTTCAACAGCTGGAAGTTTGAGTGTTTTCCATCAAGATTTGTGGCACCTCGTGGCCAAAGCGGCTCAGCAGAGCCAGAGCAGCTTCCAAGCACCTTCCCGCTGCTCTTTTTTCATCCTGGAAAAGGGAGGTCTGGGCTTGTGGTCACCTCACGGGACTGGGAGCAGAGCAGCTGTCACAGGGTCACCTCCTGGCCGTGGGCAAGGCACCTCATTCCTCTGCCATTCCATTTCCCACCTGGCTAAAGGGTTAATAACAGTGCTGGCCTTGCCGGGGTGAGCTGAGGATAAGTTGCCTGCCCCAGCAAGGTGTTTAGAATGCAACTTCAAAGCAGAGCTAATAAACACCAAAATACAAGTCACCCTCACAAAGCCCTGCCTGTGCTTTGAGAGTGGCTTGGGAGAACTATTTATGTTTGGTACATTTTTCTGGCACAGTTCTTCACTCTCTTTCTGCAGAGCTCTGGTGCCAAACGGGTTCTGTGCAGCCCGAGTAGGAGAAATATAAAATCGATTTTCTGGCTGGGGACAGGGAGGGTAAAGAGGCACTTCTGGAGCTGCATCTTGAGGTGACAATTGCCTGGTGTTGATTCTGAGTGCTTCCCACCCAAAATTAAAATCTAGGCACAAAACCAGCAGAGTTCTCCTGAGGAAGAACCTGTTGGTGCTGATCTTTCTTCCTTGCATTGACACAAATGGAATTTCCACAAATTCAAGGGATGAGACAGATCCTGGCTGTGCCCCTGCACTCCTGGGAATCCCAGGTTATGGAAGAGGCTTCATGCAGGAGGCTGAAGGCTGAAACACCCCCAAAATTCAGCTGGATGCTCTGGGGAAGCACAAGAAGGGGTGGAGGGGTCCAGGAGTTTCACATGGTAGATGCAGGGTGTGGAGATATCTTGGAAATCAGGAGGAATTCTGGATATCAGAGAGAATTTTGGACATCAGGAGGGATTTTGTCACAGAAAGGGGTGTTAAACATTCAAATGGGCTGCCCAGGGAGGTTTGGAGTGCCCATCCCAGGGGGTGTCCAGTGGAGGTGGCACTCAGTGCTCTGGGCTGGGGACAAGGTGGGCATGAGGCACAGCTGGGACTGGATGGGCTGGGAGGGCTTTTCCAGCCTCAGGGATCCTGGGATTCTGTGAGGCAGGCAGAGATCCTCCCATCAGCCTGGCAACAGCCTGAACTGTGGGGTTCAGGAGAGGTGGGAGGGGAAGGGGAGGGCACAGGGGGTCAAACTTGGCCTTCCTGCACTCCTTTAAAAGCAGGAGATGTCTGAGGAGACTGAAATCGGGAATAAATGCCAGTGTGGGGCTGGATTTGGAAGGATGTGGCTCTTGGCTCTGCCAGCCCTGGGTAGAGCCTGTTGGAGCTTAAAATAATCCCCATGGATGAGGTATTTTACACATCTTGTGTGACTCCACATGTTGGCATTCACATCCAGGGTCAGGAGCCCAAGGCTTGAGGAACTTCCAGCTTTTCTTTGCTGACAAATGCAGCATTTGCTCCCAACCAACCAGAATGTCAGAAAAAAGTCCTTTTCAGCTGTCTTTGCTTCTCCCCTCCTTTTTTATTTCTATTTCTTCTTCTTTTTTTTTTTTTTTTTTTTTTTTTTTTTTTAAGCCCTAATGGGTCTCTTTAATGATGAAACCACCGCTATATAATATGTCTTTTTATATTTTAATTCCTTCCCCCTCCCCTTGGGATAATTTACAGCACAGTGTGGAATCTGAGACAGTTCAAGCTGTGCCAAAGGGCCTGGCAAGGGGAAGAAATGCCGAGCCACTGAGATTTGGAACCATAAGACGAGTTATAAAATTTAATTTTAGAAATGCAGCTACTGGGAACTGCTTTTAAATGCACATTTTCCTTTTAGTGCATAAAATGGGCCTGTGTTTTGATGGAGCTGTCAGGGTGGCTTGAAAGAGTTCTCTGTAGAGGAAGGGGCCTACAGGGCTCTGCAGAGAACTTTTGCTGCTTATTCGCTGATATTCAACGTTTTGAGAGGGATTTTTAGGAATGCTTATGTTTGTGTGGAATAAGGGACAGTGGATAAAACAAAATAAAATAATGCCAACTTTTTATATAATCATGGAATGGTTTGGGTTGGAAAGGACCTTAAAGTTCATCCCATTCCCACCCCTGCCACGGCAGGGACACCTCCCACTGTGCCAGGCTGCTCCAAGCCCCAATGTCCAGCCTGGCCTTGGGCACTGCCAGGGATCCAGGGGCAGCCCCAGCTGCTCTGGGCACCCTGTGCCAGGGCCTGCCCACCCTGCCAGGGAACAATTCCTGCCCAATCTCCCATCCAGCCCTGCCTTCATTCACCTTAAGGACATTCCCCCCTTTCCTTGTCACAAGTTCCGTTGTTTCTTCAAGGGAACAAGTAGAAAAATAAAGATGCTTGACATCTGGCTGGAGATTTGACCTGCATTCCTGCCAGGGCAACAGTGTCCGATGGAAAGAAGGACAAGAGATAAGGCACAAAGATCCATGAGGCAGCTGATTTCCTGAGACAAATCCAGTGTACAGAAATCATGGAATCATAGAATAGAATCATGGAGTATCCTGAGCTGGAAGGGACCTGCAGGACCGTGAGTCCAGCCCCTGGCCCTGCACAGACACCCCAACAATCCCAGCCTGGGCATCCCTGGCAGCGCTGTCCAAACGCTCCTGGAGCTCTGGCAGCCTTGGAGCTGTGACTGTGAAAAGGCTGCGAGAGCTGGGATTGTTCAGCCTGGAGAGGAGAAGCTTTGGGCTGAGCTCAGTGTGGCCTTGCAGGGCCTGAAGGAGCTGCAGGAAAGCTGGAGAGAGACAATTCCCAAGGGCTGGAGGGCCAGGAGCCAGGGAATGGCTTCCCAGTGCCAGAGGGCAGGGCTGGATGGGAGATTGGGCAGGAATTGTTCCCTGGCAGGGTGGGCAGGCCCTGGCACAGGGTGCCCAGAGCAGCTGGGGCTGCCCCTGGATCCCTGGCAGTGCCCAAGGCCAGGCTGGACATTGGGGCTTGGAGCAGCCCGGGACAGTGGAGGGTAGAAATGGGTCATCTTAGTCCTTCCAGCTGAATCTGGATGTGTCACGATGCTGCCCTGAGTCTCCAGGACCTTCCCTGTCCCCTCCCAGCCCTGGAGCTTCATGGGACTGTGCTCCAAGGGCTGCTCTGGGAAGTGCTGGAGCCTGTAATTCCCATGTGGCTGTGCCCAAGTCCCCTGTGCCCTGGCTGATGCTCTAAATTCAGCATTTCCTCTCTTAGAGCTGAGTGTCTGATGGGACCTCACGTTCCTGAAGCTCCCAGTGCCACCAAGAGAAACTTCATTACTCCAGTTTCAATTCTGCCAGTGTTTATTTCCCATTCCTGTCCATAAAACCATTGCAAAAGGATCCAAAAGCAGGATTTGTTTGGGTTTGTTATTTTAGAGCCCCATAGCACTTTTCTGATTGTGGTGCCTGGGGACAACCTGGGATTGAATTTTTGAGGAGTTATCACAGTGCAGGTTTAGCACAGGGGCCATTTCCTCCTTTTAGAAACTGTGGGGAGGGTAGGAAAGCCCTGAAATTGTCAGTGGATCTGGTTCTTCAGCCTAGGGGACATCTCAGGCTGCCCCACGATAAGATTGCAATGCTTGAGAGGTGATTTCAGTTTCGATTCAGACAGTCCCAGATTAGGCCCTTCACCAGTGGATCAGCGGTTGCAAAAACAAGGGGAAAAAATGAAAAATAAACCAAAACCAACCGACCTCATGTACCAAGTGAGCTTTTCTGATCTTTTTCCCCCCCCTCCCACACTAGGACATCGGCAGAAAATAGATGAGCAGACAAAGCCCGGCAGCTTGTCCTTTTCTGAGCGTCTGAGCGAGCTGGAGCAGTTGCGTCGCACGGCCATGAGGGTCAGCCCACACCACCCAGCCCCCACACCCAACCCTCGAGCCTCCTTGAACCACAGCACAGCTTTTAACCCTCAGCCTCAGAGTCAGATTCAGGGTAAGTACCCAAAATCCTCCCCCCACTCGCCCACCTCCATCGCCGTGGCCGCCACGGGCCCATGGCCCTGCTGTGCTTCCATCTCATCTTGGTTCTCCTTGGGTATCTCTGACACATGAGAGCCTTTAAGGAGTGAAAAGAGGGGCTTCCCAATGGATGTTGGAATTTTGAGAAGCCCGAATTTTAAGCCTGGCAGGTTTTAAGGGGTCCTTTTAGGGGGTCCATTCTAATCCTCCCCCCGCTCGCCCACCTCCATCCCCACGGCCTACCTGGGCTCACAGGCCCTGCTGTGCTTCCATCTCTTCTTGGTTCTCCTTGGATATCTTTGTTACATGAATGCCTATAAGGAGTGAAAAGAGGGGCTTCCCAATGGATGTTGGAATTTTGAGAAGCCCAAATTTTAAGCCTGGCAGGTTTTAAGAGGTTCTTTTAGGGGGTCCATTCTAATCCTCCCCCCGCTCGCCCACCTCCATCCCCGCGGCCCTCACGGGCCCATGGCCCCGCTGTACTTCCATCTCTTCTTGGTTCTCCTTGGATATCTCTGACACATGAGAGCCTTTAAGGAGTGAAAAGAGGGGCTTCCCAATGGATGTTGGAATTTTGGGAAGCCTGGCAGGTTTTAAGGGGTCCATTCTAATCCTCCCCTTGCTCGCCCACCTCCATCCCCACGGCCTAACGGGGCCATGGCCCCGCTGTGCTTCCACCTCTTCAGGGCTCTCCTTGGATATCTCTGCCATGTGAATGCCTATAAGGAGTGAAAAGAGGGGCTTCCCGATGGATGTTGGAATTTTGGGAAGCCTGGCAGGTTTTCAGGGCTCCATTCTGTGTCTTCCCAGTGTCAGCACAGCTCGTGGGGTTTGTTATCCTCACCTGTGCCTCGGAACACCTGCAGAGCCATTGTTGTCTTGCAAAGCCAGGCCTTTTTCCAGGTGTATTTCCCAGTGGGTATTTGTCCATGAGTGTGCTGGAGGCAGAGGGAAATACTGTCAACACCTTGCTTTGACCTTTCCCAGGAAGGCAGCAGCAAAGAGAGCTTTGCAATGTGCTTCCTTCCCTAAAACTTTTCCCTGAGTGCTGGGACTTTCTTAGGACAGGCTGCTTTGGAGGGATTTCTGTGGCTGGTGGTTTTTCAGTGGGTTTTGTTGCAATGAAAACCTGCAAAAGGGTGACTCAGGATTTCCTCCCAGGCTCGGATGAAACCGAGTCATCCAGCTTGGAATCTTACCTGGCATCACCTAGAGTTGAGTCTGTCCCTGCTGAAATTCCTGCTGAAATTTGGGCAGTGGGTCAGGTCACTGTTATAGCTGATCCTATAAAAATGCAGATTCGTGGGGAACTGGACCCAAAAACATGGTATGGTGTTGGTTTTAGCAGGTGCTATTCCTAACAGAGTTTTCCCCTATTCTTCCAACTAGAATGAAATGGGCTCAGTCAAGGTTTTCTGCTGGGCTGTTGGAGAGGAATGGTTACTGGGAACTAATAAGTTCTTATTTTGGGATTTATTTTTAAGAGCAGAGCGCTCTTTCCTGCAGGCAGGGAAGGTTGTCACTCACCTAAGGCAACACTTGGAACTTTCCTTTCTTCCCAGGGCTTGGAAGATCTGTGGCTTAGTGGAATTATTGCAAATCTGCTGGGTTTGGGATATATTTGAGAATCATAGAATCAGGGAATGGTTTGGGTGGGAAGGGACCTTAAATATCATTTAGTTTCAACCCAAACCATGGGCAGGGACACTTTGCACTATCCCAGGCTGCTCCAAGCCCCTTCCAAGATGACCTTGGACACTTCCAGGGATTGGGGCAGCCAAAAAATTCTGTGGGCAACTTGTGCCTTTCTCACAGGGAAGATTTTCTCCCCAGTATCCAACCTAACCCTACTAAACCCCACTGATTTCACCACTAAAACCCAACAAATTACCACGTGCTGTACAAAGCAAAAAGAAACTGGAAGCACCACCCAGCTCCTCCCCCTGGCTGGAGCAATTCCAGGTCAGCTCAGGTGAAGGATCCCCTCACATTCCCCTCACTTCTTTCCCTGATTTGCAGAGCAGACCACGTTGGGTTTCTCCTGCTCACGGCTCCGTTCCGAGAAAAGAAAACACATTTTATTGTGGCTGCTCAGCACAGATGTGGGTGGAGGTATCGGTGGCAGCCTCACATTCTTCAGCTTCTTGGGAACACTTTTCTGCTCAGCAGAGTATCAGGTTTAACAGCCAGGATCCCTCTTCCCTGCTTCCCTGTGGAATTCCCGATGGGTTTTTCACGCTGGGCCCTGGATCCAGCTGCTCCCTCCAGGAATAGTTGTAGGAGGTCGCTGGGCTTTGCTGTTTCAAACAGGATTTTGATGTGTATCACCTGTGGATGTAGCTCAGCCATGGATGTTTCCTCAGGGATATTCTCCTTTTCTCCTGGCTCCACTTTCCCTCCCAAATGTGTGTTGTCTGTTGAGGATGGAAATTGTTGGGGCTTGCAGTGGATATCAGGGAAATAAACCCCAAACTGAAGCCTCTCTCATTTGTCTGTTGCCATCACCTTTTAACTTTCAGGCTCATCTTTTCAGGGTCGCATTATCACAGCAGGAAAAAAGGGATGGGGTGGGAAGGAGCTCCAGCACCATCATTTTTTCCTGGGTGATCAAAGTGTGACTGGGTTAGGGTTGATCTGTGTGATCTCAGAGGAGTTGGGATATTTCATTTCTTTTTATTATTATTTTTGTTTATTCAGTTTCAGAGCAGAGACCTCCAAACCAAGGGAGGGAAGGGAGAAGGAAAGGCTGGGAGAGCTGGGATTGTTCAGCCTGGAGAGGAGAAGCTTTGGGCTGAGCTCAGTGTGGCCTTGCAGGGCCTGAAGGAGCTGCAGGAAAGCTGGAGAGAGACAATTGCCAAGGGCTGGAGGGCCAGGAGCCAGGGAATGGCTTCAAACAGGCAGAAATTAGAGTTAGATGGGATATTGGGAAGAAATTCCTGGCTGTGAGCATGGTGAGGCCCTGGCACAGGGTGCCCAGAGCAGCTGGGGCTGCCCCTGGATCCCTGGCAGTGCCCAAGGCCAGGCTGGACATTGGGGCTGGGAGCAGCCTGGGACAGTGGGAGGTGTCCCTGCCATGGCAGGGCTGGCACTGGATGGGCTTTAAGATCCCTTCCCACCCAAACCAGTCTGAGATCTTGTGATTCCACGAAAACCAAAACACTTCTGAACATCCCATTTCCACACCTCCCTGCCCATTTTGCATCCTGAAACATTTCTGGTGAAACTTTCTCACTGAAGAGAGCACACAGGGCTTTTTATAAGACAACCCCCCCATCCATCACTAAATTCCAAGCAGTGTCCCAAAACCTTGCTTTAACTCCCACCAGTAGGAACCACAAGTTGCTCCTCCACTCATCCAAACCCACTTATCTTTTTTTTTTTTCTAAAAATACAAAACTAAAAGAGAGATCTCAGAGCAGTTCTTGGATGGCAAGGGCAGGCTGCCATGCCACCAAACCGCTGTTTATTTGTTGAGGTTTTCAGCTAGAAAAGGATTGAGGTTCATTTTAATTTCCTATTTTAGCAACTCTTGAACGGGAGCAGAAAACCTTTTGTGTCACGGATACAAATCCACGGCAAGAGTTCTGTTCAGAGCCCATAAATTGCTTTAATCGAGTTTTCTGCTTCTTTCATATCACAAGGAGGGAGCCACGTCCACCTGTTCCCTTGGAAGTTTTATCCACAGCCAATTCCCAGAGCAAAGGGGAATGGGAGGGGAGGAAAAGCTTCCACCACATGGTTTAAGTTGAGATTACTTTGTGCCAGAACCGAGTGTAAAATGTCAAAGGATTTGACCTCCACACAGATGAAAAAGGAGATTCTGACCTCAACTCACCCCTTCCTTTGTGCAGAGGGGGGGGGAAAGCCAGCCAGAGCCATGTGAGCTGTGCTGAGGGGTTTAGACCCTTGAGAAGCATTTAAATTTCAACTTATAATAAATATAAATATACCTGTCTGTGTATTAAGGTTGAGTTTCTCCCAACACCAGCCTGGAGCAAACACTAAATCCACAATTCCGGATTTTACAGTGGTTAAAGTTAACCAGAGTGGGCAATTCCAGAAAATCTGAACATAAGGTTCCTTTACAGCAGACGTTTTTGCAGGGCCAACAGAAATATTTGAAAATCCAGGCCAAGAAGATTCTTGTGGAGGCATCAATGTGGAGTTACAAAATTGCAGAAATAAATGGGGGCGTGCAATTAAATAACTTCAATTTTTGTTTTTTAATTAGCCCAACTAATGTTCACAGAATCACAGAACCACAAATGGTTTGGGTTGGAAAAAAACCTTAAAACAAACCAGGGACTCCTTCCACTGGTCCAGGTTGCTCCAAGCTCCATCCAACCAGAATATTCTCAACTGCTTTCCAACTGTTTGGAGGTTTTCACCTGGGGACTTATTAATTACCCATAAGTTTAAAACATAAATAATAATTAATACATTTTCTCTAGGGAAAACAAATAATCACTTTAAGCTACACACTTCTGGTTCTTTTTTAGGCTTTTATGGCCTTAAAATACCTGAGTTTGCTTTTTTTTTTTTTTTTAATTTTGTAACCTTAGATGTTCAGTTTCCCACTTTTATGACCAAATCAAAAATCCCTGGAAACGAGAGGCTGGAATAAAACTGCTGACAGCTCTTGAAGGGAAGAATGAGCCCTGAAAGCAAAGCAAGGGAGATCATTTAAAGCTCAGCTCTTTGAATTAACACCAAACACAAGGACTGGGGGATTATTTTGTTACGAGCCAGGCTTTTGTCTTCCTCCAGGTGCCCCACACTTTGTGTAAGAGACATTTCAAGGTCCTCGCTATCGGGATCTTGGGCAAAAAACACAGCCTGGGTTTATCAGGGTTCCCAGGAACCAGTGAAACACAGGAGGGGAGTCAAGGGCAGCGTGGAAAACAGGGAATTGCAACGGCTTTGTTCCTCTTCCGGCTGGATCAAGCCCCAATTTTTAATATTTCCATTTTTAGTTTGGCTGAATAAGCCGTGGATTAATAGAATCAGAGGAATTTGCAGTGTTTCAGAGGGTATTTGATGGGGGTTGTCACTCTGCCCCCACATTTTGCTGCTGGAAAATGCAGTTTTCAGGCAATTTTGGCAATTGGGATTGGTGTGCTCGCAGCTCCCCAACAGATCCAGAGCCTCCCAGGATCAGGGAATTCCCAGCTCTTCCCGTTGTGTGATAGATTAAATACTGATATTTTCTCTTCCCTTGGACACCCCGGGATCTCCCTGTGTTTAACCCAGCACGTGGTGCTTTCCCAGCAGATTGTCGCCTTCCTGCGGGATTCAAAACCTCTCCATCCCAAAAAACACTCCCTGGAATGTCGAGCCAGGGCTGCCTGAGCTTGGCACTTTCCCTATCGGCTCTGCTGCATCCTCCCCTGGATAGGGCTGGATCCAGCGCTTCTGGATGTGGCTGGGTGTTCTCTCCACCCCCAGAGGGTTTCCCCACCACAGTTTGGGTCATGTCCATCCTGATCAGAGAAGATCCCCTTTAACAGAGCTCCCCTCCATCTCCTGGAGTGGGAATTTCCACCAGGAGCCTGCTCTGGATGCGGAGGAGGAAATGGTCTTCCTCCTTCCTGCTGCCTTCAATGCCAGCAGCCACCAAAAACTCCAGTGTGGGGAAAAGAAGGAGCTGAAGCCACCCCGTGGTGTGGACCCAGAGCTCGAGAGCCACAGCCACAGGAAATTTGTGGAAGTGGTGATGCTTTCCCAAAATATTTTGCCAACCCAATCTGTGGAGCTGGCAGGGCTCCATCAAAAAAGGGAATTTTATAGAGAGAAATATCCTCTTCCTGAGAGCGCAGGATGTGATTGGCAATTCTTGCTCGGCAGATGATATTTCTTTAGAATTCCATGAGTAACTTCCACAGTTTTCCTTTTTGAGGAGCACTTTGGAAGTGTCATCAGATGCAGATTCATCCTGGTGTCCATTTGTGGTGTCATAAACCAGTTTGCATCCAAGTTGATGAGCACATGAGCTGGCTTAGCACACAGAGAACAACTCCTCTGGAATCCTGTCCCATGGAAATCCACTCCTTACCACACCTCCCTAGCACAAATATAAATATAAACCTCCTGTTTTATAGAATCATGGAATGGTTTGGGTTGGAAGGGACTTTAAAGATCATCTCTGTGGCTGCTCCTGGATCCCTGGCAGTGTCCAAGACCAGCTTGGATGCTCCAAGCTTGGGGCTTGGAGCACCCTGGGATAGTGGAAGGTGTGCCTGCCCATGGATCTGGATGCTCTTTAATGTCCTTTCCAACCCCAACCATTCCATGATCCTCTAAGATGTGCAACACAAACTAAATAACTGCAGTTATTATATCATTATTATATATTAATATATTGTCCTTTTTTTTTTTCTTGGCTCTGACCCTCCATGTCATTTTTTACCCAATCATTTCATCCCCTGTGGAATTGGGCTCCTCACAGCAGGAGCCACATCTTCCATCAGATTTGTAAAGTCTGTAATTCCATTGGGATCCTCTCCAAAGGCTGATTGGGACAGGGATAAAATCCAGTGACTGTCACACAGCATCTCTGCCGAGCCTTTGCCTCATCAGCTGTGACACAGCACAGGGGTGGTGACACCCAGCAGCAACCCAGGAACGGGAGCAACCTTAGGAATTCCAACTGGCTGGAATCAGGAATCTCCTTTATTCCTGGGAGATTTTCCTGGGAGGAACTGGAGGCAGAGCAATTTGAGGCAACACAGGTGGGATACACAGAGGAATCGAGGCCCTGATTTAAGGGAGGGGCTGGCAGAGGCAGATAAATTCCATTTTGCAGAGGAAAGGAAGGATAATTCCTGTCATTAACCACAGCAGAGGGGCTCAGCAGCAGGGAGGGAGCAGAACCATTTGTGCTGAAGGCCAGTGCTGGCTCCAGAACAAGTGGTTCTCCTGTCAACTGTCAATGAATTTAGGCTGGAAATTAGGAGATGGTTCCTAGGGATCACAGAAGCCCTGGATGTCTTCCAGGAGCCTCTCAGACACACAGAGATGGAATTTAAGATGGATCTTGCTCTGTAAGTGCAGAGCACGAGGTGTGGCTGGGCTGCAGGGCCCAGGAGATGCTCCCCAGGCCCAGATTTGCTTCCATTCAATCAATTCTCTGCACCACTGACTTCATCAAGGGAGTTCTGATTCTCCTGGACAGGCAGGAGAATGTTTGGGATCTTCTCCCTCTGCTCTGGAGCCAGGCTGGGAGAGCTGGGGGTGCTCACCTGGAGAGGAGAAGGCTCCAAGGAGAGCTCAGAGCCCCTTCCAGAGCCTAAAGGGGCTCCAGGAGAGCTGCAGAGGGACTGGGGACAAGGATGGAGGGCCAGGAGCCAGGGAATGGCTTCCCAGTGCCAGAGGGCAGGGCTGGATGGGAGATTGGGCAGGAATTGTTCCCTGGCAGGGTGGGCAGGCCCTGGCACAGGGTGCCCAGAGCAGCTGGGGCTGCCCCTGGATCCCTGGCAGTGCCCAAGGCCAGGCTGGACACTGGGGCTTGGAGCAGCCTGGGACAGTGGAAGGTGTCCCTGCCATGGCAGGGGTGGGATGGGATGGGATGGGATTTAAGGTCCTTTCCAACCCAAACCATTCCACGATTCCATGAGTCTCAACCCTTTTGTCTGTTGTATCTCAGTGACAAGATAAAACCTTTCCCTGCAAACTCCCAGTGCTCCTTCACTCCCACACGGACCTCCAGGTCCTCAGCAATTCCCTGGATAAATCCCAGCTGTGCTGGAGCCTCCATTGCCTTCCCAGCACCGGGATCTGTGCAGCTCCTCCAGGATTCCTTCCCTTCAGCCACACATTTGTGCCTCCTTCATCTGCTCCCACATGGGGCAGAGCGAGGTGAGGATCCAATTCCTCAACACCTGCCCGTGTTCCAGGCAGCATTCCCAGCTCCAGGGCCTCAGCCTTGCTCAAGAGCCTTGCATCCAGCTTGGGAGAAAAAAAAAAAAAAGGCTTGGAATTGTTTGGCTTTTCCATCAACTAATGGAAAGAGTTATGTAATGGTGGTTCATCCACAAGATTTCCAAGTGTCGATATATTTAAGATGCCAATCTTCATATTCCAAATGCCTGGCACTTCCTGGGATTGAAAAAGCAGCAGATGAAGCAACAAATATGTTCTCAGTCCCCAAGCAACACCTTCAGTTACACCAATTTTTCTTCTGCTTTTTTCCCCCACATTTTTCTCACATGGAGCATCCTTAAGGATAACTCCAAAAAACAAAAAGGAAATCTTGGGTTTCAGGCAGAGAAGTTGAGAGATCTGTGTTTTGTCCTACATTTTTGACACTAATTCCATGATTTTTTAGACAAATTATTGAGAGTTCGATTTTTTTACCGAGCATTTAGGAAAACTCAGGAAGCAGAAATGTGTTTCAGGAGGATTTTTGATGGTGCCCAAGCACCTAAACCACAGAGAAATCAGTCCCAGCTATGGAGCTGCCTTTGGAAAACCCTCTCCCTGAATCTTTAGACAGCTCTAAAATTCGGCAGCTCATGCCCAGGCACAGTTTTATTTTCATTAATCAGTCCATGTCTTTTACCACGGGAGAGCTGATGGATACTGAGAGCAGAGCAGGCAGGGACAAGTATTCCCAGTTCAGTTTGGGACTTGCACAGTGATTCCTGCTGCTGCTTTGGTTTGATCCCCTTCCACTCCCTGAGCCCTTCTCCGTTATGTCCTTGGGAAAGTGGAGCTGCTCTCTGACCCAGGGCAGGAATTCTGTGCCAGGATTCTCCCAGAGAATTTCCTGGGCTCACTTCTTGCTCCTTTAGCTCTCTCACCCCTGCAAGGTGGAGCCTCTGCCTGCTCTTCTCTCCTCCTCATTTTTGGGGTAGCATCTTTCAGCTCTACCTCTACCAGACATTTCTGTCTCCTGGGGCCCTTCCTTTTCCATGGAAACACCTGAGTCTGGCTCACTGCTCCTTCCCAGGACTAATCTCATCTCATCCTGGAGGTGTTTAAAGCAAATATCTCTGCCTGCCCCAGGGGCAGGTTTAAACTGGATATAGGGAAGGAATTGTTCCCTGGGAGGGTGGGCAGGAGCTGGGATGGAATTCCCAGAGCAGCTGGGGCTGCCCCTGGATCCCTGGCAGTGCCCAAGGCCAGGCTGGACATTGGGGCTTGGAGCAGCCTGGGACAGTGGGAGGTGTCCCTGCCATGGCAGGGGGTGCAACAAAATGATCCTTAAGGTCCCTCCCAACCCAAACCATTCCATGATTCCAAACTTTGGATGGCAAAAATTCGGCATTTGAGGTTTTCTGGTGTTTGGGGTTATTCCCCACGGGCCCTCAAAGCATTTTCTTGGCCTTTGAATGTCCCAGTGGTGAGGAAGATTAAAATCTCCGATTGCAAAACGCTGGTAAATCAAATCTCTCCGAGTTCTTCCCTGACAAACCCAGTTTCTTTCCACAGCATTCTCCTCTTTAATCCCCTCTTGGCAGAACACGCCAAGGTTTGGGTAGCAGAGCTCAAATTACCTTCCGTGGTAAATAAAACAAACAAAAAGTAAATAAATAAGGGCTCCTTACCCTAAAAACAAACACCCACTGAAAAGAGCTCCTCGTTCACCTGGTGCTGCCCAGCTGCCAGAAGATGCCACTGGGGTTTTGTAATGGAAGGTGTTGTTTTCCCTCAAATTCTGAATTGAACATCTCCAAACTTGAGCTCTTGTTGGGGGCCGGGCTCTGCTCCCAGGGAACAGGGGCAGGAGGAGAGGGAATGGCCTCAGGCTGGGCCAGGGGAGGTTTAGATGGGATATTAGGAGCAATTTCTTCCTGGAAAGTGTGGTTAGGCCTTGGAAGGGGCTGCCCAGGGAGGTTTGGAGGTGTCCAAGGAAGGCCTGGACTTGGCACTCAGTGCTCTGGGCAGGGTGACAAGGTGGGCATCAGACACATGATCTTGGAGGTCTTTTCCAACCTTAATTCTGGGGTTTCTCCACGGCTTGGGCGGCTCCTTTCAAAGCCTCATGGGCAGACACACCTCCTGTGGCAGGCCTTTAACACAACATTGCATCAAACAGGATCATTCCCTCACGAGCCCACGTGGTGCCAGGGCTCACAGGGCTCCTTTTATGTGGCTGAGTACACACAACACCCTTGGCAAACTCATTTCGGAGTTTTCCCTGTGTGTTCAGCCTGTTATGACCCCACCAAATGGGGATGGTGCACAGGCAAGGAACAATGGGCTGGGATGTGCTCGCTGAGGCAATCAATGACCTGCGGAAATGCACATTAGATAATCAAATAGGCTCCAGCTGACCATTTCCAGCCTATTTGTACAGCTCTTCTCTTAAAAGCATTGAAAAAGAAAAGAGGGCCATTAAAACAAAAAAAAAAAGATATTAAAGAGGGCCATTAAAAAATCGTGGCTTTGCTCTCAGGTTGGGCTTGATTTCCAACAAGAAATTCCCAGGTCTGTGCCAGAGGTTTCTTTGGTTTGTCTGTGTTTGGTTTGTCTTGCTCAGTTCAAGATCAGGGATTCTGGGACATTGCAAGATTTGGTGCTCAGCTTCAGGAACTTTTCAGGGATATCTGCAAAGAGAGGAGTTTGGAATGTCTTTGGTAAGGTACCCAAACATGGGATAGAAATAGAAACTATTGGAAATAGAAACTATTGGAGTTTGCATCCTCTGTCAGAGAATTGTTTGGATTTGGAAGGGACCTCAAAGCCCATCCAGTGCCACCCCTGCCATGGCAGGGACACCTCCCACTGTCCCAGGCTGCTCCAAGCCCCAATGTCCAGCCTGGCCTTGGGCACTGCCAGGGATCCAGGGGCAGCCCCAGCTGCTCTGGGCACCCTGTGCCAGGGCCTGCCCACCCTGCCAGGGAACAATTCCTGCCCAATCTCCCATCCAGCCCTGCCCTCTGGCACTGGGAAGCCATTCCCTGGCTCCTGGCACTCCAGCCCTTGGGAATTGTCTCTCTCCAGCTTTCCTGCAGCTCCTTCAGGCCCTGCAAAGCCACACTGAGCTCACCCCAAAGCTTCTCCTCTCCAGGCTGAACAATCCCAGCTCTTCTTGGCCTTTTACAGGTTTAGTTACATTTGTCAATTATTTTATACATCACTTGGCCAATTTGGGCTCTCTCAGCTTCTTGCAGATTAAATTCAGCTGGTCAATACCCACAAAAACCAATGAAACCAAAATTCCTTCACATGGAAAAAATTCCTGTAAATTGCTGCATCCTCTGGCCCTAGGAAAGACAACATTTAGTGAAAGGCAACTCCTGATTTTATTAGGGTGATGATTTACAGCTGGCTGAGCAAGGGTAGCACTGGTGATGCTTTCAGCTCTCATTGCATAAAGGTGGATTTCATTTTCCAAATCCCACGTCCAAACAATGCTCCTCATTCTGCAGCCCAGTCTGTGAATAACTGCTCCAAAGCACAGTGCCTTTGATATCCGTGAGAGCTACATAAATATGAGCAATTTTCCATGCAAAACCATTGGCAAATTTGAATTTGGGATTAATTAGTTCATGGGGAGGGAATCCACCAGCAAACAAGAGCTGCTCTGCCACACATCATAAAAGTGAGCACTTGTGTTAACTCGAAAAGGAGAAAAGTGGGAAAGTGGCCTGGCAGGAAAAGGCCCTGGGGGTGCTGGTGCCAGCGACTGGACACGAGCCCAGGGGTGCCCAGGTGGGCAAGAGGCCACTGGCCCCTGGGCTGGATCAGGAATTGTGTGTCCAGCAGGAGCAGGGCAGGGATTGTCCCTCTGTGCTGGGCACTGAGAGGCCCCTCGAGGGCTGTGCCCAGTTCTGGCTCCTGCAGGAGAGCCCTGGAGGGGCTGGAGCGTGTCCAGGGCAGGGAAGGGAGCTGGGAAGGGGCTGGAGCCCCAGGAGCGGCTGAGGGAGCTGGGAAAGGGGCTCAGGCTGGAGCAAAGGAGGCTCAGGGGGGACCTTGTGGCTCTGCACAAGTCCCTGACAGGAGGGGGCAGCCGGGGGGGTCGGGCTCTGCTGCCAGGGAACAGGGACAGGAGGAGAGGGAACGGCCTCAGGCTGGGCCAGGGCAGGCTCAGGGTGGACAGCAGCAGGAATTTCCCCATGGAAAGGGAGCTCAGGCCTTGGAAAGAGCTGCCCAGGGAGGTTTGGAGTGCCCATCCCTGGAGGTGTCCCAGGAAGGGCTGGAGGTGGCACTCAGTGCTCTGGGCTGGGGACAAGGTGGGCATGGGGCACAGCTGGGCCTGGCTGGGCTGGGAGGGCTTTTCCAACCTCAGGGACTCCATGAAAAGGGAGGGAGATGTTTCAAGTGAGGGAAAGCCATCCCTGGGTGTTTGTACCAGGCTCTTGTGTCCAGGGTGGTCTCCAGCATCCTCCTGCCTTGGCCAGCAGGAGCTGCAGGTGGATGGGGCCAGAACCAGCCTGGCACCTCCAGGAGTTCCCCCAGCCAGGTATCCATGGGTCACCAAGCCCAGGGTGGTGGAGAGATCCCCTGGAATGTCTCCTTGCCCATCCAGAGCCTGGAGGAGGAGCAGGAGGGCACCAACTCTGCCCTCTCTTACCCTCTCTGGGGTGATTAACGGGGCTAAAAGTAGAGCAGGGACTGGGTTGAAGCAGGAGAGGGAAGTAAAGGCAAAGAGGAGAGTGTGGAAATAGGTTTTCCTGGGAAAGTGGAGGGAAAATATCCATGGGAAAGAAAAAAAGAGAGAAAAAAGGGAGAAAGACATAAAGGGAGGAAGGAAGGAAGGAAGGAAGGAAGGAAGGAAGGAAGGAAGGAAGGAAGGAAGGAAGGAAGGAAGGAAAAGAAAGAAGGAAAAGAAAGAAGGAAAAGAAAGAAGGAGAGAAGGAAAAGAAAGAAGGAGAGAAGGAAAGAAGGAAAGAAAAAGAAAGAAAGAAAGAAAGAGACAAACAGCTGTGCTAATCCCTGTGCTTGTTTGATCATGTTCAGAGGCTCCCAAACTCCCATGGCAGGGCACGGTTTTGTTTCAGGAGGGCGGTGCCTACTGAGGGCACGTCCATGTGATTTCTGTATTTGTACATTAAACATTTCCCCAAGATGTAATTCCTTCCCTCCTGCACTTGGAATAAAGAGACTTTACAAGCCGAGCTGCCTCCAAAAAGCAAGCAGAGGAGGGCTGTCAGGGCAAGATAGGACAAATGGAAATGTGTCTGAGCTGGCTGCTCCACCCAGCCTCTCATCTTTATAGAAAAAAAAAATAATAAATGTTTCCAATAAGCCAGAGAGGCCGGGTCTGATGAGCACAGACGGTCTGCAGGCATCTGCCCAAGAGCTGACGCTTGGCTGGTACATCCTCATCTGATTTATGTTGTGTGTGTGTCTTAAGCCTTAAATTGTTGAGTCTCTGGCTGGCTGCAGTGGGATTACGGGATGGTTGCGGTGTGTTTGCAGCTCCCAGAGCTGGCGCTGATACCGGGGTTCTTGGCACCGAGACAATCCCAATCTCACACCTGTCTGAGACAATGAGGGCCTTGTTGCACACATCTCCACCAAAGGCTCTCGTCCCACTTATTTTTCACGTTGGAAGGAGGAAAAAAAAATAAAGGGAGGACTGAGGGAGCGCTGTCTCCTCACAAGGCACGCTGGGATGGAGCACATCCCTCTTTTCTTTGTGGGAAAATATATTTCCAGAGCTGAAGAGAGATTATTTACGAGGAATGGAGTCACAGGACAAGGGGGAACGGCTTCAGACTGAGAGTAGGTTTAGATTTAATGTCAGATATTGCCTTAGTTGTTCATCTTTGCCCTTGTGGTCTCCCTTCAGCCACTCTTCTTCCTCAGTTCTGCAGCACAGATCTCTTAGAGGTGCATCCTGTGGAAGCTGGAATGGTGAAGAACCTTTTCCTGCCCTTTCTGTTGTGTCATTCCTGCTGCTGAGTTCATGGCAGAGGGAGGCAGCGGCTGCAGACCTGTCCTGGGCAGGTTTTTCCTTTTAATCTGTCCGTGTAGGGAAGCTGGGAAGGGGCTGGAGCCCCAGGAGCGGCTGAGGGAGCTGGGAAAGGGGCTCAGGCTGGAGCAAAGGAGGCTCAGGGGGGACCTTGTGGCTCTGCACAAGTCCCTGACAGGAGGGGGCAGCCGGGGGGGTCGGGCTCTGCTGCCAGGGAACAGGGACAGGAGGAGAGGGAACGGCCTCAGGCTGGGCCAGGGGAGGTTTAGATTGGATATTTGGAAAAATTTCCTCATGGAAAGGGAGGTCAAGCCTTGGAAAGAGCTGCCCAGGGAGGTTTGGAGTGCCCATCCCTGCAGGTGTCACCAGGACGTGGCACTCAGTGCTCTGGGCTGGGGACAAGGTGGGCATCGATGATTCTGGAGACCTTTCCCAACCTCAGTGATCCCAGCATTCTCTGACTGTGTCATTCTTGCTGCAGCCTCCATCCTTTCCCTCCAAACACCTTCCTGAGCAGGAAAGTAGGGAGGGAAAAAGGAAAGTGAGGCACCTCTACCCTGCTCATCCCCAGTGAGACAGAAAAGGGTCAGAATTAGACCAAAACACCCCTCTTTGCTCTCCTCACTGGCCCAGCTGAGGCTCTGGCCCTGCACCTTGCTGGGTGCTCTCCAGCAGGAAAATGAAGGCTGAACCCAGCTCGGGGTGCACACAAAGGCAGATGGCAGAACTCCTGCTGCCGGTACTTGCACGCCTTTGTTCCAGCACCCAGGAGAAGCCCCGAGGTGAGAAATGCAGACAGCAGCTCGATGTTATCTCCAAACCTCGCTCCCAGTCCACTGGTGGCCACTCTCCAGCACTGCTGGGCTCGTGCGGAGCAGAAATGGCTCCTTCAGCCTTCACAAACAGCGTTTCTGCCTCAGGGCCCCAGTGCTCCCAACATTTGCCTGGGTAATTGTCTGGCTTTGCCTCCTTGTGTCTCCTGCTCAGCTTATCTGGAAGTTCAGCCTGGCTCAGCGAGGGGTGAGGATGGGGAAGAGCTGCTGGAGGATGGGGGATAAACCCTTTCCTATTTAATTCCCTGGCAGCTCAGAAATCATTTTTGGGATCCCGGTGGGGAAAAAATGAGTAATGCAGCATCTTAATTTAAACAGATGAAAGAGCTGCACAAATAAATGAAAGGGGGGAGAGGGGGGTTGTGGTTTTTTGTTTCTCTGGTAGCCCCAAAATATCAACAACTGCAAAACAGCACCAGCAAATGTATAATTCTGAATGAATTCAAACTGATTGTTTCCAAATGTTGCTGGCTTGGTTTTTTTTAATAGTGGAAATGCAGATGTAAAAAATATTTAAATTCAATAATAATAATTCAGTTTTTGAAGTTCCCCCCCCCCCACCCAAGTCACCAACATAATCAACAGTAACCTTGGGTTTTTGCCATCGCGTTGGATTTTTACATTAAACATAAAAATATTTGGTCTTGCCCTTATTTAAATAATATTTGCTTACATATCAAGATTATGTTTAGCTTTGGGATTGTTTCTTAAATGGGAAAAAGTTCCTTTTACTCATAATGATGACTTGGGACTCTCCTTGCCACAGCTGCCCAAAACTGCTCGGCTCAGCACGTTGGGGGCAGTTCAGATGTGTTCAGCCGAGCTTCTAAAAACTTTTTGATGTTTCAGAGGTTCAGAATTGCTCAGCGAGAACAAGAATTGTACAGGATATTGCAGGGCAGACAGGCTGGGCATGGGGTTGTGTTTGAAAAGAGATTTCAGCAAGCTGGACTTTCCAAATCCAGAAGTTTTTGGTAGCTAAAGGTCAGGTTTTGGTAGCTAAAGGTCAGGTTTTGGTAGCTAAAGGTCAATTTTTAAGTTGTTTAATACAGAAAGTGAAACTCCTCTTTTTATAAAAGATCCAGCATTTCCCATTCCATAAAAGAAATCTTCCTCAGCCTGGCAAAACAACAGCACTTTGTTGGTTAATGCTGGGAGTTACTTTATTTCTTCCACACCGGGACATTTTGCAACATTTGACATGTGTTGACACTTCTTTTCTCTGCAGGATTAGAACTTTCCTTCCACGCTGTTACTCCTCACTCCACCCTTGCTGCTCACACCTCCCTGTACACAAACCGGGAATCAGGAGAGGGATGGACAGACACAAAATGTAGGGAAGCAGGGGAAGTTTCCATTCAGTCCTTCCCAAGCGGGAGCAGGGCAGGGATTGTCCCTCTGTGCTGGGCACTGAGAGGCCCCTCGAGGGCTGTGCCCAGTTCTGGCTCCTGCAGGAGAGCCCTGGAGGGGCTGGAGCATGTCCAGGGCAGGGAAGGGAGCTGGGAAGGGGCTGGAGCCCCAGGAGCGGCTGAGGGAGCTGGGAAAGGGGCTCAGGCTGGAGCAAAGGAGGCTCAGGGGGGACCTTGTGGCTCTGCACAAGTCCCTGACAGGAGGGGGCAGCCGGGGGGGTCGGGCTCTGCTGCCAGGGAACAGGGACAGGAGGAGAGGGAACGGCCTCAGGCTGGGCCAGGGCAGGCTCAGGGTGGACAGCAGCAGGAATTTCCCCATGGAAAGGGAGCTCAGGCCTTGGCAGGGGCTGCCCAGGGAGGTTTGGAGTGCCCATCCCCGGAGGTGTCCCAGGAAGGGCTGGAGGTGGCACTCAGTGCTCTGGGCTGGGGACAAGGTGGGCATCGGGCACAGCTGGGCCTGGCTGGGCTGGGAGGGCTTTTCCAGCCTCAGGGATTTTGGGATTCTGTCTGGTTGTCCCAAGTCCCCCACAGGAAAAGCTCCAGGAGAAGGGGCAGGGATGTGTCCAGGACTTGGGACACCAGCAGGCTCCTCCAGGGCTCCTCCCAGCACCACTGACAGGTAGCACAGGTGAATCCCCTTGTGGGGCAGCCCCTGCCCCAAGCACCCTGATGCAGAGTCTGTGTCCAGGGTATTGCTGGCTGATCCCTGAGCATTCCCAGCCCTCTGCCTGCTTCTTCAGGGCTGTCACTTTTGGCACCTTGCTTTGTAAGGACACTGAAGGGCTCCTGTGTGGGTTGATTTGATTTACTTCTCCTCGTCACCTTCAGAAACACCAGAGAGAAGAACTTTGACCCTCGAAGCTCCTGCTCCTTTTTCCTTCAGATTTAGAACCAGCTTGTTCTGAGCAGGGAGCAGCTGGAGCCAGGCCAGGGCAGGGTTAGGTTGGATTTTAGGGAAAGGTTCTTCCCCCAGAGGCTGCTGGGCACTGCCCAGGCTCCCCAGGGAAGGGGCACGGCCCCGAGGCTGCCAGAGCTCCAGGAGCGTTTGGACAGCGCTGCCAGGGATGCCCAGGCTGGGATTGCTGGGGGTCTGGGCAGGGCCAGGGGTGGGACTGGCTGATCCCTGTGGGTTTATTCTCACTCTGGATATTCCATGATTCCGTGAAATCCAGCAGGAGAACATTTCCATGTGTCCAGCAGAGCAGATGTTCAAGCTGAGCTGGACCCAGTGTGTGTTTTTAACCTCTTCTCCCACGCCTGTGGGAAAGGGCTGGATGTGGAGAGGAGTCTTTACCTTCCTCCAATCCTTCTCCCCTTGGCTGTGCCCCTGCAGCCTCTGTGCTCCGGGGTGGCTCAGGGGACAGGTCCTGCTGACACCTCCCGTGGCCACAGGTCAGGTGGAACGGGCTGAGCATTCCTCAGCTGCGCTCCAAGTGCCGAGGGATTTTGGAGAGGAAGCAAAGCATTTCTTCACTGGTATTTTAAATGGATTTCTGGCCTGAACGCCCCTGACAAGCCACTGACTTGGGGCTTTCAGCACATACTTCTGGGCTTGATTCATTTTCCGTCTGGGTTCTGCAGATCTCCTCAAAAGCTGCCAGGCAGTTTTGGGGAGCAGATCCCTTCGGAGAGCTTTCAACAAGCCTGGTTTAGTTTAGGACCATAATGAGCAACACTTCCTCAGGTACTTTTTAAAACACAATCTGTGCATGGTTCTAAGTCAGAACTGTCTTCCCAAAGAGATGCTCACGTGGAGAAGACCTTACCTCCCCTTGTAAATCAAAGCTGCCCTCTGGAGAGAGGTTGCATTCCACGGGGCTCAGCAGCATTTCTCTCAAGGTGACCTCAGCTGTTCAAGTCTGAAGGTTGCATTTGATATGTCACTTACTTGCTCAGTGAAATGAGCCAGGGTGTCTTTAGATCATCAGAGATCTGCTCATTACCAAAAGTTGTTTTTAATCCTGATCTGTGATGGGATTTAAAAGAATCCAAGCAGATTTCGTTTGCCAGCCTGAATAAGGGTTTGGGGGCTGACTCGGTGGCCCTGGATGAATTCTCCTTTATTAGTTTATAGGCTTTCTTCTGAGCACTTGGGATGGCATCATGAAAGTGGAAATGGCTGTTATCTTCAAAGGCCTCTTTTATACTGACAAAACCTCACCTTACCCACTCGTATTAATAATCTATTGCCATCCTAATTAGTTCACATCAAGGTCAGTGTTTGGTGGGGGATAAAATTACTGTAAGCTCCAGAGAGCAAGATTTTCTTCCACTGCTTTCATGCTGGAAAAGAGGAGGGAGCAGTGAAAGTGGAAAAGAAGAGATTGATGAGGACTTTTTGTTTATCTTTAGGCTAAAGGGCTTGGATGTGGAGTAATTAGTTCACATCATCAGGAGCAACCTGTGAGATACCTGAGGCCACGTTGTGTTCACCCATTTATCACCCCATGAACTGCAGGAACTCCTTTGTTCAGTTCTTTTCTTTAAGGCATCGATTTTCCAGTGGGAATAACACATCCAAGGAGCTTTCAGCCTCATCTTTGTCTTGAAATGTAGACACAGAGCTGGAAATGTTTTACTGTGACAGGAACTCGTGGTTGCTCCATCCCTGGCAGTGTCCAAGGCCAGGTTGGACACTGGGACAGTGGAAGGTGTCCCTGCAGGGGTGGGCACTGGATGGGCTTTGAGGTCTGGGGTTGGGCTCCAGGGGATCAGAACCCCCCCCCCCAGGAGCAGCAGGGTCGGGTCCAGCGCAGGGGCATGGAGGCTTTGTCCAAGAGAAAGGTGCAGCTTTGGCACTACAATATAAGGAGGATTTAAAGCTCTTAGAGAGTGTCCAAAGGAGGGACATGAGGATGGTGAAGGGTCTGGAGAGGCCACACGAGGAGAGGTTGAGGGAACTTGGATTGTCCAGCTGGAGCAGAGGACACTGAGGGAGACTCCTCAGGGGCTGCAGCTCCTCAGAGGGACAGCTCCAATCTCTGCTCCCTGTGACCTGACAGGACCCAGGGAGCAGCTGGAGCTGGGCCAGGGCAGGGTTAGGTTGGATTTTAGGGAAAGGTTCTTCCCCCAGAGGCTGCTGGGCACTGCCCAGGCTCCCCAGGGAATGGGCACGGCCCCGAGGCTGCCAGAGCTCCAGGAGCGTTTGGACAGCGCTGCCAGGGATGCCCAGGCTGGGATTGTTGGGGGGTCTGGGCAGGGCCAGGGGTTGGATTGATGATCCCTGTGGGTCCCTTCCAGCTCAGGATATTCCATGATTCCATGATTTAATCATATGTCTGCAAACAGTGACTCAGTGTGACTTCCAGGTGCTGGCTCAGGGAATATCTCTCCATTTCCTTTAGTCTTGCTTCACCCCATGAAAGAGAAACTTCTGAGGTGTAACCAGGCTGGGATTCGTTTCACTGAGCCGCAGCCATCTGTACATGGTGTGTCTGTGTCTGACACAGTCATCGGGTATCTCTGCCATCGAGGAGAAAAACAGCTGTTCCCGGGCTGTGATTCACCCTCCTGGCTCGGCTGGGATGTCTCCCTTAGGGTGAAACAACTCGAACCCCACAAGTGTCTGGCAACAAAGCCTGCAGTCTAGACAGGCAGCTCAGAGGTCGACACCTCCGGTATGGAGCTCTCAGGTGGGCTGGATCCTCCCCCGGGAGCTGGGACAGCAGGAGACGGCCTTATTACACTTTGTACACCGTGAACCAGCGCAGTGTCTGTGTTTCCAGGGCATGATTGCCCTGCCCAGGCCAGCCTGGGCTCATTTACCCGAGCCCTGCACCCTCCCTGAGCCCGGCACTTCGGGGAGAGCTCGGGATGGCAGCTGAGCAGCACAAAGGAGAGAAACCTCCCCCAAGCTGTTGTTGCGGGTGAACTTTCCCTGCCGGGTGACACCAGGTAATTCTCACGTGCTCTGACTCAGCCCAGGCTCAGCTCCGTGCCCCGGGTGCTCCGCTGAACCCGAGCCTTGCCTTCCCCGCGCTCCAGCTAAAACGGGGATTGCAGGAATTCCTCGGGGGGCAGCGTAGGGATCAAGGGATTCATCGGCTGGGAGGCATTCCCGTGGCCGGAGTGGCTCAGGGAAAGGCACAGAGGAGAGCAGCGAGTGGGACCTGGAGCAGCTGAAGGCTGGGGAGGGCACAGAGGACAGGAGCTCTGTCAGCTGGCAGGGTCTGGCACCAGGGAAGCTCCCACAGGTGACTCCCCTCCGGATCGGAGAGATTGGATCTCTCCCTGTGGATTTACAGGGACAATAAGGGAGCAGTGACTGCCCCGGGAGGTGCCATCCCCTTGTCCCCGTCCCCTCCCAGCAGCGAGAGGAGCCCACAGCGCTGGGCAGCGGCGGAGGGGTGAGGGTGTCACCTCCCAGGCTGGGCACAGCGCGGCCAAGGGTGACACCAGCTCCCTGCCGCCATCCACGTGCTGTGTCCCTGAATTCCCGTCTGGGCTGTGGGACAAACTCCGAGATAGGGCAGGACACGGCAGCGGCACCGAGTCTGGCGGCTCCTCCCGGGCAGCCACAGCAGGGCAAGGTCAAGGTTGAATTCTCTTTTTTTTCATTCCTCGCCGGTGCGGGGAGGGAGGGAAGAGGAGGATGGGGGTGGAACGGAGTCTCCCTCTTGAATAAATACCTGCAGCTCTCCGGGCTGACTCACACCTGCGAGACAAAGAACAATGCATCCTTAATTCGCAAAACTCAGCTCTCCAAGCCGGGCTGTCACTGGCACCTTTGCAATTTGCTCAGGAAGGCCCATCACATTCTCGCAGCCCAGGAGGAGGAGAGAGGTGGTTTATGTTTCACTGGAGCAGTTTATGTACCGACCTGCTAGGGCAGCACACACGTTGGGATTGTGAAATCCGAGTTTTCACAGTTCGGAGCTGGCTGCACTTCCTGCTGCCGGCACTGAGAGGGGTTTTTAGGGGACCCCATAAAACGCTGCTCGTTTCTTCAGGGCACGTTGTGCATGTAAAGCTTTGAGCAGCTCTTTCAGGCAGCACTGAGCTCGAGGGAAACACGTTCCCCTCCTTTACCCCCAAAATATCCACAGTTGCTTTCTCCTGCTGCCTTCAATATCATCCCCAGATATCTTCCTATCACTGCAGCACCAACTTTCTTGACATGGATGTGAAGAGACTGAAGGAAACGTAAGAAAAGCACCCTTTGGGATGCACTCCTTTGGTTTTCCTCCTTCCCTGGCAGCTCTTTCTAAAGAAAAGCTGGCAAAAAAGTTTTCACCACCACAGCTAGAACAGCCTCAGCCACCTTGTTTGAAAGGTTTCTGCTTCAGGCTGATAATCTGTCTTCTTTAATCTCCGGAGAGTGATGCCTTAGCCTGGAGAAACTCCCTCACTCTCCCATTTTTTAGAGGCTCTCCAACTCCTCCAGCCTTCAAAATGCTCCACAAAACCACAGGAGCAGAGAAATAAAACGAAAGCAAACACTGAGGCAGGAGATCCTTCTCCCAGGGAATACCCGGGGATGTGGGAGCCTCTTCCACCCCGCTCCCCCACCTTAAAACCTCCCAGCCATGTGGCGTGCCTGTCTCTGTTCCCAGCCAGAATGGCTCCTGTCACCTGTCAGCGGCCTCAAAGGGGCTTCTCCAGGCCACGGAGAGAGGAGGGAATGCTCCTCTCCTATAAATTCCCAGCGGAAAGGAGAAGCCTTTGGAAAACTTTCCCCGGCAGCTCGCAGCCACCTGGGCAAACCCGTGGTGCCGGGGGTGGGTGGCTCCATGGTGTGCCCCTGGTGCCACGGGCTGGCACCAGGAGGGGAACCACCCTGAGGGGGGAGAAGGAGCCGCCGGTGGAATTTTACAGTTCGCTCGGTAATTTTCCAGCTGCTCGTGTTCCAGCGCCGAGAGGTCTGAGAATGCCAGCCCTGTGCGGCCGCTGCCCTGCCAGGGATGGACTCGGCCTTCGGAAAGTCCCCCTTATTTATGCTAATGACTAATTGCTGCAGCTTCAGGCCGTGCCACACCTTTTTCACGCTGCTGCGTTAGGCTGAGGATTTGCTGGGTCCCGAGCGAGGGAGGGAGGGCGATTGAGTCATTTTGGATGCCTCGCTCCTGAGGGAGAGGAGGTCAGAGTCATTCCCGACCATTTCCCGATCCTTTGTGCTTCCCACTCCTCCCCCTGGAGCTGCTGGGGCAGGAAAACGAGTGGGAAGAGAGGCAGAGACAGGCGTGAGGTGGTGGCAAAAGGGGGGAAGAGGGAAAGGCCAGACTGGAATTTTTGGGCAGCTTTTGGCATCTTTCTGCCGAGCACAAAAGCACACGGAGTATTTCTGTGCTCACAGGTCATTTCCTCGATTAGGCAAGGCACCTCTGTGAATGAACAAGCCCAGTCAAGACCAGTCCTGCCTCACACTCCGAAGGAAGGCAAAGCCACTCCAGAAGAACTGTTTCCCTTTGGAAAGATTAGCAAATCACACCAGGGAAAGAGCAGGGAAAGGGGGAGGGGGACAAATCCCAGCCTCAGAAAAGCCTTTCAGAGCAATTAAGGAGCCTCGTCTGCCTCGAGTTTGACACCACTGAGCTAATCCCAGCTTTCCCTCAGCCCGTGCCCGCTGTCAGCTGCTGCCTCTCCCCTTCCAGGCCGGGGCAGGAATTGCGGAGCCACTTTTGGGCTTTGTTGTGTGTGACTGACAGATATTTGTGCAACTTGAGAGAGAAAAGCCTGGCAGCGGCAGCAGCGGCAATTTCGCAACTCATCTGGCCGTGCCGAGGATGGGGGGATTTGCTCTGACATAAATCGTGGCTAATTAATTCACTGCTCAGCGCTCAGGGCTGCCTGCGCCGTCTGCTCCCATCCTGGCCGGGGAAAAAATCACTTGTGGGAAGTGTTTTGGTGCAGGTAATCATAGTTTTGGGAGGCAGAAAGGCGAGGGGGGCAGGCAGCCTGGCAGGGAGGGGAGGTGGGAATGAGAGGAGGATGAAGGTGGGAATGAGAGGAGGGTGAAGGTGGGAATGAGAGGAGGGTGAAGGTGGCAGAGAGAGGAAGATGAAGGTGGGACTGAGATGAGGATGAAGGTGGCAATGAGAAAAGGATGAAGGTGGGAATGAGAGGAAGATGAAGATGGGACTGAGAGGAGGATGAAGGTGGCAATGAGAAAAGGATGAAGGTGGCAGTGAGAGGAGGATGAAGGTGGCAATGAGAAAAGGATGAAGGTGGCAGTGAGAGGAGGATGAAGGTGGGACTGAGAGGAGGATGAAGGTGGCAGTGAGAGGACAATGAAGGTGGGAATGAGAAAAGGATGAAGGTGGGACTGAGAGGAGGATGAAGGTGGCAGGGAGAGGAAGATGAAGGTGGGAATGAGAGGAGGATGAAGGTGGCAGTGAGAGGAGGATGAAGGTGGCAGTGAGAGGAGGATGAAGGTGGCAGGGAGAGGAGGATGAAGGTGGCAGGGAGAGGAAGATGAAGGTGGCAGCCTGGTCCATTCCAAGGTGTACCTGCCCCCGCCGGCGCCGCCGTCCCGCCCCGCTCCAGGGCCTGACTCACATCCTGCTGCTGCTTCCTGCAGCTTCCAGGAACGCGCTGGATCATCCCGGGCTCCGGGCTCGCAGCGCCGCTTGGCTGGGAGCAGCAGCAGCAGCGTGTGACCCGCGGTGACACACGGAGCTCTCCCTGCGCTCCAGGGGCACAGCGCGGCTCAGCCACATCCACCTTTCCCCGGCTGCTCTGGGATCTGTTCCCAGGTTTGGGAGTTTTTAACGCGGTGTTTTCTGGTCAGAATATAAAAGTCTTGTGAGGGCTTCCTTTTGGGCAGTGTGGTGGGGGTTGGTTTGTTGTATTGAAATAGGGAGAGGGTTTTTGCTGTGACCTCAAGGAAAAATCTGACCTGGGGTTTACGAATCACCCACTAAACCTTGCTGATTTGTGGCTTCCTAGGGCCTGGCAGGATGACACTGGTTTTGGAGGGAGCTTTTCTTTTCCAAGGGGAGTTGTGGATTCCCCATCCCTCACAGTGTCCAAGGTCAGGTTGGACATTGGGACCTGGAGCAGCCTGGGACAGTGGAAGGTGTCCCTGCCCATGGCTTTAAAGTCCCTTCCCAAACTATTCTGTGATTTTATGATTCCACGAGAGGCACAGGTGTGCCTTATATTGTGCCCCCTCCAAACAAGAATCCCACGGAATTCCCATCCCAGGACTTTCTGTTTCTATGTCCCAGCGATTTCTATGTCCTCTCTGCTCGGGAGCAGTTTTCCAGACAAGAGGAGGTTCTGAGAGAGCTCAGGAGCTGCGCTGGGCTCTTGGCAGAGGCCTTGACCCTTCATCTTGCGATGTGTGAAGGAAGTTCCTACAATCACAGAACGGTTTGGGTTGGAAGGGACCTTAAATCTCATCTCTTTCCATCCCCCCGCCCTGGGCACGGATGCCATTCAGTGGATCGGATTACTCTGCATTTTGTCCTTGGCCATCAGCGAGGCTTTGGAGCCAGACTCTGCTCTGTGTCACACTGAGCGCGGCTCCCTGGGCTCGCAGGTGTTTGCTTGCCCTCCTTCCCCGGCAGCTTCTGCTGAGCAAGGATGACTTCGGGTCTGGGCGGATCCACCTGGCTGTGTTCACATGAGGATGGGGAAGGGCCTGGAGAGGCCGTCCAGGGAGAGGTTGAGGGAACTTGGATTGGCCAGCTGGAGTGGAGGAGACCGAGGGGAGACTCACTGGGGCTGCAGCTCGTCAGAGGGGCAGCTCTGATCTCTGCTCCTGGGACAGGGACAGCACCCAGAGAACGGCTGGAGCTGGGCCAGGAGGGATTTAGGTTGGATCTCAGGGAAAGGTTCTTCCCCCAGAGGCTGCTGGGCACTGCCCAGGCTCCCCAGGGAATGGGCACGGCCCCGAGGCTGCCAGAGCTCCAGGAGCGTTTGGACAGCGCTGCCAGGGATGCCCAGGCTGGGATTGGTGGGGGGTCTGTGCAGGGCCAGGGGTGGGACTGGGTGATCCTGTGGGTCCCTTCCCACTCAGGATATTCCATGATTCCATGCCCCTCCTGTGCATCCCTGCCTTGGACACCCACAGTGCCCTGAGCCGCAGGGATGCACTTTTAGGCAATTCCTGGCCGGGAACAAGCAAGAGCCGTTCCCAAAAGGCTCCGAGGGCTCCGGGAAGCTGCAGCTCGGGGCTGGGGGGGCTCGGGAGGCACCGCGGGGCCGGCGCTGCCCGGAGCGCCAGTGCCACCCAGCGGCCACAGCGCGCAACTGCACCCCCGGGCAGCGCCGGGACCGCGAGCAGCTGGGAGAGCAGCTGGGAAAACAGCTGGGAAAACAGCTGGGAAAACAGCTGGGAAAACAGCTGGAAAAGCAGCCGGGATCACGCCAAACCAGAGCGAGCACCCCCGCGAAGGCGAGACCCGCTCTTGGGGTTTTTTCACGCCGTCTCTCCCCAGAGCGCGTTTCGTTAAATCTTTAATTGTTGCGCAACATCTGCACGCGTTAATTACAGCTGCTGAGCGCCAGGAGAACGCCGCGATTTCGGGGCAATAAAACAAGACGAGGCACGAAAGATGGTTCAATACTCGGTGCTTAATGGGGTGTTAGGCGGGAGGGAAGGGGCCGGGAGAGCTCGTGACTGCACGGAGAGGTGTGAATTATTGCACCATAATTCTGGCCCTGCAGGGCTCGGGTGCAATTAATAACTGTTTTCGTGTTTGAAATGCTTTTTCTCACACCATAAAAAGCAGAAATGGAAAGTAATCGCTAGTGGGAGAAGCGCTGGGAGGACTGGGCACCAACTTCCTCGGTTTCGTTTTATTTTGAGCTGCTTTTAAATGATTTGGGGGATCCTGTTTGGCTTGAAAACTGTGTGGACCCAAAGCCCTTTGGGTTATTTCCCTGTGTTGAAGTAGCTCTTCCTGCAAGTCTCTTCACAGATATTTCCAGTTGGGAAGCAACTCCCGTTTATTTGCACCAGATTGTCACCAGATTAACTTCAACCACTTCGGTTTCCTGTGCCAAGCTACCAACTCCTGAGCCCTCTTTATTTGGAAAGCAGGAAAGACTTTGTTCCTTTTTTTAAATTTAGCCTAATCCTGTATTCAATTCAAACCCATTCCAGTTTAATTTTGGGAAACCTGAAAACTGAAGGAAAGCAGATATCCCCAAAATAAAATGGGTGTTTGAGGCCCCTGATCCAGCAGCTGGAAATGCAAACCTTGACTTTACTGGGAGCTGGGTCTGCCTCTTGATATTCAAACTGGGCCATAAAAATGTGATTCCAGGGATACTTCTCTCCGTTTATTATTAAAAAAAAACCTGTGAGGGTGATGCCTGGGGTTATCAGCACGACCTGCTTTCATGTGTGCACATTTATAATTCACCATATTAACATCCCTCAGTAGATTGCAGCTCCTTAACCAGTCTAATGGCAAAAAGGGAATCTTTAAGAGCAAATTCAGGGATTGGGAATGCAGGTAGCAAGACAGAAAATTGATTGGTTGTTTGAACCTTCACTTAAGAAAGACTTAATGGGATGAGGAGATTAATGAAGGGAGTCTCTGGGGCTGCTGGCACTGCTGCAGGGACCCCAGAGGTCAATGATAACAGCAAATGGATGAGGCAGGTCAGGTACTTCCAGGATTTTTGTGGATGTTCCCACACAGATATCGGTTCATTATTTGGTTTTTAGTCAAGGTTGAGCACTGGTGTCCTTCCTTGTGGAAGAGCATTCCCAGCAGGTCAGGGATTATCCTCCCCCTGTGCCCAGCCCTGGAGGCACCTCTGGGGTGCCGTGCCCAGCTCTGGCTCCTCAGCCCAGCAGGGCCAGGGAGCTCCTGGAGCGGGGCCGGCGGAGGCTGCGCAGCTGAGGAAGGGCCTGGAGCAGCTCCGTGCCCAGCACAGGCTGAGGGAGCCGGGGCTGCTCAGCCTCGAGAGGAGCCCCAGCTGAGAGGGGCCCTCAGCCCTGGCTGTCCCTGGCTGCAGGGAGGGCTCAGGGCAGGGCCCGGGCTCTGCTCCGGGGCCCGGCAGCGGCACCAGAGCCACGGGCAGGGCCTGAGCCCGGCAATTGCCCTGCACAGGAGGCAGAACTGCTGCCCTGGGCAGGGCCCGGGCTGGAACAGAGCCCAGAGAGGGGCTGGAGCCTCCTCCCTGGGGATATTCCAGAATATCCACACTCCTGGGCCCTGGGCTCTGGGATGGCCCAGAGGTGGGAGCAGGTGGCCACTGTGGGCCCTTCCAGCCTGACCCATCCTGGGATGCTCATTTTAGCAGCACTAAAAGAAAGAAACCAGATTTCATTTCACTCTTTCCTCAGTGTTCAGCAAATCTGTGGCAAGATCTTGCTTCCTCCATCTTTTTATGCATCTTCTTACTGATGTCCATGGGATTCTGGGATGCAGCTGAGCAGAGCCCTTGAAAAGGGGGTGACAGAGGGATCTGTGCAGAACACAGCCAGAGCTCCCCGGGCAGGAGGACTGGACGAGGCAGTTCTCATCCCTTGGCTGGAATTCTGATATTGGAATTCTAGTCCCAGAATTCCAGCACTTGGATGAGGTCCTGAAATCTCTGGGATTGCCTGCTGAAATTAGGGATCAATGGTTGAATTAACCCCATCTCAGAACCGAGTACAGGGTTCACTCTGTGGATGCTCTGGGGTGTTTATTTTATGCCACCCCTGGAAATTGAATTCCCTTGTGTCCCTCCCTGCGGTCTTCAATAAACTCTGACCATAAATTAACAACCAGGTGATGCTGCAATTCAGAACACAGCAGGTTTTGTGCTCTTTTTGTTCCTCCTGAAGCCCATTTAATGCAATTGGGTGTTGCTTTTTTACCAACGTGAGTCAACTGATTTTATTTTGAAGGAAGGCTGCCTGCAAAAAGAAAGAAATTAAATATTAATCACATCTGAATTTGAACTTGTTACTCAGCAGAAAAATCTTACTTCAATCTGTAACTTTTTAAAAGCTGGGAGTTTTGTATGAATTTCAATCTTGTAAACAGATGGAACAAACAAAATGTAAAACTCATCTCCATAAAGAACTACAAAAGAATATTTTCCAGATGGGCTTTCTGATGGGAGATCAAAGTTCTCATCTCAGGCTTGGGAAATTTCCCTTCCTTGCTGGTATCAGTTTTATCTGAATGCAGTTCATCCAGCATTTGTTTTTTTCAATAAAGGCAATTATCTTGAGGGAGCTGCAGGAGGATGATCTTAAGGCTGAAGAAAATAGAAAATGTTTTGCTAAAAATAGGGGGAAAAATCTGGGTAAGTTAAAGGGGGGAGGAAACTCTTTGATTCCGTTGATTTATACAAAAATGAGACATTTCAATGCACTGAGAAATCCCAGCTTTATCTGCAAAATGAAATAAGCAGGAAAGAGTTGAAGCAATGGATTTGGACAAACTCCTTCTTGGGCTTCTCTGATTCCAAACCTCATCCAAACTGGTCCTGTGGCCAGAGAAGAATCCCTTGGTGGGTTTCATAGGAGTCTGCATCCCCTGAGGAACTGCAGTGACAACGGGGAATGGCTTCCCAGTGCCAGAGGGCAGGGCTGGATGGGAGATTGGGCAGGAATTGTTCCCTGGGATATTGGGCAGGCCCTGGCACAGGGTGCCCAGAGCAGCTGGGGCTGCCCCTGGATCCCTGGCAGTGTCCAAGGCCAGGCTGGACATTGGGGCTGGGAGCAGCCTGAGACAGTGGGAGGTGTCCCTGCCCATGGCAGGGGTGGCACTGGGTGGGCTTTGAGGTCTCCTTGATGCCCTGCATGACAATTTTTGGCTAAAAGAGCTGTGAACACACAGCCCCAAAGACTGAGGAGGAGTTTTTCCCCTTGGAAATTTTTAATCTGGTTTTCCCTGACTTCTTTTTCCTGCCTGCTATTAACAGGAAACACCAAAAAAGCTTCACAAGGAAAAAAAAATAAAATTAAAAAAATAATAATAAAATAAAACCAATATTATAGAAACTCACTCAAAACCCTCCTGACAAGGGGGATTTCAGTGAAATTTAATTACCAGGGCACTTCCAGCCTCTATTCCCACCTCATTCCCGTGTTGGATTGCCAAGTTTTGCCATTCCAAGCAGCCCATAGGTCTCTTTGTGCTTGCAGACACCAGGCAGGTGCAGCCCTCGCCGCCCTGGTCCTACGACCAGTCCTACCAGTACCTGGGCTCCATCGCCACGCCCGCCGTGCACCCGGCCACGCCCATCTCACCTGGCCGGGCCGGCGGCATGACCTCGCTCACGGCCGAGCTCTCCAGCCGCCTCTCAGGTAAGGACACCGCCCCGGGCCCTCCGTGGCCAGGGGACACTGCCCCGCTGGCAAACGGGTGGCCCCAGGGCTGCCCCAGCCCCTGGGGGGCTCTCTGGGCAAAGCTCGTTCCGAGGTTTTGGGGGATTTGTGGGAAGAGTAGAGAAATAGGGAATTTTAATCAACGAGTTGTATTTTTGATAAACCAATCGCAGAATTAATTAGGTTGGGAAAGATCTCAAAGGTCGTTGAGCCCAAGCTGTGCCCGATGCCCACCTTGTCCCCAGCCCAGAGCACTGAGTGCCACCTCCAGCCCTTCCTGGGACACCTCCAGGGATGGGCACTCCAAACCTCCCTGGGCAGCTCTTTCCAAGGCCTGACCTCCCTTTCCATGGGGAAATTGCTCCTGGTGTCCAGCCTGAACCCCAGACTGGTTTGGGGTGGGAGGAACCTTAAAGCTCATCCTATTCCCACACCTTCCACTATCCCAGGTTGCTCCTGGGGTTTGGAGCCCAACAGAACATTGTCAAAAAAGAACTAAAACCAGGAAAAGCAGCACTTTGAAGGTGTAGGGAGCTATTAAAATAATTTGGATTGCTGAGGAATTATCACATTGCCAAGAAATGGATGCCACAGATATTCCAGCTCTGTTTCCTTCCCTCCCTCTAAATCCACACCAGAGCACAGCAGGTTTTGGGTGGCCCATTGGCCACAGGATGGTGGGGTTGGGCATTTCAAGCGTTGCACTGGATTGTCTTGTTTTCCATGTCCATCAAATCGTCCTGCAGAGCTTTAGAAGCCACCAGAAAAATGGAAGTGAAAGCCACCCCTGGTTCCACCACGCTCAACTGTCCCTGACCTGCACATCTTGAACCAATCTGTGTGTGCAGCAGTAGGAATTCTCTATAAATGAGTGAGAGCCATAGCATTCTAATTTGCATACAGCTTTTGCGAAAATCCCTCCTTTAACTCCACATCTTGCTCTCATTTTAAGACTCAGGGCTTCTTCTGAGATCAGAGGGAACCACTTGAACGTGCTCCAGCCTGTTCTGTTGTTGTCATGTAGAGCTTGCTTTGAAAGCCTCACACCAAATCTAAATTATTTGTTAGGTCTGGGTGATAATTGTGCTGTAGGGAGGGCTGAAAACACAGGGAACTTTTCAGAAAGGAAAAAAAAAAAAAGCCATTTCTTCTTTTTAAAAAAAGTCTGTAAAAATTCTCATTCTTTATTTACACAGAATTAGAAATCAGAAATAAAAAAAAATCAGAATACCCCTTCGTTTTCCACCAGGATCCCCATGTCCTTCTCCACAGAGCTGCTTCTTCTGCCCATGGCCACAGGGATTTTCCTCGGAGCTGGCAGAGTTTCTCCATGCCTTGTGAAGGAACCCAGAAAGGTTTTGTTCCCATGTCAGCATCCTTCTTTTCCTGTTCTAATTCCTGACCTTAAATGTCATCCAGCATTCCTGGAAAAACCTGTCACAACATTTTCTGTCACCCACACTCAGTGTCTCCCTAAGAAATTTCTCCTTGGCAGAAGAAAGAGCAAATTTGAGGAGTTTTTTAGGCCCTCCCAGCTAAAGACCTGGTGTCTTCAAGGAAAAAGCAACAACATGGGATGTGTTTGAACCATCTTGACGTTAAATGTCATTACTCTGCTTTTTGCCAGGGAAGAATGAACCCTCATCTGATTAATGATGTACCCAGGCAGTTTTAGGAAGTTTCTCAGGAATGAGGTGTGGAAGTGCCATTTAAAATCTGGCAGGTGCCACCTTAACCATGGCTCCTCCAAAGCTCCTGCTGCTCCATTCCATCGTGTGTCTTCCCATGTTAAACCCAAAGGTGACAGGGTTTCGGGGAATGGAGTGTGTTCCCATTAATTCTCCAGAAAAAAATGGATGGCAAACTCTAAAGGAAGCAAACAGCAAGTTCAGAGCTCTTCTAAGACATTAAGAGAAACTCATCAAGGTGGGCTGATGTGTCCTGATGAGCTTTCAGAGCTTGGCTCTGGAGTGTGTCTGCTCCAAGAATCCCAGACTCAGTCTGCTCTGGCTTGAAATCTGGGAAGAGCCAAGAGCTTTGTTTTCCCTCTGCTCCTCCTCAGGAGTATTTCCTTCAGCACGCGGCTGCTCCGCTGCAGACTCCACGCCTTGGCTGCCAGGAGAAGTTGTCTTTCTTCTGGAGAGATTTTTCCATAATTATTATTGTTGTTATCTTAACCAGGCAGCGCTGCCAGCTCTGGGGATGAGACCTTCCATTAACCTGAGTCACGCTGAAGATCCTTCCTAAAGAGGATCTGCTCTGCTTGTTTAATCCATGCAGGGAACGAGAGGATGGGACTGGGCATAATTCCATGGATGTCAGACAAAGCAGAGCAGGATTTGACTGTCCTCTGAAACATTTCAGAGTGAGAGGGCATGGGCTGGGCCAGGGCAGGCTCAGGGTGGACAGCAGCAGGAATTTCCCCATGGAAAGGGAGCTCAGGCCTTGGGAAGAGCTGCCCAGGGAGGTTTGGAGTGCCCATCCCTGGAGGTGTCCCAGGAAGGGCTGGAGGTGGCACTCAGTGCTCTGGGCTGGGGACAAGGTGGGCATCGGGCACAGCTTGGATCTTGGAAGGCTTTTCCCACCTCAGGGATTCCATGATTTCACTCAGCAGGATGAGAAAGGCTTCTGGCCCACGTGGAAGGAAGTAAAACCATCAACCCCCAAACACAGCATTCCCTTGTCCTTTTTTACCCATCAAAGTGCCCAGGAGTCAGTGGCAATGATGTGGACACTAAATGAGAACACAGACACCAAGACCTTGAGTAAACCTGATTTATCTTAACTTTGAAGGGACGGAAAGCCATGGGGAACTCCTAAGTGCTGACAGCTGAGCTGAGCTGTCACGCTTTCTGTGCATGGCCGCGTACCCCAAGGATGATCCATGGAGCTCCATGGAGCTTCCCCTATGACACAGCAAACAAAACTGGCTGCAGGGAGAGGCTGTGCAAAAGCTGCAGTTTCTGTTTAGGTCCCATCAGTGTCCCTGGTGAGCCAAAGGACGTGGGGCGAGGAGTTTGAGATCTGTGTCGCTGCTCCCCACCCGCCCAAGGCCAAGGACACTCCGAGTGTAAATAATTGCCTGTGCTGCAAGGTCTGTGAGAGGGAAGACAAAGCAGGGCCAGAGCCTGACACTCCTCTGTAATTGTTGCTTTACTGAAATTAATCCAAAATATCCACATCTCCCAGAGTGCAACGACTCCATAGGGAGCAGGGGAGGGATAGGTTGCGGCCATTCTGGTTAACGTTCGATCGGAGTTTGGATGTTGGTTATAACCTTGTTCTGTCAGCTCAAAATTCTTCATGGAAAGGGAGATTAGATATTGGAAGGGTCACCCAGGGAGGTCTGGAGTGCCCATCCCTAGAGGTGTCCAAGGAAGGGCTGGAGGTGGCACTCAGTGCTCTGGGCTGGGGACAAGGTGGGCATCGGGCACAGCTGGGCCTGGCTAGGCTGGGAGGGCTTTTCCAGCCTCAAGGATCCTGGGATTCTGTAATGAGCTGGGAAGGGGCTGGAGCGCCAGGAGCGGCTGAGGGAGCTGGGAAAGGGGCTCAGGCTGGAGCAAAGGAGGCTCAGGGGGGACCTTGTGGCTCTGCACAAGTCCCTGACAGGAGGGGGCAGCCGGGGGGGTCGGGCTCTGCTGCCAGGGAACAGGGACAGGAGGAGAGGGAACGGCCTCAGGCTGGGCCAGGGGAGGCTCAGGGTGGACAGCAGCAGGAATTTCCCCATGGAAAGGGAGCTCAGGCCTTGGAAAGAGCTGCCCAGGGAGGTTTGGAGTGCCCATCCCTGGAGGTGTCCCAGGAGTGCCTGGAGGTGGCACTCAGTGCTCTGGGCTGGGGACAAGGTGGGCATCGGGCACAGCTGGGCCTCGATGAGCTCAGAGGTTCTTCCTGACCTAATTCCTTCTGGGACCCTGGGATTCTGTAACATTTCTCTTCCTCCCTTCCTCACCACCCAGGTGCCTCTGACCTGACTGCATTCAGCGACCCCCGGGTGGGAATCGACCGCTCCTTCTCGGCGCTCCCATCCATCTCCGACCCCCGCATGCACTACCCGGGAGCCTTCACCTACACGCCCACGCCCGTCAGCTCCGGCATCGGCATCGGCATGTCGGCCATGTCCACGGCCACCAGATACCACACGTACCTCCCCCCGCCCTACCCCGGCTCCTCCCAGGCTCAGGGCAGCCCCTTCCAGACCAGCTCCCCCTCTTACCACCTGTACTACGGCACCTCCGCCGGCTCCTATCAGTTCTCCATGATCTCCGGCGGGGACCGCTCCCCGCCGCGCATCCACCCGCCCTGCACCAACGCCTCCACGGGCTCCACGCTGCTCAACCCCAACCTCCCCAACCAAAGCGACGTGGTGGAGGCCGAAGGGAGCCACAGCAACTCCCCCACCAACATGGCCAGCACGGCGAGGCTGGAGGAGGCCGTGTGGAGGCCCTACTGAGGAGGTTGGAAGGAGCTCGAGGGTCAGGACTAACGGACTTCCCATTTCCCGGCGCTCGGAGGGATCCCAGAAACTTCCTTATGGGCCCTGCCGTGTTCATCCATGAGTTTGAGGAGCAAACCCTTCAGAAGTCAGCGCTCCCAGGAGTGGTGGCTCTCGTTGCCAGTCCCTGGTGGAGCCACATCGCTCCGGCAAAGTGTTCCTGGCAGGAGAATGAGCTTCTGGGAAGGAGGACGGCCCGGCTGGTGGTGCAGAGGTAGCAAGGGTGGGTAGAAGGGTATCCAGCCTGATTCCAGGCCTGTGGTTTCCCAGCGTGCCTGGGCTTGAAGGTCTCCACAGCCCTAAAAGAGAGTTTCGGTTCACTTCTATTTTTAAGACTTAAAACCTAAAAAAAAAAAAAAAAAAAACCAAAACAAACAAAAAAAAAAAAAAAAAAACCAAAAAACAAATCTTAGTGAGTTTACTGCATCTTATGGACATCTTAAGGGTAAGGAAGTATAGGAAGATTCCCAGAGGGAAACTGTGAACGCTTCTGTTTTAGCAATGCTGTGAATGAGAGGTTTTATATGTTGGACTTCATTCTTTCTTTTCTTTGTTTTGTTTGTATATTCCAAAGAATATGGAATTTTTTATTACTGGGGTTTATTTTGTTTTGTTTTGGGTTTAGTTTTTTTGGTGTTTTTTTGGTTTTTTGGGGGTTTTTTTTAGGATGCAGCTCATCCTGCTTTGCATCTAATTTGTTTTATTTCTCTTGGCACCTTACAAATTACAAAAAAAAAAAAAAAGATTCAGCTCTTTTTTTTTTTTGTTTTAATCATGCTTGCTTCTTTCTTGCTTTGTCAACTGAAAGAATCAGCCCCTTTTCCAATGACTTAATTTAACTTTTTATCTCTTGGACTTTTTTTTGTTTTTTAACACAACGGCTACAGCCTTGGGTCATTTTCAACTACTGTATTTCTTTGACGAGTTCATTGATATTTATGCTTGATATTTAGACTTTTCTTATTTGTTGATACTATTATTATTTAAATATGCCTATATAAAAAAAAATATCAGCAATTGCCTTTTTTTTGGTAGCAGCCAAAGTCAAATTTCTCACATTGAAAAAGGCTGGAATAACGATGGGCAAAGTGACCTCCTGATTCCCTAAAAATATTGTTTACAGTTATCTCACTCTCCTTTTACTCAGCTTAGATCCTCAAAGGCATTGAGGTGCCCAATTCCCACTGGAAGGCACCAAAATCCCTGGGAATTTCTGTACCTTTCCAAGTGGTGGAGTCATCTGTCCCTACTCCTCCCATGCTTTTCCTTCGTCACCAGTGGTGACCCTCAGGATCAGGAATCAGGATGTAGATACTTCATAAGGCAAATTCAATATTCCCTAATTAAATACCTGCCCACTGGAGTGCCAGGACCCAGGGAATGGCTTCCCAGTGCCAGAGGGCAGGGATGGATGGGATCTTGGGCAGGAATTGTTCCCTGGGAGGTTTCCCAGAGCAGCTGTGGCTGCCCCTGGATCCCTGGCAGTGTCCAAGGCCAGCTTGGAGCAGCCTGGGATAGCAGGAGATGTCCCTGCCCACGGCAATTATGGTGGACGATCTTTAAGATCCTTTCCAACCCAAACCATTCCCTGATCCTGTGATTCCCATGGCCAGGGGGAAGTCCTGGCTCTGATGGAATCTGGGTGAGATTTGCTCCCAGGATTTCTGTAGAGCGCAAGAGCCACGTTCCAGTCTGCTGGAAAACAGATCAGTTCCTGGACAGGGCTGCCAAGCTCACTTGGAAAGCTCCAGAAAAGCCAGGGCCTGGACAATCCTTCCATGTCCATCTTGTGGGAGAAGAGGAGGGGCTTTTAAAGCTGGTGTAGCCAACGTTGTGCCCTGTAGTAAATCTACCAGGCTTTTACTCCGAGCAGGTTGAGCACAGAGCCGCCCGTTGCTCCAGCACAAACATATCAGATGTCACTGTAACGTTTATGGCACTATTTTATTGGAGGTTTGCTCTGAACACAGCTCTTGTACTACTCCTTAACTCCAAACTGCTGATGTTGACACGTGTGCGTCCCAAATGAGCTGATTGTTATTTAATGTACCTCTCAAACGAGAGAAACAATTGCAGGTCAACTCAGAGAGTATTTGAAAGCAGGACTTCAGATCAGTGTTTGATGTTTTAGGAAAAAAAAAAAAAGTTAAAAGGATTCAAATTTAAAAAGATCCTTGGCTGCAGGCAGCAAAACAGCTGGACTTATTTAAAACCATTTGTTTTTCAAGTTTTCTCTTTTTTTTTTAATATATATATATGATTTTGCTTCTTTGTTGGAGTTGGATGCAGTAGCACTTTGGTGTTGAAAAGAATCGAAGAATTTCCATTGTCAATAAGGTCGGGTTTGTGCAGCAAATAGGGAGTGTTTCAAGAGATCTCAGCAAAAGCCCAAAATGTTCTTGTTAAAACACATGGCCTTGTGCTTTTCATTTAATGGAACATCCTTTATGATCTTCCAGAGTTTGCTCTGAACAAAAAAAGGCAGAAAATATCCAAATTATATCAGAGTACTAAAAATTCTATTTTGAAAGCCTGGAGACCCTGCTGAATATAGAAATACAGAGATGCCCTGTTGTAGCATTTCCGTAGTTGGACTCTCACCTCTTCAGTAGCCAGAAAAAAGTCCCTCATCACTGAGCAGCAGCTCTGTTGCAGAGCCCATCCCACACACTCTGTGCAATTCAAGTCCTAATTTATTACAGCTCTCAATTAAAATCATAATGGATTGCAGCTCTCACAACTGCCTTGTGACTGGACCACCAAAGTGCCCAGAGCTGGGAGTGGAAACACAGCAGGGAGGGAGAGGAGAGGAGCTTGGAGGAGCCAGGAAGGGCCAGGTGACCTGGAGAGAGAATTTTAACAAAAGCATGGAGTGATAGGACAAGGGGGATGGTGTTAACATGAAGGAGGACAGGGATAGATGGGATATTTGGAATAAATTCATCCCTGTGAGATTTAGGAGGCCCTGGCACAGGGTGCCCAGAGCAGCTGGGGCTGCCCCTGGATCCCTGGCAGTGCCCAAGGCCAGGCTGGACATTGGGGCTTGGAGCAGCCTGGCACAGTGGGAGGTGTCCCTGCCATGGCAGGGGTGGCACTGGATGAGTTTAAGGTCCCTCCAACCCAAACCATTCCATGATTTGATGATTCCATGAGTTCAGCCCAGTGGCAGAAGTGAGGTTGTTGTGCTCACCGAGGTGAGGTCAGTGTGGTCACCACACTCCCAGGCCTGTGGGACACCACAGCCTCCTTTCTGCTACAGCCCTTTGCCCCTTTTAGCCCCCAGTATTGAAACCCACCCACCTTGGAAGCTAAAAAATCAGGGATTCACAGGAACGGGGAGCTGGCACCTCTCAGCCTGGAGCTCTGACCCTAAATCAAACATTTTTTATGTCTGTGCCTCTACTTTGTCTCCTCTCATCCTAAAGGGGAGGTTTGGGACCAGTTACAGCATGGTGTCTCTCACCTAAAGGTGAGGTTTAATTTGGCTCTCCCTGGTGTGAACAGGATGAGGAAATGCAGAACTGGTCAGCACCCCATTTCGCCGTGTCCTTAGTGACACTTCTCTGGAATTTCCCAGTGTTTCCCATGTGATTATTGCCAGTAGCCAAATTTTGGAGTCCAGCCTCTCTGGGTATGTCCAGCACTGCAGAGGAAAGGAAAAGCCAAGTTCATTATCCCTGGCAATTAATCTGTTTAATCACTGTGGGTTTCAGTGTATCCACTCACGAAAAGCCACAGTTTACTCAAATATGTGGTTTTGTAGCCATCACTAAGGATGGCAAAGATTTTCAAGGCTGTGAAAATGCTCTCACGTCTTTCCTCTTGTATCTTAAGAGCACTTAACAGGCAGGAAAAAAGACATTTGGATAATAAAACATTTCCCCCCCCCCCCATCTCCAAATTAGAGTATACAAGGATCTATTTTTATATGGATATCATAAATATATATTTATATAGTTTTATCATCCCGGGAGCTGAATGGAATCAGAAAAAACAGAATTATTGCGCTTCTGCTCTGGAGCTGCAGTCAGCAGAGTGCTTTAGGTACCTTGCCCTCCCAAAATTCAGCTCATGGCAGTCCTTACTCTCAGCTTGGGTGCTCCTTTCACAAGACAAAACTCCTTGTCCACGTCAAACATCTTCAAAGTAAATTTTGCTGGCCTTGAGGACAAATATTTCCCTCTCCAACAACATTTAAACTCATTTAAGTGTTCCTGCTCACTCCCAGGGCATTGGAGGGGAACTTTAATGCAGGGAGAAGAGGATGCAGAGAGCATCCCTGCTGTGAAGGGTTTGATTTGTAGGATGATGCCAAATTCGCTGCTGGGAAGGAGAGAAATCCTCTCCTCCAAACGACCCAGAGCCTTCGCCAAAGTGCCCCAAATTTCCTGCACTCTTGAAACATTCACTGCTGCTTCCTGGGTGACCTTTTCCATGGGTGTGTTTGAAATTCAGGGAGAAGTGGATCCGTTTTCTGTCCTCGGAGCAGAACTCTGCCTTGTTTTCCTGCCTTGTAACATTTTCCCGCTCGAGTTTTGTTCACGTCGCTGGGTCAGTCCCAACCACTCGGCGTTTTTCCTCCTTGTCGTAAAAGGGTTGCATCCCCAGAGTTACTTGTATTTATGTCTGTAAATAGATTTCCAAAGCTTCCTAGCCAAAATAATATTTAGTGCTTGTAATTACTCTGCATTTTTCTCATTTTTCTGTGTTTTTAATGAACTTACCTTTGTGTTTGCTGAAATACTGTAGTGAGACTTATTTCTTTTCCCAATTAGTTATTTTTAGGCTTCAAGAGGAACTACATTTTATTCACTTTTGTAAACAGTTATAGCATGGTCTCTATCCAACATCCTTCACTTTTTTTTTTGTGGTAGGGGAGAAACAAACGTGCAAAAACAACAACAAAAAAAATCATCTGTGGGTTATTTGTGGTATTTGGAGTTGGACAATTCCAGCTCTTTTTAAAACCAAAATTTCAGTGTGAGGTGGTGAGGCTGAGGAGGGACACAGCCCCATCAGAGTGGCACCAAAGGGAACTTGTTCTGCATTTTCTGGCTATGTTTACAAAACAGAGGCTGCAGCATCCTGCAACAGCCCCATTTTCCCTTTCAGGCTGAACTTTTCCAGAAGGGGAAACCACCAGGTTGGGGGTTGATTACTGGGGATTTTTCTTCTTGGGAAGGGAGGGATGGCAGGGCGTGGCTGCTGATTTTTGGAACCATATAGGAAAAGAGAATAGAGTAGATTTTTTTCCCCCCCACTCCAGGAATCTCTAGATACCACCCCAGGGTAGCCTCTCGCTGTCCACAGGGATGGCTGTGTCCAGCACCACAGGAGAATTCATTGCAACTACCCAGAGCAGCTGGACTGCTGCAGTAGTTCTAATGAACACTTTTCTTTCTTTTCTTTCTTTCTTCGTTTGTACCACAGTTTCCTCTGTAAATTCAATATCATAATTAGTGTGAATGACAAATAAAATGTTTGACAAGTATGCCCGTGGGCCTGGTGCATTCTTTTATCAGGGAGAAGAAAACCCTCTCAGGGGAAAAGGAGCCATCAGGAGAAGGGTGCTGACCGTGTGTCACTCACAACATAAAAAATAGGTTTCCATGGGGTTTGGGTTTTTTTAATGATTTCTTTCTTTTTTGCCAAAATGGTATTTTCCTGCTGTGGAGTAACCTGGTGAAAGGCCTGAAATCCAATGGGATACCAGAGCAGGAGGGAAATTTACACGGAGGCCCTGGCACAGGGTGCCCAGAGCAGCTGGGGCTGCCCCTGGATCCCTGGCAGTGTCCAAGGCCAGCTTGGACATTGGGGCTTGGAGCAGCCTGGCACAGTGGGAGGTGTCCCTGCCATGGCAGGGGTGGGATGGGATGGGCTTTGAGGTCCCTCCATCCCAAACCATTCCATGATTCCATGAAATGGGCCTCTGCATCCACAGAAGTCCAATAATTGAGTTATATCCCTGGCTTCTCGATTAAATTTCAGTATTTCACATTCATCTACAGCTCTTATTTTACTTCATCTTTTCCTTCTTGGATTGGATCCTTTTTGCTACTGATGGATTGAACCTTCCCTGAGGAGCACCAAAACAGATTTTAAGGTCATGTTACTTAAAAGATTTGGGGTTTTTTTCTCTTTAAATAATTAATGAAACAGAAGTGTTTATGAAATATTACTATGGGTGTACTAAGCTTTCAAAATGAGAAAAATATATTGAAAGTTCATTTCAAAAGCCTCTGGATGTAGGAAGACGTAGATATATGTAAAATACCTTCTAATATTGGTCCAACCTACTGCATGATATTAAAGGAATTTTCAGTAATATCCTTCTCCACAATAATCAGGGAACCACGGAATGGTTTGGGTTGGAAGGGACATTAAAGATCACCCAGTTCCAAGTCCTCTGCCATGGGCAGGGAACTTTCCAGACCAGGCTGTTTTGTATTATACATGTAATTTTTAGATATAATTTATATACACAAGGATTGGCGTTCAGCTGCTCCTCTCAGTAAAGTGAAAAACCAGCTACAAAGCAAAGTATTAAAGGTGCATTTTTCTTCTGACAGCTCGCAGAGTAATGCTCCATCTCTCAAACCATAATCCATATTATCTGTTTAAAATTAGGGCCAAAACACTAAAAGAAAACGGAATTCCAGGTGCTTCTTTAGAGGCAGAAATGTTGGCACCCCCCTCTCTGATGGGGTTCCTGCTTACTCTGCTCACCGTGGCCTCCTGACATTTCTTTCCAGCAGCATCCTAAAATATTGCATTTATATTTTTGAAGAGACTCCCCTACGGATTCCTCCCCTAACCCTGTGAAACCCAAGAGCACTTCTCTCACCGTGGACGAGGAGGCAGAGCACGTGTTTATTTTGTCTCTGGTTTTGACACGCAGGAAAAGAAGCCACAAATAGCGATAGTCAAAACAAACCCAAAAATATGACACCCAAGGGCATCTCAGCAGAAATATTTGCTGCTGGGGTTTGAAGACTTTGCAGAGGACAGAGCAGGCTGCTGGGTTTTGAAGATTGTGCAGAGAACAGAGCAGCAGAGTTCTGGTTGTGGAGAGGAAGGGAAGGCGTCCGGCTGCCATGGCCACTTTGAGCAGATCCATGGATCCCACTGCCTGTCCTTGTGGGAAAGGCTGTGTCTTCCTTCCCTGCCTCAGCTGGACTGAGGAGAATCCCTCCTGTGCCAAACCCCCCGGTTTTCAGAGTGGTTGTGCCATCCCAGACCAGTGGCAGCGTGAGGGGAGGGAGCAGGGGCAGCTCCCTCTCCTGCCCCTCTGCCTTGCTCCCTGCCCAGGGCAGCTGGAAAAGAGGGAGCTGAGATCCCATGGGAAGACAGGGCAGCCCTCTGGGACCCAGAGGTGACCCCACCACACCAGTTTGGGCAACTGGGAGCATCCAGCTCAACCCTCCCTCTGTGGCTGCTCGAGAGGGAGGAGGAGGAAAGGGCACAGAAGGTGATGAAGACCAAGGCTGGAGGCTGCTGCTGGTGAGAGGAGGGGCTGCCAAGGGCGAATGCAAAACGTTGTTGACTTCTTGTGGCACTTCACACCCAGCTTTTAATGAGCTTTAATTACAAAGGCCACTGTCTGGGGCATTTGACTTGTGCAGTGAGGGCTCATTAAGCACCATCAGCCCTCAAGGCGCCGTCCAGCTCCACACAGGTGTCCTGGAAAAGTAACTCACTGTGTGTCAAGCTCCTGGAAAAAGAACCCAGGTGTGTGTCCAGCTCCTGGATAAATAACCCAGGTGTGTGTCCAGCTCCCCAGGGATGTCCTGGATAAATAACCCAGGTGTGTGTCCTTGGGTGCACTTGGCTTCTCCCCCTTCCCAGTGGCACCACACCACGCCTGGATCCGTGGGGCAGGAGCGAGATCCCTTTCCCTGGGCAGGCCTGGAATGCTGGTTCGTGGCTCAGCGTGTGTGGCCACGGAGCAGACAATAAACTGCATTATCTGCTCCCAGACAGAGCTTGTTCACAACCTTCAGAGCTCCAAAATCTGTCACTGCTGCAACTCTTAGGCTGCGGGGCCTGCTAATGGCCCTGTGGTTTCCAGACATGACTAAAATGTGACTCAGCCCAGCACTGTAAAAGGGCCAAAAATACAATTTTTCTTTGTCCCCGCACCTTTTTGCAACACTGAGTTTCTTACAGGGCTGCGAGATGATTTGTGAATATCTCAATTATTCCTCCAGGCACCCCCTTCTTCTCCCTGGAAGAACCTTTGCTCCCTGTTTTTACCTTTGCTGAGGACTCACAATGACTTCTTTGCCACCGGGATGCCCTGTGGATCAGGACTTTTAAGTGTAGGCAGGAAAGGAATGTTCGAATTCCAGCTCATCCCAACTCCTGCCTGCTGGGGGAGGGAGGCACAGCGTAGATAAAAGCGTGTTTAACCCTGAGGAGAAGGAAAATAAAAGCCCAGAACCTCCAGGTCCCCATTGGAATGTCTAGCTACTGAATTAGGAAGCTTGTTTGCTGGTTTTAGGTTACAGGGACACCTAGAAGTCTCCCAGACTGGATTAGTCAGCACGAGTCACTGTCTGGGAATTGTTTGGGTTTTTCGAGAGGAGGATAAAACAAGTTAGGGAGAAAATCTAATAGACAGATTTCAAACACAGCCTGCTTTCCGAGCAGGGAGGGGGGCAGCTCTGCGCTGAGGGCTTTGGAAAACGCTCGTTCCTGAGGGAAGGGAGCCTGGCAAAAGAGAGGGAACTCGCTCCCTGCCGATACAGAATTGTTTCCTGGAGCACGCAGAAAGTGCCTCTGGCTGTTTTACTTCCAAATGCCTCAAACACGGGAACAGCTGTAGCTTTTCGGGGGGCTTAAGTGGCAAACTTACACTTGACACATGTGAGCAGAGGAGAGAGCCGGGCACAGCTCCTCAGGAGCTCTCTGACTACTGAAAGCGCTTCACGACACCACCAGGTCAGGTTTATTCCTGCGGGATGTTTACTCCCATTTATTTCCCTGTTTTCTCACACCAGAATCCCTCAGGACCCAGACGTCCCAGTTCACAGAACCACAGAAGAGCTTGGGTTGGAAGGGACCTGCAATTCCTTGAAAATCAGTGAATTTTCAGTGAAACAGCAAAATCCCTGCATGAAGCTCCTGTGGCAAACTTCACCCTTCCTCTCTGAAATGAGTTGCTCTTAAATAAAGTTATTTCACACAGGAATGTTTCCACTTTCATTTTTGCCTCATAAAACTGTTGCTAAATTTGTGGAGGGGGGAAGGAAACCTTTCTTTTTCAATTCTATTCCCTCCTCTGATATTTCTCCAGCTTCCTGCAGACCAGGAGCACGGAGATGTCAGCCCAGCACCCGTAACTTCGAGGGATGTGTGATCCCAGCCAGTCCAATGCCAGCGTGTCCATCCCAAGGCAATTATAGTTTTGGGGCTGGATGAGTGGAAGTTGTTCTGGTTTAGGACAGAAAAATCAAAACTTTCTGCACATGGCAAACATCTGTCAGCGTGGTCCTGAAAAACTGTTCAGTGGCATCATCCTTTTGAAAATGATGAAACCTGAATGATTTTTGTTGCCAAAGGTTGGAGCCTGCCAGTCCTGGGAATGCTGGCCCTTCCAGGATCCTCACTTTGTGGAAGCAGAATGACAAGGTTGGGGTGAGTGAGCAGGTTGCACCTCAGCCCATCCCAAGGATTTCCAAGCAGCCCCAGGTGTGAGAGGCCAAAATCAAGGGATTTTGGTTAATTTTCAGTGCTGTCCTGACCGTGGCTGTGACCTCAAGGGGTCACCTGGGTGACCTTGCAGCCCCCTAAGATATTAAAGGTGCAGATATTTTACCTTGTAGTGCCTTTCCCAGTGTGATCCTGTTAGTCTGAGTTGATTTTTGGGATCGTTTTGTGTACTGACCAGCTTCTCAGGGTCTTCAGCCATATCACCTGCTGGAAAATATTTGTCTCCTTTCTCAGTGTCCCATGGCCAAGCTGGACATTTTCAACTTCCTGAAGTCTTCCACGCACTTTAATTCTCATGAAGACACCACGTGTTATGTTCAAGAAGCTTCCAAGTGTTCCCTCAGCCGGTGTGGTTCCAGTAAAGATGAGAAATGAGTCACTCAAGGAGTCCCCTCTTTGTGGGTGGTGAATTTTGTCACTTTGACGACTACAGAGCACTCAGAAAAGAGTGGGGGGAAGAGAGGGACCCCTCCAGACACTTCTGTGAGGGATATTTTTGTGCCTGTTCGCAGGAATATCAACAGGGATCTAGAGATTTGCCTCCCACACAAAGATGGTTTCAGTGGCACAGGAGGGAAGAGGGAGTTGGGGAAGAAGAGGGGCAAGCGGGAGGTCAAATTTATTCCAAACCTTTAAAAATAAGCAAAATTGTATTTCCCATCTCTTGTCCCTCCCAGGTGGATATCACAATTAGGATAAAGAAAAAAATCTCTAGGAAGAAAAAAAAAACCAGTTCTGTTGAAAGAATGAGGTTTTTTGTTGTCTGTTAAAGAGATGCAAGAACAGACCCCAAATTGTGGCTTCTCCAGCTGTAAAAAACTGGGGGAAAAAAAATAAACCAAACCAAAAACTCCTGAATGTTTTTTCTATCCCTGATGAAACAAATGTGTTAGAGCTAAACCATCCTAGGAATTAGGTTCTCTTCTGGGAGGCTGGTGGAGGCACAAGGAGGAGAATGACCTCGTTTTCTCACAGCTGCTGCTCAGCATTTCTCTGAATTCAATTCCTCAAGTGCCACTCTCCTCACGTGTACCACCACTCACACACTCCGTGGATGGAGCTTTCTGACTCCTCTTTGCTGAGCAATGCATCTTAGCACAGACTGGACCTAACTCAGGTTTTATCCCTGCCTTCTCCACTTGCTGGAGCGAAGTCCCTCCCTTCTTGCGCCTCGGTCTCCTCCTTGCATGAGTGACACTGATCTTTGAGGAGCCCTTTGAGCTCCGTGGATGAAGAGGTTCACGGAGGGAAGGTTGTTGTTATTGTTGTCTCCACCATAAAAACACGTCTGTAAATCATCTCTCAGGAATAGTGAAGCAGGTTTCATTGGCTCCAGAGCTGGGTGACTGAACGGAGAAGAATTTCCTTCTTTGGCATTTTCCCCTAGTTTTAATAATTCTGAACTCTTGCTTTAGATCTTGTTTACATTAGGCTGGTTCAGTAACTGTGTGTCTCCCTCCAGCAATTGTCTCCCTCTTCCCCACCTTCCTCAGGTATTTGGTTTAGGTACCAAACATCTGACTCAGGTCTTCCTGGAGAATGGCTGAGCTGGGGTGGATGGAAGAAGAAATTATTCTTTCCTGTTGGAGAGGAGAGGGACTTAATGGGGGAAAGAGGCAGAGGCCACGACTGTCATGGACACAGGCCCTGGGAACAAAAAAAATCTTGGCTGTTACCACACCCTCTTGAAATGTTAATCACAAACTGTACAGGTGGCATTGCTAAAAACATTTGGGGCAGAGGATGGGAATGGCTTCTGCTAAGCTGAACACGATCGGGGCTGCAAAGGTCACAGCTCTGCTCTGGGCTGTGGTGGCCTCGCCTCCAGTCCTGGGGGCAGCTTTGGGCACCGCAAGGGGAGAAGGACATAAAGCTCTTCAAGAGAGTCTGGAGGAAGGATACAAGGATGGGGAAGGGTCTGGAGGGGCCACACGAAGAGCAGCTGAGGGACTTTGGCTTGTTGAGCCCAGAGAAAGGGAAACTGAGATGAGATTCAGCAGGGGCTGCAGCTCCTCCCGACGGCCAGCTCCGATCTCTGCTCCTGGGACAGGGACAGCACCCAGGGAGTGGCTGGAGCTGGGCCAGGGCAGGGTTAGGTTGGATTTTAGGGAAAGGTTCTTCCCCCAGAGGCTGCTGGGCACTGCCCAGGCTCCCCAGGGAATGGGCACGGCCCCGAGGCTGCCAGAGCTCCAGGAGCGTTTGGACAGCGCTGCCAGGGATGCCCAGGCTGGGATTGGTGGGGGGTCTGTGCAGGACCTGCGGTGGGACTGGGTGATCCTTGTGGGTGCCTTACTCAGGATATTCTCAGCATCCTCCTAACTCAGGATATTCTCTAACTCTGGGAGTTCCACCTGTGCAATTCTGCAACACAGAAGCAGAACCCCCCAGGCACAGCATGGCTGCTCCTGCTTCGGCTCTGCGAGGCTGTGGCAGGGGAAGGATGAGGCTGCTCAGAGCCCGGCCTGGCCAGTCCTGCCAGAGCGGGGCTTCTGCTCGGCCCCACCGCCCGAGCGGAGGCAGCATCCCCTGCGGAGCGCAGGCAGGAGGGGGATAGGGCAGGACGGCAGGGAAGAGGCTCCCGGTGCCGTGGCTGCCGCGACTCGCTGAAATTCCCGGCAGATGGAGCTCGACTCCAGGCGATGCTGCCTCAGCCGTCCTCGCTCTGTGTGCTGAGGACATGGAGCAGCGTGGGGAAACGGCTCCGTCAAACCCAGCCTGGGCGTTCGAGTGCCGCAGCCATCACAGGATCACTGAATTAACAGGGTGGGAAGAGCCCTCCAGGATCACCCAGTGCCACCCCAGCAGCACCAGCAGCACCCCAAAGCCTGTCCCCAAGGGCCACATCCAGACTCCTCCTGAGCACTCCCAGAGACAGTGACTCCAGCACTCCCTGGGCAGCTCATCCCAAGGCCTCACCACTCTGGCAGGGAAAAATTGTTTCCAATCTCCAGCCTGAGCCTCCCCTGGTGCCATTTGAGGCCATTTCCTCTTGGGACACAGCAGAAGAGTTTGACCTCTTGACCTCACTGCCCCTCCTGTCAGTGGAGTTGTGGGGAGCAGTGAGGTCCCCCCTGAGCCTCCTCCAGGCTAAACAACCCAAAGGTGGAGATTTCCCCAAAATCTGGAAGCCACTCACCTCCCTGATGTTTCTCTCTCTCAGTGGGGCTGGAAGACAACTGAGGTTTGGGTTTATGATTTATTTTTAGGCTGCACTTTCAAAGGGTTATCACCCTCCATGCTAAGCAATGGCCCCTCAGAGCAACAAGAAATTGATATTAAATTGAAATAATTACCATAAGAATGCTAGAATCAAACTTCGGCCTACAACATAACCCGTATCACATTCTACCAGCTCAGGCACAGAGGCTGGGTTGTATCTCCTAAGAAAAAAGGGAGACACACAGTGATATTCATTCCTGAGGAGCATTCCTGAACGAAGAGAAGATTATCTGGCCCTGCTGGTTCCCTGAACAACAAAAATCACAACTCATAACTAAAAGTGATGAAAAACCCAGCAAACACCTCATGCCAACACGAGGCCTTTGTTTCCAAGACCAGTTCTCGTTCCTGGGACGAATCTGCGAGGGTGTCATTGCCCCCCTCGGGGTGCAACAGGAGGGCCACCAAGGCCAGGTGCCCCCAAGCTGCCGGCAGCACCCCCGGTGGCTCCTGCCAGCAGCGGGGACACGGCCACCAGCACGGCCACCAGCAGCCACCGGCCGCATGTGCCCCGTGCTCAGGGACCTGCAGGGATGCAGGGACACGGCCCCGGAGCCAAAGGGCACAGCGGGACCCGGCAGCGCCGCGGGGCCGCACCGAGCGCAGCCTCAGCGGGACGGCACCGGCGCCCCAAAGGCTGGGAAGGACCTGAGCCTCCTGCCAGACACGGAGCTGCTGCAGGGGCTGAAGAGGAGTGCCCATCCCTGGAGGTGCTCTGGGCTGGGGACAAGGCGGGCATCGGGCACAGCTGGGCCTCAATGGGCTGGGAGGGCTTTTCCAGCCTCAGGGATCCTGGGATTCTGTGCAAGTTATCCTAAAACAACAGAAAACTTGGACATTGAGGCTTGGAGCCACCTGGGACAGTGGAAGGTGTCCCTGCCCACGTGTCACGATCAGGTGAGGGAGAGATGCCTCTGCCCCACTTAAGGGCAAATGAGACCAGAGGACGGCAACATTGGGATCTTACCCAACAACACAGACTTGATTTCTCAAGAAGTGGGAGGGAGAAAGAGCAAACACCTGTCAGAGAGGGGGAGACACAGAGCCGGAGATAATCAGCTGGAACTACATGAGCTTTAAGGCCCCTGCCAACGCCACCCGTTCTGTCGCTGGAGAAGTCGGACGGGCTCCAGAAGTGACTCCAACGCTGCTTTCTGCTGAGCAGGCCCTGGGCCAGGACAAGGGAGCAGAGGGGCGAGGCTTTAGGCACAGGGGCACCTGCAAGTTCCTTCCGGCGGATCCTTTGTGTGCAGAAGAGAAGTGCGAATGGTGAGAAGAGCCTTCCCAGCACTTTCCAGGCGCAGCGAGCCTGGGCAGCAGCAGCCGTTCCTCCCTGCCCACGCCACACTCGCGCTCCTTCCTAAGGCAGCTCGGCTCCCTGGCCGTGCTCAGCGCCGGAGCGCGGCTGCGGCGGCTCCGCTGTCCCGGCTGCGCAGCCCCGCTGCAAAGGCGTTCCCAGCACAGCTCTCTGCCAGCCGGGCTCCGCGGGCGGCTTTCGTTCGCCTTGGGCGAGCAGGGACAGCCCTGCCCTGCCGGCCCGGCCGGGAGCTCTCCCGCTGCCGCTGGGGCTGAGCAGCCGCTGCTCGCAGGGACTCCCTGGGGCTGAGTGTGAGAATGCATCGGTACCTCTGAGAGACGAGAAGTGAAACCCGGCACTCTTTTCTCGTGCCTTGCACGCTTTATTAGAAAATACACAAATTCTCCAGCAATGGAACAGTGTCCTGTCTTTCTTTGGTTGTTTCCTGGGAAATGATAATGTATTGCAATTACAACAAATTGTATATTCATGTTTTTATTTCATAGACTGTAATCTAAATATGCAATATGTAGAAAAAGAAATTATTTCCTAATTTTACTTATCTATTAAATTTTCTCTTTACTTTTGTATTCTTAAATTATTCTTCTTATTCTCCTTCTTCTTACTACTCTTCTTCTTCTCTGCTTCTTCTACGTATTTCTAAATTCTTACTCTTATTCCTATTACTCTTCTTCTTCTAACTATTTTTAAATTCTTATTCTTATTCCTATTCCTATTCCTCTTCTTCTTCTATGTATTTTTAAATCCTTATTACTATTCTCCTTCTATCTATTGTCAAATAAGTCTCTTCCGTCTTCTTCGTCTTCTTCGTCCTCTTCGTCCTCTTCCATCTTCTTCGTCTTCTTCATCTTCTTTGTCTTCTTCGTCTTCTTCTTTGTTGTCCTCGTCATCTTCATCCGATTCTTCGTCTTCGTCTTCTTTGTCTTCTTCCTCATTGCCTTCATCGTCTTCATCCTCCTCCTCGTCTGTTTCAGTCCTCGGGCTGTGGCGCCAGGCAGGGGCACCGGAACAGCCCCCGCAGCGCCCGCAGCGCCCGCCTGAAGCGGGAGGGACGTTTCCTGGGGGCAGGCACCGGGCTCTCTGTCCCTGCCTCTGGCACCGGCTCCTCGAGGGCAGGAGAAGCCGCGTGTCCCACGGGGCCTCGGCCTTGCAGGGCCGCGGGCGAGGCACAGAGCGGCCCTGGGCTGCACGGCTCCGGTGCCGGGCCCTCAACCCAGGCCTCACGGGGGACAGGCACTGGGAGCCCCAGTGCCGCAAAACCTCCCCGGTTTTGCTCTTCTGGGGGCAGCTCCAGGACACCCAGCTCGTCCCACTCGTCGTCCTCTGGGTGCAAGGGCTTGGTCCCGATGCCGTGCTCGGTCTCCTCTTCCCAGATCTCCTGCACGAGCTCCTTGTCGCTGTCATCTTCCCAGCTGGACTGTGCTGAGGGTCTGCTGCCGTTCCCTCTGGACACGTCTTGGCCAATGCAGGTTTCCCCTTGGGAAAGGTCTTGGCCAATGTGTTCTTCCCAGTAGGAAAGTTCTTCACAGCTGTTGACATCTCCTTGGGACAGCCCTCGCTCCAAGTATTCTTCCCAGTCGGACACTTCCTGGGACGTCTCCTGCTCAGGGCACTCTTTCCCCTGGGACATTTCTTGGGAGTTGTTAATTTCTCCCAGGGACAGCTCTGCCTCTTCCTCACCTTCCCCCTCGGACAGCTCCGGGTCTCTCACCAGGAAAGGCTCCAGGTCATCCAGGAACTGCCAATATTTCATTTCCTCGTCTGAGTCTTCCATCCTCTCCTGCAGTGCCAGCACTGACCCTGCTGCTGTCCCCTCCTGCTGCTCCCTGAGGGCCTGGGCTCCCAGCGGGGCGGGCGAGGGGCTGGGTGAGCTGTGCGGGGCAGGCACCGGGCTCTCTTCCCCTTGGGCTGTACCTGTTGCAGCAGCTGCCCACTGGGAAATCTCTCGGTCCATGTCGGGGATGGCCGCGTCCACTGGGGACAGTGCTGGGTCACTCGGGCTGTCCCCTGGAATGACCTCGATGGCCTCTTCCACTTCAGACAGCTCCTGGTCACTTGTGCTGCCCCCTGTAGCGACTTTGATGGTCTCTTCCACTTCGGACAGCTCCTGGTCACTTGTGCTGTCCTGTGGAATGACCTCGATGGTCTCTTCCACTTCAGAGAGCTCCAGGTCACTTGTGCTGCCCCCTGTAGCGACTTCGATGGTCTCTTCCACTTCGGACAGCTCCTCGTCACTCGGGCTGTCCTGTGGAATGACCTCGATGGCCTCTTCCACTGGGGACAGCTCCCGGTCACTTGTGCTGTCCCCTGGAATGGCCTCGATGGCCTCTTCCACTTCAGAGAGCTCCTGGTCACTTTTGCTGCCCCCTGTAGTGACTTCGATGGTCTCTTCCACTTCGGACAGCTCCTCGTCACTTGTGCTGTCCCCGGGAATGACCTCGATGGCCTCTTCCACTGGGGACGGCTCCCAGTCACTTGTCCTGTCCCCTGGAATGGCCTCGATGGCCTCTTCCACTGGGGATGGCTCCTGGTCTCTTGTGCTGTCCCCTGGAATGGCCTCGATGGCCTCTTCCACTGGGGATGGCTCCCGGTCACTTGTGCTGTCCCCTGGAATGGCCTCGATGGTCTCTTCCACTTCAGACAGCTCCTGGTCACTTGGGCTGTCCTGTGGAATGACCTCGATGGCCTCTTCCACTTCAGAGAGCTCCAGGTCAGTGTTGCTATCCCCTGGGAAGAGCTCGATGTCATCTTGCAGTTCAGACCGTTCTGGGTCAGTGTTGCTGTCCCCTGGGAAGAGCTCGCTGTCATCTTCTACTTCAGACAGCTCCTCGTCACTTGTGCTGTCCCCTGGGAAGAGCTCGCTGTCTTCTGTCACTGGGGACAGCTCCTGCTCGCTGCTGTTTTCCCCTTGGGACAGCTCACTGTCATTTTCCTGTCGGGAATCCTGTTTCTCCAGACCCGTGACAGTGATGCTGCACTCCATGGCAGGAGTCCCCGAGGGAATGGGCGGCACAGGCAGCAGCTGCGAGCTCGGGGACACTCGGGCTGTGCCCTCCTGGGCCACCCTGAGCAGGGGCAAGAACACCCTGGGCACGGGGGTGTATGGCTGCCAAGGACAGGGGCTGCGGGGCTGAGGCCCCTTCTCCCCTGCACTCCCCAGCTCTGTGTCCCAGCTCCGAGTGTCTCTGGGGCTCACCAGGCAGGGCCGTGGTGGCAGCGGTGCCAGCTGTGGCAGAGGTGGCAGCGGTGGCAGCGTGTCCCCACGGAGGGACAGGGCCTGGCTCCGGCTGCCCTGCGGCGCTGCCCGCGGCTGCCCGAGCTCCACCTGTGGGACCTTGAGGTGTTGGAGCTTTCCGGGTCCCACCTTTGGCTGCCCGAGGTGCACTGGCGGCAGCTTGATGTGCGTTGGTGAGGAGGAGGCGGCGTGGGACGGAGAGGGCTCCCTTGGCAGAGCAAAGATCCTGACCCTCTCTGTCCACTGGCCTCTCCTTCCTGCCTCATCCCTCACTCCTGGCCTCCTCCACAGGCTCAGCAGTTGGCCTTGGGCGGGCTGGGAGTTGGGCTTCCCGTTCTCCTTCTCCATCTTCTCAATAATCTCCGTTGCTCTCTAGAGCAGACGAGCACAGGGAGCTGCTTCCTCCTCAGAGAACGGCGCTCCTGTGATGGGCACCGCAGGGCTCTGCGTCCCTTAGATACCCTCAGCCAGGGCCGGGCTCTCTGATGTCACAAGGGTCTCTGGCCACCACCATGTCCCACATCACAAAGGGCCCTGACACCCCACGCCTGGGTCACAAAGAGCCATCCCCGGCACCCCAAAAACATCGGGGCAGAGAGGAACTGGCTTGGAACAGCCCCGGACTCGTGGCCTTGCGGCCCCTGCTGTGCCCAGAGCCCTGAGGGCCTTTGGCCACGCTCCCACACGACAGCCCCAGCCCCACGCTGCAGAGCCCTGCGTTTGCAGGCTGCGCTGTGCAGGGCACGAGGAATTGGCCGCACGGACGTGCCAGGGACTCGTGGGCAGCGGCTCCGCGTCCCGCGGGAGGCCGGGGACCAGGGCTGTCCCTCAGGGCTCTGCCGGGGCCCCGGGGCTCGCCAGCGCCTTTAGCAATGGCACCCGGCGGCTCCGAGCGCGCCCTCGGCGCCTTTGCAGGGGACGGGAAGCTGAGCGGGGCAGGGGCACCGCGCAAGGACGGGGCCATCCACAGGCACCCGGACAAGCTTGGTGTTATAAATAAAGTATGTAATTCGTGCTATTATGTATAAAACTGGAATGTAATCAGACCATGTAGAGACAGAGTTTCAAAATCCCTCCACCAGCGTGGCTGAGAGAAAAATTTCTCAACACTAAAAGAAGTTCTCTCACAATAAGTGAGGATTCCACCTCGGTGGGGTTAGATCTTATCACCGGGACGTTTGCACCATGATGATTTGGTTACCACCTTCCGATATCTACATCTCATCTGATAAGGAATCGGACATTCCGGGAACTAAAAATAACTGTTCCAGGAACCAGAGATGGCCCATCCATCACCAGAGATGGCCCTTCCATCGCCAGAAATGGCCCACTCATCACCCGGGATGGACAATTGATCAGACCCAGGAAAGGCTTTGGGCAGCCCAACTCCGGGACAAGAAAACTTCAGGAATATGCTAAAATTACGAGAAGAATAGAATTAATTCGGACTCTGCCCAAAAACTGTGTAAGAAAGGACCAGCCGAAGCAGCAGTCGTCAACTTGGGAGGTCTGGTGCGATAGAGATCAGATCTGTGCGTGTTCACCCAGCTCCGACCCCGGGCTCCGAGCTGCTTTCCTCGATCGTGGCTTTCTGTGTGACCGATCTTTCGGCCGCAGAATAACATCTATTTCTTTATTAAATTTAATTTGGCTGAATTTCTTCACTTCATTGAGAAGTGGGAGCACGAGAAGCTCGCGCGGTCCCACACGGCCAGGGGCCAGGTGCCGCCCCAGGGCCGGGGCAATGCCTCAGGCAGCGACTCTTGCAGGTCTCCCCTCGCCTGTGCGGCGCCTCGGGGACAGAGCCCGGGGCCGGGGCTCGGGCCCTGCTGCCACCAGGGCGCTGCCGAGCGCTCCCCGCCCGCCGGGGCCGGGCCCGGGCGCTGAGGGAGCGGCGCCGCCATTGCTGCCGCCCTCAGGGGCTCTGAGGGGAGCGCGGCTCCCGCCGGCCCCGCTCCGCCCGCACAGGCAACAGGAACATGAAGCACAAAGCCGGACGGGGCTGGGAATTGTGTCCGTGCGCTTCCAAATGCACACGGACAGCGGCCCCAAGGGCTGGGCTCGGCTGCGGCAGCATCGCCACACGGCTGCCCCAGGCCCTAAATGCCCTGTGCAGATACCGGCGCCGGGCTGTGCGATGGCACACGAAACACACGGGGTTCCGCCTCTTCGGCAGAAAGAAACGAGTGCTTTAGCCTGTTTGGGAGAGAAAACTACTATCGATGGCACTCGTCTGTTGTATGTGGGGTTCCAAATCATAACAAATACTAGAAAGTTATAATTAGAAATACATGTGGGTCAAAAGTCAGACAGAGGTAGTTAGGAGCAGCATCTCTACTGACAAGAGATATAAAAAAAGAAAAACTATTCTATTAAAAAGTCTTTCTTCTGCAGTTCTGTCACTTGTTGCTCTTGCTTTTTAAAAATTTTAAATCTCTTGTTCCCTGTGATCTGCTTGCTTTTGCAAACGTTGAAGCTAAAATGAGCAAGGTCGGGAAAAAACCAACAGCTGGGTACAAAGCTTCAGAGTCAATGTGGAACAAGTGGAGGATTCACACGTGCTCAAAAGCATCTCTCCTCTCCGAGGCTGCATGGCAGCACGCAAGGAGCAAAATCAGAGTTGCTCCTGTTGTCACAGTAAAAACGCCTCCTGTGCAGATTCCTGCTGCAACCAAACTGGTGACCATGACACAACATTGGATTCCAGAAGCTGGGAGTTGGGGTACCCTTTCTTCTTGTCCATGTCTTCATCCTAAATTCTTATTCCTATTGCTCTTCTTCAGTATCTTCATCGTCTTCTTAGCGTTTGTCTTCTCCATCTTTGTCTTCTTCGTCCTCGTCGTTCCTGTTGCTGTTTGTGACCCAGCTCCCAGTGGTGCCGGCAGCCCCGGGTGTGCCGCAGCCCCGCAGGGAGGGAGGCTCTGGGAGCGATCCCTGCTGTGGGTGCCCTGTGTGTGCTACTCCTCCGGCTGTGGCACCAGGCAGGGACACGGGCACGGCCCCCGCAGCGTCCGCAGCGCCCGCCTGAAGCGGGAGGGTCGTTTCCTGGGGGCAGCCGGCTGCCCGCGCAGGGCCTGGGCTCCCAGCGAGGCGGGCGAGGGGCTGGGCGAGCTGTGCGGGGCAGGCACCGGCCCTTGGCTGCACGGCTCCAGTGCCGGGCACTCAACCGAGGCCTCACAGGTGGCGAGCACTGGGATCCCCTCTCTGGACGAAGTGCTCTGTCCTGTGAGTGACTCCAGATCATCCAGGAACTGCCAGTATTTCATTTCCTCATCCGAGTCCTCCATCCTCTCCTGCAGTGCCAGCACTGACCCTGCTGCTGTCCCCTCCTGCTGCTCCCTGAGGGCCTGGGCTCCCAGCGGGGCGGGCGAGGGGCTGGGCGAGCTGTGCGGGGCAGGCACCGGGCTCTCTTCCCCTTGGGCTGTACCTGTTGCTTCTACAGCCATCCATTGTTGCAGGGCATACTCTTCCTCCCGCTGCTGCCTCAGCTCCAGCAGCTCCAGCAGCGCCTGGCTCAGCATGTCCCCGGTGATGTTCTGCTCCTGGTACGCTGAAGCCTGGCTGCTGGCCGGGCTGTTGAAGGGGACGCTGGGTGGGCTCTGGGGCTCCTCCTCCTCTGCAGCTCCGGCCGGGGCAGCAGCTGCCGGCTCGGCCTCCGTGGCACTGCCCGGGGCAGGAGAGGCGCTGGGCAGGGCAGGCGCTGCCTCTGCTGCCACCGCTGTGCCCACGGGGCTGGCAGAGCCGGGCCCCTCTGGGGGACAAGGCTGGGGCTCCTCCTCACTCACGGGGCTCAAGGCTCTGTCCCAGATCTTGGAGCTGATGTCAGGGCCCCATGGGGACAGCTCCTGGCTGCTCACTCGCTCTTCCCTCTGGGCCAGCTCTCGGACATCGTCCCATTGGGAATCCTCTGGGGCTCTCACATCTGTCCGTAGGGACAGCTTGTGGCATCTCTCATCCTCTTCCCGTTCCAGCTCCTGCTGCCCTCTCTCATTTGCTTCCCACTGGGACACCTCTTGGGCTGTCACACGTTCTTCCCATTCCCACAGCTCTTGGTGCGCCTGACCGTGTTCTTCCCCAAGCCTCTCCTCTGGGCTGGAGCCCTGCAGGGCAGCTCCACCAAGAACAATTCCTCTTCCCATTGCAGGAGCCTCCTTTGGTGTGGAAAAAAAGAAGAATTCCTGCCTTCCCCTCTCTGGGCTGGTAAGTCCTCAAACTTCCTTCCTGGTGCTCCCAGAGAGAGGAACGCTGGCCTAGGGACTCTCTGCTGTTGGATATTGGGAAGGGAGGAGGGAAACACTTGGTTGTTGCTGTACACAGAAGAAATGGGTGAACATCCAGTCCCAAACACTCATGTGGGTCATGGAGTCATCAGGTTTGGAAGAAGCCTTCAGGATCACCCAGTCCCTCTGTCACCCCAGCAGCACCAGCAGCACCCCAAACCCTGTCCCCAAGGGCCACATCCAGGCTCCTCCTGAGCACTCCCAGAGACAGTGACTCCACCACTCCCTGGGCAGCTCATCCCAAGGCCTCACCACTCTTCCAGGGAATGTTTTTCCAATCACTATTCAGAACCTTCCCTGGTACAACTTCAGGCCATTTCCTGTCATCCTTTCCCTTGGACAGGGCAGTACAGACCAACCTGAGTTGTGGGAGCCTGGCAGACCCTCCAGAGCACTGACCCCGTTAATCAGCTCCCTCAGAGCTCTTTCCATGTCCTTCCCAGCTACTTCCCCCAGCAATCAGCAGGAACCACATTTTCAAGCTGTGCCATGAATGTTCAGCCACAGCTACAGAAACTCAAGGCAGCTTCAGCATCTTCCTCCCTCAGGGCTGTGCTTTCCCAACCAAAACACTCGGCACCGTCTCCACAAGAAGGAAGAATTTTATTGTTTCCACGTGACAGGTTTCCCTGGGAATGACCAGGACAGCTCTCTAGACAGTCTCTCTCATGATTTTGGTGAGTTTCTGGATCTTGGACCTTGTTGACATGTCCACATACTTCTCCCCAATATTGACAATCATGCCACCAAGGATTGATGGATCAGTCTAAGGAAGAAACAGTGAACAAAAAGTGGATTAGCAGAAGATTGTTACCACAGGATACAAGTTTTACACTAGCAAAAAAACCCCAGAGCTTTTCAAAGAGTCTTTTTTGAGATAACTTTGTGGCCATTGCATTCCAAAGTGACAATTTTAGGAATTAAAACATCATCATGTCTACAGGAGAACACGGAACTATGTAACAAAGCAACTGGATTCAATAAAATCTTTTGCTTTTATCAAAATCAGAGACACAGAAGCCCTTTACATAAACTTAGTGAAATCTATTTGCAAGTCAAAAATCCAGACCTTGGTCTCCAGCTTCAACACCTCTCCTTTAGATAAGAACCCGTTCAGAGCACTTTTCAGTTCAGTGAGGCTGGCTTCATCCAAGGGCTGAAAAAAAGCAACAGAAGAGAAGAACTTAAAAATATTCAAATGGTATAATGAGGACCCAAATTTTCTCCTCAGGTCTCTTGGAAGACATACTTCCACCAGGAAGGCAGTGTTCTGTAACAGGGATAACCGAAGGACAACACAGGAACAACAACCACTTTGTGCCCTCCTTATTTCATGGAACATTTTCCTGTTTGAAAGAACAGGGGCAGCTCCATGTGCAGCCCAGCCTGACTTTTGTCAGCCCCTGGGTTCACACACAGGGAGATAAAACGTGACCTGTGGAGCTGCAGTGGAACGAACAGGTCTCATTTTGGAGCAGGCACTGCTGGATATCAACCCCTGCTTTGCAGCAATTTGGAAAGCTTGGCAGAGGTGAGACACGTCCTCACTGCTCTCACAGCAAGTACTCCAATCACAGAGCGCAGCATTAACCGGGAGAGGTTTGTCTGTTGTCCCACTCCCTGCTGCCTTGATGCAGAGCTTCCCAGCCCACCTGCGCCGTGGTCACCGTGCACACCACTTCTCCTCGGAAGGCGCTCATGATCTTCCCGAAGGCAGAGACGATGCCCGGGGTGTAACGCAGGCGGCCGTTCTCAGCCAGCAGATCTGCAAAACAGCCACGCATCGAGGGCTTAAAGCACCACCAGAGGTGGGTCCGGGCAGCCAACAGCAATTCCAAAGCATGACGCTGCTGGGATGCTCTCCTGAAGTCACTCACTCATCAAGTTGACAGTGATTGGGGACATCCTCTCTTTTGCCAGAGCGTCATTCACGGCTTTTTGTTTCACTGAGCTCTTGGTGTGAGGGTTCATCACCACGCTGGCCAGCTTGGGGTCCTTCAGGAGGCTCTGGGGGAATACACAAGGATGGGACAAAGGCCAGGAGTTTTCCAGGCATTACAAAGCTCACCTGGAGCAGCCAGGGCAGGCAAGACAGGTATTCCTGGAGTGAGAACAAAGAGCTCTGGAGCTGATGAGAGGTGAAATGGCAGCTCCAGGTATAAAATCAGGGAATGGTTTGGATTGGAAGGGACCTTAAAGACTGGACGGACCTAGACCCACCCCCTACCATGGGCAGGGACACCTTCCCCTATCCCAGGTTGCTCCAAGCCCCATCCAACCTGGCCTTGAACACTTCCAGGGGTGGGGCAGCCACAGCTGCCCTGAGCACCCTGTGCCAGGGCCTGCCCACCCTCACGAGGGGGAATTCCTTCCCAATATCCCATTTAAACACCAGGGCCACAGGCAGGCAGTACAGGTGCCAGTGGGTTGGGAGTCTCACAGGTTGCAGGAGCCCAGCCCCTCCCTACTGAGGGGCAGCAGGGAAGCCCACCTGCAGGAACCCTGGCTGTGGAACACCTTACCCACACCCGGGTCAGCTCCTTCTCCACCTGCTCCAGCTTCTTCTGCTTGCTGGCTGCCGAGTAGAGGGCGGTGGCATAGCGCCCTTCCAGCCCGTACACCTGGATGGGCGGCTGCAGGAGCAAGGGTGGGCGCTGAGCGGGGGATCCGGAGAGAGACCCCCTGCCCCTCACCCTGGCCAGCTAGGGAGACACCCCTGCACCCTGCCCTCACCGTGACCACCTCGGACACCCGCCTTGAGCCCCTCACAGTCCCCCCGCCCTGTCACCTTGACCAGCCTCACCTTTGGCCTCCTCGCCTTGACCGGCTTGGGGACCTCTTGACCTCCTCACGACCCCTCTCCGACCTCCTCACCTTGACCAGCTTGCAGACCCCTCCCAACCTCCTCAAGACGCCCCCCTTATCTTCATCAGCTTTGAGACCGCCCCTGCCCCCTCACCTTGACCAGCTTGGACAGCGGTCTCGCCGCCGTCGTACTCAGCTGCCGCACCTGGGGGGATAAGGGGGAGAATGGCGGGGTCAGCGCAGCCCCCGAGGATGGCGGGGAAGGTAAAAGTGCGAGACCCCTCGCGGGGCTGGAGGGCGGGGAACGGCGCTGCTCGCCCCCAAAGCCGCCCAGGCCCCGCCGCCCCCCAGTTTCACCTTCAAGACGAGCCCGGCTGCCGCCGCCATCTTTCCCGGCCGCCCCTCAGGGTCACCGTGCACTGCGCAGGCGCGGCGGGGCCACGCCCAAATGCCCCGCGCCGTCACGGCCGCTCCTGCCGCGGGGCACGCTGGGAGTTGTAGTTCCGAGCGGCGGCGCCTTCCAGCCGCGCGCCCGCTGCCGGGCCATTGGGGGAGCGCAGCCCCCGCGCCCGCCCCGGGGTCCCGGTGCCACCAGTGTCCTGCGGGGTCCCTGTGCCCACAGTGTCCCGTGTCCCTGGTGTCCCTGTGTTGTCACTGTGCCCACAATGTCCCGTGTCCCTGGTGTCCTGCGGGGTCCCTGTGCCCACAGTGTCCCGTGTCCCTGGTGTCCCTGTGTTGTCACTGTGCCCACAATGTCCCGTGTCCCTGGTGTCCCTGTGTTGTCACTGTGCCCACAATGTCCCGTGTCCCTGGTGTCCTGCGGGGTCCCTGTGCCCACCATGTCCCGTGTCCCTGGTGTCCCTGTGTTGTCACTGTGCCCTCAGTGTCACTGTCAGTGTCCCTTTGCCGAGTGTCCCTGTGCCCCTGATATCCCTGTGCCCTCAGTGTCACTGTCAGTGTCCCTATCCCTATCCGCCCAGTGTTCCTGTCCCCACGGTGGCCCTGTGCTGTCGGTGGCCCTGTGCTCTGGTGTCCTCCATGGACTTCTCCAGCATGGGTGCTTCCCATAGGATCAGTTCCTCAGGATCGAGCTGCTTCAGTGTGGGTCCTTTTCCATGGGGTCAGCCCTTCAGGAACTGCTCCAGCAGGGGCCCCCTTTCACATGGGATCCCAAGTCCTTCCAGAAAACCTCCTCCAGTGTGGGCTTCTCTCTCCACAGGGCCTCAGATCCCTGCCAGGAGATGCTCCAGGGTGGAATTCCCATGGGATCACAGCTTCTTTTGTGCATCCCCTGCTCTGGTGTGGGCTCCTCCAGGGGCTGCAGGTGGATTTCAGCTCCCCCATGGACCTCCAGGGGCTGCACCTGCCTCAGCCCCGCCTGTCCCTCCATTCAGGAGAGCGAATGGAGCATCCCACGAGTTCTTCCTGACTCAAGATAACTGTGCTTCCCTCACAAAAACCTCCAAAACGCGGGATTTATTTCCTCCCCGTGGATAAACTACATCCCAAGCGCTCCCAAGGCAAAGGATTTTCCAGGTGGAGCAAGGCAGGCAGCTCTGTCCCTCTCTCTGGTGACCTTGAGCAGCTCGCTCAGGTCCCGCCGGTGCTGAATTATCTAGAATGCTTCATCTCTTCCTCTCCCTAATCCTTCCGTCTCTTTTTCTCCGCAGAGCTGGCACCGAGTCGGAGTCATTTATTGCCCGCATGGTGCCGGGCTCGGGCGGTGGCTGCCATGGAGATGCGGAGCCTGGCGGGGATGGATGGCTGCGGGAATTCTGCGAGGCGGGATCCAAGCGCTAGGTGCTGCTCTCGCTCCGGATTCCGAGCGCAGGGATCGTTTCAGGACGTCAGAACAGAGTTCGAGCGAGGCTCCTTAGGAAACGCGGTTCAGCGTCCCAGCAGGAATAAGGCAGTGTCTCCAAGAGGCTTTTTTTTTTTTGCTGTCGGGATTGAATTCCCTCCTCTCTCCCTGGCTGCGTTCCGGAGTGACACTCCAAGGCACAAGGACAGGTTTGAGCCTGGCATAACTGAGACGCAGCTTGGCAGGCTGGGAGAGCTGGGATTCTTCAGCCTGGAGAGGAGAAAGATCCAGGGAGAGCTCAGAGCCCCTTGCAGGGCCTAAAGGGGCTCCAGGAGAGCTGCAGAGGGACTGGGGACAAGGCATGGAGGGCCAGGAGCCAGGGAATGGCTTCCCAGTGCCAGAGGGCAGGGCTGGATGGGAGATTGGGCAGGAATTGTTCCCTGGGAGGGTGGGCAGGCCCTGGCACAGGGTGCCCAGAGCAGCTGGGGCTGCCCCTGGATCCCTGGCAGTGCCCAAGGCCAGGCTGGACATTGGGGCTGGGAGCAGCCTGGGACAGTGGGAGGTGTCCCCGCCATGGCAGGGGTGGCACTGGGTGGGATTTAAGGTCCCTTCCAACCCAAACCCTTCTGTGCTTTTCAATAACTTTAATAACCACACCGTGAGAAAAGCACATCCAAAATGTAGAAAAATCTTTGCTTTTCTTTAGTAAAAATCAGGTTTGGCTTTTTCCTTTTTTATTTTTGTGCTAATGTGCCTGCACTGACTTTTTCAAATGGATTTATTTCAAGTGTGGTTTCATATCCCAAATTATTTTAGTGTCATTCCAGAACGCTCTGTGATCTTGCAGCATTTTAAGACACAGAAAATCTGGCTTTTTGAGGCCAGGGAAGTCACTGAGTGCTGAGGGCACTTTACTGAGCTGGGGACTGGCTCAAAGCCTGACACTGCTTTCAAGAATTAAAATCAGAGCACCTTTCACAGGTCAATTTTGAACAAATAAAATCCCCCAGATGATAATCAGGTTGTACCCTGATGCCTCACACTGGAAGGAAAATTTAAGCCTGGATAAAGCCTGTCTTTGTATTTGGATTTCTGTCACAATACTGGACTCCTCCATTGTCATATGTGGGAGTTTTTAGGAGTTTTTTCCTCCTGCAAAGCAATTAAATCCCCCATATTGCTTTTCCCTCAGCCTTTGACATTTCCCTCTGTCCCTGGTTTCAGTTTGGTCACTTAATGAGCACCTGAACCTCTGCAAGGTCTGGAGAAACACCTGGGAGAGCATTCCCTTGTGGGTCTGCCCCTTTAGTGCTTGTAGGGTTGTGACCTTAAATAAATTTTTTCAGGTGTTCTAGAGCATCTTAAAATAATTTAGATTATTTTTTAAAGTCTGCTCTTTTTAGTCATGTGGGGATAGAAAAAACATCACTTTTTTTTCTCCTGCTGAGTCAGAGCACAACTGAAATCATGCAAAGTGAGTTTTATTTTCCTTTCTTCGAGAAACCTCCAGAAAGAAGATGACAATTCTCGGGCTGTGGCAGTGCTGGGGAGGTGTTTCCATCAGGGCCCAGCTTCAGGAGGTGTCATAAAACCTGGAGCAAGGCTTGCCCAACTCCACAAACAACTTTGTAGCACGTGGAGATGGAAAGAGGAGGTTTTTAACAACCCACCTGAGGTCCTCAAAGTGGGGAGAGTGCCACGAAACTCTCTGGGCTTACCACCAGCCCCTCCACCAGGCCAGATCTTTGAAAAGAAGCCCAAAACCCACCACCCAAATCTCTCTCATGATTAAACTGCCGAGCCCAGGTTTTTAAGCAGCGCTGAAAACACCTAGTGCTTCTCTCCCTCACCTTGCAGCTCACCCCAAACCTGAGCTCTGTTATTCAAGAACTGCACCCAGCTGCTCCCCTCTGCCTGAGCCCAGGATTGGGCACCAGGGAGTCCCAGAGCAGCCAGGGTGGAGCTGGAAACAACTTCCTGATGAGTTCCTCTGGAAAAACTTTGGTGTTTACCAGCAGTGGAGGAGTTTTCCTCTCCTGGTGCTTCAGTTCATCCCTCAGAACGGGGCCCCAAAAAGGCGGGACTAAACTCACCCCCATCACAACCATGGGCTTGCTCCTGCAGCTGCTGGAGGGAGGGAGGGTTTGGTGGGGATTTGTTGGGGTTTTTCCCTCTTTCCCAAGGGTTCCAGAGGCGCAGCTGGTGCTGAATCCCATCCAGGTAGGAGTTTTCCACACCTCTGTTCCACAAGCAGTTCCGCTTGGGCTGGTAAATCAAGTGCTCCCTGGGGACGGAGTCTGTGCCCACCCTCTGAAATCACCCTGCCCAGCCACGACCTGACTCATTTTCCCATTAAAAAAGAGTTTTTCACTCAGGGCAAGGGACAGAAAACCTTTTTTTCCCCCTCCAAACCGGAAAGAATGATTGTAAACCTATAAACGTGGTTAGGGGAATTCCAAACAGGGGCAATGTTAGAGTTCGGTGACTGAACTCTCTGCCCTCAGCATCACAACGCTTCCCTGAAAGCTCTTGATTTGCAAAATCAAGCACCTAAACCTACATTTTTCCTGCCCTCCAAGGAAGGTTTCAGGTTAGTGTTGTTATATAGGAAAAAGATGAATCATTATTATTTTGTTGTGCATGTGATACTTCTGGGGAGCTCATGGTGGCTTCGTTTATTTTCCATGCAGCTGCTGCAAAAGGGGGAGAAACCCATAACCAGGTGCTTGTAGACTTTAAAAAATAACCTAAATTATTTCAAGACACTCTAGAACACCCAAAAAAATTAAGGGAATAAACACTGATCTGCAAATCTTTGCCTAGGAAAGGTGATGTGGGCTCACTTGGACTGTGTTAGAGATTATTTGGTTTATTTATTTGTCTTCAGAGGTTGGCTGCGAAATATCAAAGGTAAAAAGAACTGTTTGGGGAAACTCTGAGGATAACAGCCATGGGGTAGGTGATAAGCAGAGCTGAGTGTCACCATCTCCCACCTTGGCAGGGGAGCAGTCAGGACGTGGCCCTGAGGCTCAGGAGATTTGGGATCTATTTTCAGCTTCGCTCTGGACCTGCTGATTGGCTTCTAATTATTCTGCACCTCAGTTCCCCCATCTGCAAAAAAAGCAAGATACCAGCATCCTGTATAAATAGCTCTCGGTTCTGTTGATGGAACACAGTTTATTAATAGCAGTGGTACCTTCTCACACACGCTGCCGTGAAAAAATTCCTCGTAAATTCACAAGTGTCACTCAAATTACAGAAATGTGCAAGTGGCTCTGGAGGAAATAAAGCAGAGGAGGAGCACCAGGCCTGGTTAGATATCAGGGCTACAGGTTGTTCATTGCCACAAGAGGGAAGCCAACACTAATAAAATAACTTTATTTGTGCATTAGCCATGGTTACTGGGGAGGTTTTTACTATTTCAAGGCTGTTGTTTGTCCTCTTTCATCGTAGCAAACTTGCACTTGATCATATGTCAAAACACAAAGAACATTATTCCACATTCCCTTTGGTCAATGTCCTGTGAAATGAATTCCAGGGATTTGCCCGTTTGAATGGCAAATACATCAACCTGAAACAGAAAGTTGGGACAAAACAGAGCTGCTTGCTCTCGTAGTGAATTCAAAAAAAGGGCTCATCCAAAGAAGGGGAAGTTTGGCGGACGTGGGGCTTGAAAAACTGAAGATGGTGTTTCCCCTCATTTGGGTGAGCATGAAAAATTAAAGACTAATCTAGGACTCACAGACAGAGGTATTTTTAGGAGTTCTTACCCCACAGTAATGACAAATTCATTCAGGAGGTCTTCTGACTCTTGTTCACAACGTGTGTGAGCATCTTCTCTGCGGCTTCATTTATGATGGCAAAGCTGCTCTCAGTGCCTCTGCTGCAGAGCTGGGGGATTTATGGGGCGCTTCCTCCTGCAGGGAGGTACCTGTGGAAGTCACCCTTGCTCGGGTCACACGTTGCAGGCATAACCCTGGCAGGTCAGGATTTGTTGTTCCATCTGCAGCCAACATCGTAACGTGCTCGGGCTTTGGGGAAAGGGCTGGAAAAGTGCTGGAAGCAAGTGCTTTGGCACACAGAAATTTTCATAATAATTCCTGTGAAACTGAACAAAAAGTCATCAACCGGCTTCCTTTGGTGGATCTTTTCCTGGCTGTCTTCTGGATCGCTGCAAGATATGAGTATTTGAGAGTCGCTCTTCAGATTTCTGTAGAGCATTGAAACGTTTTTTTTCCCTCACAAAGCCCCCAGGAATGGGACCCCAAACCCCTGGGAATGGGAACCGCAAAACCTCAGGAATGGGACCCCAAGATCCCCCAGGAACAGGAAGCCCAAAACCCCCAGGAATGGGACCCAAAACTCCTCAGGATGGGAACCCCAAAACCCACAAGAATGGGAGCCCCAGACCCTCCCAAATTGGGACCCCCAGAATCCCCATCCCCTTCCTCATCCCAACGACCCCAAATCCAAGGGACCCCACCCCCAATCCCCCCACTCTAATAAGTTGGGATGAGCTGCCCAGGGAGTGCTGGAGTCACTGTCTCTGGGAGTGCTCAGGAGGAGTCTGGATGTGGCCCTTGGGGACAGGCTTTGGGGTGCTGCTGGTGCTGCTGGGGTGGCACTGGGTGATCCTCTTCCAGCACTGGTGATTCTGGGATCCTGGGACTGCAGGCACAGAACACTGGTCAGAGATCGTAATTCCTGGTGTTTGGAAGTCCGGATTTTTGAGGAATGGCAGGAATGGGAAGCCAAAGCAGTGCAGAAAAGCACCTCTGGTGAGGTTTGCTGTGAAGACCCCGCGGGTGTTCCCTGCAAGTGCAGAGAGGGAATCAGGGCAAGGCTGGGAAAGCCACAGCCAGAGATTGCAGTCCCCAAAGGACATTTGCATAACAAGCTGCTTTGTTAATTTTTTTAATATACTTTAGGAACATTTTGGGTGTTTTGTTCTCCTCCCCTTCACGGCAGGCACACCTTAAACTGCTGCCCTAAAGATGCTGCTGGGTTTAGAGGAATTGCCAAGCTGAAAAGGGGAAACAGCCAGAAATATTCCCATGGCCAGATGGGCAGACCCCCCCCCACACACACTGTTCAGGTATTCCCACACTCCCATCCCTTCTCCTCTCCCGCTGGTGCTGTTTTAGGCCCCAGTCCTCATGGATCCGGGCATGTGTTTAACTCTGAGGACATGAGCGGTCACACTGTGAATATTCACATGACTGCAATCATGCACTTGCATAGGGATTTCCTGAATGAAGGGCATAGAAGGAAACGGCCAGGTTAAAAATAATGCCTGGGTTTTGTCCCTGATGCAATGCCTTTGACACCAGTGGAATTGTACAGGGCTGAAAGGGATCCAGCTCCCTCACCTGCCAGTTTCCATAGCTGTGTTTATGGTGGGATAAAAGTCAATCCTGTGTTCGGCTGGGGGGAATTCAGATTCCTCTGTGTCCTTCAGGACAGGTTTCTGCCTATGGAGCTTCACCAGGGCTGTATTCCCCATGTCCTCGTTGCCACAGGGGTGGCTGGGGTGACAAACAGAGCAGGTCTGGCCTGTCCTGCCACTTCCCTGCTCCTGTGCAGTGCTGGGACACTCTGTGGCCTTGTCAGGGGCTGCTGGCCCTGGGGAAAGAGCCCTTCTTGTCTTGGTTTGGGTCTTGGCTGCTTCTCTTCATGTTCTCCACCAGCCCTGCTCTGGTCAGGGTGGGTATCAAACAGCTGGGAGGTGAACACGGAAATAAAAATGTTGTAAGGTGTTGACAAAACCTCTCTTAAAGATGCTTCTCCCTCTTTTCTGTGGCCACGTGCCCATGTGGTGTTTCTTGGGAGTCCCCAGAGAGTGCCACAGTGAAGGTCTGGGACCTGCGTGGGGCCAAACTCCCACCCACAGCCAGGCTCCTGTGTGGCTCCCCCGCGTTTCCCTGCAGATTCCCAGCAGCGTGTGCCACACCTGCTCCCGGGAATTCCCACCAGCACGGGATAGACCCCAAACTCCGGGAGCGAGGAGAGCGAGGGGGACAAAACCCACCCCAACCCAGCAGCCTGGGTAAACAACCCCGTGCACCCAGGGCTCCTGAGGGATCTTTGATGAGATCTATCTTTAGTTGGAGTGAGTCACATCATTGTGATCTGACTTTACGGTTTGCTGGAGGTATGAGCCAGGCCATGGGACTGCGAGCGAGAGCATCATGGGATGGAGCTGTAAAATTCCACTACTCTCTAAATCAGGTTCGAGAGCATTAAGGAGCAGGAAGCGTGTGTGTGTGTGTGGGGGGGGGGGGGGTATTTCATCGGTGGGAAACCATCGCGGGCCACCCTCGGCACGGGGAGGACGGCGGGGGAGAGGCAGCGGCGCCGGGAGCCGGCGGGGGAAGCTGAGCACACCTCTGCCCGGGGCTGGCTCTGTGTGCCCGCAGTCACGTCTGTGCCACCCCAGCCGCCGCCACAGCGCGGGGTTTGCGCGGATGCCGCCGCGTTGCTAAGCGACATCGCCAGGCAGCGATGCTCAGCGACGCACAGCCCGGCTGCCGCGGGGTAGCGGAGCTGCTCCCAGCATTTGGCTCTGCTGGGAAATACTCCTTTTTCCGCTGCCTCCCCGGGCTGGGATGGGAGTCACGGGCAGCTCCCGGGTGTGGAAGTTGTGGGTGCGATGGCCGGGTACCAACACCTGCCCTGGCCCAGGTGCGGCGCAGGGCGGCTCAAACGCAAATAAGCAGCCAGGCGGTGACGGTGATGTGACAGACGGAATAATGCCGGCAACACAGAGCCCCTACAATTTGCTCTTCCACGGATTCATGGAATCACTGAGGGTTGGAAAGCCCTCCCAGCCCAGTGAGTCCAACTGATCCCCAGCCCAGAGCACTGAGTGCCACGTCCAGCCCTTCCTGGGACACCTCCAGGGATGGGCACTCCAAACCTCCCTGGGCAGTCCCTGCCAAATGAATTCCTGCTGTGAGTCCCACGTGTTTGTGTACACAAAAACCAGGGACATTGACTGGATATTCTGGAGTAGTTTTGAGGCCCTCAACACCCCAGATCATTGGATGATCCCATTACAAACCAGTGGTGGGTTTTTAGCCTGATGAGCGTGGTTTTGTTGGAGTCTTCCTGCCGAGCCCCCTCCTCGAAATGATTCCATAACCAGCTGTTGCACACAGAAAGAGAAACCCAATCCCGTTCTGGAAAAAGCTGAGGGGTTGTTCTAGAAGGCAAAGAGCCGCCAGCCTGGTCCTCAGGGCCACAGAGAAGGTGGCACCTGCAGCATCTTGTCCCAGGGCAGAAGAGGCCTCTGCAAAGGCTCTGCCCAGGCCAGGCTTTGAGCACAACTGAGATCCCCACTGCTGAAATGTTCAGTTGTTGGGCAGCTCATCGCTGGTAGCAGGTGGTGAGAGGGGAGGGATGCAAAGGAGCTGATAAAAGGCAGCAGACAGCTCCTGGCACGTGAGCCTGGCTGTGTTTTTCCGCTGCGCAGCGTCGGCCGCGCTTGGGGTGTGAGCCAAGCAGAGAGGGAAGCGAGAGAGGAAAACCACACTGGCAGGATCCACAACGGTCTGGGGAGATCAGCAGCTGCCTTGCCCTTGCCTTGCACTTGAAGACACCCCAGCACCAGCCAAAACAGGGGCTTGTTTTGCCAAATTATTGGACAGCAGCAGTTTCGGCGTAGCCAAGCCCATCTTGTACCTGCACACCCTCCTGTTCTGGGGGTGGAACCTGGTAAATCAGGGACAATTCTAGAGCAGTCTCCTAGTTTAGGTATAGATTGGAATAAAACAGATCAGGATAGATTCTGGAGGAGCTGAGCCACTGCAGTTTGAGGCAGAAACAGCTCTCGTGGCGCTCAGTGGCATTGGGCCAAGAGCAGAACAAAGGCAGCCACAGAACTTCCATTTTTCACCAAATTGCAGCAGACCGAGGCAGATTCGGCGCTCAAGGCTCAGCCCCTCCTGCAGGCTCCTCGATTTTTGTTTGTACAAAAGGCAAATTTAATCGTAGGAGAAGATGCTCAGAATTTGCACCGGGTGTAGGAAACGCACTGAACGCTTTGGAGGGAAAACCACTGCTACAGACACATAAAATTCGTCCTTCAGGCCCAAGGGCCAGCTACAAGTCCTGGTTTTGCAGCTTTTTTTTTTTTTTATCAGGTGAGAAGAAAAAAATATAATCTATCTTTTCTTTTATTTTTCACTTTAATTGGAATGGTTGCCCAGATAGATTTTCAGCAAGATATTTCTTCCGCAAAGCACCTCAACAAAAAGCAGCAACAAGGGGTAGGAAAAACGTGCAGAATTTCACCATAAGTTTTTGCAAATCTTTCTGTCACTCCATGAAGGATGGAGCTGTGAGGGTGGGAAGGTCCTGGAATTAATTATCCAGGAAGATTTTGGACTCCCCACCCCTGGCAGTGCCCAAGGCCAGGTTGGACACTGGGGCTTGGGGCAGCCTGGGACAGTGGAAGGTGTCCCTGTCCATGGCAGGGGGTGGATTGAGATGAGCTTTAATGTCCCTCCCAATCCAAACTTCGTGTAATTCCATGATTAATACAAATGAGGACTTCTCCCAGCTCTTCCTGAGGGCCGAGAGTCATCACAACAAAATTTAGAGGACAAATCCCTCCTTACCCCCGGACGGTGCCAAATCGGGCACAGAAAGGAGAACAGTGTTCAGCTGGGCAGAAGCAAAAAAAGAAACAAGATAATCTCGAATGAAATTGGAAATAAAAAACAGCCCGAGGGTACTTTCTCTCAGAGTTTCATGGTAAATAGCACTCAGTTTTCAGTATCATTAATACCTGATTATTATGGCTCCTGTTTAGCAGTAGCCCCACCTACTTTTGTCTCTGTTTCACGGGCACGTCCCAGCAATTTGCCAGCTGGAGGTTGTGCTCAGAGCTGGAAATAACTGTATCATCATTTCATTAGCACCTGGCTGGGGGAGAGGATCCATTAATCCGGCTCTGGAGGCACCTACTGTGAGAAATGAGGGAGGAGGCCACTACAAACTCTCCTGTAGTGAAAGGGAAACTGCAATTATTTCTTGGAATGTTTCTACTTCCTCAAATAGATCACAGCAGCTTCAATTTCTTTTTTCTCTTCTATTTATTTGCAAGAAATAAAGTTTGATTGTTTTGTGCTACAAGAGATGTCACAGCCTCCTTTTTGCTCCAAGTGACTCAGGGTCAACGTAATCTGGAAAACAACTCCAACAGAACAAACTTGTCACAGATAAATCCCCAGGGACTGAATCTGCCGCTGTTCTCCCTCAAAAACCATTTGCATGTTTCCCTTTCCTTTGTATCCAGCCTGGGTGGATAAGGAACAAGTCAACTTGTCCTTTAGCTCTGCTGCTGAGGCCTGGATGTGGGAGGTGTTCTCGGATAAAGGAATATCTGTGCTGGGAATAAAAGGAGCTGATCATTCGAACGCACTAAAAAGTCTTCTTAAACCTACTCGGGCCCTCCTGATCATCTCCTCAGACTTCCTGCAGCATTCAGGCCATTGATCCTCAAATCCAGACCCAAATTCTTCTCCTCACCCTCTGAGGAGTGTTTGAGCTCTAATGCAGGCTGTGAGCATCTTCTTTTTATGTTCATTTTAAATCTGCTCTTTGGGTTTTGCCTTTGGATTTGCTGGTGAGGAGCAGCCAGGCCCAGGTTTGCTTCCGAAGACATCTACAAAGATTTATTTTAAATAGTGCCAGAAGCAGGCTCACATTCACAACTTTTATTAATATATTTATTTAATGTATTTAGAATCATTTAATACATTTAGAATCACAGAATGGTTTGGGTGGTAGGGACCTTAAAGACCCTCTAATTCCAACCCCCTGCCATGGGCAGGGATGGCACTCACTGGATCAGGTTGCTCAGGGCCCCATTTACTGTTATTTATATTTACTTTGAATTCTACTGCAACATTTATTTATGCCCATATTTCAAATTGCAGTGAATTGAAAAATGAACCAAATAAATGAGCTCATTTTTGTGGTGTTTTTTGATTTGTTTGTTTATTTGAAGAAACAAATTTATTTATTTTCTTCTCTTCCCCTAAGCAGAGAAGAAAAAGAAATCAGATTTTTTTTTGGTAGATGTAGACATTTCAAGATGTTTTTCCTTTTTTTTTTTTTTTTTTTTTTAATGAGGGGAAAATGACAACAAAAATAGCATAACTCCTTCCTTTATCCAGTCATTTTTAATAGCAGAACCCTAAAATCTGGTTTGGAAGAGGGAAGCTGCGTTACAGAAATACCTCAGCAGGCATTTTTTTGCCCTGATCCTGGCCCAGTGACAGTAACACCCTCCTGAATATTTTTCCAGCACAGGGAAGGCTGTGGATGGCTGGTTTAGAGCCCCTGGGCCGATTTATGTTTGTCCCTTACAGTCGTGTCCGTGTCGGAGCCACCTCACAGGACCAAACCAGGAGTGAGGAACGCGCTGGGAAATTCAGTGATGGAGAAGCAGCCACGGAAATCTCCCTGCCTGAGGCTTGTGCAGCTCGGGGCTGATGGCAGCGCTGCCACAGGAGCTCCTGGCTGGCAATAAATCTGTTGTTGCAGCGTGGGGGAGTAACAGGAGCCAGGTTTTGATGTTCCCCTTGTTGTGCGGGGTGACACCGGTGCTCAGGTGTAACTGGAGCCCAGGAAAGCGATGCCAGCGTGTCACTGCGCTCCCAGGGACTCCTCAGCCCTGAAAATGTCCTGGAATCAAGGTTTTTTTCTTCTGTTCTGGTTTGGGAAAAGGCAGAGTTGGACTCTGAGCTCATGAGGCTCCAGGGGCTGAGGAGATCACAGGGAATTCAGATCCATTGGAGCTGCACCGCCCTAAAATCGGAGAAGGGCTCGGGGAATTAATCCAGGGTTTAACTTACACAGGAGCTGCTGTCTTGCAATTCTGTTCCCTGTGTGGGTGTTAGGAGGACAGACAGGAGGACAGAAGGAGGACAGAATTCCCAACTCCTTGCCCAGCCTCCTGTCACACAAACAAACTAAAATTTGTTCTGACTTCTTGTCACAGACTCCCCTGGATGACTTTTGGGGTCCTGTTCACTCCTTGACAGGTCACTGAAATTCCTGTAAGGTTCTGCCTGAGGCTGGAGGGAGCCCTGCTCACCACTGCACCTCCCTGTCATGTAATCCCAGGATTTAGGCTGGAAAAGCCCTCCCAGCTCAGCCAGGCCCAGCTGTGCCCGATGCCCACCTTGTCCCCAGCCCAGAGCGCTGAGTGCCACCTCCAGCCCTTCCTGGGACACCTCCAGGGATGGGCACTCCAAACCTCCCAAGGCCTGAGCTCCCTTTCCATGGGGAAATTCCTGCTGAGCTCCTTCCTCTCAGCTGTTTTCATCCTCTCCCACAGCTTCTGTTTGTATTTGACGAACCTTTTCAGAGGCTTCTCATTTGATTTGTCTTTAAAACATCTTCCAAACCACTGCAATAGGAACAACAACAAAAAAAATTAAATAATTAATATTTATGAGTTGCATCTTGTAATTCACTAAACAGTTCTGAAGAGCAAGTCAAAGGAAACAGAGTTGGGAAAATCTCTTTGCTCATCAGCCCCTGTCAGTGCTGAGCTGCTTCTCCACGGGATATTGTCAAATGCTTTTTCCAGCTAATGTTTAACTGGCCAGATTAAACATTCCCATGTGGGTTCCAGTTGAGGGGGGGTGGATATTGCAAGAAATGCTGAGAATCCCCTCCTCACTGAGCTCTGCTGCCTCGTGGGGAGGTGCCAGCAAAGGAAAACCAACACAGAGAACATAAAATCTCTGGCCAGGGGTTTGGAATAACAGCTGATGGGAAGGGGAAGGATAAAGACCCCATTAGTGGGTGACATTTTTCCAGTCTTTAAATTTAAACAGGGTTAATTTAGAACATTCTAGAATGGCCATATCTGTTTCCAGGGGGGAAAAAAAGCCCGGATTTCTCAATCAGCTCAAATGTCCCTGGCCATATGTATTGGCATTGGGACTCCTCTTTCCACACACAACTAACCCCGGGATTAGGAACACCAGTAATTATTTGCTCAAAGTGAAGTCCAGAAATAAACCCCGTCAGGATCCAAACCTTGTTAAATATTTTGTGGTGCTGGACAGAAGGAAGACATTTCAGATTTGTAGTTGTAATTCACTATTAGGAGGGAGAAAATACTCCCAAAGTTTCCTTCTCTTTTTCTCTCATTGTTCAAGGGCTTTGTGTGGGCAAATTCTCCAGCTGGGGAATTGGAGAAAATATTGGCAGAGTAGTGGGGGTTAAGAACTGGAATTGTTCAAGTGCTAATTAGATGTAAATTGGTCTATAGGAAAATAGGAAACACTAACGTAGGTCAAAACAAGGCAATCCAGGTTGGACTTTCTGAGATTCAAACAGGATTTTAAGGGAATTAGGAGAGTTAAAATCTGTCACTGAAGCTGTTAAATGAAAGTGAGTCCACTGGCGTGGGGATGGAATCACCACAGTGGGATTTCAGCTCCATAGGAAGTTTTCAAGGGGTAAGAAGTGGAAAACAGAGGCTGGAGTGAGCCAAGGTGGCAGAGTCTGCAGTGCCTGGTTGTAGAATTTGGATTTTGGCACAATTTGAGGTTGTTTGATGGGGTTTTTCTGTTGATTCTGAAGAGAGCTACATCTACATCTGTATCTATAGCCACATCTGTATCTCTATAACTCTATATCTATATATCTCTATATCTCTATATCTATAACTATAGCTCTAGATATATCTATATTTATATCTCTTTATCTCTATATATCTATATCTTTATATCTATATATCTACATATCTATATCTAGACTATATATTTATCTGTCTATACCTATATATCTATATATCTTTATATCTATATACCTATATACTATATCTATATCTCTCTCTATATATCTATATATCTATATCTTTATGTCTCTGTATCTACATATCTATATCTAGACAATATATTTATCTATGTCTATATCTCTATATCTCTATATATCTATATCTTTATGTCTCTATATCTACATATCTATATCTATACTATATATTTATCTATGTCTATATCTATATATCTATTATCTATATATTTATATATCTGTATCTATATCTCTATCTCTATATCTCTATATCTCTATATCTATATCTTTATATCTTTATATCTTTATATCCTTATATCTTCATATCTTTATACCTTTATACCTTTATATCTATCTCTATATCTTTATCTATATATATGTCTGTATCTTTCTATCTTTCTATCTTTCTATCTTTCTGTCTGTATATCTATACCTCTATCTCTGTATATCTGTATCTCTCTATCCTATACCCATGTCTATCTCCCAGCAGTAGCAGCCTCAGTGCAGGGAGCGTTCCTTAAGCCGTACCTAACGGGGGTTCATGGCTTTCCACCCTGTCCCAGGTGGTCCCTAATCCCTGCAAACGCCTTTTCACCTCCTCTGTTCCCTGCTTTCCTGGAAGATGATGGAAGAGACCTTTGGAGTTTCAAAATGGATGAGCCACTTTGAGCCACGCTGAAATCAGCTCTGCACTTTCAGCCTTTACTCAAGACACGGCTGCTCCGCGCTTTTCCCTCCCTCCCTCTCCTCGATTTTGTAACCTGCCTTTCACAAACGCCACGAGGAACAGGATGATCCCTTTTAGTTCCTCCTCCAAGGCCAGCAAATCACAGCTGACTCAAATCTCTCTGGTCCTTGTCCTCTCTGAGAGCAGCTCTGACTGTGTGAGAACTGCTTAAATTGTTCTGATTGTTACTTGCCCGAGACAGTTCTGACATCAAGGCTTTCTTTTGGAGCTCTCAAACACTTCTTAGAGGAAGATGTTGGAAAACCTGTTGGAATAAGCCCAGAGGAGCTCTGGAGCCAGCCTGGGAGAGCTGGGATTCTTCAGCCTGGAGAGCAGAAAGATCCAGGGAGAGCTCAGAGCCCCTTGCAGGGCCTAAAGGGGCTCCAGGAGAGCTGCAGAGGGACTGGGGACAAGGCATGGAGGGCCAGGAGCCAGGGAATGGCTTCCCAGTGCCAGAGGGCAGGGCTGGATGGGAGATTGGGCAGGAATTGTTCCCTGGCAGGGTGGGCAGGCCCTGGCACAGGGTGCCCAGAGCAGCTGGGGCTGCCCCTGGATCCCTGGCAGAAAAGATAGAAGTGCCCATTTCTACAGTTCAGCTACGAAAGAGGAAACAATTGGTTGGTTTAGTTAGAATTTATATTCCTGTTATTCCTGCTGGCTGTTCCAAGACAATGACAGGACTTCATCCTGCTTCACTGGGAGCAGAAAGGGGCCACTTTCCCTCTCTGCTTTTTTGTTATCATTTTATTACCTTACCAATACATCCATCAGTTTGTTGGTGAGTTTGCAGCACAGCTCACAGGCATTCCCAGAGGTGTTTTCTGGAAAGGAGTAACACAAACATCAGGAAGAAAGTTGACACCATGTGTTTTGGTTGGGGTTTTTTTTATTTTAACCACAAAATCTTGCCGGGCACCGATCAATTCTTTTTTTAAACAAGAATTGCTCCAGATTAAACAAGAAAAGAGACCAAACCACCCAGGGTTTGCTTGTTTTGGACACTGTTCCTGCAGAGGTGTAGCTGGTGAGCATCCTGCCACTTTGATCAGTTGAACAGAGAAAACACGGAGCGAGTTCACAATTCCTTGTGCCAGCTGCCCAGGCAATTATTGGAAGCTCCTGAGTTCATCTGACCTTTAAAACTTACTTTAACACACAATCACATCTGATCAAGTGGAGTGTTAAGGTCAGTGCTTGCTCTCAGAGCAAAGCAGAGCCAGCCTGTTGTGCAAGCAGAGCTGGACATTTAAAGGATATCATCGTTCTGCAATTGCCAGAGAAGATGACTTCAAAAAATCGAAGACTAAAGGTGATGGGGATTTAAATTGTGGTTTAGAGCCAAACACCCTGAGCCAAAAGAGGGCCAAAGATAAAGTGCTGCCATTTGGCCCGGCTGTGGTCTCTTAAACTCAGCTCTGGTTTTTTGTGCTCGAGTTCTGAGGAAAATTAAACCTGTAGAAAACATGTGCAGAATCTGGTGGAATATTCCATGTTCCCAGACTGGAATGCTGTTGGAAAGAGCACCTTTCAGCCCTCTGGAGCACCTGAAGTGCTTTTTGAACATGACTGAAGTCAGGTCTAACAGCCAGGGGGAAAATATTCCCCTTGTTGCCCTCCCTGCTTCCCTCTCAGATCAAACTCCCACTGACTTCATTGACACTTTGCCTTCATGGAATAATAATTGGATAAATCTCAAGGTCTGACTCAGACAGTGGCCCTGTGATCCACCCAGATACAGTGGCTCCTTAGGCTATTTAGGAAAACAAAGCCTGTTTGGGGTGATGCTATCTTTGAGGAGAAAAGCTTTGCCCTCGGGCAGCTGTTGCTGTGAGAATGTTCCACTGCTGTCCATGGTGGGATTCCAGCTCAGGACCTTGGGATGTTCTTCCTTTGAAGATGTGGAAGCTCAAAGCGTGGCAGAAGGACACAGAACTGCCTTGATCTTGGCTTTCAGTGGTCCAGTGAAAGCAGAGATGTTGGTTTTGGCCAGAAGGGAAACAAAAAATCTGTTTCCTGCAAGGATTCCAAAGTCTGGACCCATTTTAAATCTCACTAATCACCCTTATTCAATTCACTGAGGAGAGAACAACTTGTAGGGAGTAAAAAGGGAGTAAAACATCATCCATTTGTTTCCACTCCATGTCCCATGACATCAATTACACCTTGGATTAAGCCTCCTTAAGGATGAGATGTTGGATCTGCCCCGGCCCAGAGACCCTGAGCCCAGGGCTGAGCCCCAGCATGGGAATCAGGAAATGGATTGGGATGGTGCCCCTGTGCTCAGGTGAGAGCCCACCTGCAGAGCTGCCCCAGCCCTGGGACCAGCACAGGGAGGACGTGGAGCTGCTGGAGAGAGGCCAGAGGAGGCACCAGGATGAGCAGAGGGATGGAGCAGCTCTGCTGGGAGGAAAGGCTGCGAGAGCTGGGATTGTTCAGCCTGGAGAGGAGAAGCTTTGGGCTGAGCTCAGTGTGGCCTTGCAGGGCCTGAAGGAGCTGCAGGAAAGCTGGAGAGAGACAATTCCCAAGGGCTGGAGGGCCAGGAGCCAGGGAATGGCTTCCCAGTGCCAGAGGGCAGGGCTGGATGGGAGATTGGGCAGGAATTGTTCCCTGGGAGGGTGGGCAGGCCCTGGCACAGGGTGCCCAGAGCAGCTGGGGCTGCCCCTGGATCCCTGGCAGTGCCCAAGGCCAGGCTGGACATTGGGGCTTGGAGCAGCCTGGGACAGTGGGAGGTGTCCCTGCCATGGCAGGGCTGGCACTGGATGGGCTTTAAGCTCCCTCCCAACCCAAAGCAGTCTGGGATTCCATGGTTCCTTAGCCCATACTCAGCACAGAGGCTCCTCTTTTTCACCCCTTTATGGAACCTGGGCCAGCACCTCCCACACCTGGGATCTCCCTCACGTCCCTCCAGAGCAGCAATATCCCCATGCCCAGGTGACAGCCTGGTGTTTTCAGGGCCCTGGGGTAGGTGCAGCACATCCTTGAGGTGCCAGATCATGATCAGACTCTGAAAGGGCCTAATTTTCACTTTGCCAGCACAGGAAATTCACTGACCTACTAACCCTCTTCTTCCCCCCGCAAATACAGCACAAAATGCTCTATATTCTTCCTGCCTCAGTTTCCTGACGGAATATTTTACTCCTAGGTGCCTGTGATTCTTCTGCTGCAGCTTTGGGCTTCTTCCCAGCATTGTCCAGCCCATCCTGGTCAGCTTTTTCCCAGCTTTGGGAAAGTTCCCACTGAACTGCCAGAGTTTCATCCAGCTCTTTGTGCCTTCTTTCAGGAGCCCTGGGAACCTCCCCATCCCCCCTCACGTAGAGTCCCAAAGGTGAGTCTCAGGATTTTGCTTCCTTTCCACATCTCAGATCGTTTCCCGATCTAAACCAGGACAAATCTGCCTCACATGGGCCTTGTCCGAGGGGGTGAAGGTGGATTGAAAGCTGGGGGTGATCTCAGGGGGTGGGGATCAGTGGCAGAAAGTCCATTTGGAAGGCAGTGGTCAGTGGAGTGCCCGGGGTCAGCTCCTGCTCCTGCTCAGGGCCTTCATCCATGGCCTGGCTGAGGGGACAGAGGGAGTCGGGAACGCAGCAGGAGGGAGGAATGGGCTGACCAGGACCTCGTGCAGCTCAAAAGGAGGGAAAAAAGAGGGAAGCTGGCACCAGGAAAAGAAAACCTGATGTTCCAGAACCTGCTGGGGAATGTCTGCCTGGGGAGCAGAACAGGACCTGGTGGTGCTGGTGGGTGCCAAGGTGACTATGAGCCAGCACCAGGAGGGGGAAGAGTGTCCTGGGCTGTGCCAGGGTGGTGCCAGCAGGGTGAGGGAGGGGATCCTGCCCCTCTGCACCCCTGGAGCACCGTGCCCAGCTCTGGGCTCCTCAGTGCAGAGAGACCTGGACAGCCCGGAGCCACCAGGGAATGGCACAGCGAGGGTGAAAGGAGGGGAACGTCTCCTGTGGGGATGGGCTGGGAGAGCTGGGACTGCAGGAAGGCTCCAGGGTCTCATCCATGCCCAGGGACACTGCAGGGAGGGGCAAAGGGACAGGGCCAGGCTCCGTCCAGTGTGCCCAGTGCCAGGGCTGGGGGCACAAACGGGGCACGGGAGCTTCCCTGGAACATCTGGGAACACTTCTTCCCTGTGAGTGAAAAGCCCAGGGTGCCCAGAGGAGCTGCTGGAAGCTTTCCATCCCCAGACATACTCAAAAACCATCTGGATACAATCCTGGGCAACCAGGGGGTCTCCAGAGGGGCCTTCCCACCTCAGCCCCTCCGAGCCTGGGACAAAGTGCCAGGATGGATTTCCCAGCCCCTGTGTTGCAATAAATGCCCCAGGCCTTTGCAGCCAAGGGAGAATTCCAGAGGCACACAGCGGTGCCTGACAACAAGCTGCTATTCCCCAGACTGCTCCCGATAAACGCCACGGGTTATCTCACATGTATAAATATTAACACACGTGCAGGTACAATGAGACATGAGTGGATTTATTTCTCCTCTGAATGAGGAAGGATTACTCAATGAATTAATCTGCAGTGAGTCACAAGGTAAATTTAAGTAATTGCTCACTGGTTTGTGTCATAAAAGTGGCAACCAAAGATTTATGGATAACTGAAGATCTGCTGGTCGATAGCAGGGAGCAATCCAGCGCCGCCAGGTGCCACCGTTTGTGGCCCCTGGGGAGGGAGAGCCCTTCCCAAGGTGTGGATACCCCACGTGCCAAGGGACACAAAGGGCTGTGCTGGCAGGAGAAAGCTGAGGGGAGAGATCCCCTGTCCCACTGTGAGAGCCAGAGGGGACACGGGTCCTCAGTTGGTCCCTGAGGTGCTGCTCTGGTGTCATCACAGCCAGGCTGCCCTTCCCTTCCCACCACTTTGGATCTTCTGATTTCAGCTGCAGAGGACAGAGGGAAAGGGTTTTCAAAGATATTAAATTCCTACCAGGGTCATGAAAATTAGAAACTGGAGAGAGTGAAGGTCAGCTCAGCTTCTTGCCCGGAGAGGAGAAACTTTGGGGTGAGCTCAGTGTGGCCTTGCAGGGCCTGAAGGAGCTGCAGGAAAGCTGGAGAGAGACAATTCCCAAGGCATGGAGGGCCAGGAGCCAGGGAATGGCTTCCCAGTGCCAGAGGGCAGGGCTGGATGGGAGATTGGGCAGGAATTGTTCCCTGGCAGGGTGGGCAGGCCCTGGCACAGGGTGCCCAGAGCAGCTGGGGCTGCCCCTGGATCCCTGGCAGTGCCCAAGGCCAGGCTGGACATTGGGGCTGGGAGCAGCCTGGGACAGTGGGAGGTGTCCCTGCCATGGCAGGGGTGGCACTGGGTGGATCCCATTCTGGGATTCCATGGACATCACCCCCAAGGACAGGCAGGCAGAATTCAGGGATCTGAATTCAGGATCAGTGTGTTTGATAATGAGCATTGTGGGGCTGATCAGCCCATACACAGCCCGGGATGAGCAGCACTCCAGGCTGTGTCTCGTTTGATAGGAATCTCCTAGGGAAAGGTGCTGGGAATTGGTTTGGATAGAGGGTAAAGGGCAACAAATGGCAGAAGCATTGAATTACAGAATCACAGAATGTTTGGGTTTGGAGGGACCTTAAACCCATCCCATTCCAACCCCTGCCATGGGCAGGGACACCTTTCATTATGCCAGGGTGCTCCCTCCTGGACTCAAACACTTCCAGAGAACCTGCCTTTATTCACAGTTGGACAATAACTTGTGGAGCTTCCCCCTGTGATGTTTTCCTTCTCCATGTTCAATTTTTTTAAAACAGGGATTTAATTCAGGGCTTCAAGGAGCTGAACTTGAGGTCATTCCCTGAATCTGTGTTCAGTCTTTCCTGATATTTAAGGGAGCACAGCAGAGGGACTCGTACCAAAAATTGGAAGCCTTTTGAGAGGTGCTCTGGAGACAGCTCCTGTTTTTCTCACAACCTGAGCGTTCCGAGATCTGGAATCCTGGTTCTGATCCCACTGGCAGCCATCATTTTTTTTCCTCTCAGGGAATGTTTGCCTTCCAGGCTGGGTGTTGGGGCTTGACGGACACGCTGCCTTATCCATTGTGGCAGGGTCTGTGCCTCTGCCAGCATCTTCTCCCAGAAATATTCCACACATCCACCGTGCACGACACGCACCAGAGCTGCGTCACAGAGGTGACGTAGGCAGAGAGACACACAGTGCCCGTGGCTAAGGATGCCTTAATCACATCTTCAAAATGCACAGCTACACACCCAGGAAATATTTTGAGGTCTATTATCTAAGCCTGCTATGAATAAAGATTTATTTTTTCGTGTTGAGCATCGCTGTTCCCTTCAGAGGACAGAGCACTGGGGCAGTGGAAATTTTTTCGTGGCGCAGTGGAAATTTTCGTTCTCTTTTTCTTCGACTGTTTCAAACAAATCTGCACTTTGGTCTTTCCAGACAGATTACTTCAGTAGCTGCCCTCAGGAAGTTTCTTTAAGCAGAAACTTATGTAGGGCTCATGGATTTTTGCTCATGGTTTTTGCTCATGGTTTTTCCAAGAATTTTTGCTGGTTTCCAGCAGGTCAAGGGAGATGATTCTGCCCCTGTGCCCCTGTGCTCAGGTGAGAGCCCACCTGCAGAGCTGCCCCAGCCCTGGGACCAGCACAGGGAGGACGTGGAGCTGCTGGAGAGAGGCCAGAGGAGGCACCAGGATGAGCAGAGGGATGGAGCAGCTCTGCTGGGAGGAAAGGCTGCGAGAGCTGGGATTGTTCAGCCTGGAGAGGAGAAGCTTTGGGCTGAGCTCAGTGTGGCCTTGCAGGGCCTGAAGGAGCTGCAGGAAAGCTGGAGAGAGACAATTCCCAAGGGCTGGAGGGCCAGGAGCCAGGGAATGGCTTCCCAGTGCCAGAGGGCAGGGCTGGATGGGAGATTGGGCAGGAATTGTTCCCTGGGAGGGTGGGCAGGCCCTGGCACAGGGTGCCCAGAGCAGCTGGGGCTGCCCCTGGATCCCTGGCAGTGCCCAAGGCCAGGCTGGACACTGGGGCTTGGAGCAGCCTGGGACAGTGGAAGGTGTCCCTGCCATGGCAGGGGTGGCACTGGATGGGCTGTAAGGTCCTTCCCAACCCAAACCCTTCTATGATTCCAAAATTCCCCACTAAAACTGAGGGAAGGAGTGGATGGCTTTGTCATTGTGGCCATTCCCAGAGAGCACAAGGAGTTGTTTGGTCCCAGTCTGTGGAACTCCCTCACTTTAAGAGCTTTAATTTGTTAGCACTGATAATTTGTAATGCTTGGATTTAAGTGCAGAACTCCATAAAAACCAGCTGGAGACTGAGAACTTTGGATGCTTCATCCAGGGTGGGAGTGAGGATCAAAAATCCAAAGGGAGAGGCTGGGGAAGAGAGAGGAGCCTGTGGGGTGGTGGTGTTGTCCCATATCCCAGTGAAGGGAGGATTTTTGGCTCTCACTAAGGCTGAGTTGGCTGTGCCAGTTAATTCCTACCAGGAATGAACAAGTGAATGAAGAACAACATACACAACTGTAAAGAAAGCAATATTAAAGAAATGAACTGTTCTGTTTTGTGACTCCCCAAGAGAACCTGGGGGAACTGCAGAAAAGCAGGATTGAAAGGGAATGGGAGTTTGTAGCAGAGTTAATTCAAATTAACGTTAAACTACAGTGAAATTCCCAAGGAATTACATTTTGCAGCCACATGAAAACCAGGGTAATTCATCACCTTTAATGATGTTACAACGAATCCTGGCATGGGTTGAAATACTTCCCTGTTCTAAGAGTAGGAGAAAAATGTTTACCGTGAGCACTAAAAATGGACATTAATCATTATGTCTTTAATGCCAGGGCAGAACTCTTTTCATGCTGCGAATATTCAGCTCATTATTGTAATATTTAGAGTGAATAGACTGACTGAGACAAGTCTAAAATTCCTAAAGAGCTCCTGCAACTGAAGGTAGAGCTGCAGAGAAAATCTCAGACCCCTTCAAATGTTTGGGTAGTCGCTGCTGCTGCTCAGTTTTCATGAGGCTCGGGTGGAAAATGGTTGGAGGAGCAAGAAATTGAAGATGAGGTGAGTTGAGAGTGATTTCATAGAATCTTTTGTGGCTGAGGCATGGAATGACATTCCCAGAGTCACATTTGCGCTGTCTGGGAAGGACAACAAAGCCTCTGGGTCAATGGGTGCAATTTTCCCAGCTGGGAGAGACCTCAGAGCCCCTTGCAGGGCCTAAAGGGGCTCCAGGAGAGCTGCAGAGGGACTGGGGACAAGGCATGGAGGGCCAGGAGCCAGGGAATGGCTTCCCAGTGCCAGAGGGCAGGGCTGGATGGGAGATTGGGCAGGAATTGTTCCCTGGGAGGGTGGGCAGGCCCTGGCACAGGGTGCCCAGAGCAGCTGGGGCTGCCCCTGGATCCCTGGCAGTGCCCAAGGCCAGGCTGGACATTGGGGCTTGGAGCAGCCTGGGACAGTGGGAGGTGTCCCTGCCCATGGCAGGATGATGTTTAAGGTCCCTCCTAACCCAGGGATTCCCGGATTCTGGGGTCCCTGAGTGCCGCTGTCCCTGTTCGGGTCTGGAGGCCCTGGTGATTCCTCATTCCCAACACGTGGCAGGTCCTGTGCTCTTCCCAGAGCTCACCTCTCCAGGGGGCTTGGAAAGGCTCCTCTCCTGCTGGGGTGCTTTTATTTAGGGGAAATTGCCCTGCCAGGCACATGCCCAGATCTGCCTGTTTACATTTTGAAGCTTCTGGGGCCGTGTCCAAAGTCCACTGAAATCACTGGGAGTCTTCCCACTTATTCCAATGAACTCTGATCGGGCTGTGCACTAACTAAAATCGAGACTTACCCAGGCTCTGCCACCTCTTCCTGCTCCTTCCCCTTCCTGGGCTTCTCCTCTCCCTCCTCCTCCTCTCCCCGTGCCACCGTCGCCACATAAACCAGACAGGCTTAAGCAAGATTTGTGATATCAGTGACATTTAAAGCCTCCAGAAATCAGGAGCCTTTTCTAATCACAGGCTTTGTAATCCCCCTGATTATCCAGGTAATGGGGGGCTGGAGCCAATGTTATCTCAGCCTGCTCCGAGTGTTAATCCAGGGACTAGAAAATTAATGATCCCATTACATCTGCACGTTTTCCTGTCTGTCTGAGGGGCTGGAATATTGTGGGTTCTTCACTGGATTTCTTTAATCAGTCTTATTTTGTTTGGGGTTTGTTTTTAAGGTAAAATTGGTGCCTTTTTGCAACATAATTGGCTGAAAAAATAATTACCAGGCAACTAAATAGAAGTAAGAAAAGGGCAGGGAGATGAAACTGCATTTCAACATTTTTTAATGTTTCGAGTTCAAGGCTCTGAGCTTCATCCAGGCTAGAGAATCATGGAATGGTTTGGGTCAGAAAGGACTTTAAGATCATGGGCAGGGACACCTTCTACTATCCCAGGTGGCTCCAAGCTCCATCCAAGCTGGCCTTGGGCACTTCCAGGGATCCAGTGGTAGCCACAGCTGCTCTGGGAAACGTGGAGGTGATGCTGCAGCCATGGAGAGCCCTGGAGAAGGGGACCTGTGAGGCTCACAGTGCTTCTCTTGCCTCAGCCTGGGGATTCCTCCACTGTTTTAGCCCTGGGGATCCTTTGGCAATGCCATGTGTCCCATTTGTCCTGGCTGGTGAGCAATGGGGATGTTTTATGTCCTGAAACAGGAGTTTTATCTGCCCCAAGGGGCTGCCTTCAGGCCAGAGCAGCAGAAGTGGCCCTGGCATGGGGTGTAAGACACGAAAATGGCTTGGAGCCACCTTGTCCCTTCCCTGGTGGCCCCTCTGCTGTGCCCAGGAGTGGAGGAGCTCAGGGATTTGGGATGGAAGCCGTGACTGGCCAAGAATCCCTGGAGAAAGAGAGACATTTGAGACAGTGATGATTTTGATCAGCTCTGCGTAGTTTTAATCAAACCCTCCTTACAAGGGCTTGCAAAGACCAGTGGCCTGCGTGGTGTGATCCTGAGCAGAGGATTTTGTTTAACTTAGTGGGGATGTCCAGGGAGCAGAGCTTTGGAAATTGGATAAAATTCTGCAGATCTGGAGGAGCTCTGTTTCTGTGTGTGTGTAAATCCTGGAGGCTTGGGCTGAGCCAACTGGGGGCTGCTGAGGCCTCATAACCTTCAGATTATCCTGATCTTATCTCAGCACTTTTTATCCTAAGAGTGGCTTATTTCTGAGTAATGTCTAAATATCATCTAAAATGTTGGTACAAATCTATCCAAATGGTTTTACTATTTACAATAATGTCCACCCCGTGGTTTCAGCCCTGGCTTTCTGGAATTAGGAACCTGAGCCATGGGAATGCTCCTGTGTCATCTTTATTTGCTCAAATGAAGTTAAGCAGGTTTGCAGAAACAGGGCCCATGGAAAGGGTTAATTAGATCCTCCCTATCACCAGGATGTAAAAACTTGATAAATAGGCTTGAGAATGAAAGAGGGAAGAGGTTTTCCTAATTTAAAGCAAGAACTTGTGACTTATCACATCTTATTTCCTAAAAAAAGCCTTGGCAAAGGGTCTTGCACTGGCAGGGTGTTTCTCCCCAGCGCACAGCATCACCTCAAACGAGCGTTTATGTTTTTCATAAGCAGCTCCCTTAAATTTTTAATCAACCTTTGGCAGCTGCTTTTATGTTTCCAAGCGTTTCATCAATGTTTCAGCAAAGTGTCACATTTCCCGAGGCACAGCTTTTGCCACACGTGTGGGAGCGCCTCGGGATCCTCCGCCGCGGGCAGGGGGAGAGCTGGGAGGATCCCACGGCCTTGGGATGTGTGAGGGCTGCAGGGACTCAGGGAAAGCCACCTTTGGGCAGCCTGGCAGAAGTGAAGCCCCTGAGAGCTGCTGCAGTGGGAGCTGAGGAGTTTTCCTTGCTGGAAGGTGAAAATTGCAGGAATTTGCTGGGAGAACGTGAGTGCGCTGGAGATGTTTGTGAGGAGCAAGCGGGCAAAAACAAGCACAGATGAGACAACAGCAGGGACTTGAGGAGGAGGTCCTGGACGTGCTGGGAAGTGGAGGAGCAGCAGGGGTGCAGTGCAGGCACGGAACATCCCGAAAAAGCCCCGGGGAATTGGGGATCAGCTGCGGCCTAAGGCAGAGCAGTTCCTGCAGGGCCACGGGTGGCTGAGATGATGAGGTGGGAGTGAGTGATGAAGGATTGTGCTCAGCAGGAGGGAAGCAGTTTGGTTCCCTCATTGCTCATTCCCAAGCACTCTAATGTTTGGGTGGTATTTCGGTGGCAGGGTTTTTGTAAGGGAAGTGTGATGTTGTTTTATGGGGTGCCAGCCAGATCCCACTGAGCCATGCTCTCAATCTTCAGCCTTCTTAGTCACAGTTTTTTCAACAGGGAATTCATCTGCTCAGAAAGTTGCCAGTGTTTCAACATTATCATTATGCTGAGGACTGGCCTGCATTTCCATTTTTGTGCCAAAAGAGCTGTCTCAGTCAGAAGTGTGGGGTTTTATGGGTTGTGATAAAGGAGCAGCCCTTTGTGCTGCCCCAAAGCTTTTGTGTTTTACAAGAAGGCACAGATTTTCTGAGCAGGTCATGCATTTCATCTGCACCCATTGCCAGCACTTCAGGACATCCCAACGAGACATTTAGAGCCCTTTTCTTCAGCTGCACAGAAACAACGTGCAGAGAGTTGAATTTGAAAGGAGCACATTGTTTCCCCCTTTCCTTGATATCCCTCCCTCAGCTCGAGATAGCAGGAGATTGTTGAGCACCATGTCAGCAAGGTCTTCTGGTTATTGCTTCCCCATGAGGAAAAAAATAGTTCTGAATCCTCAGGAACAGTTTTTCCTTAATGGCCCAGCTTTTAATCTGTGATTTCGGGCTCCAGTGGTCGGCATAAGCCGTAATAAACCACACTTGGAACAAGATTGCTCAAGTTGAAGGCCCTGAAATTGAACCTGTGTGATTTAAAGCCAAAATACCAGCTCAGGACAGAGGCTTTCAGAGCAGCAATAATGCACCTGTGAGAGGAAAAGAGTTGAAGGCCAAGCACGTGCCAGCTCTGGGGCAGGATTTTGTTTCATCCCCTGCTCAGAGATTTTGGGATGTGCTCTGCATCCCAGTGCTGACTGCAGTGGTCACTCAGGAACGGTGTTTTCCCTGGGAACATCCCTGCCCAAGGAGTTATTTTACATTCATTGCTATTTCTGACTGCAGAAAAGAAGGGGGTTGGATTTTAGACCTGATTCTGTCAGAGCAAACTTTAGGGCTCTGGAGTAATTGGAATGTGCAACTCTCCTGTCTGGACACTGTGACCCTGCCCTGCTTCCCTTCAGCAGCTCCACTCAGATTCTGCACGGGCAAGGTCCAAATATAGTTCAGATTTCAGATTCTTAATTGTCATTAATTTTTCAGTGGGCCTCGTGTACCAAGGGTCAAGTTCCCAAGGCTGCCAGAGCTCCAGGAGCCTTTGGACAAGGATCCCAGGGATGCACAGGGTGGGATTGTGGGGTCTCTGGGCAGGGCCAGGAGCTGGAATTTGATGATCCCTGTGTGTCCCTTCCATCTCAGGATGTTCTGTGATTCCATGACCAGCCAAGTTCGGAGCAGACCCATCTGGGGATGAATTTGGAAAACCGGGAAAGGACTTTGCAGCATTCTGGAGGCTCTGATCCCTCTGATTTGCTCTGTAGGTAAATTTTAAGCCCAAGATTTTAACAGTTTCTCTGACTTTGGGGCTAAATCACAGTGATCAAGTGAACAGGGTGGCTGCTTGTCAGGATTAAAGTTCCCTCTATGGTCGTTGCTTGAAGAACCAACTCCTAATCCTGTTTATAAAATGATGAACAACTTCCAACTTCACTTTGGGAGAAGGGCAAGGCTGAGGTGGGGTAGTGCAAGAAATCCAGGGAGTCACTGGCAGGAGAGAAGGAAGCAGAGCCTCAAAATTTACTGTCAAATTTAAATATAGGAGCAAAATATAACAGCATAAACCCCAAATTCCCTACGGGATGTGGTGAGCTGGAAACCTGGTCTCTGTATCCTGGGATATTCTGGACCCGTGTTACACAGTGAAGTAAAAGTGACTCAGTCCCAGAATTTATTTTAGAAATGCCATTAAAATGCTTTTTAAAAGCAAAATAAAACCAAGAGACACATGATCAGCATGGAGCAATTATTAGGAAAACTACACCGATCCAGCAGAAAATACTTTATTAAATGCAAAGCAAATCAATCTTCATCGTGAGTAAGAATTAAGTCACCAAATGAATTCCAGCTCTAGAAGGCAGAATAGGAAGTTTTGCTCTAAACCTCACCTACACTATTGTACTGAGCATTAAAGGATTGGGAACTGCTAGGTGGTTAATGCTTGGTTCAAAGGGTTGGTTTGGGTACCCCGTGACTTTGATGAAAAATCTATTTTTAAAATCTGTTTTATCTGTACAAGGGTCAAGCAAATGGCTCCAGCTTTAATTCTGCCCCTTCAAAATTAAGAAAGATTGGGCTGCCCACACAACTGGGCTAAAACTAAAGATCACAGAATCCTGGAATGGTTTGGGGTGGAAGGACCTTAAAGAAAATCCAATTCCAGCCCTCCACCATGGGCAGGGACACCTCCCACTGTGCCAGGCTGCTCCAAGCCCCAATGTCCAGCCTGGCCTTGGGCACTGCCAGGGATCCAGGGGCAGCCCCAGCTGCTCTGGGCACCCTGTGCCAGGGCCTGCCCACCCTGCCAGGGAACAATTCCTGCCCAATCTCCCATCCAGCCCTGCCCTCTGGCACTGGAAGCCATTCCCTGGCTCCTGGCCCTCCATGCCTTGTCCCCAGTCCCTCTGCAGCTCTCCTGGAGCCCCTTTAGGCCCTGCAAGGGGCTCTGAGCTCTCCCTGGATCCTTCTCTGCTCCAGGTGAACACCCCCAGCTCTCCCAGGCTGGCTCCAGAGCAGAGGGCTGGAATGACAGGAATTCTTAAAGAGGAATGTGGGACGACATCACCAAAGCTCCATCACTCTGCGATGCTGGTGGTGCTGGAATGAGCCGGAACTGGATGATCCTGAAGCTCTCTTCTCACCATGATGGTGACTCCACCAGCTCCCTGGGCAACTCATTCCAATGCCTGACCACTTTTCCAGGGAAAAATTTCTCCAAATATCCAATCTGAACCTCCCTTGGTGCAAGCTTGCACGAGCTCTCTTTTACCCTGCTCTCACCCTGCCCTTTTCCACAAAAATTCCCTTCTCCTCCACAAAAATTCCCCTCTCCTCAAGCCCTGAAAATGAATTGAAATTTTAAAAAAGATTAAAAATGTTAATAGAGCAAACATGAGTCACATTCCATGATCTCCAAAGAGTTGGATGAGGCAAACACCCCAGGAGAGGGGATGGGATTTTAAGGAAGGTCCTGGGTTGTGTTTGACCACAATGAGACATTTTTAGCACGTCACAAAAAAAAAAGAAAAAAAAAAAATGAACCTCTCTTGGTGAACTGCTGAAGCTCTGTTCCCACTGTGGAATACACAGGCTCTGGAATTTGCCTGCTGATAATTCCATCAGTCTCCTTACTCCATGGAAAACCAGAAAAAGGGAATTTCTCACCCAGAAAGCAGCAGTGCCACCCACCCCAGAAGTGATGGAATCCTACATTCCTCTTAAAAAACTCCTGTCATTCCAAGCCTTTTCTATGGAGAGCTGGGGGTGCTCACCTGGAGAGGAGAAGGATCCAGGGAGAGCTCAGAGCCCCTTGCAGGGCCTAAAGGGGCTCCAGGAGAGCTGCAGAGGGACTGGGGACAAGGCATGGAGGGCCAGGAGCCAGGGAATGGCTTCCCAGTGCCAGAGGGCAGGGCTGGATGGGAGATTGGGCAGGAATTGTTCCCTGGCAGGGTGGGCAGGCCCTGGCACAGGGTGCCCAGAGCAGCTGGGGCTGCCCCTGGATCCCTGGCAGTGCCCAAGGCCAGGCTGGACATTGGGGCTTGGAGCAGCCTGGCACAGTGGGAGGTGTCCCTGCCATGGCAGGGCTGGCTCTGGATGGGCTTTAGGGTCCCTCCCAACCTGTCTTTTTGAAGTGCCCCCATCATCACAATTAATCTTTTCATTTGAATTTTGCAACTAATTTAAAAGAAAAAATCCTACCCCTGACTCTTCTGATGGAAAAGAGGTTTGGGTTGCTTGGGAATTTTCACTGGATGTGAGGTCTGTATTCCTCCACCTCGTTTGTTTTCACCTGGATTTATGGACATTTTAATTTTTTCAGGAAGTAGAGCCTTGGAATGGTTTGGGATGGAAAGGACCTTAAAGCCCATCCAGTGCCACCCCTGCCACGGCAGGGACACCTCCCACTGTCCCAGGCTGCTCCCAGCCCCAATGTCCAGCCTGGCCTTGGGCACTGCCAGGGATCCAGGGGCAGCCCCAGCTGCTCTGGGCACCCTGTGCCAGGGCCTGCCCACCCTCCCAGGGAACAATTCCTGCCCAATCTCCCATCCAGCCCTGCCCTCTGGCACTGGGAAGCCATTCCCTGGCTCCTGGCCCTCCAGCCCTTGGGAATTGTCTCTCTCCAGCTTTCCTGCAGCTCCTTCAGGCCCTGCAAGGCCACACTGAGCTCAGCCCAAAGCTTCTCCTCTCCAGGCTGAACAATCCCAGCTCTCGCAGCCTTTCCTCCCAGCAGAGCTGCTCCATCCCTCTAAAAGAGTGAAGATTGTATTTTTAAAATCTGTTCTATTTTACTTGGGACAAGCAAACAGCTCCATTGTCCCTTTTGCACCTTAAAAATCAAGAGATTAAAGTGCCCACAGACCTGGGTAGAACAAAAGATCATTGAATCATAAAAGATCACAGAATCCCAGACTGCTTTGGGTTGGGAGGGACCTTAAAGCCCACCCAGCCCCACCCCTGCCATGGCAGGGACACCTCCCACTGTCCCAGGCTGCTCCCAGCCCCAATGTCCAGCCTGGCCTTGGGCACTGCCAGGGATCCAGGAGCAGCCCCAGCTCCCTCTGTGCCAGTGCAAGGTGAGAGGAGCAGTTCTATGTAGAAGAAGCTTTGCTCCCTGTGGGGTTTTGCCCTCTCTTTCCCACCCACTGGTTTTCCTAAACTCTTTTCCCATTTGCCTGAGCAGGCACCTGGCCCTGGGTGTTCTGAATACCCTCGAGGTGCTGGATTCTCCCTCCCTGCCCCCATGGGATCACTGGGCCCACACCTCTCCCTTGCCACGAGAAGGAAGCCACAGAAACCTCATCTCTCACCCCTTTGAACCCTCCCTTCCTGGCCCAGTTTTAGCAGAACTGGAGCACAGCTTTGCCATATTTTTGTGGAAACAAACAATTGGGGAGCACCAGAGCTTGGTGCTCTCGGGAAAGCAGAGTAAGGAACAGAAAAGTCAGGAAAAGGAAACACTTCAGTCCTCAGCGTCTTCCCTTCGCCTCCGGAGCAGGGCTGGGAGTGCAGAGCACATGTGGCTGTTTTCCTGGCGCTGCTTCCCAGATTTTTCAGTCTGGAGAAGGCAGGTGATGGATTAGTCAGCTACTGAAGGAGCTGTTAAATGTGGCTGCAGAGAGCTGCTCTCCCCCAAGTGCCGCTGGTATCTCAGAGGAGCAGGATTCCCTCGGGATGTTTGCTGACCCGAAAGACTTCTCTGCCTCACCCTTAAATTTGGGGGCTGCTTTGCTCTGTCTCCCTCAGGGCCAGGCATCTTTGTCCAATCAAGCTTGAATTAGGTCACTCTTAACCAGTGTCAACTTGGAGGAGCCTTGCTGAAGCTGGCAGTCTGAAAAAACAACAACAACAAAAAAAAATGGAAATATTTTCCATGCCACAGAGACTATTGGTCTGTGACCCACCAAAATATCCAAAATCCAGATGCATCAGACCAATTCTGATGAAGTTGGCATGGTCTTATCTGGGTCAATTGTCTTAACAAGACATTATGTCACCCGTTAGGGGAAAATACAATCTAAACCCCCTAAAAATAACTAATGGGAAAAACCTTGCACAACAAAGCCAGTGGCACATCAGAAAAATAAAAATAAATTCAGACTCATGATATATTCAATCATCTGTATTTATTCCTCTGCTAATCTAAAAACAGGAGAATGTTCTTTTTCTTCTTGGAAACGAGGCAATTCTGGAAAATTTCATATTTTAGGCAGCTCTTTGAACAGCTTTTCTCCTAAAACTTCAATTTTGTTATTTGTTAGGAGGAAAGCCATTGGAATGAAAGAAATTTGCATTGGATATAAGTTATTTTACCATACCAGCTCTGTCCTCTGGGCTCTCCCAACAGGCACCAGAGGAACCCAATTTTTGTGTTTTGCCACAGAAGGAGAACTTGGATTTTATGCCAATCCCTCTGAAGAAGATGGGAATGAAGACAAGGAAGAAGGGAAAGGCAGAGGGATCTCCAGGTGTGTTGTGTCCATGCAGAGCATCCTGCACATGGAAATATTTTGCAGTGGTGATGGATGAAGCCTTCAAAATCATGGAAGCATTGGAACTGAAGTTATCCAGACACCAGCTTCCAGGGGTTTTGTGAGAAAAATCCATGGATGGAAAAACCTGAGGCGGGAGAGCTCCAAAACAGCATCCTGCAGGTTCCTCCCGATCTCTGCTCCCGGGGACAGGGACAGCAGCCAGGGAGCGGCTGGAGCTGGGCCAGGGCAGGGTTAGGTTGGATTTTAGGGAAAGGTTCTTCCCCCAGAGGCTGCTGGGCACTGCCCAGGCTCCCCAGGGAATGGGCACGGCCCCGAGGCTGCCAGAGCTCCAGGAGCGTTTGGACAGCGCTGCCAGGGATGCCCAGGCTGGGATTGGTGGGGTGTCCGTGCAGGGCCAGGGGTGGGACTGGGTAATCCTGTGGGTCCGTTTCACCCAGGAATTCCAGGATTCCATGAAATTGGTGTTGAATCCAACCACATGGGGAGTTTTTCTAGCCCAGCTGGAATTGGAGAGGAAAAAGGCGAAGCAATGATAGAACTGCAAAGAGGGGCTCTGTGTCTGTGGTGCTGTGGAAACCAAAGAGATCCTGTGGTTCTTCATCTCAGCAGAATCCAGAAAACCCACGAATTTTTCATTGAGGGGATACCCTGGAGCACAGAGATAATGGAATCATGGAATGGTTTGGGTGGAAAGGGACCTCAAAGCCCATCCAGTGCCACCCCTGCCATGGCAGGGACACCTCCCACTGTGCCAGGCTGCTCCAAGCCCCAATGTCCAGCCTGGCCTTGGGCACTGCCAGGGATCCAGGGGCAGCCCCAGCTGCTCTGGGCACCCTGTGCCAGGGCCTGCCCACCCTCCCAGGGAACAATTCCTGCCCAAAAATCCCATCTAAAGTTCCTCTCAGCTTAAGGCCATTCCCTGGGTCCTATCACTACAAGCCCTCATGAAAGATAAAACATTGCAGATGTCTTGGAGTTCTTGAGACTCTTGAAAACGGTTGTTTGAAGCTTTTTTCTTTTGCTAAATGGATTTGAGATTTACTTGGATTAGGGCCTTAATAAATACCTGCAGTGTTTGTCTTTCATCTGGGAAATGTTTGCCTGCTTTTAAAAAGGCTGTTCTTGTTTGCTCCAGTGTTGTCATGTTGATGGGAGCCTTTGGAAACATGAATTCTGCCCTTTATTCAGTCAAAGGATTTGGAAACCTTAGGCTCCAACTCGCCTCAAATCTAACTGGGAGTAATCCAGAGTAGCATGATTTTATTTCATTGCTGGGGAAGCAGCAGGAGAGCAGCTCCTTGACAATTTTTGATGTCTGGATGACTTTTTTATGTGCCTCAGGACAGTTTGTGGTAGTGTAGCTATTATTTTTAAAGCTCAGCCCTGGCCAGAGAGAGGCTGTGCTGCTCCACGTGGGTGCTTCCCTGGGAGGAGATGATTCCTCCTTCTGCCCCTCTGCCCCATCCTCGTGAGATCCCACCTGGAGTGCAGCTTCCAGCACTGAGATCCCAGCACAGGAAGGATCTGGAGCTGCTGGAGAGAGTCCAGAGGAGGCCACAGAGATGGAGGCCTCTGGAGCCAGGCTGGGAGAGCTGGGATTGTTCACCTGGGGAGGAAAAAGATCCAGGGAGAGCTCAGAGCCCCTTCCAGAGCCTAAAGGGGCTCCAGGAGAGCTGCAGAGGGACTGGGGACAAGGCATGGAGGGCCAGGAGCCAGGGAATGGCTTTCCAGTGCCAGAGGGCAGGGCTGGATGGGAGATTGGGCAGGAATTGTTCCCTGGCAGGGTGGGCAGGCCCTGGCACAGGGTGCCCAGAGCAGCTGGGGCTGCCCCTGGATCCCTGGCAGTGCCCAAGGCCAGGCTGGACATTGGGGCTGGGAGCAGCCTGGCACAGTGGGAGGTGTCCCTGCCATGGCAGGGGTGGCACTGGATGGGATTTAAGGTCATCTCCAACCCAATCCAACACCTTCCCATTTCCCTGCCGTGAGGGCACAGCCACATGGGTTTAGGGCCTGGCTGTGCACCATGGGGAGGGTTTCTCACCAACAAAGCCCAGGTGGAAGCTGCTGGTGGCACTGTCAGGACCTGCTGGTGTGAGGTGGGGTGGAAGGTGCCCAGAGGTGACCAAAGGTGAGACAGTGCCAGGCTGCCGGGGGAAGGACAGGGCAGTGCCAGCCCGGCAGGGAGACACTTTTCCAGGGCCATTATTGACAGTCCCTTTGCAGAGCCATAATGAACTCCTGGGAATAAATCCGTGGCGGGACAGCTCCTGGACCTGGGGATTTTCCACCCTGTGCAGCTCCCGGATGGTCAGCACAGGGACAGCAGGGACAGCAGGGACAGCAGGATGTGCTTCCTCTCCCCTTTGGGAAGCGCTGGTGGAGCCGGCTTGGCTCTGCTTCAGTTCAGGACTGTGACCTCTCTTCTCCAAGGGACACTTTGGCAGCTTTCTGGTGTCCTCCAGGCCGGTGGTTTCACTCCAAGGAGCTGTGAAGGTCACGGGGCTGCTCTGGTGCCACCACCCTCCCTTCAACACTCCTGCCTTTGTCACCTGATCCCTCAGGACTGTGGGGATGGGACTGGGTTTCTTCCTGCCGATGAAAACAGCTGGGAGTGAAGGGTTTGTTCTGCTCTCAAATCTTATCAAAGAACTGTATCGAACTTTAAAACAGAGAATTAGTAGGTTGTGAGGCGATTTTGACACTGAACTGGGTGGCTGCAGCGGTTCTGGACAGCTCAGTCCTGGGAGTGAAGGTGAATTTTAGACCTGCGGTGTGCAAATCTCACAGGGTAATTAGTAGAAATTAATAAGATTTACTGCTTGCTTTTGAAGAATCCTCTTTCTCTGGCCGCAAATAATGAGTCCCCTTTGCACGACCCTTATCTACTCATATGACCAAAAAACAGATGGAAAAAGCAAGGAGAAAAGAGGGAAACAAAGGATGTGAAAGGATCTTGATCATCCAATAACCCCAGGTGTTGACGTGCTGTCCACCTGCTCCTTCTCAGGTGATTTGTAGGCACCAACAATTGTTCAGCAATTTTTTTCCACAAAAATCTCTTTGGATGCAGCCTTCAGTTGTCTTTTTCCCCTTCATTTTTTTCTCCCAGAGCAGGGCAGCAGCCAAGTCAGTCTCAGACACACAAAGAAGAAACCAGAAGGTCCATGCCAGAGTGGGGAGTAAACAGGGAAAGTGTTGTGTGATCCTGAGAGCTGTCAGGTGCCAGGCTGAGCAGTTTGGGCACACGGAGGTGTTATTCTCCATGTCACTTTAATAGCTGATGATTAAATCAGAAGGGAAAGAGGGCAGGCAAAGGGATTTTATTATTAAAGGGGATAAGAAGGAAAAATTGTGTGATCTCCTAGGACAGATCACACGCCCAGGGCTAAACTTGTCACAACAGAATCAGGTTGATTCATGAGGCCATGTGCTGGGTGTAATTAGACCTTATTTAAAAATGAAAAAAAGAAAAGAAAGAAGGAGTTTAAGGTTGAGCCACACCAGAGCTCAATCCTGCCCAAATTAGGGAGGAAGAAACTCAGCTGAAGGGCCCTGAGTCGCAGAGCTCCTCGTGGCCAAACCAAGATTCCTCAGGATGGTCCAGGCAGAATGTTCTGGAAATGAAACACACCCAGAGGCAGCTGTGGTTCTCACAAAGCCACCAAAGCAGCCACCCCCAGCCCCACACCCCATGGTGGCTCTCGAGTGCTCCCATGAGAGCCGGGGATTTTGGGACTGCCCAGAACCTGGGCAGAGCTGGAAAAGAGTCCCCCTCCATCTGCTGAACAGCACAGGGCAGGATGGAGCCAAGAGATGACTTAATTCCTGTGGAAACAGCCCGAGTTTTTCCAGAGTGGCTGAGCATCCTCCTGAGATCAGAGCAGGGGGGAGATGCCGGCACTCGGCCCCGCCGGGAGCACGGAGAAGGGCCGAGCTCCTCCCTGTGCTCAGGAGCTGGGAAGGGCTGCCAGGTCCTGCACAGCTTCACTTCCCGTTCCTGCAAAACTCAGCCGTGCCTGGAGGGATTCAACCTAATCCTTTCTGAAGCAGGGAGACTTCAGCCTGAGCAGAGGATGGCTCCTAAATGTAGGGATGGGGGATAATGGGATTCAAAACCACAGCCTTGCAGCTGGAAGTGGAACCTCTGCTGCCCCGGAGCTTTGTGAGCTGGGATCAGGAGTGGGAGGTGAAATTTGGCTGCTGGTGCCTCTGTCCCATCCCCACACCTGCAGTGTTTCTGGGCACGGAATTCCTGAGCTTTCTCTACCAAACAGCGGAAGTTCAGCCCCTTCCACACTGCTTAATCCAATTATTTGTCCCCCTCTCTCTTGTCCTGGGTTAAGTGGTGATTATTGATAAGGTTCCCCTCCTCTGCCGGCTCCCCTTCACCCAAACCACCCCTCAGAGGGAGGATTCCAGCTGGGCGACTCCTGCCTGCAAAGCTTCTGTTCCCAATTCCATCTGGGAATGCAGTGGGGAGAAGGCACGGAGGGCACTGGCTGGGAAGGGACACAGACAGCCTGGGCTGCCAGAAGTGTTGGGAAACATCCTGATCCCTTTCCATGCTCACAGATGCCTGGCAGAGCCTGGCCATGCCTCACTGATGGCACCATCGAGTGTCTGGAATTCTGTCAGTTAGAAATGTGCATATTGGAGGTGATTTCTGTTCCCATAAAATCCCAGAGTCCCTGAGGCTGGAAAAGCCCTCCCAGCCCAGCGAGGCCCAGCTGTGCCCCATGCCCACCTTGTCCCCAGCCCAGAGCACTGAGTGCCACCTCCAGCCCTTCCTGGGACACCTCCAGGGATGGGCACTCCAAACCTCCCTGGGCAGCTCCTGCCAAGGCCTGAGCTCCCTTTCCATGGGGAAATTCCTCCTGATGAAGAATTTCTTCCACATGAGTGAATTGCACCATTAAACATCAAACAGCTTTTGTCACCATTTTCTTCCAATAGAGAGCCTGGTCCAAAAGTGTGTTTTGCCCAATTATTCCAGCTTTTCTCCCCATTTCCCCTTCCACAGAGATTGGCTCTTGCCTGATGTGTTTGCCTTTGCTGGTGTCATGGTCACAGCCCTGTCATGGTCACAGCCCAGCACAGATGTCATTGTCCCTCAGCCTGGTGACTTAGCAGGGCTGGCATCACTGCACTGGGCAGCAGAGCCCTGCTCTGAACAGAAATTGCTGATCATCAATGGTCTGGTTGGCCCAGTGCCAGCTGATTCTGTAACACCAGAATGGATAAGCCAGCAACAACGTGGTGTTTGTGAGCCCACAGAGGGACAGGCCTGAAAGAGCAGAGGAGGCTCAGGGGGGACCTCACTGCTCCCCACAAGTCCCTGCCAGGAGGGGCAGTGAGGGGGGGTCGGGCTCTGCTGCCGTGTGCCAAGGGAAAGGAGGAGAGGAAATGGCCTCAAATGGCACCAGGGGAGGCTCAGGGTGGAGATTGGAAACAATTTTTCCCTGCCAGAGTGGTGAGGCCTTGGGATGAGCTGCCCAGGGAGTGCTGGAGTCACTGTCTCTGGGAGTGCTCAGGAGGAGTCTGGATGTGGCCCTTGGGGACAGGCTTTGGGGTGCTGCTGGTGCTGCTGGGGTGGCACTGGGTGATCCTGGAGGGCTCTGCCAACCCTGGTGATTCTGGGATTCTGAGAAGATCCAGCACTTCTTTAACTCCACCTTTAGGGCAGGTTGGATAAATCAAAGCTCTCTGATGCTGCCCTGGGACAGGGTTTTGCTGATCTCAGTCCATCAAACTCCTCCCTCCATCATCATTCCCTGCTGATGTCCTGCTCTGCCCAGATGGCCTCATGGTCACTCCAATGACCATGTGGCCACACAAGCACTGGAGTGACCACCAGGAGGTCACGGTGGAGCGGAACATCAACAGGAATGTGCGTGTGGGGAAAGAGGAGCCAGGAATGTGCAGCAGAGGGAAAAGCTGGACCGGGTGGTGACCACAGAGCCCCTCAGGCACAGCAGTGGGGCTGATGGCACCCTGGAATGACAAAATCCGAGGGGCCATGGCCCAGCCACCTCTGCCTTGTGGCACATCAGGGTTTGAGAGGAGAGTAAAGATGTCCTGGGAGTTTGATGTCAGGGACAAGATGAATGTGAACGTGACAGGGATTTGGTCAGAGGGATGGAGCAGCTCTGCTGGGAGGAAAGGCTGCGAGAGCTGGGATTGTTCAGCCTGGAGAGGAGAAGCTTTGGGCTGAGCTCAGTGTGGCCTTGCAGGGCCTGAAGGAGCTGCAGGAAAGCTGGAGAGAGACAATTCCCAAGGCATGGAGGGCCAGGAGCCAGGGAATGGCTTCCCAGTGCCAGAGGGCAGGGCTGGATGGGAGATTGGGCAGGAATTGTTCCCTGGGAGGGTGGGCAGGCCCTGGCACAGGGTGCCCAGAGCAGCTGGGGCTGCCCCTGGATCCCTGGCAGTGCCCAAGGCCAGGCTGGACATTGGGGCTTGGAGCAGCCTGGGATGGTGGGAGGTGTCCCTGCCATGGCAGGGGTGGCACTGGATGGGCTTTGAGGTCCCTTCCAACCCAGGCCATGCTGTGATTCCAGGACTCCTCCAGGTGGCTGAGGGGGTTTTCATTCCCTTTTCACCCCATAAATGCAGGGTCTGGACTGGTCCCCAGCTGTCTGTCCCTGCTCAGACCTGGCTCTTTGGAATATCGATGTTTGTGCACCACAAGAAACACGGAACTGAATCCTGCTTTCTCCTCAGCATTGATCCTTAAATAGGAAAAGAACAAACCATAGAGCAGAAACTCCATATCCATGGAAACATGGTGCTGCAGCTCCTACGAGTCAACAAACACACCAGGAATTATTGTGCTGTCATTCTTACAACTCCATCACTTAATGGTGTTAAGAGACCCTTGGCTCCTCCGGTTGATTGTTATCTGTCGTTCCTGCTTAAATAACACTGTCAGAAGGATATCGCTGCCTGAAATTTCGTGTTCTCATTCCCAAAGTAACACCTACCACACGCTGCTGGATTAAGTGTTATTTGAAGTTTAAAATTAGATGGATAGACAGATAAATAGGTGGATATTTGGTCTCTTTGTTCCCTCCCAGATATTTTGTCTCTTTTTTTTTCCCCCTCACAATAATTTTTTAACTGAAGATACAAACGAGTTCTGTGGTTTTATTGTAACCCTGATAAAGCTTTTTTCACTCAATTTTTTTTGTGTCGGGTTGGTCTCTCACTCAGAGGTGAAAGCAGCTTTTTGGAAATTAGAAGCAAAACCAGCATTTCAAAACTGAAAAGGCAGCAAGAATCTGGGTCTGGCAGAGCTGATTTATGCACAAAGATGCTTTTTTTTTTACTGGTGTGACTGGTTTGAACACTGCTCCTGGGAATGGTGGCTTTTCTGGTTATCTCAGAGCTTTGGGGGACAAATTTGGATGACTTTGGACACGGGCATGGGATAAGACCAGGGGAATGGGTTTAAGGTGAAGGAGGGCAGGGTTAGATGGGACATTGGGGAGAAATTCTTCCCTGTGAGAGTGCGGAGGCCCTGGCAGAGAAAAACTGTGGCTGCCCCATCCCTGGAAGTGTCCAAGAGCAGCTTGGATGGGGCTTGGAGCAGCCTGGGACAGTGGAAGGTGTCCCTGCCATGGCAGGGGTGGCACTGGATGGGCTTTGAGATCCCATTTTGGCTTCCAACCCAAACCCTTCTGGGATTCCCCGTATGGAACAAACTCGGTTTATCCATCAGTTGATGGCAGCCAAAGAAGTGTTGGAAAACCCATCCCAAATCCCGGGGAGAAGGAATGAGAAGGTCTGATCTCCTTAGCAGAGCCCGCAGGAGATTCCTGAGTGCACCGAGTGGTCCCACAACTGCCACACAAAGGGCTCATAAACAAGGGAACCTTTATTGCAGCGAAGTTTCCACTGCAGCCAGTCCTCCCCTGGTCCATAAAAGGGCATAAATTGGCTCTTTCATTCCAGAAAAATAAAATGCCTTCCCACTTGATAGCACCAAGCCAGGAGCCAGCTCTGCTTTAAGGTGTTTACAGGATTAGGCACTCGGGGAAGGCAGGGGAGGAGGAGGAGGAGGAGGAGGAGGAGGAGGAGGAGGAGGAGGAGGAGGAGAAGGAGGAGGAGCCCAGGCTGCCCTGGATGCTGCCTCACCTGCCTGGCCCCACACCCTCCATTGTTTTCATCTCAAAAAACCCCAAACAAAACCACCTTCGTGCTTTAAAAACCACCAGAAAAAGAGCCCCACTGAGAAATCTGCCGGGTTTCTTGCAGCCTGACGAGAGGAGAAGGTCCTCTTTAAGGTTTAGTTTCAAGAGTTCCAAGGCTTTTCTTCTTCTTCTTCTTCTTCTTCTTCTTCTTCTTCTTCTTCTTCTTCTTCTTCTTCTTCTTCTTCTTCTTTTTGGTTTTTCGCATGAGAAAATAACTCGGCATTCCAACGGCATCACTTGGCAGGAGGGGGATCGGAGAGCTCCAGTTGGAGGTTCAATAAATCAGGACAAGAATTGGCTCTGTCACTCCATAAACTCTTGGGCATTCGCTTTTCCTACCCTTCTGGAAGTGGCTGGCTGCTCTCTCAGGCACGCTGCTGGTGACGCAGCCACGGTTTCATCACGACACGCTCCGCCGAAGGAAAAAGCAGGAGCACATTTGTGTGCCACAAAGACAAGTGGATTTTTCACGGGCTTTGTCACAGCCTAATGAAAATGGAAGAGTTTGTTTCACCTTTCCAGGATTCCCTCGCTTTTCTTTCGGTTTAGTTTTTAATTATTTGGAAAAATCCGAAGGCAATCTGACACCTCGCAGCGGGCGCTGCTGTGAACATGATCTTTCTGTGCTGGTGTGTGGAAAGAATGCACAACAAAGGAGCTACAAAAGCTTTGTAAATATACATTGCCTGCTCTGGCAGAGAATATTCTGTCTGATTAGCTCCCTGCTCCTGCTGTAAATTATATTCCCCTTGCACTGAACAGTTCAAGCCCTCCTGAACCCAATTAAAAGCTTCTCAGGTGTGCCCAGCGAGCAAAGTTTGGATGCTGCTGTGCCCGTGCATGAGGGGCATCAGGAATTTCTGTCCTTAGAGCTCTTAAACCTGAGCATAATTCTGCATCCATGGAGGGCCTGCGTGTTTTCCCAGCCCCAGAGGCTCTTGCTATATGAAAGCATCATTGTTTCTCCAAATGTTATGGCAAAAGCATGACTGGAATTGCAGCGTTTCTAAATATTTTGCCTAATTAGTCTGTTGGGAAGAATTTGAACTCCACTTGTCCTGGATGTGAATGTGAAGTGTTGACTAAAACCCCACACATGTTTGCTGGCCAGCAGGGTCAGTATCCCCAGACAGCTGCAAATCCCAAGGGACACTGTTCAGGGATCCTTCCTTCCCAGCCTTTACATCTTGGTGGGGTTTTTGGACTCTGAACCAGGAGTGACTCGAATTCCAAGCTCAGGGCTTCCTCCCCTGGCTTAGAAGCAAAACTGAAGGCATTTCCATATTCAATAACCCAGGGAAGGATTATATCCTGAAAACCCAGCTGTTCCCTCTGCTGGCTCTGTCAGAGGAGCATCCCCTGACAGAGGGATGTTTATAAGGTGTTATTCCTCACCTTATTCAGCCCAAAATTTACTTTCTGTGGTAGAAAAAGCAGCTGCTTTCCACAGGAGAGAAGGGCTGGAGCAAGGGGCTCTGCCTGCCATTCCACAGGGATTACTGGGAGGGCTGGAAACGGTGGAGCAAGGGGGTATCAAAGGGTTTTGTCACTGTACTGGTCTTTAAGGTCGCCTCCAACCCAAGCCATTCCCCTTCTGCCCAGAATTGTCCTGGTCAGCTGAGACAAGGGCTTCTGCTCTGTGAGATCCTCACAGAGCTCTGGGCACCAAAACCTTTTCCAGGTCCCCCTTCTGGGTGACTTTGGTTGCCTGTTACACCACACCTGGATCGTGCTCACCTGCAGCTGAATCCCGCCCAGCTCGGGCAGCTGATCCAGGCACTGATCCCTTCCAGAGCAAGGAAGGCCCAGAACTCGTCCCACAATTTCCTGTCCATGGGTTAAATTCCTGTGCAAGCCAAAATTCCCAGTGCTGAGGTGTGTGGGTGTGCAATGAGCACAGGATCATGGAATCATGGAGTGGTTTGGGTGGGAAGGGACCTCAAAGCTCATCTTGTTCCATCCCCTGCCATGGCAGGGACACCTCCCACTGTCCCAGGCTGCTCCAAGCCCCAATGTCCAGACTGGTCTTGGGCACTGCCAGGGATCCAGGGGCAGCCCCAGCTGCTCTGGGCACCCTGTGCCAGGGCCTGCCCACCCTGCCAGGGAACAATTCCTGCCCAATCTCCCATCCAGCCCTGCCCTCTGGCACTGGGAAGCCATTCCCTGGCTCCTGGCCCTCCATGCCCAAACCCACGGGCTGAGCTGCTGTCACCTGGTGAATGAATTAACAAATTCCTAATAAATTCTGTTCCCATTAGGTTCACTCCTGCCTCCCACTGCTGTTCCCTCCTCCTGTTGCTCCCAGCCAGCCTGACCCCCCTTTGCCCCTCTCTGTCTCAACCCTTTCCCACCTGAGGAACACAAAATCCCAGCTTCCCACCTCCTGCTTCCCGTTTTGCCCTCATCCCTCACCACGAGGGTCCTGCTCTCCAGAGGCAGGACCTGCTGCTGGCTGTGTCCCTCTGGAAAAGCCAGGACAGGGCAGAGTTATCGCACTGATAGCAGGGGACAAGGTCACCTGGAAAGCTTCAACGAGCAGAGGAAGCCACAGGACCTCACTGGGCCCACAGGAAGTTTTACAGCTCCAGGGTTATTTTCTGCTCCCATTTTCACACCTGGCTATGGATGGACTGGCAGGGCAGTGACGATTCTTCCAAGCCACCTTTTTATGAGTCTCTGGAAACACTTGGGAACAGAGGAAATGGGCCTGCCTGGCTCCCAACTTGGGAGCCACAGCATTTTTTCCTCAGCAGCCAGCACTAATTCCAGTCCCACAGCCCAGCTCTAATTCCAGTCCCACAGACGTGGGGAGGGAAAAGGAGACAATGGGAGCTGCTGCTCCAGAGGGGAGAGGGAAGAGCTCGCAAGAGCGCGAAGGGCCTGGTTTGTAATTCCAGCTCTGGATACCCCTCCTGCCCCCACTGGCAAACCAGAGCCATTCCCAGCTGCTTTCACCCTCAGTGAACTTTGGCAGCGGCCTTGGGCCACTTCAGTCGGTCACAAGTTGTTACCTTGTTCTAGAAGGGTCCAGAATCCTGGGATGGGTCAGGCTGGAAGGGCCCACAGTGGCCACCTGCTCCCACCTCTGGGCCATCCCAGAGCCCAGGGCCCAGGAGTGTGGATATTCTGGAATATCCCCGGGGAGGAGGCTCCAGCCCCTCTCTGGGCTCTGTTCCAGCCCGGGCCCTGCCCAGGGCAGCAGTTCTGCCTCCTGTGCAGGGCAATTGCCGGGCTCAGGCCCTGCCCGTGGCTCTGGTGCCGCTGCCGGGCCCCGGAGCAGAGCCCGGGCCCTGCCCTGAGCCCTCCCTGCAGCCAGGGACAGCCGGGGCTGAGGGCCCCTCTCAGCTGGGGCTCCTCTCGAGGCTGAGCAGCCCCGGCTCCCTCAGCCTGTGCTGGGCATTCCAAGAGCCAAACTCCTGTAATCCATGCTGGGGGTGTTTGGAATCCTGTACACCGTGACGATGGATTGGTCACACACAAATAAATAAACACCTCGGGAATCAGCGTGTGGGAAATCCAGAAAAAGGAGAGTGAGGCGTCAAAATTAGCAAGGAACTAAAACTGGGGGAAATTCCTCCTTAAGGGGGAAAACCAGCCAAGAAATCGTGCATTAGTGCAGCTTGTAAAATCAGCAACCTGTTGTGCCTGATCTTGTAAGGCTGGGAGCAGCTTTCCCACTTCCCTGGGCTCCCCTGGGCTTGTTAACACAAGCTCTGCCATTCCTTTTCCAAGGAATTTCAATGCATGAATTTCTTCTTCATTTTACTGTGGTCAGGGTTAATTCTCTGAGAAGAGGGTGCTGCAGGTAAAGCATCTTTTAGCCCCATCAGGGAATTTTATCCATAAAACATCCCTGGGTTTTACACTTGGAGCAGGAAATAACCATGAGCTCTCCAAGGTCTCCGGGAGGTGCCGCTTAACAAACGCAGGAGAATTTCTGCCTTCAGAACCTCTTCTCCTCGAGTCAATAAAGCACTGAGCGGTCTCATTTCTGCACAGAGCTCATGTTTGTGGTCAATTATTCTTTGGTTATGTTCTCATGTGCCCCAAGGCTCCTACCCAGGAGCTGCAATGTGCTCTTTTATTTCAGGAAGTTTCCAGAGAGGGTTGTAGCAAATGGCCCGTGGCAACCCCTCCTGCTAATCTTTCACACGCTCCAGAACTTTGGGTTAAAGGGAGGACAAATCCCTTCCTCGTGTAATTGATAAGTTCCTCCTTTCACTTCCCCAAATTTTCTTCATAAAAACCAGAATTTGGCCATTCTGCACAGCTTTGTTACAGCTGTTGGTGGCCTTGCTGTGGTCAGTGCCACCGGGTCTGTGTGAGTCTCATCCTTCACGACAACACTCACCAGTTTCTGCTCCCCGTGTTCCTAAGGATTCCCCAGCCTGGGATTGTCTTTCCAAGAGTGAACTGGGGTTTAGGATGCCTCATTTCTGAGGGGTCGTGTGGATGGAATGGATGGACGATGGAAAATGGACAATGTGATGGAAACGATTCATCCAGTGATTCCCAGACAGCTCAAACTCCAACACAAATCCTGGAGGGACAGGACACGGGGAATGGTTTTAAACTGCCAGAGGGTGGGAATAGATGGGATTTTGGGCAGGAATTGTTCCCTGGAAGGGTGGGCAGGCCCTGGCACAGGGTGCCCAGAGCAGCTGGGGCTGCCCTTGGATCCCTGGCAGTGCCCAAGGCCAGGCTGGACATTGGGGCTTGGAGCAGCCTGGGACAGTGGGAGGTGTCCCTGCCATGGCAGGGGTGGCACTGGATGGGCTTTGAGGTCCCTTCCAACCCAAACCCTTCCATGGGTCTCTGAGATACCTGGGATTTTAATTTTGGACCAGAGGAGTCCTCAGATCTGCCCAGCAGAAATCCAGGCTGACGTGAACCCTGCTTGTAGGGCTGCAGAGTGGGTGCTGATCCTGAAAGTTGTCACTTCCTTCTGGCTTTTCTTCTTGGAAATCACTTCAAATATCGATACGCCTCATCAGGGAAGTGGCACTTGGGGACAAGGTTCAGGTGATGCTGGTGATGCTGGGGTGACAGTGGGACTGGATGAGCCTGAAGGGCTCTTCCCACCCTGATGTCTCTGGGATTGTGTCAGATCGTTTGGCTGACCGTGGTTTAGTCTCCTTGGGGTGTTTCTGTTTGATAGGCAAGGTGCCTGAGAGTGGCAAACTTCAGCAAATTTACATTTTCTTACTCAGTATCAGCCTGGCTGTGAGTTCAGAGGGGCTCTTCCAACTCCTTGGATGTGCACCTGAGTTCTGGAGCACCTGCCTACAAGATGGGAACAGGGAACACAAATAGACAGCAAGGGGAGGCATTGATTCATGTTAATTTGTAAAACAGAGGCTTTAACAAGTCTTTGATAGCAGTGATTCCTGGGACCGAGTCCATCTGAGATGATGAACTCATAAATAACATTTGGGGTCTAAATTAAGAGCTGGATTGTGGCGTTGGCTGCCCCTGAGTAAGAGGGTAGGGCAGCACAGATGGTGGAGATGCTGAGTGAGAAGTGGTGACCCTTCCTGCAGCCTCAGAGCCCAGCTGGACTCTGCTCCTCCCTACGAGATCCTGCTGGGAGCAGACTGTGCTCTGAGGCAGCTCTTGGCACCTAAAAAAGAGCCAGTGGGGCATTTCTGGTGTTAGATGTATGTCCTCAGCAGGGCAGGGATTGTCCCTCTGTGCTGGGCACTGAGAGGCCCCTCGAGGGCTGTGCCCAGTTCTGGCTCCTGCAGGAGAGCCCTGGAGGGGCTGGAGCGTGTCCAGGGCAGGGAAGGGAGCTGGGAAGGGGCTGGAGCCCCAGGAGCGGCTGAGGGAGCTGGGAAAGGGGCTCAGGCTGGAGCAAAGGAGGCTCAGGGGGGACCTTGTGGCTCTGCACAAGTCCCTGACAGGAGGGGGCAGCCGGGGGGGTCGGGCTCTGCTGCCAGGGAACAGGGACAGGAGGAGAGGGAACGGCCTCAGGCTGGGCCAGGGCAGGCTCAGGGTGGACAGCAGCAGGAATTTCCCCATGGAAAGGGAGCTCAGGCCTTGGGAAGAGCTGCCCAGGGAGGTTTGGAGTGCCCATCCCTGGAGGGACAGTGCAGGCAGCTGAGTGTCCTCGCAGGGCAGGGCTTCCCCAAAGTGGGAATGAACAGGAGGGAAGGAATATGTGACCTTCCAGCCTGGAGCTCTTGTGCCATGGGGCTGGTGGGAGGCTTTAGCAAGGCTCCACTGCCCAGGGCTGTGGGTGTCCTTAGGAACGCTGGGAACAGAAGCCAGTGGGCCAGATAGGCACCAAAATCCACATTAACACTTCTCCAACAGCAGGGAAAACACGGGAAGTGACTGCTCTGCAGAAGTTCTGTGTGGAAGCCGGGCTGGAAGTGGAGGGATTTGGGGCCACGGTGACATAATGCACACCAGGGAGGGGCAGAGTGTGCAGGGTCTGTGCACAAGCCAGCCTTGGGTGTGCTTAAGCTAGGCCTAAAATAAAAGTACAGCTCATCTCACTTCTTATTCTGGGAGCAGGAGAAACAGAGCGAGCTCAGCAGCAGCCTCAGCGTGGCCCGAGCGTATGAGGATTCCTCCCACCCCCCTCTTGGCCATTCCTCCCCTCCTGGCAGCTCCCGGGGCTGGGAGAGGCAGAGTTTGGGAATGCAGGGACAGCGTGGTCAGGGCTTGCTTTGCACCCTCGTCGCTGCTGGGGTTCCAGTTGCACCTCAGGACAGCTCCTGGGGGTGCAAATTCCTTGTGCTGGGGAAGAGAAGGGTGAATTTATTGGCTGAAGGCCTTGATCCAAGCTTAGAATCCTGCAATCTCCTGAGCTGGAAGGACCCGCAGGGATCATTGATCCAAGCCCTGGCCCTGCACAGACACTTCAACAATCCCAGCCTGGGCATCCCTGGCAGCGCTGTCCAAACCTTCCCCATCCTCGTGTCTCTCCTTTGGACACTCTCCAAGAGCTTCAGACCTGTTTTATATTGAGATGCCCAAAACTCCAGACAGTTCTGGGCACCGAATCCAGCTGGAATCTCTCTGGGGGTGTCACAGCCCAGGTGTTCCAACCCTGGAGGTGGCAAATCCGGAGTGGAAAACCCGTGTGATGCTCACCCAGCAAAGCCCCAGCCTCCCTCCCCTCTCCCAGTGCCCCCATTCTCTTCCACAGACGAGCTGGTGGAGAGGAGAAAAAATAAATATTTTGGGCTAAGGCTGCTGAGTCATTAACCATGTGATGGAAACAATTCCTGCAGTTCTCACCCGCCAGCTCCACCTCCAGCCTCCCAGGAGCTGGGGGCTGCTGCAGTGCTGTCCCTCCTCCTCCTCCTCCTCCTCCCAGCCTTTTGTGTTCCAAGTGCTCTGTCCACAGGCAGGACTGGGATTCTGCTCCATGACTCATCCCCTGGGCACTGCAGTCCCTCTGATAACGCTCCCTGCTCAGACCTTTCACATCTAACACAGTTGGGAGGGTCTGAAATAAGGGTTTGGGGCAGGGGAGAGAGATTAACTCCCAATGGCTTCTCTTCTAGACATTTCAGTCTATAAAAATATAAATATAAAAGATGTATTTAAATGAGGAGCTGGAAACTAACTTGAAAAGGGACCTCAGCTTGGCCTCTACAATGGCAAATCTGGGTCTTCCATCTCTCCCTGCCCTTGCACCATCCTGGATGGAGGTGTGGACATCCTGCAGAGGTGGTTTGCATGGAGAAAAGCTGTTTGTGCACTTCAGGAGGTGCAGGAAGAGCTTTTGTGCATGCAAACCACCAGCTCCATTTGGCAAATGTGTCATTAAGTGGTGGTTTGTCACAGCTTTTTTGCCTTCCTCCCTTCCAAACGCCTGTGTACACAGGATTGGAATGCTCTGGGAGCTGCTGGGTGCAACAGGATTTTCAGATGCTTCAGTAATTTATATTTACTGCCATCTAACAATGAAAATGCCTTACAGTGCACAACTTCCAGCCTACTATGGATTAAAATGCATTTTGGAAATCTCCCCAGATTCCTGGCACATTTATTACGACAACTCCAAAGTACAGAGCGTTTGGGATCTTTAATCTTCCCATTCCTGTAATAAGAAAAGTTGTATAATCCATCTCTGAAGGACAAATCCTTGTGAAAATACGGCAAGTGTATCCTGAGAGCAGGATTTCTCCCTTTGAAATCCCTCATTCATATTCAGCCAGGAAAAGCCTCTCATTTTCTCCCATTATCACATTTGCTTGTTTGTTGAAAAGCACTCACGGAACTCAGCAGCCTCTTCCAGGTCCATTTTCCCTTTCCACAGCCCTTTTTCCTCCCAGCAGCTGCTTTGGGGTGGGCAAAGATGGGACCAGCGTGGTGCCCACAGGAATGAGGAGCTGGCGCTCCCCAGAGCAGCTGGGGCTGCCCCTGGATCCCTGGCAGTGCCCAAGGCCAGGCTGGACATTGGGGCTGGGAGCAGCCTGGGACAGTGGGAGGTGTCCCTGCCATGGCAGGGGTGGCACTGGATGGGCTCTGAGGTCCCTCCATCCCAAACCAGTCTGGGATTCTGGGATTCTGTGAAAATGCCATTAAACTTCAGCACTTCAGAAGTTTGGGATGGAAATGGCCCCTAAGGCCTCTGCCAGAGAAAGGTTCCTCCTTCCAGGACCTCAATAAGTTCAGCAAACAGGGAAGAGGAGGAAGCTCCACTCTCTAACCCTGCCGTTCCACCAGCTTGTCCATCCCTGGGCTTCAGCTCTCTTCCCTCTCCCAGGCCGTAGAATCATGGAGTGGTTTGGGTGGGAAGGGACCTTAAAGCTCAACTTGTTCCATCCCCTGCCATGACAGGGACACCTCCCACTGTCCCAGGCTGCTCCAAGCCCCATTGTCCAGCCTGGCCTTGGGCACTGCCAGGGATCCAGGGGCAGCCCCAGCTGCTCTGGGCACCCTGTGCCAGGGCCTGCCCACCCTCCCAGGGAACAATTCCTGCCCAATCTCCCATCCAGCCCTGCCCTCTGGCACTGGGAAGCCATTCCCTGGCTCCTGGCCCTCCATGCCTTGTCCCCAGTCCCTCTGCAGCTCTCCTGGAGCCCCTTTAGGCCCTGGAGGGGCTCTGAGCTCTCCCTGGAGCCTTCTCCTCTCCAGGTGAACACCCCCAGCTCTCCCAGCCTGGCTCCAGAGGGACACCAGCCCTGGAGGAGCTCTGTGGCTTCCTCTGGACTTGTTCCAGCAGCTCCACGTCCTTCCTGGGTGGGCCCCAGGGCTGGAGGCTCCACAGGTGGGGTCTCCCAGGGCAGAATCCCCTCCCTTGACCTGACCCAGCCCAGGATCCCTCTGCCCTCCAGGGCTGTGAGATTTTATTGCCTCTTTTCCAGCTCACCTCCAAGAACTTGGCCCCTGCAGATCCAACATATCCACGGAGGAAAATTCCACTGAACAAAGGGGGTTTCACTTTCCCCTCCTTCCCAAACACCACTCTCAGAGCAGGTGGTGCCAAGTTACATAATTGTAGATATTGGTCCTCCTTCTCTCATTCCTGGGTCCTGCACTAAAGGGACTTGTGGTCTGGAAGGGCAGCCAGAGAGCAAGAAACTCATGGATCGTTCTCCAGAGGGGAGAACAGCTGAGCTGGGCTGTGGACAAAGACCTAGGAGGAGAAGCCAGGATTTCCTGGAAAGCTCAGTTGTTCCAGGATCATCCACGGAGGGATCTTTGGATGGGACACAACATAAAAAGTCCCACTTGGATTCTCCCAGGCTTCAGCCATTGTGTGTTGCCCACTGAAATTGAGAAACCAACAGGAATCTGCTGAAACTGGAACAGTTTCCCCTGGGTGAGGTGACATTATGGAAAAAACTGGGATTGTGCCTCTCAGGACTTCAAAACTTGGAGTGCCCTTTGCTGTGTGATATTTGTGTTTATAGTTTTTATCTCGAGATAGAGCCAGAGCTGTTTCTCTCCCTGCCAAAGGGAACCATAAGATATAAATCATCCACCAAAAAGTGAGGCCTGGGGCCATTGTTTATGTGATATGGAACAATTTCATTATTGGTAATCATTTATTTTGGTAGGGCTACAAAGTGGTAAGAGCCTTTTGCGGTTTTTTTTTTTTGAAGACGGGAAAGAAAGCAAACTTAAAGCATTCCAGTTTCTTTGGCATTTTCGTGCTGGTCAGCGTTCAGATTTCATGTGAAGAGCGCAGGAATGGAAGTTAAAAAAGGTAAATTTTGCCTTACCCCTCTGCTAAAGGGCATTTGTTTGGTCCTGTGGATTTCTAAGGGTAATTTTCCTGCTGTTTCCAGTGTGGCTGTTAGAAGCCATCACCAAACAGGGCAGAGCTGCTGGTTCTTACAGGAAATGAAATTCTGCTTTGTTTTCTCTGTTGCTGTTGCACTGTGTGCTCATCCCCAGCCCACACTCAGCTTGCAGCAGGTGGAACACGGCTCCACCTCAGTTAAAGCCACCAAAACCCCAAATCCCAGGGGTGCTGGTGTTGCAGTCCACAGGTGACGCTGGTGCTGCCACCAAAGCCGTGGTGGCTCCTGGTCTGTGCTGCTCCTCCTTCACCCCCCGTTCATTCCGCCCATCTCTTCTTGCAGTGCCAGCACTGAGTGGTCCTGAAAATTAAATAAGGCCCAGAAATCCTCCATGAGCACAGAACCATGGAATCTGCTCTGCTGGAAGGGACCCACAGGGATCACCCAGTCCCACCCCTGGCCCTGCACAGACCCCCCACCAATCCCAGCCTGGGCATCCCTGGCAGCGCTGCCCAAACGCTCCTGGAGCTCTGGCAGCCTCGGGGCCGTGCCCATTCCCTGGGGAGCCTGGGCAGTGCCCAGCAGCCTCTGGGGGAAGAACCTTTCCCTAAAATCCAACCTAACCCTGCCCTGGCCCAGCTCCAGCTGCTCCCTGAGTGCTGTCCCTGTCCCAGGAGCAGAGATGGGGGATGCAGTCCCTGATGAGTCTCTCTCAGCCCCCCTGTGCTCCAGCTGGACATTCCGAGCACCCTCAGCTGCTCCTTGGTTGGCTCTTCCAGGCCCTTCCCCACCTTTGTGGCCTCCTCCAAGAGCTCTCCCTGTTCCCAAAGCACACACTGCACCCACACCTGCCTCGGGAATGACAGCACAGGTCCCCCCACGGGCTGCAGCCCCGGGTCATCCATCCGCAAATCGCCTGGGCTTTGTCTCGTTCCCTCTTCCCAGAGCGCCTGGCACACACAAAGCTCCAGACAAACAACGGCATTGCCATGGAAATGCCCGCAGCCAGCCCTGCGCATCGCTGGCACTCGCATCTCCCGACGCCTCCCGATCCTTGTGCCGGGACCAGGGAGGTGGGAATGTGTCACCGCCCCACGTGTGAGCACGGGAGCCTCAGGAGGGCTTCGGGGTGAGGGCTCCGTGCAGCACAGACAGCAAATCCCGAGCGCGGGTTGTGCCACGGGCGGCACTGCGGGGACATCGCCCGGTGCCCGTCCCTGTCCCCTGGCCCGGGCGCAGCACGGGACGGGTTTGGTGTGGCCGCTGCTGCCGCTCCTAAATCGCTGAGGAAACAAAGCGGGCATGCTGTGGGCTCCCTGTGCTAGTTCCACACCGGGGGCTGAGGGGTTGGTGGTGCCAAGGGAAAGGTGCCAGCACTGCCAGCTGCTGCCTCGCTGCAGGGGATGCTCAGGGTTTGATTCTGTGCTTTGCTGCCCCACGAACGGGAGGGAGGCGTTGGGGACCTTCTGTTTTATCTGGGATTGCCATGAGAACTTGGGAATGGGGCACGTTAGGGAGGCATCAGCAAAAGAAGTGATCCTGGGAACTGCTGATTGTGTCGGATCCTCCAGTTTCGGACAGCGAGGGAGCTGTGCAGATTCCGCTGCTCCAAACCCAGCGAAGGAGTTGCTGTTACTCGCTCGCTGAGTTCTGCTGAGAAGGGCACGAGTTGTTCTGCCTGGCAGCCTTGGAACATCTTCTTACACAACACACAGGGTTCCACATCCCGTAAAGCAACGCCACAAGTCATTGTTTCACTTTTTTGTATCTCGTTTCAACATGGGAATTGCTAAAATATTCTCTTTTTTGGTGTATCAGCACTCACAACATCTCTGCAAGGGGCTCTTTGGCTTCCAACTTCCCTGCAACCGTTGCTGTATTTTCCACAGGTTGTTTTCCAGATGTGTTTGCTGAGGGAATTGTTCTGTTGGGAAAATTTGGGACATAAATCCCTACATTTTGCTGATACAACACACAAAGTTCTGTTCTGCTTCACCTCACTCTTGGTAGCATCAAGACCATAATTGCCCTGCACTCATTGCAATTCCCACTGTCAGGTGGATCAGCTTCCACTAAAAAAAAAGGGTTGGATATATCCCAGACACTGTAACTGCTGAAACAAATCGGAAAATCCGATTTTTACCAGGATGCACTGCTGAGGATCATTGTGGTACCTCACAAACAGAATCAGAGGAGCAAGAGTATCCTGGAAGGGACCCACAGGATCATCCTGCCCTGCACAGACACCCCAACAATCCCCCCTGTGCCTGCTGAGGGACGGTCCCCTTCCACTGTCCCTTGCTGGGCAGTGGGGTGGGAGTGTTTGGGCACAGGGACACACAAGGACACGCCTGGCAGAGCTGGGCTTTGCTGCTAGGCTGTGCCTGCCCTGACTTGCTGAGCTTGGGAACTCAGGCTCAGCAGCTCCTGCTCCTGCTGGGCTGGGAAATTGGGTGTTAAATGGCACAGCAGAGCCAGCAGGGCTGCAAATGGAAAGGGAATCCTGATTTTCTTGGAAGGTAAGAAGTGAGAGGTTCTGGACACGGATTGGTGTCAATAAGAAATGATGCTGGAAATTGTTTTCATCTGTCAGAATTGTACAATCATGGAATGGTTTGGGTTCACGAGGATCCTAAAGCCCACCCAGTGCCACCCCTGCCATGGCAGGGACACCTCCCACTGTCCCAGGCTGCTCCAAGCCCCAATGTCCAGCCTGGCCTTGGGCACTGCCAGGGATCCAGGGGCAGCCCCAGCTGCTCTGGGCACCCTGTGCCAGGGCCTGCCCACCCTCCCAGGGAACAATTCCTGCCCAATCTCCCATCCAGCCCTGCCCTCTGGCACTGGGAAGCCATTCCCTGGCTCCTGGCCCTCCATGCCTTGTCCCCAGTCCCTCTGCAGCTCTCCTGGAGCCCCTTTAAGCCCTGCAAGGGGCTCTGAGCTCTCCCTTGTTGGCTGTATGGTTTTGGGGGCGTTTTTTGAGGTTGAGATCCTGAGAGAGGTTTCTGAGCTTTTATTCAACATGTGGCAGAAAGAGCTGAGCCTCTGGCCCTGGCACAGGGTGCCCAGAGCAGCTGGGGCTGCCCCTGGATCCCTGGCAGTGCCCAAGGCCAGGCTGGACATTGGGGCTTGGGGCAGCCTGGGACAGTGGGAGGTGTCCCTGCCATGGCAGGGGTAGGGCTAGGTGGGCTTTGAGGTGCCTCCAGCCCAAACTGTTCTGTGATTCCGAGATGTTGATTTTTAGGCATTCACATTTTCCTGCCTGCAGGGTTTTCTTCCAAGGCCTTTCCTTTGTTGCTTCCCAGTGAATAAAAACCCCACACTGCACAAGCTGAGCTGGAGCTTTCTCCCTCTTCCAGATGAGCCGGAGCTGGTTCCTGCAGTGCCCTGAGGAAACTTCCTGCAAATTCATGGAAAAGCTCAGGTGCCATCAAGGCACTGTCCCTGCTCCCTGAGATTGGAGCTGCCCCTGGGAAGGAGCTGCAGCCCGCGGTGAGCTCTGACCTCAGTCCTGAACCCCCAAACCTTCCACATCTGGGGAGGTTCAGCCAAATCTCCTGGCTTTTACGTTCAATTTGGAAGCCTGGGGCGGGGTGCTTGAAGGCCTCTCAAAGACATTTCACTGCTGAATTCCCATCCAGGCAGGAACACCAATTCCCAGAAATTTCAGAGCAGTCTGAGAAAACCTGTGATTCACTTCTTAAAGCCTCCTGAATTCCCAGGCGATTTAAACCCCCAGGTCGATGATATCAGTGGCATCCAACACCTGTAAGCTCCTGATCTTTGTCAAGCAGAGTAACTTTGCACAAATGGTAATCGGAGGAATTAACACCTGCATTAATCATCAGCACAAACTGAATTGGAGGCTTCTGATTATATTTTATGATGTCTGCTGCAGGCTGCACGTGCAGGAATAAGTGGATTATCCAAAAGATTTGAAATTATTCACATGGCACTGAATCCTTAATATATTGTAGCAAGGACTAAATTCCTTTGGAGTGTGGCTCCAGCGAGCACCGATTTGGGGAAAACCACGGGATCCTGTTTAGCATTTTAAATGTTGAATTTTAAATTATCACTCTGATGAAGAAAGCAAGACTAAGAGCAAGGACTTTGGTTGCCCCCCAGGACGATTTTTCTCCACCTGGCAGCACAAGAGGGAAACAAAGAAGGTGCCTGATGAATCCTTTCTGTGCCATTCCAAGAGAGAATTCCTGAATCTTGTGAAATGAATGATGTGGGATCTGCAACGCTTCTCCAAGTGAGTGGTGCTGGTGGACTGGGTGATCCTGAAGGTCTCTTTCGACCCTGTGTTTCCAGGATTTCTCATTTAGTGAATATTTCCAACATCTCCACGGTGACCTACGGAGGCTTTTTGGTTTTTCCTGGGGATTTCTTGGACAAAACCACCTGTGCATGTTCTGGATTGTGGAATCTTTAGATGGAGTCGGCCTCCAAATGGAAATCCAAACATTTCCTGTTCCATCAGAAGTCCTGCACAAGGAATCTACCCTTGGAAGCACCAGGCTTGCTGTGCCTGGAGCACAGAGGGACCTGCAGGTGGGCAACAGCTCCATGAGAGTTGGAGCGAAGTCACAATTCCAGTTGGATTCTCTGAGACCTGAAGATGCTGAAGAAATGTCTGAAATCTGCATTTTCTGCCCAGACACACTTTTTGTATGGAAAAAGGAATTTTGAATGGAAAAGGAATGAACGTCCAGAGAAACCTGGTGCAGAAATGGTCTCTGTAGGAAAGGGAGAGACAGAACCTGGCTGAACATTCTTCACTTTAATAAACTGGAATTTGGGAAGAGCCACCACGATCAGGGAAGCAGGAGACAGGTGGGCTCCACTGGAACAAGGGAGAAATCCATTTCCTTGGGGTTTTTTTTTTGCTTTTTCTCATGTATTTACCAGATTCTGAGCATTTCTGCAGGATATCAGCACTGTGAACAGCAACATGGCTTTTGCATGTGTGATTTCTAAGGGTAAAGGGATCAAACCTCATCACTCCCCTAAATTAATCTGGGTTAGGGATTCCTTGGAAAAAAATGTGGGTTTAAATCTGATTAAATTGGATCAGCTGGTTCATGATATTCTATTTGCACAACACAATTTATTAGCAGCCAACTCCTGCCCAGAGAACAGGACAAACAGCTGGAAAAACAGGGAGAGGCTTTGTGGGGGAGGCGTCATTTTAATTGCATGGAATTCCATGATCACTTCCCCAGCACAGGGAGGATTGCTCAGCACAACCTCAGAACCCTCTGGAAGGAGCTGAAGTGGCAACTCAGCCAATTTCCCTGGATTAGAGAATCCCAGGATCCCTGAGGCTGGAAAAGCCCTCCCAGCCCATGGAGGCCCAGCTGTGCCCGATGCCCACCTTGTCCCCAGCCCAGAGCACTGAGTGCCACCTCCAGCCCTTCCTGGGACACCTCCAGGGATGGACACTCCAAACCTCCCTGGGCAGCTCTTCCCAAGGCCTGAGCTCCCTTTCCATGGGGAAATTCCTGCTGCTGTCCACCCTGAGCCTGCCCTGGCCCAGCCTGAGGCCGTTCCCTCTCCTCCTGTCCCTGTTCCCTGGCAGCAGAGCCCGACCCCCCCGGCTGCCCCCTCCTGTCAGGAATTTTGGAGACTCCTGGTCCCACCTGGCAGAGCCATTAACATTCAGGAGAAGGGTGAGAGGGGCAGGGGAGTCACAACAACTTTCCTGACCATCCTGGGTTTAGGTTTTTGGTGGGCAGGACACTTTTGGGACATCAGGATAAACAGCAGGAAGACGCCCCTTCCTCCCTTTTCCATAGAAAAGAACAATCAGCCATAAACACGTTTTGTTTCCTCTTGAGTGTCCTGTCCCTGTCACTGAGAAGGTCCCCCCTGAGCCTCCTTTTCTCCAGGCTGAGCCCCTTTCCCAGCTCCTTCAGCCTCTCCTGGTGCTCCAGTCCCTTCCCAGCTCTTTGTACCTCTGCTGCTCCTCATTTCCCTGCCTTGGCTCTGGGACAAGGCCAAGGCCAAGGGCTGTTGCCTCCCAGATGTTTGCAGAGCAATCCAAGCAATCCCATCCCTCAGGCCCCTGACAAAACCTGTCCTTCCCCTGACAAAGCAGTGGGGCCAGTCCCTGGTTGTCTCCCAGGTGATGGGATTTCAGGCTGCTCTTGCCAGAAATGCACAGGGATGAAGCCTGCCTGGATTTATTAATTTATTTCTCTGGTTTATTTATTTATTTTGCATAAGATACCAACGAAGCTGAACATCCTTTTTTCCATCTGTGGTAGGAAGCCACCGAAGCAGAAATTCAGCCATTCTGTGTCTGTTTACAATCACTGAAGGCACAAAGGGACCTCAAGAAATGATCTGGGGCTCAGAAACCTTTCAGTGTTTGCATGTCAGAGACAATTTTTTGGTTTTTTTCCTGCTTTGAGGTTGCTGGAAAGAATTTCCTGGGAGCTGAGAGATGCTTCACCCATGGACAGCACCCTCGCGATGTCTCCAGCTCCAGATGTCACCTGAGCCTTCCAAATCCATTTATGGAACTTTTTCAGGTACATTTGCCTCAAAATTTCTTCCCTTTGGGCTTCCCAAGACACCAATAATCAGTGATGCTGTTTCCAGCTGCATGTAACCCCCTCAAAGCCCTCCACAGATCCCAAGGCTTCCTTAACTCCCTAACTAGGAAGTTTTTCCTCATATCCAGCAGAATTTGTAATTCTGGATGTTGTTTAAGTTGCCTGCTCCCCTCTAAGCATTGAGAGTTTCCTGCTGCCTTCTACCTGTTACGCATTTGAAGATTCTCATCATGTTTCTTCTCTGTCCTATTTTCTCTAGATCAAAACAACCAAACCCAGTTCTTTGAGATTTCCCTCCACGGACAGCATTTTTAAAGACTTTTAGCACCTTTTTGTGCTCCCAGGACTTTCTCTAATTGGCCTCATGAGGAAGTTGGAGACCATGACGAGGTTTCTCGAGTTCAGGGACCAAAGGGAATCGTTCATTTTTCACTTTCACACCTCCCCAGGGCTGAGTGGGAGGGCAGAAATTATTCCACGCATCCCAACCAGCCCATTTAGACATTCCAGGACAATCCTTGCTTTCCCACACTGTTGTTAATTCTCAGGGAGCACCTTCCAAAATCCCCACGGATTTTTGTCCAGGATTTTTGCCTTGTTGGCTCCTTCCACTGTGGGGTTTATTCTTATCTAAAACTGAGTTTACACCTGCACTGAATCCTGCTGTTTTCACACCATTTCTTCAAGGATCAAGATGTTAATCCTGGTAGAACTTTCCCACTTGATCCACCATCCTCCAAAACACAAACCCCGGACAGGCCATCAGTAAAAACGCTTTCCATCATTTTTCCACACCAACATCAAACCCTCTTGGAGGGTTTTTGATGTTTCAAACAGCTGAGTCCACCCTACAATGGTTTCATTTCAGTTCCCTCGCAGGAGGCTGTGCTGAAAGCCTCACTCCAGTCAAGATATGCAATATCTATTGTCCGTAAGAGCTGCTACTTGTCAGGGGAGGAAATGAGCCTGGCTCGGCAGGATTTGTTCCTGGCAAATCATTCTTGGCCTCCACTTATCATTTCATGATTTTCCACGCACAAAAGAAAACTTTGTTTCATTATTTGTTTCCAGAAATTTCCAGGAATTCAAGGTGGGCTGTTTTCTCCCCTGCCATTCCCCAAGCTGCTTTGTTTTCCCCTGCTCTTCCCTCCCCAGGTGTGGCAAAGCATTCCTTGTGGATTCCTCTAGGATTCAGCCAGTCCTCCACGTCCTCTCAGTTGGTTTCTGCCAGCTCTAGCTGACTGGAAAAGCCCCAACTCACCGAAATGCTCTGCTCTCTCTGTTCTTCGTGGTTACTCAATGGACCATTGTTCATTCTCCTTGCTGAGGAGTGAGGGGAAAAGCCATCAATCATTTTGGCATTCCCTGTGTCACCTCTTCCCATCCTGCCAGCCCTGTGGAAGAGCAGATCAGTTTTCCACCAATGTCTTGCTCTAACTCCTAAAGGACAGCCCCACCTTCCTGGAACTTTCTCTTTCCATTGCTAATTATGTTGATTTTATTCGTTTTCACTCTGATAGGCTTCTGCTTTTATTCCTGTCCCCAGTTTGCTCACCCTGGAGGGTTAATGAGCCACTGATTGGGATTTAATCAAGTTGTGGCCTGAAGATGGGACACGGGAACCAAAGGTGGTGACTCTGCAGCTTCTCCCTCTGCCTGCTCCTGCATTTAGAGCTGTTCCCTCACCATGGAATCATGGAATGGTTTGGGTTAAAGCTCATTCAGCCCCACCCCCTGCGATGGACAGCGAACCTTCCACGAGGTTCCACATCCCACTTGGCCTTGGGCACTGCCAGAGATCCAGGGGCAGCCACAGCTGCTCTGGGCACCCTGTGCCAGGGCCGCTGCCCCCTCCTGTCAGGAATTTTGGAGACTCCTGGTCCCACCTGGCAGAGCCATTAACACTCAGGAGAAGGGTGAGAGGGGCAGGGGAGTCACAACAACTTTCCTGACCATCCTGGGTTTAGGTTTTTGGTGGGCAGGACACTTTTGGGACATCAGGATAAACAGCAGGAAGATGCCCCTTCCTACCCTTTCCATAGAAAAGAACAATCAGCCATAAACACGTTTTGTTTCCTCTTGGGCTGGAATTACCTGCAGATGAAGGTTCTTTAGATTCTGGTTCCTCAGATTGAGACAGCCAAGAAGAGTTCAAGTGAACATTTCAAGAAGTTGCTGCTTTCCTCGTTCAGAGCACTTCACATGTGTAGCACCAATTGAATTCATTCCATCTGGGATCATTCAGCACTTCTGCAAATGAGACCACAAAATGTCAATTCAGGCACTCAGAAACCGGGAGGGTGAAATTCACGGCCACCTGCAAGAAGTGTAGTTTAACTGACTTGTGCAGCCTCACCCATGTAGGGAAGGAGGGATTCAATCCCTTCCTAAGGCACATCCCAGCTGGTTTAAACCCAAGAGCTCATCCTTTTCCTCATGAGATCCCATGCAAAATTCCTGCTCATCTTCTGTCTGCTGAAACAAATGTGGAAAAACTTCTGGAGACAGCAGCCTCCTCCACTGTGTCATCCTGACACAGCTCCAGAGTGGCTCCACCCTGAAAAATAAATGTGGCACAGAGCCCATGGAAAAGAAAAGTAGGCAATTATCTACTTTGCATATGCAGATGAGAAGGAGAGGAAGGAGAAATAACGCTCCTCATTATGTGGTATTGATTTTGCAACCTAGTCCTCATTTAACGCAGATTGGATGTGTGCAATTATGCAGCTTTTTAACAAGTAAACAGCGAAAAGAATCCAAACTCCTTCCATCGTGTCCAGCATCCCATTGTGGCAGATGGACCTGGAGCTGCTGGAGAGAGGCCAGAGGAGGCACCAGGATGAGCAGAGGGATGGAGCAGCTCTGCTGGGAGGAAAGGCTGCGAGAGCTGGGATTGTTCAGCCTGGAGAGGAGAAGCTTTGGGGTGACCTAAAGGAAGTGCCTGAAGGGAGCCGACAAGAAAGATCCCAGATCCATGGAATGGTTTGAGTTTGGGAAAGGACCTTAAAGCCCATCCAGTGCCACCCCTGCCATGGCAGGGACACCTCCCACTGTGCCAGGCTGCTCCCAGCCCCAATGTCCAGCCTGGCCTTGGGCACTGCCAGGGATCCAGGGGCAGCCCCAGCTGCTCTGGGCACCCTGTGCCAGGGCCTGCCCACCCTGCCAGGGAACAATTCCTGCCCAATCTCCCATCCAGCCCTGCCCTCTGGCACTGGGAAGCCATTCCCTGGCTCCCGGCCCTCCAGCCCTTGGGAATTGTCTCTCTCCAGCTTTCCTGCAGCTCCTTCAGGCCCTGCAAGGCCACACTGAGCTCAGCCCAAAGCTTCTCCTCTCCAGGCTGAACAATCCCAGCTCTCGCAGCCTTTCCTCCCAGCAGAGCTGCTCCATCCCTCTGCTCATCCTCGTGCCTCCTCTGGACACATAAATCCATGATTTTTCCTGTTCTCTTTCAGCTCATTCATCTCCCATCTTTCCCTGTCCTAATCTTCAAATCTACCCTTTCCTCATCCCAATCTTTTTCCATCTATTCTCCTTCCTTTCCTTTTTTCCCCTCTTTTACATCCTCTCATTAGATCCTAGTCCTAAATCCTAAACCCACCTGAAATGTGTGGTGTTCAGGGACAAACCTCCTGGAGAAGTGAGGAAAAAGCAGGGAGAACAGGCCTGGACCTGTCCTACACTTCTGCCCATACCCAGGCAAACAAAACCTCACCTGGCAGGGCAATTCCTCTTTCCACAGGCAATCCCTCTTTTCTACCGACACCTCCAGAAATCCCTCGTGATCTGGAGCTGGAGATAACCAATATCCCAGTCCTAAACCTGGGATAAATTTTGATTTCATTTTGATATTGAGTGATGAGTCATAGGTAGAAATTAAAGGTTTTAATAAGAGAATTGGCTCTTCTGTGGTGCACACAGGACCTGGTGCAAAACGAGGTTTAGTCCAGCCTAACCAAGAGATTACTTAAACCCAAAATTGCTGTGGTAAGAGAGGCTCTGAATGGTGATTTTGAGCTTTTAATAGTGCCATTTTTTTCTTTCATTTTCCTCCTTAACCCTGCCATGCTGGGCCAGCTTCTTTGTCAGGAGTCTATGAGATATTGCAGGGTATTTTTTCATAGAATCCCAGAATTACTGAGGTTGGAAAAGCCCTCCCAGATCATCGAGTCCAACCTGTGACCCCCTTCCAGCGCCTGACCACCTTTTCCAGGGAGAAATTCCTCCTGGTGTCCAACCTGACCCTCCCCTGGCACAGCCTGAGGCCATTTCCCCTTGTCCTGTCCCTGTTCCCTGGGGACAGAGCCCCACTTTGTTACAACCTCAAACATTCCCAACATCTTTTCCAAAGAAAACCTGTATTTGCATACGTATAGGGAATGCATGAGGACATATTTTTATCTTGTGCTAAGTTACAAAGGGTGATTTATTAAGGGTGAAGTTATTCATCCATGCTCTCTGTGCTGCTCTCTGGGATAGGGATGGATGGGAGAGACAGCAGGATGTAGAGAGGATGGTTTGCCCAAATTCCAGCATGAAAAAGTCAGGACATTTGACATGACACTTATTACCTAAATAAAGTAAATAAAATCTCTGCTAGGGGAGTTTTTATTTCCTTAATGAGGGCACAGCCACCACTTACTGTTCAGACCTTCTTCTCCAACCCTCTGCTTTTAAATATTAAATATTAAATATCCTACAGTCTTTGGATGCTTTTGGAGGAAAAACCAAGCTTGTGAGATTCAAGGTAGCTTGGACTTGGTGGACACCTTAGATTAGTGGTGAAAGATTTGGGAATCATCCCGAGCTTCCACAAAGGGATGGACAGGGCAGGAGAGGGCGGGGCTGGCAGGGCTGGAGCGTGTCCAGGGCAGGGAAGGGAGCTGGGAAGGGGCTGGAGCCCCAGGAGCGGCTGAGGGAGCTGGGAAAGGGGCTCAGGCTGGAGCAGAGGAGGCTCAGGGGGGACCTCACTGCTCCCCACAAGTCCCTGCCAGGAGGGGCAGTGAGGGGGGGTCGGGCTCTGCTGCCGTGTGCCAAGGGAAAGGAGGAGAGGAAATGGCCTCAAATGGCACCAGGGGAGGCTCAGGGTGGAGATTGGAGAATATTACTTGGGATGAGCTGCCCAGGGAGTCGCTGTCTCTGGGAGTGCTCAGGAGGAGTCTGGATGTGGCCCTTGGGGACAGGCTTTGGGGTGATGCTGGTGGGACTGGAGTGGCACTGGGTGATGCTGAAGGGCTTTTCCCACCCTGATGACTCTGGGATTCTGGGATGCTCCGTGAGATGCCCACACACGTGTGACACTCAGACAGGTGTAGTCACTACCTGCATTGCTGACATGCAGGAGAGACCCTCAGGCACCCAGATGTCATTCCAGAGATATCAAACATCCACCTGGGAATGGGTTTATGAGGTCTCAGGATCAAGTGTTTCTGCCTGGAGCAAATCCCATCACAGACCAAAGTGGACAAGGGCTCAGGCTGATGTCTGGGAGGTCTTGAGACAGCTTTAAATACAGCTGGGGGGTGGGGGATTCCCAAAAAGGCGGGCGATTCCCAAAAGGGGGATTCCCAAAAATCCACATGCAGATAGATGTGGATTTAGGGAGATTCCATGTGGAACGGAGTCAGAAGTGAGAATGAACAGTGACTGTAAATTTATATGCAGCTGGGAATCCAATACTGGCATTTGAAAGCAGCCCTGGGAAGACAACAGGGACAGGGATTGCACGTTTCCTTTTCTTCTGCCAGAGGAGTGTTTGAAGGAGGCAGAGCACTGGGAGAACTGGGAATCAGAGCTCTCCCCACTCCTTTCTGCCCCTGGCCACAATGTGACAGCTCCAAATGTGACAAAGAGAACATCACGGGTCACCTGTGGCTGTGCAAGGAGCAGCTGGAGGGTGGGAATGCCTGAGGTGGGTATGGCAGGGATACCTGGCCATTCCCACCTCACCTGGATTTCCTCCTGAACTTGCCAGGCACACGTTCAGAACAAGGAAGAAGCTCAGGCCAGACAACACTGTATTAGAAACCAAACAGGGAAGCAAAGTAAAGGGAAGCAAACCCAGGGAGAGTTTGCATTGTGAGCACCAACAGGCAGTAAATTATCCCTGTCAGCTGCCTGGCAATTACTGCCTGAGCATGGAGGGGTGGGAGCTTGGGAATACCTGTAAACACTTCTGCACAGGCAATTTGTCTTGTAGCAGTACCCAAAACAGCTCCCAGGACTGCCACAGCCCTCATGCCTGGAGGGCACAGGATGTGTTGGGAACCACAGGGAGCTCACACCTGCCTGAGACGAGGCAGGCCCACAGCAGTACCGGGGCTGGCTGAGCTGCAAGTCCTGCTGGAAAGTGCTGGGAGTTGTTTTCCATTCCCATTCCTGCCCTCAGGATCCGTGGCACCGGCTGTGGCAGCCTCCCTGTGCAGGCAGAGCAAAGGCAAACGACCCTGGCTATGGAAAGGGCATGGCTGGAGCTTGCAGGGAAGGTGCTGAGGCCTCTCTGGCTGGGCTGGGATTCCAGTGATATTTCATTCAAGTTGATTAATTTCGAGATCTGCCACTTTCTCTGCTTCCCCTCGAGCCTCAGGCATGGTGGGGCTGCTCTCTCATCCCTCTGTCCTGAGGATGGGACCGAGCAATCAGGGCTTCAACAGCTTAGGCAGAAACGTGTCTCTCCTCAAAGCCACATTGTTGGGCACCGGTGTGAGGGAAGGGAGGGACAAGTCTCTGCTGTGGACAAGAGACTGAGTGTTCAAACAAGCCCCCAGGCCCCTCAAATGCCTTCTTTAGTGGGAGCAGTGGTTCAGCTTCCAGCACAGCCCAGCTGGACGCTGGTGTCGGATGTGCTGCAGCCGGAGGTATGTGTGTCACTGACCTCGGCGGCTGCACGTGAGCACCACGCCAGGGGTGCGTGCCAGGCTGGGAAATGAAATGTGTGTCCAGAATCTCCCTCACCAGGGAGGACTCGGGCACCAAGGCCAGACACGCAGCTTTACCTCCATCCTGCTGCTCCTCGGGCCCCCAGAGCTGGGCACAGCCACCTGAGAGCCGGTCACCCCATGGCTGTGACTGCGGGTGCTCTGAGGGTGGGGAAGGTTCTGAGGGTGCATTGGGGAGCTCTGAGGATGGGGAAGTTCTGGGGGTGCATTGGGGAGCTCTGAGGATGGGGAAGGTCCTGGGGGTGCATTGGGGAGCTCTGAGGATGGAGAAGTTCTGGGGGTGCACTGAGGATGGGGAAAGACCCGGTGGTGCATTGAGGTGCTCTGAGGATGGCGAAGGTCCTTGGTGAGCACTGATGTGCTCTGAGAATGAGGAATGTCCTGGCTGTGCATCGGGGAGTTCTGAGGATGGAGAAGTCCTCGGGGTGCCCTGCGGGTGGGGAAGGTCCTGGGCCTGCACTGCGGTGCTCTGAGGACAGAGAAGTTCTGGGCGTGCACTGAAGGACTCTGAAGATGGGGAAGGTCCTGGGTGTGCCCTGAGAAGCTCTGAGAACGGCCAACTCCCGGGGGTGCACTGAGCTGTCCTGAGGACGAGGAAGGTTCTGGAAGGGGCCACGTTGGACGGGGCTCGAAGCAACCCGGCGCCGTGGGAGGTGTCCGTGCCCACGGCAGGGGGCTGCCCGGGATGAGCTGGCGGCTCCCCGGGCACCGAGGCGGGCGGGCGGCTCGCTGACACGGGCGGGGTGCCCCACACGCGCGGCGCGGCCCGAGCCGCCCCCGCCACGCGCGGGCCACACGCGAGCCCCGGCCCCCCCTCGCGCTCCGTGCGCGGCCCCGGCCGGCTGCGAGCGCGGCGGGGGGAGCGAGGGGCGGCGCAGTGGAAATTTCCACTCCCTGCAGCGGCGGCGGCGGCGGCTCGGGCGGATCGGGCGGTTCGGCGGGGCCGGGGGCGGTGCCGGCCGCGGGGGCAGCGAGGAGGGGGGGCGGGGAGTGCCGGCTCGGCGCGGCCGTGCCCGCGCGGGGGTCCCGGCCCTCAGGCCGCGGTGCGGGGCAGCCCCGGCCCGGCGGGGGCGGCGCTTGGCGCGGGCAGGGCCAGCCCGGTCGAGCGTGCGCAGCTCCTGCCCCCTTTAAGCCGCGCCGCCCCTGGCCGCACGGGCGTCTGAGCCGCGGGAGCCGCGCGGGAAGGAGCCGCCACAGCGCCGGGACGCGCCTTCCTCCTCCTCCTCCTGTCCCCCCTGCTCCTCCTCTCCGGCCTTGCCGCAGCCCCCTCCTCCCCACCCCGTGCCCCGCTCCTCCCGCCACTGCCAGCTCTAAGATGCCCCGCTATGAACTGGCTTTGATCCTGAAAGCCATGCAGAGGGTGAGTGAGGGAGAGGAGACGGGAGGAGGGGAGGGAGGCAGGTGGGACTCGCAGACACCCCCCCCCCTTTGCCCCGTGGTGTCCCCTCGGTGTCCCCTCGGTGCCCGCTGTCCCCGCCGCACCGCGTGGCCCGGCCGGCCCTGTCGCCCGCAGTGTCGCAGCGTGTCCCGGGCTCCGCGGGGCTTCCTCCGCGCTCCGGCCCCTCGCCCATCGCCCCTTCCCTGCCCGCGCCCTCGGAGACCTGGCTGAGTTGCTTCCCCCGAGCCGCAGTCCCCTCTCTCCCCCTCCCCTCTGGTCCGCAGGTAAGCAGATCCCACGCTTTCCGGGCGACAGAGATGCAGTTTTCCTTGCCCATCCCCTCCCTCCGTGTCTGGAGCAGGTGAACCCGGCCCTTCCCATGCCCCTGCCAGCGCATCCCCCTCTCCCTCTGCAGCACCAGCGCTCTCCATCCCCCTCCCCGCACCTGCGCTGGCATCACCGGGCACCTCCTCGGGTCCCCTCGGCTCCGGGAAGCCTTGGGGCTGGGGAAAAGGGGAAAAGCAAGGATTCGCTCCAGCCAGCTCCCAACTACGGGGTGCCACCTAACCCCCCCGTGTGCCAGGGAAGTGCCAAGGATGGGGTTTTGCCCGCACCAGTTGAGCGGGGCCGATAGGCTGGGCCGTATCGCCCCCGGGAAGGGGCGCTGGGGGTGGCAGCAGCCGCTGCCGTTGTTTTTTGGCAGCGCGGTGATAACAGAGCTCGGTTAAATGATGCTCTTCCCATTCGGCAGGAGCTGAGTCAATACGTGGGGGAAGGAGGGAGAATGGGGGATGTGTGTGCGTAAAAATAATAATAAAATAGGGACATCTTCGTGTGGATGGGAGGTTTATTTGGTAAATAACAGCTGATACTGGCCCTTCTCTAGTACCTTCTATAGCCTTTGTTTATGTGCTGTTTTCCAGCACTGCTGGTGTGGGAATGTAGCAGCACTTGTGCTGGGCTGGAGCCCTCTGATCCAGCCCGGCGTGGATACTCTGGGATTTACCCTTCATTCCAACCAGCACAATTTCCCACCGAGCAGCAGCAGCTCAGCAGCGTGGCCGTGGGTTTTTGGGAATTACGGGAGCACGTCTGGTGTGCCGCATGCACTAGTACATTTCCATTCATTTTACATGGACCATCCACATGTCGGGGCTGGCTGGTTGCTTTTTTTTTTTTTTTTTTAATATATTTTTCCCCGTGGTTTAGCTGCAGAAGCTGTAGTAGAGACATCTCACCTGGGTCCTCTAGTGGAGAAACACAGCAGCAGGGAGAAAGCCGGGTGACATTGCTGCACCAGCTCACCCGGGCAAAAAAACGCTGCTTTTCCACTTGCTTGTCAACATATAATTTTTTTCCGAATTTTTTGTTCCTTTCCACACCTTTCCCTATGGGTGGATGAGGCAGAGATGCTTTTTGTAGCCGTGCTGGTGATGTGGAAGATGCTTTAAGCCAGGCAGGCACTCGGAATGCAGGGCAGGACAGCAAGCGTAGCAAATCTGCCATAATACTGAGGCAGGAATAAACTGACTTCTCTGAAAGGATGCCATGGAGTGCTCTCTGCTGGAAAGGCTCTCTGGTTTCTAGGATGTGAGCACGGAGATGCAGGGATAAGCTTTTAGCTGGTAGATGCTTCTAATGAGCATCAGTGCACTCGGGATTTAACATCTGCAACCTTTGCCTCTTTGAAGTTGGACTCTCCAGCATGTTCTTTCCAGATGGGTGTACCTTTAAGGGTTTTTTTTTTAGCTCTGTGATTATGTCCAAACATTTCAGTTTGTGCTGGTGTTTTTAACCCACCCTTGTTGTAAGTCTAAAATTTGGAGTCTGTCTGTCTGCTTCTATTTTTATGCTGTTTTCAGCACACCAGATCTGGGTGCTTTTTCATGTCCCAATATTTGGCTGCTCCTGCCTTTCTTGTGCCATGAGAACACTTGGAGATGTTTTCTGTAGTGGTTTTATGCTCCGTGGTGCTGCTGGATCTTGCCTGGGGGGTTGCTCTAATGACCCCTGTAAGCTGTGTATAATCCTGGCTGTAATACTGAATTGAATGAAGCAAAATATGGGGCTAATAAAGCCGCTCTGAAATACTGGAGTGACTCTACCACTCCTTCCTGTAGAAGAAGAAATGGTATTGCTTTTCCACACCGGTGACAGCTCCTGGGCAGGTGCTCCCTGTCCTGCCCCGTCAGTCCCTCTGTGGTGGCTGTGTGTCCTGGTGCTGTCTGAGCAAGTGCTGACTCTTCTCTTGGTGTCTGTGATGTCCTTCCTCACCTGTGGCAGCTCCCTTGCCCTCAAAAAAAAAAAAAAAAAACCCAAAAAAAACACAACAGCAAACCCTTGTCACTTGGCTTTCCTGTGCTTTAGGGCTTGTCCTGAACTTCTCGGAACTCCCTGGCAGCTTGGTGCAAACCTCAGCCTGGAAGACTTTGCTGCCTCTCTTCAGAGGCAAACTTGGTGCTTCTGTGGGGTTTTCCCCACCCACAACTTTCTTTTCATAGTTCCCTTGGCATTCTCAGAGATCCAGGCAGAAAAAGTCCCTCCAGTTCATTTTTTGTTACTTTAAACCCTGTTGCTCCCCAGCCCTGCTCGTGTCCAAGTCAGGGATCCTTTCCCGTTCTTTCCCTGTGTGTGGCTTCCCTTTGGAGTCTGTTGGGAGGGTCCCGGGGCCAGCACATCCCATCCATCCTGCCCGATGCTCTCCTCAGGCTTGGCAGATTCCAGAGCCTCTTCAGCTCTCCTTTTGTGCCTTAAAAACGCAACGCCCAAGAGCTTTGGGAATGGCAGGGGCACGAGCGAAAACTTTGACTTCGCACTGGTTTCACTTTCCAGCCTTTGTCACTGGTTGTCTACAAAACGTCACAGACACAAAAAGTCCACACAAAAAGTCAGGATTTTATTCTGAAATCAAAGCTGAGCAGTCCTTCTCTGTCCTGTTTTGTGAGAGGTAATGGACTGGGACTAAAACCACTGTATATTTTTAATATACTAAAACACGGGATATTTTATACACTCTGTATATAAACAGCTTTTCATCAGCAGAGCCCCCAGTTGGGAAAACAATAATAAAAGCCCTAAAAGCACCCCCGAAATAAATAACCCCCCACTACTCTGTGGTGTGTTTGGAGGGTGAGGGACTTGTGTTGCTGTGTGTGAGTTTATGGAGGAGATGTTTTGGGCAAAGAAAGGTGTGAGCACAGTGAGGTGAAATGATTTATTTTGCCCATGGTGTTGCTTTCCACACTGCAGCATGGAAGGAACAAATGCTGAGGGGGGCTGGGTTTGTTATCACATTTGTTATCAGCAGTGTCCAGGTGTTTGCAAACCAAGCGTTGCCTGCCCTCAGTGGCCCCAGCCAAGCCCTGCAGCTGTGCTGGAGGTGAAGGTGCAAAATGCAAACACAGCTGTCCATGGCCTGAATTCCCTGCTCATGACAAAAGCTGAGTTTCTAAGGATTCCCGATTTTCTCCCAGGAAATTTGGCTCTGAGTGGGGGGATTGTAGCAGGGCAGGACTTTCGGCAGGGAATCCACAGGAGTGAATCCGCAGGAATTCTCGCTGGCTGGGAGAGCAGAGCTCTGCAGGGAGGCTTCCCCTTGCTGCTAAAACTCCCTGGGAGCCTGGGGAAGGAAGTGAGGGGGAAAGGGAAGGAAGGAAGAGCTGGAAATGGCTTCCTGCTGCTCCGGGGCCGTTGTGCAGAGCGGCCGTGGGGTGGCAATGCCAGACCTCCGAGGGCACTGGGCACAGTGTGGGAATCCCAGAGTCCCTGTGCTTGGAAAAGACCTCCAGGATCGAGTCCAGCCTGTGACTGATCCTCACCTTGTCACTGAGAGCAGAGCACAGGGACACCTGTCCTCAACAGCACCACTTAGTAACTGGAACTGACTGGGCACTTTGTAAATACCTTCAAGTATTTCAGTAAAAATGAGGAAATTTATCCATATTTCATTAGCAGTGTGCTCATCTTCACCTCTGACAAAGTTCAAATACACAGTGTCATAACCTAAAACATAATCACCTTTTTCTCAGCATATACCTGGACTAGGAGACCCATCCACCCATCTCTGGAATCTCAGAATGGTTTGGGTTGGAAGGGATCTTAAAAATCACCTTGTTCCACATGGCAGAGACACCTTCCACTACCCCAGGTTGCTCCAAACCCTGTCCAACCCAGCCTTGGGCACCTCCAAATAATAACAATAATAATCCTGCAGTGAATGTGGGCTCTCATTTCTCCAGCCATGTTCTCACAACACAACTTGTCTTCAGCAGCTGGTTGTTGCTTTTGGAGTGGGTTTCCGTGTTTCCAAAATTCTCTACCTGCTGTGTGGAGATTGTTGGCTATTTTGGGAAAGCCAAAGTAAATGGGCAGTAGTGTTGCTTGACATCTTGACTATTCCCCTTAATTGCTGTGTAGGTAGCTGCAGCAATTGGGCTTTTGATGTCTCAGTTGCCAGGAAGGAGGGGGGAGAATGAAGCAGGAAGATCCTGGGTTTATTTTATTTCCTTTCCTTTCTGGTGAACCACCTGCTCTTCCAGTGCAATTGTGCACCTTCCCCACCCCTCTTCCCAACTGAGCAGGTTGAAATTACACCAAAGTTTTTTTCCTCTGTTCCCACTGGAGGTTTTTAGGAGGCTGGAACAGGCTCTTCAGCCTGGCAGGGAGGGATCCTGGAGTCGGGGGTGGTGCTGGAAAGGAGACCAAAGCCTTGGAACTAAAAGGCAAGATCAGAAAACAACAAGATCCAGCACTGACTCTCCTCTGGAGGAGTCACCTTTTTGTTTTGTGCCTTGAGCATTCCATAGGAAGAACTGGATTTTGAAGGGTGTGACGCACATAGCATTTGGGAACGATACCCTCTTGCCTGATATTTGACATTTTCAGTCTTGGAAGAGCCAGAATTTTTGCCAAGTGTGGGATAAGTGGGTCTGAAGGGACATAGAGGATTATTCTCTTTTACAAAATAATTTAAGTCTAGTTTCAGTTCCTTGCAGGCCCCTGGTGGGATTTCAGTGGGATTTGGCCAGTCCCTCTTCAGGGGACAGCAGTGGGGGTTAACCTTTGAGTTAAAACTCTGGCTGGTTGGCTTTTGTTCCTGATGTGTTCCCTGTGTCTGTGAACAGGGAGGTGTTTTTAAACTTCAGCATGGAGCAGATTCTGTCCCTTAACTCTTGGGAAAGAAGGCAGGAGAACCTGTTGTGTTGAAGCAGCATTGCTGCTCTCCATTGTTGGAAACCCCTGGAACGTGACTGACTCCTGTAAGAGTTGTCCATTGTAACACTGAGGAGAAGCTGCTCCTTCACCTCATGTGTGTTTGTGCTTTCTGTCCCCTGATCTTCATACATTCCATACTTTGGAATGATGGAAGCTCTGGTTTTCCTCTGTGTGTTCTTTCAGGAGCTGATGTCTCCAGTTCCCTTGTCCCAGAACCAAAATTGCCACACAAAAATTGCTTTGGGAGTCATTGAGCTGTTGCTCAAGTAATTTATCTTACTTTTTTTTTCTTTGCTTAGAGAAGCTGTGGCTGCCCCATCCCTGGAGGTGTCCAAGGCCAGCTTGGAGCAGCCTGGGACAGTGGAAGGTGTCCCTGCCCATGGCAGGGGTTGGCACTGGCTGGGCTTTTAGGTCCTTTCCAACCCAAACCATTCCATGGTTCTATGATCTGTCAGGCTCCATCCATGGCAGGCTGGTAACTCCTGGAGCCACAGCCACCCACACCTCCCCAGCTGCAGATCTGGGATGATGGAAGAGCAGTTTGTGGGGAAGCAGTTACTTGGTAGAGCTTCATATCCCACCCTCTGTGTCCCTTACCTGAGGGCAGCAGGAACTTCTGGGCACCAGGTTATTCCCTAGAAAAATTCCTGCCCTGTGGAGCAGCAGGAATAGCCCCAGTGGAGCTGATAAAAATAGGAAAGCAGGGAAAAATAAAAACAGAGATGCAAAATATAACTAATTATGAAGAAGTGGAACAGGAAAAACAGAAAGTAAATATGTGGAAAGTAAGACAAGGGGTGAAGGACCTGTCCTCTGGGAGCACTGGTGCAAACATTGGTGCTAAAAATGAGATTCTAAAGAAAATTCATCAGCCCTGGTGAGGAGAAGGGCAGGAAGGAAGTGGATGGTGTAAAGCGAGGGTCATTAACCCAAGAAATAGGATTGAGGAACTGCATAAGAACTGTTGTTCTGCTATTTTTGAATCCTGGTTTGTGCACTTGCAAGCCAATCCTTGTGTTCAGCCCTGCACATATCTAAGGAATTATTAAAAGCCAGGTCCATGCAGAGGATGGATACAGGGAGGGAATGTGTTCAATGGAATTGGTGTTTCAGAAAAAGAAATCAGTGTTTGGTAGCTTCTAATACAGATATTGTGCATCAAGCTGTGTAATTGGCATTAATTGTTTTATAACCAACAGAATTTTATTGAACTCTGGTTCTGGTGTCTTGAAATCTCCAAGAAGGATCAGAGTCTTGCAACAGCACCCAGCTGACTGGGAAGTTTGGAGAGCCTCAAATTCTTGGATTATGTATGATCCTGAGCTTCTGTGTCACCTATCAATAATCCTTGTGCTGCTTTATATTCTTCCAAAGATTGTGGGCAGCCATAAATGTCATGGGAATTTGGGGAAGTCCTAAATAAGCTTAATGAGTCTGGTTTTATTTTCTTCTTTCGTGCTTCCTAGAAATTTGAAGTAGAATTTCCACCTGGTGTCTTGCCCAGTTTCATGGGGACTGCCACTGCTTCTTTCTCATTTCTCAAGTAACTCCTGCACTCTCCCAGCCCAAATCCTCCTCAAATGGGATGAACCAGCCCATTTTTTAGGCTGGGATTATCCAGTTCCTGCTGCCTGGTGATCACCACCAGCTGGATCCTGTCTTTGAACCTCCAGCTGAACTAAAGGGGCATCTTCAGTAGTGGCAGAAATTTTGTAGCGCTTCTGATCTTTGCTTCTAAAAAGGTGATAACTTTGTCCAGAGAACTGAAGTGGTCCCAAATCCACTCCAGAAATCAAATTCTTGGCTCTTTAGGCTTGTTTGCCCCATTCTCTTGCTGCTGTTCTGTCACCAAGTACGTCATCTCCTTCATTCCTGCCATGGCACTGAAATGTTTGTGCTGATGGATTTCGGGTTGCCGAAAGAAGGGATTTGAGCCTTGGGGCTCGGTGTCCTTCTGCACCTTCCAGTGCAGTGTGACCTGGCAGGGAAATCCTGCCTGGTGCTGTGTGATGCCAGAACCTTCCAGTTTTTGCCAGCCCCTTCCTACTTCCTTGGAAATGTCTGGTGTTCCCAGTTTGCCCTCTGGTGCCCTTGATCTTGCAGTTGACCACATGGCTGCTGGGTTGTCTCTGCCTCTTTTGCTTTCAGTTCCTGTGGAAAAGACCTGTACCCTGTGGAGGGGTGAACATCACCTCTCTGTGGTTTCCTTGCTCAGGGCTGGGGTTTGTGGTGGCAAACTGAGCTCAGGAGGGCCCTGCTGGAGCTGCTGGTGAGGCAGGAAGGGTTCTGCTGATTTCCCAGGGAGCAGTGGCCCAGTTCCTTGGCAGTTTGTGTTCCCTTCACAGAGTCCCAGGATCCCTGAGGCTGGAAAAGCCCTCCCAGCCCATCAAGGCCCAGCTGTGCCCAATGCTCACCTTGTCCCCAGCCCAGAGCACTGAGTGCCACCTCCAGGCCTTTCTTGGGGACTCCAAACCTCCCTGGGCAGCCCCTTCCAGTTCCTTTCCATGTGGAAATTCCTCCAGATAACATTTGTCATCCATGGAAACATAAGCCAATTCTTCAGGCTGACAAGGGGAAAAGGAAATTATTAACTCCTTATTTTCTTTAAATTGTTAATTGGTGGATTAATCTCAAGACCTGGATGAGATGCTACATCATGTCTAGGTAGGCCTGGAGAAGACAGAATTTCTTTCTGGTGTCTTTGTATTTTAACAGATAAAAAGGGACTTTCTATCTCCTTCCCTCTGTCCCCAGCTCACCCCGCTTCCCCCGCAGGTGTTTGGAGTTTCGGGAAGAACAGTGGAAGCAAATGAGTCCCTTATTGCTGCTGGAGTGCTGGGGACTGGCTCTTGGCAAAGGGAACCAGCCAAGTGTGAATGTCACAGGCAGTGGCATGAAGTGGCTCGGGGAGGGTGATGCAGATTCAGAAAACATCCATCTTCTCTTGCTTCCAAGGCTGCAGCTTCTCTTGTGTCCACGGGGTGCTGGAGTGTCCTTCCTCTGCCTGCTCCCCCCTCCTTCATTTGTGACTTGGTGGGACACTGGAGTGGGTGTATTTGCTTGAGATGAGGGGGGAAAATGGTTAAAAAAAAACCAAAAATGACTAATAAATTATGTCCTGCTCTAACAGTGTCGCTCCCATGAGCTCCCAATGGCCTCGCATCACTCCAGTTTCTGCTCTGGAATTGTCCACTGTACATCCCATTTCTGACTGGGAGATGCAGTGAGTTCTCTGTCTCTTGCTCTGGGGTCACTTATTTCTCTCATGTCTCCCTCAGCAATTGTGTAAAAAAGAATCAAGAAGAATTTATGCTGGAACAAGCTGCTTTTTTGTGATGCTGCAGTAAAACGAAGACCAGAGCTGGAGTGATTCCTGACCAAAACAAAAGTTCATGACGTGTTCATAACAGCTCCTTTGAGTGAGTGACTTGATCCTTGCACCTCAGATTGGATTTTTTTGGTAGTGGTGGTTTTTGGAGTTGGCTCCTGTGTTCTCCAGGCCAGCAGGAGGTTGATGTGGGGACCATGCAGAGCGTGACCAACAGGTTCAGTCAGGTTGGCTCAGGTACCGTGGAAATGTGTCCTGCTGCAGCCTCTTGAGTTCAGGTCTGGCCTGGCATCCCCAGCAGCTCAAGTTATTTATTGGATGCTTCAGGTCAGCTGCTGCCTTCCCTGTCTGTCCCAGGGGGGTTCCTGGCACATTCCTCTGCCCCAGCTCCTGGTTTTCAGGGAAAAACCTGGAACTGCTGCCCTGGATGCTGAGGATAGCCAAGGATAGCCCCTGCTTCCTCAAGGGCATGTGCTACATAATTTATGTATCACTTACTCCATGAAAAGCTTCAGTGCTCCTTTTTTGTGTTCTGGAGTGCTGCAGTAAATGGAACAGAGCTTTTCCTCCTTTTTTTTTTTGTCCTGAGAGGTTTTTTTCCCTGAGGCTGCTGTGTGTTTACTGTGGAGCAGTGGACAGGTAGGAATTCACTGGTGTGTCCATGGCAGGAGGGCAAGGAGTCTGGAAACACACTCAGGGAGTTGGACATGGTACAGACCCTGCTCAAGGCACGAGACTTCTGTTATTTATTACTTTTTTTGGTGGCAGGGAGTTAATATTTTCCATGGTCCTGGCAGTCTGGACAGTTTTCTTCCACACAACAGAGCTGTTCAGTAGGGAAAGTGCTGCAGGTCTGAGTTCAAATACTCCTGCTTGAAGGTGGAGAGGGAGAATGTTACTTCCAAGAAATAGTCTGTGAACAAAGTACTTAATTTGCTAACAGCGGACACTCCTGTGGGATAGGTGGGCATCTGCACCCCCAAATTAACCCTTAAAACATTGGGATTGCTGAGGAGAAAAGGGAAGTCAGCTCAGAAACTTCCCATCTGCCGAAAACCCAGCGGAGCTGAGAACAAACAGTGGCTTCAGAGCTGGAGCAGTTGGACTCCGGCGTGTTTTAAACACCCATTTTATTAGAAAAGCACTGTGGAGAAAGTTTTCCTTTAGAACAATCGTACAAATTTCTCCTCAAAATCCCACCCTGGGTCTGCTTCACATTATGAAATTTCTCTTCAGGGACTTGCTTGGGATTTTTTTTCCCCTTAAGGAACAGGCTGGGTGTTGGAGAGACATATGCATTGTTTCACCAGAGCTGCAGCCTCTATCTCCAGACAAGAGGGAAGCACATTGTTTTGTGTCTTTGATAGGATCCAGCCAGAAAACAGCCTCAGGGAAGAAAATTCCCAGTCCTTGGCAGCAGCACTGTCTTTCTGCCTTTTTTTTCTTTTTTTTTTTTCCCCTCTGTTAGTGCCACAATGTTCACTGTTCTAATAACTCAGGATTAAACTCACATGGGGCATCTCCAAAGTCCTTTGTAAGACTTGAGGTCAGAACTTGCTGAAAGTTCAGAGGGACGAGTCTCATTTTCCTAATGAAGAAAAGTTCCAGGGTTATTTTGGAATTAGGTCTAAGAAACTGGTACAAGAAGCTACTTCACTGCTGTAATTTAGTGACAGTGCAGCAAATTTGTGGTGGCTGCTGAAAACTTTCCACCTTCCAGCTCAGGCAAACTGAGCCTGGCAAAGAAACCTCGGGTGTTGGTGACAAAGGGCAGGGTTCAGCTCTCTGCAGTTTGATTATTTCAGGTGCATGGTCTGGCTGTATCTTCCTATGGAAAACACTCCAGGAAATTCACATGTTGTTTATTTTGGTTGGAACGAGCCCCTTGGAGCTGAAGTGACTTAATCGAGGAATGTCACAATTTATTTGAGGGCAGCTGCATCTAATACTGACTGACACACTTGTCAGAAAGTCGGGATCCTGGAATTACAGGAGGTTTGGATTCCCAGGGACCTTAAAGCCCATCCATCCCACCCCCAGGGCAGGGACACCTTCCACCATCCCAGGCTGCTCCAAGCCCTGTCCAGCCTGGCCTTGGACACTGCCGGGGATCCAGGGGCAGCCACAGCTTCCCTGTTTATAGAAACACTCTGAGCTGGATACTTCTGGTATCAAATAGAATTCGTTTTAACAGCTATTTTTGTGATTTCTCCGTATTGCTCTAGAGGATACTTCTGACAGGTCACCAGTGAACCTGCAGGGAAGATGGTGGGGGATGAACTCAAGTTCAAATCAAACATTTTTCAGTAATGAGAAGGACAGCAGAGCATTAAAAATATTAATTATTGCCATTTCTTTATCTTACTGTTCTTCTGGTTTTCTGTGTAGTAGTTTTTCTTTTTATCATATCTCAGTAAAATCTCTTCTTCCCTTTCCCTTCAAATATTTAGAGTTTTGGTATAAACATAATATAGTTGAAAATTTAGCTGAATATAGCAAAAGACACAACACTATTAAAGTGTTGCTCCAAAGTGCTTAAAACTAAGAATAGTCCATTAAACTTGGCTCTGATTGCGTCATCTGATGTGAAGTGTTTGTAATTTTGGGTTGGATTAAGCTATTAGACCATTTAACTACTCCTGTATTTGCGGGTGGGGAGAAATGTGAATTCTTCTGTGGAAGAATTGAAAATACATCTGTGGTTTGAGGCTTCTGAGGAATGATAAATTTAGCCCAGTGCTGTAATCAGTCCGTTTTGTGCCATGGCTCCTTAGTCTCTCATTATTGGCTGTAATTCCAGCAGAAGGAATATCTCTATTCTCAAGTGGGTTCGTGGTGCTGGGGGGGAACCCTTATTACTTTTTTTTTTTAATTATTTTTCTCCTGAAAAACAGCTGGATCATACAAATGACACGATGGTGGATTTCTCCTTAAGGCTGAAGTTGTGGTTTTCTAGAAGCTATTTTTAAAATCGATGAGGAGTTGCACGTTTTTACCTCAGCATCGTTGCTGCCTTCAACACAAACATGTGCATTTTCAACCTTAACTCTCTTGGAACTTGAAATGGTTTTATTGACCCTTTAAACAAACCCAGTATATGGCAGGGATGCTAAACAAGAAACCAGCCAAATATTAGAATATGTTATCAGGCTGTATTAATCATTAATTAATGGAATGGGAGCTTCAGCCTCATGCCAGAGAATGAACTGGAAGGGGATGCCTGGAGCTGATGCTTGTAGGACTTGTGAGACTTTATGGTCAGCAAAAAGACAAAGTGTTGGGTTTTTTATGCCTTTACCAGTGGGTGGGGAAGGGGAGTGGAGTCAGACCTCATTCCTCACCTTCTGTAATAATCTCATTATTGCTGAAGGTTTGTGTGCTGCTCTTCAGAATGAATCTGTTCTTTGCTTTGGTCTTCCCTTCCCATGGCCACTGGGTGTAGGAAATAGAAGAATCCTGTGTCCAGCACTCTCTAAACCCATTAGAAGGTTTTGGGTTGGTAGAGGGTGGAGAGGCTGTGGCACAGGGTGCCCAGAGCAGCTGGGGCTGCCCCTGGATCCCTGGCAGTGCCCAAGGCCAGGCTGGACATTGGGGCTGGGAGCAGCCTGGGACAGTGGGAGGTGTCCCTGCCGTGGCAGGGGTGGCACTGGATGGGCTTTGAGGTCCCTCCATCCCAAACCATTCCATGATTCTGTGGTACCTCCCAAGACATAAACAGAGACAGGAGCACATCCCAAATCCGTGAGGGAGCCCCATGCAGCTCCTCAGTGCCCCTTCCTCTCTCACCTCCCTGCCACCAAGTCTTTATTGTCCCCTTCCCTCTACTTCCAGTGCTTCAGTCCTGCTTGCCAAAATGAGTTTTATTTCCTGACATGCCTTGGGAGAGTGTCAGGTGGGATTGGGAATTTGGGAAGAGAGCAGCAGGGAAAGCTTTGCCTCCATACCTTCCACCTCTCCATGCTGGGATGGGAATGGATGCTGGGAACGGCGCTTCCTGGCATCCTCCCAGCTGTGGCTGCTGCCAGAATCCACCCAGTGTTCCCTCCTGTGTCTCTGGTGCTCCCCCAAAACCCCAGGTGTGGGTATCCAGAGGCACTGGCCCTAAAATGGGATGTCAGGCGGAGTTTTGCTTCTGCCACTTGCTGGAATGAGATGTTTTCTCCCCTTGGATCATATGGATGTGTATGGAGAGCTTTCCAAGTAAAAAATAACCCTGTGATTATCTGTACCCCAGACAGAAGCAAACTCACCTCAAAACCTGCAGAGTAACCTTGATTCTCCAGCTGATTTGAAATGGATGTTGGTTTTTGACAGCGCTGTGACCTCACTTTGATTTTTCTAGCAGCCAGCTGGTGTCTCAAGCGCAATCCTGTAGTGCCAGGATCTCCCAGGATTTGGGGGTGCAGTGCAGGAAATGCTGAGCCAAGTTCAGGCTCTGTAGTGGTTGTTATTTGAGTTACTTCAATTTTATTTTCCTAACATTGCTTGAAAGAGGAAGATCTCATTAGTGGCTTGAGAAGGAGACTTGTGAGACACCAGAGTAAAGGAAAAGAAAATGTATTTTTGTTGCTTGCCTTGTTCTGGGGAATTTGGGTCGCTCAATCCTCCCGAATTGCTGCGTCTCTGAAGGTACCTGTAACCACTGAAGTTGACTCCTAAAAGGCTTTTACCACTTAGCCCTACAAATATTTAATGATGTCTGTTATGGATTGCAGGAAATATAAAGGGGGAAAAATCTGTGGTGTTCAGTGATTTGTTTTACTACACTTCAAATTTTTTCTCATTACTTCATGAAATTCCTCTCTAATTCAATCTTTGTCTTTTGTCTTTGCTGCCTTGCAGGGTTGGTACAGTAGGCCTCACTAAACTTAGCTGCAACTAAGAATTTCTCCTACATCAACTGAGTTAAGGCTGATGCTCTTGTGGAATGTGGATTAAAAGTGCGTGCTAAGTTCCCAAATTTGAGAAGCGGAGAAAAGTAAATGTACCACTGCCACCAGCATCAGGACAGCAAACCAAGGGACAAAGAATTTGACCCGCTGTGTTGATTTTGGTTAAAACTGGTTCACGTGGTGCTTAAGAGACGTTGGCTGGGGGGCGAGAAGTGGACGTCAGCGAAGGCTTTTTGGTTACAAAATGAGGGCTGCTTTGGAGCCAGCAGACATTGCCATTGTGGCCCTGTACTTCGTGCTTGTAATGTGCATAGGTTTCTTTGCCATGTGGAAAAACAATCGGAGCACCGTGAGTGGCTACTTTTTGGCAGGGCGTTCTATGAGCTGGGTAGCTATCGGGGCCTCGTTGTTTGTGAGCAATATTGGAAGTGAACATTTCATTGGGCTCGCAGGATCTGGAGCGGCGAGCGGATTCGCCGTAGGCGCGTGGGAGTTCAACGCCTTAATGCTTTTGCAGCTTTTGGGATGGGTCTTCGTGCCAGTCTACATCCGGTCGGGAGTGTACACCATGCCCGAATACTTGTCCAAGCGGTTCGGAGGGCATAGGATTCAAATCTATTTTGCAGCGTTGTCTCTACTTCTTTATATCTTCACCAAACTCTCGGTTGACTTGTATTCAGGGGCGCTTTTTATCCAAGAGTCCCTAGGGTGGAACCTCTACCTGTCGGTGATCCTGCTGATCGGAATGACGGCGCTGCTGACTGTGACCGGAGGGCTGGTGGCCGTCATCTACACGGACACCCTCCAAGCCCTGCTTATGATCATCGGGGCCCTCACACTCATGATCGTAAGCCTCACGGAGGTCGGTGGGTTTGAAGAAGTGAAAAGGAGGTACATGTTGGCGACACCAAATATCACCTCCATCCTCCTAACCTACAACATCTCCAACACCAACTCCTGCAACGTCAACCCAAAGCCCGACTCTCTTAAAATGCTGCGTGAGCCGACGGACGAAGACATTCCCTGGCCTGGATTTCTGCTGGGACAGACCCCGGCCTCAGTGTGGTACTGGTGCGCTGACCAAGTCATCGTGCAGAGAGTTCTGGCCGCCAAAAACATCGCTAATGCCAAAGGCTCCACCCTCATGGCCGGCTTCTTGAAGCTGCTGCCCATGTTCATCATCGTGGTGCCGGGGATGATCTCCCGCATCCTGTTCGTGGATGACATCGCCTGCATCAACCCGGAGCACTGCTTCCAGGTGTGTGGGAGCAGGGCCGGCTGCTCCAACATCGCCTACCCGCGCCTGGTGATGAATCTGGTGCCCGTGGGGCTGCGCGGGCTCATGATGGCCGTGATGATCGCCGCCCTGATGAGCGACCTGGACTCCATCTTCAACAGCGCCAGCACCATCTTCACGCTCGACGTCTACAAACTCATCCGGAAGAGCGCAACCTCCCGGGAGCTCATGGTCGTGGGCAGGGTCTTCGTGGCCTTCATGGTGGTGATCAGCATCGCCTGGGTGCCCATCATCGTGGAGATGCAGGGCGGGCAGATGTACCTGTACATCCAGGAGGTCGCAGACTACCTGACCCCGCCGGTGGCCGCCCTGTTCCTCATGGCCATCTTCTGGAAGCGTTGCAACGAGCAGGGCGCTTTCTACGGCGGCATGGCTGGGTTTGTCCTGGGGGCCATCCGGCTGATCCTGGCCTTCTTCTACCGCGCTCCCGAGTGCAACCAGCCGGACACCAGGCCCGGCTTCATCAAGGACATCCATTACATGTACGTGGCCACGGGCCTGTTCTGGATCACCGGGTTCGTGACGGTCGTGGTGAGCCTGCTCACGCCACCGCCCACCAAGGAGCAGGTCCGGACCACCACGTTCTGGGCCCTGATGAAGCGGAAAGTGCCGGAGAGCGATGGCAAGGGGGAGCTGTACCAGGCGCGGGAGAAGAGCGTCCTCAAGTGCAACGAGAACGCCAACCACATCATTCCCAACGGGAAGTCGGAGGAGAACATTAAAAACGTGAAGCCGGAGGACATCAACCTCCTGGTCACGTGCAGGGATGACAGCAACCCGGTGATCTCGGTGAGCCACTCCGAGGTGGAGACGCCCGTGGATTGTTATTCCAACGGACAGGCGGCCCTGATGGGGGAGAAAAAGCATGAGGAGGAGACTGACGACAGGGAGAGACATTTGAAATTCATAGATTGGTTCTGTGGCTTTAAAAGTAAAAACATAAACAAGAGAGTGGTTCGGGAGGTCGAGGAAGAGACTGTTTGTTTACAAATGCTGGAAGAGACTCCAAAAGTTAAACTATTACTAAATACTGGACTGGTCTGTGTCTGTTCTCTTGGAATCTTCATGTTTGTCTACTTCTCTTTGTGAGTGAATAGTGAACTTTTAAGGGTATGGCTTAAACATACAGAAGTTGATACAGGTCTCTGGAGATTTTTGGTTTTTCTTTTCTTTTCAAACGACATAACCACAACCCAGGCATTGTTTACGCTATAATTGTCAGATCAACTCAGCTTTAGCCTATTTCGAGACCATTTGAAATGTGTTGTCCTCCCTCTGCTGAAAGCAGAACCTGTCCTGTGGTGGCTTTTTCTTTTTTTCCCTTTTGTGTTGGGTTTTTTTGGTGGTTTTTTTTTTCCATTTGCAGCACTAACCTTTTGTTTTTCTGTGTATAAATATACCAAAGGCAGGCAGGTGGCTGTGTTTGAAGTCAGGCAGTTACAGCTCAGTCAGCACTAAGTGCAGATAACAGGTAATCAGTTACCAATGTGTAAAATCTGAGTGATTAAAGCTGTGTCAAAAGATTTTTAAATGCAGAGCTGTGATGCACATTTATAAAATAACTATATTACCTTGGCCAACTTAGCACTTTTTAATTACACTCACTGCTTTTTTTTCCTTTTTTTTTCCCCAGTTTCTCATTTCACTTCTGGCAACAACAGGAAGCTGTTTTGTCTCATTTTATAGCACTTAAAACATGATAGCTCTTAGCATCTTTCTGCCTTCTTTCTTTTTATTATTCTTTGTAAGGAAATTTTTGTCTTTTGATTTTTATACACTGTAAATTCCAGTACTGAAAAGTTTCTGTATTTAAAAAAAAAACCAAAAAACAAAACGAAATCAAAAATAAGCCTGGAGATGATAAACTGTCAGTGGAGGAGGAAGAAAAAGAAATATTCTTTCTGTGGGGTTTGTAGTATAGTGAAGAATCCCAGAGTTTTTAGGGTGGGTTTGCGATGTCCCTGGGCAGCTGTTTCAGGGCTCTGCCACCTCCATGGAAAGAATTTTTTCCTCAAGTTTGGGTGGAGCTTCTTGAGTTTCAGTAAATGGCCAAAAAGATTCATTCAGCCTCCCCAGCCTCCAAACCTTTAGGACATTGTTAGGATGAGCTTCTTTTTAGGGAAAAATCTGTTTGTAGGTTCTACCACGTGGGAAAAAGAGAAACATGAGGCTTTGCATGTCTTGAAAAGCTGTTTTCCACCCTGCAGAAGGGTTTTCCTCTGCTGTGCCTGCAAGGAATCCCTGCAGCCCCGATGCTGCAGGGGCAGAACAACTGGGCGGGCAAGGAAGGGGAAATGGGGGAGAGAGGTGAAAGTGCTCCTTGTTTTCCACAGTCCTTTTGCCTCACGTCCTCTCCCACTTCCCCTTTCACCCTGTCAAACCTTTTTGGGTTTTTGAGGAATCCCACAATCCCTGAGCCTGGAAAAGCCCTCCCAGGTCATTGAGTTCCAGCTTTGCCCAATCCCCACCCTGTCACCCAGCCCAGAGTGCCATGGTCCTTGGGCACCTCCAGGGGTGGGCACTCCGCCCCCTCCCTGGGCAGCCCCTTCCCATGAGTGACCTTTCTGGGAAGAAATTCCCTCCCTCCTCAGAACAATCCGGAGGCATTCGGTGTCAGGAGACGGGGAGCGCGTGCAGCCACAATCTGTGTCGCCAATTGAGGTCTGTCCTGTCCTCGGGATTTGTCCAAAACCATTCATTCCTCCCAGGCAGTCACAGCTATTTGTAGGTCTCCAGATCCAGAGGATCTTTTCTCCCGAAGGATAGAGGGATGAGCAGTTCCAAGGTGTGGAGGACGTGTGTGCAGCAGGTTGGTGCTCTCACCCTTCCCCAAGCCAAGCTGGCTCCTGGTTTTGGGAGCAGAGCCCAGCGTGGCTGCACTTCCAGTGTTAAACTCCTTCCCTCTCCAGGACAGAGTGGTCATATCCAGGCTTTCCATGGAAACAATTCCTCCAGTTCTCTTTGCTCCTGAGCTCTCAAGGGAGCACGAACTGGCTGGGCCAAAATGGAGCAGAGGGACCAAAACCAGTTCAGGGGTCCAGCAACGTTTCCTTGGTGCATAGACAAGAACCAATTCCTGTGGGGGAAATGGTTTTGTAGAGATGAAATTCGGATCAATCCTGCTTTTGGCTGCTGGAGGAAGTTTGTTTTTCCAGTGGTGCCATCCACATGGCTTTTAGTAGCTAATTTACAGTACATGTTTTCAGATAAAAGGATTCACTTCTATTTTTGGGGTGTTTTTGTTTGTTTTGGTGGTGTTTTTACATCAGTTGAATCTCATTCATTCCAAAACTTTCACCAGAGGCTGAGCTGCCCCACTTTCTCCACTTGGTTTAGTTGTTGCTGCTGGGAAGTAGAACTACTCCAAAGTGGAAAACTTGGAGTGTTGTTGCAATATTTGTAGAGAGGAGTCACCATACCTGGTATTGATGTTGCTACCAATGGGACGAGACACATTTTCTTCTGGTTTGTGTGGCCACAGCTTGGTTTGGGAAAATATTTTAAATCCTATTCAAGGGTGAAATCCTGGTGTGGGAAATAATGGCATCTCAATTTGCTTCATTAGCAGGCTGAGCTGTGAGGGATGGTTTGATGCCCAATGTAGGGAATTGTTTCCACACAGGATAAAATAATTTAGGGCAACATTTGATTGGAGTGGGATGAAAAATAACGACTTGTAGAGGGTAAAGAGAATTCTCAGTCCAACAATATCCTCTTGAGAAGGCTGGGATGTGGCTCAAATGCCTGATTTGGCCCATCAGGGAAGGAGACTCGTGTCCCTTGGGAACTCGGCACGACTTCAGAGCAGCGGCTGGCGCTGGGATTTTCCAGGCTGCTCCTCCTTGCCCTCAACGTCCAGCGCTTTGCCACCACCTGGGAAGCCAGGTCAGCTCAGGGACCCTTTGGCTTGGCTCCATCGCCCCCCTGTGCTGTTCCCCAGGGTGCCTTACGTGGGCGGGCAGCTGAAGGCACGGCTGGAGGAGGCGCTTCCAGTGCTTCCAGCGGCTTCTCCCTGCTCCTTTCATCCCTCTGCCCTTCCCCGAGTCATTTGCTCCTCAAAGAGGACACTTGGAGGAGTTAACAGGCAGAATTCCAGTGTCTTGCTCAGTCAGATCCATGGGGAAATCGTCCTTGGCTGTGGAAGGGAGTCAAGTCCTTCACGAATGCACTGTGGAGCCCGACATGCTCCATCTCCCAGTTCATTTATTCTCCCTTTTGCTACACTAACGAGCTGCCACGTTAATCACACTGATAACTGGCAGGCAGGATCATCATCAATTACTAATCTGCCTCCCCACCCCATCTTTGGACCTGCTATTGTGAAGCTTTGAAGCAAATTCTTTCTCCAGTGCTTTTTCTCATCAGCTGTTTCCGAGGTGTTTTGTGTGCTCCTCTTCAGCCTCGTTGTGTCATAGAGGTCCTGGAAGTTGCTGATGTTCTTTGCTGCATAAAACCACTTAATAAAAGGCCTTCATTACTAAATAGAGATGTTTCTGAGGTTCCAAGCAAGCTGCCTGCTGGTGAGAAGGACCTTGTGTAGGAGAAGGGATTTTTTATAGCGTAAACAAGCCTTTGCTGAGGGGGAAAGTTGATGAGTTTGGGGTTAAACGCCCATTTTTTTGGTCCAGCAGAACCACAAAGTGTTTCCCACGATGGACAATCAGCTCCATGAATTTTGTTGCCTGGCTTCCTCCCCCTGGGTGGGGCTGGTTGTGCTTCTGTCTTGCAGCAATGGGTTTATTTATTATTGCCTTGATCTTAGGATGACAAGTCCTGGAAAACTGAGTTTGGAATGACAGCTGTTTTTCTTCTTGTTATTTCCCTTAACTTATTTTTCTGGTAAGATATTTGAATTTTGCTCCTGGAAATAGTAGAAGCCTTTTATTTAAAAAAAGAAAAAAAAAAAGGAAAAAAATTAAAAAAAAAATAAAAAAGAAGAGGCTTCTTGAGAGTTTAATACATTTTGGGAGACTGTTTTTATTTAAGTTTTTTTTAATGGTGATTTGATGCTATTCTCTGCCAAAGTTTAGAGGGGTTTTTTTGTTGTTTTTGGTTTTTTAAAAATAATTTTTCCTGTTTAGCTTTTAGGGAAAGGAAACAGTGCGAGATTGTAAGAAATTAAAATGGCCTTCAGTATATTCCTTATATTGTGTATTTTTTACTTCTCCACTTGTGTGTTCCCTGATCCCAGAAGGGCCAGGATGAGACTTCTGATGAGAGTCATGAGCCCTGTAACCGAGGAGAGAAAAGGATTTATTTCCACGAGGTTGCAGTGGAGGGGGCAGAGCCACCCAGGGAACTCTGCCAGCACTTAGAAGATGCTTACAACTTTAAAACAGCTTTATTTTTTTTAATATATCTATTTTTTTAAATCCTGAGATAGAGGAGGTGTTGGGAATTGCTCCCTTTCAGAGAACAGGAGATATGGAAGAAGCCGGAGTTGCCAAGCTCCAGCTTTCTCGAGGAAATCTTTGGATTTAGCATGTACAGAGAAGCAAAATTACTCATCTGTTAATTTGGTATTCTGTATGTTCTGTGCCCTTAAATGTAATTGTTTTGAAAATAAAACTAACCTTGTTATGTGATGTTAAAAGCAGACTTCTGTGCAATGTTTTAATTTTTTTTTTGTTGTTTTTTTTAAAGAAAATGTTTGTATATAATTAAATGGTTTAATGTGCTTTAATTGGCCTAAGGTAAAGAGTAGTCCTAGAATGTAAAACATATATAATTAGAATTTCTGATTTCACTGTGAGATCTCTGAACTCTTGGTTTTTTGGGGTTTTGATTTTTGTTTTGTTTTGTTTTGCAAAGTGGTTTTGTTTTGTTTACAAAACACTTTCTCTTTGATTTCTTTCCTGGTGTTGGTTTCAAGGCATTTGCTTCACTTCTGTTCCAATCTTGAACTCATGGTATAGTGACATCTGGTGACACTTGGCATTCTCAGTTCCACTGTGTAAAGTCAGACACTTTGAGCAAAACCGGCGGTGAAATGACAATTCTGTGTCTAGGAATACACGTTTTTAAAATGAGGTGGTTATAAAAATAGTTGCTGTGCAAAATGTTAGTAGTCTTCTTCAAGAAGAAAGCAAAATTTTCTAATCTCACTCGAGCAGTCTCTTCATTCATCATCTTGTTTTCTAAAGCACAGTGTCAAAGTGATGCTGCTTTACCTTGTATCTCTGAGAAAATGTTTTTTTAGATATCTGTGAAGTATTTTTGGGTTTTGTTGCTGTTGTATTTTTCTGCAGATTTTATATAAAATACCAGTTAATGAACTGCCTTTTTTCTGTTGGTTTTTTTTTTAACTCTCGAAAATACATTTCAGACCAAAACCAAATGATATCATATAGCATTTGAAACCTGCCTTTTTCCTTGTCCCTTGGTTGTTTTTTTGGAAATAAGCCAAATGGGCATGTAGATAAGATCACTATAATGGATCCAGGTCTCTTTTGGTAAAGTGTTATTTAAAGGTCTTTTAAGATCTTATAAGACAATATACTGAAAAAAAACCAAACCCTTTACTGTAGTAGGAATATAGATTTAGAAGTGTTAATGAGATTAATACAGCTTAATTATATTGTAAGTTGCTACTGTCCTTAATGACAAGCTTTTTGTCATAGAAACGATGTATGATAAATTAATTTTGGTCTAGTGTATAGAATTATCATATTGCTATCAATCTTTGAAGTAAATCTGATGCAAAATTTTCATAGTTAGCATTGCTGGCCCTGTGTATACTGTTCTTTGTATACTGTATGCATATTATTTTGCCTCCTGCATTAGTCTTCAAACTAAAACTCTTATTAGAGAGTATTTGGATACTTCAGACTGTGTTTCTTGCAGTTTACATTCCTTTACCATGGCATTTTTGTCCTGTCTCAAAGTATTGTATGGAAATGTTTCAAAACTTCTGTACAAAGTTTCAATAAAAATAGAGAAGAAAAAAAGAAAAAAAAGCAAACCAAACCAACCAAGCCACCAGAACAGAGATTTGTGGAGCTGATTTGGGGTATTTTACTTTCTGTAAGCCCTGCGTCCCTGTAGGTAAAGATAATTCCCGTTTTTCCTGGTTATTCCAAAGGCAAAGCCTTTTGGGTTCTTTAAAAGTGCAAGGAGAACTTCAGGATCCCAAATGCTGCGAGTTTGGCCACTGGTGTTGGGAGGTGGGACTGGGGTGGACTGGGCTGGGCTCAGGGCACAAAACAGGAGTGAAGCCCCCTTTAGCTGAGGAATCTGCTTGGAAATTGTGCACAATTCCATCTTTTTTTGTTTTTAAATATCCTGTTCAGCTGCTGCTTCAGCAGTTCTTGAGTATGACAAGCACCTTCTTAGTGATTTTGGGGTTAACACATCAGCACGGTTCTGTGAGCAGAGCCCAAGCCTGGATCTCCCCCTTCCTTCTCCTCATCCCTGTTCCCCAAAAGGACATGAGGAACTTGGGAATCATGGTGGGAATGACGATTTCCTTGTCCAGTGTTGGTGGTTCAGCAAGGAGAGGGGCAGGCCTGGTGTTAAATTGGGGATTCCTGTTCCTTTGGAGATGGGATGTTGGCAATAACGGTGGAAAGGCTGCTAAACCCATATTTTCAGCTGCAGAGAAAATTAATTAACCAAAATTATTCCTTTATTCTCTTCTTTTGCTGCTGTGTTGTATAAAAAGTATGGAAGTTTTGCTGCTGTTTGTTTCAAGGGGTGGATAAGAAACATTTTTGGAGAGGAAGCTTTGGATTTGGGATGAGAAATAAGCATTTTCCTGTCTGCAAACTCAGTTTGGATTTGTGATTTCCAGGAGGGAGCGTTTTCATGAGTTAACTATTAATTAACCAGTTCCCTAATTAGTTTATTAGGTGTTTATTCAGTGAGCAGCTTTCCAGGTCAGCGATTCTCAAAGAGGTTCAAGCAGCCTCTTTGTCCCCAGCTGGTTCTGTTTGTGTTGGCCAAGTCTCACTCCCCAATTTCCTGCTCTTTGGGATGGAAGGTTTCTCTGGGAGTAGGGGCCTGGCCCAGGTGGGTTCTGGGCAGGTTCACTCAGTGCTGCAGCAACTCTGATTTGTGTGGAAAATCCCACGGAGGGAGGTGGTGGCAATGAGGCCTTTTTCCTGCAGGGAATTCCCCTCCTGGGATGTGGCTGTCCCGGTTTCCCTGTGGATGTTCTGCTGTTGGGAAAGGGAATGAGGCAGAAGGTTTCACCTCTGGGCCTTCTCTGTTCACTTGAATCAGGTTGTACTCAGGGATTTGCTTTTTGGGTGTTTTGGGCTTTATTTTTGAGGTGGTGGTGGAGTGATAGAGGATCATTCAGCTTTATGATGTTTATAACCCTTTGTCAGCGGTGATTTTTAATATTTACCTGAAGCCTGTTTGTGAGGTAGCTTTGTGTGTCCCAGGATTTATGTGGCAGAATTTGAGCAAGGAATTGCCAAGGTTCCCTCTTCACTTGGTGAAAACATTGTGACTTCCACCTTAAACCTTCTTCTGCTCCAGAGCCAAGGATGGTTGTGTTCTGCAAAAGTGGGAGGATGTAAAAACTCCGGTTGTGGTGCTCAAAATGTGCTGTGGAAAGTTTTTGTTTTTTACTCACCATGTTCAGCTTTGTCCTGACTCGTTGTCCTTGGGCAGCAGTGAGGATGTGCAGGATGGGTGTGAGAGCTGCATGTCCAGAGCCAGATCTGATACATGAAAATTCCTCTCATGGAAGGTGGAGATGGCTTAGACCAGTCTGGGTGGGGCAAGAGGCCACTGGCCCCTGGGCTGGATCAGGAATTGTGTGCCCAGCAGGAGCAGGGCAGGGATTGTCCCTCTGTGCTGGGCACTGAGAGGCCCCTCGAGGGCTGTGCCCAGTTCTGGCTCCTGCAGGAGAGCCCTGGAGGGGCTGGAGCGTGTCCAGGGCAGGGAAGGGAGCTGGGAAGGGGCTGGAGCCCCAGGAGCGGCTGAGGGAGCTGGGAAAGGGGCTCAGGCTGGAGCAAAGGAGGCTCAGGGGGGACCTTGTGGCTCTGCACAAGTCCCTGACAGGAGGGGGCAGCCGGGGGCGTCGGGCTCTGCTGCCAGGGAACAGGGACAGGAGGAGAGGGAACGGCCTCAGGCTGGGCCAGGGCAGGCTCAGGGTGGACAGCAGCAGGAATTTCCCCATGGAAAGGGAGCTCAGGCCTTGGGAAGAGCTGCCCAGGGAGGTTTGGAGTGCCCATCCCTGGAGGTGTCCCAGGAAGGGCTGGAGGTGGCACTCAGAGCTCTGGGCTGGGGACAAGGTGGGCATCGGGCACAGCTGGGCCTGGCTGGGCTGGGAGGGCTTTTCCAGCCTCAGGGATCCTGGAAATTCTCTAATTCTGGGAAATCGCCTGAGTTGCCACTCCAGCTCTTTCCAGAGCTGGGACAGGGACCCCAACTGAGCAGGGGACATCCCAGCCCCTGTGGTGTCCAGCTCTGTCTATAAAGCTGAGGAAGGAGGAGGAAGAAGGGGGGATGTTCCCTCCATGTCTTCGTTTGGGTGTAATTAATTTTTCCTTTCCACTCCTAATTATTTAACCTTAAAGAACATACAAAGTAGACTTGATGAAATGTATTCACATCAAAAAGTCATGGCAGGAACACAACTTGGAGTTCCTGGGGAGCTCTTTCTCAGCAAGTTTCTGATCAGTAGAATTTTGCAGTGTTACACTGAAGCCCTGATTAGAATTTATTGTGGTTGGAAAAAGAGTGAGAGCTTCTGAAGTTTTGAGGAAGGTGTTTAATTAATTTTGAGGTTTAATTGAATCTTCCTGGAATGTTGAGGGCTCCCCATCCCTGGAAGTGTCGCTTGGACAGGGCTTGGAGCAACCTGGGACAGTGGAAGGGGGTCCCTGTCCGTGGCAGGGGGTGGCACTGGATGAGCCTTAAAATCCCTGCCAACCCAAACCCTTCTGTGAAGTTGTGGCCAGTTGTTACTTCAGCTGTTTCTAGTAATAAACCCTTGAAGTGACCCTAAATCATGGGGGATTTGGCTGCTGTTTATTTCAGATTTAAAAGACACCTTTTAGGCTTCTTTTTAGAACCTCTCAAGACGCTCAGCTCTCTAAAATGGATTAAATTCAGTGTTGGGACTGATGCTTTAATTTAGCTGTGACTTGGTATTAACAGAATACTCGAATTCCTTGGATTGTAGTTTAATTTCTTCTAGAATTTCCTTTGATCTTAAATACTGAGTTAAAAATAAAAAAGATCCATCGTAGAATTTCGTTTCTTTGAAGAAGAAAGGTGGATTTTGGAACAGAAGAGTTCGAGCATCACTTTGAGTTTAAAAGTTGCTGCTTCCTCTGCATCCTGGTCCCTGGCCTTGGTATTCACATCTGGGTCTTTGGCTTACACCCCATTTAAATGCTAATTAAAGATCTGTTTGAAGGATGGGGTGTTAATTTTAATTCAGAGGTAATTTTGATCACTTCCCCCTGAGTTATTTTTGGTGATGTGCCTGCTGCAACTTCTATTTGCCAAATCCATTTCTGGAACAGTCTCTCCTGCCTTCGTGTTCACTCAGTGTTGGGTGGGAACGTGGAAAGGTTCTCATGGTCAGGAGCACCTGGGGGTTTCCCATTTGTCCCTTGTTCTGTCTTGGGAAAATTGTTCTGTTGTGGTTACAGAAACCTCTGTCCCTGCATCCAGCTGTCCCTAAATTGATCCAGATCTGGGACTCCAACACAAGAAAGGTGTTGGAATGTTGGAATGAGTCCAGTGGAGCCAGGCTGGGAGAGCTGGGGGTGTTCACCTGCAGAAGAAGAGGATCCAGAGAGAGCTCAGAGCCCCTGGCAGGGCCTAAAGGGGCTCCAGGAGAGCTGCAGAGGGACTGGGGACAAGGCATGGAGGGCCAGGAGCCAGGGAATGGCTTCCCAGTGCCAGAGGGCAGGGCTGGATGGGAGATTGGGCAGGAATTGTTCCCTGGGAGGGTGGGAAGGCCCTGGCACAGGGTGCCCAGAGCAGCTGGGGCTGCCCCTGGATCCCTGGCAGTGCCCAAGGCCAGGCTGGACATTGGGGCTTGGAGCAGCCTGGCACAGTGGGAGGTGTCCCTGCCATGGCAGGGGTGGCACTGGGATTGGCTTTAAGGTCCCTCCATCCCAAACCAGTCTGGGATCCCTCCCCACCCCTGAACTTCCAGGCAGGTGTTGAGAGTCCTCCCATTCCCACTGCTCAATTTCCAGCCCAGCCCATTTTTCCCAGGGCTTAAGCACAGCTCCTACATCTTCTTTTTCCTTGGAATGCTGCATTTCTCTGGATTTTGATCTTTCCTGACTGCCCTGAGTGGTTGTACCCACCCTGGGGCTGCTGCTGTGGGTTGTTGTACAGTAATCACAGAGGTTTTAATCATTTTCACTAATAATTTCTAGTGTTTTATTAAGCAGTAAATGACAACAAGGAGTTGGTTTTCCCCCTTAGTTTTGCTGCTTGGAATTGCAGCTTCCTTCTAAACATGGATTTTGCCTTCTTTGATTTCCACCTCAGTAAATAATCCCAGACCAACCTTTTGTAACTGCTGAGCAATCAAAAAAAGACCTAATTTTATCCTGCTGTTGCTACATTGAAGGGATAATCAAGTAATTGGGATGGAGTTATTGCTGTTTATAATTTGGGATGTGCCCACTGACTTTAAATGTTTCCTGTTGGACTGAGCAAGTGGCCAGAAGAACTTGAGAACTGTCCTAGCCCTAAAACTATTGAGGATTTGGTGTTTGCTTCCTTTTCTCTCTCCAAGGACTCTTCTTGGAGGAGTTTTTGATGGTTGACAAAGCTCTTTTTGTAGCCAGTGCTGGATTTTCTATTCCTTGGACTTTTCTTGGGGAAATGAGATGGAAAAAGTAGCAGTGGAGCTGAGTCCTTTCACGTGGCTCTGGTTCCAGGTGGGTGGCTCCTCGTTTTTTAGGAGGCATCAGCATTCCAAAGGCTTTATTTCCACATTTGGTTTGTCTCCAAGCTGTTCTTTGAGCTTCATGGCTGAGGCTCATGCCTGAGGGCACTTTTCCACCAGAGAATTCCCTTTTTTTCCAGTTCCCGTGTCTTTATGCACTTCCTGGTTGCCAGGTGAGTCCTGTGGGACTGATAAAACCCATGGGAGCATTTTTATTCCCTCTGATACACAACATTCCCTTGGGAAGGGGTGGTTGGTGCTGCTTTGATGGTTCTTATGGGACATTGGTGGCTTTAATCCTGGTGGGAACGAATGGGGCACCCCAGTTGGGCATGGAAGAGTTTCCTGCTCTTGGGTGGGGTTGTGCTGAGCTGACAGACCGGTGAGGAGAGAGGGAGAGGCCAAAATCACAGAATTGCTGAGGGTGGAGAAGACCTTTAAGATGATCCAGTCCAACCATGGACCAGCAGCAGGGTGTGCTCACCTTTAATCCACGTCCTCAGGGGCCACAACCCCACATTTCTGGGACACCTCCAGGGATGGGCACTCCAAACCTCCCTGGGCAGCTCTTCCCAAGGCCTGAGCTCCCTTTCCATGGGGAAATTCCTGCTGCTGTCCACCCTGAGCCTCCCCTGGCCCAGCCTGAGGCCGTTCCCTCTCCTCCTGTCCCTGTTCCCTGGCAGCAGAGCCCGACCCCCCCGGCTGCCCCCTCCTGTCAGGGACTTGTGCAGAGCCACAAGGTCCCCCCTGAGCCTCCTTTGCTCCAGGCTCAGCCCCTTTCCCAGCTCCCTCAGCCGCTCCTGGGGCTCCAGCCCCTTCCCAGCTCCCTTCCCTGCCCTGGACATGCTCCAGCCCCTCCAGGGCTCTCCTGCCATGTCCCAGAACGGGACACAGGGTTCAAGGTGGGGCCAACCTGAGGTGGGGACAAAGTGCTCAGGGTGTGGCCCTCACCTGTGGCTGCTGTGACGCTGGGGGCTGCGTTGGACTTGGTGGGAATTGTGGAGTTAACAGGTTTCTTCTGGGTAGCTCTCAATTTAGAATAGGGGATAAAGGAGTGGGGAATTTGCATCTGAAGACAAAAGTCCTTTGGTTCCTTCTTCCAGGTCCCTCAGCCCTGGCTGTCCCTGGCTGCAGGGAGGGCTCAGGGCAGGGCCCGGGCTCTGCTCCGGGGCCCGGCAGCGGCACCAGAGCCACGGGCAGGGCCTGAGCCCGGCAATTGCCCTGCACAGGAGGCAGAACTGCTGCCCTGGGCAGGGCCCGGGCTGGAACAGAGCCCAGAGAGGGGCTGGAGCCTCCTCCCCGGGGATATTCCAGAATATCCACACTCCTGGGCCCTGGGCTCTGGGATGGCCCAGAGGTGGGAGCAGGTGGCCACTGTGGGCCCTTCCAGCCTGACCCATCCCAGGATTCTGGACCTTTCTAGAACAAGGTAACAACTTGTGACCGACTGAAGTGGCCCAAGGCCGCTGCCAAAGTTCACTGAGGGTGAAAGCAGCTGGGAATGGCTCTGGTTTGCCAGTGGGGGCAGGAGGGGTATCCAGAGCTGGAATTACAAACCAGGCCCTTCGCGCTCTTGCGAGCTCTTCCCTCTCCCCTCTGGAGCAGCAGCTCCCATTGTCTCCTTTTCCCTCCCCACGTCTGTGGGACTGGAATTAGAGCTGGGCTGTGGGACTGGAATTAGAGCTGGGCTGTGGGACTGGAATTAGTGCTGGCTGTTGAGGAAAAAATGTTGTGGCTCCCAAGTTGGGAGCCAGGCAGGCCCATTTCCTCTGTCCCCAAGTGGGCTGGCTCTGAGGCAAACCAAGGAACCTGTGTCTGTGGATCTCTTGGTTAGCAGAGTTCAGCCTATTTTTAGTTTGGGTGATGGCTTTAGGCAAGCCAGGATAAACCATGGCATTTTTGGGAGAGGGAGGATGAGAGGGGTTACAGTGACAAGCTTTCCAACCCAACAATTAGTTGATGTTTTCAGAGTATGGCCACAAGTGGAGAAGGTTGCAAATTTTACAATCCTGAATGTAGAAATCTGTGGCTTTCTTTTCTTGTTCTTTCTCTCTGGTTTTGTGTTTAAATACACAGGGTTCGAATCTTTGGCTTCGTTGTGTTTAGAAACTGCACCTCACGTTGGCCTTGCAGCCACTCGGGGAATGTGCTGAGTGGAAAAGAGACAAAAAGCTTCTGTGTCATTTGGGGGGAGAGGCATGGAGGGCAGGGAGTTTACCCGACAATATTTAATTTAATTTAATTTAAATCTATATGGAGGTTAAGGAGGGTTTGTCAGGGGGGACCTCACTGCTCTCCACAACTCCCTGAAATGAGGTTGTGGAATGGGCATGGCCTGGAGGCTGCCAGAGCTCCAGGAGCCTTTGGACACTGCTGCCAGGGACACAATGGGATTGGTGGGGTGTCTGTGCTGAGCTTCCAGCTGAGCTCCTGAAGAAGGTGCAGGTCTTCAGCAAAGGGATTTATTGCAGAAATAACTTTGGTTATTGAGATATCAGTGGGGAGCCACGTTCTGCTTCCTGCAGCGGGGTGGTGGCTGTTTCCTTAGGGATGTCAGGAGAGCTGTGGGGACACCGAGGGGTTCCCTGGGGATCTGAGACCTGGGCCAGGGACAGCAGCCAGGGAGCGGCTGGAGCTGGGCCAGGGCAGGGTTAGGTTGGATTTTAGGGAAAGGTTCTTCCCCCAGAGGCTGCTGGGCACTGCCCAGGCTCCCCAGGGAATGGGCACGGCCCCGAGGCTGCCAGAGCTCCAGGAGCGTTTGGACAGCGCTGCCAGGGATGCCCAGGCTGGGATTGTTGGGGGGTCTGGGCAGGGCCAGGGGCTGGATCAGTGATCCTGTGGGTCCCATCCAGCTCAGGATATTCCATGATTTCTCCAAGTGTTCCACACGTGCAGTGTAAATAACAAGATAAATGAATGTGTGCTAATTGTTGTCTCCATATCAAGGATTTATGTTTTCCCCAGACTGTTCACTTTAAATATTAATGAACAATTAATATTTAAAGGACCAAGGACCCCAAAACTGTTGCCAATCCATCATTTTCCTTTGCTAGGATTATTTATTTGTGCAAGGCTCAAACCAAGTGATTCCAGGTGAGTTCAATCCAGGAACCATTTCCTTTTTGCTGGGGCCCGACTTGGAAATGGCAGGAAATTTTGCTGAGCGATTGCCTGCTCCTAAAAATTCTCTCCCTTAATGCTTCCACTTTGTCTTCCTGGGTTGCAGCACCACCTCTCCAAGTGCTGAGCTGTGCAAGTACAGGTGTCCCTTCTACTCTATAAAATAACCAGATTTCTATGAATTTCACACTTTTCTTTCTTTCTTTTCAAGCCTGAGACAGCTGCCGTGCTCAAACGCACCGTTGAGGCTCTGATGGAGAGAGGAGCCATCGTGAGGAACCTGGAGAACCTGGGGGAAAGGTCTCTGCCTTACAAAATCTCCAAGCACAAGGAGCGCCACAAGAGAGGCGGGTACGTGGTGATGCCTTTTCCTTAAATCCTTTCAGTGCTGCTCCCGGAAAATGGACATCAGGAACAACCATTTAGTCTTCCTCGTGCTTTTTGGGGGTGCAGGTGGGACCTGGGAGGTCTCAGCAAGGCGGTGTGGGGTCCTTGGGGGGTGTGTGTCCTGCTTTGGAGTGTTTTGTGTGTTTTGTTCTGGGTGGTGTCAGGTTTGTGTTGGTTTTCAGTGGTGTTTTTGTAGCTCCAGGTCTGCAGGACTTTCCCCAACATAAACAATATTAGTATTTTTTAAAATAACTATTTTTAGGCTGTTTACTGATAAGAGCTGAACTTGAATTTGCTGGTTGCTGTTCAGCAGGATGGGTTCTTTTACTCCAATGTTAATTATCAGTTGTAGGTGCCCTGTAAGACTTGGTTGTGTTTCTAGTACAGTTTTTGGGTTTGATAAGGTCCAGAATCATGGAATGGTTGGGGTTGGGAGGGATTTTAAGGCTCAGCTTGTTCCAACCTGGCCTTGGGCACTGCCAGGGATCCAGGGGCAGCCCCAGCTGCTCTGGGCACCCTGTGCCAGGGCCTGCCCACCCTGCCAGGGAACAATTCCTGCCCAATCTCCCATCCAGCCCTGCCCTCTGGCACTGGGAAGCCATTCCCTGGCTCCTGGCCCTCCAGCCCTTGTCCCCAGTCCCTCTGCAGCTCTCCTGGAGCCCCTTTAGGCCCTGCCAGGGGCTCTGAGCTCTCCCTGGAGCTTCTCCTCTCCAGCTCTCCCAGCCCCTCACTTAAGGCTGTTTCAGGTAATCCCATGTTTTATGGAAACACAATAAATGGGAATTACCACTGGGCCGCCCCACAGGGCAGAGGGAGGTGCTGTGGGTTCCATCCCCTGCCCAGGGTGGTTTTGCTCCTCGAGGCCACCTCTGAAATGGCTGCTGCCTCTCCCAAGGCCTGGGAGATGTTGCTAAGCAACCCCCACTGCTGGGGCCGCCTCATCCAAATAACAATTAACGAGCTCCTGATCCTGCAGTGATGCCTCTGAGTGGAACAGGAGCTTGGCCAAGCCTGCTCTTCCTTGAAGAAGAAGCTGAGGGGACTCCAGAGCTGCAAAGTCCTTCTTGGATCCCCTTCCTAGAGGTGACTCCTGGTTTCACTCCCTCTTCTGAGGTCCTTGTGGTGCTCCTGCAAGGTGGGGATGGTGAGAACTGCCAGGGGAAGGAGACTGGGAGAAAGGATGAGGGGAATGTCCACCATGCTCCTGTTCCATCAGCCTGGGAAGAGAAACTTCAGGGAGACCTCAGAGCCCTTTCAAAACCTTAAGGAACCCTATAAAAAGGAAGAAAGGGGGACTTTCTCTAAGAATATGCAGTGACAGATGGGGGGAATGGGTTCCCACTGCCAGAGGGCAGGGTTAGATGGGATACTGGGGAGGAATTCCTGTTTGTGGAGGTGGGGAGGTCCAGGCACAGACTCCCGGAGAAATGGCTTCTCTTCATCTCTGCTCCATAGTTCTGGAAATCCTGTTTCCTGTCTTCTCTTTGCCTGTTGAGGAACCCACAATCTGGCCTGCAGAAGTGCTGCCACCCAAGCCAAAATCTGTCATGCAAACTCTCCACTTCAGCACCCAAAATCGGTGGAACTTCATCCCTCTGCCTTAGCTCCCCACTGGTACAAGGAGAGTAACACCAGCTCCTGGTTCTGCCCTTGGAAAAGGCTTTAATGTTTATAAAATGCTTCTGCTCCAACAGCAGGATGAGGTAATCACTAATTCTGTCTTGAGACAAGAATTTCTCAGCTCCCAGGGGCATGCAACAGGATTTCATCCCACATTGCAAAACCGGCAGGGTCAAGGCGTGCTTTGAAAAAAAACGCACGGAGCAGGAGAGCAAAACAGGCAGGGGCACAATGGCAGTGCCTGAAGTGGAGTCATGGCCTGGCTTGGGTTTGGAGGGACCTCAAAGCCCATCCAGTGCCACCCGTGCCATGGCAGGGACACCTCCCACTGTCCCAGGCTGCTCCCAGCCCCAATGTCCAGCCTGGCCTTGGGCACTGCCAGGGATCCAGGGGCAGCCCCAGCTGCTCTGGGCACCCTGTGCCAGGGCCTGCCCACCCTGCCAGGGAACAATTCCTGCCCAATCTCCCATCCAGCCCTGCCCTCTGGCACTGGGAAGCCATTCCCTGGCTCCTGGCCCTCCAGCCCTTGGGAATTGTCTCTCTCCAGCTTTCCTGCAGCTCCTTCAGGCCCTGCAAGGCCACACTGAGCTCAGCCCAAAGCTTCTCCTCTCCAGGCTGAACAATCCCAGCTCTCGCAGCCTTTCCTCCCAGCAGAGCTGCTCCATCCCTCTGCTCATCCTGGTGCCTCCTCTGGCCTCTCTCCAGCAGCTCCACGTCCTCCCTGTGCTGGTCCCAGGGCTGGGGCAGCTCTGCAGGTGGGCTCTCACCTGAGCACAGGGACACAGGGGCACCATCCCAATCCCTTCCCTGCTGCCCACGCTGGGGCTCAGCCCTGGGCTCGGGGGGGGGCTCTGGGATGGGGCAGGTCCAGCTCCCCTCCACCAATCCCCCAGATCCTCCCGGGAATCTGTGAGCAAACCCCTCCTGTGTGCAGGGCCCTCAGAGCAGGCGTATTTTGTGTGCTGAGGAGAACAAGGTTTCAGGAACCAGTAATTGCATCCTTCAAGCAGGAAACCATCAGATCAAAGCCTCCTCCTCTTCTCCTCCTCCCCCTCCCAGGTCAGGTGTCCCCAAATATTCCTCAGTCCCTCTCCCTGCCCTGCACGTGGATCCCTGTACTTGGATGTGAGAGGAACCTCCCCCAGATTTCCTGGTTTGTTCAAAGGGAGAAGGGATTCAGAGAGGTACTACAGGAAATGGTTTGTGTGCCTGTATTTGGGATCTCAGATTCCAGAGCCACGGGATCCTACAGGGGGAAGCAGCTGGCAGTGTCAGTACCTGGGAATTCCAGAGGATTGTATTCCTGGAGATTTTCCTGGGGAATTTGCAGCTCCGTGGGCAGGCAGGGTGGATTCCTGGTGGACCATCCAGTATTTTGTAGTGGAGAATAAAACATTCAGGATATCAAACATCATCCATCAATAGGAAATGAAAAGTCAGCTCTTGATGCACCTTATCAAATCAGCCAGTTCTACTTGATAGCAACTGTAAAAAAGAATCTTGTTTTTTTCAATAGGACAAAGTTAAAAAGAAAATAAACAGTTTTTCCAGGTACCTCCCGAAGCTCCTGGACTTACCATGAAATCCTGGAATCTTTTCTCCCCCCCAGCCAATTTCTACTTCTCCTATGTTCCTTTGGGAGTGGGACATTGAATAATCCAGAATATTTCACTTTTCCTTAGTCTGGGCTTGTTCTGAATTAATTTAAGAGGCTTCTGTGAGAATTCAAATGTGTGTTGGAGGGGAGAGTCTTGCATCTTCCAAAGCTTTTAATTTGTGCCTTGTTTGGGGTTTTAATATTTTTTAATTTTTTTTTTTTTTAGTTTTTCTGACTCTTAGAGCTTTAAGTAGTTTATTTTCCTATAGCATGTAGATAGTTGGATATTTGGGATGGACACTCAATCCATTATTTCCTTGGACCTCCTGGCTGGTGAATTATAGGAAAATTAACCTAATACAATTTTATAAAAATTAATGGAATGGGGCTGGGACTAACCTGTGCTGGTGGAAAGTTCCTTTAACTTCCCTCCCAACCCAAACCATTCCATAATTCTCAGGGCAAAGCTTGTGCAGGTTTTGGTGGTGATTTTAGAGATAAGGAAAGAGCTAAACTGCAAACCACAAATTCATAAATCAGCAGGAGGGATGGCCTGTCCTTAAAAAAGGGCTTTTTTCCCTGAGTTCTGCAGTGCTCCAGCATCTTCTGGGCTACAGTGGATACAGAGGATAAAGTGCATTACAGGCACCTTACAAACTTAACAATATCCAAGAGACTTCACAGAGAAAGGGCATTTTCTGGCAATTGATGTGTAAAACAGATTTTTCCAAGGCTGCCATGGGGGATTGCAGCCCTCAGCTGTCACTGGCAGGGGCAGCTTTACTCTCCTGAAGACCTCAGATCCTACAAACAATGGGATTATTCCTTCTCAGGAAATTCTGGTCACTGGGGGGGAGGGGGTGTTAAAATTTAGGTTTTTCTCTTAAAAGCATCCTCCTCCTTTTGTTTTAGTTTTTTAGAGACCTACTATTGACAGGTTTTGCCTTTAGGTCGTTATGAAAACAGAGTTCTGGCAATTGTGTGGATACAGCTATAGAATCAAACTTTTCAATTCCTGATTTACTGATCTTTAAACTGAATTAGCCACTCATTCACATTTATTTCATTCATAGTAGAATGTGAATCTTTTGGTTTTCAAGTATTTCAGAGCACGATCTGAGCAGCAAAATTGTAACAATTCACCCTGTGGGTGAATAAAACGTGACAAGGACCAGGCTCCAGATATGGAAATTTAGGTGAGACTTTGAGCCTGACTTGCCCATGGCCCTGGCTGTGAAAAACTAGGGGAAGAATGTATTTAAATAAAGATTCCCAACCTTTCTCTCCTGCTGGGTGACAGATTTGTGCCAAATATTTGTTTTACTCGCCACTACTTGTTATTAATGAGCTGCATTTAAATTGCTTTTAAGGTGCTTTGTGTTGTTTTGGTCCCAGGGGTGTTTCTGCCTGGCACAAACAAAACCAAACTGATTTAAATAAGGTGTGTGCCAGCCTTTGAATCCAAGGAATGTTCAACTCTGGCTTTGTTTGCTGCTTGGGATGCTCCAGAACCACTGAATCCTCTCCAATCCCTCTCCAGGCTGGGGCTGGCTGAGGACAGCAGAGCAGATTTGGTCAGGGCTGAGCTGGAGCAGATTCCAACTGGTTGTAAAGTGATAGTAGCACACTGGGGGTTGCACTTTGTGGTTGCCTGTTTGCTTTGGCCCTGCCTCAGTCCCACCCTCGTGGCTCTCCCTGGCTCGGGCCGTGCTGAGGGGATGCTTTGGGGACCAGGCTTGGTGGGAGGGAGATTTTCACTGCACGGGAGATGATCCAAAGGCAGCTCCAAAACAGACCTGGGGAAAAAATTAAAATAGGATTCACACATTCCTTTGGGAAGGTTATGGCTCCAAGGATTTGCAGATCAGAAATCTGTGAAACTGCAGGAGCTGGGATGGGGGCTTGGAGGAGAGGGAAGCACCCAGGTGGGACTTGGAATGCTGAGGGTTGGAATTGGAGATTTTTTAGTGGTTTTTAGCCCCCCCTCAATGTTGTTTCCATTCTTATTTTTGGTCTCTGGAGCAAAGGTGATGGAGCTCAGCCTGCTCAGGGTTTGGGAATTGATGGAGCACCAGGGCCTTTCCTTCTCCTTGGTTTTGGGATGGGTGGGAATCTCTCTGTTAAATCTACCTGTAATACAGGAATGGTTTACACCTTCCTCCCCACATTTTTATCATTTCATTCACTTCATTTTATTGATTTGCATATTTATTTCTATGGCAGTGTCCAAGGCCAGGCTGGACACTGGGGCTTGGAGCAGCCTGGGACAGTGAAAGGTGTCCCTGCCCATGGCAGGGGTGGGATGAGATGAGCTTCAAGTTCCCTTCCAACCCAAACCATTCCATGATTTATGAGTTCTCCAGTGAAACTCTGATTATCCATAACAATTTCCATGTTCTATTTGCCAGTTTTTCATTGCCTTGTTGTGGTTTTTTTTCCCCTTTCAAATTGGATTTTGAAAAGATGGCAATTTTCTTTTGTGATTTGCTTGCTTTGCCTCTTCATCTTCTTGTTTTGCTCTTCACTCCCAGTTGTCTCCTCAGCCCCCGTGTTCTCTGAAATAGCAAACTCAGGGCTTGCTTTTGTTCTTGCTGAACTGCATTTTGGGAGTTTATCAGGAATTACCAGCCAGGAATTGCATTTTGAGGAGTTCATCAGGGATTATCATGCAGGAATTGCATTTTGGGAATTTATGAGGAATTATCATCCAGGAATTCCATTCTGGGGAGTTTATCAGGAATTATCATCCAGGAATTGCATTTTTGGGAGTTGATCAGGAATTACCATCCAGGAATTGCATTTTGGGGAGTTCTTTAGGAATTATCAGCCAGGAATTCCATTTTGGGGAGTTCATCAGGAATTACCATCCAGGAATTCCATTCTGGGGAGTTGATCAGGAATTACCATCCAGGAATTGCATTCTGGGGAGTTTTTTAGGAATTATCAGCCAGGAATTCCATTTTGGGAGTTCTTTAGGAATTACCATCCAGGAATTGCATTTTGGGGAGTTCTTTAGGAATTATCAGCCAGGAATTCAATTCTGGGGAGTTGATCAGGAATTACCATCCAGGAATTGCATTTTGGGGAGTTCTTTAGGAATTACCATCCAGGAATTCCATTTTGGGGAGTTCTTTAGGAATTACCAGCCAGGAATTCCATTTTGGGGAGTTGATCAGGAATTGCATTTGGAAGTTTATGTTCACACATGCCCGGGGGGTTTTCTGTAGGAGGTGAATTCCAGGGTTCCTGAGGAACAAGGGATACACAACAGCATCCAAGGGTGTCAGGAGGCAGAAATTCCAGGTGGCTTTGCCAAAGCACCTGCCCGGGAAAGGCTTTTGTTTCCAGGCCCTAAAGCAGCAGGAATGGATGGTTATTGAGAGGAATAATTCCATAATTGAGCATGGAAGCATGGAATGGGTTGGGTTGGAAGGGATCTTGAAGATCATTTAATTCCAACCCTTCAGGGACACCTTCCACCATCCCAGGTTTCTCCAATCCCCATCCAGCCTGGACATTTCCAGGATGAGGAATCCCCAACCTCTCTGGACACTCTGTTTAAGGCATTTGACTCTTGTGGAAACACTTCCACGTAAATTTTGTTACATGTCCAAGCTTTGCCTCTTGCCACAAAGCAGCTGAGCTTAGGAACTTGCACAATTCCTTTTCAATTCCTTTTGCTCGTGGCAGGATGAAATTTTCCACGTGGCCAGGAGAGGTTGAAGTGCCCTCTGATCAATTTGACTGCCTTGATTTCTACACTGAAATAATGGTTACCTGTCAGAATTGTTCTCTGGAGCATTTACAGGTTTGAACAACCCTCTCCCCGCCCTTTATTGAACACAAATTATGCAGAGTTAAAGGACTTTATTCTCCAGACGTGTTTGGCCTCACTCAAGTCGAGCCTCTTGATGCTTTTCATGGCTCTTGAGCACCAAAGACGGGAAAACAAAAAACAGATGAAAGGAGCTGCAATTTTTTCCTTTCTTAATCCCCCCCAAATAAATTTAAACCGAATGCCCAACCCAGGTTCGTGTTGCTGCTTGGATTTTAGAACATCGTGAGCTGTTTGGGCAAAAAGGTGTCCTGGCTCTGCAGTGTGCTTGGATGGGAACAAAAGCAGCTGGAGTATTTGTGGATTTATGCACATTGGAAGTGTTTCCTGCTCAATTGATTGTCTTCTTCCACTAGATGGGGCTTTCTTCATTGATGAGTTGAGCCATTAGTTTTCCTTCAAATTCTTTTCCCCATGAAAGTGTGGATGTGCCTCAAGGATCAAAGCCCTGAAATGTTTGGATGTTTTTTCCTTTTCACCTTAGCTGTGGAAGAGCACTTTGGAATTTCGGTGCATTTTAGAGGCCCTGAGCAGAGCTGGTGATGTGGAGGCACCAGAATCCACCAAATCCTGGTACAGGCTCCTTGAATGAGTGTGGCGGCCACTGGGCTTGGTGGGGTGGCAATCAGCCACCATTTGGGAGGGAATTGATTTTAATTTTAACCTTTTTTTTTTCTTAATTATTTTTAATTTAATTTAATTTAATTTTTTAATTTAATTGGTTTTTAGCACCATGCAGTGATACAGACTGGGGGCAGAGTGGCTGGGAAGGGGCCCAGTGGGAAAGGCCCTGGGGGTGCTGGTGCCAGCGGCTGGACACGAGCCCAGGGGTGCCCAGGTGGGCAGGAGGCCACTGGCACCTGGGCTGGGTCAGGAATTGTGTGTCCAGCAGGAGCAGGGCAGGGATTGTCCCTCTGTGCTGGGCACTGAGAGGCCCCTCGAGGGCTGTGCCCAGTTCTGGCTCCTGCAGGAGAGCCCTGGAGGGGCTGGAGCGTGTCCAGGGCAGGGAAGGGAGCTGGGAAGGGGCTGGAGCCCCAGGAGCGGCTGAGGGAGCTGGGAAAGGGGCTCAGGCTGGAGCAAAGGAGGCTCAGGGGGGACCTTGTGGCTCTGCACAAGTCCCTGACAGGAGGGGGCAGCCGGGGGGGTCGGGCTCTGCTGCCAGGGAACAGGGACAGGAGGAGAGGGAACGGCCTCAGGCTGGGCCAGGGCAGGCTCAGGGTGGACAGCAGCAGGAATTTCCCCATGGAAAGGGAGCTCAGGCCTTGGCAGGGGCTGCCCAGGGAGGTTTGGAGTGCCCATCCCTGGAGGTGTCCCAGGAAGGGCTGGAGGTGGCACTCAGTGCTCTGGGCTGGGGACAAGGTGGGCATGGGGCACTGGACTCAATGGCCTTGAAGGTATTTTCCAGCCTCAATGATTCCATGAGAACATCTTTTCCATGATTTAATTAGCTGAACAACAGGTGCCTGTGGATGGAATTTGGGAAATGCCATTCCTGGCACTGTGGGTGTATCTCCCCTCCAAGCCCTCTGTGGATCATTCCCATCATTGCTGTGGCACAGGTTGGTCACTAAAATCCGGCTTTTGGGTTTCATCTGGTCTTTCCCAGATTCTCGCAGAGCTTCCACTGCCATATTTTTAAAAGCTAAAGGCAACACTTGTCCTGATCCTTCATGATCACGAGCATGAACTCTACCCTGCTGAGGAAGGTTGGGTTGAAAAGCAGAGCAAATTCCCCCATTTCCATGGTCCTAAAGATAAAATGAACATTCAGGTAGCAAAACAAAAATTCTTTTTATGGAATTACCTTCTTGACGACAACGTGGAGCTGCTCCAGCACCTGCTGTGGTTTCCTCCAGGTGATTTCTGCTCCTTTCACCTCTGCCTGTTCCTCAGAACGTTTTCTTTCCCTTGGATCTTCCACCTTCACACAGGGAGACATTTTTGGGCCAAAACCATGGGACCACACAGCCTCTTCCAAGCCCACCGTATCTTCACTGTTCCCCTTGGCTCAGAGTTGAATTCCAGGAGGATTTCGAAGGGAATTTTCATCCAGGTTCCTTGAAGTCCTACCCTGGCCATCTGAAAGCAACACATTTGAGCATCCTTAGGACTCAGGGTTCAAACAATTTCTGCCTGGAACGTGGTAAAATTGAGAAATGAAACCTGGCTCTTTTCTTTCCCCTCTTTTCTTTTGATTTCCCTCATATGCGAAGGCACGTCCTCTTTTATTTGAAACCATCTCACATTTTAAATTATTTTTTTTGAGTTAATGCATTGTTTTAATGTGTTCCAGCCTGCTTCCCTGCATTTAAATCATCCTTGTGTTTGCAGTCAAGCAGGAGGACAAAAATAACCGTGGGCTCATCGTGAATCAGTGGAATTTTCCTGCATTTCTCCCCTGGTGACTCCTAGAGAGCACAAATGCTTTTTGCATTTCTTTTTGCAAGAACGAGGTGGTTTCCCTGCTGCATTCCTGTATTTTTCCCTGCCTTTGTCCCACTGGGATTTGGGGTTGTTTACTCCACAAACAGCAGCGTTGTGGGGTCATAGATCACTGCCTGCAATGAAGGTTTGAGGGTTTAAAAACCCCCATGGCCTCCTGGCAGCTGATTTAAACGGGGAGATTTGAGGGGAAGGGGTTCAGATCTCCTCAGGGATTCCATTGTCCATTGTGTTGCTCATTGTTTTCCCAGCCCTTCTTTCTTTCCTGAAGAAATCCAATTTTTTTTCTTTATGCCGGTTCTTTTTCCCTTCTCTCTCTTTTCTTTTTCTTTTTTTTTTTTTTTGTTGTTGCTCACGTTGGAGAGAGGTGGTTGTTTTTGAAACCCCACATTGTTCCCCGTGCCTGCAGTTCCGTGTGCTCTGATAAAATACCTTTCCTGCGAGGAGTCAGAAAGATCTGCTGGAACAGCTCATCCTCCCTTCCCCCCCCCTCCTCCTTGGCTTATCAACAGTGCGTCAGTGGAAATTTCCACCCTTTGCTAATGGCAGAGAAAGCACAAAGTTGCAAAGCAGCCTTTGGAGGGAAGGAAAAAAAGGAAACAAAAACCAACCCTCTCGCCATCTGAGGAGCACAATGAAAAGCAGCAGATGAGAGGCAGGAACGGAATTAAATTGCGGAGGGAAGAGCGGGGATGGCGATGGGATCGGTGCAAAGGGAAGGGGGCAAGAATCACCCGCTGGAATTGCTCCCCCCATGCTCCTTCCCGGTAGGTGAGAGGATTGGAAAGGCTGCTTCCCAAGGAGAAGAGTTCAAGTGTCATCTGCTAAACTCGCAGCAGGTTTTAATGGCTTTACCAGAGCATCCCACGTTCCTGGGTTTTAGGGGGGTGCATCCTTCACATCCTGCTGGGCTGCACTTCCAACGAATTGTCCAGGCTGAAGGATGGCTCCTCTCCCTGAGCTGAGAACCAGCTGGCATCTCTGCACCCTGGAGCCCACAGAGCAGTGGGCAGCTGAGCTTCCCAAAAGCCAAATGTTGTTCCTGTGGGGATTTGCGAGGAGGAACGAGCCCACCAGAGCTCCTCCAAATCCCCGGGACAAGCGATTCCCGTGGCACAGCACCCCGGAATGCAGAGCTGGCATGGGCTGGCACTGCTCCCTTGGGTTCAGGGACACCCAGGCACAGCCCATTCCAGCTGGGCACCTCTCCTGGAGGGCTCTGCCCCAGGATGGGCTGCAGGGAGGGGGTTTTACCATCCTGCCCCTCCCATAAAGAATTCTGGACTTTCTGGAAAGGATTTGGGGATGAGTTGTGGCTGCTACGTGGATGCTGGTGTGACATCAGGCTGGCTGCTGAGGAAAAGTGGTGTTCCCATGATTTCCGGGGCTGGATTCCGCAATCCAGCAGCGCTGCCTGAGTCATTCCTGGCCCCCTGGGCTCTTGGGGTGCAATATTTGGGATGTGACGCAAAAAATGAACCCAGTGCAGCCTGAAGGACACGAGCGGGGCTTGTTCAGGGCCCCACCTCCTGGATTTCCTGTTCAGATTCCCAGTTCCCTTCTGGGTTTGGGGACTTTCCCTCCAGGATCACCTTTGGGAATGTGGGATGCTCCTGCTGTAGTTGGCTTAGGAAGGATCCAAACTTCCCTCAGAGCAAAGTTCTCTCTGTTGGGGGCAGTTTGGAAGTGAAACTGGGATGTTGGGTCCTGCTTGGATATTTAAGGGAAATCACTTTGGGGTAGTGTGGTGCTCCATGGGGAGGTGGGCTTAGAGAATTGTGGGATTCTGGAACGGTTTGGGTTGGGAGGGACCTCAAAGCCCATCCTGTTGTGGGCAGGGACACCTCCCACTGTGCCAGGCTGCTCCAAGCCCCAATGTCCAGCCTGGCCTTGGGCACTGCCAGGGATCCAGGGGCAGCCCCAGCTGCTCTGGGCACCCTGTGCCAGGGCCTGCCCACCCTCCCAGGGAACAATTCCTGCCCAAGATCCCACCCTTTGCTCCCTCAGGTGTGCTGGAGCTGGAAAAATCTCCTGGAAAACTCTAGCTGAGCTCCTGAAGAAGGTGCAGGTCTTCAGCAAAGGGATTTATTGCAGAAATAACTTTGGTTATTGAGATATCAGTGGGGAGCCACGTTCTGCTTCCTGCAGCGGGGTGGTGGCTGTTTCCTTAGGGATGTCAGGAGAGCTGTGGGGACACCGAGGGGTTCCCTGGGGATCTGAGACCTGGGCCAGGGACAGCAGCCAGGGAGCGGCTGGAGCTGGGCCAGGGCAGGGTTAGGTTGGATTTTAGGGAAAGGTTCTTCCCCCAGAGGCTGCTGGGCACTGCCCAGGCTCCCCAGGGAATGGGCACGGCCCCGAGGCTGCCAGAGCTCCAGGAGCGTTTGGACAGCGCTGCCAGGGATGCCCAGGCTGGGATTGTTGGGGGGTCTGGGCAGGGCCAGGGGTGGGACTGGGTGATCCCTGTGGGTCCCTTCCCATCAGAATATTCCCTGATTCAGTCCCACCAAGGTCAGCACTGCTGGGTGCTCATCAGGCCCCAACAGATTGGAGATTTAAGCCACGTTCACATCGAAGATGTGATTTGAGATAAATCCATCTCTTTGCTTTTTTTTTTTTCATTTTTTCCATTTCCATTCAGCTCCGAGGCAGAGCTTTGCAGGAAGGAATCTCTGTGTGTGTGAATGGGCTTGGAGATGTTTCCCACTGGCATCTGTTCCCCAAAAACATGTCAGGAATTTGAGGAAGGGGCTGCTCCTGCCACCCTACCTTGTCTTAAAAATGGTTCAAGGCAAGATGAGGATGAATGGATGAGGAAGAAGCAAAGTCTTGAATCTTCTTGCGTCTGCAGTGCTGGACAGAGCTCCAGGAGTGTCGGGACAGCATTCCCAGGGACAGGTGGGATGTTTGGGGTGTCTGTGCAGGGCTTGGAGCTGCTCTGGATGATCCCTGTAGGTCCCTTCCAGCTCAGGATATTCCATGATTCCAACAGAATTGACCTTTTCATAATTGAAATCAAGCCCACATGGAGCTTTTTATTTCAAACAATCCAGGTACCAAAATGCAAGAAAAAAACTTAGCAACTCTCATTTAAAAAATCCCACAGGAGCAGAAAAAACTCAAGAATTCTTATTTCAGAAACCCCCCCAGAAGAGTTCCTTGGGTTGCAGCTGTTCCAGCCCAGGAATTTTGCTTTATTTTGTGTGTTTCTCCTTGCAGGTATTTTCTGATAGACTTGGAGGCCCCGCCTTCCATCGTGTCCCCCATGATGGATCATTTGGGACGGGACATTGATGTCATCAGAAGGGCTTTCATCAAACACCCCGTGGCCAAGGCAGAAGAATGCAGTGGCATCATCCCAGTGAGCCCTGAAGAGAAACTCACTGCCAGGAAAAACTGAAAATCCCAAATGTTTGAAACCTTTTTTAACCCGTTTTTTTAATCACTGCTGCAGAAAAGAATTGTGGCAACTCCTGTCCATCCAAAAATCTCACTGTGGGATGTGTGTGGTCTATGCCAGAATCTTCATTATTGTAACAATTGAGGTTTCTTTTTGTTTAAAATGATGGGAATCGTTTTAATCCGGGTGCTTATCTTGCTATTTGACAACTTTGCAAATTGATTTGCTTTTCTCTCGGAGCATTACATTGATAATGAAGATCTCTCCAGCAGCAGGATGCTATAAATAGCATTTTTTCCAGAGATTACTCCGGAATATGGATATTTACATAAGAGATTAAGAAGTCTGCAGTGTAAATATAGAAATCTAGGATGGGATTTGGTGGGGCTTTGTTTTTGGGGGGGGGAAAAAAGGCAATAAAAGTGTGGTTAAAAATAAAAACTGACCTTTTTAATTTTCTTAAGTACGAAAAACAACTTTCACTGCCAAGAGCCACCTCATGGTCCTCAAGGTAAATAATCTTCAAAGCACAGGTGAAAAATCCTCTTTAGGTGAGGCCAGAAAATTCCAGGTGGGAATGAGAGACTCCCCAAGCTTCTGTAGGAGCAGGAGAATCAAAGATGCTTTGTTTTGCCATCGAGTGGACATCCCAAACTGGGAAAGACATCAGGACCAAAGTGTTCATGTGGCTTTTTTGTCTTTCTTTTGCTCAAAGCAGGAGGAAGACCAGTGACATTATTGTTACATATAAAGACCTCCTGCTCTCTGATGTAAATCCAGTAGCTGGATCATTCCTGAGGGAGCTTTGTGCTCTTTCTTCCTTGGATGTGGAATTTTGGGGAGGAAAAGAAACCAGTTTTTCTGAATATTTAAATCATCCCAGAATTTTCTTTCTCTACATCCTTCTTTAAGAGTTACGAATGTCTGGATTTGTGGGGTTTTGTTTGTTTGGGGGTATTTTCATGGTGGGTTTTATTTTAAATTTAAATTTGATTTTCTTTTCTCTTTTAAGTCTCTTTTTTCCTGGAAAAATCATTGGCATTATAGGGGGAATGCACTGCACGCTCCCTGAAGCTGAATCTGTATTAGAGGTGCTTTTCTTGTTGCAGTTGCTGCCTGCTCCAGGCAGAGCTTTCCTTATCCATGATTTTTCCTTGTGGGACAGACCTTCCTTCCACTCAGGGATGAGCTCAGCCGGGAGGAGCTGTGGATTTGGGAATCTGTGCCCTGGGTTTGGCTCCCTGAGCTGCCCTTGCTGCTGAAAATTCACTTTTTTGGTGTAGAAAGTGCCAACTGCAAGAACGTGTCTCACTCAAGGGTTTCTCCAAAAGTTTTCTTAAATAGAACATGGACGGAAGGGGTTTAAAGGGATTTCACCTCCAGCCTGGAATTTGGGCCTGGATTTGGATTGAGTAGGAAGGAGAATATCTAAGATCTCAACTCGTGAAGCTCAGCAGAAGCTGTAAATGTATAAATGTTGTTATTTGTCTCTTTTCAGTTTTCTTGGTGTAGTTTTAAATTTTCCATTTAATTTGTCCCAATTTCAAGGTTGATCCCAGGATCCCTGAGGCTGGAAAAGCCCTCCCAGCCCAGCCAGTCCCAGCTGTGCCCGATGCCCACCTTGTCCCCAGCCCAGAGCACTGAGTGCCACCTCCAGCCCTTCCTGGGACACCTCCAGGGATGGGCACTCCAAACCTCCCTGGGCAGCTCTTCCCAAGGCCTGAGCTCCCTTTCCACGGGGAAATTCCTGCTGCTGTCCGCCCTGAGCCTGCCCTGGCCCAGCCTGAGGCCGTTCCCTCTCCTCCTGTCCCTGTTCCCTGGCAGCAGAGCCCGACCCCCCCGGCTGCCCCTCCTGTCAGGGACTTGTGCAGAGCCACAAGGTCCCCCCTGAGCCTCCTTTGCTCCAGCCTGAGCCCCTTTCCCAGCTCCCTCAGCCGCTCCTGGGGCTCCAGCCCCTTCCCAGCTCCCTTCCCTGCCCTGGACACGCTCCAGCCCCTCCAGGGCTCTCCTGCATTCAGCAGGAAAATCCTGGATGCTCTTTGGAGATGAGCCCATCAGCTTATTATGGAATATGTGCCATGATTTGGTGTGAATTAGGACCATTCATATCCCTCTTTTCTGAGGGATCAGTTTTTTCTTTATCCCAAGTTTGAGGGATGGCAGGAGCTGACTGGAGCGTGGCTATCCCAGCACTGGAGCTGTCTCAGCACCTGGATTTATTTCTAAGCCTCTCCACAGCTACAGGTACTGTTTTCCTCATAACTGATGGTTTCCAATATGAACTTTTTAAAATATTTTTTGTTGTTTTAGTAGGAGGTGGAGTGGGGGTTGGAATTTGTTGAGCCCAGTTAGCTCCCAGGCTGGGAGTTGGATATTTTGGGAAGCTAATAACAGCCAACACTGGAATGGAGGAGAGGGGATCAAACTGGAGCAGTCCTGGGGCTGAGCAAACAGTTGTGCCAGGGAAAAAAAGGGAAAAAGGGGATATTTGTGCCCTGAGGGATCATAAATCCCTGTGGAGGAAGGGAAGCCTTGGGATGTGTTCCAGCCTTTTTGATTGTCCAAAGCCCATTTGTCCCATGGGCTCTGAGAGGCTCCGGATCTCCAAGAGTAAAATTTCAGGACACTGGAGAGCCAGAGGAGCTGTGCAGCCAAACCATGGCCTTAAAAGTCCTGTTCCATGGGCATTCCCAAAGGCCTGAGCAGCTGGAATGCCAGGACTTTTGAATTTTGTTCCCAAAGAATCCAATAGTGAAGCTCCTCAGCCCTTCCTCTGGTGATGTTTCTGAGGGTAGAAAACAAGGAATTTTCTGCTCCTAAATCCTCTGGGTTCCTTGTTTGTGGATTTTGGGGATACACAGCCTTGGGAAGGATTCAAATAACAACTGGCAGCTCTGGTTTGTTGAGCCAAAAAATGTCTTGGGAATGGCCTCAATCCCTTCCTTTTCCTGATCTTTTCTCTTCCATGTGGGAATGTTGCACTCTGGAGGTTTCTCCCGCAGACTGAGGGCACTGCACCATCAAAGACTTCCACCTGGAGAGTGCTCAGTGTGGCCGCTGCCCTGATCCCAGGAAGTTTGAGCACGCAGGGATTTGCTCCCTGAATCCAGAGTGCACCAAAATCCCCTTTGTTGGCATCGTGAGCCTACAGAGTTTCAGGATCTTCTGTCTGAGCTGCAGATGGAGCTGAGCTCCAGCACCCAGGGATGTGTTGCTTTGGAATTGATCCAGGGAGGGATTGGAATGGCAAAAGTCAGCCTGGCTCATGGGCTCCTGCAGCTGGATCCAGGCTTTGGTCCCTGAAACTCATCCCTGTCCCTTGGTGGGATCAGTTCTGTTGGCTGAGTTGTTGCCAAGGAAGGAAGACTTTGGGATATAAACCAGGGCTGCTGGAGTCAGGAATTTCTCTTAGGATGTGGCCACGTTATTTCTGCCCAAAGAGTCTCCCAGGATCTGTCCAGCACTGCCAGGATGTCCAGCAGAAATGTTGATCATGGAATCACAGAATAGTTTGGATTGGGAGAGATTTTAGGGATCCCATTCCCGCCCCTGCCATGGCAGGGACACCTCCCACTGTCCCAGGCTGCTCCCAGCCCCAATGTCCAGCCTGGCCTTGGGCACTGCCAGGGATCCAGGGGCAGCCCCAGCTGCTCTGGGCACCCTGGGCCAGGGCCTGCCCACCCTCCCAGGGAACAATTCCTGCCCAAGATCCCATTTAAATCGCCTCCCTATCAGTTTGAATCCCTTCCCCTTGTCCTGGCACTCCCTGCTGTTGTTAAAGGTCCCTCTCCACCTTTCAGGCTCCTGTCAGGTTCTGGAAAGCTGCAATTTTAAGACACAACCCCCCCCCACCCCCCCCCCCCCACCCCGAGATATTTTCAACTCATGGCCTGGAAGTCCAGGCTTAAAAATCATCAGGATTGTTTGAAATATGAGGGGTTTCAATTGGCCTTTGAGATTTTATGATTCCCTTCTCTCCAGCTTGGGTGCTGGCAGCATTTTCCTGCAACATCCCACTGAAGAGCCCTTGGAAAAACACAAACTCCAGCGAAGGAGATGCTGGATAAAGGGGCACCACTCATGGAAGAGGGGGAGCTTGGCACTGACAGATCCCACTCCTGAAGTATCCCAGGTTGCTTTCCTAGGATGTTTTACTGCAAGGGGATGGATGCTGGGAACCTGGGAGGGCTTGAATCCCTGTTGGGGTCGGGTTCTGCTTGGGCTGCCAAGTCAGGCATGTGTGGAGGGTGCTGCTGGCACAGAGGGAATCTGGCTGAGGAAAATCCTGAGGGGAGTTCTGTGGGGTGGTGAGATCCCACTGCATCTGTGAGAGGCCCCTGGCTGAGTTCTGTGGGAACAGAGGAGTTGTGGATGCTCAGGGAAGCTGTGGCTGCTCCCTGGCAGGGTCCAAGGCCAGGTTGGACACTGGGGCTTGGAGCAGCCTGGGACAGTGGAAGGTGTCAGGGATGGGATGGGATGATTTAAATTCCCTCCCAACCCAAACCATTCCATAATTCCGTATATCCTGACAGTACAATGCTTCTCCCAAGGGGAATCCCTCAGCCACCTCAGCAGGGTTTCAGAGCTGGAAATTCTGCTGGTGAAGACCCACAGGGAGCTTCTCTGCAGGGTCTGGTGGAGACACGTCCAACATTCCTTGGGGAATGTCCAACACCTGCAGGGCTCTCCAGAGCTGCTGCCTGTGGGCACGAGCTGAGCTCAGCTCAGTTTTGTGCTGAGGGCTGATGTGAAGGTCACAGGTAGGGAGGATTGGATTTTCCATTGGATTTTCCCTCCCCAATTCCCCTTGGGAGCCGCAGAGGAGGCTGGTGGCACACTCGGTGTCCTGGCTGTCCCCTGGTTTTGGGTGGCAAGCAGGATGACAATGTCCCAGTCTGTGACATCCATCTGTGGACACGGGGACCTGGCAGAGACAGGAGGGAGCCAGGAGCAGGATGCTCATTATCCTAACGATGCCCAGGCAGCATTCCCACTCTTCTACTCAGGGAATGTTGGGAATGAAATACTCTCAGCCCTTAGACACTAAGGATGAGGGGACCTTAGGAGTGCTCCTGGCACGGCCATGAAGGATCCTCCAAGTTGCTCTCTCTGAGGGTAGGATATTCCCAGTTGTCCCAGCCACTGGAAAGAGTAGAGAATTTGCTTTGATAACCCCTGGAATCCCCTATAAATAATTCTCTCCCTTCTACTGAGGAAAACAATTCCAGAGGAGCTGCACCCAGCCCAAAGGGGAAGAGAAATGAAACCAAAAGTGACCGGGTGCACCTGGTGCTGCTCAGATTCCCCCCAGCTGCATTGGAAGGGTTTGGGATTGCTGCCAGGGGAAGCAGGACGATCATCAGGAAGGCAAAGCTGCAGAATCTTGGACTGGAAAAGGAGTTTTCCAAGAAACTCCGGAGCCCAAGGCTTTGTTTGTTATGCAGGACACGAGCAGAGCTGGAGGTGGGAGTTGGGTGTGTTGGGTCACACTCAGCTCCTCATCCCTGGCAGTGTCCCAGGCCAGCTTGGACAGGGCTTGGAGCACCCTGGGACAGTGGAAGGTGTCTGGGGTTGGAACAAGATGAGTTTAAGGTCCCTTCCGGCCCGAACCATTCCATGATTCCGTGTCTTTCCCTTATTTTTGTGTCCTATTAACCTGTCTTCATCTCAGCCCACAAGTTTTCCCTTTTTTCTGGGTCCCTCCCCATCCCCTGGCACTGAGGGTGCCCACGTGTCTGGGTGGGCTTTGGCTGCCAGGTTAAACCACGAGGTCCTTTTTGGCACCCAGTGTGGTCCTCCAAGGGTTGAGATCACAGAATCCCAGAATCCCAGAATTACCAGGCTTGGAGGGACCTTCTGGAGATCACCCAGTCCAACCCCTGCCCAGGCAGGGTCACCTGGAGCAGGTGACACAGGAACACATCCAGGTGGGGTTGGGATGTCTCCAGAGAGGGAGAATCCATCACCTCCCTGGGCAGCTCTTCCAGGGCTCCATGGAAAGACCTTCTTCCTCCTGCTGGGGTGGAATTTGTTGTGGTTTAGTTCATGGCCGCTGCTCCTCCTGTCCTGTCACTGGCACCACTGGATATACAACAAAACTCTGATTAGAATGGGTTAAAACAGATTTATTAAGAGCATTTTCTGCATCAGTTTCGTAGTCTCTGGTCACAACATTGATTTGTTTGCTCTCAGAGCTGTGGTGTTCCCAGACCTGCTCCAGGTGACGCCTCCCTGGCTGTGGTTGCTCCCTGTCTGTCCCCTCTGAGGGCTGCGTGAAGGTTCTCACTTCTCTGGACTGTGTAACCCTGGTTTGTGATGCCAGAAAATTCCAGGTGCTGGGACTAATCCAGAGCTCTGCCCTGAGCTCTGTGTGCTGGGAGCCAGCACCTGGAATTATAGAACCATGGAATTCCAGAATGGTTTGGGTCAGGAGGAACCTTAAAGCCCATCCAGTGCCAGCCCTGCCATGGCAGGGACACCTCCCACTGTCCCAGGCTGCTCCAAGCCCCAATGTCCAGCCTGGCCTTGGGCACTGCCAGGGATCCAGGGGCAGCCCCAGCTGCTCTGGGCACCCTGTGCCAGGGCCTGCCCACCCTGCCAGGGAACAATTCCTGCCCAATCTCCCATCCAGCCCTGCCCTCTGGCACTGGGAAGCCATTCCCTGGCTCCTGGCCCTCCATGCCTTGTCCCCAGTCCCTCTGCAGCTCTCCTGGATCCCTTTAAGTGCTGATTTCTCTGTGCTGGGAGGGTGAATCACTTGTGAGGAATCCAACACTTCTCCCCGTGTAGGATTTTCTGCTCCCCAGCCTCCACTGACTCTGAGTAATCCGAGTGACTGGGAGAGGGGTTGTAAATCCCAGCATCCCAATCCCCACTGCCCGGGACATTCCTGCCGACCTCGGGGAGCTCTAAAAACAGCTGTGGTCTCGAAGACCTCCTTAATTGCACTGTGAGGAGCACGAGCCCCCTCCCAGGGTTATTCTGGTGGGAATTGCACAGTCCCTGAACGCTGGCATTTAGGAAAGGACAATAGTGGTGTTCCTCATGTGAGAATCCACAGAAATGTTATGGGTTCTTTCAATGGGAAGTGTGGCCAAACCACACGGACCAGCTGGAGTCCCGTGGCACAGGGCTTGACCAAAAGTATTTGCTGAGGGATTTTTGGGAGGATGAAATCGAGTCTGGGGGTTCACCAAGGTGCCTCGTTCCTCCAAACACGTGCAATGCTTTGTTTTCACAGAATCCCAGAACCCCTGAGGCTGGAAAAGCCCTCCCAGCCCAGCCAGGCCCAGCTGTGCCCGATGCCCACCTTGTCCCCAGCCCAGAGCACTGAGTGCCACCTCCAGCCCTTCCTGGGACACCTCCAGGGATGGGCACTCCAAATCTCCCTGGGCAGCCCCTGCCAAGGCCTGAGCTCCCTTTCCCTGGGGAAATTCCTGCTGCTGTCCACCCTGAGCCTCCCCTGGCCCAGCCTGAGGCCGTTCCCTCTCCTCCTGTCCCTGTTCCCTGGCAGCAGAGCCCGACCCCCCCGGCTGCCCCCTCCTGTCAGGGACTTGTGCAGAGCCACAAGGTCCCCCCTGAGCCTCCTTTGCTCCAGCCTGAGCCCCTTTCCCAGCTCCCTCAGCCGCTCCTGGGGCTCCAGCCCCTTCCCAGCTCCCTTCCCTGCCCTGGACACGCTCCAGCCCCTCCAGGGCTCTCCTGCAGGAGCCAGAACTGGGCACAGCCCTGGAGGGGCCTCTCAGTGCCCAGCACAGAGGGACAATCCCTGCCCTGCTCCTGCTGGACACACAATTCCTGATCCAGGCCACGATGTTCTTGCCCACCTGGGCACCCCTGGGCTCATACTCAGAAATCCAGGGACAGAACATTCCTCAAGCAGCTCCCTGGCCACTGCCAGTGACAGAAACACTCAATGAGAAGAATTCCAAAGAGCTGCAATTGCTTCAGGAATGCACCGAAGGAGAGATGAGAGGAGTGAAGAAGAATAGGTGGAAATTAATTTAATTACAGGAGACACCTGATGCAGTTTGAAAGCAAATGAAGTGCAAATACCTCCAAAGTGCAGTTTCCTGGCACAGGGCCAGGATTGGTTTGGTTTCTGACAATGAGGCTCAAATGAAAAACTAAAATTGAACTTCTTTGTACCAAAACAAAAAAAAAGCACTGGAGAAAAAGCTACAGAGAAATGGCCAAGGGACAAAAGAGGATCCAGGCATTTCCATCTCAGCCCTGTCTGCACTCCCAGGCACGGCCAGCGCTTTGTGAGATGTCACAAACAAATGGCACCTGTTTATCTGAAGTCAGAGAAAGTCTCCATCTCTCCCTAGGATTGCCTAAACCACTCCAGCCTGGAGAAGCCAGCAGCCTTCCCGAAACTCCAGAAGTCTCCAACCAACCCCCACGAGGTGTTTTCAAATAAGGGACACAAAAAAGAGCAGAAAACTCATTAAAGTTAATTGGCCACCTGGAAAATCTTCTCTCTGCCAAGAGTTGCTTTGTCATTATCTTCCAAGGAACGTTTGTTAGGAATCTTTCAGGAGAACTCTGCAGAAAGCTCTGATTTCTGGAGCTGGATGGAGTCAAGCGAGTCTCTGAGTTGGAGTGAAATCAGCAGGGCAAGCAAAGTGAACCCAGGTTCTCCCACAGATCCAAGGAAAACTCAATGACATGGAAATAAAACCTCAAATCCCTGACAGGAGGGTCCAGTTCTGGCTCCTGCAGGAGAGCCCTGGAGGGGCTGGAGCGTGTCCAGGGCAGGGAAGGGAGCTGGGAAGGGGCTGGAGCCCCAGGAGCGGCTGAGGGAGCTGGGAAAGGGGCTCAGGCTGGAGCAAAGGAGGCTCAGGGGGGACCTTGTGGCTCTGCACAAGTCCCTGACAGGAGGCGCAGGGACAGGGGGAGAGGAAATGGCCTCAAATGGCACCAGGGGAGGCTCAGGGTGGAGATTGGAAACAATTTTTCCCTGCCAGAGTGGGGAGGCCTTGGGATGAGCTGCCCAGGGAGTGCTGGAGTCACTGTCTCTGGGAGTGCTCAGGAGGAGTCTGGATGTGGCCCTTGGGGACAGGCTTTGGGGTGCTGCTGGTGCTGCTGGGGTGGCACTGGGTGATCCTGGAGGGCTCTTCCCACCTCAGTAATTCTGGGATTCTGGGATATTCCCTGCAGAGATTATGGAGCAGATCAGGTGCCTCTCAGTTCCCCGTAACCACTGGTTTTGTTGGAATGTTTCCCAGTGAAATCAGGGCAATATTAAGACACGAATCAGGCATCCTGCAGCTTCCAGCATTTGTTTCCCTCCTGAGAAGCTGTGGGGCTCTGCTGGCACTGTCCCTGATCCCATCCCACTCTGGAATCTGACTGGAATATGTTCTCCAAATCCAATCTGGAGCATGGAGCTGCTCCTGGGGATGGAGCTCTTTTCTCTTCTCTTCATTAGAATTCCTTCCATTTATCCTTCCAAAGCCCTTCCTCTTCCAGGTGGGAAAAGTGGGAACCATGGAATGGTTTGGGTTGGACAGGAACTTAAAGCTCATCCCATTCCCACCCCCTGCCATGGGCAGGGACACCTTCCAGTATCCCAGATTTATTTCTTTTTAATTTTCCCTCTTTTCTTCTCTTTTAATTGCTGAGGACATCAGCTTGGAAAATCCTGGTCAGGCCTGGTGTCTCCTGGGAATGTGATAGCGGCCCCACATTCCAAAGGACGTTTGAGTGCCTGGAAAGCTGCACCTTTATTTTATTCTTTAATTCTTTAAAGCCTAATTAAAATTAAAAGAGCTCCAGGAGCGTTTGGACAGCGCTGCCAGGGATGCCCAGGCTGGGATTGGTGGGATGTTCCTGCAGGGCCAGGGGTGGGACTGGGTGATCCCTGTGGGTCCTTCCCAACTCAGGATATTCTGGGATTCCATGAAAACCTTTCCCTATAAATGAGCAGTCCCGGAGAGACTGCACATGGAATCCGGTTCTCCTGGAATTTCAAATGATCCCGGAGTATCCCGGGTCACCTGAAGGTTATTGAGGAAACCCCGGAGACCAGGAGCGATCGTTCCCGAGGAGCGACACAGAAGTGCTGCGGAAATGAGGAGAACTTGGAATCCCGGCTGGTTTTTATCACTTCCTTCCCTTTGAGGGACACAATTCCCGAGCCAATTCCTTTTTGATTGCTGCTCTCCCAGCAGTGGCCGCTGGAGCTTCAGAGGGAGAGGCTTTTCCCACCCATTTGGGATCATAAATCGCGGCAGGGTCAAATGGATCGCGGCTCTTTTGCTCCTGCTGCACCTTTTGTTTGGGAAACCTCGTTTTCCAGGATTGTACTGGGGCTTTTTTATTAAAAAAATATTTTTTATTCAGTTTTTATTTTGTATCTTGCAGAGTTTTCAGCTATTTCTGGGAATTGTTGAGGAAATAACCTCCTTTTATTTGTATATTTATATTTTTAATTGTAGTGGGGTTTTAATTTAAAAATGTTTTTTATTCTGTTTTCTTTTGTATCTTTCCAAGTTTTCAGCTGTTTCTGGGAACTGTTGGGAAATGACCTCATTTTATATCATTGTAGTGGGGTTTTTTTATTTAAAAATTATTATTATTTTCTTCTATTTTGTGTTTTTCAGAGTTTTCACCTATTTCTAGGGATTGTTGGGGAAATAACCTCATTTTATATCATTGTAGTGGGGGGTTTTTTAATTAAAAAATTCTTTTTATTCTGTTTTATTTTGTATTTTTCAGAGTTTTCAGCTGTTTCTAGGGATTGTTGGGGAAATAACCTCATTTTATATCATTGTAGTGGGGGGGGGGTTATTTAAAAATTTTTTTTATTCCATTTTATTTTGTACCTTTTGGAGTTTTCAGCTGTTTCTGGGAATTGCATGTGGTGTTGTACACACAGAGTGACACCCAGTTCAAACATCCCATCACTTCCATTTGACTTTTTTATTTGATTCTCAATATAATTTAGAGTAACTTCAGCTGAGAGCTGACTGAAATATTTCATCTTCCTTTCTTTGCTGTGTCAAAGCACCAAACCATCCTATGAGGGGAAAAAAAGATGTTTTGATCAGTGCCAGGCAGCAACTGCCCTTAATGCTGTTAAAAATAACATTTTTGGGTAAAAGAGAAGGAGATTTAAATGATGCTGTGTCATATTATGACATGCTGGGATTAGTCAGTGCATAATTCCATAGATTAGTCATGAAATAACAGGAAAACACGAAGTAAAAGAACTTCCATAAGAGAGGATTTAGTTTAAAATGAAGTTTAAAAGGTCTATATTGGACTCTGGGGAACCAGGTTTAATTTAAGCACTTAAAACCAGTTTTAATTTGTGTTTTCTTCCAGATTGGGCATTTCTTGGGAAATTGCTGAAATGTTTCTAGACATTCAGAGAATCCTGGAATATCCTGAGTGGGAAGAGACCCACAGGGATCACCCAGTCCCACTCCAGGCCCTGCACAGACCCCCCACCAATCCCAGCCTGGGCATCCCTGGCAGCGCTGTCCAAACGCTCCTGGAGCTCTGGCAGCCTCGGGGCCGTGCCCATTCCCTGGGGAGCCTGGGCAGTGCCCAGCAGCCTCTGGGGGAAGAACCTTTCCCTAAAATCCAACCTAACCCTGCCCTGGCCCAGCTCCAGCCGCTCCCTCTGCTTTAATACTTGGATCGATCCCAAATTTCAAAATGTCAGAACTTTGATGAGAAAAGAAGTTCGGCGTTTTGGTCAGCTCTGAAATGAAGGTTCGTGGTTGGAACTTCAGTCAAAAAGTGATCTCAGGTAATTTTCTATTTCTTATCCATGTTTTATGACTTCATGATACCCCAAAATGCTGGGGCTGCCCCTGGATCCCTGGCAGTGCCCAAGGCCAGGCTGGACATTGGGGCTTGGAGCAGCCTGGCACAGTGGGAGGTTGTAGGTTATGGGTGTGGGTTCGGCAATCACGGTGGGCGCCAGACTGTAGGTTACGGGGGTTCTGGGGTCCAGTCGGGACGGCCGGACGTAGACGGTGACGGATGGAGACGAGAGATCTCTATAGGCAGGTCTAGGGACACAGCCGGTTTATTGTAAAGGGCGTGGGTATTGGGGCACTGCTCAGAGCTGGTAGACTCAGCTCTGAGCAGGCCCAAGAGAGCAAGAGAGTGAACGGGTGAGAGAGAGAGTGTAAGAGCAAGAGTGGAAGAGAGAGCAGGAGAATAGAATGGAAGAGAGAATGAGAATGAGAATGAGAATGAGAATGAGAATGTCTGAAGTCCTGGTTACAATACAATAAATCATCTTCTGCACTGAATATTCTAATTGTCACTAACCAATCTAATACAAGATACAAATCCTATAGCATTTACATACAGCCTATAAGAGTTCTTATATTACCATAGAGTGTTACATCATAACTTCTAAAAACTACTCTTTGGACCCCTTCTGCTGAGCTAGTAGGGTCTGCTCTGACCCTTGGACCTGTTTGCAAGCAGAGGGTATTGTTCAGTCAAGAGGGGATTACTTCAGTTGGCCATACCATTGTTTTCTAGTTGTTCAGTAACTAAGACTTGGTATTTCAAAAGTGGCTTTCATTTCGATGTTGCCTGTAGTTTTCATATTCCCGAAATCTTTTGTCAGGCAATCATATTTCCAAGGCTTTCCTGTTTCATCTTCCCCAACAGGAGGTGTCCCTGCCCATGGCAGGGGTGGCACTGGATGGGCTTTAAGGTCCTTCCTGACCCAATCCTTCTGGGATTCTGTGATTCCAGCTGAAGTCTGAGCCTGCAGATAAGCAGAGGATTTTGCTGGAAAGGCCACACATCCCCCTGACCTCTCCTTTCCCCTGGAATGCCGTGGAATCCACGGCGCTGCAGCTGCAGCTGTGCCTGATGGATCCTCTGAGAACCAACCGAGCTGGGAAAAAATCCATTTGCAGCTGAATTAGAGAACCATGGAATTCTGGATGGGTTGGGTTGGGAGGGATTGTAGGGATCATCCAGAGCCAGCCCCTGCCATGGCAGGGACACCTCCCACTGTCCCAGGCTGCTCCAAGCCCCAATGTCCAGCCTGGCCTTGGGCACTGCCAGGGATCCAGGGGCAGCCCCAGCTGCTCTGGGAATTCCATCCCAACCCCTCACCACCCTCACAGGGAAGGATTTTTGTAGGACAGAAACTCCATTTGAGTGAAGTTCTGGCAACATCTTGTTCTTTTTTTTAAATTGGTTTAACCACGAGCTCTGGTGATGTTTGACTTTGGTTCAGCTTCCTGAGAAAAACCCAGAACTGTGCAGCCTCCCAGGGTGCAAACAGGGCCTGGGTTTAATGAATTCATTTATTTCTGTGAGGACCTGACTTAATTTCAGCCAGACTCAGCAAGGTAAACCTGTGACGTGGTTTAAACTCAGTGCTGGCCTGGAGCCTAAGCCACAGTTGCTGGCACAGAACCCTGGGATGGGTGAGGCTGGAAGGGCCAGCTGTGGTCACCTGGGATCATCCCAGAGCCCAGGGCCCAGGAGTGTGGATATTCTGGAATATCCCCAGGGAGGAGGCTCCAGCCCCTCTCTGGGCTCTGTTCCAGCCCGGGCCCTGCCCAGGGCAGCAGTTCTGCCTCCTGGGCAGGGCAATTGCCGGGCTCAGGCCCTGCCCGTGGCTCTGGTGCCGCTGCCGGGCCCCGGAGCAGAGCCCGGGCCCTGCCCTGAGCCCTCCCTGCAGCCAGGGACACCCAGGGATTGGAGCTGGACAGGATTTCCATCGTTTCCATCGTTGCTCCGAGCCAGGAGCAGAGCACATCCAGTGAAGATGAAGAGCTTTGCTCCAAACCCTGACCTGAACCGAGGCACAAATGGAGACAAATCCTGCACGGACCTCGAGCTGGTTGGTTTGAATACTTGAGGCTATTTATTTTTCAAGCTCCAGTTTGGCTCTTCTGATCTCCCTCTTCTCTCTTGCTCCCAGTCATTTATCATTCCCTTCATCAGGAGCAGTTTTCCAAATGTGCCACTGCCTGCTAGGCCAGCCTAAAGAATCTCCTGGAGTTTCCCATGGAGCCATCTGTTCTTTCCTCAGGCCTTTCATTAATGAACTCCTGTCGGTGATGACTCGGGGTGGCCCCAGGTGCCGTTTGTGTTCCCTAATTTCCCTGATCTGTGGGTCTGGACACAGAGTCCCTGTGCAGCTCCCTCCCTCCCCCTGGAACAATTGGACATTTCGGGGTGTCTTTGTCAGAGCTGATTACTGAAGCCTTTACAGCAGCCTTGTTCCACGTGTGCCATTTCTCCTCCATTGTTCCCTGCTCCCTGTTCTCCTTGGCTTGCAAGCGAGGCAGGAGAAGCCATCACTGTCAGCTGCTTCCTGGCCGGAATGAGGGGGTGGAAGGGGCTCCTGAAGTGTTCCAGGAGATGGAGCAGGGCTGGGACACTTCACCTGGATGGAGAACCTTCCTCAGGTTCCTATCTGCCCTCACAGGGTAGGATCAGTGTAGGGAAGGCAGCTCAGCAGCCAGGAAAAGTCTCCTCAGAATGAATCCCAGAACTCCAGAGTGGTTTGGGTTGGAAGGGATTTTAAGGATCATCCAGTGCCACCCTTGCCATGGGCAGGGACACCTTCCACTGTCTCAGGTGGCTCCAAGCCCCATCCAACCTGGCCCTGGAAATGAGAACTTATCCAAGTGCCTTTTATGTTCACTCTGAGGTTGCAGAAGACATTTGGGCTTTGCCCTCCCTGGCTGCCCCTCAGCCCCATTCCAGAGGGCACAGATTCCTTTGGAGGTGGATTTGCATGTCCCAGCCTGGCCCTTGCACAGCACAATCCCATGGATGGTTATCTGGGAACAGTTCCCTGAGTTGTGGCCTCGTTGGTGCTCAGCAACTGGGAGTCCTGGGAAGGACTGGATTCCTTACTGGAAAATTCTGGTAGTTCTGGCACCTTCCTGCTCACCCTTTGCAGCCTCAAATCCAGAATGCGGCAGCATAAATTTGGAATCCCAAATTCTAACATCAACTCAAAATGGCCTAATTTTCCCAGCACAGGAAGGATGTGGAGCTGCTGGAGAGAGGCCAGAGGAGGCCACGGAGCTGCTCCAGGGCTGGAGCCCCTCTGCTCTGGAGCCAGGCTGGGAGAGCTGGGGGTGCTCACCTGGAGAGGAGAAGGCTCCAGGGAGAGCTCAGAGCCCCTTGCAGGGCCTAAAGGGGCTCCAGGAGAGCTGCAGAGGGACTGGGGACAAGGGCTGGAGGGACAGGAGCCAGGGAATGACTTCCCAGTGCCAGAGGGCAGGGCTGGATGGGATATTGGGCAGGAATTGTTCCCTGGGAGGGTGGGCAGGCCCTGGCACAGGGTGCCCAGAGCAGCTGGGGCTGCCCCTGGATCCCTGGCAGTGCCCAAGGCCAGGCTGGACATTGGGGCTTGGAGCAGCCTGGGACAGTGGGAGGTGTCCCTGCCATGGAATGGGATTGGCTTTAAGGTCCCTCCCAACCCAAACCATTCCAGGATTTTATCATTTTAGGCCTGCCTACAACAGTGGCTTAACTAAAGTCCTCCTTGTGCTCATGGACATGAGTGGGAGCACCTGTGGGCTGGGTTTTTATGGCTGGAAGGCACCAAAATGACATTCCATGGAATTCTGGGGTTTGCCTGACTCAGTAAATTTGGAATTCCATTAAAAAAAAAAAAACCCTTTGGCTGGGAACAAATATCCTGGCAATTCCTGGTCCTGGTGAGTGTGCCTGGGCTGTCTCCAGAAGGAGGCAATTCCTCAGGTGTTTTCCCACTTCTGCATGTTTTCCGTGTTTTCCCTGATTCCAGGGTGAAGGATTTGGGGAGCTCTGAGGCCGACGGGAGCCCTGCTCCTGGGGGATTATTTGGGGATCCCAGCAGGGCAAGGTGGGGATTTTGGCTCCTGCTCTTCCTGCTTGGCCCTCTGTAGGTGCCAGTGTGAGTTTGATCCAATTCCTGGGAATGCTGTCTGAGACAATCCATCCCAATTTTCTCACACTGGGCTCTAATTAAGGCTGGGCAGGCAGAGGTGGAGCAGACAAGGTGTGATTGTTTCCTCCTTGCCCAGCTGGGTGTTCCAAAGGGAATTGCTGCTGCTCCAGGTGCTGCCTGCTCCTCCTCTGATCCCAGGCATTCCCAATCTTCCATCTTGGCAGGATTTTTCCCGTTGTTTGGTCGGAAAACTGTAACAAGCTCAGGTTTCCCTTCCAGCTGAGCCTTTAGTGAGGGAAAAATTGAATTATTGTGTTCATTGCTCCTTTATGGGCCAATAAGGAGCTGTCCCAGCACATGGATTAGGCCTCGTACTGCCGGATTTTTCCCTTTATTTCTTTTCCTGAGGAGTCTCAAGCCTCACATCCCCTCTTGGGTTTTTTCCCTAAATGAATGAGGTATCACTTGAGGTTGAAACCTAAACTGCTGCTCCCCTCCCTTACCCCCGAGGAGGGGTTGGATTCAGCTCATCCTCCCGACTCCAAACCTCAGTGCCTGGGATATTCAATGACATTCCAGCCGGGAGCACACCAGGAGCTCTGTGCTGGGCATCTCAGCTCCAGAGCAGGCCTCTTCTCCCTTCAATTCCTCCTGTCATGTGGGCTCTGCAGTGCTGGAGGGCAACGTTTGACCTAAAAAGGAAGGAATTATTTTCAGATGTCCCCAAGAGCGGCACTTCCAGCCCTGGAGAAGTGGTGGCATCTTAAAACAATTGATTGGAAGAAGTGGTGGCAGCTTTCCCAGAAACTTCGCTCCCTGGCACGGAGCTGGGGAGGTTTCCTTGCTGAGGAGGAGACTCCGTGTGGGAACTGCCAGGGTACAGTGGGCAAGTGGAGCTTGGATGGCTTTCAACCCCCTGATCCCAGGAAATGAGCCGGGAACTCTCTGCCTCTGGCTCGGGCAGGGCGGAGGAATGAATGGAGGAGGACTGGGAGCTTCCTGAGCTTCCATAATTTGGGTTTTAAGACCTTTTCTGAGCTCTTCTCACCGGGTGCTCCAGCAGCCAGGGGCTCTCCTTTTCCGAGGGCCTTTTATTCCCATTTTAAGGTGGTGGAAGACATTTGGAACTTGCCGTCCTTGGCTGCCCCTCAGCTCAGGCCTCACCAAGTTCCCTTTTCAGAGGGATTTGGAGGTGGATTTGCACATTCCAGCCTGCACAATTTGATTATCTGGTTATCTGGGAACAGTATTTATCATTATTATTCTCATTATTATTATCATTATCATTTTCATTTTCATCATTATTTTATTATTATTATCGAGGTATTATTGAGTCATTGTTGAGTCACTGTTGAGTTATTATTGAGTCTCAGTCATTATTGAGTTATTACAGAGTTGTTTTGTTGTTGTTGTTGTTTATTATTATTATTATTATTATTATTATTACCACCTTGCTGGTGCTCAGCAACTGGGAACTTGCAGGCAGGTGGCCTGATAAGAACTGGAAAGGACTGGCAGGGTTTTAGCTCAGGAATTTGGGTTTTTCCCTGTGGCCTGGGCCAAATTCCACAGGGATATGAGGCAGGAAAAGTGCTCCGGGCAGGGATGGGGATCTGGAGCTCCTGGGGTTGAAATTGGGGTTGTGCTGCCTCACGGTGGGAATTTGCTGGATCCCAAAGTTCCCCTGGTGGCAGGGGAAAGGTGCAGATGGGGCTGGGAATGGTGGAAAACTGTGCAGAACCACAAGGTCCCCCCTGAGCCTCCTTTGCTCCAGCCTGAGCCCCTTTCCCAGCTCCCTCAGCCGCTCCTGGGGCTCCAGCCCCTTCCCAGCTCCCTTCCCTGCCCTGGACACGCTCCAGCCCCTCCAGGGCTCTCCTGCAGGAGCCAGAACTGGGCACAGCCCTCGAGGGGCCTCTCAGTGCCCAGCACAGAGGGACAATCCCTGCCCTGCTCCTGCTGGACACACAATTCCTGACCCAGCCCAGGGGCCAGTGGCCTCCTGCCCACCTGGGCACCCCTGGGCTCGTGTCCAGCCGCTGGCACCAGCACCCCCAGGGCTTTTCCAAGGACACCAGGAGCAATTTCCCCATGGAAAGGGAGCTCAGGCCTTGGCAGGGGCTGCCCAGGGAGGTTTGGAGTGCCCATCCCTGGAGGTGTCCCAGGAAGGGCTGGAGGTGGCACTCAGAGCTCTGGGCTGGGGACAAGGTGGGCATCGGGCACAGCTGGGCCTGGCTGGGCTGGGAGGGCTTTTCCAGCCTCAGGGATCCTGGGATTCTGTGGAATTTTGCATTTTTAACCTCTCTCTTCTGTGTGTGCAGAGAAGGAGCCAGCCTTGCCTGGCAGCAGAGCTGCCTCAGCCTCATCCCTCCATCACTGTTATCAGCTCAGAGCTCTTTGCTATCAGCTCATTATCAATGCTACTGCTGATAACAGCTCCTACACCAGCCTTGGTTCTCTGGGCTTTGGGTTGCACCAGAAATCTTCTTTTAAAGCAGTTTTTCATGTGCCATTGGAGCCCAAGAGGGCACCAAGTTCCTAAGAAAGACGATCCCACAAGATTTAGCATTTCCATGATCTCTTCTCTGCTTCTGAGATTTGCAGTCCCTGAACTCCAGAAACATTTTCTCTCTTGTTCACGCTTGACCTCCAACTTCTCCAGAAGCTGAATCCTGCCCTGGGCTCACTCTGCAAGACTCAGTGGAAATTTTTAAGTGGGTAATCGGAGATGGGCATTTAGAATTCACCAAGAGCTCGGTGCTTGATTTCTGGAGCTGCCTCTTCTTATGGAAGGCCCCAACAGGACTGGAAAAAATGTTTGTGTTTCCCTCTTCCTTATCTCCGGGAATGTCCAGAAAATGCTCCTGGTTTTTACAAAATATGGTTGTGCTCTTTGTCCCAAGGAGTTCCTGTGGCAGAAAATTCCCCAGGCTGGTTCTGGACTTCTTTGGGAAGTATTTCCTGGGGTTTTATGGCTGGAAGGCACCAAAATGACATTCCATGGAATTCTGGGGTTTGTCTGACTCAGTAAATTTGAAATTACATTAAAAAAAAAACAAACCCTTTGGCTGGGAACAAATATCCTGGCAATTCCTGGTCCTGGTGAGTGTGCCTGGGCTGAGGTGTCTCAAATGGATGGAGCTGGAATCTCCTCCAGGGTGTGCCTGTGGCTCCTGTGTGGTATCAGGGGCTGCAGGGCCGTGGGTATTAACGTGGATATTAATGTGGGTATTAATGTGGGTATTAATGTGGGTATTAACATGGGTATTAACGTGGGTATTATCATCTCCTGAGCAGCAGCAAAGCACAAATCTGGTGAGGAGCGAGTGATTTTCTCCAACAGAATGGAGTTTTTCAATCTTGCTCTAATCCTGCTCTTAAATCTCATCAGCCAGGATGACTTTTTAATATCATTTGTGTCCAGAAAATTGAAATCTAGAAAAATAGCAGCTTTTTCTGAGGGAGAGGAATGAGGTAGAGAAATGCCTTTAGTCTGCAACCTGAATGGCGGCCCTCTCATCCCACACACTTGTGCACAGTCATGCTGCAGCTGGAAAACCAAGGATCAGGGTGGGAGGCCTTTATGAAATCCCTCAGGAGGTTGAAACTTGGAATTAAATCTGGTTTTGCCCAATCTGTGACAATGTGACTCCATGGGAACTTCACGGGCCAGGACCAGCTGTGCTTCAAGTGCAAATCTCGATTTTTGCTGCATTTGGCCACAAAATTTGGTGCAGTTCAGGCCTCGTTCCAGGGGCAGTTGGATGGCAAAGGGATCTTGTTCTGCTCCCTTTGTGCTCCAGACTTGCTGGCTCAGGTGAGAAAAAGCTGTGTTGGCATCCAGGTGAGCTGTGCACAGATTCCCTGCTGGGCGTGAGCAAATGCCAAGGAATTGCAGTGGTGGGGAAATGTCAGAATGGGAGAATTGTAGAATGGAGTCATGGAATGGCTTGGGATGGAAGGGTCTGGAAAGGGCATCTAATTCCAACCCTCTGCCATAGGTGGGGATGCCACTCACTATCCCAGATTGCTCCGACCTGGCCTTGGGCACTGCCAGGGATCCAGGGGCAGCCCCAGCTGCTCTGGGCACCCTGTGCCAGGGCCTGCCCACCCTCCCAGGGAACAATTCCTGCCCAATCTCCCATCCAGCCCTGCCCTCTGGCACTGGGAAGCCATTCCCTGTGTCCTGGCCCTCCAGCCCTTGGGAATTGTCTCTCTCCAGCTTTCCTGCAGCTCCTTCAGGCCCTGCAAGGCCACACTGAGCTCAGCCCAAAGCTTCTCCTCTCCAGGCTGAACAATCCCAGCTCTCGCAGCCTTTCCTCCCAGCAGAGCTGCTCCATCCCTCTGCTCATCCTGGTGCCTCCTCTGGCCTCTCTCCAGCAGCTCCACGTCCTCCCTGTGCTGGTCCCAGGGCTGGGGCAGCTCTGCAGGTGGACTCTCACCTGGGCACAGGGGCACAGGGGCACCATCCCAATCCCTTCCCTGCTGCCCACGCTGGGGCTCAGCCCAGGGCATGGGGGGCTCTGGACTGGGGCACCTCCAGCTCTCCCAGGGCTGCTCCATCTCCTCATCCCAACCTGGATTGATCCCAGGGGTTGTCCCAATCCATGTCCAGCACCAGCCCTTGGCATTTCCCAAAGGATTTGCAGGCCCAGGGGCTCCTGTGGGACACAGGAGGAGCTGCTGCCAATAAAGTGCCACAGAGAGCAATTCCTGCCTCTCTCCAGTTGGGCACCGCTCTGCCCAGACACTTTCATCGCTCCAATTTCCTGACAAGGGAACAATATTGTCTGCCCAGCCCTGAGGGAAGTGTTGTGAAAATAAAGGAATGGGAGTTGTGCAAGGCCAGAGAAGCAGCTTTTCAGAGGTGTTTATTCAAATATGGAGGGCAATAGAAGCAAACACTCCCAGCAATGCTGGGCCTCATTATTCCCAACTCCACTTAAACCTCTGGCTGCATTTCTGGGCTCCTGAAGAAACTGGGGAGTTTTTAGGCCTTGGAAAAGCCTTGGAATGACACCCAAAGAGAAATCAGTAAGGAAGTGAAGAAGTGTCTATTTAAGGATATAAGGACGTTTACTGCGGGAGATAAGGACTTTCTTTGGAGGCAATTGGAATTGTGTGCTGTAAATAATGTTTGCTAACTCTGGATGGTTGTGGGAAAACAAATTATGGAAAAGCTGTTGGGAGAATGTGGCCACTGCCACATGTGGAGGGAGCATGGGCTGAAGGAAAAACACCACGGGGTTGAGTCATTAAAAGCTCTTATCTGAGGGTGTTGATAGGAGAGAGGGAAATGAGGCTTCTGCAACCCCGCTGCAGGTTGGAAGGGAGTCATTCCCTGTGCAGATTCCTGGGCTACTTGGGAAAAATGGGAAAGGGACTGTGTGGCAAGGTGGAGCCAGGTGGGGGTCAGGCTCTGCTGCCAGGGAACAGGGACAGGAGGAGAGGGAACGGCCTCAGGCTGGGCCAGGGGAGGCTCAGGGCGGACAGCAGCAGGAATTTCCCCATGGAAAGGGAGCTCAGGCCTTGGCAGGGGCTGCCCAGGGAGGTTTGGAGTGCCCATCCCTGGAGGTGTCCCAGGAAGGGCTGGAGGTGGCACTCAGTGCTCTGGGCTGGGGACAAGGTGGGCATCGGGCACAGCTGGGCCTGGCTGGGCTGGGAGGGCTTTTCCAGCCTCAGGGATCCTGGGATTCCGTGAACACTTTGCTGCTGAAATTAAGGAAGTCTCTCCTAAGGATGTGTGTTTTCCCTAAGATTTATGATGAAATTCACTTGGGCTTTGATGGCGGAAGGTAAAACCATGGCCCAGGAAAACCGAATTTCAGGTTTCTGCTAAATTGTAACATCCTGAGAATAGCAAAGCTCTCCAGAGGGAAATTCCTTCCAGTGATGGGATAATTTATCAACTCCAACTCTCATCCTGGGAATCAGCACAATGAAATCGGCTGAACCTTTCAGAACAAACGAGAGACGGAATTTTACCTGAGTTCAGTGCCTGCCACACCAACTTTCATCCCAAATTATTGAAGTCTGCTGAGGTGACAGATCCAGAAAAATCACATTGTGCTGTGTCACTCCTTGGCAGCTGCTCCCAATCCCTGTTGGACTCGGTGGACGTTGTTTCATTTGCAGAACCCTTGGGATTTGCAATGCATTTCAGAATTTGGCCTTCCAAACTCATGGCACCGAGTGGGCCTGGCTGCCTCCCAGGCCGTGTGTGTGAGAATTGCTTTTTTATTCCCGGTTGGAATGTGGTCAATTTATAAGATCTCCCCACACCCTTTCTCTGCAGGAGTCACTTCATTTCTTTGTGAGCTTTGCTGTTAACTGTGCATAATTTGGGGTTTTCATTGTTCTCCCCCTGCTTTTGAGGCCGCTTTGTGAGTTTTGAAAAGATGTTAATTTTCCTTTTGTTGTTTTCTGTTGACCACTTAATCCTTTCCCGTTCCAGTTGTTTTTCTTATTGCTCTCCTCCAACTTTTCTGTTGTTTGAAATGTCTGTCATCCCAAACTCGCCTTTGTTCTCTCAACAATGATTTTGGGGGCCTCCCTGCTGAGGCGCATTCCAAATGTGTGTGTGGCTGTGGATGGGGGATTTTGGCCTTCCCTGCTCTTTGACGCCTCTCTTTCCTTCATCTGGGGTATCAGCAGATCCAAGCAGCTCCAGTTCTTTCCTTGGAATCTGACTGCCAGGCAGAATCACCGGGAGCTCCATGTCCCTCAGACTCCACCAGGGTGAATTAACTTTATGGGTTTTGGGCTGACCACAGCTCCACCTTAGCCCAGAAAATGAGCTGAAGTCTCCCAAACCTCCCAGCAGCTCTGTGCACATTCGGGAGCTGTGTCTTTATCCTTCCTACAACTGTGGAAGCCATCCAAAACCGTGACTCATTCCCTCAAAAAGAATGGAGAATAGGCTGAAATCCCTGGGGGTATTTTCTGGTCAGAGGGGAAGTCCAGATATTTATCAGGTACTAAAATATTTTCGTTTCAGTTCAAAGAATTTCACCTCAAAAGACCTTGGTTCCTCATAACCATGTCCAAAGGTGTGGGAATCACAGCTGGGAGGAATTCTGAGAATTTTGGGGTGGCAAGGGTCAGATTTTAAAGATATTTGGATGCCCAGAGTTAGATAACAGCAATATTGTCTCCCTGAGCCTGGAGATCCTGAACTCAATTCCACTCCAAGCCCTGCAGGAATTCAGTAACTAAAGACGAAAACCACTGGATGAAAATGGGGCAGGGATGCTTCATTATTGCCTCCAGGAGGATGAATGGAAGTGCCAAACAGGAGGAGAGGATTTAGGACTGTGGTTTCTGCAGGCAGAGAGAAGCCTCTGGGAAGAGCCAGGTTTTTTGGGATGGGTGGGATTTAAGGAACCTGCTTGGAAGTCCTTGGAACCTTCTGGGAAACTTCTTGCTGTTGGATTCGTTTCCATGGATATTGAAGCAGCAGGATTTGAAAGTCTTGGTACCCACACCAAAATTAGAGCTTCTGTTCACTGCTATAACAGCTCAGCACTTCCAGGTGTATTTTATCCTGAGTGGAAGTGGTTAGGAATGGGAATCACTGAGGTGCTCCAAAAAAAATGGGCTCCTTTAGGGGAATTTGCCATTCCCACATTTGCCATTCCCACCCCAAACAGTTTTATTGCTGTAAAAGCAAATTTGAGATTGACCATGAGGCTTTTAAATGTGTGACCTTCCACCAAACCATCCTGGACAAGAATTCCTGAGGGAATGCTGCAGAACACCAACCATTCCATCCAGGATCTGTCTCTGGGGATTGGAACTGGATTACAGAGGGCAGATTCTCACCCTCACCATGGAAAACTGGAAATACTGACAGAAATCCAGCTTTTCTGGAGTATTTAAGTCAACAGTTGGGCTTGGAGCAGCTGGGGTAGTTGTGCTCACATCTCCTCACTGGCCCAGTGCAAGGCTGCAGTGTCACAGAATCATGGATTGGTTTGGAAGGACTTTAAGGATCATCCCATTCCACCCCACCATGGGCAGGGACACCTTCCGCTGTCCCAGGCTGCTCCAAGCCCCAATGTCCAACCCAGCCTTGGGCACTTCCAGCTTCTCCTACTTCACCACCCAACCCTCTGCACAGCTGGAGACCTCCCACCTGCCAGGGAAAGGTCTTCCTCTTCCCTGAAGTTGTGCCAATTCCCTAAGGAACATCCCAGCCCTGGTTTGGTGAGTTCCAGGTGAGGAGCGACAACTTTTCTTGGATGAAACTTTAAACTTGGTGGTGTCTCTGAGCTGGGGACAAACGGAGCTTTTAGGAGAACCGAGCAGCAATTTCTCCAGCATTCTGGCTCCATGGGAGGGGATTTTTCCAGGACACAAGGCTGGGAATCACACCCTGCTGCAGCTCAGGAGCTGTCCTGTGGCAGATACGATCTTCCCTCAGTAAATTCATTAAGTGCACACACACAAAGACTCCCTTTGGACAATTAGGACCACAAGGGAGGGGTTGGGAAGATGATTGCTCCCTCCTGGGAAGAGATGAAAGCCTCCAGTGGGAAAGAGAAGAGATTTTTCCTGATAGATCTTCAGATTAAACCCGAGGGGCTGCTTGAGCTGGAAGTCTGCCTTCTGTTTTGTATCAATAACTGGATTTCAAATGCTTGGCTCCCACTCCTGTTTGTAGGTAATGGTTCTCTGCTGAGCTCCCTCTGCTTTCTTGGAGGTGGATTAGGACATAATTAAATATGAGCAACTCTAACGAAAACCATGGGTCTATCAAAGCTAATTAATTGCTGGGTCTGGTTTGGAACTTGGGAGGATCACCACAAACAATGGATCTGTTCCATCTTCCCTGAGTACTTCACTCCTGCCTGGTCTATTTACAGCTGAATCCTTGGGATTTGCTGCAAGCAAGCAGAAAACCATCATTTTCTTGTGCAAACACAAAGGACAGGGTGCTCCTCATGTTTATTAATGCCTCTGTGGTGACTGCTTGGGGTAAACTCTGCTTAAGCCTCTCTTTCACTACTAGAGACGGAAAAAGGAGCCCTCTGGAAATGAAAACCAGGGAATTTCTCTCCTGTTGCAGCTGCAAGGAGAGTTGGTAAAATGGCAAAGAATTCATGCCTGGCTAATGGGGCATCACTAAAGATTCACTGAGTTTGTGCAGAGACAGAAATTCAGGAGGAATCGGAGCCAGAGGTGGGTTTGGTCCATGGCTCCGTGGGCAAGCCCAGCTGCTGGAAGCTGGCGCTTCCCAAGGCTGCCCATGGAACAGCAGAGCTGCTGCTCTGTGGGACAGGGCAGGGAGATGTTTCTGCAAAAGACAACCATTTAAATGGAAGAAAACCTGAAAATTTAACCAGTGTTGGGAAAGGTCTTCATGTTTTGAGATGAATTTGAAGGTGGATGAGTCTCCATCTGTCCCGTCCTTCCCCGTCCTCAGCCTCAGCCCATCCTTTTGGGATTGCTGCATCTGGAGAGGCGGAAGAGCAGCTGGAACAGAGACAAAGGAGGGTTTAGCCAGCCCAAAATCCAATTCTCTCAGTTCCTGTGGTTGCTGGAATTCGGGATATGCTTCTGGATGAGTTTTCACTTGGAGGTGTGTTAAGGAAGGGCTTTGGAGCTGCTTTCATTCTCTTTTTGGCTGTTTCATTATTTGAAAGGAGAGGGAAATGTTTGCTCCCAACACCACGAGCCCTGGACAGAGCAGCTGGATCCTGTGGTGTTGGGAGGAGGAGCAGGGAAGCATCCACCTGGATTTCTGCTGCTCTTGGACACCTCTTGGCATGCCTGGCTTTCCCAGAGGAGCAGCAGCCCAAATATCCACATTGGGGTTGTGTCTCCAGAGATTTGAGGAAATCTCCCCTCCTTGGGCTGCTGGCAGGGACAGGACAGTGGGACAACCAGTGGAGCTTTTCACCATCCAGCTGGAAATCCTCTGGGAATTCTCTGGCCTTTCCAGGTGAAAATGAGGGCAAACAAAAATCCACTCCAATCCTGAATGTGGTTTTACTTCCCTCAATTTGTTCGCTAAGTCCACTTCCCTGGCTCAGTGCACACTGGACACAAAATTATGAACAGAATTATGAGCAGAAACCTCCCTGAGTTCTCCAGGTTTCCTCTCACTTCCTGCAAACAGGGAGAGATTTTCCAGGGAATTTTGTGGGAGCAGAATAAATTATCAGCAATTTATAAAGACCAATTCCATTGATTATTTCCCCTTTGGCACAGCCGTACTTTGTGTTAAAAGCACTCCCAGTTTAACCCAGTTCCCACAGCTGGGATGTGACCTTCAGCATGGAAAGTCAGGTTAACAGTGAATTATCAAATATTTCAGGAAAATGTTCAGGATATTGGGCAGGAATTGTTCCCTGGGAGGGTGGGCAGGCCCTGGCACAGGGTGCCCAGAGCAGCTGTGGCTGCCCCTGGATCCCTGGCAGTGCCCAAGGCCAGGGTGGACATTGGGGCTTGGAGCAGCCTGGGACAGTGGGAGGTGTCCCTGCCATGGCAGGGCTGGCTCTGGATGATCCCTACAATCCCTCCCAACCCAACCCATCCAGAATTCCATGGTTCTCTAATTCAGCTGCAAATGGATTTTTTCCCAGCTCGGTTGGTTCTCAGAGGATCCATCAGGCACAGCTGCAGCTGCAGCGCCGTGGATTCCACGGCATTCCAGGGGAAAGGAGAGGTCAGGGGGATGTGTGGCCTTTCCAGCAAAATCCTCTGCTTATCTGCAGGCTCAGACTTCAGCTGGAATCACAGAATCCCAGAAGGATTGGGTCAGGAAGGACCTCAAAGCCCATCCAGTGCCACCCCTGCCATGGCAGGGACACCTCCCACTGTCCCAGGCTGCTCCAAGCCCCAATGTCCAGCCTGGCCTTGGGCACTGCCAGGGATCCAGGGGCAGCCCCAGCTGCTCTGGGCACCCTGTGCCAGGGCTCGCCCACCCTCCCAGGGAACAATTCCTGCCCAATCTCCCATCCAGCCCTGCCCTCTGGCACTGGGAAGCCATTCCCTGGCTCCTGGCCCTCCATGCCTTGTCCCCAGTCCCTCTGCAGCTCTCCTGGAGCCCCTTTAGGCCCTGCAAGGGGCTCTGAGCTCTCCCTGGAGCCTTCTCTTCCCCAGACTGACCAGAATAAGAATACTCCAATAATATAAAAGTGCATTTTTACTGAAGGCTCAGAATTGCTGGAATTTGAAAGTCAAAGTGGCTTTTTCAATGAAGTCCTTGAATTTCCTTGGTAAAAATATCAGGCTTTAATTCCATTTCCATGTCTTCCACGGGGAGAACAGAGCTAAAGTGTCTTGACTGTGCCTGGCAGCCTAAACTTGCACAAACTCCTTTGTTGTAAAGTTCGTTGTCATCTGCCTGCCTAAATTCTTGGGGTTATATTTTATTTTTTTATTGTGGAAAACTGGAAAAGAGCCCGTGGAGAGGTTTGAAAAAATCAGTGGAAGACTGAAAACTAATTAAATTAAATTCAAATTAATTAAAGCATTTTTGTTTTGCAAATATGGCTTTTTTTAACACAAAACCAAGCTGGACTTCCAAGTGTGTCCTGAAAATAATCCCTGGCTCAGTTCTACTGGAACACATTAGTTCAGACTAATTTTAGGCTAGCTCCTGGGCTGGCTCTGGGATCCAGAGTGAAAACCTGCTGCCCAGCATGATCCTGGACACAGGAATCAGGCTCCTGCTCCCAACTTCCTTTTGGAGGAGCCTCTCCCTGCCCCTTTCCCATCTGGTGTGCACAGGGAGAAAACCTGGATGCTTTGAGACATCCTGTGTCGGTTCCACTCCCTGAGAAAAATGGGATTAGGCAAGGAATGGAACCAAGACATTTTCTGGGACCACTGGGATGTGGGATTTGCTGCAGGGATTTGTTAATTTCAGCAGGTTGGATAAAATTGTTCCATGTGTTTTTCTCTGTGTGACAGAAATAAAGGGAAAGGTGGTGTGAAAAGTTAATATTCCCCAAATATTCCCTGCCCAGGATGCTGTGTCTGCTTGGTGTCTTTCCCTGGAATTCTCTATCATTTCTGGCATTTTTCTGCCTCACAGGGCATCGTTCTCTCACAGCATCATCATTCCCCCCTTACACTGGATGTTGGGAAGAAATTCCTCCCTGGGAAGGTGCTGAGGGGGTGGGATGGAATTCCCAGAGCAGCTGGGGCTGCCCCTGGATCCCTGGCAGTGCCCAAGGCCAGGCTGGACATTGGGGCTTGGAGCAGCCTGGGACAGTGGGAGGTGTCCCTGCCCATGGCAGGAATAGGATGATCCTTAAAATCCCTTCCACCCCAAACCATTCCACGATTCCATGACCAAACAACACCTTGTGCCATAATGTCCCTGCATCCACCACATCTGTTCCCATTTTTAAGGCTGGAATTTCATTCATTTGGCCCAATTTGTTCTTGCCAAGCCCAGTAAAACTGCTCAGGATCATCTTCTAGGAACTGGAAAAACGGGACTTTTATTTCATAGGACTTTCTGCTTCCCAGGGCTCCCTGTCTTGCTGACAGCTCTGTAATTCCCCATCATTTTTCCAGGGAAGTGCTGAGCTTTCTATTTCTGACCCACTCAAGGCTCTCAAATTCCTGGTGCTGGCTCCTACTCATGCCAGGGATTTCCTCAGATCCTGATGGTTTGGAAATCCTTAATTTGTCAGAAATCCTTAATCTGTTAGAAATCCATAATTTGTTCCAAGTCCCAAATTTGGCAGAAATCCATAATTTGTCAGAAATCTTCTTAACCTGTGTTTTCCACCTTGGCTTTTCCTTGGGAATATTCAATCCAAGTCTCTCTGTGAACACACAAAACGCATTCTCATGGATCTGACACCTCTGTGGCATTCCCTACATTCCTGCTTGGAAAAGCACCACTTTTACTCCTCTAATTTATTTTTATTGCCTTTATGCCTCATTGCTCGACATTCCTTTGGATTCCTGGCCTTTCCCTGCTCCACTCCCCTCATCCTTAGTTCTGTTTTGGCTTCCATGGTCTGCACGAGCCCTGTTCTATATTCTGGGCGCTGAGGGCTCCGTTTTGCATCCAGAGGTTGCATCCAGACGTTTCTTTGGAATCTTGTAGCTTTCCAGTGCACTTTTAATGGGACCTCCTTCACTATCCCATAGCTATTCCCAATTATCTTCCTGGAAAACTCCCCCAGCCACCTCCAGCTGCTGGAGTGTGATCTCCTGAGATCCATTATTTCTTAGCTGCTGTTCTCACAGTTCCTTTTCCTTGGAATACTGAACTCTGTCACTTCATCCCAATCGTCTCCCTGTTTGTCACTTGTCCCTCACTTGGAATTGGGCAAAAGGCCCAGCCAAGCCACACCAACCTTCTCCACCTCCCATCCAAAGCTGCACTCAGCTGCCCCAGGCACTTTTCCCACGAAATTCCTTGTCCAAGAGTTTTCCACGTCCCGTCCAAAACTCCTTTGTCCCTCTCTCCTTTTTTAAGGGGTTTTTAGGAGATGTTGAAAGTGAGATTGGTGCCATTTTTCCAGCTCTGTTTTTAACCTGATGTCCAATGATCTCTTCCCTTTTTTTTTTGGAAATCATGGATCTCTCTGCTGGATGAACCTCCACAATTATTCCTGCCTTCCCTTCCTGTAGTGCTGCTCTAAATTTGTCCTCCCAGTGATTTCTGACCACACTGGGGTTTTAAGGAATGATCTCTCCACTGGATAATCCAAATCCTGCTCTCCATCGTGTCCCTGAGCTCCCCAAAGCAACAGAAACCCAGCAGAAACTGATGTTTGGAGAAATTAATCCCTGAAACTTCTCTTCCTCTTCTTTTTTATTTGGGGTTGTTTTGATTTTGTTGTTGTTTGCTTTGTAACCACCAACAACACAAAAAGAACTCTGGATTATCCCACCAAAATTCCTGCAATAAAAGCTCTCTAATCCCAGCCCTCCACTACATTTAGTTGGCAGATTCCTAATTTAGGGGGAAACATCTTATTTTGCTTCTGCTTAAATTCTTGGATGCTTAAAAATGAAATCTGATTCCAAACTGGAATGGTTTCCTCCCATTGTGGATTCTCCAGTGGGGTTTTGCAGAGCTGTACGTGGGGCCAGGCTCTGGCTCTGCCGTGGGCACTGAGGGCAGGGGAACATCCCTGAAATCCTTCATTTGAGGATAATAATCCTGCAAATGAGGATCCCAGGTCTCAAAAGAGGCAAAGGGAGCTCAGTTTCACCAGGAATTTCCTCTTGCTCAAGGTTATGGTTTTGGGCCAAGTCAAATTTCTATTTCCAGATTTGGAAATCAGGTGATTTTTCCAGATTTTCCTCTGTGAAACAGAACTAGAACAAAAATGTCCCCTCGGAGCGTGGCTGGGTGTCCCTTTATCACCTCTCTCCTCCTGTGGGATTATTTTTGGTCTCTTTTCCATTCTTACACTGCTCACAATATGTTTAAATATTTTGATGTGTGTTTATTGTGGACTCCTTCACTTCTTTTTTCACCCTCTTTATTTGTTTCCCACTTCCATATTCTTGGAATCAGGGTGAGAGAATAGGGAATCAGAGAATGGTTTGGGTTGGAAGGGATATAAAAAATAATCCCATTCCAACCCCAAAAACAATCACCTGCTCGGAACTGGGGCTGAATTTAATCCCTGTCCTTCACAGTCACTTCAAGCAAAGTATTCCTCATTTTTGGATTGTACTTGGACCTCAGTTCTATAGAAATATGAAATATCCCAAGGAATTTTAAGGACAGGCTTCTTAACGGGGCCTGTAGGACACAGGGTGAGGGGGTTAAATTAAAAGCAAATTTAGATCAGATACAAGGAAGAATTTTTTTACAATAAGGGTGGAAAAACACTGGAAAGGATTGTCCAGAGAGGTTGTGGATGCCTCACCCACATGGATGGAGTTTTGGGATCTTGGAGATGTCCTTGTTTATTACAGAGTGGGGGTTGAGCTGGAGGAAAATCCCTTCCAAACCATTCCATGGTTTCATGAAAGTTTAGACCCTCCGTGACTTTCTCTTGGTGAGGGATGGGAAGAGAGGCCTCCCCAGGTGTGGATCAGGAATGTGGGTGGGATCCACCTGGGAAAAGGAGAGGAATGTGGGGAAAGGCGGCAGTTTCCTGCTGCAACACCCAGGCCTTGCCCATCTGCCTGAGGGATGGGTCAGTGCAGGTGCGGAAAGGGAACCCTGTGGCCACGTGGGAATTAGGATGGAAGAAAACTTGGGAATGAGAAGGGCAGAGTGAGGGTGAGAGCTCAGACTCAGCTCTGTGTCCTTCTTGGGAACTTCCACCTTCATCCTAATCCTTCTTGTTCCTCCCAAGTGGTGAATGGTGTGTCCTCAATGGGAATTTCCAGTCTCAACATGGAAATGCAGAGGAATTACCCAGCTGGGCCTCCTGGATGCAGCTCTGGGAATGGGATGATCCTATGGGTGTCTGTGTTGTGTCCAGGGATCCCAGCAAGCCAAGAGCTGGACAAACCCCTCGGGAATACATCCCTGGATGAAGGAGCACACGGGTGAGTGTTGCTGGGGATGTGGAGGGCTGGGGGGTGTTGGGATTTTCCCAGCTCAGGTTGGTGGCTGTGGTGGGGACAGGGATGTTCTCTGTGTTCTGGGAATTGCGGAGTTCCTGCTCTGCCAGTCTTGGGAGAAAATCCCAAAACAGGAGAATTTCTGCTTCTCCATTGTCCTGCACTGTCACCTTCACAGAATCCTGGAATATCCAGAGCTGGAAGGACCCACAGGGATCACCCAGTCCCACCCCTGGCCCTGGCCAGACCCCCCACCAATCCCAGCCTGGGCATCCCTGGCAGCGCTGTCCAAACGCTCCTGGAGCTCTGGCAGCCTCGGGGCCGTGCCCATTCCCTGGGGAGCCTGGGCAGTGCCCAGCAGCCTCTGGGGGAAGAACCTTTCCCTAAAACCTAACCTAACCCTGCCCTGGCCCAGCTCCAGCCGCTCCCTGGCTGCTGTCCCTGGCCCAGGAGCAGTTCCATGTTTGATCAGCCTGTTCGGCTCTTTGGGAATTCACCTTCCCAAGGAGGTGGGAGCAGCAGAGATGCAAACACTACATGGAATTCCTTGCTGGACACCTTCTCCTGTGCTCTCCCTGTGTGCTCAGACATCCCACACTCTGGGAATGTTTGTTTTACAATCACCAGCAGCTTTGCTGGATGTTAAAATGTTATTTTTGCACCCACTGTGCTGACAGCCAGAAGGTTCCTTTCCTCGGAGGGGAGGGGATCTCGGGAACTGTTCTGCCGTGGGCTACAAAACATCAATCTTTTTCCTGCTCTTCTCCCACAAACCAACAGCTCTGAAATGGAGTCCCTGGATGCAGAGCTGCCTTCAGGGCAGCACAAGCTCGTTATAACAGGCTAGAACAAAATAAATATGATTGGATTGGAAAATCCATTTACTTTTCCCAGCTTAATGTAAAAATGGGACAAATTAAGGGTCAACTCCCAATGTTCTAAGAACCACTTGTTTCAAAGAACAAACCCCTCCAGCTTGTTCACCTTTAATCCTCTTTGGATCAGTCCCTGCCTGCTCTGGAGTTGAGACTTCAAATTCAGCAATCTTCCTTTGCTTTCACTGGACTGGGACTTGGGATATTCTTTGACCTGCTGCTGGAGAGAGGCCAGAGGAGGCACCAGGATGAGCAGAGGGATGGAGCAGCTCTGCTGGGAGGAAAGGCTGCGAGAGCTGGGATTGTTCAGCCTGGAGAGGAGAAGCTTTGGGCTGAGCTCAGTGTGGCCTTGCAGGGCCTGAAGGAGCTGCAGGAAAGCTGGAGAGAGACAATTGCCAAGGGCTGGAGGGCCAGGAGCCAGGGAATGGCTTCCCAGTGCCAGAGGGCAGGGCTGGATGGGAGATTGGGCAGGAATTGTTCCCTGGCAGGGTGGGCAGGCCCTGGCACAGGGTGCCCAGAGCAGCTGGGGCTGCCCCTGGATCCCTGGCAGTGCCCAAGGCCAGGCTGGACATTGGGGCTTGGAGCAGCCTGGGACAGTGGGAGGTGTCCCTGCCATGGCAGGGGTGGCACTGGGATGATCCTTAAAATCCCTTCCTGACCCAATCATTTTGTAATTCCATGATATAGGAAGGCAAACCCAGCCCTGAGGCAGGGTCAGAGAGTGCCTTGAAGGACAATTAACCCTCACTCATCAAATGCTTTCAGTCTCCAAATTCCCAAGGACAATCTGGGTTTATCTCATTCCGTGGGAATGACCTTGGCACCACAATATTCCCTGAGCAGAGGCCACCAGAGATGGTGGATGCTTCTGGAAAAAGGATGGAGCATTATTTGGACTGCCCTGAGCAATCTTGATCTGCTCTGCCACCCTTAAATCCAGCTCTAATTCATGTCTGAGTGTGTCTTAACAAAGCTGGGCTCAGGGTGGGCCCAAGCCCTGTGTGAGGCACAGCAGGAGGGTCAGTTGAGTGATTTTTGCACCCCAGCACCATATTCTGAGGTTTTTTGATTCTTACATGAATTATTGAAAAGAAAATGCCCACACAAATGTCCCAGAAATATCTGGAAAGAGGCTTATTCATGAGAAAAGAGCCCCATCCCCACCGACACTGGATTGCATGTACTGGTGCCCAGCTGTAACTCCAGACTGATGAGCCAGGGGTATTTTCCGAAGGGCTCCATTGATTTGGAATTCTCCCTGGGGTTTGCTGAGGTGTAGGACTGGTGGCCACCTCCTGCAAGGACTGTCCCCACATTTTTGGGCTCCTGTTGCCGGTGCAGTGACAGAGCCCCACTGCTGCCACCTCTGAGGGTCCCCTGAAGGATCAGCAGCTGCAAGAGGAGGTGACAGTTTTTCCAGAGGCTGGAATTTGGGCTGGAATTGCACCTTTTCTGTGCTCACACGGGGCTGATTTCCTGGCAAACACTCGGAGCAGGGCTGGCTCTGTGGAGCTCCTCCCCCCACGTCCTGTGCCTGTGAACATCTCCCAGATGTTGAGCACTGGACAAATTTAGCAGTGCCCAGGGGATGTGACATCCCAGCACGTAGACAGGGTTTTCCTGGAGGGAATGGGGAGGCTGGGATTATCCTGGACAGAGGAGGATCCACTTGATGTTGTGCTGTGAGAACCATTCCTCGTGTGACCTCTGGAGTGGTGGTGAGGGCCAGGCAGGAGCAAACAGCAGCTAAATTTGGCAGAGGCCTTAAAAACATTTCCCATTTTGTTTGTCAGATGTCCATGAGATGGGAAAGAGCTTTCCCTGCTATTAGGGGACTTCAGCCCGTGGAAATCCTGCTCCAGCACTGAAGCTGGGTGGTTTTTCCAGCAATTTCTCCCAAGTGGCACGTCCGTATCTTCATCATTCGCCGTTATATTTTTAATTTGTGTGTCCTCAGGATCTCATTTGGGGATCCTATCACAACAACCGACCCTGGTGGTTGCTTTGAAGTTGCACCTGGCACTTCTGAGTCATCCCAGTGGGCAAGGCTGGAGTTGGGAAAGAGCTGGAATGTGCAGCTCATTAGTTGAGCACCGATGTTTTCGGATGGTGGGAAGGAGGTGGAGACAGCAGGGAAATGTCTGAAGTGCAGGAGGCACCTGACATGGGGGGGATTTTGCTTTTTCCATCTCACTGATGGCATCTAGAAGTGTCCTTTTCCACTCTCTTGGCTTTCCATGGAGTCAGGATTTGCCTGGTAAACCCTGCAAGGAGTTGGAGACTTTCCAGCTTGATCCAGCCCGGAACCCGCCCTGTGTCCTGGGCTGTACCCAAAGCTCTGTGGGCAGCAGGGCAGGGAGGGGATTCTGCCACTGGATCTCTCCTGAGATCCCACCTGGAACAGCGGGAACAGTCCTGGTGCCTCCAGCATGAGAAGGATGTGGAAGTGTTGGAGCAAGTCCAGAGCAGGCCACAAAATTCCTAAGGGGACTGGAGCACCTCCCCTGTGGAGCCAGGATGGGAGAGTTGCGAATGTTCAGCCTGGAGAAGAGGAGGTTGTGTGGAGAACTTACAGCAAATTCCAGGATCTGAAGGGGCTACAGGGAACATGGAAAGGGACTTTTCATCAGGAATTGGAGGGCCAGGAGCCAGGGAATGGCTTCCCAGTGCCAGAGGGCAGGGCTGGATGGGAGATTGGGCAGGAATTGTTCCCTGGGAGGGTGGGCAGGCCCTGGCACAGGGTGCCCAGAGCAGCTGGGGCTGCCCCTGGATCCCTGGCAGTGCCCAAGGCCAGGCTGGACATTGGGGCTTGGAGCAGCCTGGGACAGTGGGAGGTGTCCCTGCCATGGCAGGGGTGGCACTGGGTGGGCTTTGAGGTCCACTCCAACCCAAACCATCCCATGATCCCGTGATTCCGTGAGCCTGGCATTGTGTGCATTCACACGTTTGGGGTTTGGCCAAGCTGGCACCAGGTGGGACCCTGCAGGAATGGCCAGGGGCGCAGGGGCTGTGCTATTAAATGAGGTGGTGACAGTGACCCTGTCAGTCACTGACATCCTGAGGGGTTTCCAAGCTCATTCCATGACTCTCTGCTCCATCACAACAGGGATATCTCCCATTCCTTCCACTGACCTGCTCTTCAGGCAGCATGGAATACCAAGGAGTTGTTCCCGTAGGAAATCTGCTCCAGGAAAGCAGGAATGTGAAAACTCTGCTAGAAACACTTCTTTCTCCACTAATACCTATGGAGATTCCCACAGGATACCTGCAGGGTTCCAGGGACTCTGCCCTGCCCTGTGTGATGCTCCTGCTCTCCCTGAAATCCGCAGGCTCCAGGGCTGGCCCACAAACAGCAGCATTCCCGGGCTCCTGCAGGATGAGAGTTCCTCCACGTGGGTGAGTTATCATTATTTGTTATTATCCTCTCCCTGATCCACTTGGGAAGACAGATGTGCATTCCTTCCCCCCCCTCCCTACACCGAGAACTGATGAAACATGAAAATCACTTCTTAGAGGGAAAAAAAATCCCAACCACAAAGTCACCACAATTCATTGGGAGCTCGTTGGTTCCTAATCTCTGAAAATGAGCCAGGTCAAACAGCCACAGCTCCTCTGATAAATTGTTATTCTTAGGGATTTCATCCTTCCATGGAAAAGTACTGGGCTGGCTTTGGGAGCTCCTCTCACCCTGGCAGCAGCATCCAGCAGTGGAAAATTGGAGAGATCCAGCTGCAGGGAGAGCGTTCAGGGCAGTATTTTTAGAAGCTTTGGCTCTTTCGGACTCCACACACACTTCCCTGTGGAAAACAAGGCTGGCTATCCCAGGGACTTCCTGTGCTGTGCACCGAGAAGCTGCTCCTTGGGAATGAGATGCTGAATGAAACAAATAGGAGGAAAAGAGAGCTCTGAATTTGTGGAGTGCACACCTGGAGAGACGAGGGAAGCTCGAGAGGGAATGCCTGGGAATTCTCCCTCTGACAGAGCTTAGGCGTGGAACTCCTGTTGAATTCCCTCTCCCTTTGAGATTTTATTCCCTTATTCCCACTCCCTGTGGTGACATTTAACAAGTCCTGGGGCCAGTGCCAGCTTTCCTCAGGAACCGTGACCCTGGCACAGCCGGGCTGCAGAAGGGAGGAAATCCCAGCTGGAATTTCTGAGAGCTGTGACAGCAACAAAATGCACCAGGACTCTGGAGCAGGTGTGGATTGTTCTACTGCTCCATGGAATCTCCAGAGTGTGACTCCCAGTGAAACTGGGTGCAGGGAAAAAGCTCCATCTTCTCCTTTTGGCTCTGGGAGGTCTCATCCAAGTGGGAGAATTGGTGAATCCCAGAATGGTTGGGTGGGAAGGGACCCCAAAGCCCATCCAGTGCCACCCCTGCCATGGGCAGGGACACCTCCCACTGTCCCAGGCTGCTCCAAGCCCCAATGTCCAGCCTGGCCTTGGACACTGCCAGGGATCCAGGGGCAGCCACAGCTGCTCTGGGCACCCTGTGCCAGGGCTCGCCCACCCTCCCAGGGAACAATTCCTGCCCAAAGAAAGCTCTCAGCGTGCCAGGCCCGTCTGTTTTCCAAAACACTCCTTCCACCGAGTTGTTGGGGTGCTTCATCTACTCCAGAATTGTTGACATTGGCAGCATCCCTCCCCTCTGCTGTGTTTGTGAGCATCCTCACAGCCCTGGGGGTGAAACCTGGGTGTGCTCCAAGCTCTCCTGCTACCCCAGGACACTGTTTGGATGCCAGAAGAACTGGGGAAGAATCCAAAGGGTGCCAGAGCAGGACGCTGCCTGTTTTTGTTGTTGATTCCCTCTCGTGACAGGCACAAGGATGTGCATGGACAGGTAGAGCACAGGAAGCTCTCCTGCATCTCCCACACTGTTACAAATATTGGACCATTTCAGTGGTGCTGGATCAAGCAGCCACCTCAGACGGATGGTTTTGGGGAAGACTTGCCTGGATGAGTTCAGTCATTCCCAAGAATAAAAACTCTGATGTTGATTTCTCCACGCTGCATTAAAACCAAAACCATTCCAGAGGTTCTGCCGAGAAGCTTTGGTGTTTCCGAGCTGGGATTTCGCAGTGGGATGCCATAGTGTCATCCCACTTCTGCCATTTTTCCAAGATAAATTGCCTCTGTTTGTCTCACCCCCAAAATTTGACAGATGTGTGGAGCCAGTGGAGAGATTTAGAAAACTCAGCCCTGAGGAATGTTCAGACCACAGCTTCAGGAGCTCAGGAGAAGTGTTACAGTGAAGTTTGGAGGTGGCTTGGGAATGCTGTTGTGCTTGGCACAGAGGCTGAGGACAGAAAAAAGGGGTTGGGGGCTCCAAAAAGGAAAATGGTGGGATTTTTCTGGATTAAGACAAAGGATGCTAGAAGAATAATGGAGATTTTTCCAGCGTTGGCTCCTCAGCCCAGCAGGGCCAGGGAGCTCCTGGAGCGGGGCCAGCGGAGGCTGCGCAGCTGAGGAAGGGCCTGGAGCAGCTCCGTGCCCAGCACAGGCTGAGGGAGCCGGGGCTGCTCAGCCTCGAGAGGAGCCCCAGCTGAGAGGGGCCCTCAGCCCTGGCTGTCCCTGGCTGCAGGGAGGGCTCAGGGCAGGGCCCGGGCTCTGCTCCGGGGCCCGGCAGCGGCACCAGAGCCACGGGCAGGGCCTGAGCCCGGCAATTGCCCTGCACAGGAGGCAGAACTGCTGCCCTGGGCAGGGCCCGGGCTGGAACAGAGCCCAGAGAGGGGCTGGAGCCTCCTCCCTGGGGATATTCCAGAATATCCACACTCCTGGGCCCTGGGCTCTTCTTGTGGAAGCAGCAAGTCCGAGGGACACCAGGCCCTGTGCGAGTGTGGATAAGCACAGATATTGCCAGTGTTCGTTTCCTGCCTTTTCCCCTCCTGTAGGAATGTCCTTCCACTCCCTTTCCCCTTCTAACAAGAACATGGATCTGTGGAACACTGGGAGTCTGTGAGGCCCCCAGTGCTCATCCTCAGTGACTGGAAGTTATTCCCAAACCAGCCAAAAGCTTTTCCCTCCACAGGACCCAACCAACCCCTGGCCATCTCTTCGAGTTTGAAGAGGACAAGATCCCCTGCGAATCTCTGGGGGGAAGATTCAAAAAGTGCATTTTTTACTTCTTTAGCCATTGTATCCATGTCCTGTTATCCCAGATAACAGTGTTTTGACGAACTGGGAAGGCAGTGGAGATCTCCACTGCAAAATAGGGCTCAAAAATTACAGTGTGGAGCAAATCAGTTGAGCAGATTGGTTTGGGTTTTGATCTCACTGTGGCCAATGGGATTGAGCCTGAGCAATGTTTTTCCTGCTTTATCTCCACGATAAACATTGGAAACTGCTCCTGCTGATAGGATACCTGGAAACTGTTCTGTTGTTGAAGAGCTCCAGGGCCTTCTTTTCACTATTTATGGCTCTGTCAGGAACGGGGGCAGCTGGGAGGCTGAGAAAGATCAGGGAGCTCTGCACACCTCAAGGCTATTCCCATTTGTTTCATTCCCTGTTTTTTCTACCCTGGGGACTGATAGCCCTTCCCTTGCTGGTTCTTTTTCCACTCCTTCATCCCATCTCAGGAGCCTTTGTGTCCTGAGGGCAGCCAGGGGAATCTTTATTGTGTTGCGTCTTTATTTACAGGCCCAGCATCTCCTCAGTGTGCCCAAAGCCTGATTTACACTTCCAATTAATGCAAATTTAACTCCAATTAATGCAAATTTACCCCCAGTCTTGTTTAATCTCCTCCTGCCAGGCTCACCCACCTGGCTGCATGGTCCCAGAGCAGATTTCCTGCTGGTTGATCCCATAACTCTCCCTATTCCACACCTCCTAAGAGCTGCCTGGATTGGTAAGTGCTGAACTACTCCAGAGCAGGATTTGGGAATTAATTTTGTTTATAATTCCCAGTTTTTTGTATAAGAGCTCTCCTGTGAAGTCTCTGCTGATCAACAAAGATAAAAATATGGTTTATCCTACTCTCTTCTAGAGCCATTAAACATGGAAAAAACAAGGAGCTGTGTCTTCAGGGGAGATAAAAGAACTTGGGAGCTGCTTCTAAACACTCCTTGCCCTGAGCTGCCATTCCAGGAGTTCCATCCCATTTCCCAGCTGGGAAAAGCAGGCAATAATACCACCTTTTATTGGGAATTGCCCCTGCAGGTCCTCCCTGTTGGGAACGTGCCCCAGCACAGGGGGAGAACCTCTCGGGCACCCCACTGGGAATCGCTCCATGCGGATTTAGAAAGCCCTTGAAGGTTTGTCAGGCAAAGGCACGAGGGGTGAGCTGGGTTATTCCAAAAAAGCTGGGTCATTCCAAAAACATGGAAAGCTGCTGCTCCTGGCACTGCATCCTGCCTGTGCTGGGCCTTCTGAGGCCGCACCCTGCAGGCAGGGAACATCAGGCACTTCCAGGCTCAGAAGGTTTGAAAACCAGTCAGGTTTCCAAGCTGGCCACGCTCATGTGGAGGCCTCCACATCCCAATGAATTTTACTTCCAACTAATATAAATGTACATCCGAAATTTTGTCCAACCTCCTCCTTCCTCACACTGGACTGCAGATCACTCTGGATCCCAGCTTCTTCTGGGATATGGGTGCCTTCACCTCTGCTCCTTGCAGAGCTGCCACCTGGAAGGGAATCCATTCCTCCTTTTCCTTTCCTTTTCCTTTCCTTTTCTTTTCCTTTCCTTTTCCTTTCCTTTTCCTTTCCTTTCCTTTTCCTTTCCTTTCCTTTTCCTTTCCTTTTCCTTTCCTTTTCCTTTCCTTTTCCTTTCCTTTTCCTTTCCCTTTTCCTTTCCTTTTCCTTTCCTTTTCCTTTCCTTTCCTTTTCCTTTCCTTTATGATTGTCATGCTCAAGTTTTCCTTCATGGAAGCTAAACAAGTCTAAACTGGGCAAACTGGTGCTTGGTACCACCACACTGAACAAAAATTAACATTTAAAACAGTAACATTTAAAAAATGAGAAGTAACAATTAAAAAATGAAAAGTAACATCTGAAAAATGAGAAGCAGCATCTAAAAAATGAAAAGTAACATTTAAAAATTGAGAAGTAACATTTAAAAAATGAGAAGTAACACCAAAAAATGGAAAGTAACATTAAAAAAAAATGGAAAGTAACATTAAAAAAAAAATGGAAAGTAATGTTAAAAAAAAAGGAAAGTAACATTAAAAAAAATGGAAAGTAACATCAAAAAAAATTGAAAAGTGCCATTAAAAGATGCAAACATTCACAGTCAAGCAGCCTCTGCTCTGGCACTGAACTGCTGATTTTTACTAAAAGCAAAGGGACAGGTTCATTTAAAAAAATATATATATGGTTCATAGCACAAAAATAAAGAAAAAAGGGGGTTATATGTAAGTCTGTATATAAATAGGTATCTGGTATATATTAATATATAAATTTAAAAGTGACCTGGCTGTTACAGTGATGTGTCACCTGTAGAGTAAATTTACCCCATATTTTTAAGGATGATGTTGCACAGATTTTCAGGTTTTAGGGATGGTAGGAGACAAATTAAAGCCACAATTGCTTAGAAAATAATTGTGCTGCATTCCCCTGGATCCCTGGCAGTGCCCAAGGCCAGGCTGGACATTGGGGCTTGGAGCAGCCTGGCACAGTGGGAGGTGTCCCTGCCCATGGCAGGGGTGGCACTGGATGGGCTTTTAGGTCCCTTCCATCCCAAACCAGTCTGGGATTCTGTGATTGATGGAATTTGCTGGATTTAACTGGCTCAGGCACCATGGGTGTTTTTCTTGTCCCAACCCCTCTTTCCCCCTTTGGATGTGTTTGATTCCAAGCTCACTGTTGGTGGTTTTCCTGTTGGGGTTTATTCTCTTCTAGGGTGTTGTTTTGCAGGATTTTTGTGTCCTGGAGGATGGGATTTCATTTGGAACTCCATTAGGAGCAAAGGGCTACCTCAGCCCCGGCCCCAGTAAACCCCTGTGCGAGGAGCAGGAGGCTTGGCTTGCTCAGAGCCGAGGCCTGATGCAGGGATTGTGTCAGTCCAGGGTTGATGAGGCACAGCAGGAGCTGGAGAGGGAAAAATCCAATCAGGATAATGCTGAGGGAGAAGGATTTGAGCAGAGTCAGAGCCAGCACAGCCCTTCCTCCAGTGCTCGGCTTGTGTCCAGCTCAGGTGAGAAACAAAACTTTCTGGGCCTTTCCTCTACCTAAGGAGGAGGAGAAAATCCCTCTCCTCTTCAGGCTTTCCTCTGGCAAAGGCTCCAGGGCTGTATCCTGGCAGGATGGATCCCAGAGAAGCTGTGGCTGCCCCTGGATCCCTGGAAGTGTCCCAGGCTGGCTCAGATGGGGCTTGGAGCAATCTGGGATAGTGGACATGTTCCTGGATGGAACTGGATGATCTTTAAGGCCCCTTCCATCCCAAACCATTCCATGGTATCTCCTGGCACTGTTCCATGCTAAAGGGACAGATCACTGCTGGTGTTTCAGTGGCTTCACCAGGATCCCTGTCCCACAGGAAAATGCACCTGGAGAGAGGAATCTCCCACAGGTCCTGTCCTGCCCCCGTGGCTGCCCAGTGTCCCCAGGCACAGGAATCCTGAGCAGGATTTGTGGGAAGCTGTTCCTGCTCATTCCTGGTGGTGGGAATTGATCTGTGAGGGTCCGCCCAAGGCATCCAGGGATTCCTCTGGGGCTGAGGGGTTGGAAGTGCAATCCCTGTGGATGTGGGTGTGCAGAGGTGACAGGAAAGAGGGGAAGGGGCAGAGATGTGAACAAGGGGCTTGTATCCCACCACGTGTCTGAGGTGGAGCTGCTGCACCAGAGGTGCTGGGATGCCAAGGATAAAACAGCACCATCCCTTCCCTTCCTGCAGGATTTACCAGGAAAACCATGGGGAAGATCCTCCCTGGGCTGTGCCAAGCACTGGTGAGCACCAATTAATTTGCCTCATTAATGGGAAGCTAAAATTTTAGAGATGGGACAGATTGAAGTATTTACAGAAATTCTAAAAAATCTGAAAACAGACCCATGAAGGGAGGCTGGGAGTGAGCTAAATGTGCCGGGAGTGCTTTAGTTCCAGGATCATTTCATCCTGGCAGGAATCAGGGAGTGCAACCTTTCACAGCTCCAGTGCTTCCATTCCCACCGCAGCCCTCAGCCCTCTCCAGGATGCACTAAACAATGGTTTGCAGGGTTGGGAGCTGCTCCAGGTTAATCACCCTCCCCAAAAGGAGAGGGGTGTTTGAACCCAGGCCAGCATCCCAGCTGGATTCCCCCCAGGAATCCTGAAGGGAGGAATTGAGTGCTCGGGATAAGCCTGGGGGGCTGAAGGTAAGACCCTTTTTTTGGGGTTTTTGGTGGAATAGTGGCCTAATCCCATCCCAGCCCCCTCACTTGTCTGGACACCAAAACGAAACCTCTGGGAAATGTCTTCAGCTCAGCCAGGTGGAGCAATTCCATGAAAATCAGTTTGTGTGGTAACTGCTACAGGCCCCACACTGCAGGTGTCATTCCCAGTGGATGCAGGTGTCATTCCCAGTGGGATCAGGTGTGATTCCCACACAGAAAAGCAGCAGCTGCCAGATTCCACCTGGACAAGGCCTGCCATGGAGGGATCTCTTTTCCCACAGCAGGCAGAGGAAGCTGCTCTGGCTGGGGGCATTTCCAATGATCTCAGGTGGAATTCTGAAGGATTTTCCAACTTATGCCAAGCAGGGGGAACAAGACTCCAGCAGTCCATGTTCCTCTGGTAGCCTGAAGTGTGACTTCTGATGCATTCCTTTAGAATCATGGAATATCCTGAGTTGGAAGGACCCACAAGGATCATCCAGTCCTGCACTGACACCCCAATAATCCCATCCTGTGCCTCAGAGCATTGTCCAAATATCCAGCCTTTTTTCCCTTTTTTTTCCTCCCCGTGTTCCTTTTTTCAGGAGCAGAGGTGAATTTTGCTTCCCCAACAAATGCTGTTCTTCAAATGAAACCCCAAAAATGTGATCTTTTGCAAACTAAAGCTTTCTGAGGGCTACTTTGATGCTCAGCACCAATGAACTAAGAAGAGGTTGGGAAATGAACGTTTTCTCTGCTTTCGCATTCTTTTGGATGAAGCCAATTGTAAAAAAAACCCAAAAATAATTTTAAAAAGAAGGTTTTAGGTAATGAATGGTAAATTATTCATGACTTTTTGGAAGCAGAAATAACAATGTGCCTTCTGTGCATATTAAGTCCAAGTAACCTTAGGGGGATGGGTTGGGCAGTGTGAGTCACACGCAGGTTTTGAATTCTTGATGTTCTCCAACTGCCAGAGCTCACCCTGAGTGTCCCAGGCCCTCCCAGGCAGGCAGAATGAGTTCCTGCAGATCCATAGGTGTTTGCACAATGGATCCTACGGCAGCACACGGAGGAATTTGGGGCTGTGCTGGGTTTTGAACAACCTCTCTTACCAAACCCCTTGTAGCCCTGCTTTTCCCAGGGGCCGTGTGCTCAGCACTGCTGTGAGGATGGAAATATTTCCATGTGTCCCATCTGGAATGTTCCGTGAGTGCTGCAGGATGGGCTTGCCCTGGGTGTTGCTCAGAGCTGGCCTTGGGGAAGGTGGGGACGGTGGGGGACGAGTCTGTAGGGCACTTTCAGTCTGGGAAAGGGAAACAGGGAAGATTGGGATGGGAAAAGGAATTAAACTGGTTGTGTGTTGTCCATCCCATCGTGGTTTCCAGGCACACAGTGTCCCCATTTTCTGTGACATGGCCCCTGGTGCCCATGGACTGGGCAGCTCTCCATTGTTCCTGGGTCATTCCCAGCACCCAGAGGGTGGCCCTGGGCCTCATTTGCTCCAAACCATCCAAACCTTGCAGAGATTCCTCCCTGATGGATTTGCTCAGCTCTGCTTTAATTTCTGCCACTCTGGAGCAGGGAAGCGCTGAGATAAACCCCACCCTTCTGGAAAAGCTCCTGCTCTGGGGAAGGCTCTCCAAAGGGAATTCCAGTGGTCAGCAGCCCATGGAATACTGGGAGCTTCATCCTTGTGTTTTAAGAAGAGAAGAGAAGCTTTGACCTATCTTCTGCCCAGAGAAGCTGTGGCTGCCCCTGGATCCCTGGAAGTGTCCAAGGCCAGCTTGGATGGGGCTTGGAGCCACCTGGGATAGTGGAAGGTGGCACGAGATGATCTTTAAGATCCCTTCCAACCCAAATCATTCCATGATTCCATAATTCCATGATTCTATCAGTGGGAGAATGAGCAGGACAACTCTACCAGGGTGACGGGGGAGGTTGTGCTGGAATTTTTTTGAAGGGAACTCAGGGAATCATCTCCAGATTGGAGAATTTCAGGTGTCACCACCAAGCTCTGCACAGACCTGCTCATATTTCCTCATCCCCGTGCCTGTGGTTATCCCAACAGTGGGTAAACCACGGGAATGGGAAGAACCTCTGTCCCATTCCTGAGGGGAAGCTGTGGCATCAGGTGGCCTTGGAAGCTGTGGGAAAAGGGGATGTGTGTCACAAGCCGCAGGATTCAGGATTTAGCAGGAGGTGATAACCTCCTTTCCAGCAGGAAGAGATCATATGAGCATACTGAATTCATATTTAGGCTATTCAATATTATTGATTAAAACAAATTAAAGTCGTTGCCATCTGTTAGTGCAGTGATTAGTACAGTGATTTTTGTCACTGTAGTGGCAGGGACAGGGCTGAGCTGGTGACACTCCCACTGCAGTGACTCTGCTGGACCCCATCAGGTCAGCAGAATCCCAGGATCACCAAGGTGGGCAGAGCCCTCCAGGATCACCCAGTGCCACCCCAGCAGCACCAGCAGCACCCCAAAGCCTGTCCCCAAGGGCCACATCCAGACTCCTCCTGAGCACTCCCAGAGACAGTGACTCCAGCACTCCCTGGGCAGCTCATCCCAAGGCCTCACCACTCTGGCAGGGAAATTTTCCCTCCCATCTCATCTGAAGCTCCCTCTTGCCATCCCCTCCCCTCCTCAGCCAGGTTGATGGGGAAACAAGAGCAGGGTTTTTCCAATAGAGGCTCCACTCCCAGAGCCTTGGGAAACAACCTGGGATTGGCCTGGGGTCAGCATTCCCTGGCTGCTCCCAAGAGTCTGGATGCTCCAACCTGGAGATTCTGCTTAAAACAGGGACTTTAGACCAACCCTGCAGTCTCTTGACTCTGATGGAGCAAATGTTTCCCTGCACATAAACCCAGAAGGGCTCAGGAAGAGGCTTTTCAAGCATTAAATGCCAGAAATATCAACAGAAAAATGCACAGTTTTATTTTCACAGCTACACCAAATGATCCATCCTGGTTGTAAGCATTCCCTCAGCCCCCCCACGAGAGTCTGCCTTCATTTGCTGCTCCTTTTGTTCCCATCCAAAGCTTTTATGGGCTGAGATCTCCCTGCTTTCTGTGTTTATAAAACCCCATGGATGCCTTGGGAGTTGTTTGAACAATAATAGGGAGTAAAGAGCAGTAATTTGGGCTAAAATGCTGCAAATTATTTATTTCAGAGTCCTCTAAGGTGCTTGATTAAGTATTATTTGATTTGGGAGTGCAGTTTTGCATGACATGAGGTGACAAAGGTCTGGGTGAGCTCTTGAACTGGAATTCAGCCAGGTGAAGATGTTTCCATGCTTATTAAGCCCCTGAAGGGTTATTTTTCTCCAGAGATCTGTGATAGAAACCTGGAATTTGCAGGAAAAGTATAGAAATAAAAGTCCAGAAGAAAAATTCTCTTTCTTTTGTTGAGGTAAATGAGGGTTGTGGATGAACTGGGTCAGCTGGAAAGTGTCTGGAGGTGGGATTTGGGATCTCCCCTGAGCAGCTTGCCCAAATTTAAATACCATTTTAAGATAAATTAAATTTCAACTTTCTTACCCTAATTTAAATAAAATTTTTAAATAAATTAAACTTTGACTTTCTGGCCGAAATTTAAATACCATTTTTAAATAACTTAAATTTCAACTTTCTTGCCTGAATTTAAACACCTGTTGGAGGTTGGGATGAATCCTGCTCTATATAGTTGGCTATGAGAAAAGCCTGGCTCAGGGACTGCTGACTTCCCTAGGGAAAGCCAACATTCCCTAATCCTGACTTTGAGAGTTTGATGCATAAAAGGAATATTTGGAAGGAAAAAATTCTTGCAGAGAATCCCAGGATGGGTGAGGCTGGAAGGGACCAGAGTGGGTCCCATCTGGTGCCACTCCCTGCTCCAGCATCATCCCAGAGCCCAGGGCCCAGGAGTGTGGATATTCTGGAATATCCCCAGGGAGGAGGCTCCAGCCCCTCTCTGGGCTCTGTTCCAGCCCGGGCCCTGCCCAGGGCAGCAGTTCTGCCTCCTGTGCAGGGCAATTGCCGGGCTCAGGCCCTGCCCGTGGCTCTGGTGCCGCTGCCGGGCCCCGGAGCAGAGCCCGGGCCCTGCCCTGAGCCCTCCCTGCAGCCAGGGACAGCCAGGGCTGAGGGCCCCTCTCAGCTGGGGCTCCTCTCGAGGCTGAGCAGCCCCGGCTCCCTCAGCCTGTGCTGGGCACGGAGCTGCTCCAGGCCCTTCCTCAGCTGCGCAGCCTCCGCCGGCCCCGCTCCAGGAGCTCCCTGGCCCTGCTGGGCTGAGGAGCCAGAGCTGGGCACGGCACCCCAGAGGTGCCCCCAGGGCTGGGCACAGGGGCAGGATCACCTTTGGGAAAAGCAATGATGCCTTAAGAGGCCTCCTGGACACAGAGACTGGGCAGGAGTAAGGGAATAAAAGTAGGTGTTTATTTGAAAGGCCTTGAAAGGTACCCCTGGGGGCCAGAGGCCACTGCCGAGATGGACCCCAAGGTGGACGGCAGGGCACGAGTTCCTCACCCTTTTATAGGTTGGGTTCATTTGCACAGCAGGGTTAATTCTCCAATTAAAGCTTCAGTTCAGTGATGTAATTCCCCTCAGCTTAGCCCCCCTTTAGAGGCTTTTTGGTTTATACTTTTTGGGGCTAGGACGGTCTGGGTGTCCTTGAAGAGCAGGCCTGGAGAGGCTTTGTTATGTCTGCCTAGCATGAGAGAGCAGAGTGAACAGGCTACAAGAAACTTCAGAGTTACACTAAGCAGTCCAGAATTTGAAAAATATAAAAGTTAAAACCTAAGGCATCAGCAACACCTTGGTTTTTCCCTTTTTTCCCCAGCTTTTCTGGAGTTGGTGCTCCAGAAGTGACCATAGGAAGAACCGTCCAAGGCAAAACTGATTTTCCAGGCCTGGATTTGGGAGCAGCACAAAACCTGGCAGAGGGTCTGGTTTCAAAGGCAGGTATAGGATTTAACCTACACAGAAATCAGTCAAATCCCTGCCTCAGCCCACCTGAGGCACACAGGAGGTCTCTGTGGCCATGAACTGAAGCAGTTGTCTAAAAAGGACAACAAAACTTTATTTCTGTGTGTGAGAAAGGCCCAAATCCAGTTTTTGTGAGGCTCATCCCCAGGCTGTGCCCGGTGATTCCCTGGATAATGATCAGGTTGCTTTGTGTAGCTCCAGGAGATGAATGCCAGGGAGTGCTTGAGGGAGTAAAACTGGGTTTAGGGATGGGAGGGCTGGAGGAAGAGCTGGATTTAACAGGATATTGAGCTGTTTAGAGCAAGGTGTTACTACTTGCCTCGAGGCAAAAGCTTTGCTCTGGAGGAAGTTTCATAGGAGGGAAAAATAGATGAGTGGAGTGGCTCCACTCCTTCAAAGTGGAGTCACCGTGTAAGAGAAAAAGCAAGAAACCCCCAGAAATGGTTAAATGTGTCCTGAAAACACAAACAGGACCGACAGGAGGGGGAGACTCAGAAACTGTGAGCAGGAAAATGTGCTGTCATCAGTTCCTGCTTGTTTTTTTCCCGGGAAACAGGACTTGGTAGGCACACTTTGTAAATAGGATCTCACCAAAGGATCTCTCTGAAGTTGTCACTGATTTTTTTTCCTCCTTCCGTAAACAAGCCTAAGAGCAACTGAGTCTGAGAGAGAAACTGCTCCTCAGGAAAACAACACGAGTTGCTTGAAGGAAAAAAAAACCTCAAAAACATGATTTGTGGCCCAGTTTTTATTTAGATCGGGATGTGGGACAAGAAATGTCTATATTTGGCTTCAATTCTTGGTGGGAGAAGTGAAGAAAAAAAAATGGGGGGCCCAACAGAAATGAGGAGCTGAGAAAAATTTGGGTTCCAGGCACATCCACAGGAGCCTTTCCAAGATAAATGAAGCAATTTGTGGACCTTGAGCTGGGCTCGGATTTACAGCCCCAGATGTGGAAGGAGGCTGAGAACACTTCACACAGCTGGGGAATTTGCCAGAGAGACTGAACCTCCCGTTGGAGCAGCTCGCCGGGAAGGGAAGCAGACAAAAAAAGGTGGAATTCAGTTGCTGGGAGCTCTGTTAGTCCAGACTTGCTCCTGGGAGGCATCAAAGGCAAAAAGCAACTGGAGCTTGGTCTGGGAGATGTTTTCCCCTGGAAACTTTATTAAATTTGTCTCAGAAAACAAGAGGATAATGCAGGAATCCAGTGAGGCTGTCCAGCTAATTGCTGGGGTGGGAATGAAGAAAAATTGGCCAGAAGAGGCTTGTTAGATCTTCCAAGCCAGCCAAGAGAGGGAACCACAGTTCCTCAGTGAAAATTCCCTGGAATCCAAGCTACTGAAGTGCACTTTGTGTCCAGAGGTGCATCTGGGAGCTCTTCTTTGAGCTGGGAGAAATCCATGGAGCTGAGCTTGGAGGCCTTGAGTTCTTCCTGTGTCTTGGACAGCAAGAACCAGCTCAGCATGTGGAAGAGAGGGAAAGGTGACTTAAATTCCCCAATAAAGTTTTAGGTTTGAAGAGCTTAGAGAATCGTGGAATGGTTTGGACTGGGAGGGATTTTAAAGATTACCTCATTCCATGGACAGGGACACCTTCCACTACCCCAGGTTGCTCCAAGCCCCATCCAACGTGGCCTTGGGCACTCCCAAGGATGGGAATGTTCACTGTTCCTCACTGTGCCTTCTTTTTGCTGGCAGGGAGGTGAAACACCTGAGATGTGGAGGATGGAGAAGTCCTGCCAGCTCTGGTTTTTCCCAGGATTTGCAGTTTATTCCTCACAGAAGTGGGAATTGGCCCTCCTGACATGGCTCCATCGTTCAGCCCCTTGCACAGCCACAATGAGGAAGCTTCCAGTGAGGAACACCCTGGTGGTCACCACAGCCGAGACTGGAACTGGGAATGCTCCACAGAAGCAACCCTGGCACCGTGTCATGGATAAATCCAGGGAAAGCTGCTGGGAACCTTGGGAGGAACTGCAGCTATTTTCTCACATTCATAAATCCTGATGTAAGCAGATGTTTTGGAGGAAGTGGGAGGGCTGGACAAGGGAAGGGTTTCAGGCTCTCCTATTTGGGGAGCCCCCCAGGGAAGGACTGGTGGAGGAATTTGTTTGGACAATTCCTAAAATAATGGGACCCTGGGCTGTGGTGTTGAGGGAATAGAAACAACAACAGCAGGAATCCTTCCCTTTCCAGAGGGGCTCCTCACAGGATGGATGTAGATCAGGCTGGGATCTGACCTAAGAAAATACTTGGAAAACTTTTTTAAGCCCTGCGTAGATGCACCCTTTGGACATGGGAATAGGACTCCTGGTGGATCTGTGTGACAGGGGAGGAGGAATGGGAGAGCTGCCTCTGCCTTTCCATGCAGGAGAGACCTTTCCATTGAGGATGGGAATTTGAAGTCCCAGAAATCCACCCTGTGAGCTCGCTGCTCACACAGCCAGGTGTTGGTATCCAACCCTGCTCCATCCAACCCTGCTCCATCCAACCTGGTAGTTTGGCCCAGGTGAAGCTCTCCTTTCCCAAGGAATCAGGCAGCCCTGGCTTTGTGGAAATGCTGCACCTTCAGAAATGCTGGAGATGGGAAGGCATTGGAGAAGAGCTCCAAGACATTCCCAGCTCAGTGTGGCTCTCTCTGGTGGCTTTGGGAAGGGAATCCAGCTGGATCTTCCTTGTGTTCAACCAGACCTGCACAGAAAAGCCTGGGAGAGCTTTCAGTGGCCTCTTCCTCCTCAGTGCTCAAGGCTGGGCCAGTTTCCCTCCTCTTTGTGGCTCAAGTTCCTCTGGGAGCTGCTTCCTGGAGAATTTCATTCCTGAGGCAGCTGCTCTTCCCAAGGAGGGGACACCAGGAGCACCTCTGGTGGGGCCACCAGCAGGAGCAGCAGTCAAAGGAAGCCAGACTCGTCAGGTTGAGAGTTCATGGAATCCTGGAATGGTATGGATTGGGAGAGACCTTAAAGTTCATCCAGTCCCGCTGGGTGGATGGGCACCTCCCACTGTGCCAGGCTGCTCCAAGCCCCAATGTCCAGCCTGGCCTTGGGCACTGCCAGGGATCCAGGGGCAGCCCCAGCTGCTCTGGGCACCCTGTGCCAGGGCCTGCCCACCCTCCCAGGGAGGAATTTCATTGGAATATCCAAATTCCTTTTGGAATACCCAAGTTCTGGTCTCCTCCCCTGGTCTCTCAACTCCTGGGTCATGGCTGTGTGAACACCTTGTCCCAGACCCCCAGGGTCATTTTTTGGGTTCACCTCGGGTGTTGGGAAGGTCAGGGATCCCTTCAGCTGCCGTTCCCAAATTCCTACTGGTTTATCCTGCACTTTGGTCAGCTCTGATTCCACAAAAGACTGGATTTGATCCGTGTACTCAAGAGTTGCTCTCAATGATCCTGTGGGTCCCTTCCAGCTCAGAATATTCTGTGTTCTCCCTCTTTTTCCTGTGTTTCCCTGATTGTTCTGTCCTGGAATTGGGTCATTAACATCTTTCTTAAAACATTCAGAACGTGAGGCAGCACCAGACTCACTCTGGCAACCCAAACAAGTGAAAACCCCCGGAAGATTTAATGCCCTTTTTCCCTCTCCCGTGGTAAAATGTCAGGATTTGAGGAGAGAAAATGTTTCCAGCTGTGCACAGAAGGGGTTTGATTTAAGTGACCGCAATTTCAGACTCTCGATTGTGTTCTCATTCCCTCTCTCTTTCTTTACCAACAGCCTGGTATCATTTATTTCAAATTCTCCCTGTTTTCGTTGGAATGCATTTAATTGGCTTGGAAGGAGGATAATCTCTTGAAGAAAAACATGCTTCGCATGGAAAGAACTCCTTTAAAGCTTGGCAAAAAAAAGCAGATAATGGCCAAATTCTTCGAATGCTCCATTGTGCCAAAAACTGCTGGAATTGGTCAAATCCTGCCATCAAAGGGTGATGTATTTATGATTATTTATGTTGATTATTAATTAACGTATATAGCTGGGAGAGTGTAATTAGCCCTGCTCTTGTACAGCCAGGGAATGTTCACTGTAACAGCACAAACCACACACAATTGGCTGCATTGGAGTTGGAGCAGGGAAGGAAAAATTCCTGGGTTTCGGGCAAAACCCTTTGGCCCACAAACCTTTCATCAAATCTGCAGGAATAACTTGTTTGGTTCGGGTTGCCCCCTCCCCATATCCCACAAATCCCCCCCTGGATTATGGAGAGGCTGAAATGAGGGTTGGGGTTTGTTATGGAACTTCAGGTCAGGGGCTGGAAATCAGGGATAGGATGGATTTCCATGTTCCTGGTTGGCCACAGGCATTGTCTTGGACGATGGATGGGCACAGCAATGGATCTCACTCCTGAATCCCAGAATCCCAGGATCATTGAGGTTGGAATCACAGAATGGTTTGGGTTGGGAGGGACATTAAAGCCCATCCAGTGCCACCCCTGCCATGGCAGGGACACCTTCCACTGTCCCAGGCTGCTCCAAGCCCCAGTGTCCAGCCTGGCCTTGGGCACTGCCAGGGATCCAGGGGCAGCCCCAGCTGCTCTGGGAATTCCATCCCAGCCCTTCCCCACCCTCACAGGGAAGGTTTTCTTCCCAATATCCCATCTAACCCTGCTCTCTGGCAGTTTAAAATTCCCCCTTGTCCTGTACGTACCCTTATAAAAAGTCCTTCCTCACCCCTGTGGAAACATGGAAGAAACAGGAAGATTTTGGGATGCACCAGGGAAGTAGAATCAGAGAATCCCGGATTGATCTGGGTTAGAAAGAGCCTTAAAAATCATTCAGTTCACCCCAGCCTGGCCCCGCAGCTGGAGCTGGGTATGGAACAAGTGCTCAGATCCTACTGAGAAGGGCACAGCCTTTGCTGGGACAGAGGAGTGGAACCATCCCCAGATTCCTGCTTTGTGGGGAGAAGATTCCTCCCGGATCTCAAGGCAAGGGGTTGGGAGCAGATGAGCTCAGCAGGTTCCCAGCCAGGCCCCTCTGAGGGACACTTTGCTGTCACCCCTGTCCTGACAGGAACAGCTCACCCAGGATGGGCTGCAGGGACACAGGGAGGTGCTCGAGGAAGGAACACGAGCAGGAATGGGGGAAAAGGGACAGGGATTTAGGGGTTCATTGTGGGAAGAGAAGAGGGACAGGGATTTACGGGTTCATTATGGGAGGAGAAGAGGGACAGGGATTTAAGGGTTCATTATGGGAAGAGGGACAGGGATTTAGGGGTTTGTTCTGGGAAGAGAAGAGGGGCAGGGATTTAAGGGTTCATTATGGGAAGAGAAGAGGGACAGGGATTTAAGGGTTCATTATGGGAAGAGAAGAGGGACAGGGATTTAAGGGTTCATTATGGGAGGAGAAGAGGGACAGGGATTTCGGGGTTCATTATGGGAGGAGAAGAGGGACAGGGATTTCAGGGTTCATTATGGGAGGAGAAGAGGGACAGGGATTTAGGGGTTTGTTCCAGGAAGAGAAGAGGACAGGGATTTAGGGGTTCATTATGGGAAGAGGGGCAGGGATTTAGGCATTCATTATGGGAACAGAAGAGGGACAGGGATTTAGGGGTTTGTTCCAGAGCACAGCAGCCAGGCTGTGGAGGAGCGCAGGGAGAGCTGAGCTCGCCCGGTTCTTCCAGGGCCTGTGAGGTTGCTGTGGAGGGAGAGCCTGGGAGAGCTCCTGGGAGCTGCCTTGGAGCTCAGGATTATTTATTAGGAGCATTCCAGGCTGGGATCAGGACTCCACTGCTGCCTTTCCCTTCCAGAGCTCACAAATCACTGCTGCTGCCTCTGTCCCTTCCAGAGCCTCCAAAGTCGGAGTGAATCATCCCTAAGGAAACCAAGGTTTTCTTATTAAGCCTTTGGAAGCAATAAACTGAAAATGAAGCCCAGCAATGTCTTGATTAAGCTTTTTTTTAATGAATGACTGAGAATGTGAATAATGTTCGCTCTCCACATCCAACAGGGAGCTGGGAATCTGCACTGCCTGACTTGCTGAATCATTCCTGGGCTTGGAATGCTGGTTCTGGCACACTGGGAGGAAGAGGAGGTCACTCAGGAGGAAGAGAAGAGAATTCCAGCAGGGAATGATGTTTCCAGGTGGGGAGGGGTGTTAAGATGGGCTCAGCTCCATCCTTGTAGGCTCTGCTAAAGCAGTTTTGGGGTTTCTTTGCCACTGGGGAGTGAAGGAACCTTCCCAGCCATGGTTTAGAGCTCCCTGCACATTCCAGAGCTTTCCACCTGCTCCATCTGCTCCTACCTTTCCCTGGGAGTCACCTGTGTCCTGCTGCCCGGAGAGGTGGGGAAAAGGATGACCTGGAGCAAGTCTGACAGGCCAGGGAGGAGGAAATCCAGGATTTATCCATGCCCAAGGTAAGGGAGCAGGTCAGGGCTGTAAAATCCCTCCCAGCTCCTTCTCTTGGTCATATTCCCAACCTTTCATGTTCCCTTTCTGTGGCAATCCCAGGGAGACTCTGGTTTTTGGGATGGCTTGTCCCACATTCATGGAGTGGTTTGAGTTGGAAGAGACCTTCAAAGATCCTTTTATTCCACCCCCTACCATGGGCAGGGACACCTTCCACTGTCCCAGGCTGCTCCAAGCCCCAGTGTCCAACCTGGCCTTGGACACTGCCAGGGATCCAGGGGCAGCCACATTGGAACTGTTCCTGTCTCTCCATTCTCATCCCAAAAAATATCTTGCTCATGTCCAATTTAAATCTACTTTTTGTCATTCCAGACCTTGGGAAAATGTCTGTGTCCATCTTTTTTAAAACCATCCTTCATATACTGAAAGTGCAGAAGCTCTCCCCGGAGCTTTTTCTTTTCCAACCCCAACTCTCCCATTTTTTCTTTATTAGAGGTGCTCCAGCCTTCCCAATTTCCCAGTGGAATCCCCAATTTTGTGGCCTCTTCTGGACCATCTAAGAGCAGTTTGGCTTCCCTCAAAAAAAAACCCCAAAAACAAAAACAGAAGACTGTCCCCAAATGATGATTTATAATCAACAAAATTTATTTCAATTTTTATTGAAATCCACGGCAAATCCGAGGAGGGTCGTAGGCAAAACCAAACATTCTCCCAATAATATCACAAGGACATCGTTAGGATAATTGCAGCATAATTTGCTCCATCAATCACAGAGTGGTGTGGGTTTTTTCCTTGTGTTTTTTTCCTTAAAAAAAAAAAAAAAGAGGGATAAATGGGTAGAAAGCCACGCAAAACCAACATAAAACGAACAAACAACAGCAAAAAACCCTCATGATTTTTTAGCCAAATGTTTGGCTGTTGTTAATTAGGAGAATCTGGATTTTCTGGCTGACTTCTGGCTGAATTCCCACTGGGAATAACGAGCCATATGCCCTTAACTAGGACTAACCTGCCAAAGCCTGAGCTTTGTTGCTAGAGGCAATCTGGGGGGGTTAACACCAGAAAAAAGGGAAGAATAGAGAGAAAAACACACCAAAAAAATTGATTTCACTCCTGTTTTTTCCTTGGAGTAGCCCAGGGAAGCAGCACAATGCTTAAAAACTGGGATGGAAGGGATGGGAGCCTGGAAAGGTAAATTTGTTTTGGTAAATGTGCTAATTGTGAGCCTTTAAATGAAATAAAATACTCTGAAATTCCCTTTAGTCTTTTCTCCAGCCTGATTTTGTGCTGGGACAAAATTCCTACAAAATCCAAGATATTTATGTACAAATGAACATAATTAGTGGGCAAAACTCAGTGAACGAAGGCAATGAAGGGCTCTCCCAGTCCCATTCTGGGATTCTGCACTGAGTTTCTTCTCTCCCAGTCAGGAACAACATCCCAATATTTAAAGCCCCCTCACCAAACATAACAAGAGCCTCTTATTCCAAGAATTCATAACTCCTAGAAATTCCAAGTGGCCACTGGAATAACTCAAAGGAGCTCCAAGTTGTGCTGAGGGAATATTAAAAGTTGGATTTGTTGTTCCAGAGCAGCTACCAACCCTCTCCTGAGCTCATCCAAACTTTCCTCTCTGTTTACCTGTCCTGAAGAGCTTCCCACACTTAGAGCTCCCACTGGGATAAACATTCCTTGAGGAGATTCCCAAGCACCTCTTGAGGAGATTCCCAACTACACTTGAAGAGATTCCCAAACACCACTTGAGGAGGTTCCCAAATATCCCTTGAGGAGGTTCCCTTCCTTAGGATAAGCACGGCCTCAGTTCCAGGTGCCTCAACTCTGTCCAGGCTTAATTAAGGACTTTTTAGCTCCAAGGATATTGGAATTAGGCCTGGTCCTATTTTATTTTATTTTATTTTATTTTATTTTATTATTTTATTTTATTTCATTTCATTTCATTCTATTCTATTTGGTCTACTTTATTTTATTTTTTATTTTAATTTATTTTTAATTTTCTATTTTATTTTATTATTTTATTTCATTTCATTTCATTCTATTCTATTTGATTTACTTTATTTTATTTTATTTCATTCTATTAGATTTATTATTTAATTATTTAATTATTTTAAATTTTATTATTTTATTTTATTTCATTCTATTAGATTTATTTTATTTTATTTTAATCTATTTTAATCTATTTTATTCTATTTTATTCTATTTCATTTCATTTCATTTCATTCTATTTTATTTTATTTTATTCTATTTTATTCTATTTTATTCTATTTTTTTGCACAGATTTTCTGGCTGTACTTTTTTTAATCCCACAAGTTTTATCACATAAACACTTCTGGCAAAGACGTGAAAAGCCCCAGCACCTGGAGCTGAGATCTCTTCAAAACACTGATTATAATTTGTCAAGTGTTCCATCACCTCTGAGGGAGCTGAGGCCTCACGGAAGGAAAGGCCTAAAAAACCGATGGGAAACAAAGGTGGATCTGTTTAAAGTGGGTTTGAGGAGAACTAAAAAGGTGCCCAGAGCAGCTGGGGCTGCCCCTGGATCCCTGGCAGTGCCCAAGGCCAGGCTGGACATTGGGGCTTGGAGCAGCCTGGGACAGTGGGAGGTGTCCCTGCCATGGCAGGGGTGGGATGGGATGATCCTTAAGGTCCTTCCAACCCATTCCATGATTCCATGATTCTAATGATGGTTAAATCCCAAATCCTGCTGTGCCTGTGTGTGTTTGGGTGGTTTTCTTTAATTACAGAGAAGAAAAAATCACCCATCCTGAGGAAATCCTCAAAAGGAGCAAAGATTTTCCACCCTCTGGAGTAACTGGGATGAGGAGTTCACAAAGACACAGAGGGGCAGGATTCAAACTGGAAATACAGAAGTTCCTTTGTGTGTCAAGATGTTTCTCCAGCTGCAGCTGCACAGTCCCAGGAGATGTTCCTTGTCCTGCTAAAGAGCACCAGGAATCCAGGACATAGAGCTGGATCCAGGGAAGAGCTGGTTCTGCGCCTGCTGCCCACATTTCAGCATTAACGAGAGCTGGAGCTGCTCTGGATTTCTCCTGCTTCCCGTGGCCACTTCCAGAGGCCTCCCACAGCAGAGGGAAAATCTCCACGGACCGTCCCTGACGGAGTGGGGACACCACTGCAGGAGGTGCTGTGGTGGGATTAACATCAGGAGAACCTCCTGGAGATGGGATTTGTTCACAGGTGGCCACAGCTTCCAACAGAATTCCTGAGTGGTTCTGGAAAGCAAAGTCAGGTTTGCAGATCAGCTACAAATAAATCCTCAGGAGATAAAACCAGCTCTTGTGCTTTTTGGCTTCTTTCCCTTCCTTTTTCTGCCTCTTTTCCCAGTTCTGAGATGCTTCTGGGCATTGTCCAGCAATTCATTCCTCACATCATGGTTCATCCACGTTCCTTCCTTTTCCTCTTGCACTCCTTTCCCTTTTTATATTTTGCTCCATTTCCCCCCTCAGTTCCTGATTTTGCTTCCAACTGATTCCCTTTTTTCCTCTATATTGTTTATTTTTTTCCCTAGGCTTGGTCTCCCCGTTATTTCCTCGTGTGATAACGGAAGGCAGAGATTCAATATCAGTTTCCATGGAGTTCCTTCCTCTTCTGGAATTCTTTGCTCCCTCTTTTCCAGAAGTCAGCTTTTCAAATTCCTTAGAAACTCTAAGGAATTCTCATTCCCTGAGATGTGTCCAGCCACCAGAAGAAAATGTGTTCTGCTGCTTTCCTCCCTGGGTTTCAGGGAAAGAAAATCCAGCAGGGAGCAGCTTGCTCTTGTTTCTTATTCCATGTGGGATCAGCAGGATGAGCCCTGATAAATTTAGGGTTTTCCTTGCACGTTTTGCTTTGGAAGCTCCCAGGGATGACAAGGTTGGGCCAGTTTTTCCAGGGTCACAGAATGATTTGGGCTCAAGGATCATCCATTCCCACCTCCTTCCATGGGCATGGACACTCCACAAAATCCCTCCCTCCAATCCCAGCCTGCCCTCCTCGCTCACGCCCCCTCCTCCTTCCACCACGAGGATTCATCCCTGGCAGTTTTTCCAAATGTTTGCCAAGCTTTTCCTCCCTGGTGTTCCTCTAAAGGTTGGAGAATTGGGATTTCCAGAGCTGGGATTTGCAGAGTTGGGATTTGCAGAGTTGGGATTAGCAGAGTTGGGATTTGCAGTGGGAACCTCCATCCTCTCCGTGCTCCTTCCCACACCTTATCCATGATCCACAACCTCTGCTCCAGGCTCAGCTGCCTCCCAAGCCTAACCCAGTTCTTGTGATCATTCCTGGACTCATCCCAGACTGGCAGGTGGACTGGATGATCCTTGTGGGGTCCCAGCTGATTCTGGGATTCTGTGGAATACCTGTCACTCGAGGAGTTGAAGCTCTGCTGCTGCCATGTGCAAACTCCCGAAGCCATTTTATTGCCTGGAAAAAAATTCCAATTACTGGGGGAAATCCAGTGATCAAAACGTTTGGGAAATGAAACGTTGTTTTTCCTTTTTTTCTTTTTTATTTTTCAGGTTTGTTGAGGGGGGGGGGGGGGGAGGGGGGGGGGGTGTTGTGGGTTTGTTTTGTTTTGTTTGGGGTTTTTTTGTTCAGTTTTTTTAATTTGTTTGTTTGGTTTGGGTTTATTTTTGGTTTTTAATTCTGATTGTGCCAATTAAAAGTGTTTCCATCTTTCCAATCAAAAGCTTCCACCTATTTCCCATCCAGAACTGGAACAAGTGCATATAAATAATTCCAAGGTGTTTCCAAATGCTTTTGGAGGTGATCCAGGGTGAGATCCTGCTCCTTCCTGTGCCTTTGTGGGGTCACTCTTGCCTAGCTCTGAGCAGAATTTGGCCTCAGAGCTGGACATAAATGAGATCATGATCCAATATATAATCAGGACAAATGGTTTATTGGGAGACCAGAGCAGCCTTTGATGCCAAACTTGGAATAATTTCCCATCTGGATGGTCACCTCAGGCTTCTCTGCAGCAAAAAAAATGGAAAATGGAATCAGTGCATTGGATGTGAATGTTGGACTGGGGGGTTTGCACAGGAATGAAATGTTTGGAGTTGGGCCTGGCTTTAGGGACATCGAGGCCACGTTTTATCCATCTTTATTCCGTGATGGATAAGGTGAAAGAAGAGCTTTCCAGCTCTAAATTTTATTTTAAACTCCTTTCCCTACCTGGTGGCCAGTCCTTCTCCTGGGAGAGGGAAGGTGCCATGGAAATATCCCTCTCCCTGTTGGATTAAATGGTCTTTAAGTCCTTTCCAGCACAAACATTCCAGGATTCCTTTAGTGAAGGACAGACCTGGAAAGGTGAGGTTTAGTTCACAAACTCCCACTTCTGATGTTCACACTTGGGGCTGGAGGATCTTGCTGGGAAGCCCAAAGCTCCAGTGCCAAATAAAGCTTTTGTCCATGGATAAACTCGGAATGGAGTTATTCCATCCATTACATCAATGATTCCTGTGGGAGACAGAAATCCGCCTTTTCCTGTCACTGATTTTTTCTTTGTGGTTGTTCAAGTGGTCAAAACAGTCCCTTGGGCGGAAGGGGAAAAGAAATCTAAGAAAACTTTCAACTGGATTTGCATTTCCTGGAAAACAGGGAACTTTTGAGGGAGATGAAAGAAATACATGGAATTGTTCTGGCAAAGAAGCCAACGCCCCCAGCACTGCAGGTGGCCTGGCTGCAGCTCCACCAGCATTCCCAGCAGGGCCCTGGAAATCCATCCCAGAGCTGCAGCCAGAGCCAGGGCACTTCCAAAGGGAGGAAGGATCATTTTCTGGGGAAGTTTTGCATGTTCTTCCCATGGGAAATGAGGGTGCAGTCGCTTCAGACAAGGCTGGGACAGGGTTGGAGTGTGGAAACCAGAAACTGAGTTTTGAGGTGATTCCCAGCTGGGGGATATAGAGATTTGGGGGAATTTAGGAGAAATTCCTCAGGAGATCCAGCAGGGCAGTGTGTGGATGTGACAGGAAATTCCCCAAGGGGACAAGGAGCAGTTTGTGCACAAAATTCCTGCAGTGCCCAAGTTCTGAGGCACCACGATTTTCTTTACATCCCCCAGGCCCTGCTCTGCTCCTGACACCACACAGATCCTTGTTACAGATCAGTAACCTTAAAACCCCCCAAAATTGAGGGGGTTTTAAAGAGTTTTCATTTCAAAAGTATTAAAAACAACTTGGAAAAGCGATTTGGCTCCCCTGAGAGCTCCAGTGGCTGAATCCAGGTTTTATTGGAGGGACACTTCACAAAATGGAGTCCGACTCGGAGGGGACAAAGGAACCTCGAGGAGCTCCTGCAAATCCCAAATTAATTTGGGATTTGGGAAGAGCCACCTTCCACCACTGGAACATTGAATTCTCAGGGAAGGGGAATTAAAAACTGGCTAAAGCAAGGCTGGGTGTGAGGTGTGACGGAGAAAATCCTTCCCCAGAGCTCTGCTGGCAGAAATTTGCGGCCTGCTCAGGGCAGGGACGTTGTTTTCAGGTGACGACTTCTGCCTCTTGTCCCCTCATCTTTTTTGTCACCTCCTGACTTTTGTGGGGCCTTTCCTTGTTCCATTTTCCTCATGGTTTATTTTTATAGATTTTATAGAATTTTCATCATCTATTTTATCGTATATTGATAAGATTTTATATCATTTTTATATAATTTTATATTTTCCCCCCTCCACTGGCTTTCTATTTCTCCCCCCTTTTTTCCAGCAGAACACAAATTTAATCATGAGTTCATCCCTTCCATCCCTTGATTCCAAGGCACTGGGAAAAGGAAAAAGGGAATTTATTCCATCACTAAAGGAAGGAGGTGATTTGGGATCCAGTTCAGCCAGTCAGGGATGAGATTTGGGAATAATTGTGTGCTGGAAACTGGGAGATGCTTAAAAATATTCCCAAATCTGGGATGTCTGGCTTATTTCCTATTGCCTATCAATCTTCCCTGTCATTCCAAGAATTATTTGCCAGCCCCTGGATCATTCTCAGGCCCTCTTTTTCCTTCTATTTTCCTTCCCACAGCCTTCATGAAGTGTCATGTCAAACTCACCCAATTCCTTCAGCCAAAAACACAAACAAACCCCAAATAGGATTTAAAAAATGGGGAAAAAAGGAATATTTTGACTGCCCTAAAGTGAAACATTCCCATTTTTGCAATTCCCAGCAACAAACAACTCAGAGTGAGCCTGGATTTTATTTCAAATAAAGTGGAGTTGTTTCCCTTTGGATCAAATCCAACATCTCCCTTGGCCTCCAGAGCTTTCCAGGCTCAGTGTTTGGATTTGCTGCAAATAAATAAAGGACAAAGTTCCTATTTCAGCTGGATTGGAAGTGAGAAGAGGGTTTGATAGGATAACTGGAGTGTCAGGAATATGCTACCATTTTTCCTTGTTGTCCCAGGGGATGAGGCCCTGCAGAGTCCTGAAGAATTAAGGAAAAATTAAGGAAAAATCCCATTTATTCCACCCTAATATTCCCAGTCATCCCAACATTCTCTCTTTAAATTCACAGGGAATATATTTTATTTTCCATGTCATTATCATTTTAATCCATCTTAATTTGGTAAAAAGCAAAGAAACATCCAGGCTGAGAACTATTTAGTGATAATTACTAATACTTTGTAATAATTTAGTAATAATTTCCCATGAATTCCACATCCTAAAAATTAATTCAAGGAATGCTTTCGAATTTCCACATGATTTAAAAAGCCACTCACATGTTTGGGTACTTCCTTTATTTTTAGGAACAGCCATAAATCAAATTATTAATAAATAGAGGGAAGACAGACACAGCTTCTTTTTTTTATTATTATTATTAGTATTATTATTATTACTATTATTATTTCTTTATCCCAGCTGGAATCAGATCCCACGTTTTCCCTCCAGGGAGAGATGACACAGAAAGTTTTCCTCCTGAAGTCCATGTTTTGAGGGATGCTCTGCCCTGCTCCTGATCTTTGAGGATGCCCATTCCAGGTTTTTCTTTATCTGCAATTCCCACAGGTTTGTTTTCCCTATTTTTAAATACTTTATTAGTGAGAATAATATTATTAATCACTAATAATATTCTTAAATCAGAATTTTCTTGCTCTTTCAGGTGCCTCGGGACTTTCTTTTGCATCCTTGGGAAGAGGAAAAAGTTCCCAGTGGATACTGGAACATCATAAAATACAATTATTAATAATAATAATTATTGTTATTATTATTGTTATTATTATTATTATTATTATTATTATTTTAAAGCCTCCAAGAGTTGCTGCATTCCCTTAATTCCTTAATTCCAGTGTTTTGCTGTGCTCTGGATGGATTTGTGGCAATAATTTGAGGAAAGCAATGGAAATGAGAGGGAAGCAATCCCAGCCTGAATTCCTAATTTGTGATTTGCTCATTCCAGATTAAAAAGTGTTGGGAATGATGCAAAAATTCCGGAGTTATTTGAATGTAGAGGGTGAGAGGATGCACAACTGCCTCCTCCCCTTCCTGCTCCCAGACCTCAGCTCCAGACAATCAAATCCCAACAGAGAACAAGATATTCCTGGGACTTTTCCCCTGGAATTGCATCCCCTCAGTCCGAGGTGCAGGAGCCAGCCTTGGGAAGGGGGAATTTCTGGGATCACTGAGTTTCTTCAGTGCTGCTCATTTTTGTTGTTGTTATTCTCAAAGCCTCTGGAAGCCCCCCCACAATCAGAGGTCATTTTGTGGGGACTTTTAGGAGGAGATGGGAGCAGCCCAGTGGGATTTTCCCAGAGGGATTGTGGATTCCTCATCCCTGGAAGTGTTAGAGCAAGATGCAGAAAAACAGAAAACAAACGACTTTATCCATGGAACAATTGCTCCATGGGCACTTTGGGATGAGCAGGGGGGATTTCCCTGCCTCTCCACGGACATGGGGCCAGGGAAGCTGTGCTGGCTGTGGGAAAGGGTTGGGATGTGATCCCTAAGGAGAGAGCAGCTGCCAGGCTGGGAATGCAAACCCAGCTCACAGGCAGGGAACTCTTCCCAGACTTGTCATGGAATCCCAGAATGGTTTGGAAAGGACCTTAAGGATCACCCAGTGCCACTGTGCCAGGCTGCTCCAAACCCCAATGTCCAGCCTGGCCTTGGGCACTGCCAGGGATCCAGGGGCAGCCCCAGCTGCTCTGGGCACCCTGTGCCAGGGCCTGCCCACCCTCCCAGGGAACAATTCCTGCCCAATCTCCCATCCAGCCCTGCCCTCTGGCACTGGGAAGCCACTCCCTGTGTCCTGGCCCTCCACACTCCTGACAAATCCCTCTCCATCCCCCTTCACACACTGGAAGTCCCATTAAGTACTTCCAGGCCGTGCTTTTCCCTGATTCCCGCTCCCTGTCCCACGTGGTGCTCACATGGCCTCGATTCATTCCTTGTCCAGCTGCTAGGCTGAGCATTCCCTGCTCCCACCCGTTTTCCTGCTCCCAGCACCTCCCCTGTGCTGGCCTGCTGTGTTTGTCCCTCATCCCAGGCAGCCTCCCATGGTTTCCATCCCCCCTGGAGCACTGGCTGCCCTCCCTGCCTCCCCTGCAGAGGTGTTCGCTCTCCCTGCTCCCGGGAGGGATGTGCTGCCTACCCTGGCACAGCTGGATCCTGTGCAGCCCACCCCATCCCGGGCTCCCTTAAATCCCAGTGTGACTTTGAAGCCATTCCAGCCTTTCCTGATGGATTTGCTTTTCCTTTCCATGGCAGCTGAGTCCTTCTGGTTTGATTTTGCCACCTGGTGGGAGAAGCTGGAGCATCCCAACAGCTCCACAGGGAGAAGTTTGGCTCAGTCCTCATGGATATGAGGGGTCTGCCAAGGATTTTTGAGGTGTTGTCTGCCAAGGACTGAGAGAACAGCAGGAATGGGGTGACAAGAGCAGGATGAGAGGGATGGGAAGGAAAATCTGGAGCAGGAGGTCACCTCTGAGGGAAGTTTTCTTCCATGGGAGAGGGAATATTTGGGTTGATTGCTCATCTGCTGGTTTTCCAGACATACCATGGATGTTTCTCCTGCTGACAAGAAGATCTCTGGGCCCAGAGAAAGGGAAGGCACCTTTGGAATCCAGGGGATCCAAGGAAAACCAGGACAATTTGTGCTGTCTGTTAATGTGGATGTAGATCTGAACTGGCCAACCCAGCCTTAGGGATGGCTGCGATTATCCAGTGGTTCTGGGGCCTTCTCCTGCTGGTATTTCAGGATTGGAGGAGCCAGTGGGAATTCCTGGAATAACCCATTTTGTGCCAGAAAATTCTGGGCAGTTCATGAACCTTTCAGCAACAAGGATTGTTCACAACCTTAGGAGAGCAACAGATCTTTCCCAAAGCCTGGAGATAACTTTGAGCTGGGGTGATCCCATGGAAATCATGTCCAGCCTCCAGGATGCCCATCCCCATTTCCCAAACTGTCCTAAGGGACTCGAGGAGAGGAAGGGTTGAAATAAAAGAAGGTCAGGTTGTCTTGGCAAAGGTGTAGCTCCCTCTCCCACAGCCCAGAAAAGTCTGAAGCTCCAAGGACTTCACCTCCAAAGAGTTCCTGGTTGATATCCTGCATTCCCAAGGTTGGAGGTGGGACATTTGGAACACCTGGATGTTCTGGAAATAAGCAGGAAATAACTGAGCAGTGACAAACTCCCCCTAAAGCAGCAGGAATTTGTCCCTGTCTCCCACTCTGCCATAGCACAGAGGGTGACAAGCACTGGGATATCTCTCCTAAAGTTCATCCCTAGGGAATCATCCTGCTAAAAAACCTCTCCCAGTAAGGAAAGGCCTGCTCTTATCTTTGCTGTGGAACAGGAATAAGCTGAGCTCTTTATTCCCCTGCTGGAATTCCTGTGCTTATTTTAGGCCTTTGTTAATGAGATCCATCCTGAGAATTCCAGGGGTGTTAAAATGCTCAGCTGCCACAGCCTGGGCCCAAGTTTGGGCCCCTCCTGCTTTTAAAGTTCATCCCAGGCATAAAAAAGGGATAAACAGGGAAAAAGAAAGGAAAACTGGCTGCAGTTCTGCTCTTAGGAGCTGTGACAGTGTTGGACTCCCCAAAATTATTGGGACCTGGGAATTTCATGCAGAGATGAGCTGGGTGACTTTCCTGATGTCCCTTATTCCAAGATTAGATGCACTGGAGTGTTGGAGGTGACAGATTTGTGAGTCACTCTAATTCCTCAGCCAGAAGGACAAAGGGACTTGGGATGGAGCCTCTTAAACCATGAGTCACCCCCCCACAGGGTGGAATTTCTGTTCCTTCTGTGCAGGATCTGGAAAACAGAGGCACAGAAACCATCCATCGACCTCTGGAAGAAGGGATTTCTGCCAGTTCTGAGGGCTGTGCTTTTCCAGCACCAGGGGTTCCAATATTACTGGAATTATCCCTGTGTTTTTTCAACATTTTCAATCTATTGAAGTGGCTTTTGTATTACCGGAATTCCAGGAGTTGGGCGCTTAAAAAACAAAGCAAAAAGCTTTGGTTCCAACTGGACAGTCCAAAGGAATCCAGTGGAAATGGAACATGTTGTATGTCATACATGAAATCCCTATTTGTGCTTGGTCTTTGCATATTAAGTGCTTTAATTAATTAATTTTGAGTTAATTATTTTTAAATTGAATGTTACAATTAACCCATCAGCCCAGGTACAAAAATCCAGTTCCATTATCAGTGTTTTCATTTGTTTAAAGTAGTTTATTAATAGAGTTGCACCCTTCCCAGTTAAAATTTTCCCAGTTAAAAATCACAAACTTGCCCCTTTTCAAGCTTCAAACCACTGGTACACCATAGGAGTTACCTTTCCTGTGTTTACTGTATACTTTTACAAGTGTTTTGAGGTGTGTTGGATGTATTTTAATACTTTTTGTAGGTGTTTCACTTGCATTTTGCATTCCAAGGCCAAAACCAAATTCCATAGTATTTCCCCATCATTCAGGATGGGACAGGGAAAAGCACCTGAGTGACCCAGGCCTCCACGTGATGAAGGGACAGCTCTTGAAAAAATCAAGATTTTAGAGTCAAGGATTTGGAAATCAAATATCAGTTTGATTCCTGAGGCAGGGATTAGATCCAGACTGGAAGAAAGTCAGTGCAGATCCAGCTGGGAAGCGCTCCTGATCCTTGAGATCATCCACAGCCCAGGAAAACTTTCAGGAGGAGAAGCACCAGTAGCTGCAGGTTGAGTCTAGAGAGCCATTTATGGGAAAAGGGGGAGTGGTTTTAACTGGGAGGAGGGTTAGGTGGGATATTGGGAAGGAATTCCTCCCTGTGAGGGTGGGGAGGGGCTGGGATGGAATTCCCAGAGCTGCTGTGGCTGCCCCTGGATCCCTGGCAGTGCCCAAGGCCAGGCTGGACACTGGGGCTTGGAGCAGCCTGGGACAGTGGAAGGTATCCCTGCTCATGGAATGGGATGAGCTTTAAGGTCCCTTCCAACCCAAACCATTCTGGGATTCCATGATTCCATGGATGAGTCTGAAACAGAGCTTATTAGTGGTGAAATTCATTAATATGAGCCATCTGTCCTAAGGAAAAAATGTGCCTGGGTAGACCCTGAAGTCCTCTCGGTCTGGTTTTCTCCAGGAAAACCCACTTGAAGCCAAGCAAATTTTCTTCCCTCGTGGAAAATGGCATCGATGGCGGGATCTGGGAAAATAACGAGAATTCCCTGCATTTTCCCAGCTCTTTTTATATGAGGAGTTCAACGTATTTAAAAGATGCTAAACAACCTTCAGTACCTGTGGATGAATTTCTGCAAGCTGAGCTCTGCATCCGTGGCCATATCCTGACAATATTCCAGTCATTTCATTCCAGTCACTTTTCCAATGGTTGGTCCATTGAGTCTTCCCAATATTGAGGAACCAAGGAAGAAAAGAGGATGAGATGTTTCTGTATTTCATAAATATAATTCCTGATATAACTTCTATGTATTCATATAATGCAATTTAAAATAAACAAATAAATTAGAAATATTTATTTATAAATAAAATCGTGGCTCAGCACATCCAAGTGCAGGATTTGGGATAAAAATGCAACGATTCAAAGGCCAATTTTAACTTGGCTAAAAGCAGCAAAATGATGTCCCTGCCCTCCATGAAACCCTGCTGCCACCCAAGAGGGCAGATCCAAGGGCTTGTGGTTTCCCAAAAAAAAAAAAAAAAAAAGAACAAGAGAACAACAAGTGGATTTTTCCCTGGGTTTTCTTTTTTTTTTTGTTTATTTATTGCTTTCCAAGGGGCTCTGCAGGTAAAGGGGGAATTGCTGGTTCTGCTGTTCAGGGAATGCTGCTCGCCCTCAAATCCGGGGAATTTGGGTTGGCTCCATCTCCAAACCTTTCCTGGGCTGGCAGAGCTGCAGAATTCCAGCCCCGGCTGAAAGTTTGTGGAATTCGGCGCCGTCTGTTTTGAAATCCCAGAGGAATTGCGAAAGGAATTGGCAGCTCCTTGGGAACTGAAACTGCCCCGGGCTCTGGCTTTTCCTTTTGTGCCCAGCGAGCCCGGCCTGCAATTTAGAAAATCACCCCGGAGTTAAGGAGCACTGGGGAAACGCAGAAGCGGCCGCGGAATCCATGGAGAACGGATCCTTGGTTTGCTCATCCCCACAAACTCTTTGTCCTCGTGGGGAAAGGAGACTTCTCCACAAAAAAAGTTTCCCATGAAAGGTGCTCCAACCCACATGGAGGAGTTACGGATAACACAAAGGATGATCTTTGCCCCCTTAGAGCATCCAAAGGCAGCAAAAACCACTTGGAAAATGGTTGGAGAGGCCCCTTCCCAACGCACATCCAGGCAGAATAAAGGAATCTCCAGAAGGTTGGGAAGTGCTGCTAGTATCTCTATTTATTCCTAAAATCATGTGGGATAAGATACCTTGCCTATTAAAAAAAATCTCCTGGAGTGAATGTCTTCACATGAATATTTTTCCAAAGGGCTTTCTCACTGTAAAAATGAAATGTATTTAAAATAAAAGCTGGGAATCCTTGGTTCCTGCTTCAGGTTTTTTGCTGTGGCCATGAAAAAAGGAACTTGAAATCAAACAAGTATTATTTTCCTGATAAATCCTGATAAATAAAAATCCATGTGAACAGGAGATACACCAGGCAAAAAATGCTGGATATAGAATTACAGAATATCCTGAGTTGGAAGGACCACAAGGATCATCCAGTCCAACTCCATCTCAAAATCCCACTCTGTGCCTGAAGGTTTTATCCAGGTTTTTTTCCCTTTTCAGCAGGAACAAGTGTTTGTGGAAATATTTGTGCAGGAATTTTATGGATAAACGCGTCGGATGTGGAGGATTTGCTCACCTGGTGTTTCCTGTCGAAGAAGTATCTGGATACAATTCTCCATTAATTCATTAATTGGCCCTTGCAATCCCAAAGGTTCACTCAGGGTGTTTTGACTCCAAGAAAAATTAAGGAACCTGTTAGATTTTTTAAGGCAAACTCTTCTTTTCCATGGCTTTCCCAGAAATTCCACTCTTCCAGCCCTGGGTGGCTCTTTTGGTCAGTTGTCTCTCACATCCACCAGCTCAGCTGATTTATGGCCACACAAACCCCTTTGTTTGGAATTTCTGGCTCAGCTCCATAAAGTTCTAAATCAATCCCTGAAGATTTGATTCCTTCTACTCCACGGAAGGGAAGCTTCCATAAACGTGGATATTCTGGGAAAGCCTCTGGTTTGAATTCCTCTCCCAAGGGGGTGGAGATGCCTCCCAAACCCAGGATTGAGAAAAAGAGCCAAAGGCTACTCAGGAAAGAAGATCCAGCTCGGGAGCCTGGTGTCCATTTCTCTTCTCCCAGGCTTTTCCAAGGAGATGGGAAGCTGGGAATATCTGGAATGCTTTCACCTGGACACTTCTTTCCCTTCACAGGGAATTTTCTTGCAACTGAAATAACAGCAACCAGTGAAATCCTTCCAGTGCCCCCATGCCAAGGGGGTGGAAGAGGGGGGTGAAAATCCAGTGGATTATTTGGCAGCTGTGGGGAGGAAGGACCTAGAATTCTTTGGTCCCTTTTTTTCCCTTTTAATTGTCTTTAATAAGATTTATCAGCTCTTTCTGGCCAAGAATTGTCCTGACAAGTATCCCCAATCAGTTCTGTGGGGAAGACAAGCTGGGAATGGTCAGCAGGTGGGATACAAAAACATTTTGGAACTCTCAGTTTTGGGTTCTTTTTCCACTCCTGGTTTTCCCAACAAAGCTCTCCTGTGCACATCACATGTCAGGGATATCAACACCTGGATTCTTCCTCTCACCAGTTTCTCCCTCAAAAGCCTGGTACCAGCTCCTGGTTTCCTGATCTGACATGGTTTGGAGCTGAGCAGAAAGCCCAGCTTTGACCTTGATGGTTCTCTTGGGACCACTGCTCCCAGTGCTTTGAAATAGGACTCAAAACATCAGGGAATTCCAGAAGGTTTGGGTTGGAGGGACCTTCAAGCCCATCCAGTGCCACCCCTGCCATGGGCAGGGACACCTCCCACTGTGCCAGGCTGCTCCAAGCCCCAATGTCCAGCCTGGCCTTGGGCACTGCCAGGGATCCAGGGGCAGCCCCAGCTGCTCTGGGCACCCTGTGCCAGGGCCTGCCCACCCTGCCAGGGAACAATTCCTGCCCAATCTCCCATCCAGCCCTGCCCTCTGGCACTGGGAAGCCATTCCCTGGCTCCTGGCCCTCCAGCCCTTGGCAATTGTCTCTCTCCAGCTTTCCTGCAGCTCCTTCAGGCCCTGCAAGGCCACACTGAGCTCAGCCCAAAGCTTCTCCTCTCCGGGCTGAACAATCCCAGCTCTCGCAGCCTTTCCTCCCAGCAGAGCTGCTCCATCCCTCTGCTCATCCTGGTGCCTCCTCTGGCCTCTCTCCAGCAGCTCCACGTCCTCCCTGTGCTGGGCCCAGGGCTGGGGCAGCTCTGCAGGTGGGCTCTCACCTGAGCACAGGGGCACAGGGGCACCATCCCAATCCCTTCCCTGCTGCCCACGCTGGGGCTCAGCCCAGAATAATCCCAATCTTCTGTTCCATTCCGAGAATCCCAGGCTCTGACCTTCTCCAATCCATGACTCATGTGCTGCCAGGAAGGTGAAGGTCCGAAGATTAATGAGTTACTTCATTGTCCGCAGCCCTCAGAGCCTCTGCAATCAGCTCAGCTGAAGCCCTTGGAGCCATTCCCAACACTTGATCCTAATCATGGCTCTGCACCTGGCCCAGCTTTCTGCTCGGGACAATATGTGACCAAATTTATTGTGGCAGTTTTGTTTTCTCTCTTTCCATTTACTTCTTCTTCCCCTCGGAGTTCAATGGATCCTTGCTAGGATGAGACCCAAACAACATCAATGGAACGGATTGTGTGGGAGAGCCCCGGGCAGGGGGAGCAGGAGCATCCAGCTGTATCCTGCTTTCCTGCTTTGATGTCCTTGGCCAGAGATGGATGCATGATTCAGACCACCCACAGGCCAGGCCTGGCTCCTTCCTGGGAGAAGGGATCATGGATCCAGCACGCAACACCTGTGAATGGGAATTCTGTGTCCTTCACTGCCTGCACAGGGAGAGGACCCCAGGGAGCGGCTGAAGTTGGGCCAGGGCAGGGTTAGGTTGGATACTGGGAAAGGTTCTTCCCCCAGAGGCTGCTGGGCACTGCCCAGGCTCCCCAGGGAATGGGCACGGCCCCGAGGCTGCCAGAGCTCCAGGAGCGTTTGGGCAGCGCTGCCAGGGATGCCCAGGCTGGGATTGCTGGGGGGTCTGGGCAGGGACAGGGGTGGGACTGGGTGATCCTTGTGCGTTCCTTCCCCTCAGGATATTCCAGGATTCCAGGATTTGACAGCCCTGGAGGGACCTTCTCTGGAGGTGAATCCAGGCAGGATTTCCACTCTCTGCTCGCTCTGTTGGGGTTTTCCATGTTGTGCTTTAAACTCCCCTTGGCTTTCTGGTGTTATTTTTCAGTCTTGCTTTTCTTTCCAAGTGGGAAAGGCATCAGGAGTCACAGGGATGCTCAGAGAGCACTTTGAGGGTGAAGCTCATCCTTTATTCTTCACTCTTTCAGTAACATGGACTTAGATTTCCCCATTTAACATCCCTGTCATTCCAAGTGAGCTGGATGACAGAAAAAAAACTGCTCCAAAAAACTGTGGGCACGAAGAAAACCCCGAGTCAAAGGCAGCTTATCAGGCCCAGCTGCTGCTTATCACCAATGCTCCATCTGCTCCATCTGTTTGGCATAAACAATTCCTTGATTTTCTTTTTTTTTTATTGGTGTCCTATGGTCCATCCAAACAATGAGCAGAGGGAAAAAGAGAAACTGTAAATAAATTTTACAGTGTCACTAAGAGCGTTCACATTAAGGGGAACTATTTGGAGGCGATGCCAGTTCTTAATAAATTGCTTTTATTCGGGTGTTTTTACAAGGAGAAAAGAAGAAAAAAGCAGGAACAATGGAAGAATGGAAACTGCTCCATCACTCCTTTTAATAATAAATATTCCCAGGCTGTTCTCCTCACAAAGGAGGGGACCAAGGTCTTTATTTTTGCTTTTTTTTGGGGTCCATCTCAATGGCAGGGGCATAAAAAAGCCCCTGAGTCAGCTGGCTGAGCTCCCTTCCTGCAGTTTTCCCTGGATTTCTGGGCCGTGGTGCCAACCCTGGGGCTGAAGAGGCACCTTGGGCTCACCTGGGCAGCCCAGGGCAACTCCAGATCCAAAGCTCAGCCTTTGGAAGGAGGAAAGTCCTTCCCAGCTGGTGAATTCCCCTAAGGACCAGCAGCACTCTTTAGGACAGCAGGTTTTCCTCAGGAGGATTCCCATGGTCCTAATTCCCAGTTGTGGCACTTGTTTGCTTTAATTCCTTGGACATGGGACCCCACAGTCTCCATTTCACCAAGAATTCCATTCAAGCATCCCAATGTTGCCCTGGAGTTCAAGCTCCTCCCTCCTGAAGCAGCATCTCCTGGGGGCTCCTGATTTACCTCTCCAGGACCACGTGGATTTTGCAAGGAAATGTCTGAATGAGGTTTCATGGAAAACCCTAAATGTGGGCAGCACACAGCACAGAGAGGAATTCCCACAGAATTCCTGTCACTGAATATGGCAATGGGGGTTCACATTCCAGGGGGCCCAGCAAAGTTCCTTTTTTTTCCTCTCTTTTCAATAATTTCTTTTTTAGGGATGAGATACTTGATCTGTGTCTATTTTACAGCCCCCATGTGTTCAATTCCTGCCTGCAGGGATTCTGGGAAGCTTTGCCTGGCATCTCCAAACCTAAAGTCATCCTGGTACCACAGGAGAGGAGTATGGAATGTGTGGCTGTCCTGGAAATGTGGCATTAGAAATATGGATACCCCATCAGGCTTGGAAAATCCAGCCCTAGGCTGACATTGACAGGTCCTGGACCCCCAGACAGGAGCAGGGAAACACTGGGAAAAATGGCAGAGGATTCAGCTTTCAAAGGGAAGAAAAGAATCCCAGAATCACAGAATGGTTTGGAGTGGGAGGGACCTCAAAGCCCATCCAGTGCCACCCCTGCCATGGCAGGGACACCTCCCACTGTCCCAGGCTGCTCCAAGCCCCAATGTCCAGCCTGGCCTTGGGCACTGCCAGGGATCCAGGGGCAGCCCCAGCTGCTCTGGGCACCCTGTGCCAGGGCCTGCCCACCCTCCCAGGGAACAATTCCTGCCCAATCTCCCATCCAGCCCTGCCGCTGGAGCTTGGGACAGTCCATGGAGGACTTTCCCATCCCCTCTGTGTCTGATGTGGCACCTGGAGATGCACCCAGGGAGTTTGGGATTTGTGCAGGAAAGGTGGTTTTTCCAATGGGGAAATGACAAATCCTCCAGGAGTGGGAGCCAAGGAGCCTGAGGGCAGAGCTCCCCGGGGCTGCAGCTCCTCCCGAGGGGCAGCGCAGGGACAGCTCCGATCTCTGCTCCCGGGGACAGGGACAGCAGCCAGGGAGCGGCTGGAGCTGGGCCAGGGCAGGGTTAGGTTGGATTTTAGGGAAAGGTTCTTCCCCCAGAGGCTGCTGGGCACTGCCCAGGCTCCCCAGGGAATGGGCACGGCCCCGAGGCTGCCAGAGCTCCAGGAGCGTTTGGACAGCGCTGCCAGGGATGCCCAGGCTGGGATTGGTGGGGGGTCTGGGAAGGGGCTGGATCAGTGATCCTGTGGGTCCGTTTCACTCAGGAATTCCAGGATTCCATGATGTCCCACTGACTGATCCCCACGGCCCCTGGGCCTGAACAAGCTCTTCGCCTTTAGCAGAGCCCAGAAGAGCTTTTAAAATGAAATACAGGCCCAGTGATCTAAAGGGAGTCAGAGCCCTTGGATGTGCTCCACATTTGCTTGGTGGGGCAATTCTAATGAGTAATTGATTGCTAATTCCATGTGCTGAAACATCCTGGTCCTTCCCTATCCACCAAGAACTGGGAGTTTCTCTTGGGCTTGGTTTTTATCCAAACCTTGGGCCTGCTGGTCTGGGCGAAGCATTTTGTGCCTGATTAATCCACTGCATTGTCTTGGGTGAGTGTTGATTAATTGCTGAATTGCAGATCAATTTTAATGAAGCTCCCAGTGCTGCTTTAGGGCCACGGGGGCCCCGTTATTCCTTTGGCTCCATGGGTCAGTGTTTTGTTGGACCTCAATAGGAAAACTCCTGGCACAGCTTCCCACTTCCCTACAAGTGAGGAGACAACAGCAGAGCTCAAGCAGACAACAAACTTTATTAAACTCACATGGACATGCATAAAAAAGAGAAATATTGGAGCGAGTTCCTCACACTCCTGGGCCAAGAGCAACAAAAGTCCTTTTCATTAGGAACTCCCAATCCAGGTGCAGTCAGGGAAAAAGGGAACTGCAGCCCATGCCAGGCAGGAAAACAAAAATAAAGTAAAATAAAGTAAAATAAAATAAAATAAAATAAAATAAAATATATACAATATAAAATATAAAATATAAAATATAAAACATAAAATATAATAGAAAATAAAATAAAATGGAAAATAACCTGCAGGTCTCAAGAAGAAGCGGACCAGAAACCAACCCTGGGCTGCAGCAGGGCCAGCGAGGGGACTCTGCCCCTGTGCCCAGGTGAGAGCCCACCTGCAGAGCTGCCCCAGCCCTGGGACCAGCACAGGGAGGACGTGGAGCTGCTGGAGAGAGGCCAGAGGAGGCACCAGGATGAGCAGAGGGATGGAGCAGCTCTGCTGGGAGGAAAGGCTGCGAGAGCTGGGATTGTTCAGCCTGGAGAGGAGAAGCTTTGGGCTGAGCTCAGTGTGGCCTTGCAGGGCCTGAAGGAGCTGCAGGAAAGCTGGAGAGAGACAATTCCCAAGGCATGGAGGGCCAGGAGCCAGGGAATGGCTTCCCAGTGCCAGAGGGCAGGGCTGGATGGGAGATTGGGCAGGAATTGTTCCCTGGGAGGGTGGGCAGGCCCTGGCACAGGGTGCCCAGAGCAGCTGGGGCTGCCCCTGGATCCCTGGCAGTGCCCAAGGCCAGGCTGGACATTGGGGCTTGGAGCAGCCTGGCACAGTGGGAGGTGTCCCTGCCATGGCAGGGGTGGAGTTGGATCATTAAGGTCCTTTCCAACCCAACCCATTCCATGGTTCTGTATCTGCCCTGCTCTTCACTGTTCCTCTCCACCCTTTCCCTTTTCCCCCAGCTGGGGCAGGACAATCCCATCACAAAATTCTTCCAGGATGAAAAGAGGCTCAGAGTGCCACACACTTCATGGAGCTTCACATAACCAGGCCCCAGACTGGGATGCTGCTGGAATTCCAGTGTGCTGCCAGTGGCTCTTCCAGGTGCTGGGGTCTCCCACCTGCTGTGGAGGTGCTCACACCCAGGAGGTCTCCAGTGGAATTCCAGCCAGGACTACCTGTACCCACACATCTGCCATTCCAGTGTTTTCCCTCCTCTCCTGCAGGCTCTGGCTGTGCCCCTGGATCATGTTTGGAAGAACATCCAGCAGAAGTGCCCCAGCACTCCAGGAGCGGGCGGTGCCTGTGCTGGGAGCACACCAAGGGCAATATTTGCTTCCAATTCCAAACAGGAAGCTCCAAGAAGCTCCAGCTTGCAGGGAGCGTGGGATGTGGGAACAGGGAGATGCTGGAGTGGTGCTGCAGGACTTTTCCACCCTCCAGGTTGGCTGCCCTGAGCAGGGAGGAGCTGCTGGGACTGGAGAGCTCCAGAGAGCTGCTCCCACCTGGGGAAATGGGATTTGGCTTTTCCAGGGAAGGGAGGTGGGTGGTGCTGGCAGGAGCGGGAGCAGCAGCCCTCAGCCCAACTTCTCTGACTGCTTTAATTGGATTTTGTGATCCTAACATTCCCAACTGTTCTGTGTCCTGTGGACAAGGAGGAGAAAACATTTATGGTGTTATTTGAGGGAATATTGAAAGGACATTTTGCTTTCCTTCCATAACAAAACCCCACAGAATTTTCTGCAGGATCAGCTTCCAGAGGGTGAGGTTTCTTTTCCAGTGGGATTTAGCAGCAGGATGAGACCCAAGGATGCCCAGCAGGTCCTGAGCAGCCACCAAGCCAAGGGTGGCTTCCTGCACCAGGGGACCACAGCCAGGTCCTGTTGTAGGTGAACGTCCCAAACAAAGCTCCCCATTCCATGATTTAAAACCCAGCCAGAAAATGGGAATCCAGGCAGGATTCCTAGTTCACAACTGGCATTTCAATAATACTCTTGAGATGAGGCCTTTTTTTAATATAATTTTAAAAATTATAACCTTGAGGGCTGTGAAGGGAATTGGGGCATGGAGGGGACATTCCAGTCATTCCCAAGCAGCAGCTTTGACTCTTTTTAAATGTGGAGTTTTCTTGACCAAATTTGCAGGATAAGGAGAGAAGTTTCACCTTTCCTGGTGTCACATAAACCCAGCTGGCTCCAGGCCTGGAGATGCAGCATCAGAAACGTTGCAGATGATGCAGTAGCGAACTCATTTGGTTATTCCATGGACTCAGGTCATCCTGAAGGAAAGGAATATAAATATATATTTAAAAAAACAGGATAATTTGCCTACTGGATATTTGCAAAGGATAAATCCATAGGATTTTTTTAAAGTGTATTTGAAGTGTTTAGTAATCACAGCTGCTCTGGGCACCCTGTGCCAGGGCCTGCCCACCCTGCCAGGGAACAATTCCTGCCCAATCTCCCATCCAGCCCTGCCCTCTGGCACTGGGAAGCCATTCCCTGGCTCCTGGCCCTCCAGCCCTTGGAAATTGTCTCTCTCCATCTTTCTTTTTGGCTCCTGCAGGTCCTGGAAGGCCACTATGAGGTTCCTCCAGTGCTGAGGTACTGGTGACAGGATTTTTGTGGCTCCTGAAGTGGGATCCAAAGGAAAATTCCAGGTCATGGAAGGGAGGGCAAGGAGGACACTGAGGGCAGGTGCAGATTGCAAGAGGAAGAGGCAACGAGTCCATCGGGGGTTGCTTTTAAAGCAGATTCTTTCTGTTCTCTGGATTTATCTGGGGCACATCCTGCACTGCCAGAGGGAAGAGGAACAACCTCGGAATTCCAGCGGATGAGCAGAGCCAGGCTCTTGGATTGGCTTTGACCACCCGGCTCACTGGTGGGAACCCTCTGGAGCTGCAGCTTCCAAGGCAAATGGGCACTGCAGGGTGGGAGAAAGGGGGAAGCCAAGGTGGGGAAATGTCCCTGCTCCATCCCTGGGGACTGCCAGGACCCTGTGTGGCTCAGGTGACAAAACTCTGGTCACATCCAGCCCAGAGTGGCCCTGGCAGCTGTGGGGTCCCTCCTGCTGGGACCACCTCACCTGCAGAGGGACACTGGGATCTTTGGGATTTGTCCCTGAAAACAACTGGAGCCCAGCAGGACTTGAAGGATGTGCTCCCACCTGGGATGTTTGTCCTGCTTTGGGCTTGGAGCTGTTCCCAGAGCCCCTGACCAGCACTGCAACTACCAAAATCCCTCTGGAGATGCCTCCTCATCCTTCCTGAGAGCTGGGAATGCTGAACCTATCACTTCCACCCAGCACATGAGCACTAAATCCATCCTTTGCACCCGGACTCGAGGGGGATCCATGGCACAGCTTCCATGGAAAAGCAGAACACCCCCAGGATCTCAACAAGGCCCTTTTGTGCTGCTCTGTTCCCTGACCACAATGAAGCAGCATCTCCTGGCTGTCCAGGCTGACATCCAGGCAGCTGGAAGCTCTCAGGAAAACTTGGAAGCTGCCAAGTCACCATTTCCAGGTGGGAAAGGGGCCATTCCCAGGGGGAACAGGAGTGACAGATAAATAACCAAAGAAACAGATGTGTGGCAGCCCTTCAGAGCAGGGAAATTGAGACTCCTGGGGAGGAATTTCAGCTGCAGCAGAGCTGTTACAGGGGCTCCAGGAGAGCTGGAGAGGGACTTGGGATAAGGGATGGAGTGCCAGGAGCCAGGGAATGGCTTCCCAGTGCCAGAGGGCAGGGCTGGATGGGAGATTGGGCAGGAATTGTTCCCTGGCGGGGTGGGCAGGCCCTGGCACAGGGTGCCCAGAGCAGCTGGGGCTGCCCCTGGATCCCTGGCAGTGCCCAAGGCCAGGCTGGACATTGGGGCTGGGAGCAGCCTGGGACAGTGGGAGGTGTCCCTGCCATGGCAGGGGGTTGGAGTTGGATGATCATTCAGATCCCTTCCATCCCAACCCATTCTGTGATTCCATGACTGACAAAAGGAATTTTCACCCCTGTTTGTCCATGCACTGGTGAGTATGGAACTGGACCGGGGTGGATTAACCCCTTTTGATCTTTGCTTCCATCCACATCCCTTCCCCGATTCCCACACCATTTCCTCTTTGCTGGCATTCCCACTGCTGTTTCCCGGCATACTTCTCCCAGGAATCTGTGCTCAGTGGACATTGCTGTCCCCCCAAGAAGGCAGGAGTGTGCAGGTGATGTGTCCATGCACAGCCAGGGCTTTTCCCAAAGATTTATTAACTTCACCTCTGGTTTTCTCAGGAATGGTCCAAGGAAGGTGCAGAGAAAATGAGAGGCGTGGAAAAGGCAGAGTGGAATTGTGCTGGATTGATCTCCTGTGAGTTCCTTGTTATGGAAAATCCATCAGAAAGAGGGGGAATAAACAAAGGAATTTGGGGCCCCAGCAGTGCAAATAAAGGCATTGTTAGCTGGGATGGGTGTTTGGGTTTCTCCCTTCCTTTGGGAGCTGCTGCAGAGGAAGCAGATTAGGGATTGCCAGCTCTGGCAAAATCGACCGCTGGCATCATAATGACCTCATTATGGGCTGTAAATGAGCTCACAGCCCAATTATGTGTGCAGGGAAAAAACACCTCGGGAGCTGCCCACAGGTGCGGGGTTAACCCCTCGCTCGCTGGGATCCAGCTCCAGCCACAGCGCTGAGCTCTGGGAGCTGGGAAAGGCTTGGATCCAACAGCTGTGGAGGCTGAGTGCAGCTGGATTTCCTCCTGTCCATCTGCAGTGCGACCAAAAATCCTCGGCTGTTTGTTTGCCTGGCTGCTGGTGACTGGGAACCCCAGAATCCCAGAGGGTGGAAAACAGATCCAACACCAGCGAGGCCCAGCTGTGCCTGATGCCCACCTTGTCCCCAGCCCAGAGCTGGGGGAGGAGATGGAGAGCCGAGGATGTGACAAGGGTCCAGGGATTTTATGGTGGGGATAGGAGAGGCCGGGACAAGGGATACAGCAAAGGGATACTTGACAGGAGGCAGGGTTGAGTGCAAGGGAACCAATGGAAATAACACAAAGGAGGGATTTAGGGAAGGAACCAATGGGGCATCGAGGAACAAAGAATTTTCTAGATACATACTAGAATTTTCTGATACATATTAAACTTGGGAAATGAATATACACAACCTCATACATAAAGCAAGGAGGGAAAAACATTAACTAATCAGGGGAAAACATGCAAAGAGCAGACCAAAGGACTCATGGGTTCTCACCATGACTGCAGAGTTACGTGCTAAACTTGGGTTGCTGACCACCGCAGCTGGCTGAGCTCTGCTCAGGAAACAGAGCAGCTGGAGCTGCCTGCACCACCCAAACATCCAGCCCTTCCTGGGACACCTCCAGGGATGGGCACTCCAAACCTCCCTGGGCAGCTCTTTCCAAGGCCTGAGCTCCCTTTCCATGGGGAAATTCCTGCTGCTGTCCACCCTGAGCCTCCCCTGGCCCAGCCTGAGGCCGTTCCCTCTCCTCCTGTCCCTGTTCCCTGGCAGCAGAGCCCGACCCCCCCGGCTGCCCCCTCCTGTCAGGGACTTGTGCAGAGCCACAAGGTCCCCCCTGAGCCTCCTTTGCTCCAGCCTGAGCCCCTTTCCCAGCTCCCTCAGCCGCTCCTGGGGCTCCAGCCCCTTCCCAGCTCCCTTCCCTGCCCTGGACACGCTCCAGCCCCTCCAGGGCTCTCCTGCAGGAGCCAGAACTGGGCACAGCCCTCGAGGGGCCTCTCAGTGCCCAGCACAGAGGGACAATCCCTGCCCTGCTCCTGCTGCTGCCAGGGGGAAATTCCAGCAGATCCAACCCCCCTGAAATAAAAGGCTTCCCGAGGTTGCTTGGCTGAGACCTCTCCTTTGGTTTTCCCGTGTTCCTTTACATAAAACACATTCCCTGGAGGAAACTGAGACTCCAGAGGAGCCCAAATCCTTCTGCCCAAACCAATTCCCTGCCTGCTTTACCTATGGCTCTTCCACTGGACCTGAACTCTTCCCATCCTCCTCACAATTCCTCTCCCCTCATCCCTGCCTCCATCTCCTTTTCTGTTCCTTAAGTCTCAATATCCCTTTTCACATTTGGATTATGGAAAAATCTTCCCGAATGTCCTCGTTAGCCATAGAAAGCTCTTCCATGTCTTCTCCAGTTTTCTGGACATGACAATATAGACATTTGGAATGGGAACATGGAAGCATGGGATACACAGGACACTGCAAATCCAACATTTCCCAAACACTTCCATTATATGGGAAGAGCAGGAAGCTCTTGTTGAGGCACCTCTGCCATGACTCAGGTTCCTCTGCCAGGAAAGGTCCTGGGCAACGTGAGATCTCAGTCAGGGACAGTTTTATGGAAGTATTGATACAGTGGGAACAGCTGGGATGGACAAAAGCGTGGCCAGGTCTCCCTGTACCTACTACAAATCCAGAAATCCTAACAGACGTAGAAAGTCCTGAAAATATCCTAAATATCCTAAAAATACCCTGAACCCAGGCAGAATTTTGAGGCAGAAGAGCTTTGTTTCCAGAAAATCCAAGCACATGGGAACAGTCACCTTTCCTATAGAGACATGGCTGTTCCATGGAAGTCTGAGCTTATGGATCCTCCTTTCTCATGGATTTGTATCTGGAGGCTGACTTTGGTACACAGTGCCAGGAGCCAGGGAATGGCTTCCCAGTGCCAGAGGGCAGGGCTGGATGGGATCTTGGGCAGGAATTGTTCCTTGGGAGGGTGGGCAGGCCCTGGCACAGGGTGCCCAGAGCAGCTGGGGCTGCCCCTGGATCCCTGGCAGTGCCCAAGGCCAGGCTGGACATTGGGGCTTGGAGCAGCCTGGGACAGTGGCAGTGGGACGGGGTGGGATTGGGTGGGCTTTGAGGTCCATCCCAACCCAAACCAGTCTGGGATTATTTGTTTTCAGACTCCCCTTTCCTTGTTTTCTCCCACAGCAGCTGTGAGCTCTGCCTGCTGCCAGCTCTGCTCTGCAGGATTTTCTCCTGAAGTCCTGAAATCCTGAAACCCTGCCATCCCTGTTTTGCATCCGTTTATTGCCTCCCGTCACTGTCCATAAAATCTCTGGAGCAGAGCTGAGTTTTTTGCTGTTCCCACCATGAGACACAAACCTGGAGATGGAGTTTCTCAGGCAACAGGGTTTGACAGGAAGTAATGACATCCCATGGGTGACAGTGAGAACAAATCCAGGCATCTCCCAGCGGGGAACGATGCAGCAGGATGGGATTCTAATTATCCTGCAAGGTCAAGAGAACCAGGAGATCAAGGAATCACAGAAGGAATTGGGGAAGGGACCTTAAAGCCCATCCAGTGCCACCCCTGTCATGGGCAGGGACGCCTTCCACTGTCCCAGGCTGCTCCAAGCAGGCCTGGGACACTGCCAGAGATGGAACAACCTGGGATAGTGGAAGGTGTCCCAGCCCATGGCAGGGGGTGGAATGGGATGATCTTTAATCCAAACCCAAACCAGTCTGGGCTTCCATGATCCACTCTCCCTCACTTTGTTGTTCCTTTGGCTCATTCTGCGGGTGATGGACACTGAGGAACAGACTCATTCCAAGGCTGTGGCCATCCTTTCCAGGCTGGAACAGCTCCTGGAAGAGCTGCACTGCAGAGCCTGCTTGTCCTGCTTGAAAAACAGACTGAACCTGAATATCTGCAGCACTGCTTCAATTCCTGCCCTGTCAGAGCCCTGACAAATGTCCCTCTGCAGTGACAAATTCCAGGAGAGGCTGGAGCGGGATCAATGCTGATTTATCACACTCCACGCTGTCCTTGCCAGCAGTGATGACTCTCTGCAGATGGAGAGGGAAGAAAAGACTGGGATGGTTCCTGAGCTGTATCCAAGGAGGAAAAGAAGCCATTGTTTGAGTGCAGCTGCGTCACTGGGCTCCTGTCAGGAGTGGGCAGTGGCCTCTGGCAAGGCCCTGAGTGGCTTGGCTGCTCCATGAACTGTGGAAAACAGGGAGAGAAGCTTTGGGATTGAGGGAAATGTAAGGGATGAGTGGCTGTTATCCACAGCTCCTACTCCTCAGAGTCTGCAGTGAAAAAACCAAGGGTAATAAAGCTGTGGAGCTGGCAGGGGGTGCTTTAGATGGGGTTCTGCTCAAACATTTCTTCCTTTCAAGCTGTTTTCTTGTTTAAAACTGGTTCTAATGTGTGGTTTTAGCAGGTATTTGTGACAAGCAGAGAACTCTTCACAGGCACCACTTGGGAATCTCAAGGTCACCTCGGAAGGGTGTGTGGATTTTCCCTGGAAACACACGGAGGTTCTTTTGCAGGAACTCTTTATTCAAACAGAAAACGTGTCTAAGAATCACGGAATGGTTTGGATTGGAAGGGATCTTAAAGCTCATCCCATTCCCACCCCTGCCATGGCAGGGACACCTCCCACTGTCCCAGGCTGCTCCAAGCCCCAATGTCCAGCCTGGCCTTGGACACTGCCAGGGATCCAGGGGCAGCCCCAGCTGCTCTGGGCAGAGCAATTTTTGGCTGCCACTGAAGTTACCCAGGATTTTCAGATCATTCAGACACTGGACAGCCCTAAATCACCTGGAAAACTGTGACCTGTGTACAGTTATTCACTAAAATGGCCTGGAGCATGCCTGGACTTAGGAAGTCCATAACCAGGCCTCAGTGGTCTATATTGGCTCTACTGGAGCAGCTCAGATTCACACTGGGTAGAGATGTGGCTGCGAAGATCCTATGATTTTTAATTTTTTCCCCATTTAGGGACAAGATTCCAAGGAGCTGGTGCTCATCCCCTGCTCTCAGCTCATGACTAAAGCCTGGGTCTGCTGCAGCCTCAACGATTTTCCTTCTTTTCTGATCTTTTTCTCTGGAACCCAGAGGGGAAAATCCAGCACACACGAAGCAGGAGCTCCCTGCTGTAACCCCATGAATGTTTCATGGCGATGAACTAGCTTTGTTCCCTGTGGATGCAGAGCATTCCTGGAGGGACAATGAACATTTCACCTGGAAGAGCAGCTGGTTTGAGCCTTCCAGGGCCAGAAGTGAAGTGTGGCATCCATAAAATCCTTCATTCACGGCAGCAAAGAGCTGAATTCCCAGGACCCAAATACTTGCCTGCTCCAAAGGTAAATCCTGCCACCAGAACAGGGAATGAATGCAGGAGTGAAGGTTTGGTAGGAAAACAATGGGAGGAACTGAACACTCTCAAAAAACAATGAGTGGGCTTTAAGGAAGGGGTATTGGAGGGTGAAAATTCCTGCTAATGAGCAGCTCTCCTTGGGAGGATCCAACACCCAGCAGAAATATGCAGGGATAAGTGGGAACAAGACTGCTCATGTAGGGAAAACAAAATTATCCTGTCCCAGGCTGTAACGAAATCCCAAGTACCTTGGAGCTGATGCAAAAAATTCCACTGATTCTGGATGAGGCTTGGATGGGACCCACAGCAAGGGAACATTACAGGGAATCCAAATCCGAGCAGTGGGATCATCACCTGTGTTCAATGAAATGGTTGGGAAAGGGTTTCACTTTGGGAAGGCTCTTCATGGAAAAGATTTCATCCTTACTGGACTCGTGGGAACCATCATTCCTACAGACAGAACCCCAAACACAATTCCCTGCTTCCCCTGAGACGGGAAAACCACGGGATCTCCAAGGTGGGAAGAGACCCTCAAGATCATCCAGTGACCTGGATTAAAAGTGGGATGGGATGAGGGGAAGTGAGGAAGGTGAGGGAGACCTAGAGGTGTGAAAGGGGATAGAGGGAAGAGTGGTGAGCCAAGGAGCTGAAGATCCCAGGGAAAAACACCAGAGGATTGAGGAAGGGCACTTGGAAATGATTTTGAAGGGGGAGAGAAGCTAAAACATTGGAGAATGTTGGGAATCTGGGAGAGCTTCCTATGATTATCCTCTAAAAAGGGCAGGGCACTGGTGGCTTTCTGCGCTTGATTTTTAGAGGGAAATCTGAATTTATTTCTCAGCATTCTCCTCTGTCCCCTCGGGCCAGAATCCCTCTGTAAAGCACCCCCAAAACATTGCCTGAAAGGAAAACAAAACCTGAGGGATTTTTGTTGATTTATGCTGGGCTACCTTTTCTTCCAGGAAGAGCCTGAAGCTGTTCCCAGTGAAGCCAGTGGAAAAATTCCCACTGCCATTAACTGAGGGACTGGAACTTCTCCACAGGTGAAGGCAGAGGCGTTGCTCCTTCTGGGATTCCTGGAACCCAGGAGATCAAGTGCTGCCTCTTAATCAGTGACCTCCCATCTCCAGCATCCTACAGAATCCAGAATTTTCCCCTGTGCCAGCTGTGGCAGCCATTCCATGGATTTCCTTCTGGTGTTGCCCGCCCCTTTCTCTGGCATGAGGATCCCCTGCTTTTGACCAGAATTCACTCATTTGGGATCACCCCACAAATTTTCCCCTTGTTGAGGCTCTACCTGCTCCCTACCCTGGGATTCCTTTCCCTGAACCCTGTGGGATATGGATCAGGTCCTTAAAGGAGGAACAAAAATGTCCCTGCGTTGTTGGGAGGGGGATGTTTGGGTTTGCTGCTGGTTTTGCATTTCCCCTTGAAGGCTTCAGGTTTGTGCCTGCCTTGGGGGAGAGGCTTGAGATGAAACCTCATCCAAAGCGTGCCTTTTCCAGTTCTATTATAGAAAAAAAAAAAAATAACATGGGGGAATTTTCTAGATTCCACCCAACCCATAATAACTTTTGAAAAGTTAATTTGCTGCAGCTGCTTTAGAACTCCTCCTAAGGCCACAACTCCACATGATTACACAACCACAGCAGCTTTTATGGCTGAGTGCAAACACTACCCTGGTTTTGTTGTTCTACAAAAGCCAATGTTTGGTTTAAAGATTCCCTTGGATTTTTAATCCACTTTGCTTGGGAATCTCACTCACCACCAGGATTTTTAGAGCCTTCACTTGCTTTTGGGCCTCCTGTTTGCCACATCTCTGAGGGTTTTGCTGCACACTGGGGCCAAATTATCAGTCCAGCAGGAGCAGGGCAGGGATTGTCCCTCTGTGCTGGGCACTGAGAGGCCCCTCCAGGGCTGTGTCCAGTTCTGGCTCCTGCAGGAGAGCCCTGGAGGGGCTGGAGCGTGTCCAGGGCAGGGAAGGGAGCTGGGAAGGGGCTGGAGCCCCAGGAGCGGCTGAGGGAGCTGGGAAAGGGGCTCAGGCTGGAGCAAAGGAGGCTCAGGGGGGACCTTGTGGCTCTGCACAAGTCCCTGACAGGAGGGGGGCAGCCGGGGGGGTCGGGCTCTGCTGCCAGGGAACAGGGACAGGAGGAGAGGGAACGGCCTCAGGCTGGGCCAGGGGAGGCTCAGGGTGGACACCAGCAGGAATTTCCCCATGGAAAGGGAGCTCAGGCCTTGGGAAGAGCTGCCCAGGGAGGTTTGGAGTGCCCATCCCTGGAGGTGTCCCAGGAAGGGCTGGAGGTGGCACTCAGTGCTCTGGGCTGGGGACAAGGTGGGCATCGGGCACAGCTGGGCCTGGCTGGGCCGGGAGGGCTTTTCCAGCCTCAGGGATTCCATGATATTGGATAAAAACCCATCATCTGTCTGCTGGGGTGTGGAACACCTCACTGGTGTCTCCTGTTGGGGTCCCCCACACAGGCCTAGCCTGGGACTAAGCTCAGCCCCCCATTCCTGTCCCTGCTGTCCCCTCCCGTGTTGGACACAAACCCGGCCAGCCCCTGGCTGTGCTAAGAAAAGTTCTGCCTCTGCACAGAGCCAGCTTTGCCCGAGGACTCTGTCAGCCAAAATCACAAGGATATTTCTATTTAAATCCCATCCAGTGAGGGCACATCAGGAATATTTTTACCCTGGTAGCACACACGCCACTACCAATAAGGGGGGATTGTTGTTATGAGCTGGCTGTTAAAATCCAACCTGGACTAAAAATTGTCGTAGAAAGTCCCAACCTAGGAGGTATCTGTTTGTTTGGACAGGTTATTTAAGACAAGGAGTGAAAATAATGAGTGGGTGTGGGCTCCTACCTTGCATTTTTTCTGTTTAAAAAGGCCTTCCATGGTATTTTCTGGTGATTGGGTCCTGACGGAATTGCAGAGGGAATTAAAAACTTAGCAGGACAATTCTGGGATTCTTTTTTGAGGGAAAAAAATCTTCAGGATGAGAACAACTGCCCAGCAAGTCTGGAGTGTTTCCCCACTAAGAATGCAACAGGAATATTCAGCGATTGTGGAATAAACAGGAGTAGAATTTATTATTTTTGTGTTTCTCTGGGATTAGAGTCTTTCCACCCTTAACATTCTGAGCCTCTGGAAGGCCTGAAGAGATGGAATTGTGCTCCTGGAGCTTCTTCATCCATAGGTGGAAGTGATTGGCTTAGGGAGATGAGTCCCCACCTGATGATTCCTGTGAACTAAACACACCTAAATCCACATATGAACAACTGGCCTGGCATCCAGTGCTCTCCAGGAATTCCACAGAGCTGCGGGACCTGAGACATACAGACCAAAGATTTATCAAAAGCCCCTGGATGTCAAAAACCGGGCTCCTAAATCCATGCTTGGCCAAACAAACAAACAAACAAACACCTGATTCGGAGCAGCAGCGGCTTGGCCCCAGGTCCGAGGGCTTTGGCTGACGTGACTTGTCCAAAGCCACACAGGAAATCTGCTGCGATTCCAGGAATAGAGCACAGATCCCAGCTTCAACCACAGGCTGCCTCTGTTTTCTTTGTCAGCCCTCATTCCCACAAGGAAGCTAAAGCCAGGATCTCGCTGCAGCCACAGCCAGAGGTGCCCACTGGGAATGGAGCTAAAGAAATTCCTTGTTCTTGGAGTTTGGGGAGTTGTGTGGAGACCCTGGGGCTCCTCAGGACACCCAGGCTTAGACACCAGAGCTCAAGGACACTGTGCCCAGGAAAAAAGCTGGAGAAAAGCTGGGAAAAGGGTGGGTTGGAAGAGCTGCTGTAGGCACAGAGAGGTGGGACAAGATCTTTAAGCTGCTTGTGGGGTAGCCAGCAGGGCAGATGCTCTGCCCACGGGTGATCATGGAATCTTTAACTGGTTTGGGTTGGGAGGGACCTTAAAGCTCATCCACGGCCAGGGACACCTTCCACTATCCCAGGTTGCTCCAAGCTGGCCTTGGACACTCCCAGGGATGGGGAGTCCACAAGCTCTCAGAGCAACCTGGGCCTCACAGAATTCCCTCCCGATATCCCATCTAACCCTGCCTGTTCCAGTTGGAAGCCGTTCCCCCTCATCCTGTTTCTCTCCGAGAGCTCGAAGGGGTTTATACACAATTCTTGTGCAGGTGAGGAGGTGCTGAGGAAACAAAAAGCATCGAGGCAGAGTTTTTGTGAAGGAAATGTTGAGTTTCTCGTCAGGGTCTGTGCATTTGCCATCGTGCAGGGCCCGCCAGTGGGTTCCAAATGCCATCGGATGGAATTCCTGAATCAAAAAGATCACAAAAGGTCTGTGTGGAGTCAGAGAAGCAGAAGTAAAAACTCCCTGAACACTGCACTCACACTGTTATTGCTAAAGCAGCCCGGACAATTCCAAATTACAAAGCAGGAAATGTTTGGATGTTCATTTCCAGATCTCTCCTATCGAGGCAAACCACACATTCCTCTTTGGCAGATGCCAAATGTGAGGATTTAAAGGAAATGTTCCTGGAGTTACCCGAGTTTGAGGAGCACTGGAGTGATTTTCTGAATTGTTTGGGTTCTTCTGTTCTAATCTGAACAGATTTTCTCCTGTCTTAAAAGGAAATACACGAAACTCTGGCCTGAGAGCAACCACAGAAGATTTCAGGCTGTGCAACAGGAAGGGGGTGGGAATTGGGAATTGTCAGTGACAAGTGGGGTCTACTGGAAGTCCCATCTTGGATTCAACAATAGGATCGGTGTCTTGATCCTTGCAGTTAAGAAATGTGGATTTCCACATAGGCCCCATCTTGCATGAATTACTGCAGATCTGACAAGTCTGAATTATTGGGCTCCTCCTGGGAGGTTTTTCAAGCCAATTGTAACAACAGCTGATGGGAACCAGCTGCTCCAGCAGAATGAGGAACCAGATCCTTGGCATTTGATGAATTAATAAACCCAGGCACAATACAAATGTCAGCGACAGCCAGCGATTCTCCAGGAGAATGGGGTGCAAAAGGAAAAGAGCAGGAATCCAAGTGCAGCAGCTGTTTGGCCAACAGGTAGGGGGGAACTATTTCTTCACGGCAAAAGCTTGGAAAGCTTTGCCATGATTCCCAAAAAAAAAAACAATAATGGAGCTCCTTGCAACTAGATAATACCAGGAGTGCAGGGCTTGAATGAATTTCTGGCTGTTCATTTGAGAAAAAGCCAGGGAGAGAGAGAGAGGGATTGCACATCAATTGTCTGTAAACGCAGGGACAGCGCCTGTGTGATTGGGAATGCGGCTGTAGGGACAGAAATCCTTTCACTGTCACAGCTCCAGTTCCAGAGGCAAGAGGAGGGATCTGAATCCAAATAAACACCTGAAAAAAAGGGGCAGAGGGGCTTTGTAACAACTGCAGCCCTGACCTTGATTGTGTCAGGATTTTCCACTTGGATTGAACAGAAGTTCCCATGGAGAAGGATCTCTGTACAGGGGACAGCCTGAGGGACTGAATCATGGAATCCTGGAATGGTTTGGGTTGGAAGGGACCTCAAAGCCCATCCAGTGCCACCCCTGCCATGGCAGGGACACCTCCCACTGTCCCAGGCTGCTCCAAGCCCCAATGTCCAGCCTGGCCTTGGGCACTGCCAGGGATCCAGGGGCAGCCCCAGCTGCTCTGGGCACCCTGTGCCAGGGCCTGCCCGCCCTCCCAGGGAACAATTCCTGCCCAATCTCCCATCCAGCCCTGCCCTCTGGCACTGGGAAGCCATTCCCTGGCTCCTGGCCCTCCATGCCTTGGGAATTGTCTCTCTCCAGCTTTCCTGCAGCTCCTTCAGGCCCTGCAAGGCCACACTGAGCTCAGCCCAAAGCTTCTCCTCTCCAGGCTGAACAATCCCAGCTCTCGCAGCCTTTCCTCCCAGCAGAGCTGCTCCATCCCTCTGCTCATCCTGGTGCCTCCTCTGGCCTCTCTCCAGCAGCTCCACGTCCTCCCTGTGCTGGCCCCAGGGCTGGGGCAGCTCTGCAGGTGGGCTCTCACCTGAGCACAGGGGCACAGGGGCACAATCCCAATCCCTTCCCTGCTGCCCAGGGGATGATCAAGACCAGGTTGGACATTGGGGCTTGGAGCAGCCTGGGACAGTGGAAGGTGTCCCTGCCATGGCAGGGGTGGCACTGGATGGGCTTTAAGGTTCCTCCAACCCAACCCATTGCAGGATTCTGGGATTCTGAGCTGCTGCTGTTCAGGAAGTTGGTCTGGGATTTGCTGTGTAATTCCCTGACAAGGCAGCTCAGTGTTCAGACGTGGTGGAAAGGGAAAAAGCCAGGGAGCAATGATTAGAGAGGAACTAAACCCCCCAAAAAATGGATTTGGCCTCTGTTCAAACCCATTATGTGCTACCAGAAGAAAAGAGAAGGGAGGGAAATAAAGCTGATGAGAAATGTAGGAAGGATTAATAGATTGGAAAAGAGATGAATGGGAATATAGATCCATAAAATCCGGAGGAATAAGGAACAGGGAAGGATTACTCATCATTCCTGGTAATAAAACAAGAAAGGAGAAGCTCTAATCAAAGTATCAGGCTCAGTTTTAGAACAGACCAAAGGAAGAACTTTTTAATTCCAGGTGTAATTAAGTTGTGAAAGCCTCGATCCCAACATACTGAGGAGGCCAAAGGTTTCAGTCCGTTGGGAGACAGTTTGGACAAATCCAGGTAGGATCAGTTTGTCTGGAGCTGATAAACCCTGGCCACAGCCTCCAGCCCAACTGGGAAATCCTGGAGTGCCAGGAATGCAGGAGGGGTGAACCCCATCCTGTGCCCTTCCACTCTTCCCATGGATGGACCACTGGATGCTCCATTCCAGGAAAATAAATCCATTCTGTTGGAATTCAGCTTCAGGTAAAGAGCGATTTCAAAGGTGGTTTTCCTCCCCCAGCTCTCACAGACCCCTTGGACCTTGTCCATAAATTAAAGCTCAGCACAACTGAAGCAGGAAACTCCTGACAGTTCCAGGAGCTGCAGTTGTTGGCATCTCGCCACTCCTGGTGGAATTCCTGCTCCCTGCCTCCTTCTGGGGAGGGATGGAATAATGTGGGCATCCCAAAAAGGAGCTGCCAGTCCCAATCCACATTTCCAGCTCCTTGAATGGGGATTCTTTCCCAAGGTTGTCCTCGGGTTGTGGATTTGGTTTTCCATGTTCTGGAGAACAGGAGGCTCCAGGAGAACTCCTTGAGGCCTTCCTGTGCCTTCAGGGGGTTAAAAAAGGAGGGAGAGGGAGTTTTTATCCCTGCAAATAGTGACAGGAGCCAGGGAATGGCTTCCCAGTGCCAGAGGGCAGGGCTGGATGGGAGATTGGGCAGGAATTGTTCCCTGGCAGGGTGGGCAGGCCCTGGCACAGGGTGCCCAGAGCAGCTGGGGCTGCCCCTGGATCCCTGGCAGTGCCCAAGGCCAGGCTGGACATTGGGGCTTGGAGCAGCCTGGGACAGTGGAAGGTGCCCCTGCCATGGCAGGGGTGGGAATGGGATGATCCTTAAGCTCCTTCCAATCCAAACCATTGTGGAATTCTACAGTTCCATGGTTTGACTGATGATATTGGAGAGTTCCTTCAAACAGAGGTTTTTTCCATGGAACACAAAGATTTTGCACAAAATTCATTTGGGGGAAAAATGTGCTTTAAATTTTTAACGGGATTTAGCAGAGTTCCATCCTTTAAACTTCCCTGGAAAAACTTTCCCCCACCAAATGGAATTGCCCTGTTGTGATGCATTTGCTGGGATTTGGCTGTGGCACTGTCCAATTCCCAGTGTGGATTTATCCAGGATATCAAACACGAGTTAACCCTGGAGCCTGATCTCAGCTAACTACAAACATTCTACTGAAATATCCACAAAATTTTTTTTCCACAGGAAAAAAATCCCAATAAATTCTCAGCTGGTCAAAAGATGTCCAGAAATGCTGCATCAAGGTATTGTTTGAAACCCTAAATATTCCATTTTCATGAAGAAAGTCAATCAAGGATTTTCCAGGGGGAACTCTGCTAAGCTGGGTGGCTGCTTTACTATGGAATAGTCAAATATTCCAGGCCTTGAGCCTTTCCTAAAGTTATTTAAACAGATTAAAGTCAGATAAGGGAAGCTATTAATTTTTCAGTCATATGATCTTATATTTATTCCCATAATCAAATCTCATTCCCACCCCCTCAGTTCCACAAGATAAATGTGGATTCAGACTCTGCCTCCAGTTCAAAAGAGAAATTAAATTACAATAAGTTCACTTTATATGGAATTGCTTCATCAGGAGGCAGAGTTCCTCTAATCATACTTAAATATAGGCACTGGAAGCCAAACACTGACCTGAGGTTAAAGGAATATTATGGGTGATTTAACAGGAACCCATTTATAGAACACAAAAAGAATTTTAAATCACGTTGGGGTAAATTGAGATGATCCCAAATGCAGCAATGAACTTCCACAGCCACTGCTGTGTCTTGGAAATGGGATTATTTTAAAATATTACTGGCCCAGCTGTGGAAGTGTAAAAAAAATGGTGGGAAAGGAGCAGGGAAATTGTGAATTTTGGCTCCAGGGCAGTTGAGATTGACACAAGGTAAATAAAGTGTGTTCATGGCTCCCAGGATTTTCTCCACTTTTCCTCATCACCAGCACAGCTGGAACTCTGTGGCTGGGAGAAGAGCAGCAGGGAAGGGGCTGGAGCGTGTCCAGGGCAGGGAAGGGAGCTGGGAAGGGGCTGGAGCCCCAGGAGCGGCTGAGGGAGCTGGGAAAGGGGCTCAGGCTGGAGCAGAGGAGGCTCAGGGGGGACCTTGTGGCTCTGCACAAGTCCCTGACAGGAGGGGGCAGCCGGGGGGGTCGGGCTCTGCTGCCAGGGAACAGGGACAGGAGGAGAGGGAACGGCCTCAGGCTGGGCCAGGGCAGGCTCAGGGCGGACAGCAGCAGGAATTTCCCCATGGAAAGGGAGCTCAGGCCTTGGGAAGAGCTGCCCAGGGAGGTTTGGAGTGCCCATCCCTGGAGGTGTCCCAGGAAGGGCTGGAGGTGGCACTCAGTGCTCTGGGCTGGGGACAAGGTGGGCATGGGGCACAGCTGGGCCTGGCTGGGCTGGGAGGGCTTTTCCAGCCTCAGGGATCCTGGGATTCTGAGATGAAGCAGCATTTTTGCCACTGCCTGTGGATCTCTGCAGCCTCCCTGTCCCCCTCAGTGCAGGAGTGCACAGGGAAGGACAAACTAAGAAATTGCAGGGTTTAAAAAAACCCAAAATCAAGCATCCAGGGAACAAGGAGGGAGTGCAGGAAAGGTGGGATGGGAAGTGCTCACTCCTCCTCAACCAACACCTTTTTTTTGGAAGTGCCACCTCCACGAGTCTCCTCAGGGACCTCAGCTCAGACGTCCTGGAGCCTTTCTCTGAAACCTTCCAGCCTGGCCTCAGCAGGGTCATTTCACCTCACCCTGGCACTCTCAGCATTCCCTAGGGAATATCTCGAGGCTACACAGCCACAAATCCTAGAGAAACAATATTTAAGTTTTCGAAGACAATTGCCCTGTTTTTAAGCCCGACCACTGGCTTGGCCCAGGTTATGGATTCTGTGCCTGGCCATCTGCAATTTGCACCAGATGCGAAGGAAAAACATTCCCTACACATCCCCCAAAGTGCCCGAATTCCTTCTCCTTTGTGTTCACTTAACCTCAGCTTCCATCCCACATAACTCCCCTCACCTCAACTATGTTCCGTGGAATAACATTGAATTCTGGTCAGCTTATTGTTGGCTTTGTTTGCCCTCGGTGTGTGACAGTCTTGGCTGGGGACACTGTGGAGAAGGAACCCAAGATGGGAATCCAATCCTTTGCCTACTACTGTAGGAATAGTTTCCATCCTGGGCCCTGTTTTTCACACTCTCCTAACTTTCCAAAACACTCACCTTTGCACATGGAGATTTCCATGGGTGGTGCTTGCCTGGAGGTGAAATTTCCCTGGGTGAGTGAAAGTTGGAGCAAAGACGGTGCTTTTTTCTTTATGGGAGAGTGGAAAAACCCCACTTTTGTTTTTCCAGATTGAGGGGAAAACTGTGTAACCACATTTCTAAGGAGGGCAAATCTGCTGAGGGTCAGGATTTGACAGCACAGCCAAAGCTGTTGGAGCCATCCCTGTGTCCACAAGGGACAATTCGTGTCCAACAGCCCAAGCAAGCAGTCACCCTAACTCATTCCTGGCCCTTTTTCCATGTATAAGCACAAACCCAGGAGCTAGGTAATCCCCAAGGGTTTGGAAAAGATGAAGTTAAATTTCCAATCATTTATTGGAATGTGTCTCGTGTGTCAGGGAGCTGTTTGTCCAGTTAAACCAGGAGAACTGAGTGGGATTAAAAGAGCTGGAATCTTCCTGGTGCCATTCTTTTTCCTGCTTAAAACATCTCCCTGATGTCTGGAGGGCTTGGAGCTGGAATAGCAGCTGAGGAATCCTACATGGAGCCTGGCTTAGAGGGATAATTATCATGGGACTACATCCTGCTAGGGAATCGTGGAATCCCTGACTGATTTGGGTGGGAACAGACCTTAAAGATCATCCCATTCCATGGGCAGGGACACCTCCCACTGTCCCAGGCTGCTCCAAGCCCCAGTGTCCAACCTGGCCTGGAACACTTCCATGCTTGTACTGCTGAGAAGACACTTCTGGGTCACCTTCATTAATGAACAATAATTAGCAACTCATCAGGAATGAATAGCAGTGGAAGTGGTGGGAAGTCGTAGCTCCACAGGAAGTTGTCACTCCATGGGTGACACGGGACAGGGAGGAGTCCCAGAGCCACTGCCCCAGTGAGGGTGGGCGATTCCAGCAGCAATTCCAGAGCAGGAGCAGTGGATGGACAACCAGGGATCCCTGTCTGCCTGTGCTGCACCTGGAGCTGCTCTGGGGAAGGAGCAGAGCACCCCATCCATCTCCCTGGAGGAAATTCCATAGGTAAGGCCGTTCTCCCACAAATCCCTGCAGCATTTCAGTCCAGCTCAAGCCTGGACTTCTCTGGAGCACGAGGCCAGACCAGACAACTCCTGAGGGCACCTCCAGCCTGGCTTTCCTGTGATCCCAGACCACATGCCAGGGCAGCTGCTGGGTGGTTTTGCCACGTGTCCCCTGTGGCAGTGCCATCAGGGAGCTCGGCAGGGCCGTGCACTGCATGGATCATTCCCTGTTCCCATGGCCCAGGACATGGGAAGGCATCTCCCCCTTTTTGGATGAGTGTTGCCCGACGGTGCTCCCCAAATTTGTCACTCACAGAAGGTTTGGCTGTACCTGGGCCTCTCAGGACACCACAATCCCTGTCCCTCCTGGAAGGTCCCCACCTGCCACCCCTGCCTGGTGTTTGCTGTCCTGCTGTTGACACAAGGTATCAGCCCCACACTGGGATTATCTGCACTGCCATCGTTATCAGCTCTGTGGGACCACCCAAATGACCATGGGGAGTCCAGCCCCATCCCGAGCTCCTGCCAAATGTGTCCTGAGTGCCTGGGAGAGATCACAGGATCATGGAATATCCTGAGTTGGAAAGGACCCACAGGGATCACCCAGTCCCACCCCTGGCCCTGCCCAGACTCCCCACCAACCCCAGCCTGGGCATCCCTGGCAGCGCTGTCCAAACGCTCCTGGAGCTCTGGCAGCCTCGGGGCCGTGCCCATTCCCTGGGGAGCCTGGGCAGTGCCCAGCAGCCTCTGGGGGAAGAACCTTTCCCTGCTCTCCAGCCTGAGCCTGCCCTGGCCAGCTCCAGCCGCTCCCTGGGTCCTGTCAGGTCACAGGGAGCAGAGATCAGAGTTGCCCCTCCTTTTCCCCTCACATGGAAGTTGTACCTGCAATGAGTCTCCCGTCAGTCTCCTCTTCCCCACTGAACACCCCAAGTGGGGCATTTCCTCACCACCCTGCCCCAGGGGGGAGCAGCTGGTCCTGCAGTGATGGGATAGGGTGGGAATGCTGTATCCATGGGGTGAGACAGCAGGGACAGAGGTGAGGGCTGTCCTGCAGGTCAGCGAGTGCAGAGCGAGGCACGTGTGGTCAAAACCCTTTGTGGCTGACAAGTGTAATCCTGTGGTCAAGGACCAGCAATCAGCACTGGCCTCACACAGAGGAGCTTCTGGCAAGGAATCATTCCTGAAAGTCAGCTCCCATCTCATTCCACATCTGGAACCATGGGCAACATGCAATCCCAGAGGTCACTCACATTCCCTGTGCCCAGGGAGAAGGGTCACGGCACTGGCAGGAAGCTGGGGGGTGCATCACATGCTGGCCTGACCTTTTCCTTCTCCAGGCTGCAAGGCACAGCTCAGATCCCTGTGCCAGCTGCTCATGGCAGCAGCTCTAGGATAAGGGGGATTTGCTCTTCTGCTTCCCAAACTCTGTGGTGACAGAGGCTGAAAAAAAGGGGGTTCACGGCACCTCTCCCCAAAGATGACAAAAATCAAGAGGATCAAAAAAAAGTAGAATTTAAACAGCCCCAGGGCCCTCAATTCCCTGCTGGCCCCATGGCAAGGAGCTCTGTGACCCTGAGGGTCCCATGGCAGCTCCTCCCGAGGGCCAGCTCCAATCTCTGCTCCCTGGGCCAGGGACAGCAGCCAGGGAGCGGCTGGAGCTGGGCCAGGGCAGGCTCAGGCTGAGAGCAGGGAAAGGTTCTTCCCCCAGAGGCTGCTGGGCACTGCCCAGGCTCCTCAGGGAATGGGCACGGCCCCGAGGCTGCCAGAGCTCCAGGAGCGTTTGGACAGCGCTGCCAGGGGTGCCCAGGCTGGGATTGGTGGAGTGCCCTGATCAAAGCAGGAACAGGCAGATCTGTAGGGCAGTGGTGTGACCTGAAAGAAAAAATCCCACTGGATTTGGTAGCTGGAGCCCACTCCTCACCTTCTACCAGGAGGGATCTCAGTGCTGCTGCTCAGGGCCCAGCAGTGACATCTGTGTGATATCTGTGCCCCAGCTCTGTCTGCTCAGTGTCACTGCTGGAGGCACCCCCTGACCTCAGCAGTGCTGGCTCCACCTCATTTACCCCATGGCCTCCCTCACACGGTTCACAGAACCCCTGAGGCTGGAAAAGCCCTCCCAGCCCAGCCAGGCCCAGCTGTGCCCGATGCCCACCTTGTCCCCAGCCCAGAGCACTGAGTGCCACCTCCAGCCCTTCCTGGGACACCTCCAGGGATGGGCACTCCAAACCTCCCTGGGCAGCTCTTCCCAAGGCCTGAGCTCCCTTTCCATGGGGAAATTCCTGCTGCTGTCCACCCTGAGCCTGCCCTGGCCCAGCCTGAGGCCGTTCCCTCTCCTCCTGTCCCTGTTCCCTGGCAGCAGAGCCCGACCCCCCCGGCTGCCCCCTCCTGTCAGGGACTTGTGCAGAGCCACAAGGTCCCCCCTGAGCCTCCTTTGCTCCAGCCTGAGCCCCTTTCCAGCTCCCTCAGGAGGGTTTTCCTGTCCCTGGGCTTCCTGACACTCCTCACAGCTGAGGTAGAAATCTCTCTCCCCATCTCAAATGGTTGCTCTTCCTCCTGGTCTTGAAGGAATCCCTTCATTTTTCCCTTTTTTCCTCCAATCTGCCTTTCCTCCAGTTTGGCCAGAGACCTCCCTGTATCCCACAGCTGCTGCAGCTCCTCTACACAAAATATCCCTGCAGGCACCCCCTCCAGGGATGGGACAGCCACAGCTTCTCTGGGCACCCCGTGCCAGCACCTCCCCACCCTCACAGGGAACAATTTCTCCCTAATTTCAAACCTAACCCTGCTCTGGTTTTGGGACGTGTCAGGGCCCAGCATGAAACTCATTATGCAAATGAGGCCGGCTCCCGGTGTTATTCCTCGGTAATGAGCAGCAGACCTTGAGCTGTGACCTTTCCCTGTTGTTGGGTTTTCTCTGCTGCTCGCTTTGTTGGGGATTTTTTACGACTCCGTCCTCGCCTCACCAGGCCCGGCCCGGGTGGATGGGGCAGAGCTGAAGGTCAGGATCCTTTTCCTGCCAGCTCTGCCCATGGAAGCCGTGGCTGGAGCAGCGCTGGAGGGGGGTGTATTTATGGCCACGCAGATGAGCTCGCAGTTGGACGCGTTCCTGCTGGCAGGAGCGGGGATGGAGGGATGGAGCGCAGCTCTGTGGGGACACGCTGTGGTGGCTCCCGAAAACGCCAGCCGGGCTGCAGCAGCCCAATCCTGCTTTTCCTTGGCTGGGGGAAGGCAGGGAGCAGGAGCAGGTGAGGAACCCGAGGTGCCAACTCAAGAGGGGCAGCACGGGCCAGGTTTTGGGCGGCCAAATTCCAGCGCCGGCCGGTTTGAAACGAGGAGAATGCTGATTCCAGTTCTGCACTTGGAATCCTGGTAACTCAGCTGGATTCAGAGCAAGGGCCAAGTGCATCCCAGCTGATGTAAATCAGGAGCCAGCCGAGCTCTGGGATTGCCTCTGGAGTAACCCCAGGTGTGGGGAAGGATCCCTCTGTGAGCACTGGCTGAACTGGGGGAGTTATTCCCATGCAAGGAGCTCCCTCCATCCCCTGCAGTATTCCCGGCAGGCTTGTCCAGCTCCAGCTGCCCTTCCCGGGGAGATTCTTCGACTCCTTCAAAAGGAGGCTCGGGGGGACCTTGTGGCTCTGCACAAGTCCCTGACAGGAGGGGGCAGCCGGGGGGGGTCGGGCTCTGCTGCCAGGGAACAGGGACAGGAGGAGAGGGAACGGCCTCAGGCTGGGCCAGGGCAGGCTCAGGGTGGACAGCAGCAGGAATTTCCCCATGGAAAGGGAGCTCAGGCCTTGGGAAGAGCTGCCCAGGGAGGTTTGGAGTGCCCATCCCTGGAGGTGTCCCAGGAAGGGCTGGAGGTGGCACTCAGTGCTCTGGGCTGGGGACAAGGTGGGCATGGGGCACAGCTGGGCCTGGCTGGGCTGGGAGGGCTTTTCCAACCTCAGGGATTCCAGGATTCTCCTATGACTCCCTCTCCAGCCCCTTCCCCAGCTCCATTGCCCATTGTGGGAGTTTCAGTCTCATGGGACAAATCACCCAAATTCTCAGAGCTGCTTTGGTTCCTCAGTCCCACTGATTTAAATATGGGTAACACACATGGAAGGTTTACACTTTCCTTTGTTTTCCTGAAAGAGACTCAGCAAATCCATGTTTTCCTTCGAACTGATGGAATCCATGGTGCTCCTGCCACCAGAAAACACAGTCACAGCCCTCCTGGGCTGGCAGAGCTGTGCCAGCAGCCAGGCTCCATCCCCATGTCCTTGAGAAATGTCCTGACCCTTCCTTAGCCTCCCACCATCCATGGATGCTGCAGGATATGGCTCGTGCTGTTCCTCCTGCTGGGATCAGGCTCCTTTCAAAGTTCCAGCTTGTCACAGAAAATCTCACACCACACCCAGCGTGTGTGGAAGCTTCTGGATTGTTTGGCAAAGCTGGATTTTCAGCAAATACCTCCTAAAAACCTGTAGGGTTTAAAAAGCACCAAGGTCGTCAAAAGAGCAAGGAGCGGTCACTGTCAGGCTGGTGTTGGGGGTCATTGAATCATGGAATGATGGAATGGTTTGGGTTGGAAAGACCTTAAAAATCATCCAGTGCCACCCGTGCCATGGCAGGGACACCTCCCACTGTGCCAGGCTGCTCCAAGCCCCAATGTCCAGCCTGGCCTTGGGCACTGCCAGGGATCCAGGGGCAGCCCCAGCTGCTCTGGGCACCCTGTGCCAGGGCCTGCCCACCCTCCCAAGGAACAATTCCTGCCCAATCTCCCATCTAGTTCCATTCTCTGTCAGTTTAAAATAATTGTCCCACGTCAAAGGACAGGTTAGAGCACCTGGTTACACCTTAGAGAACTCCAGACAGGAATGTATCCATCATTCCAGCCAAATAATCAAAATGCCTGTAATCTATGGGGTCAGAGCATCATTTCTTCATGGCCTGTTTGGTTTCTAGTTTATTTTTCTAGGTTTTTTTTTTATTTTATACTTTTATTGGTTTATAGTTTTTTCAGATAGATGTGGAAAAACCCAGTAGGATCCCATGTTGGGTCACCAGAGACTGTTGACATGAACTTTTTTTACTGGAATGATATCCAAAGGGAAAGATAAACATTTTGCTTCTTTAATTGTTCCTTCAAATAGGAAATGGGATTGAGAGCACTGATTCCAGCTGGAGCTGGGACCTGCATCCTCTGGGGTGCTCCAAGAGAAAAACCAAGGGATGTCCCAGCTGTCCTGTTTATGGAAAAATGTGTCTCTGGATGAGATGAAATCCTCTCCTGCTTCCCTGGTAAAAGTGCCCCAGATGTTTTTATACCTAATCAGGCTCCCTCTCATTTATCAGGATGTTTAGGCAGAGCTGGAGGTCAAACAAACAGCTCAGTGCTGGGCCAGGCACAGGCTGAGCCATTTGGGGCCTTTGGAGTAAGGAATGGGAACAAATCTCCTCCCCACAGGTTTGGGCTCCTGATAAGTGGGACACAACTGACACATCCCCAACCCACTCCTGACCACTTGTGTTTTTAATTCTGGTATTCTCAGCAGTATGGGGAATATTTATCAGAACTGAAACCTGAATAAAGCACAAAATATGAAGTTTTAGGGAGCAGTTTTAAGAGAAATTCTGGGTTCGAGGAGAGGTTTGAGACCTCTCTTCTGGGATTAAATTATTCCAGGTGAGCCCTGAGCTGTGGGAATTGTGTTTGTGTTTCAATGATGCAGAATTTGATCATTCTGGGTGTGGGCTGGCAAAACCACCAGAGGTGGGGATCCCTCCAGTTCAAGGCTCTTTTTCTTCAGCCAACCCATCCAGATCATTCCACAGTTTGGAACTGGGATGTTTGGGGTTGTTCTGGAGGAACCTTTCCATTTGGGATCAGCACTCGTGGCACAGCACTGAAATCCCAGCTCAAATGGGAATGGATCAATATGAGGAACATCCAGAGCTGAAGTTCAGCTCCTTCCACAGATGAATTTGTGGGATGCAGCGCTTGAATCCAGGTGTGGATTTGTATTTGAGGGAACTGTGGTCAGGAAGGTCAGCTCTGTACCCTCGTCAAGCAAAGCTCCTGAATTCCATCCCCAAAGAGATGAGTGCTGGCTTTTCCCTTGGGATATCTTTCGGGATAACCTCAGTGGAGACACACACGTGCAAAACCAGGAGTCTATCCCATGGAATGCACTGATTCCGAGCTCCACAGGGACAGCAAGCTGAAGGTCACTGGAGCAGATGAGGAGCAAACAAACAAACACCCACTTGACTCCAGACTCTTGGATGTTTGTGGGACCAAATCCTGACTTTCAGCTGGAATCTGGTGTCTGTTATAACCAATTTGCATCAGGAACCTTGTGCTGTTTTTTTCTGCCACAAACAGCAGCAAATACCTGAAAATCAAGCTGCAGGATCACCCCCATGGGTTGGACACTGCACACAATCCCAGACTCACACACACCCCAAGGTTTGCAGACATTCTGTGAAAAATCTGATTTATTTTTAAAATGAACACGAATTTTGATGGAAATGATAATTCCTTATCTTTGTTCCATCCTCAGCGAAAGGCAGAGCCAGAAATACTCAACTCATGGTTCTTAAATGTGCCACTGGAACAAAAAAAAAGCAGGATCAAAATTACTTTGGTGGGATAAATGCATAAGCCATGCTTTTCTGGCCACCACACTCACAGTACTGTAGCAATTCCAAGGTGAATCAACACTTCCTGGCTTTTTCCTGGAGCTGTTTCTGGAGCCTTCCATGGAGACACCAGGATGTGTTTCTAGAGAGCTGGACATGAGCAGCTCCAGCAGGGTAATTATCCAGAGGGAATCCAATTAAAAGATTACTGTTCTCCAGCCAGGGTGCTCTAGAGATGCACAGAATTATCTGTTGAAATCCCTCAGGCAGCTTACCCGGAATAACCTTCTCCTGGATCCACTCCAGCTCCCAGGGGAGGCTCCGGCTCAGGAAATCATCTCAGTGCAGAGCAGAGCTCCAGCTTCAGCTCCAAGTCAGGCCCGGACGTAAGAGGCACTTCCCAGCAGGATGAACGGAATTGCACCATCCCTGCCTCCCTAAACAGAGATGAACAGCAACGGGAAGGTTCCAGCAGATTTCAGGAGGCTGGGAGGAGGCTGCTGCCATCTCCATGGATTTGCTGCACTTCATAGATTCCTGGAATGGTTTGGGTTGGAAGGGACCTTAAAGCCCATCCAGTGCCACCCCTGCCATGGCAGGGACACCTCCCACTGTCCCAGGCTGCTCCCAGCCCCAATGTCCAGCCTGGCCTTGGGCACTGCCAGGGATCCAGGGGCAGCCCCAGCTGCTCTGGGCACCCTGTGCCAGGGCCTGCCCACCCTCCCAGGGAACAATTCCTGCCCAATCTCCCATCCAGCCCTGCCCTCCTTCAGCTTCAAACCATCCCCCCCGGTGCTGTCACTCCGTGCCCTCCTTGACCATGGGAACACCCAGAGTTTTGGAGTGCAGATTATCTCCCAAATCCCACAGCTCCTCATCCTGGCAGCCATCTCAGAGAGGGGGATGACCATGTGTGACCCAGCAGACCAGCATGAGGATTTTCTCTGGCTTCCAGCACCTTCCTGAGGGACCTAGTGCTGGATAGGGGATATTGGGAAGCCAGCCTGGCTCAGAGCAGGCTCAGTGCAGGATCCAGAACATTCCCAAGGGTGCCAGGTCTCCAGGGTGCCACCAGACCCCCACCCTGGAGCTCAGGGCAGGGCTGGCCTCTGCCTGCCCCTCCAGAGGCGAGGATTTTCTGCTGGAAGCAGGAGCTGGGTTGCAAGAGCCGTTTGCGCAATGGGATTGCAAATGGGCCCGAGGTCAAGGCAGGGGGAGGAAACAAGAAGCAAGGAATGTTCCCTGCTCATGCAACACATCCCAGGTTTCATGGGCAGGGATTTCTTAACTCCTGTGCTGACACCCTTGCTTGCCTTCCTTGGGTTGGAAATGATCACTCAGCCTTGCTTTTAACCATGTGGGAAGCCCCACACAGCCCCGAGTGTCCGGGGTTTTTTGTGCGGCCTCAGGATGAGCTTCGGCCTCGGTGACCTCCAGGGGTGGTTGTGTGTCAAACAGAGGCTTTTCCTGCCAAAATGAGCAGCAGTGGAAATGGAACCTTCTCCAACAGTCGGGCTCAGAAGATGCCACTGCAGGAGGTCGTGTGGGGTGGCTGCTCCGGTTTCCTGGGTCATTGCAATGTCCTGACCTGGCCTTTGCTTCCCCTCTGACTGGGCAGCACCCACTGGGTCCTCAATGCCAGGACTCCATCACAGTCCCAGGGCTGGAATGAGCCTCTCTGGGCTGTATCAAGTGAAAAATAACCAGCACTTCTTCAATAGTCAACTATGGGAGCAGCAAACCCAAAATAAGCAGCAGTTCTAGGCCTGACTTGATATTTCTGCCAAAGTCTAAGCTCACCACAGATTGTACCCAGTGGCCAGGTGCTCATCCCAGAATTCTGGCAGGATTTGTTGCTGCTGTTCTTCCTGTGGCACAAACACAGCCTGGACCTCACCTCACCTGGACCATCCCAGAATCCCAGAATTATTATGGTTGGAAGGGACCTCTGGAGATCACCCAGTCCAACTCTCCTGCCCATTTCCTACCTGGAGCAGGTGACACAGGAACATATCCAGGTGGGGTTGGGATGTCTCCAGAGAGGGAGAATCCATCACCTCCCTGGGCAGCTGTTCCAGGGCTCCATGGAAAGACATTTTCCTCAGGTTGAGGTGGAAATCCAACCCATTTCTCCTCCCTGACTCTTTAATAATAAGAATAAAATAATCATTACAAATAGAAGGGATTAAGAGACGTAAACTTGTGACTTCCTGTGTCTGGCCTGGTTTGCAGCCTGGTCTAGGGGACATTCCCTTCCCACAGCAGTGGGAACAAGATGAGAATACCAGGAAAAGCTTCCAACAGAACAAGGCTCAGGAGTGTCCTGTATTCAGAGCCCAGGAGGGCTGGAATTTAATCCTGACTTCAGCCCTCTGTCTCCTAAACAGCCTTGTTTTCAAATGTGGCTGGAGGCACATCCATGCTAAGGAGTCAGGGAAGAGGTGGAATTCTTCTGCCTGTGGGGATCAGGCCACTTGTTTTCCTGAGGAATTATGGAAACAGATCCTTCACTCCTCCATCCACTTCTCAGGAATAATTCTGTAATTCCATGGACATGTGAGTTACCAACTCCACACTCCATGGAAGTGGGTATTGATGGGAACTTAGCTCCGGTTCAGGCTCTCCAGGTGCTGTTCCATCCCAATTCCCCATGGAATTCCATGGACTTCACTTGAGCCAGGAGAGCAGAACCAGTTTGGTTTTGATCCATGCCAGAGGGACTGGAACCAAAGGTGGCCCAAGTATCCCTGCACCTCCATCCTGATCCACCTCCCAGCTGCCGTCAAACCCACTCTGGAACATCCATGGAATACACCAACATCACGGAATACACCAATACCCATGGAATACACCAGTGTCCACGGAATACACCAATACCCATGGACTACACTAACACCCATGGAATACACCAACACCCATGGAATACACCAATGTCCATGGAATACACCAACATCCACGGAATACACTAAAACCCATGGAATACACCAATGTCCATGGAATACACCAACACCCATGGAATACACCAACATGAGGATGTCCCTCCTGGCTCAGCCACCAGTCCAAGAGGGACACCCTGGCACACAAAGCACCCTGAGGGGGACAGGTTGTGATTTCTCTTGTGAGCCCTGAAGAACCTTCTAGAAAGGCTCTGGCTGCTCCCCTGCCCTCCCCTTTTATTCCCTTTGTCCCATCTGAAGCTCCATGGAGTCCCAGCACCTTTGTCCCCAGAGGGGAAAGTCTGACAGGAGCAGCCAGGTGACCTTTGCATCCTTCCTTGGTCTCCTCTGCTGCCCATGGACAGCTTGATCCCCACATGCATTTTTTTCCTTTTCCCACCCTCCTCTTTCCTGCCTCTCCCTCCCCTTTCCCAGACAGGGTGGGGAGGTTTTAGGTGAAGAAATCCGTCGAGAGGATGGACAAACCTGAGGGATTAAGGAAGGACACACAGGTGGGGCAGGCATGTGGGCACACCTCCCCAGCCTAATCCTCTGCTGGGACTGGACACGCTGTCCTTATACTCAAACCCTCTGGATGCATTTTCCCTCTCTGAATCAACCTCTTTTGGAATGTTTGCACCTCCAGTGTCCTGTGGCACAAAGGTCCCACAGCTTAGCAGAGTGTGGAGGGAGAAGGGGATAATGTGAATCAGGAGATTCAGGATTTGGATCCAGCTCCCAGGCCACTGTGGTGAGGAGATGAAAGGAGAAGGAGTGAGACTGGAAACCAGGAGTGCTGCTGTGGGAATTCAGCCCTGTCAGAGCTGCGAGCTGTCTCTGCCCACGGGAGCTGTGGCAATCAGTGACCTCTGGCAGGGCCCTGCTCTCCTGCCAAACCCAGGGCCTGCTGCTGCAGCTGCTGCTCTGCCTCCCTCTGCTTTGGGAGGACAGGACTGGGCAGGAAAATGGGGATTCAGCAGGGCTGCCCCTCCCAGGTGCCATTCCCTGGAAACCCCAGGCTCTGGAGGGGTTGGTTGTGACAAGTGGCAGGTGGGATTTGATGACTGTGACCACTGCACACCTGGGCTGCAGGTTCTCGGAACTGCTTCCCATTGCAATCCCAAATAAAACCTGAGGTCTGCTTGAGGCCAAACCACGAACCTTTGGCTCTCTGGTACCACCCACAGCCTCGCTCACCTGTCTCTGGAGTCTTGTGTGGAAGTGGAGAGAACCTGGAATCACAGAATGATTCTTTTCCAGCATGGAAAAGACCTGTAAGATCATGGAATCCGACCTGTAACAGAGCACTGCTAAATCCTCCACAAAGCCAAATTCCAAAGTGCCACATCTACATGGCTCTGAAATCCCTCCAGGGATCCCTCCCTGGGCAGCTCTTTCCAAGGCCTGAGCTCCCTTTCCATGGGGAAATTCCTGCTGCTGTCCACCCTGAGCCTGCCCTGGCCCAGCCTGAGGCCGTTCCCTCTCCTCCTGTCCCTGTTCCCTGGCAGCAGAGCCCGACCCCCCCGGCTGCCCCCTCCTGTCAGGGACTTGTGCAGAGCCACAAGGTCCCCCCTGAGCCTCCTTTGCTCCAGCCTGAGCCCCTTTCCCAGCTCCCTCAGCCGCTCCTGGGGCTCCAGCCCCTTCCCAGCTCCCTTCCCTGCCCTGGACACGCTCCAGCCCCTCCAGGGCTCTCCTGCAGGGCCCAACATGATTCTTTGGTGAGGCTTCAGCTCCACAGGTTGCGTTTGTCAGAGCAAATGCCAGGACAACAAAAAACCCATTTGAATGTGATGGATCAGGACCCAATTTTATCTCCAGGACTCAGAGTGGGGCTGTCAAGTGTGTAAAGATCGGAGCAGAGGGTTCAGCTCGCAGGCTGGGACATGAGGGACAGTGGGGCCTCCACACCACCACTGCTGCTGGTTGCATCCACTGATGGCAGAGGAGCTCTGGATTCTGGTTTTTCACGCCATGGAAGCAGAGGGGAGGTGGGGACAGACAGGGCCTTGCTATGCGACTGCCCCAGCTGACATTTATATTTCCCATATACCTCAGAGACCATTCCAGTGCCTAAAGGGGCTACAAGAAGCATGTAGAGGGATTTTGGGCAAGGAATGGAGTGACAGGACAAAGGGCAATGGATTCAAACTGACAGAGTAGGTTTAGACTGGATATTGGGCAGGAATTGTTCCCTGGGAGGGTGGGCAGGCCCTGGCACAGGGTGCCCAGAGCAGCTGGGGCTGCCCCTGGATCCCTGGCAGTGCCCAAGGCCAGGCTGGACATTGGGGCTTGGAGCAGCCTGGGACAGTGGGAGGTGTCCCTGCCATGGCAGGGGTGGCACTGGATGGGCTTTAAGGTCCTCCCAACCCAAACCATTAAAAAAACCAACCAACCAGTTAAACAAACTGAAAAACTCCACAAGCCCAAGCCATTGCTGCTGTCAGTCATTAACTTTGCCTTTCGTGACATTTCAAGCAGACCTTGCCCTCAGGTACCCACAGGCTGCTGCAGTTCAGCTGCAGCACCAATTTTTTCATTACAGCTGAAAGAATGGGAAAACCCCCAATATTTCAAAGGGATCAATGTGGGCACCTCAGGTTTCTCTTCCCCTCGGAGGGACGCACACACCCGAGCATTTCAGGTGTCACATCTGCTCTTCCCAGCCAGAAATATCCGTGTTTGCTTTTTCATTTCAACGCTCTGTGCAGCCAACACCCTCATTTATCCCCTGAAGCTTTTGCAACAGCAACACATAAAACCATAGCAACAAAGCTGGGCACTGCAGCCTCCTCCTGCCTCGCATTTCTCCATCCCTGCAGCCTGCGCTGAGGCAGCAGAGCTTTGCTCAGCAGGACCTCGTTGCTCTCCACCACCCCCTGACAGGAGGGTGCAGCCAGGTCTCTTCTGTGTCCCAAGGGACAGGAGGAGAGGAAATGGCCTCAAATGGCACCAGGGGAGGCTCAGGTTGGAGATTGGAAACAATTTTTCCCTGCCAGAGTGGTGAGGCCTTGGGATGAGCTGCCCAGGGAGTGCTGGAGTCACTGTCTCTGGGAGTGCTCAGGAGGAGTCTGGATGTGGCCCTTGGGGACAGGCTTTGGGATGATGCTGGAAGTGGATGATGCTGAAGGGCTCTTCCCACTTGATTATTCTGGGAATCTGTGAAAATGGGATTTTTTTTTTTTAGCCACAAAGGACAATCCCAGGTGTCCCTCTCCACTAGGAATTAAGGACAGTGCACCCTGTGTAGGGCTCTGATCTTCAGCCATGGAGTTACTGGAGTATTTAGAGACAGTTTTTTACCAGATATGAATATTTTGGGGGCAGCCTGTCAGGATCCCTCTGGAAAGCAGCAACATTCCAGCAGATCAGCTGTTCCTCTGATCCTATGGGAAAAGACGGGGGTCAAACAAACCCCCAGTGTTACAACAGGCTATCAAAGCATATAACACACAATGAAGTCTCAGGATCTCTCAGAAAACCAAAATATCCCCGTGGTTGAACCACTCAGCAGTCAAAGACCCCAAAAGATGGAAGAACAGTTCCATAAGAAAGAAACAATTCCAATGGATTTCCTCAGCTAAAAAAGAAAACCCAACCTGGACAGGGCAAGGCATGAAACCCTCAGCTGTGCTTCAAAACATCCCCTTGGGAGGAAATGTTGTGCAGATCCTAAATCCATCACCTGGGAAAGAAAAGAACCCCCATCCTGCATGGGGGGAGTGCAGAGAGCAAATGAATCCATAAGGATTTGCTTGGAGGAAAGGGAAACAGAGGGAGAAGAGTTAAATGGTGGAGAGGTAGAAAAAAAGCTTAAATCTTATTCTGACCCAAAGGAAGGAGCAGGTCAGAGACAGAAGCACAGCTGCAAGCCAAAAAATAAAGAGACAGAATCTTTAATTATCAACAAAGGAGCAGGAAAATGTCCCAAGACAAAATTAGATGATAAAGGAAAGTCAACATAAAGAAACAGTTTTAACTGAATTAATTGATGTAGTTTTGAGTAAGCCTAAGAGGAATGGTTTCAACAGGCACAGAGGAAACCATAAAATCCTACTGGCTTTGAGAGGATTTTTTGGATTAGAGGGTGATCAACTGACAGAGGACTTGGCCCAGGGACAGACAGAACTGTCCCATTCACTGATGGTCATTTAAACACGTGCAAATTCCAGAAGGAATCCAGGAGAGCTCTGAAGGAGATGAAACCTGGGGAAATTAATGAAATTCTATCAGCACTCTGAGTATCAGAGTTGCGGTAGAGCCTCTCAGTAGTTGAAGGCTGAGTTAAGTCTGTGCATCCCAAGGTTTGAGGTGGGAAAGGTCCAGTGAGTGCTGCAATATTGGGATTTAACCAGAACAGAAGGAATTCCAAAGGTAACTTACACAGGGAGGTGTGAAAGGATCCTCACACCTCTCCACCAACCACACTGAGCAGCTCCAGTCTTTTGTTTCTAAGAATTCACCTTATAGAATTCATGCTCCTAAGGGAATTAACCCTATAAATCAGGAACCATGTGTGGTTAATTCCCTTATTTTAGAGAAAATGAAGGGAAAATACTGCAAAAGTTTTGAATGCTGATTGAAAACAAAGTGCAAAGTTTGTTTATTGCAGATGATGCAGGGAAACAATGGAAGATTGGGAAAAAAAGGGATCAAGTGCACTGAAAATGTCTCTGAAGGGAAATGTTTGAGGGAGAAAGATCATTATTAATAACAATCTTCTGTTATTCGGAAGAATCACAGAATCTTTTGAGTTGGAAAAGGCCTCCAAATCATCCTGGGGACAGGGACAGCAGCCAGGGAGTGGCTGGAGCTGGGCCAGGGCAGGGTTAGGTTGGATTTTAGGGAAAGGTTCTTCCCCCAGAGGCTGCTGGGCACTGCCCAGGCTCCCCAGGGAATGGGCACGGCCCCGAGGCTGCCAGAGCTCCAGGAGCCTTTGGACAGCGCTGCCAGGGATGCCCAGGCTGGGATTGGTGGGGGGTCTGGGCAGGGCCAGGGGTGGGACTGGGTGATCCCTGGGGGTCCCTTCCAGCTCTGGAATTCCATTATTCTGTGATTCCATAAGATCAGGAGCATTTTGCTTGGCACTAGTCTCCATTCCAGACTAATATTAAGGTTTCCACCTTTCCCACCCAAGAAAGGGCTCCTCCTCCTGTTTAATCATTCCCACCCTGGCTGTCCTTGACCACCTCATTGCTCTCCAGACTAAGCAAACCCTGAGCAAAGCGACCTTCAGGGGGGACACGCAGCAGACTGGGATTATTCAGGAAATCTTTGGCTCCATTGGGAACAGGTCTGGCCAGGAACAGCTGGTAGAAGAGAGGGGTTGAGGAAGGGATACATTTCACCACATTGTTGGCAGTTATTCCAGAACTTGGGAACTTCCAGGCTCTTCTCTTATTTCCACAGCCAGACAAAAGAGCTCCAGGTGATTTTATCCAGCTGGGAGCAGCCAGGGAATGTCTGTGCACAGTGCAGTGAGGTCCCTCTGGGGTTCCTCAGAGCAAACCGAAGCTGTGCCAGCTCCCTGGACTTCCAGAGGCAAAGCCAAAGGAACCTGCCAGGAAAAGTGTGGGATCAGGAGGAAATGCTGCCAGCAGCTCATCCCTGTGCCGGGAGGTTTCACACTCAGAACATGTCCAGGAGCAAGGAGAGCAGGAACCATGCCAATGGCAGGAGCAGCAGGGCTTCCTCAGGGATCAGCACTTTTCCACCCCAGGAGCACATCTCCCTCCCTCTGGTGTGTGCTGTGGATTCAGGGTCACTCCCCGCTGCCTTAAATGTCCCTCAAAGGTGACATTTCTTAGGCAGGACTGGCTGTAAAATGAAAATGTGTTTTTTAGAGCAGCTCTGTCCCAGCCTGAGTGCTTGGGGAGCACCTCAATCCCACCAGAACCCCCCTCCTTGGATGTCCCCACCAGAGCAGGAGCAGCTGCTGATGCTCCTGACGTGGTCTCGTTTCACTGAGCAAATTCCTGCTCTCTCAGGTGCCTCAGAGCCTCTCACTGAGGTGTCAGTGTGTGCTGCTTGCCAGGAGGAAAGTCAACACTCATTTATTCTCCTTTTCTTTCTGTTTTGCTTTGGTTTTTTGGGGTTTCTTTAGTAACTTTTTGTCTTTTCCTGCTGCAGCTCATGAGTGAGGTGCCCACAGAGCAGAGCTCCGAGAGGCTGCTCCTGGCTGGCTGGGAGGATTTCCTTCTCCCAGCAAGGGCTTGGAAGTGTTGCTCACTTGATCCTGATCCTGGGGGGAGAAAAAGAAAGGAAGGTCAAACTTTGGGCATCGAGCAGCCTGACTGCTCAGTGCTCACCTCTTGTGCCCTGATCAGCAAAGGAAATTATTAATATTATTATTATTATCATTATCATTATTATTGCTGTTGAGATTGGTTAATTCATAGAAACATGGGATGGTTTGGGTTGGAAGGGACCTTAAAGATCATCTCATTCCACTGTCTCAGGTTGCTCCAAGCCCCATCCAACCTGGCCTTGGACACTTCCAGAGATCCAGGGGCAGCCACAGCTTCTCTGGGCACCCTGTGCCAGGGCCTGCCCGCCCTCCCAGGGGAGAATTTTTCTCTAATAATTATTATTATTCTACAGAGCTCATCCTTGCTCCTCTAACTCATCAAAAATGAAGCTGCATCCCTGTTTATCCCCAGGAAAGCTCTTTTCCAGTATCTCAAATTGCAGCAATCAGCACAAAGGCCCATTCCCAGATCCGACAGGATGACTGATGCAAGCTGTCAGCCAATATTTGACTTTCCAGGTGAGATTAGATTTAGCTTTTAATTTAATATAAACATAAAGTGTGCAGTGCAAGGCACTTACTTCACAGGCAACTGCTCCCAGCCTTGTGCAGGCTGGAGGCTCCTTAAAGACATCCCTGCTCTTTTTGGGAGTTTCATCCCATTATCCAGTGGAGTTTGAAAAGCCTGAGTGTTCTGAATCTCCTTAGGGAAGGACACAGCAAAGGTAAGTCGCTGTTAGCAAGTCTTTATTCCAGTTTGAAAAAGAAGCACAGTTTTTGATGTAAATCAAGGAAAAAGCAGATTTTACAGACAGTAAAGGCAATTTGTATTTATAGTTTCTCATTTCCTTTCATTAATTACCCTTATCCCTTTATTTGAGCATGTGTGAGGGGTGTAACTGCAGAGGGATCCAGCTGCACGTGTGCCTGAATCTGTGTGTTGAATTCCTGAATTCCTGAATTGAAACATGTCCCAAATTTTTTATTAGCAATGAAATTTCACTGCCCCTTCCCCTTGGATGCAGCGAACTCCTTGTTCTTGAGGATTGCACTGGGAACAAAGAGCATTTCTGGGAAGATTTCCACAGGTTTTAGGGCTTGGTTGGCCTGGAGAACCAAAGGAACTGCCCACATTAAAGTGGGACAGCCTGGGTGGGAATGGGATCTGGTGGGAATGGGATCTGGTGGGAATGGGATCTGGTGGGAAGGAATGCTGGAGGGGGATTCTCCTGTGGGATACACACCTGGTTCATGAGGTCTGAGCAGCACTGGGGGCCGAATTTTGGGATAAATGGGATCAAACATGGCTTTGCAGCACCAGGCAGTGTCTCTGCCCCTTTGGGGACTGTCTCAAATGCTCACCGAGGCCAGTCCAGGGATGGGGCTCAGCCTCCATGTCCCTCCCATGTCTTTGTCTTCTCCTCAGGAGAAATCCTCCTTCCTTTGGAGTTTTGCCTCTGTAGGGAAGGGACAGGGCCTCATCCCTTGGGACAGGGGCCATGGGGGCCTTCACCAAAGCTGCCCACACACCAAAGGGACCTGTGGGCACCAGGATGAGCAGCAGAGGGATGGAGCAGCTCTGCTGGGAGGAAAGGCTGCCAGAGCTGGGATTGTTCAGCCTGGAGAGGAGAAGCTTTGGGCTGAGCTCAGTGTGGCCTTGCAGGGCCTGAAGGAGCTGCAGGAAAGCTGGAGAGAGACAATTCCCAAGGGCTGGAGGGCCAGGAGCCAGGGAATGGCTTCCCAGTGCCAGAGGGCAGGGCTGGATGGGAGATTGGGCAGGAATTGTTCCCTGGGAGGGTGGGCAGGCCCTGGCACAGGGTGCCCAGAGCAGCTGGGGCTGCCCCTGGATCCCTGGCAGTGCCCAAGGCCAGGCTGGACATTGGGGCTTGGAGCAGCCTGGCACAGTGGGAGGTGTCCCTGCCATGGCAGGGGTGGGATGGGATGGGCTTTAAGGTGCCTCCCAGCCCAAACCATTCCATGATTCTGAGCAGGATCTTTTTGGGTCTCTGAGCAGGACCTTTTTGGGTCTCTGAACATATGGAACCACTCAGAGATGGGGATTCTCAGCTGAGCTAAAATTGCACCTTCAAGTGGCAGAGGGTGACTGTTATTAGACAACTGCCATGACACTGACAAAATACTCCAACTCTTTTAATACACATCTGATTAAAAAGTGTATTTTGTTGTCTTTAGCAGCACAATTTGCAAGGATGGCAAAGATGCAAAACTTCACTTGGGCAGTGGAAGATATTTTCAAGGAAACCTTCCTCAATTACATGAATGGCTGGAGGAGAAACATGACAGAAGCAGCGAATAAGCTGCAGGCAGAGGTGGCTGCTGAAAACTTTGACTACGTTATCCTTTACCTGATGGTGATGATTGGGATGTTCTCCTTCATCATCGTGGCCATCCTGGTGAGCACTGTGAAATCCAAGAGGAGGGAGCACTCCAACGATCCCTATCACCAGTACATCGTGGAGGACTGGGGAGAGAAGTACAAAAACCAGGTTCTCAACCCAGAAGATCTCAAGTGTGTGATCCATGAAAACCTGGGGGCAAGGGATAAAACGAGCCTGGAATCACCTTGACTTTCTGGAAGCACCAGCAGTGAGGGAATCACGAAGTCACCCCGAGGGAACTCAACCGGAATTCCAAAGAGCTGTGGAAGTGTTGATTAAATTAACACACAGGGCAGTGGATAATGGAGTCCTGAGGAAATCAGTGTTCTGGTTCCCATGAGGATCTTGGGAAACTCCAAGAGAAATCTATGATTGTGCTTTCCCTTTAGGAAAATAAAGCCAAGAGAATGGTAACTTGATTATTTGAGCATTTTTTAAATCCACAAGCAGATCTGGATGTTCCCACCTCAGAATAACTGTGAATTGGTGGTCAAAAGTGCTGATTCAGGTCCAAACTGTGTGACTTAAGCCCACCTTAAAAATAACTTGAAATTGTCCAGTAAAACCTCCAATGTCCAAGGATTAACTGAGCAATCAATTAGGGAATGAATCGCAGGAGGGAACCTGCACACATTCACTCCACACTCCTTTTTAATGACCTGATTCCCATTTTCACTTGTGCTAAATAATAAATGACAAAGGGCTTCTTTTCTTTGGGAGCCTTTGGCTTGTTTTGGAGAGGGGTCTTGAGATTTGAGCTGATGCCATCACGCTCCAGATGTGCTGGAGGTGCAAAAGAGGCACAAGCAACAGGCTGAGAAGGAGTTTTCCTCTACTCTGCTATAGGGAGACCCCACCTGTAGAGCTGCCTCTGGATCAACACCAGAAAAAGCTGGAGCTGCTGGAGAGAGTCCAAAGGAGGCCACAGAGCTCCTCCAAGGGCTGGAGCCCCTCTGCTCTGGAGCCAGGCTGGGAGAGCTGGGGGTGCTCAGCTGGGGAAGAGAAACTCCAGGGAGAGCTCAGAGCCCCTTGCAGAGACTAAAGGGGCTCCAGGAGAGCTGGAGAGGGACTGGGGACAAGGCATGGAGGGACAGGAGCCAGGGAATGGCCTTAAGCTGAAGCAGGGCAAGTTTATATCAGATGTTGGGAAGAAATTCTTTAGTATGAGGGTGGTGAGGCCCTGGCACAGGTTGCCCAGACAGGTTGTGGACTCCCCATTCCTGGAAATCTTGAAGGCCAGACACCTCCCACTGTCGCAGGCTGCTCCAAGCCCCAGTGTCCAGCCTGGCCTTGGGCACTGCCAGGGATCCAGGGGCAGCCCCAGCTGCTCTGGGCACCCTGTGCCAGGGCCTGCCCACCCTCCCAGGGAACAATTCCTGCCCAATCTCCCATCCAGCCCTGCCCTCTGGCACTGGGAAGCCATTCCCTGGCTCCTGGCCCTCCATCCTTGTCCCCAGTCCCTCTGCAGCTCTCCTGGAGCCCCTTTAGGCCCTGGAAAGGGGCTCTGAGCTCTCCCTGGAGCCTTCTCCTCTCCAGGTGAGCACCCCCAGCTCTCCCAGCCTGGCTCCCTCTGCTCATCCTGGTGCCTCCTCTGGCCTCTCTCCAGCAGCTCCACGTCCTCCCTGTGCTGGTCCCTGGGGCAGCTCTGCAGGTGGGCTCTCACCTGGGCACAGGGGCACAGGGGCACCATCCCAATCCCTTCCCCGCTGCCCACGCTGGGGCTCAGCCCAAGGCACGGGAGGGGTGTGGGAGCTCCCCGCGGTCCCTACGGGAGCTGCTTTACCGCAGAACCGTTCATTTGGGGGAAGAACAGCGAGGCCCTCCCAGCCTCCAGCGCCGCACCGAGCGGGCGGAGCGGCCCCGGCCGGGCCCGGCGCTGCCGCTGCCGGGAGCTCAGCCCGGGAGCGCCGCCCCCGCCCGCCATGGCCGCGCCCTGAGGTAGGACCCGCCCGGGCCCCTTCCCCTCACGGCCCCGCGGGGCTCCGGGGACACACCGGGACCCCGGGACCCCGGCCCGCATCGCCGCCGGCCCCGAGCGCTCCGCTCCCCGCAGCCTCGCCGCTCTCCCGTGCCGGGCCTGCTGCCCGCCCTGCCCGGCCTCCTGCCCGGCGTGCCCCGCTGTCCTGCCTCTGCCCCTGCTCCACCCCCGCTCCTTGCTCTGCAGGCCTCGTCCTTGCTCTCCAACCCTCCTTCCGTGCTCCCCACCCCCTCTTCCTTCTCTCCAATGCCCCGCTTTCCTTGATCTCCAGCCCCTCTGTTTGCTCTCCACCCGCCCTTGCTCTCCAGTCTCCCATTGTTCTCCAGCCCCCTTACTTGATATCCACCTCTCCCTCCTTGTTCACCAGCTCCCCTTCCTTGTTTTCCATCACCTTCCTTACTCTCCAGGCCCCCCATTCTTGTTCTCCACTCCCCTCCTTTCTCTCCAGCCCCCTCTCCTTATTCTCGAGGCATCCCCCCCCTTGCTCTCCAGCACCCGTTTCTTGTTCTCCAGCCCCCCCTCCTTGCTCTCCATCCCGTTTCCTTGCTCTCCACCCCCCACTTTCCCTGCTTTCCACCCTCCCTCCTTGTTCCCAGTCCCCCTTCCTTGTTCTCCAGCCCAGGACAGAGCTGGGCTGGGATGAGGCAGCCCCAGCTGCTCTGGGCACCCTGTGCCAGGGCCTCCCCACCCACACAGGGAACAATTCCTTCCCAATATCCCATCTATCCCTGCCCTCTGGCAGTTTAAAACTATTGCCCCTTGTCCTAGCAGTCTCTGCCCATATAAAAAAGTCCCTTTCACTCCTTTTTATGAGCCCCTTTAGGCACTGGAAGGGGCTCTAAGGTCTCCCTGGAATTGTCCCTTCTCCAGGCTGGACAATCCCAGTTCTCCCAGCCTGTCTCCAGAGCAGAGGGGGTCCAGCCCCGGGATCACCTTTGTGATCCCTTATGGTGTCCAGGGATCCACAGTGGAGCAGTCTGATGTGGCCCTGGCATTTCTGGGTTTGGTTTGATTTTAATCCAGCCAATGTGATTGGAACATCCCATCTGCTCTGTTCCTGTTTTTCAGAGTTTGGAGCATGTGAGAAGCTGCCAGAGGAATCACTCATATTTTAATTTCTGCTTCATCAGGTACAAAGATCTCGGTTTTTCTAATTGTTGTGATGTTGCTTGAGTTGGAACCTTGAGTTCCAAAATCAGAATCAGGTTTGGGTTGGAAAGGACCTTAAAGACCATCTCATTCCAAGCCCTGCCATGGGCAGGGACACTTCCAGGTTGCTCAGAACCCCATCCAGCCTGGCCTTGGTGAGTGAAACCCCTTTTCTAGCCCAGAAATGTCACGTTTAAGTGCACTCTGATAATTCAGTAGCTCGGTGCTTCCCAAGGCCTCGTGGTTGGAGCTGTTCAGCAATCCCCAAAGGGGTATCTCCAGCCCCATTTTGTGGGGATGATGGAGCTCTGGGCAGGCAGGGTGAGATGTGCAGAGGGTTTGGATGCTGTGGATGTTGTGTGGTGCCTCGGGGCTGTCCGTGCTCTGCAGACAATGCCCTGAGAGCCTGGGCTGGGCTGTGGTTCCTGCAGAGGGCTGGAGCTGTAATCCAGGGGCTGGGATTCAATTCCGTGCTCCACCACAGGCCTCCCACGTGCCTGGGGCCCAGCTTTGGGGCTGTGTTGCACAAGGCAGAGCTGGGCAGGGATCCTGGGGCTGGAACCAGGACTAATCCCAAAATCTGGGATGTAGTGCAGCCCTCCCTAAGGGACACAACCCTCTGGAATGAGCTGTGGCCTCTGTGCCTGCTCTGCTCCCTGAGGATCCCGGAGCATTTGGAGTTCACAGGGAATTGCTGGCACATCCCTGAGGTGTGATCTGGACAGACCCTCTCCTCTTTCCCATCTGCAGGAGTCGGATCTGCTTCACCAAACAGAATTCCCTGGGACAATGCAACACAGAATCTCAGAATGGTTTGGGTTGGAGGGACCTTAAAGCCCATCCAGCCCCACCCCTGCCATGGCAGGGACACCTCCCACTGTCCCAGGCTGCTCCAAGCTGCCCTTGGACACTTCCAGGGCTGGAGCAGCCACAGTGGGATGGATCAGCTCATGCCCACAGCAGCCTCACAGGGCAGCCAGCTCCCATTTGTTATGGAATAAAACTCCAGAGGAGACCTGGGAGTGACCAGCCTGGGAGCTGCAATCCCAGGGAATCCATGTGAGGCTGATGCCATTTCATCCCAGCTTGTGGAGCATCTGTTAGGGAATATCTGCGAGAGCCTGCTGCTCCTGTCCCTGCTCCTGTGGCTGCACACGAGAGCTCCTTGCACGTGAGGGAGGGAGCAGTGCCCTTCTGAGGGGCCCGGGCTGTGGCCCCGTGTTTGCCAAGGCAGCCTGCATTTTCCTGGGGAACGAACAATGCCTGCCTGTGGATGTGTTCCCGGCTCCTATCTGTGCCTTATCTCCTCGGGAAAGGCAAACACAGAATTCCAGCTGTTTATTTGCCTGCAGGCTTTTAAGATATCCCAACCTTGAAAAAGCAGTGTCGGAGATTTTTGCTCTTTCACTGATGACCTCAGTGCTCATAAATGGTGTTTTTCAAATGTGAAAGGAATCCTGGAATCCTGGAATAGTTTGGATTGGAATAGATTTAAAAGCCCATCCAGCCTTCATGGGCAGGGACACCTCCCACTGTCCCAGGCTGCTCCAAGCCCCAATGTCCAGCCTGGCCTTGGGCACTGCCAGGGATCCAGGGCCAGCCCCAGCTGCCCTGGGCAAAGTCCTCTCCTCTTCCCGCTTTCTTCTCCCTGCCCTCTGCTGCAGCCTCACCTTCTTTTTTCAATTCTGAGGTTTCAGCTGGATTTAATAAAGACTGGGATCAAATGGAGACTGGAAAAGCCAAGAGATGAGATGGGGAGAAGTGCTTGGCCACTGGAGGCTGGTGGGATGTGGGAATGCAGCCTGGAGGGAGCAGTGACATTCCCAGTCAGTCCCAACTGCATGAGATGCCATGGGGACAGAGCATCACAGGTGTCAGCTCTCACAGGAAACATTTGGGGATTGCAAGAAACACAGAAAGAGACTTTGGACAAGGGATGGAGGGACACCACAAGGGGGAATGGCCTCAAGCTGAAGAAGGACAGGGTTAGATGGGAGATTGGGCAGGAATTGTTCCCTGGGAGGGTGGGCAGGCCCTGGCACAGGGTGCCCAGAGCAGCTGGGGCTGCCCCTGGATCCCTGGCAGTGCCCAAGGCCAGGCTGGACATTGGGGCTTGGAGCAGCCTGGGACAGTGGAAGGTGTTCAGGGTTGGAACAAGATGAGCTTTAGGGTCCCTTCCATCCCAAATCATTCCATGATTTTATAATTGTGGATCAAAACACACTCTACAGGACAAAGGAAGAATTTCTTCACTTCCCACCCTTTGTGACTCCAGTGCAGCTACTCCTGATGGATGCACAGTCCAGGCAGATCCAGGCTCGTGTCTCAGCAGAGCAGGAATATTGCAGCAGTGTTGGCTGAACACTTAAATAATCCCAGCCCAGAGCATTCCTGGGAGTGCCCAGTGCGATCCCATCTCACTCTGCTGCTGCTGCTGGGGGGGACAGACCCTGCATCAGCCCCACAGATGGGCTCACAGAACATTTGCTGAGTCTGAAACTTCTCCTGCACACAAAAAATCCCCAAGACCCCATTTTCAGCATCAGGTGCCAGATGCTGCTTTGTGCTTGGCTGGCTGAATTCCTGCCTTTTTACAGCACGTTGCAAAATTCCTTCTGACTGGAGCACAGAATTTCTAGGGATTTAGGAGAGTGGAGGCTGTGTCACTTCGAGGAGCTTCCACCCCCTCAGTCCTGGGAGATCCCACATTCTGCTCTGATGTGGGATTTTCCGCGAGCCCCTCTGACAGGAAACTCCAAATCTGAGTGGTTAGTGAAATTCCAGAGGGAACATCAGAAGGATGGAGAGAGACAATTCCCAAGGGCTGGAGGGCCAGGAGCCAGGGAATGGCTTCCCAGTGCCAGAGGGCAGGGCTGGATGGGAGATTGGGCAGGAATTGTTCCCTGCGAGGGTGGGCAGGCCCTGGCACAGGGTGCCCAGAGCAGCTGGGGCTGCCCCTGGATCCCTGGCAGTGCCCAAGGCCAGGCTGGACATTGGGGCTTGGAGCAGCCTGGGACAGTGGGAGGTGTCCCTGCCATGGCAGGGGTGGCACTGGATGATTTTTAAGGTCTTTCCAACCCAAACCATTCCAGGATTCTATGAAGTGAAAATACCCGGTTTTGGACATTGACTCATTAGCTCACAACCACCCTGACATTTTCTCAGCAGGATAAGGAGCTGCACAGTCAGGATCAGCACAGAAATAGTGACTGATTAACAAGAATTTGGTGGTGGTGGCCACTCCACAGCTTTGGTACAGCTGGATCTCAGTCAGAGAGATCTCTGGAGGTGTGGGAATGTTTCCAGAGAAGTCTCAGCAAAGTGAGAGGGAAAAGGAGAGGAGAGGATGCTTTGGCTGGAGAAATTAGAACATCTACCTGAAGCTGAGCAGGGCAGGAGCTGCAAGAACATTTAATTCTGAAGGAAGCTCAGCAGCAGCTCTCGTGGTGTGGTGCTGATTTATTCAGCCCAGCTCTGCACTGTGCTGGAGTGTTCCCTCCTCCTTTTGCACTCTTGCTCCATGGACAGGAAAGGCCTCCAGTGGTTAATTTGGATTCCAGCAGCTGAAGAGGTGGAGCAGAGAGCCGAGGGCAGTGCTGTGTGTGCTGCAGCCTCGAGCATCCCCTCAGGCTTTTCATCCCAGGAATTCAGCTCTGGAATGGCTGGTGGCCACTCAGGGCTCCAGGGAGTGCTTGGTTTGCTAACTTCTATATTTATAAACTGTTAGTGTGGGAGAATTCAATGCATCAATCACAGAAGACTGATAAATTAGAGGATTAATTAGACATTCAGGCTCCAAACAGAGCAGGTGGGCTTAGAAACTCTCAGAGAAACCCCAAGGCAGCTCCTGTGGGGCTCTGTGTCCCTCAGGTCCCAGCACAGCCAGGCAGGGCGAGCACACCCAGGTCCAGCTTCCAAAGGCAGCCGTGTTTTCCGTGTTTTCCATGGGGCAGCTGCCAGGATGTGGAATCCTAGCCCCAGCACCTGCCTGGGCCTGTCAAACCCCTGTCCTGCTGCTGCCACTCAGCCCCAAAAGGCCCTGGAGGTCACTGGGGAGACGCTGCAGCTGCAGATGAGCCCGTCAGAGGGGCAGGGTGCGCTCATTAGCAGCTCGCCTAATTATCTTCTCATTTCCATTTCTCCAAGAGTTCATTCTGCTTTGTTTTCCATTTCTCCAAGATGCTCCTGCCCTGCCCTGTGCCTCCAGGAGTGTGATCCCCCCCCCCCCCAGTCCTGGGGCACCCCGCAGCCGAGATGGTGGCCTTTAACTGGAAGGTGAGGCTGGTGCACATTCCCAAAGCAGGGATTGCTGCTCTTCCCATGTGGGATGTGTTGGGTGGGTTCTGATGATTCCTTTCCCAGGGGAGGGGTGTTTAACCAGCACACTCTCAGGGACAGGGGACTGGTTGTTGTCCTTCCTTGCCAGACGTGCTTGCCCCAGGATTTGCTGTTGGGGCCTCACACTTCAGACCTGAGCTCACCAGAGCTCTGATCATCCCTGCTCCTCCTGCCTTTCCTCTTTCCAGGATTTTCTCTGGTTGCTCTTCCCTTAGCTGCTTTTTTTACTGGAGGGGGGTTTTCTCCACTGTATCTTTGGGGTTTTGGGGCCGTGAAAGCTCTGCAGGGTCGTGTGTGAGGCACCACAGTGTTGGAGCAGGTGCCTCCTGCATGGAGCTGCTGGAGAGAGGCCAGAGGAGGCACCAGGATGAGCAGAGGGATGGAGCAGCTCTGCTGGGAGGAAAGGCTGCCAGAGCTGGGATTGTTCAGCCTGGAGAGGAGAAGCTTTGGGCTGAGCTCAGTGTGGCCTTGCAGGGCCTGAAGGAGCTGCAGGAAAGCTGGAGAGAGACAATTCCCAAGGGCTGGAGGGCCAGGAGCCAGGGAATGGCTTCCCAGTGCCAGAGGGCAGGGCTGGATGGGAGATTGGGCAGGAATTGTTCCCTGCGAGGGTGGGCAGGCCCTGGCACAGGGTGCCCAGAGCAGCTGGGGCTGCCCCTGGATCCCTGGCAGTGCCCAAGGCCAGGCTGGACATTGGGGCTTGGAGCAGCCTGGGACAGTGGGAGGTGTCCCTGCCTGTGGTGCTGGATGAGCTTTGAAATCCCTTCCAATCCAAACCATTCCACAACTCTATAATTAACAATTTTAACACATTAAATCAATAATCACCAACTGCCCGCAGCCCTGCCTTCCCTGCCCTGGTGCTGCAGAGCTTTTGGTTCAGAGCTGTTGCCACTGGGACAGTGGGGAGATTGACAGAGCCTGGTGTTGTTTTTCCAAACTCCCTGCTGGTGAATGGACACAAGGCTTGGCCTAAACTCAGAGCTCAGATGTGTTCTGACAGCTTTGGGAGGTGCTGGGAGGCTGAGGGGAGAGGGAGAATCCCAAGTTCGCAGGGTTATCACAGAATCCTGCTGGGAAGGGACCCGTAGGATCACCCAGTCCAAGCCCTGGCCCTGCACAGACCCTCCAACAATCCCACCCCACCCCTGGGGAGCCTGCTCAGTGCCCCACCACCCATTTCCATTTGATTTTCCTCTCCATGTGCACCAAGTTCATGTTTTTATAGCCTTGAAACACTGTGCAATTCCAGGCCTTCAAAACTGGTGCAGCAATCCTTGGAAGCTGAGGATTTTTTACTTTTCTCCCAGTTTAAAAGCATTTTTCTAAACCTTCTGTATCTGAGCAGGTTCAGTACAAAATTGCTATGGATTAAGATTTCCAGGAGTGTTTTTGGGGATCCCATCTGAGAGCTGATCCCCAGGGATCCATCACCTGTGAGGATTGTTCAGCAGCATTTCCACTTCCACAATTTCCCTAAAATACTCAGCTCTTCCCTTTTTTCCGCTCCAGGTGGTGCCAATATTGCTGTAAAAGGAGCAAAAGGGGTTCAGGACTTGAGGGAAGAGGATTTTTCTTTGGCTTTGTTGCTCTGCCTGCTTTAGTTTCCCACAGAAATAAAAAACACGGAGAGAGAGAGGAGCATTACCGTTGGAATGGAAGATGCAGAACACCCCTATAAATTCGTTTTTAATTGTCCATAATTAGATTAAATAGATTCTTTGGCATTCCAGGCTCTGGAGAACTTCCCACTGCTGATGTACATTTTGGCAGCTAAAACATTGATCCTTTGCTTGGCCTTTGCTGGAGTCAAAATGTACCAGAGCAAGAAAATCGAGGAGAAACTGAAGAGGGAACAGGAGGAGAAACTGAAAGCAGAAGCAGAGAAGAAGGATGAGTGAAGAGTCCCTCAGGTAATGGGATGGATCCCACATCCTGGGCTTTGAGAATGACATTATTAATCCCCCTGGGAATGGTTTGGAATGTGCACTTTGAGCCAGCAGCAGGAGCTGAGCTCTTGGAATATTTGGGATGTTTCATTCCCACTCATGCTTTGTGGGAATTGCATGAACCAGTGCCCTGTTTGAGGATATTTTAGCACAATATTCCTTCTCTGTTCTTTATCTCCCTGGATTTTTTTCTGTGATGCACAAAGAGGGGGATAAATTGGGAATAACTGCAGGGGAGCAGCCAGGCAGGATGCTGCAATCAGAACTCTGGGCCTTCAGGCACATCATAAAGAGAGAAAATAATCAGCCCTTCTGGATGAGTGAAATCATTGACAGGATGGGGGTGGTTTAGCTGGAAAGGGCAAATTCCACACGTGGGATTCCCAAAGGGACAGGTTGTGCCATGGAACATGCACCATGTAGAATTCCCTGAGAAAAATGCACATTTTTCTGCTTGAAAGAGCAAAACAAACATCCCAAAATGCCTTACATTTGGGGTTTTCATCCTGAAATTCCTGAGTTGCTCCCCTCTGTTCCCAAAGTTGAAGCAATCCCTGCTTTCTTGGAGCAAATCCATGAGCAGAATGAGTCCTGCCTGGTGCTTGGGTTCTATTCCCTGCCTTGCTTGTCATTTTTGTAGCAGTTTGCTTCCCTTCTCCCTGTTCTGCAGCAAAATGGGAATTCTATTCCTGCCTGCCCTTTGGAAGCTCAGTGGGAGTTTGATGGAATGTTGCTCTTTATTCAAATCAAAATCTGATTTCCCTTCCTGAGGTCATCCCCTTCCCATCTAAAGACACTTTCAGTTCTTCAGATCTTTTCTAGATTTGATTTCAAACTCCTTTATTCCTGCAGCAAGGATTGGGAGTTGTGCCTAGAAATGAAGAATAACCATGGGAACAAAGTTTTTTCTATTTGCATAGAAAAAAAACCCAACAAAACCAAAGGAGTTTTTCAGTCTCCTGTTTCCAGCAGGTTCAGGACTTGGCTTGGGGCAGATTTGGTCACTTCCCTGGAAAAGGAAAGGTTGGAAAAGGGCTTGGAGCAGCCTGGGATGGTGGAAGTGTCCCTGCCCACGGCAGGGGTGGGATGGGATGAGCTTTAAGGTCCCTCTAACCCAAACCTGTCTGGGATTCTGGGATTCTGTGCAGTGTTATCTCAGGGAATTCTGTTTGGCAAACCCCACAGCTCCAGGGATTTCTGCGCCAGGATCATCCCACAAAACCTCTGTGCCCAGCAGGTGACATCACCCTTGGTGAACAACTGGCATTAAAACCTGTCTGATTCCACAGAAATTCCCTGCCCTTCCTAAATTCTGGGATTAAGAGGGAGGAATTCCCCCATGGAGGTGGGAGCAGCTCCAAGGGTGCCCCGTGGGCACTGGAGCCGCTGTGCTGCCAGCCTCTGGTGCCTGCTGTTCTCACTGCTCTCTCCCCACCCTGCAGATTCCTGACACTTGGCAGCTGCCATTGGATTCCTCTCCCAGGAGGATGAAGCCTTCCTGGAAAAGCAGGATGTGTAACCTCGGAGTAACACTGACATGATCTCCATTTTTGTATGTACAGCAGAGCGTCTGAGCCTCTATTTATGCAATAAAAAAAGCCTTTGGTAAAAAATCAGCTTGGGGGCTGCTTCCTCGAAGGATTGGAGCTGCAGGGGAAGCACTTGGGGAAGATCAGCTGCAAGGAGGTGGCTGGGATGGAAGAGGAGAAGACTCTGGAGGGTGAAATTGAGGAGAAAAATGCTCTGGATCCATCCTGGGAGGCTCCGAAGTTCATGGAGAGGCAGAAGGAAGTGGGGAGGGCTCAGTGCAGCTTCTGCAGAGCAGCTGCTTCCTGCAAGGGTCACTCGTGGGGCCTACATGGAATCCAGATGGACAAACCCTGGGGAGGAGCTTTTCCAGGCACTTTGTGCATCCAGGACTTCCTTGGATCCATGGAAATCATGGCATCACCTTTATGGAAGTGTCGAGGAAGGAAGTTTATCCTGAGAACTCTCTTTGGTTCCCTGTTTTCTGCTCAGGAATGGAATCCTGGAATGGTTTGGGCTGCAAGAGACCTAAAATCACCTTGTTCCAATCCCTGCCATGGCAGGGACACCTCCCACTGTCCCAGGCTGCTCCCAGCCCCAATGTCCAGCCTGGCCTTGGGCACTGCCAGGGATCCAGGGGCAGCCCCAGCTGCTCTGGGCACCCTGTGCCAGGGCCTGCCCACCCTCCCAGGGAACAATTCCTGCCCAATTCTCCCATCCAGCCCTGCCTTCCTCCTGCTTGAGGCCATTCCCAAGCTTCAGCGTAGCATCAGAGCTCAGCTATCCCCAGAGCCTGGGATGGGGGACATCCAGTAATTTCCAGGATAAGAATCGGTCTTGTCCAGTCTTATCCCTTCCCAAACTGAACCAATCCCTGTTCCCTGACATTGCAGGTGGGAGTTTGACCTGTGCTGTCTCAGGTTCCAGGTGATTTTACCTTTGGGAATCCTGTGTGCCACAGCTTGAACAAGAAAAATCTGACACTGGGGGGAGACAGCAGCTCAGCTTTGCTGCAGTGGCTCCTTCAGAAACCAGCTGGGGACCTCGAATTCTGAGAGAATCCCAGAATTCCAGAATCCCTGAGGCTGGAAAAGCCCTCCCAGCCCATGGAGTCCAGGCTGTGCCCGATGCCCACCTTGTCACCAGCCCAGAGCACTGAGACCTTCCTTGGACACTGAAGGGTTTTATGATTAAAAACACATTTAAAAGAGGAAAAGAGAATTCAATTCAGTTCAATTTCTGAGGAAGAGGAGGCAGCAAGGATAGAGAGCCCTGGAGTGCTCAGTGTGTCCCAGAATCAAGGTGGGAAGAGCCCTTCAGGATCATCCAGTCCTACCTCACCCCAGCAGCATCACCCCAAACCCTGTCCCCCAAGGGCCACATCCAGCAGCTTCAACACCAAGGGATCTACACAGGAACCTCTTGGAAATATTCCCATCCCAAAAATGAGCCAGGTCACTCTGGTGCCTACAGAATACAGGGTCTGTCCTCCTCCCCTGTTCCATAAAATTCCTCTTTTCCAAAGCACTGTTCAGGTTAGGGTTAGGGTTCTCCCTTGCACAGGTCTCTCCATTTCTGATATTGTCGTTGTCACCAGTGCCAAGTGCTGAAGACAGAAAAGGCTTAAAATTAAAAACTGCCTTTTAAATTTCCAGTGTTTGCACCTTTAGGGTTCCTTTTATTCACATGAAGGGTGAGTGGGTTTAAACAAAAGCTGAAATCCTTGTGGAGTGAGCAGGAAAGGAGCTGGTGGGATTTTAAGGGAAAAAAAATGAAACTCTCCCAGGTTCTGAGGTGACTCAAGTGGCTGCTGGAACAGGGAGCTTGGGGCTGTGGGGTTTCTGTGCTCCTTAAAGCGAAAAATAAACCTTCAACAGGACAGTTTTGTCATTAGGCTTTGGCTGAGATGAGCTCAGCTTTATTTTAGTACCACTGGAAGCTTTTAGTCTGAGACTTCTGCCAGAATCACCCCAGACTGGGGCTGGAGGGAGCATCCCGAGGGCCTCACATCCAAACAGGGATTCCAACATTTCCTTCTCTGCTTTTCTTCTTGGGGTTCAGCAATTCCACCTGCTTTTTTCTGCTCTGAAAATGTCCTGTGTGGGGGAGAATCCTTCATAATTCCCTGGGATCCCAGCTCCAGCCTTGGCAGGATTGCTTCCAAGGATGCAGCAACTCTAATTACAGCATATATGATATAGTTAATTAGTTAATGTTTATTAACTATTATTAACCTCAGCCTTCAAGGCTTGTGGGGAGCTGATGGACCTCACATGAGGGAGTTGGAATATCCTGTGCTGGAAGGGACCCACAGGGATCACCCAGTCCCACCCCTGGCCCTGCCCAGACCCCCCACCAATCCCAGCCTGGGCATCCCTGGCAGCGCTGTCCAAACGCTCCTGGAGCTCTGGCAGCCTCGGGGCCGTGCCCATTCCCTGGGGAGCCTGGGCAGTGCCCAGCAGCCTCTGGGGGAAGAACCTTTCCCTGCTCTCCAGCCTGAGCCTGCCCTGGCCCAGCTCCAGCCGCTCCCTGGCTGCTGTCCCTGGCCCAGGAGCAGAGATCGGAGCTGGCCCTGCGCTGCCCCTCGGGAGGAGCTGCAGCCCCTGAGGAGTCTCCCTCAGCCTTCTCCAGCTGGACATTCCAAGTGCCCTCAGCTGCTCCTTGTGTGGCCCTTCCAGACCCCTCCCCATCCTTTGGACATCTCTCTCACGTTGCAGCACCACATGGAAAACAACCCAATGTCCAACCCAGGAGTGTGTGAGGATGGCTCAGGTAAAATTTCCAAAACCTGAGTTGATGTTTTCCCCCTGGATTTGCTCCAAGGGCCATTTTTGGCTGTGAGTGACCGGGGACCAAGAGCTGGCACAACCCAAGTCACTCCCCAGTTTGGCTCTGGCTTTGAAGCTGGTTTGTCTTGGCTGCTGGAGCAATTCCAGAGTGTCTGGGCTCAGCTGGACCTCGCCTGGCACACGTGTGGAGCAGTTTGGAATAATCCCAGCACCAGCTGATAACAGGAATTCCTGGCAGCTGCCACGAGTTATCCCATACAAATGGGCTCCTTCCTGTGGAGGGAAAGTTTGTTTGGGCACAGATGAGTGATTCAGCTTTTATCCGTGTGTATTTCCATATGGCAGCCATTCCTGCTGGATCAGAGAGAGCTCCTGGAGGTGTCCATGTGTCCCAGCATCCCTGCAAGGCTGTCCCAGTCTGTCCCAAGGCTGGGATGTGGCTGTCACATGGAGGAGGATGGATGTGGCTGCTTCCTGTTGATCCCTAGGAGCACAGATGGGTGACTCTCCTTCTTGATTATCCTTTTTTTATCACCTGGACTTCCTCCTGCTGCTTGGCTTTGCTCCCCAGTGCCTCAGCTTCTAATGGTGTGGCCCTTTCCCAGTCCTCCAGCTCTTTTTATCTGCTCTGACTCATTTCTCTGGCCTAAACTCGGGCTCATTTCCCAGCCTGGTGCTCCTCAGTGATGTGGGGAGGCTCAGAGCCAAGCACCAACAAATGGCAGCTCCTGACAGCGGGGTTTGAGTCAAAGAAATGAGTCTGGGCCTTGTGTTTGTGCTCTAAACCAGCTCTGTTATTTTGCTTTTCTCACCCAGACCATCATTAGTGTGTTCCCTCCTCTTCCCATGCCTCTTCCTCTCCCACCTGGGTCCTGCAGGAAGGAATTCCAAGGAATAAGCTCACAGGGACAGAGGATGAGCTTTGAGTGATGTCTCTTGGCTTTCCATTCCTGGCTTTCCATTCCTGGCCACCCTTCTCCCATTCTCAGTGGTCCCCACTTTGCCTGCTCACTCTCTAAAGCCCTCATCCCAGAATCCCAAATCATCCAGCTTGGGAGAGCCCTCCAGGACCATCCAGTCCCACCATAATCACCCCTAAATTATGTCCCCAAGTGCTTTTGGCCCTGGGTTGCAAAAAGCTGTCAGGACTGAGGCCTGGAAAATGGGGGAAAATGTTCCCATCTAAAAATGTCTCGTGTCACCCATTACAGACCTGCTCCAAGAGCTGGAGGAAAAAGAAATGTTTGTGGGGTTTTTTTTCCACGAAGATGAGGCTTAGAAAAGCATTTAGAACTCATTAGTCAGTGAAACAGCATGGAAATTCAGGTGATTTGCATTCCAGCTGGAGCAGAGGGATGTCTGTGACAGTTTCTCCCCCAAGATTTGCATCTGACTCTGCCTCTTGTCTTTATGCAAAGATCCTTTAATCATTTTTCCCACATTTTAGAGAAAAATCTCCACACACACACACACACACAGATTGCTAAGTGAGACCAGAGCTTGGCTTTGCTCTCCTGCAATGGTCAAGTGCCCTGAGCCTCCCTCCAAGGGCTCCTGCTGGCAAAGCCAATACAACAATAGGGATTTAAACGCTGCTGAGGAGCTGGGATGTTGTTTCAAGGGCTCTTGACTAAGGTGCTGCTGTTGGGTAACATCCTCCCATTAACTCGAGTCAGATGTTCAAGGAATTGCTTGTCATCCCAAATTACCAGTTGAGTCACAACTGCATGAGCCACAATATTTTTCTTCCCCACGAAGGGTTACAGGGTTTTGTGGCAAACATGGGATGTAATTACCCCGTACAGCAGCAGAGGGGGAGTGGAGGAAACACAAGGACTCATCTTGGAGGGGTTTCTGTAACATCCCAAAGTTCCTTGGGTTTCAGACTCAGCTCTTTTCCCTGCCCACGGGTTTCCATGCTCATTAAAAGGGACTGGGGAGAAAAGTTTTGCCAGGCCTCAACCTCCCAGAGGGAAAAGGGAAGAGGTTTCACAAAGCTTTCCCAGCTCTTTCCAGGAAAAGGAGACAGTTCTGGTTTTCCCTTTGTTTGCTGGGAAACTGGCAGCAAACACTTCCTCTTTCCTAATGCTTGTTTCCATTAAATCCTTCCTGGGGGCTTCCCCCTCATCTTCCCAAAGAATACAAACCAGGAAACACAATTCCTGGGATACAAACCTTTGCCTCCTTTGGATACTTCCTTGCTGCTAAAATGGGTGGGGAGCAGGTGATTGGAGTTGTCCAGCCTGGAGAAGAGAAGGTTCTGGGGAGATTTTAGAGCCTTCCCAGGGCCTAAAGGGGCTCCAGGAGAGCTGCAGAGGGACTGGGGACAAGGCATGGAGGGACAGGGCACAGAGAATGGCTTCCCAGTGCCAGAGGGCAGGGCTGGATGGGAGATTGGGCAGGAATTGCTCCCTGGGAGGGTGGGCAGGCCCTGGCACAGGGTGCCCAGAGCAGCTGGGGCTGCCCCTGGATCCCTGGCAGTGCCCAAGGCCAGGCTGGACATTGGGGCTTGGAGCAGCCTGGGACAGTGGGAGGGGGATGGAACCAGATGAGTTTTCAGGTCCTTCCAACCCAAACCGTTCCATGGTTCCATGACCCTGTGATCCCATTCCTGGTCCCATGGACTGTGCTGTGTCAGGGATGGCAGGACACACTTTTCCATGGAACAAGGGTGGAAACACTGCCTGGAACCCGCAGCTGTTGATCCCTGGAACCAAATCCCAGGGAGGCAGCAGAGCCAGGACTCTGAGCCTTTCAGGTCTGGGCTTGTTCTCCTTCCTATGAATCCAGACACAACAGTGTAGCCCTGGGATTTGTGCTGGTCTGACTGGAGCTGTTCCTCGTCCCCAGTCCCTGGGAGGTGTCAGCAGGGCAGGGCAGCAGCCACCGGGCCATGGGGTGAGCAGCAGCTGTGTCTCAAGAAAAGCTGAGCGCTGTGCAATCCCTGCCTTTCCCCGAGGAGAGAGGCACCAGAACTATTCCTTTCCTCATTCAGGTTTCACACCGCTCCAAATCCATCAGCACAGCCTGGGAGCCTGGGAGGAGCGGCTGAGGGAGCTGGGAAAGGGGCTCAGGCTGGAGCAGAGGAGGCTCAGGGGGGACCTCACTGCTCCCCACAAGTCCCTGCCAGGAGGGGCAGTGAGGGGGGGTCGGGCTCTGCTGCCGTGTGCCAAGGGAAAGGAGGAGAGGAAATGGCCTCCAATGGCACCAGGGGAGGCTCAGGGTGGAGATTGGAAACAATTTTTCCCTGCCAGAGTGGTGAGGCCTTGGGATGAGCTGCCCAGGGAGTGCTGGAGTCACTGTCTCTGGGAGTGCTCAGGAGGAGTCTGGATGTGGCCCTTGGGGACAGGCTTTGGGGTGCTGCTGGTGCTGCTGGGGTGGCACTGGGTGATCCTGGAGGGCTCTGCCAGCCTTGATTCTTCTGGGATATTTAGTGGAGCAATTTCTGCCTCAAGACAATGTGGAATTATGGTCAGGGTTAAGATACCAGGACCTTAAAATCACTCCTGCCCCTCTCCAGTCTCTCCCTTTCCCTTCCCTCCTTTTTTGCTCCATTTCCCATTCCCTGCTGCCTCCCTCACATAGAACATGAGCAGATGTTTTTGCTGAGGAATCTGAAGCTGAGAAAAGCTGGGTTATTTTTCTTTTTCTATTCACATCTCAGCTCTGGAGAATTAAATCTGTGGATTCTTCTGAAGGTCCCTTGTTTCACATCTCTCTCTGACACAAAAATTCCCATTTCAATGATTTCCAGACACAGGAGGAGCACAGCACAGGTTTGTCTCTTCGGTGAATCATAACTTCTTTCTTTTATGTTTTTATGGCCTTAATTCTCTCAGAAATCCACAAGGAACACAATAATAATGTAAATTGGGAGCCACTTCCAAAAAAAAAAAAAGGAGGAAAATGTTCAATGAACTTGGGAAAACTGTTACAAAACACCACTTTGCATCGCTGACCATGGGAAATCACCAAATTTCACTAATTAATGGCATGGGGAAGAAAAATCTGCCCTGATGAGGTGCCAGATTTTATCCTGAGAGGCTGAATTTAATGCCTTAAAGCCTGAACCAACCACTAATTGGTGGGAACTTCCCTTTCAGGGAGATTTCTCCTGCCTGTCCCTGAGAAGTTCCTTGCAGAGTGGTGGCAGTGAAGTGCTCGGTGTTGGGAGCCACTGAGCTGGCACCAGGTTTTAGGGGGGAAAATCTGAATTTCCCATTTTCACCAGATTTTAATGTGACTGCAGTGGGAAAGGCACTTGGAATCCTCCAGATTTATTCAATTCCCTGCTCAGGAGCAGATCCCCCTTGGAGTCAAAGACAGACTTGACCTATAGAATTCATTTTCCAGCCCTGTCTTTGTTGAAATTTGGGGGATTTACGTTCAAGGCATGGTCTCCTGACTCCCTATAACAGAGGAATTTGCAAGAGGTGGTGAAACTGGATTTTTGGCCCATTTTTGTGTAAATTATCTGTCCCTGATCCAAGCAGAGCACAGATGCACCTGGTCGTGGGATACACCTGAAACGAAACATTCGGATTTCAAATTCTCTCTTTTATTAGTGTTCCTTTAATATGTGCTTTTATCCTTAATAAAGGATACCAGGAGCAGAACCTGACAGGGATAATCCTGCTGGAATTACTGATTTTCCAAAGGGCACATTTAAAGGCCTGATGATGGCCCGAGGTCCCCCAAAAAACTCATTCATGGATCTCACTATTGAAGAACTGGATGTAAAGTGTGGGAAGAAAAGCCTGGAGGGAATTATTCCCTAATTCTTTTGGTGCCTAATTCTCTTGGCACTCACTGGAAGTGCAAATCCTATTCTCTGTTCCCTAATTTGAAGGTGGTGCTTCACAGACTCACAGGATGGGTTGGGTTGGGACATGTGGTGCCAGCTCCCTGCTCCAGCATCATCCCAGAGCCCAGGGCCCAGGAGTGTGGATATTCTGGAATATCCCCAGGGAGGAGGCTCCAGCCCCTCTCTGGGCTCTGTTCCAGCCCGGGCCCTGCCCAGGGCAGCAGTTCTGCCTCCTGTGCAGGGCAATTGCCGGGCTCAGGCCCTGCCCGTGGCTCTGGTGCCGCTGCCGGGCCCCGGAGCAGAGCCCGGGCCCTGCCCTGAGCCCTCCCTGCAGCCAGGGACAGCCAGGGCTGAGGGCCCCTCTCAGCTGGGGCTCCTCTCGAGGCTGAGCAGCCCCGGCTCCCTCAGCCTGTGCTGGGCACGGAGCTGCTCCAGGCCCTTCCTCAGCTGCGCAGCCTCCGCCGGCCCCGCTCCAGGAGCTCCCTGGCCCTGCTGGGCTGAGGAGCCAGAGCTGGGCACGGCACCCCAGAGGTGCCTCCAGGGCTGGGCACAGGGGCAGGATCCCTCCCTGACCTGGTTGTTTCCTTGTTTAATTATTTAATTTATTTATTTCATCCTGCGCCAGTCAGAACGTGCCATTCTCGAGACAGACACAAAAAGGCTCCGTGACTTTTGTGACTATTGCCTTTAGCTCCCTCCTGACTGTGAGTGGGCACCAAGGGGAAACCGGTGAGGGAAGAGCTGTGGGAGCAGCCAGGCAGTGTCCTGGGGTTCAGGAATGAAGCAGGGCTTTCCCTCTCCTTCCCTGTTCCCTCCCTTCTCCCTGAGCTGTTCCAGGCTGAGGATGGTGTTCCTGAGGCCTTGGGGACAGGCAAGGTCTGTCACTGCAGTGGCCCAGGGTGAGGCTGCCAGGTGGCATCGCCGCAGCTCTGGCTGTCCCTGCCTCCTTCAACCCCCCAGTCAGACCGTCCTGGTGAGGGCAGAGAAGGGGCAGCACTAATGGCTCCCTGTGCCAGGGACAGGAACCTGGCTGGGGCTGGGCCAGGGCAGGGTTAGGTTGGATTTTAGGGAAAGGTTCTTCCCCCAGAGGCTGCTGGGCACTGCCCAGGCTCCCCAGGGAATGGGCACGGCCCCGAGGCTGCCAGAGCTCCAGGAGCGTTTGGACAGCGCTGCCAGGGATGCCCAGGCTGGGATTGCTGGGGGGTCCGTGCAGGACCTGGGGTGGGACTGGATCATCCTGGTGGGTCCCTTCCAGCTCTGAATATTCCGGGATTCTGTGATCTGGCCATGGAATCCCAGTGGCACTGAGCAGCGGATTCTCCTCTGTCCCAGTCCTGTAGAAGTGACACAAACCAACCTAACCACCAAATTTCCCACTTACCCCTGAACAATGTCCCTATTAAAGGAGCAATTAGGGTGGCAATTATCACTTACACCCCAATTACCCAGCTCAGGGCTCATTATGTCATTACCTTCCCAGTCATCACATTTGAGATTCAAGCTAAAAATCATCACAAACCCTTTATTTTAAAATGCCAACTAAAACCATCATGAAATACAGAACATAATGAAATACACAGCAACAGTAGGATTTTTTTACTGCTGTATTACATTACAGCTAAAATTAAGTTTGAAATTTAATATTCTATTTTTATCTAAATTAAAAGTTTTGTGGGTTTTTTTTTCCAAAACCAACTCTCTACAGGGAATTTGGTTCTCTCCCAGTCTTATGCAAAGTGACAAAGATTAGGATTCCTTTTCTAACCAATACCACCCCCAATTTAAATAGTCTCTTTTCCCTCCTGCTGGCTGATGAATTCCTGAGCATGAGCTGAAGTCCCACACCAAAGTTGTATTTTTGGTATCAAAAAACCTTTCCAAAAGTGGGTAATTTTAGCTCTGCTGGAACCGAGAGAGAAAAACTTGCCCAAATCAAAGATGGCCTCAAGATGGAAACAGAAAAAGGAGGCAAATTTAGAAAATAAATTCAGACAATAATTAAATTAAGAGCCCTAAACTCCTCAGAACAGACTCAGTACAAGAGTTGGTGGTTTCCTGCTAAAGCAGGGAGAGACTTTGTGAAAACTGATGGAAGTTGGGGTTCAGCATTAGGAATTCTCAGCCAAGGCTGAGTTTATCACACTCCCCCTGGCTGGCATCACACTCACGGCTTCTGCCTCATCCCAGCCACTGTTTCAGCTGGAAATACTGAACATTCCCTGCCTGGACTCCGTAGGATCAGGATTTCTTTAGGAGTTGGAGCTTTTATCAGCATGGTTGAAATGTTGTAGGTACAGCTGCGTCTGCCTGGGTGAGGAGGGAAAAGCCGGAAGGGAAAGCTCCAAGGGGCTGGGACAGAGTGGTTGGGAAGGGGACAAAGCCACCAGATCCTGAGTGGTCAGGGTTTGATCTTCCCTCTCCTTTTGGGACGTGGAGCCCCCAGTGCAGAGGGAAGGACTCACCTCACCCACCTGCAGGAGCTGGTGAAGGTGTGAGCAGGAATGGGCTCATTCCCAAGGGAATATCAGAGTTCTGTCATCTACCAGCAGGGAATTTGGTTTTGGAAGGTCACTTTGACCTTCCCTGTGGAATTCAAACTCCAGCCTGGCACTTCCTTGCAGCAGCCACTGGTGCAGGAGGTGAAATCCCTGCCCAGAACCGGGAGCAGGCGATGGATGCCTCAAACCTGGATCTCACCATGGAATGAGGCACCTCCAAAACCTGGATCTCACCACGGAATGAGGCACCTCAAACCTGGATCTCACCAAGGAATGAGGCACCTCCAAAACCTGGATCTCACCATGGAATGAGACACCTCCAAAACCTGGATCTCACCACGGAATGAGGCACCTCAAACCTGGATCTCACCATGGAATGAGGCACCTCCAAAACCTGGATCTCACCATGGAATGAGGCACCTCAAACCTGGATCTCACCACAGAATGAGGCACCTCCAAAACCAGGATCTGGCCATGGAATGAGGCACCACCAACTCTGCTCCCTGATGCTGTTTCCATGGAAAATTGGGTGTGCAAAGCAGGAATTGTCAGAGCTGCTGGAAGTCAGGCTGGAATCTCCTCTTGGTGGTGGCACAGCGGAAATTGGATCCAACTTTGGATGGTGCCACCTGTCCTGTTCTGGAAAACATCCCCACTGGGGAGAGGGAACAAACCTGGAAGCTCAAATGTTGTTTCTACCTTTAAACACCTGCCACTTCCCAGCTGAGCAGCAGCAATGGGAACGTGGCTGCCAGGAGCTGGAATTGCAGATCCTGGCTCCGACTGAGCCGACACAGCAGGGAAGCCAAAGGAACAGGATCCAAAACCAACTCCAGTCCCTAACTGGTCTCTGCTGGAGCCAGTGGCTGGGAATATGCACCTGTCCAAAAAAGGAGAGGTCTCTGCTGGAAAGATGAAACTCTGGAATTCCAAGGACAAGTGTGGAAAGCCAAGAGAGTGGTTTGGATTTCAGCTTGGATATCATCTGGAAGTGGCAGCCTTGGAACAATTCTGAGGAGATCAGGCTCTGGAAACTCCCTTTAAGGATGTGGCCCACATGGAATAAATCAATTCCAGCCAGCTGGATGGGCCAGAACAGTGGCAAAATCCCATAATAACAACACTTCATCACGGCAGGAAAGGATACAGGAAAAACAGGGAGAGAAAAACATCACAGTAGCAAAATGTGAAGTTCCAGACAGTAAAACTCTGTGGAAGGAGAATTAGGGAATAATGCTTCCTATACAATTGTTGGGAATTCTTTTCCTGTCAGTAACAACGAGCAAACACACAAAGGAACCTAAAGGAGGCCGAGTGGAGCCCCCAACATTCACCCCCCAAACTCACCATTTTATAGGATTTCATAGCATTTTTACTCCTATAACCAAATGCCTCAAAGTTCTCACAGTATCTGCCCCACCAGTCTCCAACCATTTGGGTTTGCAGACTCCAGAGCTTTTCCCAATGAATTCTTGGACCAAGTGTAGCAAGCTGGAACCCTCTACCAGCATTTGCCTCTCCAAATCTCCCATCCTGGATTCCTGGGCTCTGCAGGGCATGGACTGAGCACTCCTGAGCCCTGTGGGGGCCTGCAAAAGACACCCCAAAACTGCAACTCCCCCCTTTGTTCCTGTAACCACCTGGGGAAGCAGCAACAGCTCCGTGGGATTCCATGAGGAGAGGGGTGGCACTAAACCCCAAAGGAATTGTTTGGAATTGTTGCCACAGCTGAGAACTGTCAGCCCTGAGGCTACCCAAGGCAGGGACATCAGAAGCATGGAATGGGTTGGATTGGAAGGACTTAAAAGATCCCATACCACCCCCTGCCACGGCAGGGACACCTCCCACTGTCCCAGGCTGCTCCAAGCCCCAATGTCCAGCCTGGCCTTGGGCACTGCCAGGGATCCAGGGGCAGCCCCAGCTGCTCTGGGCACCCTGTGCCAGGGCCTGCCCACCCTCCCAGGGAACAATTCCTGCCCAATCTCCCATCCAGCCCTGCCCTCCTCCAGCTTCAGGCCATTCCCTGTGTCCTGTCTCCAAGGCCTTGGGAATGGGATGTCCTGACCCTCCTCATTTTCCAGGTTTAGGGAAGCCAAGTGTGGAAGAGCTGCTGAGAAATGCACGACCTCTGTCCAAAACCTGCTGCAGACCAAGCAAGTCCAACGTGTGCCTCCAGATCCTTGAAATGACCTTCACTCCTTGTGGAATGGCTGGACACAGATCACCAGCCCTTTCCCATCATTTGAGGCTGGACATGCAGGCTGCAGTGCCTGTTTCTGCTGGCACAGTCACAGCCAGGGCTCACTGGCACCCAAATAAATTAGGGAATAAAGAATACCAGGAAGCAGGCACAGACACATTGTCCCAGCTGGACATGTCCTGACCCTGCTGGAAGCAACGGCAAAGGAAAGGTGATCCCTCCCCCCGAGAGCCAAGCCATGCAAACACGATAGGAACAGCCATGGAAGAGCAGCCCAGCAGGGAATTCATCTCCAGCCTCCCATCCAAAGGCCTGGAGCTGGAATAACACTGGTTTCACTATGGTGCCTTCACAGCTGCACGTGGGAAGCCTCCACAAGAGCTGTGCCCGTCCTGGCACGGCTCCTTGTGAAGGAAAATCATCCCTGGGTGGGCTGAACAGAAGGAAGATGAAACAAAACCATTTTCACACATCCCTGAGGGCCAAGTTTGTGCTCAGCCTCTCAGTGCTGGGGTGGTTTTTGCCGTCCTGCCGCTGCAGCTCCAGGAAGGCAGCGCTGTTGATGATCACAAAGGTGTCCTTGCTCTCAGTTCCGGGCAGCTCCCGCTGGCTCCGGGGCGGGCCCAGCTTCCCAGAGTACAGATAATCCATGTAGTTCTCGGGCTTGCTGGAAACGATGTTGCTGAGCATCATGACAAAGAGGAGGAAGCCAAAGAAGCCGACGATGATGAGGATGTAAAACGAGGCCATGATCTCCTCCTGCAGCTCCAGGGCGGGGTTGCTGTAGTTGTTGAACCGAAGGGCTTTTTTCTGTTCCACGAACATGTGCAGTAAACTGGGCAGCAGCGAGCTGCTGTTGGTGCGGTTGCTCAAAGCCATCGCAGCTTCCACTCCAGATGCCCAATCTAAACAAAACAAAGCAAAAAAGAACCGATTAGCTGAGCCCAGGGCCTTCACACCATTCCCTGTTCTCCACTCTGGCGATTCCTGCACTTGGAATGTCCAGCTGGAAGAGCCCCAGGTCAGAGTTCACCTGAGCTGCAGCTCCTCAGAGGGCCAGCTCCAATCTCTGCTCCCCGTGACCTGACAGCACCCAGGGAGCGGCTGGAGTTGGGCCAGGGCAGGGTTAGGTTGGATTTTAGGGAAAGGTTCTTCCCCCAGAGGCTGCTGGGCACTGCCCAGGCTCCCCAGGGAATGGGCACGGCCCCGAGGCTGCCAGAGCTCCAGGAGCGTTTGGACAGCGCTGCCAGGGATGCCCAGGCTGGGATTGGTGGGGGATCTGTGCAGGGCAGGGGTGGGACTGGCTGATCCCTGTGGGTCCCTTCCAACACGGGATATTCCAGGATTCCATCCTCCAGCTGCACACCAGACAGGCAGAGATCCACAGTGGAAGCCAGTGGCAAGTTAGGGCAGGAATTCAGAGAATCCAAAGCTGTGCTGTCTGCATGGAACACGGGCACACACAGCTCCCCCAGGCTGGTTTTGTTCTGCTGCTGATGCAGCATCAAAGTCAGAACTCGGGAATAACACCGCCAGTTCCGGGGATTATCTCAATGGAAATGGGATGAAAGGTAACATCACCAAGAGGAGAGGAAATCAGTACTGGGATTGTCACAGATCCATGGAATGGTTTGGGCTGGAAGGGACCTTAAAGCCCACCCAGTGCCATCCCCTGCCATGGGCAGGGACACCTCCCACTGTCCCAGGCTGCTCCCAGCCCCAATGTCCAGCCTGGCCTTGGACACTGCCAGGGATCCAGGGGCAGCCCCAGCTGCTCTGGGCAAACCATTGCCTTTAAGCAAACCTCAAAATCCTGCCATTCTGAAAAATCTAAAGATGAGAACATTTTTGCCTTGTCTCCCAATCTCACACCCAAGAATAAGCTTTGGACAGCAACCATTTTCCAATTTTGACAGAAATCCATGGATCATTTTTAGCTCTCTGAAAGGCCTTTGAGAAGAATGTGATAATCTTAGAAAAGCTTTGTGCCAATCTGCCCATGAGGGCTGGAAATAGAGGCCAAGAGTTTCATCCCAAACAAGCAATTTTTGCTAACTTAAATCATTCCCTTTCCTGGAGGGGAGGCCCTGGCACAGGGTGCCCAGAGCAGCTGGGGCTGCCCCTGGATCCCTGGCAGTGCCCAAGGCCAGGCTGGACATTGGGGCTGGGAGCAGCCTGGGACAGTGGGAGGTGTCCCTGTCATGGCAGGGGTGGCACTGGATGGGCTTTGAGGTCCCTTCCAGCCCAAACCATTCCATGATTCCTTGTTGCAGTTTTCCTTGGTTTTCAGCCTGTTTTGGTTACCAGTGTAGCTCATCTGTTCCAAAGGGTCTTTAAAAATGAGGAAACAGCCTCACCTGCTGCAGCCAGAGCTCAGTACAACACCTGAGGGGTTGGCTCTGCCTTAAATCTCCTACAAGAACCTATTTAAAAAGTGAGTTTAAAAATTTTACAAGTGGATTTTAAAAAGTGGGTTACAGAAGTGGGTTTACATTTAAACTTAAAATTAATGTGAATAAGAGAGTTTTTTAAAAACCTGAAAAAATATGGAGACTAAAGAGCAGATCTTCCTGCCAGTGTCCCCTGAGATATCTGGATGATTATCCTTGGAAAAGAGAGCACCTGACCCCCAGGTCAGACCAGCTGCCGTCCCCGCCTGGCAGCTTCCTTCCCTTTCTCATCCTTCTGGCAGGAATTGTTTTATCCTCCCTCCTCGTGCCTGGCACGGGGATGCTCGGCACTCCTGACTCAGGGAATTGAGGCATTTCCTCCCTGCTGCCCTGGCATGAGCCCATCCCCAGACCCCTGGAGTGCCCCCCGGCTGGCTGGGATGGCCCGAACATCCTGGATGATTAAGGATGGCCATTCCTGGGGAGGTCTCCTCTCCTTGCACCCATTCCCTGTTAATGGGCGTGTTTATCCTGCCGGGCTCTGACTGCTCCGCCTGGAATCTCGCAATGCCCAAATAACTGCGGCAGGGCTGTGGGAGCCCAGTGTGGAGTCTGGGGGATCCAGGGGCCGAGGGTTGTGGAGATTTACAGGCAAAACAGGAGCTGGGGATGTTCCAGGGGAATCCAAGGAATTCCAGCAGCTCTGGGTGTGTGGGATCACGCGGCTCAGGTGGAGCTTTGAGCTAAACGGGATTTTTTTGTCTATAAAGGAGAACAGAAAGGCAAAATCCCTTCCAGATTCCAAGTACAGCACCCATGGATTGTAAAACTTTTCCCTCTGCCCCAGCCCAATCTGGCTACTCAAAATTAGTGAATAATTTGGAAGGGACCTTAAAGATAACACCATTCCCACCCCTGCCATGGGCAGGGACACCTCCCACTGTCCCAGGCTGCTCCAAGCTCCAATGTCCAGCCTGGCCTTGGGCACTGCCAGGGATCCAGGGGCAGCCCCAGCTGCTCTGGGAATTCCATCCCAGCACTTCCCCTCCTTCCCAGGGAACAATTCCTTCTCCATATCCCATCCATCCCTGCCCTCTGGCACTGGGAGCCGTTCCCCCTCTCCCGTCCCCACATGCTCCTGTAAATATTCCCTCCCCAGGGATTTGTCTGCACTGGAAATCCGGGATCCCAGCTGTGCTCAGGAGTGAAACCTGTCTGGGTTCCCCTGTGAGAGGGCACCGAGCGATGAACGGCGTTTATTCCTTGGCCGAACCCCAGGTAAAGGATTTATCCTGGAAAAGATTGTCTGCAAATCCATGGGTTTTCCTATAAGATTTTCTCAGCCGTTGCCCCAAACCCACCTTTCCTCTCTCTGCCCCTCCAGGCTGTTCTGCTCCACGGGATTTGTGGGCGGTGCCGAGAGGAGCACAGGGCACCAAAATCCAGGAGTAAAGCCCCGCTCCTTCCTCCTCTTGATAGGTGGAATTCCAAACTCCCTGCAGTCCTACCTCAACAAAACCCCAACAACCCCTCGCTCTGCCCACCCTCAATTCCCCCCTACCCAAAATTCTCTTTATTTGCTGGCAGATAAAGCTGAGACTGAGCTTTGGATGTTCCCATCCGTGTTTTTTATGGACAGTGCCCACCACTGCCTGCGATAGTGGAAGGAGTCCCTGCCCGTGGCAGGAGTGGGAATGGGATGATCCTGAAGGTTCTTTCCAACCCAAACCTTCTGGAATTCTATGGATTCCCCAACTCCTGGAGTGGGGCTGGTCCTGGAACAAGGCGTACAAATTTTGGGGGCTTTAAAATTGAATATAAAAGGCCAGAATTTTGACTTTCAGGTCCTCAGACTTTGCTTTCTAAGGAAATCAATGTTTTCTGCTCAGTGAAATGTTGGACAGGCACTTCAAATCCCGATATTAAAAAAAAAAAGTCAGTATTAAAAAAAGTCCTGATATTAAAAAAAGTCCCGATATAAAAAAAACCACCTCAACATAAAAAACCAGCTTCAATATATTAAAAAAAATCTCAGTATAGAGAAAAACCACCTCAATATAAAAAAATTCCAGTACATATAAAACAATCTCAATATATTAAAAAAACCACCTCAATATATCAAAAAAAAAATCTCAATATATCAAAAAAAAAATCTCAATATATCAAAAAAAAAATCAAAAAAACCCCTCAATATATCCAAAAAACCCCTCAAAATATTAAAAAACTACCTCAATATAGTAAAAAACCCACCTCAATATAGTAAAAAAATCCCACCTCAATATAGTAAAAAAATCCCAATACATATTAAAAAATCTCAATATATATTAACCTCAATATATATTAAAAAACCCACCTCAATATTAAATAACTCAATATAAAAAAATACCAATATAAAGAATCTCAATATATTTAAAAAACTGAATATATAAAAAAACCTCAATATGAAAAAATAGATATTAAAAATACATAAATATATATTATAAAATATATATATTTTTAAAAATATCTATATATTTTAAAATCCCAATATATATCAAAAAAAACCTCAATATATATTCAAAAAATCTCAATATAAAAAAATACCAATATAAAGAATCTCAATATATTAAAAAAACCTCAATATATAAAAAAATATATAAAATATATATTTTTTAAAATATCAATATATTTTTTAAAATCCCAATATATATTTTAAAAAATCTCAATATATAAAAATAAATCTTAATATATTAAAAAAACTCAATATATTTTTTAAAATCCCAATATATAAAAATAAATCTCAATATATTAAAAAAACTCAATATATTTTTTAAAATCCCAATATATAAAAATAAATCTCAATATATTAAAGAAAATCCCAATATATATTAGAAAAAATAAAATCCAAGAGCAGCAAGGGACCAGTGACCTTCAGCGGGGACAATTCTCAGCCACTTCTGCAGCCACTGAATGGCAGAACCTGAGCTTTCACCCCAAAACGAGCCAAAAAAAAAAGAAGTTTAGGGTAGGATCTGCCTTTAGAGACGGCTAAGGAAGGATCTGTGGCTGCTCTTGGGCAGCTCCAGGTGCCCAGGGAAGAGTAAACAGGTTGAGTATCAATAAATTGGGTTATTTGTCCATGTGCCAGCCACAGACAGTGCTGGGAGAGCCTGGGAGCACAGAAATCAGCTTGGGAAAAGTCTGCGGGATCATCAGGTCCAGCCTTCGAGCCATCCCCACCGTGCCGATGGAAGGCACTGGGATGTATTTAAGGGCAGTGTGGAGATCCCGGGATGTCCCATCAGCTCTGTGCTGCTCCTTTTCCCCATTGTTGTATTAAACAGGTCCAAAATCCGATTTTTTTTTTTCCTTTTTTTTCTATGACTGGGCTCAGCCCCTTTCCCCTCGTCCTCTCTCCACAGCCTAAGGATTGGCGTGACCCTTTTTGTGCGGGGGCAGAGGCGTGGCCCACACAAACACTGCAGGGGTACAGTGGACAGGCGGCAGAAATCCAGCCCTGGGATGGAATTCCCAGATCCCTGGCAGTGCCCAAGGCCAGGCCGGACATCGGGGCTTGGAGCAGCCTGGGACAGTGGGAGGTGTCCCTGGATGATGTTTAAGGTCCCTTCTACCCCAACCCATTCCACAACCACCATCTCCTGCTTCATAAATAGGAATGAATCCATGCACTCTGGGAGGTTTGCGTACATTCCTGCTCCCCCCACGCACACAAACACATTAAAACACAAAAACAGGGCTACAGGTCTCTTCTATAGGCCTAATGCCATATTTAGCTATTTTTTTTTAAATATTACTGATAACCAGAATGTTAAACAGAGCTGATTTTCAGGAGGGGGAAAAAAAAAATCCAATAAATGCAGCCCAAACGAATGAAAAATTGAAATTAACAATGAAAGCAGCGCTCCCGTATCATTAATAGAAGAAATTGCTGCCTCTGGGACAGCATCCCTGAGTTGTTTTACCTGCCCAGGGCTCCTCACCTGCAGCGCCCGCTCAGCCCCGGAGCAGCTCCTGTCCCCCCCGGCAGCTCCGCTCCGGCTGCCCCAGGGATTTAACTATTTAAGCGGCAGAGCGGAGGAGTGGCCTCGCTGCTGCTGCTGCTGCTGGGGATAATCACAGCAGGGAGTGTCCGGGCAGGCGGGGACAGGATACCGAAACCTGGGAGGTTCCCGCTCCAGGGGCTCCGGGAAAAGGGGCAAAAGGGGGAGGGTAACACGGGTGAGGACTCAGGTGTGTCAGTGGTGAGGAAAATAAACGAGGAAAGTTGTTCTGGGAGGGTGTTGGATGAGAGAGGAGGTGGTGGGTCCGGGGGGGTTATTGGTTATAAACTCCCATTAATTTTTGATTGTTTTTAAACTCGGGGACTGTCAGAAGTGTCCTGGTTCCTCCTCAGTGCTTTTGGATGCAGCTCGTGTCCCACCAGAGGAGCCACAGAACCATGGAATAGACTAAGGTGGGAAGGAGCCATCGGGACCATCCAGCCCAGCTCCCTTCCCTGCCCAGACCCCCAGGAACGTCCTCTGTCCCCCTGGGAGGGACGAGGCTGCACAGCTGTCCCTGCTCAGGGCACACCTCCACCCCTGCTTCACCCTGCTGGAGAAAGGATGGGGAAAGAAAGTCGCCAGGAATAGGAAAGAGGATGCTGGATGAGGCAACCTCCGTATCTGAGCTGCCATCTTCCTGCCCCAACCCCTTCCAGCCTGTTCTGCCAGCTGGGCAGGGGTGTTTGAACCCGCTCAGACACGGCCAAACAGCCGCAGTTCCACCCCTTGCCAGCCAAATCCTCTCCAGGAGCAACACAAAACACCGGCCAGCCCTTGCAACATCCCTGGTTTAACTGGGATCTGGAGCACAGACGGCTCCTGGCGTGAGGCTCCTCCGTGCAAGCAGCCCAGCTGAGGCAGGATGAGAGCTCAGCTGATTTTTCCTGGGAAGCAGGAGGGAGAGCTGGGCCCCACGGCAGCCAGGAGCCCCTGGGAAGCAGCAGCAGCAGTTAATTTGTGGTCAGACACATTCCTAAATCTGCCTGTGGGACTCAGCTCATTTTTTCCCTGTGTCCAATCTCCTCTGGAGAACACACAGAGCTTTAAAAGTCTCAGCAGCTCGTGAGTGAGCTCCGCCTTGGGCTAACAAATGCAGAAGTGGAAAGAAAATCAGAAGCAGGAGCTAGTGCTTGGAGGAGAGCAGATCTGAGGGCTCCCAGGGGGAAGGAGAGACCTGGGAAACTCCCTCTTTCCTGTAAAACATCACTGCTGCCAGGCCAAGGGAGCTGTGTACAGCCAAATCCCAGATTTTGGGGCAAAATGTGGTGCTGAGAGGTTTAAAGCCACCATTCCCAAGAGCCAAACCCACACGGAAAATCCACCTGGTTTCATTGGATCCCAGAATCATCAGGGCTGGAAGAGCCCTTCAGGATCACCCAGTGCCACCCCAGCAGCACCAGCAGCACCCCAAAGCCTGTCCCCAAGGGCCACATCCAGACTCCTCCTGAGCACTCCCAGAGACAGTGACTCCAGCACTCCCTGGGCAGCTCATCCCAAGGCCTCACCACTCTGGCAGGGAAAAATTGTTTCCAATCTCCAACCTGAGCCTCCCCTGGTGCCATTTGAGGCCATTTCCTCTCCTCCTTTCCCTTGGCACACGGCAGCAGAGCCCGACCCCCCCTCACTGCCCCTCCTGGCAGGGACTTGTGGGGAGCAGTGAGGTCCCCCCTGAGCCTCCTCTGCTCCAGGCTGAGCCCCTTTCCCAGCTCCCTCAGCCGCTCCTGGGGCTCCAGCCCCTTCCCAGCTCCCTTCACTGCCCTGGACACGCTCCAGCCCCTCAATGTCCTCTCTGAAGTGACAGTTTCAGACTCTTCCCTGGATTTGATGGTTCTTTTTCCTTGGAAACCAAGTCCAGTGGAAATGTAGAAAGATAAACATGGATAACAATCCCTCGGGAGTGATGACCCCTGGATCAGCTGCACCATGTGGGGGGACAAGCGATTTTGGGGGGTTTGTTTCATTGCCAGGGACTCTGAGGGAATTTTCCTGATTCTCTGGGAGAGACAGGGAGTCCATAATCCAACCTGCCCTGGAGAGCAGCTGGATCGCTAATTAATGACCGTGATTAGTGTCAGCCTCTAACTGGTGACGGGAAAAGTGCGGGAGGATGGACTCCCCCCAGTCATTCCCAGGAAAAAGGTGCAGGATTCCTCCTTGTCCTCAGCAGGGCAGCACAGCAGGGATCCCACATCCCCCAGCAGGGATCCCACATCTTCCAGAGGGGCATCCAGCTGCCATTCCCAGGGCTGAGAATGAAGGAGCTGGGGTGGGGTAAGATTTCCAGAGGGAGGGTGGGAATTCCGGGAGTGTGGATGGAGAGGGACACACAGACACAGCCACGTCCCCATAGCAATTCCCAGTGACCCCTGCTCAAAGGTGTCCCCCTCCCTCCTCCAGCCACGGCCCTGCAGTCTGGGCTTTTGAAAAAGGATGAGGGAATGGGTTTGGAGCAGGAATACCAGGGTCATAAGGAATAAACCTGGCCGTTCTTTCCAATGATGGCAAATAAACTGGGAAGTTTCCATCAGTTTTATAGGATACAGACCAGGGCACAGCTGAGGATTTATCCCCTTATTCCTGAAATTTCATTTTTGAAAAAGACAAGGCAAGGAAACAATCGAGCAAGGCTATTTTAGTCCTATTTTTGCCCAAATGTTGGATTTCAGAGCACCAAAACCCTGGCTGGGGTTTAGGAGCTGGTGGGAATTGACCTGATCTCTGTGTCCCCTCTTCCAGAATACCTGGAAGCACAGGCAGGACATGACCAAATGCCTTTAAAATCCCACGTGCTGGAATGAGGCAGGAGTGAGGATTCATGGAGCCACGGAGGCGCCCGGACAAGCCCGGATGAGCCCCAGCCTCGAGCATTTCCCAGCCCCACTTTCCTCCCAGCTTGTTTTCCATGCTGCCAGCCCCGGGACATACAAGGTGGATCGTGTCTCCAAGTGACATTTCCGGTTGAGCCAGGGCTGCTGGCCCGGAGGAAGTGGGATGCAGGAATGTCTGGATGTGACACTGCTCACGTGAGGAGCCCTCACCGGTCATTGGTCATCGGTCACCAGGGACAGCGGCCCCAGGGCCTCGGCCACAGGTGGATCCTGCACGTTATCCCTATGACTCCTCCCAAAAAATCTGGGTCAAGCTCTCCTGGCAGGTGTTTGCTGCAGGAATGAACCATTCCCAAGGCTGGGATGCTGAGGGATGCCCCTTCCCCAACATTCCTCCTGTTCCTCCTCCTCCAAAGTTTCTTGGAGGCAGAAGCCTTAACGATCAGCCCATTCCCATGGGCAGGGACACCTTTCCCTATGCCAGGTTGCTCCAAACCCCATCCAAGCTGCCCTTGGATACTTCCAGGGGGATATTTTGAGGCTGCAGAGAGTTAGGCAAGAGCTGAGGGAGATTTGTTAGAGCCGGGAGATATTTTGCACGGAAAATCCCTTCCCAAGACCCTGCCTGGGCAGGGGGAGGATCTGCCCCGTCCTTCTCCTGCTCTCAGTGGTGGCTGAGCCATCTTGGCTTCCCAGGAGATGCCAGGTTGGACAGAGCTTGGAGCACCCTGGGATCGTGGGAGCTGTCCCTGCCCATGGCAGCAGGGTTGGAAATAAATGATCTTTAAGGTCCCTTCCAACCCAAAGCATTCCAGGATTCTGTGGATGGTCCCACAGCAGGTCAGACCAACTCATGGATCCCATTCCCAGGTTTCTGGTCCCCAGGCCTGGCTCTCTGTGACCTGTTTGTCTCTCCACCCTCAGTATAGGTGTGAGGAAAAGCTCTGAATCCTCTGGGATTTATACAAAACATTCCCTCAGCCCGAGCCTGCTCCAGGGATCAGTGGGAACAGCTTGGTCCTGGCACAGCTCAGGGCTCTCTGCACTCCTTCTTAGCTGCATTTTCCTGCAGGAGCCTTGGATATTCCCAATATTCCTCCTCAGCAGTACAGGAGAACTCTGAAAACTCCTTGCACATCCCGTGAAAGAAAAGAGCTGTGTGAGCCAGAGGGTAAAAGAGATGTTATTGGACAATGTACAATGAGGGATTTGGATGATAGAAGCCCCAGGCAGTTCAGTTTGTTTCTTTCTTCCTCTTTTCCCAGCTTTTCCAGCATTTTTTTCCAGCATGATTGGCTCTGAATGCACTCAGCTTCCTCCCCGCTCCAGTATGAGACCTCCACAGCTTTTGCTGCTCTCCTGCCATTCTCAGACTCTCCCTTTGCCACAGAATTCCACTTCTGGCTGCTGCTGTGACCCCACATCACCAGGAGGCTGCCAGGACCTGCAGAACGTGCTCCAGCCTGCACCTCATCCCTGCCCATCCCTGATCCCTGATCCCCGCCACGTGCGGGATCTGCGCAGCCGTGCCAGGGCCTGGCTCGGAGCCACATCCAGGTCCTGCCACTTGTGACTCAGCCCTGGCAGCAAAACTCTGGATATCACCCTTTAATTGTGCCTGGGGAGCAAACAGGGAAAAAAAAATAAATCCCCATTTCTGTGGCCCCGTGTTCACGTTTTGGGCTCGGCTCCAGGCACGCGAGCGCAGCGGTGTCACCGCCAGGACAGAACGAAGGCAGCTGCCACTCCCATCCTGTGCTTCACATCCTGTTTCCACCACAGGCTGCCCATTACGGAGCCCTTGGCCAAGCCAGCGTCACGTTGGGACAGCAAAGGCAGCAGGGGTGGCTGCTGGTGGCACCAGGGCCCGAGCGGTGCCATCCCCGCACGAGAGCCGAGCGGGGAAATGAACGTTAGAGACTGGCACAGCCTGATAAATGCTGGAAATATCCATGCAAAGACCTTTTTCCCTCCTGGGTTTCACTCCTGGGCACCATCAGGGATCAGAGGAAGTGGAAGAGGAGGGCACAGAGTTGGAAAAGTTGTGTTTGCTGCCTTGTCACCACAGCTGGGACAGAGGTGCAGCTCTGGTGACGTGTTGGCCCTTCGGGGCATCATTTCTGCTCTGGTGAACTCCTCAAAATCGACCTGGAGTTCCCAAAATCACCACAGAATCCCAGAATGTTTGAGCTGCACCTTAAAGACCATCTCATCCCACGCCCTCCACAGGCAGTTGGGCATTTCTAAATCCGTAGGGATTGGGAACAGCTTGATGGGATCTGCCCAGAAAGTCCCAAAAAATGGAAGCAGGAGGCGTCAGCAGAGCAGGAATATTTGGGATCTGGGGAAGGATCTGGGTACAGCCACACACGGTGGCCCCAGGCCAGGCCTGGGATGGGTTGTCCCTGACACTGGAATTCCTGGGTTCCTCTTCCCCATCTCCTGAAGATTCCCAGGTAAAATGGGTTTATCTGAGCCACCTGCACTGGGATTTAATGGCTTTCCCCAGAGCAGGCACCGATGCAACTGGTGACCAACTGGGCCCCACTGGTGTGGTCCCTGCAGGAGGTACAGGCTCATCCTCCTCCTTGAATGGGAAATTTAATGGAATAAACCCACAAATACATCTGATAAACACAGCAGGTTGGGACAGCTCTTTTCTCCTTTTTGAAAATTCCACAATTCTCTGCAAATCCCTAAAAAATGCCTGTGGGCAAATAAAGAGGAGAAGCTGGAGCAGGGAATGCACTGCCTGCCTTGGTTCCCACTGGAGGAACTTCAGGAGGGAAGAGGAAGCCTGCCCAGAGCTGGAGAAAGGAAGGATCCTTCAGAGTTCCTGGTGATTTCTCCATTTCAGTGACTTCTGGGAGTGGAAATGAGGAGCAAAATGCCCACGGAAAAATCCAGGAGAGGATTTAATGTGCACAGGTCGGGTTAAATAATTTGTTATTAAATAAAGGCTCTGCTTCTATTGCCTGTGTTGTGCACTGGGATTTGGATCAGCATCAAATCATGGAATATCCTGAGCTGGAAGGGACTCACAGGATCATTGATCCAAGCCCTGGCCCTGCACAATCCCCACCAATCCCAGCCTGGGCATCCCTGGCAGCGCTGTCCAAACGCTCCTGGAGCTCTGGCATGAACCACTTTGTTTCTCATCTACTTAATTTATTCAAAATGCCTTTTGTTCTGTCACAATCCTTTCTCCAGGTCAGGATTTGGATGGAAAGGCAGCTGGGCTGGCGGTAAAGAGAGGGATCTCCCTTTTTTGGAGGGAAAGCCAAAAACAGAAGGAGAACAGAGGGTGGATTTTGGGTGTCAGCCCTGCCCTGGGTAAATCCCAGGGGGTCCCTGAGTGGTGTCCATGCTGCTTTTCCTATTCCTGCACCACAGCTTTTGTACATTAAGGTGAAAAAATAAAAATCTGGGGAGGATTTGATGTTTTATCCCTCAGGGTCCGATCCAGCCCCGAGTCCCTGGGAATGGGGCTGATGGGGGGGGGGGGGGGGGGGGGGGGGGATGTTCCAGAGGTGGAATGAGAAGGAACTGCCTGCAGGTGCAGGGTTGCTGTGAGATTCTTGTTTGCACCCTTCTCCCAGCTCCCTTTGGCATTGTTGGGTGGGAAGCAGAAAATAAAGCCTTGAGAAAATCCTGCCAGGACAAAAAGTCCTGGAAGTCCCTAAACCTGCCTGGATAAAGAGCACAGGCTGGAGGTTCATGTGCACAACAGCTGCTGAATCAATGCTCCCCTGACAAACCCCTGCTGCCACTGGAGCTGCAGGTCACAAGGAAAAAGGAAATGGAGCTCAGGAGTTGGGAACAATGGGAGAGATCCTCCTGATAGGGCCCCTCGGGCTGGGGAGAGGGGGCAGCTCCTGGGGCTGCAGGCCAGGGATGGTGTTTGCAGGGAACCTGGAGAAGGATGAGCGTGGAAGTGGTAGGAGGGAGGCAGAGGAGCCAGAGCTGGTGGGGCTGTGCCAAAGGAGCATTCCCTGGACAAAAGCTTGGGATCAATCCCTGATCCTCAGGGTTAAATCACAGAATTCCAGGCTGGCCTGGGTTGGGAGAGAGCTTAAAGCCCATCCAGTGCCAGCCCTGCCATGGCAGGGACACCTCCCACTGTGCCAGGCTGCTCCAAGCCCCAATGTCCAGCCTGGCCTTGGGCACTGCCAGGGATCCAGGGGCAGCCCCAGCTGCTCTGGGCACCCTGTGCCAGGGCCTGCCCACCCTCCCAGGGAACAATTCCTGCCCAATCTCCCATCCAGCCCTGCCCTCTGGCACTGGGAAGCCATTCCCTGGCTCCTGGCCCTCCAGCCCTTGGGAATTGTCTCTCTCCAGCTTTCCTGCAGCTCCTTCAGGCCCTGCAAGGCCACACTGAGCTCAGCCCAAAGCTTCTCCTCTCCAGGCTGAACAATCCCAGCTCTCCCAGCCTTTCCTCCCAGCAGAGCTGCTCCATCCCTCTGCTCATCCTGGTGCCTCCTCTGGCCTCTTTCCAGCAGCCCCACGTCCTCCCTGTGCTGGTCCCAGGGCTGGGGCAGCTCTGCAGGTGGGCTCTCACCTGAGTGGGGCACAGGGGCACCATCCCAATCCATTTCCTGATTCCCCTGCTGGGGCTCAGCCCAGGGCATGGGGGGCTCTGGGCTGGGGCAGGTCCATCTCTCCCAGGGCTGCTCCACCTGCTCATCCCCAGCCTGGATTGATCCCAGGGGTTGCCCTGAGTCAAGTGCAGCACTTGGCCTTGTTAAACCTCATGAGATTCCCACGGGGCACTTCTGGAGCTTGTCCAGCTCCCTCTGGATGGTACCTGAGGGCAGCTCCTGCCCCGTTCCCAGTGACCTCCCGCAGCCTCCTGTGCCAGGGTTTGTGCTGCTCCCTGCAGCCATTGCTTGAGAAAGGCTCCATGGAGGTTCCACATGCCCAGCTGATGGCTCCAGCTGGATCAGGAGATTGGGGAGTGAGTTTGGGGCAGTGATAACAACGTGTAAAACCGAAACAGGATGCCAGAGAAATATTACATAAGATAACAGCAGTTATCAGCTGTAAAGAATGTTCTGCTCACTTCTGATTGCTCCTATCTTCTATTTTTATCAGTTTCCTCCTGCTTGTCTCTGAACAAGTTTCCAGGTTTAGCAGGTCTGACCCAGCCAGCTGCAAATAAAGATAGCACTGATAACTCCAAATGACACAGGGAAACTCGCTCCAGACTCACACAGCCTTGGACTGGGAAGGATTTTCCAGCTGGACTGTTAAATCCCAGGGGTTTGATCTCCTATCCCTGCAGCTCTGAGGATTTCTGCTGGTAAAATATAAAAATCCACCTGCTGCAGGTGCAAGTTCTCCACAAGATGGGAGATAAGAGCTTGGAGTTCTCCAGGATGGGGAGGACAAAGGATGAGCCCTCGGTTTGGGCACATCAGGCTACAGAGCTGCCTCAGATCAGCACAAACTTCCTTCCCTGGCTCTGGGCTGCCTGGATAGAAACACCTGGAGTTTTTCCTTGGATATATTTCCTTCAGTGTTGCACTCACCTTTTCTTCCAGCTGGAAGTGGCACCTGCCTGTCCCAAAGCTGAGCCTGCGCTGCTCTCACAGCTCTGTGTGAGTGGATTTATGGTGGGCAGATAGAGCCAGTTTTAGATTTGACAGAAGGATTGGATTCGAGATTGGGTTGGCCCAGGGATCCAGGGGCAGCCCCAGCTGCTCTGGGCACCCTGTGCCAGGGCCTGCCCACCCTGCCAGGGAACAATTCCTGCCCAATCTCCCATCCAGCCCTGCCCTCTGGCACTGGGAAGCCATTCCCTGGCTCCTGGCACTCCAGCCCTTGTCCCCAGTCCCTCTGCAGCTCTCCTGGAGCCCCTTTAGGCCCTGCAAGGGGCTCTGAGCTCTCCCTGGATCCTTCTCCTCTCCAGGTGAGCACCCCCAGCTCTCCCAGCCTGGCTCCAGAGCCCTTGGAGCATCTCCGTGGCTTCCTCTGGACTCATTCCCACATTTCCATGTATTTTCCAGGCCCACTGTCATTTCATGGAGCTGGAGGTGCCACAAAGCCCAGGCTGCCCTCAGCAGGTGCTGCACGGGGGGATGCTGTGCCCAGCTGGTGCCCAGAGGCTGCGCCGGCATCGCTGCTCCCAGCTCCGGAGCCAAACTCGCCCCAGGGGCTGCAAACCACGGGAGTCAACTCGAGGTGGGGAATTTGCTGCTGACATTTCGATATTTGTGCAGATCCCCGCACCTGCCTGGCCCTGGTTAATCGGCTGGAGAGAGGGGACGGCTGAGTGGGTGCCCGCTGGGGAGGATCTGCCCCCTTCCCTGAGCCTGTGGAACAGGTTGGGAGGAAAAAACAACATCTGAGGCCATGAGCAGTGCTGGAAATTTGCTTTATTGCTTTGTACAAGTGCAAAAACCAGGGGGGGGAAGAGAACTCCATGACTGAAAGGTGCAAAGCCACAGTGGGAATCCACACTGGGCACCGAGGGGTGACGGTGGCACAGCAAAGCTGAGTTATGAGACCTCTCCCCTTTTTTAATTTCAATAAATAAAAAGGCAGAGCTGCTGGAAGAAAAAAGTGGGATCCAATTAGTGCTGAGCATCAGCCTCCTCACAAATAAACCCCCTGGAGCTATGAGAATGAAATGATCCCAAATCCCTGAAACACCAGGGCTGGGGGGAGAGCTGCAGGAGGGAGCCCTTGGGACAAGCTTCATTCAAAGGGTTTCATGTCATTGAAGGTTTTAATGTCATTAAATGTTTTCATGTCCTTAAATTAATTAAAGGGTTTAATGTCATTACAGGCAATTTTTGGTGCAAGTTTCAGCAAAGTCCAGGGCCTGGCTCTGCAGCTCCTCTCCCAAGGCGAGTCCTAAACAGTGAGATCCCAAAAGAGCAGCGCCCAAGCTGAGAAATCAACATTTTTCCAAAGCTGGCCTTGGGTTTCCATTCCTCCAGAGGAAAAAGGGACTGGGATAATTAAGCTGCTGGAGATTTTCCAAGCTGCTCCAGACACCGAAAACGTGGATCTTGTCCTCAGCTTGGTGGTAGGCACTGTATAAATATCTTCCAAAAAATAGCAGCCCTGCGTTTTGCAGTGTCCTGAGTGCTCTGGGAACACAGGCACGGCCGGAATGGTACTTGGATGAAGGTGCAGTGCTAAAGAAGTGCCGGGAAAAGGGCTCTGCTGGGACTGCTTCCCCATCCAAGCTCTCTGCCCTCGCCTTGCCTTGGAAGCAGCTGCTCTGCTCTTCCTTCCAGCCTTTCCCACTTCTCTTTCCTCTCCAGCAGCTAAAAATGGGATTTGTATCTGCAGAGCAGCAATAAAATCCCCACTCCTGCGCAGACTGTTGCTTCCTTCATCCCAAACCAGCTCCAAGCCAGCAGAGTTGTTATTTTAAGGAACACAATGTCCAGGGGAGATGGATTTCTCCTGTTGACAGGCTGGTGATGGTTGGTGCCACAGCAGCTGAATTTGGCTGCCCTGTCCCTCCAGACCTGGCCTAAGGGAGGAGGGAAAAGGAGGGAAGGGCAGGAAAACCTTGCTGGCATGGATTTTGTGTTGGGTCCTGGGATGGATACCAGGGAGCTGCAGGAGCTGCTCATGGAATCTGAGTTAAGCACAGACATCCCCCGCGTGCGACTGAACAGCAGAAATTATGGAATTGCTCTTCCCAGAGTGGAAATTCCCTTCCCAACCATGGGCTGGCACTCAGGCCTCGTGCAATAATTAACTGGGATTGAAATCTGGGAATGTCACCCACTTCCATGGCACAGACCCCGTGGGCTGCTCAATCTTTGCACATGGATTTTGCTGCCCGGATGGAGCCCCATCCATGGGAAGGAAATGAGGAGTAGCCAGCAAGACCAGACTGGGAAAGCTGCTAGGAATCAGAATCATGGAATCATTGAGGTTGGAAAAGCTCCCCAAGACCTCTGAGTCCAACCCTTGACCCAACATTAACCCACCACCCAGCAGTCACTGAAGTTTCCCTCCCTCTGCGTTTTTCCACGGAAATATTTTTCAGGAAAAAAAACGGGAAATTTTTCCTATTATCTTATCCCTAAGAGGGGCATGATTCTGAAGGAAATAGTTTAGCACAGCATTGTACGATTTCTAAAATCATCATTCTAGGCTGGACAAAAATGCAAATGAAATCTTCCAGCTGCTTTTCCCCCAGAGGATCTGGTCTTTCTTGAAAATGATTGTCTAAGCCATGCTTGGCAATTAACACCTCTGCCCTGTGTTTGGTTCTAATTAGGCCCTAATTAGGTTCTAATTTCACACCGGCAACACCAAGATTTGCCTCTTTAGAGAATCAGAGAATCACAGAATGGTTTGGGTTGGAAGGCAGATCAAATTCATCCCATCCCACCCCTGCCATGGCAGGGACACCTCCCACTGTCCCAGGCTGCTCCAAGCCCCAATGTCCAGCCTGGCCTTGGGCACTGCCAGGGATCCAGGGGCAGCCCCAGCTGCTCTGGGCACCCTGTGCCAGGGCCTGCCCACCCTCCCAGGGCAGGATTTTTTCCCAAAATCCCACCTATCCCTGCCCTCCTCCAGACTGAGGCCCTGTCTCAGTAGGTGAAGCTGATGAGTCCATGATATTCCGTGTGTATCCCGCTGTTGGCCTCACAGTGATTCCAAGAAGATGCCGGTGCCGGGCGCTGGGGCAGCACTGGGATATCCCAGATCCATCAGCTTCACCATCGCTGCTTCTTCAGCCTGGCCCAGGCCTGTGGCTCTGCAGAAGGGCCAGCAGCTCCCCGGCCCACAGCAGGCATCGCTCACATCGTCCCCGTGCCACGCACAACCCTTTTCCCCCTTTCCCTAGGAAGATTTCTCCTCAGGGATCTTTGTGCCCGGCTGCTCCACGGCCAGCTGGTTCTCCAGGACACAGCAGAGCTTGTAATTCTCGATGACCTTGGCCTGGAAGTACTCCCTGTCCCTCTGGTGCCAGGCGTCGGTGGCGATGTAGGTGTTGTAGGGGTCGCAGGGCCCCTCGAGGCGCCGCGCCCGCAGGTTGGTCACCATCACCCCCACGGTGAAGAAGCCGAACAGCCCCACCATCAGCAGCACGTAGATGATCTCCAGGTTGTTGCTGGCGCTCCTCACCTGCGAAGGAGCCGAGCTGTTGGTCTGCTCCAGGTAGTCCTGGAGCAGTTTGGACAGGAGCAGGTTCAGCGCCGTGTTGTTCGACAGCACCAACATTTTGATTTCCTGTCCTTGGCACCTCTTCCCTCCTTTGGCTGGAAAAGGATAAAAATCAGGGGATGGCATCAGAAAAAGATGGGATTTCCTCTGTCTCCCTTTCCTGGTTCCCCTCCTCAGTGAGGGATTTACCTCAGAGCCTGGATGGACCTGGAGAGCCCCTCTCAGCTCCCGTTTGCAACCCAGCAAGGGCCGAGTCCATCCCAACCAACACCTTCAAAGCACCCTCGGACTTTGCAGACTCTGTCACAGTGTGGAGCTGTCACAGACCTCACCCCGACCTCCCTGCTGGTATTTAAAGTCCAGGACTCCCCCAGAGCCCCCCAGGCATGAGGGGCTTCTGATCTCTGCTCCCAGAGAGGGCCAGGGACAGCAGCCAGGGAGCGGCTGGAGCTGGGCCAGGGCAGGGTTAGGTTGGATTTTAGGGAAAGGTTCTTCCCCCAGAGGCTGCTGGGCACTGCCCAGGCTCCCCAGGGAATGGGCACAGCCCCGAGGCTGCCAGAGCTCCAGAAGCAGGAAATGGTGACACCCAGAAGCAGCTGAAAGCCCAAAGCCTCCCAGGCACAGCCTCTGCTCTGGCAGTCTCACACAAGAAGCTGAAGGGTCCTTTTCCCTTTCCAGTGGCACCTGTAAATCACTTAAGAAGAGGAATCCTGTCAGCACTGCATTCCCAAATCCTCAGCAGCCAGGTGACATCAAATCATAAAATCACAGAATCATTTGGGGTTGGGAAGGACCTCAAAGCCCACCCAGTGCCAGCCCTGCCATGGCAGGGACACCTCCCACTGTCCCAGGCTGCTCCAAGCCCCAGTGTCCAGCCTGGCCTTGGGCACTGCCAGGGATCCAGGGGCAGCCCCAGCTGCTCTGGGCACCCTGTGCCAGGGCCTGCCCACCCTGCCAGGGAACAATTCCTGCCCAATCTCCCATCCAGCCCTGCCCTCTGGCACTGGGAAGCCATTCCCTGTGTCCTGGCCCTCCTGCCCTTGGAAACTGTCTCTCCCGTTTTCTTGCAGCTCCATCCAAGGCCAGGCTGGACATTGGGGCTTGGAGCAGCCTGGGACAGTGGGAGGTGTCCCTGCCCATGGCAGGGGTGGCACTGGATGGGCTTTGAGATCCCTCCAACCCAAGCCATTCTGGGATTCTCTGATTTTATGACCTGTCCCTGATCTCTTCAACATCCAAATCCCCACAGCCATGGGGTGCCAGAGCTGCAAAAGCCATTCCAGGAGCCACTTCCCGGAGCTGCTGAGTCTGATCCTGGCTGGGTGTGGAGAGAGGCCAAGCTGAGCCTCTGGAGACCTCTGGTGCCTGTTTGGGTGCTGAGGCCATTGGGAATGTCCCAGCAGAGCCACAGGTTGACTTTGGGCTCCAAACACAGGGAACTGCAGCTAGATCTGGCTGCACATGGAGAATGGCAGGGCTGACTGACACCCAGCTGCTTCCCAACAAAGGCAGAGCACAACAGCTCTGTCTGCTCCAAAGGAGCCTGGAGCCTGTTCCCAGAGCCCGGAGCCTGCTCCCAGTGGAGGGCACCCAGCCCAGTGGGCACCTCCAGCTGCAGCCCGGCCCTTCCTGCCCTGTCTGAGCTGGGCTTATCTCCAGCAGCTCAGCTGCAGAGGAGCAGGTGCTGCCAGAGGCTGCTGGTGCCACCAGGGTTTAAAAGGGAAGAGGAAATTTTGTCCTGGAATGCACCTCGAAGTTGTGACACTCAGCTTTGGAGCTCAGTGGGAATTTTGTCCTCGAGCATTTGGGTGCTAGAGAGAGGCCAGAGGAGGCACCAGGATGAGCAGAGGGATGGAGCAGCTCTGCTGGGAGGAAAGGCTGCGAGAGCTGGGATTGTTCAGCCTGGAGAGGAGAAGCTTTGGGCTGAGCTCAGTGTGGCCTTGCAGGGCCTGAAGGAGCTGCAGGAAAGCTGGAGAGAGACAATTCCCAAGGGCTGGAGGGCCAGGAGCCAGGGAATGGCTTCCCAGTGCCAGAGGGCAGGGCTGGATGGGAGATTGGGCAGGAATTGTTCCCTGGCAGGGTGGGCAGGCCCTGGCACAGGGTGCCCAGAGCAGCTGGGGCTGCCCCTGGATCCCTGGCAGTGCCCAAGGCCAGGCTGGACATTGGGGCTGGGAGCAGCCTGGCACAGTGGAAGGTGTCCCTGCCGTGGTTTGTGTTGGAATGGGATGAACTTTAAGGTCCCTCCCAACCCAAACCATTCCATGAAAACTGATTCTTGGCTGCCTCTATTTCTCTCCCCTGCTGAGGTTTAAATGTGACATTTATCCCACAAGGAGAGGTGGATGTGAGCTGACAGATTTTAACACCATTTTCTCAGCTCTCCCAAACCAAAGCACCTCTGTTTTAATTCCCACCGAGCAAACATCTCCAACCCGCTCTCCTGTTGCTGCCAAAAGCATCAGCAACCAGCCCCAGGAACCCAGGCAGCCTGGAGGAACACTCACCTTCAGAAAACACAGCTCTATCACAACTTCTTGTGGTGTGATGACACAGGAATAAAGCCTGTGCTACTCTCAGAGCAAAAACCAGCACAGCACACCACGCACCTCCCAAAATTTCTGCCTTCCAAATGTTCTGGTGCTTCTCCACCACCACAAAGGATCCACTGACCTCCCTGGCTGGTTTCCCTGCCATTCCTTCAGGGATGAGTAGGTCGGACACCGTTCTTCATTGCACAAGGCAGCCCCATTTCCTCGCTCCAGCTCCCGGGAGTTTTGCAACCGAGCGGCATCCAGGGCACTGCTCTGAGCTGGGACAGCTGCACATCCCAGGGGGGGATCTGCAGCTCTGGGATCTGCAAACACCTCCTGTGGCCCCCAAAACACCTCCTGCAGCCCCCACATGTCTGGGGCAGATCTGCAGCCTCTCCCTACCTGTCCAGGCCGTCCTTCAGTGCTCACCTGGGCGACACCTCAGCTCCTGGGGTGGCTTTAAAAAGCAGCCCCTGTGCAGTGGGGGACACCGAATTCTCCCCAAACTCCTCACTTTTCTTAGATCAAAAGCCAGGAATTCAATTTTCTTGCGCACTGTATGTACATCCCACTGTTCTGCAGCAGAAAACGCAGCAATCCTCCCTACAAAACATCCAGCCGGGTTTATCCCCCGGGATGCAGCTGCCTTGGGATTGCTCCCAGCCCGAAGGAGCAAACACTGGCACGGCTGGAAGAGCAAACAAACCCTGGCAGCAGAGCTCCTGCTCCTCCATCAGTTCAGCTCTGCTGAGCTCCCAGGCTCCTGGAGCTTCCCAGTTTTCCGCCACCCCCGCTCTCATCCCGGAGCGCCCGCACAGACCTGGCGGGTGCAGGGCTGCAGCCCCTCCTGGGGAAGGAGAAGTGGGAAGATGCCAGCTCTGGAAAAGCCCCTGGATGGTGGGTGTGAGGGGCTGAGCGGCTGCTGCTGCTGCGGGGAGCAGCCCGGCTGTCAGTGGCCCGTCCCGGCTCGGCGCAGGAGGTGAGAGCGAACAGGGAAACTCCCGGGCACGGCAGGGAGGGAGGGAGGGAGGGCAGAGCCCCGGGGCCGCCAGGGCCGGGCCCGCTGCAGGTGCCCAGGTGGGAGGTGCTGAGGGGGCACCGCAGCTCCCGGCACGGGAAACGTGGAGCCAGAGGCAGAGCAGCACAGGAGAGAGGGAATCATGGAATATCCTGAGTGGGAAGGGACCCACAGGGATCACCCAGTCCCACCCCTGGCCCTGCACAGACCCCCCACCAATCCCAGCCTGGGCATCCCTGGCAGCGCTGTCCAAACGCTCCTGGAGCTCTGGCAGCCTCGGGGCCGTGCCCATTCCCTGGGGAGCCTGGGCAGTGCCCAGCAGCCTCTGGGGGAAGAACCTTTCCCTAAAATCCAACCTAACCCTGCCCTGGCCCAGCTCCAGCCGCTCCCTGGCTGCTGCAGCCCCCGGGGAGCTCTGGGCTCAGGCTCTCTGCTCCAGGAAGGTGCCCGGTGTTGGGACATTCCCAGTGACGCTGCCCTGGCCCCCTGACACTCCCCGAGGTCCATCCTTCAGGGACATTTTTGGGGTGTGAGGAGGAAGGAGAGGTCATTCCAGGGCTCCTCTCAAACACATCCTCACAGGGAGCACTGGCTCACTCCTCCCCACCCCTAAACATTAAAAACCCCACCCAAAATCTCACCCCTATTTTCCACATGACGAAGAAGTGTCTGTGGTCACCACTGAGCCAGAGGGGGATTCATCAATGCCCACCTGGAGACTACAAAATTAATTTATCAGCTTTGAAAGACGCATTTAAACTCCTTCAGACGGTGCTGCTGATGTGGGATAACATCCCCTCAGCATTCCTGGGGCCGTGGCACATCCCTCCTGTGGGACAACATCCCTCCTGTGGGACAACATCCCCTCAGCATTCCTGGGGCCGTGGCACATCCCTCCTGTGGGACAACATCCCTCCTGTGGGACAACATCCCCTCAGCATTCCTGGGGCTGTGGCACATCCCTCCTGTGGCCCTTGACAGGGACAGTGACCTCCAGACTCTCATCAGCTGCAATAGGCAGGGGCAGGGATGAGAACAGGAACTGGGATGGGGTGGGGTGGAATGGGGTGGGGTGGAATGGGATGGGGTGGGATCCATGGGATGGGGTGGGATGGCCCCTCCTTGCCTGACACTCTTTACCAGCTGCTGTTGCCTGGGCAGCAGCTGGAGAGAGGAATTGAGGTGGTGATGGAGGGATTTAAACACACGGATGAAACCAATAGCTCAGCATTTTCTTGCTGCACACTTTTCCAGAGCTTTATTCCATTTTCCCTCAGGGTGGGGATGCAGCCCCTGTTTTCCTTGCCTGAGCCATTGCTGCATCCAAATGAAGGAGCAGGTTGTGGGATTAATTTCCTAGACTGGCCCAAATCCCTGGTAAAACCTGGCTTTCTTCTGGCCCAGCCCCTGCTTGCTCGGTATCTCCCCTCCACGGCAGCCAAATTCAGTTTTCCTTTGCCCCTGGGAAGCCTTGAGCAGGATCTGATCCTTCTTGTTTGTCAAATTCCCCTTTGAGATCTTTTAGGTGCATTTTAAAGCCTGGCACGAGCGTTGGTGGGGGAAGAGGGAGAAGCTGAAGGGGTGGCCGAGGCTCCAGGAGGAGTCACGGGGGGAGCTGATTCCCTTCCCCACACCAGTGACACCAGTTTGAGGCCAAGCACGGCCACCAAAACCCTGGAACATGAAGAAATGTTGTGCCCCAGGGTGTGAACTCACCCAGATCACAGAGGGGTGTCCCAGAGTTTAACCCAGCACTGCAGCAAAAAAGCTGCTGGAAGGATGGGCTGGGGCTAATTAGGGAAACTGCACTGCGGGATAAATCAATTTGGTGAAATAAATGGGCTAAATCAACAGTGCAGAAAGCTCAGAAATGGGGTTAGGGCAGCAAATGCTCCCTCAAGGGTGGCTTCAGTGTGTTGGATCCAGGAGAGATCCAGACTGGGATGAGAGAGGAGGAGGAGGAGGAGGAGGAGGAGGAGGAGGAGGAGGAAAAGGAGGAGGGTGTGGGTGGTCAGTGACAGCAGAGAGTGACCAGTCAGGCCCTGCTTCCTCCTCGTAGGGGAAATCTCGGACAAAATCAGATCCTGTCACTTCCTGGCCCAGCTGCCCTCTTCCCTAAATACCTGGGAAGGAGGTGTGGGAGAGGAGCATCGCTTTGGGGTGGGAGAGGTGGCTGTGCCCTGCTGTGCTGGGGGGCAGGGGTGGGGAGGGGGCTCTTGGGCCATGGGGCAGTCTGGGCACCCAAGGAGGGCACGTGGAGCCAGGGCTTGGCACCAGTGGCCCCATTCCTTGTCCCCTTCTCCCAGGGCAGGGCCCCCGTGTCCCCCCAGCCAGGTGTGGTGTCACCCTGGCACCCCAAAGGGAGCAGGGAGGTCATCAAGCTGCTGAGGGGGGCAAAGGGCTCTGGAAGGGAGGGAACCCCTTCTGTGGGGACCAGGGGCCTCTGCTGTGCCCTGCTGGAATCCCACCTGCACTGCTGGGTCCAGCCTTGGAATTCTCAGCACAGGAAGGGCCTGGAGCTGCTGGAGAGAGGCCAGAGGAGCCACAGAGCTGCTCCAGGGCTGGAGCCCCTCTGCTCTGGAGCCAGGCTGGGAGAGCTGGGGGTGCTCACCTGGAGCAGAGAGGGATCCAGGGAGAGCTCAGAGCCCCTTGCAGGGCCTAAAGGGGCTCCAGGAGAGCTGCAGAGGGACTGGGGACAAGGCATGGAGGGCCAGGAGCCAGGGAATGGCTTCCCAGTGCCAGAGGGCAGGGCTGGATGGGAGATTGGGCAGGAATTGTTCCCTGGGAGGGTGGGCAGGCCCTGGCACAGGGTGCCCAGAGCAGCTGGGGCTGCCCCTGGATCCCTGGCAGTGCCCAAGGCCAGGCTGGACATTGGGGCTTGGAGCAGCCTGGGACAGTGGGAGGTGTCCCTGCCATGGAATGGGATGATCTTTGAGGTCTCTCCCAAACCAGGCCATTTTATGATTAATTTTATGAGATCTCAGAGTCTGTGTGGGCCCCACTCCACTCCCAGTCCCACCGGGGGGGTTCCAGGGAAGGTCTTCTCTCCATTAGAGCAGATCCATTGTTCCAGAAGCATCTCTGTAACTTCTATTTGACTTTGGGGGAACTTGAGAGCACCTGTGACAGGGAGATTATTATTTAATATGTTTTTAAAGAGCTCCAGCTCTTTCTCATAGGAATTCTCTTTGCCCTCCCAGATCTGTCAGTAGCCACAGATTTCATTTTCCCCAGTTCAGTGATGACCTGTGGAGTGATGGGATCCCTCAGGAAGTTTTCTCTGGAAGGTGACAAAGGACATTTCACAGCACAGGCCCTTGCAGATCCCTTTAAACTGTAGTCCTGGAAGCCTTTTGGTTTTAAATTGGCCCCATTTTTGTTTTGAGGAAAGAAATACTGAAATAAGGCTGGGGAGCAGAAAATACACTTTATTCTTTCACTGAATTTTCCCTTTTCCTTGGAAAAGCTGCTGCTGCTGCTGTGGCCCATGTACAGGAACAGATGAGGTCTAACATGTTTCTGTCCAGATCTTTATCTGTGGCATGGTAACCCTTCAAAATCAGGGAGAAGGACCAGAGCTGTACAAACTCTCTCTTGCAGAGTTCTCTGGGCTCCTGAGCAAGAGAGAGGGAGAAATAATGCAGAATTCATTCAATAATCTGGAAGTAATTTGGTGCCCTCTGGCCCCACAGCTCCTGGCAGGCCCCAGGCTGTGGCTCTGCTTCCTCTGGCTGAGCCAAGGGGACAGGAGGTGACTGGGCCCTCTCCAGCTCCATCCCCCATCCCAAGGATGTCCCCCCATCAAAGAGTTCTATTGCCAAAGAGCTTGGCCAGTCCCTTTGGAATGGGAACTCCAGCCCAAACCCTGTAGAAATAATTTTGGATTGAGGTTTTCCAAGTCCCCCTACAAAGGATGGGCTTCCAGGAAAACCCTGGCCAAGAGGGGCATGTGAATTCACCTGCTGATATCCCAGCAGTAATACAATCCCAAAGGCCCAAAAACAAGGGTTTGGGGCACCTGGTCCCCCCCATTTGCACAACCTCTGCCAGGATCCAAAACTTCCCTTGGCGAGGCCACAGCCCAGGGATGCAGCAAAGGCTCTGGAGCTCTGGGGATTTGCTCCAGCTGGGAAAACTTCGCAGTCTGTGCCTGAAATGCAATTTAGGCTGAAGGAAAACCCCACGTTAAATTAAAAATGTGCTGGCAGCTGCAGCTTTGGAAGAGGCTGGATGGGGAGGATTCTGAGCCCCAGAACGAGGTTAAATGGAATTCCCTTCCTGCAGAGGAATTCTGAGCCCTCAGCAGAGGCACAGGGGCTAGAGAGTTTATTCTGGTGAGGACAGTTCAGAGGGGTCATCCCTGATCACCACTCACGGCCTTAATGACCAGACAGAGGAAATTCGGATTAGTGCTGACCAAAGCTGGAGTTTATTGTTCCCAGGTGTCCCGGGAGGGTTCCTACCCTGAGCTACAAACTCATCTGCACTCCTGACTGAGGCCCTGGCCCAGGGTGCCCAGAGCAGCTGGGGCTGCCCCTGGATCCCTGGCAGTGCCCAAGGCCAGGCTGGACATTGGGGCTTGGAGCAGCCTGGGACAGTGGGAGGTGTCCCTGCCATGGCAGGGGTGGCACTGGATGGGCTTTGAGGTCCCTTCAACCTAAACCAGTCTGGGACTCTGTGATCCCTGAGAGGAAGTTGGGGTTATCAGCTCCCACAGGCCGGACAGAATCTCTGGGAGGATTTAGGCAGAGGGAGGAAGGTGAGACTCTGGATCAAACTCAAACAAACTCTTCCCAGGAGCACACAGAATCATGGAATGGTTTGGGTTGGGAGGGACCTCAAAGCCCACCCAGTGCCACCCCTGCCATGGCAGGGACACCTTCCACTGTCCCAGGCTGCTCCAAGCCCCAATGTCCAGCCTGGCCTTGGATCACCACATCACTGGAGGTTGGTTCATCCTCCCAATATTTAAGGTATTGAAAACCTGACCTGTTTGTGCTCATCTCCTTTGGCAGAGGGTTCCCTCAGCAAAAATATCATTGAAACTTTGGCTTTTCCTCCACTGACTCCAACCACCTCAGAGGGCATTTTATACCCCCATTTTTATCAGCAGATCCCAGAATCCCATGATTTAGGCTGGAAAAGCCCTCCCAGCCCAGCCAGGCCCAGCTGTGCCCGATGCCCACCTTGTCCCCAGCCCAGAGCACTGAGTGCCACCTCCAGCCCTTCCTGGGACACCTCCAGGGATGGGCACTCCAAACCTCCCTGGGCAGCTCTTCCCAAGGCCTGACCTCCCTCTCCAGGGAGAAAGATCTCCCAGTACATTGAGAAGCAGAGATGTTTTATGCTCAGAAACCAATATTTGTGGTGTCTTTGTCAGGAGAATGAAAGATCAAAGATGCCCCAATGGTGCAGGAAAAAGGATCTGTCCAAACATCCTCTCCAAGCTCCCAGGAATTTGCACCAAATTCCTGGGGAATGTCAGGGAATGAGGGTCCTCCATGCACAAGGAAGGACCTCAAAAATACCCCCAATTCAGGAAAAGAGCCAAATCACAGGGGCAGGGAACCTTCTGTCCTGAGAAGCACAACTGAAAAAGGTTTTTCTGTTAATTGAGCTGAAATAATTGAAGCTTTCTGCCCACACCACCCCCGGCTTCCTGAGCCTGCCCAGCACATGAACCCCAGCCTTGCCTCCCTTATCAAGGAAGTTTTTCAGAGGCAGCAGCAGCCCTGAGTAATTTCTTTATCTCATTTCCTCCTCTTTACCAGTGCCTGTGCTATGGTGTGAGGCCCAGATAAGCTTTTCTCTCCAGGCAGCCCCGCATGTCTTCCTGATGGGGTGGTTTTACCCTGAGCAGGCTCCAGATGGGAGCAGCACGAGCTTATTCCAACCCTTCCCAAACCTCTGGAGCCTCTGTTCCTGCTCCACTGATTCCCAGTGGAGTGAGAGGGCCAGGAGTGCCCCTGGATGTGCAGCTACACCCCTGCAGCCTTCGCTGGAGAACTGGTGTGGATTTGCCATCCTGAGCTTCTCATCCCAGTTTTCCATGGATTTAACCATGGTAGCGGGAGCAAATTTATTCCACGCTTAAAGTCCAACCTCATTCATGGCCTTCAGGCAGAGCCAGAACTTTTGGACTTGCTCCCAAAATACCTTCCTGAGCAGCAGCAGAGGAGCCAGGTCATGGAATCATGGGATGGTTTGGGTTGGGAGGGACCTTAAAGATCATCCAGTTCCATGGGTAGGGATTTCCACTATCCTGGGTTGTTCCAGCCTGGCACTGGACATTTCCAGGGATCCAGGGGCAGCCACAGTTTCTCCTGCACTAGTGGAAGGTGTCCCTGTCCATGGCAGGGGTGGCACTGGATGAGCTTTAGGGTCCCTCCCATCCCAGTCCACTCGGGGATTCCATGGGCATTTCCTGGTTAGCACACGGGGTTAATGCAGCGTTGATGTTCCTTCTCTGCTCAGCTGAGCATATGCAAATCCAATCAGCACTGAAATCCTTACCTGGGAGCAGCACCTGGCTGAGGAGGAGAACACCAAGTCCCTTCTTCCAGGCAAATCCTTCTCTTCCTTCTCCCGGTTGGCACCATGCGCTCACTGGATGTTGCTGTGACCCAGCCCACGGCTGGGCTGGGGGAGTTGAATGCCAATCAGTTCAGGGCTCTCCCTTGGGTGGATTTCCCCACCCAGGACAGTGACTATGAGGGAGGGTCGATGGGTGGCACAGAAGCCTAAGCCACGTCCCCCTGGGCAGTACCCGGCTCCAAACCGCCTCGCCCTGTTCGAGAGAGTTCTCTGTTATTCTGTGGTTCATTGGCTCCCTGTTGTATCTCCCGGTTCCCCCACTGGTTCTTGTTGAATTGTATCCTCCCCCTGGCTGGTATCGCATTGGTTTCCTTCCCTTTCCCCGCCGGTTTCCAGCCCCTATAAAACGGAAAGAGAAAGCCCCTCGGTGCCTTTTTCTGGCTGCTGGACCCTCTGACAATGAACCTGTTGGAACCCAGACCACCGGCCCCTCTCCTTTCCTTTGCCTCCGGATTAACACGAGCCCAGACCATCGGCCCTGAGGTGCCTCCTCCATGGAGGAACCAGCACCCACGCCCAGCCAGCGCCCTTCTGCCGCCCAGGTCGGTCCTGAAGGACGTCGCAGCAGTAACGCTGCGTCCCCTCTGACTGAGGGCAAGCCAGAGCTCGTACCAGCGAGCCTGGGACAGCGGTAGGTTGGCGCCCAATGTGGGGCTCATGCACGTGGGTTTCCGTGACGTCCTTGCTGTCGGTGGACAGCGAGAGTAAACGGCGTTGGAGCCGCCAACGCCTCTCGCCATGGCACCCTCTGTTTCAAAAGGAGTGCGCCGAGAGAAGGCTGCCAACTCCTGATCCTGGAGAACAGCCTGTCCCGGAGGACCGCACCCGTGCTTTTAGGTTCCAGGACTGGACGTCTGTGACTCTAAATTTGTGTTGGTTTGTGCTGAACTGAAATTTGTGTGAGTATCCCCGGTCCCTGAGAATTTTTGTTTCGTTTTCCTTTTGCAGGTGGTGGGTGGAAACAGGGTCGAGAGAGCAATGGGCTCAAAACTCTCTCAGCCTCAAAGAGAGGTATGCATCCAAGTTGTGGAGTCCCTTGAAGTTGGTGGGTTTAAATTTTCAAAGGGGTTGTTAAAACAGTTTGCCTGCTGGCTTGTCTTTTACTTTCCTGAGGCATCCCCTGCGAATTTAAAATCGCCTGCTTTCTGGCAGGCTGTAGGTGATAATACCGCTGATTTGAAGCGAAGAGGGAACACCTCTGGAGAAAAGTTTTAGGCCTTTGGGACTTGCAAAAAATGAACCAGAAAGTAAAAGAAAAGCCCAAAGTTCTCCCCAGTTTTCCCCGTATTCCTCATTCCTCTTCCCACTTCCCCTTCATTGGAAAAACCAAGAGGTGTAACATGCCCAGAGGCACAGGGCTGCTACCTTCTCCCTGACCCCTCTCAGTCTTCTCAACTACCCTGTCGAGATAGCCCTGGCCAGGCTGCTTTGACCTCTACCCAAACCCAGTATCCTTTGCCCTCTTCCCCAGTTGTAAGTCTAGAAAATTGTTCAAAGTGCCGTTCGCCATTATCCCCCCCCATCCCACATGGCCACAAAATGGCGGAGACCGCATGGCACGCTCCGCCTTTTCACCTCCTCCTTCCCACAGTCCCTTTCCCCCTCCTCCTCCTGACCCTTTCCTGTCTCCACCCCCTGATGTGACTGTTTTGAGCTCCTCCCACATGTCGGGTACCGCCCCCTGCATCAGGAATCCCCGCCCTTCCTGTGACCGCTCCTCCTTGTCCTCAGTTCCCTCCCACTGTGAGGGACCTTCCAGTTCCCACACTCCCGGTCCCCACACGGTAGAAATCAGAACCGATGCCTCTTGAAATCGGGTCTGGGAGTCCCCTCCTACCCCTCCTACCCCTTCGCTGCTCCTGTTACCCATGACAGAGCAGGCAATAACCCCACATGGAAACATTTTGACCCCTCAGGCCTCAAAGAGCTTTGCAAAGCCCAGAAGGAGTTCGGGAGGGAGAGTCAGTATTTCAAGAACCTCCTGCGGGTAACTCTCACCACTACAGTGATAGTCCCGCATGACCTCAAAAGCATTTTCTCCTGCTTGCTTTCCCCATCTGAATTCCAAATGTGGGAAGAGGGTTGGAGAAAGCAACTGAGAGAGGTCCTTCCGATCCTACTGCAGGATCCAAAGAATGCAGGGGTTTCCACGGATCACCTTACCGGTGAGGGGTTATTAGCCAAGCCACAGAACCAGGCTCAAAATACACCAGAGCCGGTCCTGAATGCTGTGAAACAAGCAGCTGAGCAAGTGTTCTTAATGATGCCTCCTAAATTGGCACCTCAACTGAATTATACAGAGATTCAGCAACTGCAAAATGAGCCATTTATTGATTTTGTGGATAAACTGAGGCTCATGGTGGAGAAACAAGTGGAAGACCCTAAAACAAAGGAACATATTATAACTCAAATTGCAAAAGCTAATGCTAATGAACCCTGTAAAAGAGTGATTTTAAATCTTCCATTTGACCCTCCACCGACCCTAAACCAGATGATTCATGCTTGCACGACATTGGTGCCAATTCATCAGCCAAATTTAAAAACAAGGGGGAATGTAGTAGGAACTGCTAGTGCCACTGAAGCAACAGCACCCCAGGACAAAAAGAATTCTAATTGAGTCTGTCACAGGTGTGGTAAAACAGGGCATTTAGCCTGGAATTGCAGAGCCCTGGCTCCACACTCACCCACAGGCCAATCCATTGTAGAAAGGAGACATCAGACACTGAAAAAACTGTTGGAACAACAAAGAGGCGGCAGTGAAATCGCCGCCCCCATCCTAAGACTCTCTAAAGCGTTGTTCACTTTAAACTTTTTAAACTGTTCTTATGAGGAACCCAACCCTCCTATCATGAGACACTTCACAAACTCTGGCAAACATAAACTAACTGAGAGACCTGAGGTCCTCATAAAAGATCCTGACACATTATAAATACATGGTCCATGCCCCCTGGTCACCTGGGGTAGAGGCTATGGGTGTGTTTCCACCCCAGAGGGTCCAAAATGGATCCCTGGGAAGTGGATCAAGCCTTTTTTGAAACCACCAACAGATACCAAACAGAATAAAGAAGCTGCCACAGCCTGGAAGAGGAGAAAAACCAGACCACCTGAAAAAAAGACTCCTCTTCCAGGCCTGAAAGACAAACCCTCCCCTTCCCAGTCCCCCTAATGTGTTTCCCTTCCCAAAATGATCCCTCATTTTATTTTGAAAGAGGGGGAGTCCACAGGAGCCATCATTATTTAAGTTAATTGTATTTGTGTTGTACTTTTCCTAAAGCTACCACCCTTGACTGCGTGATGACCTCCTACCTGCTGCTGTCCCACCTGCTGCTGCAGCTCCTCCTGTGCCACCACCAACGAGGCGAGGCAAGGATCATACCGCAGCCACAAAACAACGTGTGGGTATCGCTGGCCCAAGCCCTCAACCAGACAGGGATATGCTTGGGCACAGGCAGGGTGAAGGACCCGATGTCTTCCTGCCTTGTTGGTATTCCCTTGCACGCTGAGGAGTTTGTTCATGACACCCACAGCCTCCAGCCCCACCGCTGGGACCGGTGGATGTGGAAACTTCCAATAGCCATACAGGAGCCCTGAGAACTACATCTTCAGGGGTCCACTGAGGCAGCCTTTTGTTTTAACTCGCACTATAGTAAGCCGAGACACCAATTCCCAGTCAGCCCTTTCAATAAAATGTACAGAACCCAGGCTGGTGTCACAGTATGGCCCTGTCAGTTTCCAGCTCCGTCAGTCACAGCAAAGTGCTGCCAGAGGGTTTATTCTTCATCTATGGGGACCGGGCGTGGAATGGAATCCCACCATTTCTTACAGGAGGCCCCTGCACTCTGGGGCATTTGACCACCCTCACCCCAGACAGGGCTCAACTTCTCAAATGGTATAATCTGGCTAATCAGGCTAGATCAAAACACTCTATTCACAAAATCCCTGATGATTGTGATGATTTGGTCACTAATTGGCCTCATTCTGAAAGAGTTATCCTGTCAATTTTCCTGCTGTGGGTGGTGGCAGCTGAGGCCCTTGGAGAACTGGAGCAGATTTCTTGCTGGCTAGGGAAAAAGCCCAAGCCACATCCTTTGCCCTCAGCCAGCTTTTACCTGAGGAAGAAAAAACAAGGCAGGCACCATTACAAAATCGAGCTGCCGTCGATTTCCTTCTCCTCACCCATGACCACAGCTGCAATGAGTTTGAAGAACTTTGCTGTATGGACCTTTCGTCAAAGAGCAAGTTCATCCACGCCGAAATTAAGGAAATTCGCACCCAAGTAGACAACCTGCATGCAGAGGGCAGCAGCTGATTTTCAAACCTCTTTTCAGCCTCCAGTTCTCTTTCGCCCACCGGGAGCTTCAGCAGCCAGATTCCCTCTGTTATCAAAGACATTGTTTGGGTTTTGGTTATGGTGGTGTTAATTTTATTAGCCCTTCCCATTTCTAAGTGCTTAGCTTTAAAACCCCTTAAGTCCTCTCCCTCATTTCAATGTAATAAAAATGGAGGAGATGTTGCTGTGACCCAGCCCACGGCTGGGCTGGGGGAGTTGAATGAAAAGACCTCCAGGACCAAGTCCAACATTGCCCAAAGGTTGGGCCTCCTCAGCTCCTGCTGAACTAAAAACTCCCACAGAGGCATGCGAGAGCTGGAGGAAGTGCTGATGATAATGAACTGATTTTGGAGTGATTGTCTGCCTTCAGTGCCTGAGGAGGGACAGAGACAGAGCTCTGCGAAGTGCCCAAGGCTGCAGCTGCCCCTGCTGACATCCAGGCACTGCTCAAAGTGAACCTTTTAGCTTGAAATTCATCCCATCCCACCCCTGCCATGGGCAGGGACACCTTCCACTGTCCCAGGCTGCTCCAAGCCCCAGTGTCCAGCCTGGCCTGGGACACTTCCAAGAATGGGGCAACCACAACCTTTCCAAGCCAGTCTTCTGAACTTCAGAGGGCTCCTTCCTTCTCCTGAGCTTTCTGCTGAACTTTGCATGACTGATAAACGTGGTTTCCTTTCTTTCTTTTATGTCTGAAGAGAAGAAGAAGGACATTGTAGGGAGGGGCTGGGTTTAGGCCTCTACTGGAGATGTTGTGGCCCTGGGAGGACGTTACAGAAGCCTTCCAGTAGCTGAAGGGGCTTCAGGAATGCTGGAGAGGGACTTTTCACAAGGGCCTGGAGTGATAGGACAAATTCGATATTAGGAAGGAATTCTTGGCTGTGAGGGTGGGCAGGCCCTGGCACAGGGTGCCCAGAGCAGCTGGGGCTGCCCCTGGATCCCTGGCAGTGCCCAAGGCCAGGCTGGACATTGGGGCTTGGAGCAGCCTGGGACAGTGGGAGGTGTCCCTGCCCATGGCAGGGGTGGAATGGGATCTTCAAGGTCCCTCCCAGCCCAACCCATTCTGGGGTTCCATGGCCTCTGGAGTGCCCACACATGGATGCTGTGGATGGACAGGACCAGGCACTGCCCTGATGCCCGTCCCACCACCCTCACCAGCCCTAACTCTCTCCCAGGTCCCTCCTGCTCTGCTCCTGCCCTTCCCCTGCACTTCTCACCTGTACATTTATCCACACATGGGCTTTTTCCTCTCAGCCCCCATATTTTCCTTACTTCAGGCATTTCTTTTCCTCCTGGGCAAACAAGTCTTCCCAGTTTTTTTGAATTCCCTCCCACTCCAAACAATAGGCCAGGCACAGAGTGAAACTGTCCCTCCTTAAATCAGGCTGCCACACATTCCTCCTGCTTTCAGTAAGAGACTGGTGCTGAACTCAGGATTCCCATTCTTCACTGGCCAGCAGGAAAGACTGAATCCTGTTCTGGATCTCAGTCAGGACTGAAAAAGCCACTGGTGTTGCCCATCCTGTGTTTGTTGCCTCAGTCATGATCCAGGGATAGCACCAGCACAAGCGAGGGATGAGCTGACCTCAGTCACCATGTTTGTAAAAGAGTTGGACTTCATCGCTGAGATGTTTTAACGAACTGCTCTGGTTCCCTACTTAAAAAAATTCCCAAACCTCTGCTGCCTCATGACTGAAAAGGAAATGCCCTCAGAAAACAGGGGACAGGTAAAGGGAAAGCTGAGGATGAAAATAGCTTCAGATCCACACAAAGACACTTTGGAAAACCCAAACTTACCATGGGAGAGCAGTTCTTTCATGGACATCCCAAACTTCTACAAAACCCATTGCATTTCACAGAATCCCAGAGTCCCTGAGGCTGGAAAAGCCCTCCCAGCCCAGCCAGGCCCGGCTGTGCCCGATGCCCACCTTGTCCCCAGCCCAGAGCACTGAGTGCCACCTCCAGCCCTTCCTGGGACACCTCCAGGGATGGGCACTCCAAACCTCCCTGGGCAGCCCCTGCCAAGGCCTGAGCTCCCTTTCCATGGGGAAATTCCTGCTGCTGTCCAACCTAAAAGTAGTTTTGGATTAGAAATTGGGAAGTAATCTTTCCTGTGAAGCTGGAGAGGCCCTGGCACAGAACATCTGTGGCTGCCCCATCCCTGGAATGTTCAGCTCCAGGTTGGACACTGGGGCTTGGAGCAATCTGGGACAGTGGGAGGTGTCCCTGCCCATGGCAGGGGCTGGAATTGGATGATCCTTAAGGTCCCTTCCAACTGAGCCATTCCATCACTCCACCACGCCATTCATAAGGCCATGACTAAAGGATTTACTCATTTTAAGCCTCCTTTCTTTGTTCCACATGAGGAAATGGAAAAAGTGAATTCCTGTTGATCAACCCCTCTGCCAGATATAGCACATTATTCCTTTTGTTTGGAAAGTTTCATTTCCAAACACCATCCATTAATCAAAGCCCATTAATGCAACGCATTTACCATCCACATATTTTCCAGCAGATCTCACCACGGGGATGTTTTTTATCCTGGTGTTGTGACCAGCTCCACTCCTGTCAAAAAGCTTGGCGTGGCATCACCTTTTAACCCAAATTAAAATAAAATAAGTGGGATTCTTGTCCATTTAGGAGTTTTAACCACCTGCAGCCATCACAGCAGTGCTCTGGACAGTGAGGACCACTGGGAATGACGAGGGGCTGGGAGGTGGGGGAACACTTTAATCCTTTGCCTTGATGCTGGTGTCGGTTTGGAATTCTCTTCCATTCAGCTCTGCCCTAGCAAAGCTGAGCTTTAACATCCTTAGGTCTTCTCATCCTTCACTAAGTGTAATAAAGCTTCTGATGGCAAATTAATTAAACATGTTGACAGCCATGATTTAATTGGACATGAGGGAACCTCCTGAAAAGAGTCAGAGAGGTGTCCCTCAAAGTGAAGCTTTCTAGGACACAGCAGTGGCAGGAAAACAAAATCTCTGCTTGCTCTACTGCACTTGAAGTTCAAATTTAACCCCTTCTTTTTCCATAGAACAGAAAAATGTTCCCATGGGATTTTTTTTCTTCGGAATCTCATCCAAAAAGTCATGTACACAATACCATCAATGGAATTACTGAATGGCTTGGGGTGAGAGCGACCTTAAACTTCATCTCATTCTACCCTCTGCCATGGCCAGGGACACCTTCCTCTATCCCAGGTTGTTCCAATCCCTGTCCAACCTGGCCTTGCAGAAGTGTCCATGATCTGGAGGCTGCTCACCACACCAGTCAATAAACCAGGACACAAAACTGCTTAAAATACCAAGAAACAAACCCGAAATAATCAAGGTATCAACACTTCTCTTTTTAATTAAAGCTCCAACATCCAAACTCTCCAGTGGCTTTGGATCACAGAATGGGTTGGGTTGGGTTTGGGGTTGGCTTTCTTTAAAACTGAGATTAACAATAAATTACCTGCAAATGTGGCTTTTACGGGTCAAAGAGTCATCAGGGCTGGAAGAGACGTTCAAGGTCACCCAGCAGCACCAGCATCACCCCAAGGGCCACATCCAGACTCCTCCTGAGCACTCCCAGAGACAGTGACTCCACCACTCCCTGGGCAGCTCATCCCAAGGCCTCACCACTCTGGCAGGAAAAAAAAAACCCTGTAATATCCAATCTGCACTTCTGTGACCTCCCAACACCATCTGGAGAGCAGAGACCGAGTCTGTGGTGGCTGGGCCAGGCGTCCAGCAGCCACCCCTGGCCAGGAGTGTCAAACCAAGGCTGTTTTTCCTTTCAAGGTGTGCCAGGATTTCCCTCCTTGCCCCAGACATCAGCCAACAAAGCAAATGCACTCAGGGCAAAGTCAGTGCAAATAACTGGGGAGTTTTCTCCAGGTCCAAAGGAGGAGGATTGCTTCCTCCCCAGCTCCACCCACAGCAAACCCAGCACAAAAGCCTTCTGTTCCGTCTCCCAAGGAAAAATCCCCTGGCATTTCACTTGGATTGATAATATGCAAAAAACTGAGGCTGGAACTGAGTAAATGTGTTGGGTTGGAACACAGGGACTCTGAGCATGGATTTATCCCTATTCCTGGGGCTGCACATGCACAGGGACTCTGGGATCCCAGCACAGGGAGGACGTGGAGCTGCTGGAGAGAGGCCAGAGGAGGCACTAGGATGAGCAGAGGGATGGAGCAGCTCTGCTGGGAGGAAAGGCTGCGAGAGCTGGGATTGTTCAGCCTGGAGAGGAGAAGCTTTGGGCTGAGCTCAGTGTGGCCTTGCAGGGCCTGAAGGAGCTGCAGGAAAGCTGGAGAGAGACAATTGCCAAGGGCTGGAGGGCCAGGAGCCAGGGAATGGCTTCCCAGTGCCAGAGGGCAGGGCTGGATGGGAGATTGGGCAGGAATTGTTCCCTGGGAGGGTGGGCAGGCCCTGGCACAGGGTGCCCAGAGCAGCTGGGGCTGCCCCTGGATCCCTGGCAGTGCCCAAGGCCAGGCTGGACATTGGGGCTTGGAGCAGCCTGGCACAGTGGGAGGTGGTGGCAGGGGTGGCACTGGATGGGCTTTGAGGTCCCTTCCAACCCAAACCATTCCATGATTCCATGATTGTCCCTGGCCAGATGCTGGGATCCCCTGCAGTGGGACCCCTCCACGTGGTTTCTGTCCCAGTCCCTCTCTGTGGAGCTGCTTTGCTGGTGCAGGATCTGCTGCTCCCTCTGGCAGCGACTCATCCCACGGAGCGCTGGGAAATGGGAGATGTTTGGAAGCAAAGGAAGCAGCAGCTGACAGAGCCCCAGTGGCAGCCAGGCTGGGGATCATCAGGAGTCTGGCATTCCCTGAGCCAGGATCTGGATTTTGCACTGTCAGCTCGAGCAGAACTGGGTTTTGTGGTGATTGATGCTGAGGTTGGGTAACAGCACCAAAACGGCACCGAGTCCCTTCCCACCCCCCTGGGCAGGAGGTGGCAGCTCCCTGGAGTGTCCCTGGGATATAACAATGAGTTATCCCACGGGGAATAGAGCAAATCCAGCCCCTCGGTGCCTCTCCTTGTCCCCAGCAGCCAGGCTGGGCAGTGCTGGAGCAGCTCAGCAGGACAAACGAAGGTGTTTAGTGCCGAGGAAACGCTGGCAGTGCTGCCCACTCCATCCCTCTTCCCGACACATCCCTCTTCCCGCTCACTGCCACCAGAAAGGACACGACTTCCCAGAATTCACATCAATCCTGGCTGCCCTGGGGTATAGGAAATGGATTTCCAGTAGGATTTCATTTCCAAAGTGTTCTGGTAAAGAGCTCTGAGAGCTTTCCCTGTGCCAGGGAGCCGGGAGCTGAGCCATGGATTGGGGTTGTTCCTGTGGCCACCTCACTTGTGCTCAGGGATTTGTTCTTCCTGGCCTCTGTATCTCCCACAGCCGAATGTCTCTGCTCACACTGCAGCTCTTGAGACAGATTTTTTTCTGGAGCCTGATGTTTGCAAAGGAAAAGCATCACCGTGAGCTTTGTGGACAATTAATCACAGGGTTTGATTAGTCCTTCCCTCCTCCTCCTCCTCCCGGCCCCCTCTGCAATCTCCTGTCCCATTCCAACACTTCCTCAGCTGCTGCTCCTGACCTCAAGAGCTGCAGAAACAAGCAGTGAACTCAAAAGAGCTGCAAGGAGAGTTCTGTCCAGCCCAGTCATTTCTCCAAGATGTGTTTGAGATGCTGTGTGTGAACCCCGTGCCTTGAGAGCAGGTGGAGGATGCAAGGAGAACACACAGGGAACAGAATTCCTGGGGGAGGGAACTGCAGGATCCTCCTGGTTCGAACAATGAAGGTCAAAGCTGCTGCCTGGCAGGACATGGAGTGTCCTGGCTGGAGGCAAATGGGGCAGTTGTGATGAAGGACACTTGGAAGGACTTTGACTTCTTGTTAGAGAGGAAAGAAAGCTGCAGGGAAAAGTCTGGATTTTAATTGCGTTTCCAGTCTGTGGAAGGTGGCTCTGGCTCAAACAAAGCACTGCCCAAGAGGTCCTGTCCTGTATTTCTTAGATCCCAGAATCCCGGAATCCCTGAGGCTGGAAAAGCCCTCCCAGCCCAGCCAGGCCCAGCTGTGCCCGATGCCCACCTTGTCCCCAGCCCAGAGCACTGAGTGCCACCTCCAGCCCTTCCTGGGACACCTCCAGGGATGGGCACTCCAAACCTCCCTGGGCAGCTCTTCCCAAGGCCTGACCTCCCTCTCCAGGAAGAAATTGCTCCTGGTGTCCACCCTGAGCCTCCCCTAGCACAGCTTGAGGCTGTTTCCTCAAGGAATCTTCCAGAAGGGAAACAAGAGCTGCTGTGCCCACCAGGAAATTCTGGAATCCATTTGGATGAGCCCCAGCTCTGTGTTCACTCTGAAGTCTCAGACAACACTAAAAATCCACGATATTAAAATCCTAATTAAAAACCACCCAGCAAAAGCCTGAAGCAATTTGCTGAGTAACCCTCCCTTCTCCAGGAGCTCAGCTCTGGGAACTCTCTCCTTCCAGGGCAGCAGAATGGAAACTTCGACACAACTTTAATTACAGGGCAGTGGTGCCATTGCAGCTCCCAGGGCAGGTCAGGAAGCTCCCAGCCCGGCATTCCGGCACGTCCCGGCTCCAGTGGCTCCTGCTGATTAAGGAGAGCGCTTGAGCAGCCAGAATTTGTCCAGGAGATTAAGAAGCAGGTGCAGCACATTGCAGAGGCAATCCCTGTGCCAAACTGTGTGTGTGGGAGAGGCATTCAGCAAGAACTTTCCATGCCTTGTCAGCACATGGAGCTATCCAGGCTTCCACAGCCTTCCAGGGACGGGACTGGCAGAGTTTTGGGAAGGGTTGTGCTGCTTAGCAGGAAAAGCTGCTTTTTATGGCAGGTCCTGTATTTTCCCACTCAAGTAACACCAATAAATGGATCATTACTTTACTTACTGTAACAAAGGCTCAATCCAGCACGGTTCAGCTCCTGGAAAAGGTCAAAAAAAAATCCATGCTGCTGTTAAAGGCACTTAACAGAATCCCAGAACTGGGTTGGAAAGGATTTTAAGGATCCTGTCCTGGGCAGGGACACCTTCCACTGTGCCAGGCTGCTCCAAGCCCCAATGTCCAGCCTGGCCTTGGGCACTGCCAGGGATCCAGGGGCAGCCCCAGCTGCTCTGGGCACCCTGTGCCAGGGCCTGCCCATCCTCAGGGTGGATTTATTCCCAATAGGATAAACCGGGAAGGATTTATTCCCAATATCCCATCTAACCCTGCCCTCCTTCCATTTAAAACCATTCCCCTTGTCCTGGCACTCTCTGCCCATGTAAAGAACTCCTCTCCCTCCTTTTTTGTATTCCCCTTTAGGCTCTGGACTGGGCTCTTAAGTTCTCCCAGGAGTCTCCTTTTCTCCAGGCTGAACCTCTTCCATCAGCCTGACAGTAACTTCCAAGAAGGAATTATTTGAATGAAATGGTTACTAAATCACACACACACTCTGGGAATTAGGATCACTTATACAGAGCCACAAGTGGAACCCAAAATTTACCTTTTCCATCTGGAACCAGCCAGTTTTCCCTCTGTGTGGCCCCACGTGCTCCTTCAAAGCAAAGAGATTTAAGAAGAGAAGTGTCTTACAGCAGTTTGTAAAGGCAGGATCGTAAAATCATGGAATGGTGAGGGTTGGAAGGGATGTCAAACCCTTTTTCCGTACCTGCTGTGGGGAAGGGAGCCGGAGCTGCAGGCTGAGTGTGGAGTTTGTTTTACCCAGGATAAAACCATTGTTGGGTATTTAGCTCCACCTATGGGCACCTCCTCGTAACTCTGTAAACCTTTCAGATTTAGCAACTTAGTCCCGTTTTAAGGCTCTAATCCCAGAATCATCAGGGTGGGAAGAGCCCTTCAGGATCACCCAGTGCCACCCCAGCAGCACCAGCAGCACCCCAAAGCCTGTCCCCAAGGGCCACATCCAGACTCCTCCTGAGCACTCCCAGAGACAGTGACTCCAGCACTCCCTGGGCAGCTCATCCCAAGGCCTCACCACTCTGGCAGGGAAAAATTGTTTCCAATCTCCAACCTGAGCCTCCCCTGGTGCCATTTGAGGCCATTTCCTCTCCTCCTTTCCCTGCCCCCTCCTGTCAGGGACTTGTGCAGAGCCACAAGGTCCCCCCTGAGCCTCCTCTGCTCCAGCCTGAGCCCCTTTCCCAGCTCCCTCAGCTGCTCCTCCCAGGATGTGTTTTCCAGCCCCTTCCCCAGCTCCGTTCCCTTCCCTGGCCACGCTTCAAAGAAACTCCAAACAAAAGGAACTCCTGGCAGGAAAACACACAGAGACACACTGTGACAGAGTTTGGAATGTGGCAGTGCCCACTTAGCAATGGAAATGGTGTCAAGGAAGATAAACCCAGCCCTGCCAGCTCCATCCTGTCCCTCGTCATTGGAGCCACCTCTGTGCTCCTGCCTTACTCCCTGTAACATGTTCAAAATTCGGAATTATTTGAAAGCTTAATGTCAAAACTTTCTTTACCAGTGTCTTGGGGAATGTCTTTATCATTGTTTTGTCTTTCTATATCCAACTATGAATTATTAAAAGCATTAGCAAGGAGTAATTTTCTGGCAAATGTTTCTCAGGTGTGTTGGGCCAGGCAGGATAAAAGCAAAGAAGAAGAACTTGTGTTCCTCAGGACAAGCAAAAAGCAGGAATTGAGCAGGCAGGTGATAATGCCAAGGGGAAAATCCCTGCTGGAATTGTCCAAATGGTTCCAGAGCTACTGCAGTTCATTCCTTCCCCATCCCTGGCAAGTCTGGACTACACAGAGAACGACTGATCCACTTGTCCAATTTCAAATATCAAAGTTACTTCACCTGGTGCTGCTCTGGAAAACAAAACTCAGATTTAAACCAAACTTTGGTCCTTCAGAGGTCGTTGCCTTCACGTTGAGAACAAGGAAGGGCTTTAAGTGGGTACCAGAAACTCCTTTTTGCCCTGACAGCACTTCCATCCCTGTCCACAGCAAAGCCTTCATGGGTTTGCCATAATTTCTCTTGCAACAAAAAGACTTCAAGTTATCAAGTAGAGCCACTTAAACACTGATGTATTTCCATACTCCAGGAGCTTCAGAAATCATGGAATCATGGGATGCTTTGGGCTGGAGGGACCTTAAAGCTCACCTCATTCCACCTTCCACTGTCCCAAGTTGCTCCAAGCCCCATCCAAGCTGGCCTTGGACACTTCCAGGGATGGGCAATCCAGAACCTCTCTGGGCAACCCCCAAATTATTCATTTTTATATAAATATTTATGAATGCACAGGGATTATCCTGGAGCAGGAAGATGTTGATACCTTTATTAGGAACTTCAGGCACAGAAGAATCAGGTTTTCACTGGAACATTCCCCACTGGATTTTATTCATGAGCAGATTCTCACATCTGGAGATCCTGCAGCTCTCTGAAGGCTGGAAAGCTTTTCTAGGAATCAATTTATGAGAGCCTGGCACTGCATTCTGCCCCTTTGGAAGCTGAAAATTCCCATTTTGGCCCCGAACCTGGAGTGGCTCCATGCAGAAAATACCAGGACATTTACAAGAAGACAACAAAATATTTTAATTTCAATCTGCCCCGTGCTATACAAGTGTATAAAATACCAACTAAGCATCCAGTGGAACATTACAAAAATAAAAGAACCAGAAAAAGCAAGCAGCACACCGGAGTCATGAGGACAGGACGTGGCAGATCCAACCAGGAACACACTGTGAGCATTCCAAGATTTCCATGGTTCCCACCTCAGGCAGGGGTCAGGTATTAAAATGACAAAAATGAGATTGATTGATGGTTTTCATTGAAAAGCAGCTCTGCTTTTGTAGGAAACGCAGCAGCAGCCACCTGGGTTTCTACTGCCAAACTCATGTTTTGATTTTTCATGGAAAAAGGACAGGACAGGAATTATTCCAAAGGTTTTTAATTGAATGTGGTGAGAACATGAAGTCCAGCAGTCATTTGAGAAACATGGAAAAATCTTGGAAAGGCTTCAAGGCAGTTGTGGCAAACCTACAAAGTTTCTCTCCACTTGATTCCTTTATTTTGGGTGTTGAATGCAGCACGTGGAGCCAGCTGAGGGTAGCCCAAAATAACCCCATTTTCCTGTGTGTCCAGCTCCAGCAATCCATGGAATTAGCTCTTCTCAACAGTTCCCATGGAGCCAGGGCCACTCAGACACCAAAACCAGGCTTTGTTCCAGTTTCCAGGGACTAACAATCCAAGCTAGAGCAGAATATTCAATATATTCCTGCTCTCTAGTCCCAGATTTCTGTGTCAGTCAGGAATGCCAGGCCTTCCATAACACCTTGATTCCCTGCACCTCAGCCTGGAATGGCTCCATTCTTTTTAAAACAGGTATTATTTAAAAAAAACCAAGGTGTGAACCAGGCATTTCAATCAAAACTTGCTTCAATCTCTTCTCAGACCAACCGTGTGGCAAAAGCAAACCAAGAGAGAGCCACAGTTTGATTCCTAAAAACACAATGAGAGGCATTCAAACATCCCTTTTCCAAGACCCTAAGTGGTATTTTCCATGGATAGCAGTTCCTATCTCTTCCAAAAAATACTGAACCCTGTTGCAAGGTGAGGATCTCCAGTTTAAAAAAGCACTAATAAAATATTTCTGTCATCTTTCTTGGAATTTGCATTTTGGAGCCTTTGAAGACTGCCATATAAAACCCCTAAAGCTTCTCCCACATATTCCCACTGCTGAAATAAGCATTCCTTGGCATTAAGCATTTCATCCCAGCTGAGTTTGGAAGCAAAGCTCAAGAAAGTTTGGGTTTGTGGATATCCAAAGCCAGTAGAAAAAGATCCAAGTGTGCAGCTTGGAGTAGGAATGGACAAGTAAAAGGCACTCCAGCTCTCCTCACTGGTTCCTGGGTGGAATTTTCCAATCCCTATCAAATCTTTGCTCCCCAAAAATGCAGATTCAAGTTTATCCATCTTTTTTTTTTTTTTTTTTTTAACTGGAAAAATCCCACTGCTCTGAATATGCACCATCAGCATTATTTGAGTTCTTTTTTCCCCCCCCCAAGTCAAAGCTCCCAAACGAATCCTATTGAATATATAAATTATCTGAACTTAAATAATTTTAAATCCATGTATTCCAGAACTCTCCTATTGCACGTTTTTCCATTGCTTTGCCAGATAAAACCCTTTGCAGGAATTTCACAAAGGTTAACATTTTAGAAGCACAACTTCCAGAGCACCAAAAGCAGGTGCTGGAGGAATTGTATCCTGCTGGAAAACGAGTGCCAATAAAAACAGATATAAATATATCATGTATATACACATCCAGGAGGAATTCTGGGAGGCTGAGATAATAAATACTTGAAACAATTCCCAGATTTCCAGAAACTTGGGGGAAACTCTAGAAAATAACGCAAATTACTTTAGAAGACCAAGAAGAAACATGCACAAAACCTAGTGTAAGAAAAAGGGTTAAATTCCCATCATCTTTCCAACCCTGTTATCCCAAGGTTTTCCAAACAATCATCAGCTGGAGGATTTATGGGAGTACAGAACAAGGAAAGCTTCCCCCAGCTGCTTTTCCCCCAAAATAACCCCAGTTTGTCCTGTTTTGCCTCAAAATGTCACCTTCTCCCCATCCTTTGTTCCCAGGGATCCGGGAATACACTCAGCCCGTGCATCAACCTGAGGCAGCAAAACTAAGGATGGAATTCCTTCATTTTGAGCAAACTTAGCTTGGAATTCTCCTACCGCAGCTGCTGCCGCTGCCACCAAACGTGTGAGCTGCTGTTTCCACAGTAAAGGTTTTTCCCTGGCAGTTTTCTACTCCAAATCCTTGGAAAAAGCAGCAGCAACTCAGCTCAGCTCAGGTGGGCAGGAGCATAATCCGGCCTCCGGGTCTGGATAATTTTGGGTTTGGGTTTCTTGGTCTCCTCTTCCACATCATTTTCCTGGTCACTCTCACAGACATGGACAACAACGCTGGGAGTGGTGGCAGTGGCTGCATGGAGCTCGTATTTCTCTCCTGGAAGGGAAAACATTGGGAAAATGCCTTTAAAAGGAGCCAGCCTGTAGGAAATGTTACATGAGGCCTTTCAATATGGAAAATGTTGGACCCCTGGGTTCTGAGAATTTCAGCCTGTCAGTGCTGGGAGGCAGCGATCCTCAGAAACACACTGTATCCGATGCAAAACCCTGGGAAAAGCTTCCTAAATCGTGTGGTAACAATGAGGTTGTTGCTGTGTAATTGAAAGTTGTATCACTGCGTGGAATATGTAGAAATGTAGAAAATTAGGTTATGGGGATATAGGTAATAATAGGCTACAATATGGAGGATTTGGGGTGTGGGTTTATGTCGTCTCCTCTCTCCTTGTTCTTCATAAATCTAGGGGTTAAGTACTGGTCCAGAAGTTCTGCACTGCAGGACATGAAAAGTTAGTAATTGGACTGCAAGTAAAAACATATTACTTAGCATTTCATAATTGGTTAATTTAGACTTTAAAAAACCTTGGAAGTGAGAACTCAGGGCCATTTTCCACCCTGCCAACTGAGGCACCTGTGTTACAGGTAAGAAAATAACAAACATCAGTAAAGAAGAAAAGCCTGGCATCTCCTGGGTTTAATCCAAACTCTGAGTAAAAGAACTCGAAATACAAAACCAGAGAAAACTAATAGGAAAATAAGGGAGTGATAGAATGATGAAAGCCACGAGGTGCCAGCACAGAGCATCCTGAAGGGTTTCAGTGAGCATTGCCTTGAGATCTGGGTCTTCCATCATATAAAACATTGCTTTAAAGCAGATGTTAAATCATTACTATTAATAACTAATTACTATTAATAACTAAACAATAATTCAATAAATAAAAATAAATCATAAGAGAAGACATTAAATAATGGTATTAAATTAAATCAAGGAAAGAACAAATGGTTTCTTCTCATCTCTTCCCCGGTCATCTTCCCTTCATTTTTTCCCTCTTTTCTTTATCCTCAATCCCTCTCCTTCTCCATGAAAAGCCCAACAATGCCTCTGCTCCATTTCCCTCAGAATTTTGGGAAGAAAAACTGGCCCAAAGAGCAATTCCATAGAAGAAAAAGCTCTTCCCTCCAGTTCTTTGGGAACACACACAGTGCTGGAGCAATCCCTGCCTGCTCCTTGGGACCCATCATTAATTCCATGTTCCAGGGAACATCCCAGTCCAGGGCAGAGCTTTAGAGGGCTCAACATTCCCAATAAACATGGAAAATCTCACAGAAAAGGGATTGCAGATCAGTCCAGGAGCTCAGTAACAGGGGAAAAGAACCAACTTTTAATGCCTGGAAAGCCTTTAGATATTTATTTTAAATTTTCTTTTTGGAATCCCTAAAATTGGAAAGGAAAACTCAAGAGTAAAGAAACAGCATCATGGAGCTGAACTTCCACACAAGCAGAGGCTGTTGTGTTATTTAGTTATTATTTATTCATTCCAATTGTTCCATCAAAAACAACCTCTGCTTCCAAAACCCATTTCAGGAACAACAAACTCTTTGATGGAAATATTTCATAATTAAAAATGATGAAGAATATTTAATTAGAAGGATTCTTCATGGACAGATTTAAATCCCAACATGCAGGAGGTCAAAGCTGTGCCCTGCTCTTTTCTCCATCCTTTACAATTCCCTGAGTCTGGAGGTGCACAGGAATTGAAAAATCCCCCAGTAAAATGAATCTGACACAGTTTTTATTCTCTTTAATCCTGTTATGAAATGTGGCCATGTTTCTCTCCCCTAAAATTAATAATACAGCTACAAACAGGTTAAATCAGAGTTGTCCTTGAGGAAAGATTAATTTGCACCAATTTTCATTAAATTTCACAAAATTGCATAAAATATGGGAGAAAATGAACTCAAGGGATGTGATCACTAATCAGTGAGAAAAGAAGTGGCAGGAATTTATCCCTCTCAAATTCCAAGGAATTTTAGGTTGATAGCTCCTCCTACACCCAGTAGCAGTTTCCTCCTCTGGGGCAAACAGAAATAAGAAGAAAATGGAAATAAGAAGAAAATGGAAATAAGAAGAAAATGGAAATAAGAAGAAAATGGAAATAAAAATTTCTTGGAAAAGTTTTAGAAATTCAGGAATTTTCGAGGTGTTTTCCCTAACCAAAATTCTGTTTTTACACCTTCTTACCTGGTCCTAGCTTGGAAATAGCATATAAAAGGTCATAGTTAATGACTGGAGTGGCATCCTCCACTTGTTTCCAATCCACAGGAGGAGAGGCAGGAGGGGAGATCAGAAACTGCTTGTCTGGGTTTGGGGGGGCCAGATGGGAGCTTCCAATGTGCAAAGTCTGGAAAAGAAGGGAGAAGCCAAAGGTGTCACGGAGAAAGATCCATGAATGCAGGGCTCAGCAGGAACGGGAAGGCTGGCACGGATGTCATGCTCTGCCCAGCACTCAGGGTGGCAGCACCAGCCAGGATACCACAGCTCCAAGGGAAATTCCAAGGGATGCTTTTCCCTTCAAATCAAACATCTGCCCTTACAAGACTCGAGCAGGAGGACACGGCCTCTAAGGCCTAATGAGAAATGGTGCTGGAAGTCATCCCCACCAGTGAGAGTGAGGCAATTCCAGGAGGGATAGGAATAACCTGGATCATGGGGGCTGTCCCTGGGGTCACTCATGGATTCATTTTCCCACTCCATTTCAGAGGGAAAAGCAGCCGGAAAAGCAGCTGGAGAAGCAGCCTGATTCCCAGAGCCAGGGTTTCTGTAGGAGCAGAGGCCAGCGAGCTCCAGAGCTGCTCTGGGGGAGATCCCCAAGAACGGGCAGGGCAGGGAGAGCCCGGAATGGGCAGCTCCAAACCTTGGATCCCTCAGGGATTCCCTGGGTGCTGGCAGAGCACAACCAGCCTCCCCCAGCCCTTTAAATTCTTGGAATGTGCTGATTCCCACCCAAGGTTATCCACTCAATTCAGAGGGAAAATAAATGGAAAATACCAACAGCCTCCAAATCCATGGAGCTCTGGAACAACCTTGGATCCTCTAATTAATCTGAAAAAATGACCATGAAGGAGGAAATCCTGCTTGAATCCCCCCAAGGATAATACCAAAAAGCTTTACCTGAGCAAAATAGAGTTTGAGTTCTTTTCCAAGGAATTCTGTCTTGTCCAACTGGATCCTGGCATCTGCTGCAGATAAAGGGTTGCTGAAATTAATTCTCACTCTTTTGAAGCTCTTAAAATACTGGAAGGTGAGGTCCCTGTCGTAGGGTCGGAACAGGGATTCAAATTTGGCCTGGAGAGAAAGGAACAGAGGAGAAAATCAGTCTTAAACACTAATAAAGACATTAATTAAAAAGTTACTAATAAGGGCAAATGACCACTCTTAAATATAGATTATTGTAACAGCTTAATTTGGGTTTTTTCCTTTTTCTTTCTAGAATGAACCTTTCCGCCTTATCACTTATTTTCTCTGCATCATTAAAGCAGATGATTATCATTAATAAGCAATATTATTATATATTATCACTTATTATATTAACAGGAATAAGTGTTGGATGAGACACCCCAATTTCACAACGCTAAGATATTGAAAAGAAATGTTTCATATAAAATTAACACCCAAAAGCCTTGAAAAAAGTCTGCCAAGCCTTTGCCTAAATGTGCAAATTTCAAGGGAACCAATACAAGTTTTAATAGAGAAAAATGAAAAAATCCTATTTGATTGTCAAGCTAAATGTGATTTTCTTCAGTGACTCAGCACACAGAATAAAGTCCATGAACATCTCCTGCTTTCCTGCTATTTTTCATTTCATTTATGTAAAGTGCTTCCACTCTCTCTTCAGGATTCCAGGCCAAAGGAGAGACACAAGAGGTGGCTCTGGAGCTGCCAGGCCCTTCCCAAGTGTTTTATTCCAATGGGTTCAGGATTCAAATTTGAGGCATTTCCAGACATTTTCTCTCCCCTAAAAGCTTCCTAGAAACTCAGGACAAAGCCAAAATAAACATTACTTCACTGAGGGGTTTTTACTGTAATATTTTTAATTAGTAGAGGGGAAAAAAGCAGGGAAATTACATAAGAAGGCAGGAAGTAATTCAGAATTTCATCTTCCTCCCTGAGAAGCTCCACTTCACAAACTCACCACAGCTGGGTGTAAAATCATTATATTTCAAAGAGATTTTAAAATCAGAGCTGTTCTGCTTCTCCAGCTTCTTCAGAATGAGCTCTGAAACAGGAGCAGAACCCTCCCCACACAGAGCTGGAATTTGGGAGCCTCAGAGCTGAGATGCAACCATGAAAAATACACCCAAAAACTGCATTTCCAAGTTCCCATTCCATATTTAAACCCAGAGAGATCAGTTTATATATATATATTTTAATTTATTTAAATATGTGATTGCAGTGGTCAGAAATGTCACTTTGGCACTATGACACTAAAAAGAAAATGTTATTTTTGCCCTTAAGGTATCTTAGCAGTCAACAATTCACTGTATCAGGACCAATAAATATTTTATATTATTTTATATTTACATTATTTATTATTTCTTTTATATTGCCAATCAGTTAAACACAGATCCAAGAGGACTTCTTATAGTTTTAGCAGGAAAAAAATCCCAAGAAAAGTATCAAATGAATTATAAACTGGTGGATCTTGCTACCAAAATAAGAATTAAATATTTGCTGAAAATTCAGAATACGCCAAACAGTCAAAGAAGTCTGGAGAGAAAATTGAAATAATTTTCCCAGCCACCCAGAGCTAAGATTGAATAATTCCCAGAGCTGGAGCCATTCCCATCAGAGCAGGCTGGTGCACACCTCCAAGCTCCAAGCCTTTCACAGCACACTGGAATTGCCTTCCAAGGAAGGAAAAAGCAGCACCTCCAAAGTGAAGTTCCCAGAATTAACCCCATCAAACCTACCCTCGTTTCTGGCTGGGTGAAGACATCCCCATCTGCCAGGCAGGCGATGAGCGAGCTAAAACTGTAATGAAAATTGCGGAAATGCATTTTGGGGCTCGGCCCGAGCGATTCCCGCAGAAATCCCGGGATTTTCAGGAGCCCTGGCTGCTGCAGGCAGCGTTTATAAGGCAAGAGAGTCCAGCCCCTGGTGAAAAAAAGCTCTCAGAGCATCCTGTGTGTGACAGCGAATTCCTGAGCAGAGTCCCGCATGCTTGGAGGGAGTCGGGAACAAAATGTAAGCGGCACTGGAAAGAGGTGACGTCAGCAATTAGTCAGCTTCCCTCTGCTAATTACCGGGAGCATGGAAAATCCAGCTGAGCCGAGCTCGGCAGCTGCTCCCCAGCCTCTTTCTTGCAGCATAGTTTCCACTGGCAGTAATTCCACGCAGCTCCCGGCCCGCGCTGCTCCCGCTGCAATGGGACATTGCCCGATGGAAAATGTTCCTGCCACGGCAGCCCCGCTCCGGGAAAGGGCTGGAATGAAGGCAGCAGGAAAACTGCCTCACATTCCTGATTCTTTGGGGATGGGAAATGAATCCCTCAGCTCAGCAGCTTGTGCAACAAAAAAATCCACAGGTTGAAACTTCGAAATTGATCTGGGAAAATAATTTTCCTCCCATCACAAGGATTCATTTGGAAGCTTCTTCAAAGCAACTCCGTGGATTAATTACCATTCTCACCTTATTAAAAACTCTTTCCCAGCCTGGTTTTGTTGGGGGTTGGTTTGGGCTTCTTTTCCTAACAGGAGCTTGCTCAGCAATCTGGTGGCAAGGTTTTACCAGAACCTGAGCTACAGCAGCAGGGACCAGGTATGGAACCTGAATTCCTGACATCTTCTGGGACACCTGTCTCCCACTTTCAAAGCATTCCCAAAACACAGCACAGAACACAGGTTTTTGCGGTCTTTTCTTGCGGATTTTTTTTTTTTTTGGTGGGTTTTGGTTTGGTTTTTTTTTTAATCAAGAACCATTTTAAAAACTCATCACCATTTCAAGTAATTAATGAACTTTAAATTGAAGCTTTCACAAACTCTTTGAAACTCTCCTATGCACATTCAGCTACAAAATTATAATGAAGTCAAAATCTGAAGTGCCTTTAGTTCATTCTACTTTAACACAGGGCTATGACAGAAGCACCAAGTTTTAAGGAACACCTACAAACAATGCACAGTGCTACGTTTAAAACCTAATTTCATCAATATTTAACTACATAAAACTATTCACGTGAAGACTGTTCTCTATTTTTAGGGAATTCTTTGCTTAAATCCCCACTGAAAGTCAAACTCCCTGCTGCTCTTAGGCTACCTCAGTGTAAAAGTCAGCCCAGCATGAAAAGAATACTCAAACCAATTTCTTGGAACCTTTTCTTGGAAGTCCCCACTTAAAAATCCCAGGATCACTGAGGCTGGAAAAACCCTTCAAGACTATCAAGTCCAACCTGTGACTGAATCATCACCCCCTGTCCCCAGCCCAGAGCACTGAGCACCACATCCAGACATTCCCTGGACACCTGCAGGGGTGGGGGCTCCAAACCTCCCTGGACAGCCCCTGCCAAAGGCTGACCACCCTTTCCAGGATGAAAGGGATGAATTCCATCAGTGAGGATGGGATGCAGCAATAATCAGGTCTGGGCACACACACAGCACACACAGAAACTCGGGTACTTCAGGAGAGGATTCACAACCAGCCCTGACGCCCCTGAGCCCAGAAAACCACCCCGAGCACATCCTAAATCCTGTCCCTGACCTGGAATTTGCTGGCAAGTATCCTGGAGACTTCGGATGTGGAAGGAGCAGGCATGACTCCATAAACCAGAGGTCAGGATGCTCACCTGGAAAGTATGGCCATGAATCACCTGAGCATAAAGGCAAACAGGCTGCCCACATGCCAGGGAATGCTGCAGCTCCTGGTAAGAAAGCAGAGCAGGTTCCTGCTCTAACCTGGAACAGCCTCAGGTCATTGCAGCACCTCTGGGGGACATTTCTGTCCCCAGAGCTCATGAAGAGTGAAACATTAAAAATCTCTCTGATTGCAGCCCTCAAGGCCACCTACACATTTCTGAGAGCCAGGGAAAATTACTTCAGAAGCCACCTTTCAAACAGAACTTTGTCATCTAATTCAGGACTAGTCTGGCTATAAACAAACCAACTGGTTCTCAGAAATGTAACACTTCACAAAGCAATTTTTTCACACTTTTCTGCAGATTTAAAAGAACCATTTAAGTCCAACTGATACACACAATGTATTTAACTTGCCTGTTTAAAACCCCAAAGAATCAACCCCAGTATGTTCCACTTTGTTTTTTGACATGGTTGTGTCCCAAGTCATGGAATCACAGAAAGGTTTGGGTTGGGAGGGACCTTAAAGCCCTGACCAGGGACACCTTCCACTGTCCCAGGCTGCTCCAAGCCCCAATGTCCAGCCTGGCCTTGGGCACTGCCAGGGATCCAGGGGCAGCCCCAGCTGCTCTGGGCACCCTGTGCCAGGGCCTGCCCACCCTCCCAGGGAACAATTCCTGCCCAAGATCCTGTCTAACCCTGCCCTCCTCCAGCTCAAGGCCAGGTCTCTCAGTGTATTAAACAAACCACCCTGAGTTATTAATACCAAACTCAAGCACTTTGTCAAAAGAAAAGCCCCAATTCCCACTGCCCCTGGGGCAGTTGGTGAAGGGCTGTTCCAGGCAGAGCTCTGTGTGGAGAGCCCTGAGCTCATGTGGAAACCAAGAGGCAAAGTTACAAAAGCCCCATTGCCACAGCCTGAGTGTTGCAATGTTCCTTCCACAGGGTCAGCTCTTGGAAGGTTTGGTACCCACATGCAAACACCTTGCCTGGAACAGGAACATTGCAACACCCTCAGAAGTCCTGGATTTGATGTTCTGATATAATCAGAGGGCAGCTTTTCTTCTCCCTTATCTCCTTTTGGAGAGTTTGCTGCTTCCTGTCCTCCCTTTGAGACTCCCTAGCAAGTACAGAGAGAGAACAAGGGCAAGATCACCTGCACAGGAAGGACAGGGACATGTTGGAGAGAGTCCATGGAGGCACCAGGATGAGCAGAGGGATGGAGCAGCTCTGCTGGGAGGAAAGGCTGCGAGAGCTGGGATTGTTCAGCCTGGAGAGGAGAAGCTTTGGGCTGAGCTCAGTGTGGCCTTGCAGGGCCTGAAGGAGCTGCAGGAAAGCTGGAGAGAGACAATTCCCAAGGCATGGAGGGCCAGGAGCCAGGGAATGGCTTCCCAGTGCCAGAGGGCAGGGCTGGATGGGAGATTGGGCAGGAATTGTTCCCTGGGAGGGTGGGCAGGCCCTGGCACAGGGTGCCCAGAGCAGCTGGGGCTGCCTCTGGATCCCTGGCAGTGCCCAAGGCCAGGCTGGACATTGGGGCTTGGAGCAGCCTGGGACAGTGGGAGGTGTCCCTGCCATGGCACGGGTGGCACTGGATGGGCTTTGAGGTCCTTTCCCACCCAGACCACTCCATGGTTCCATGATGCCACTGCACTTTGGGAATGAGAGCAGAGGGGCCAGAACAGTGTGACAGGACAGCAGGGTCAGCTCTGCTTCCTCAGGTGTCACCTTGAAAGCTGCAGATTCCAGGGCTCACGTTCTGGAAGCTGAGTTACAAAATTGCAGACAAGATGCTCAACCAAGACCTAAAGTGCTCACAAACCCCAACAGCACCTGACAGATCCCCCAGCACTGCCCAAGCACTGAAATATGACAGAGACCATTTTTTGAACATTTTTGGGGGCTGAAAGGGCAAACAAAGAACCCAATAAATACATGAAATAGTGGGAACACAGCATGACTGAATGCCATAATTAGCTCCACAATTTAATCTCCACATGCAGTGGAATAGGTACGGCACAGAAGAGAAGGAAATGAGGCCACAGAAACAGAAAACAGTCACAAGTCCCCAAAATTGCCAATAACTACAACAGCAAAGCAAACAATCAGAGAAGGAAAATGAATGTGAAGTTAAATATATTGGGAATTCTCTTAAGTCAATCAAATTACCCCCTACGAGCCATACATCAGAACAATCCAGCCCATTCTCTCCTCTCCTCCCTGGCAGGTTTTGCAGCTGTCCTTGGAGGGTGCTCTTTGTGTAATCCCTGTACTCCCACTCCAGACCTGCTGCTCTTCTATCAACACTTAGCTTCTATTCCTGTCTCCATGTTAATTAGCCTGCCTCAGTCCTTCCTCAGGACAGGGATAAACATCTTGAAGTTATCTACAATGAAAATCACACTGGTTTCATTTTCCTGGGGGTTGGAAAAGGAGAGGAGGAGCAGACAGAAGAGCACAAACAGGTTCCAGAGCTATCCACACATATTTGGGGTCAGGAAGCTCTGTGGGCACTGGCATACACCTGGATCAGATATTAGAAAAAAATTCCACCCTGTGAGGGTGGGGAGGCCTTGGCACAGGTTGCCCAGAGAAGCTGTGCCCCATCCCAAATTATTCCAGGATTCTGAGCTGTCTGGCTCAACCAGAGCCAGGAGTGAGGGCAGTGAATTAAACCATTTACCTCCAACCCCCTGAAAAAGCCCTAGTCTTATTTTACTGGCCAAAAATGAATCCACATTCCCAACCACTCCCCTGCTCCCCACAAATAAAATAACCCCAAAACAAAAACCAAAAATTCCCAGACTGGTTTGGATTGCAAGGACCCTAAATCCCATCCAGTGCCACCCCTGCCATGGCAGGGACACCTCCCACTGTCCCAGGCTGCTCCAAGCCCCGATGTCCAGCCTGGCCTTGGGCACTGCCAGGGATCCAGGGGCAGCCCCAGCTGCTCTGGGAAAGATGTCTGACAGGAAACCTGGACACGATTTCTTTTTGCAAGTCTGACAGGATTTCTCATAAAGTAAAATTCCCTCCTGGCAGACCAATCCTACTTAACTACACTTTTCTCCTCAGAATCCTCCAGCAGCCAGGGAGCCTGGCATTGGCAACGCCTGGAATGGCAGCACACCCACTCAAGCCTCTAACTTAGCCCTATAAATTTTTCCCATGCCAAGCACACCCAGCTCACAAACACAGGGAGGAGAAGGCAAAATTATCACCCAGTAATAATGTTAAAGAAATTTTAGGAAGAAATTCTTTACTCACAGGGCATTGAGGCCCTGGCACAGATTCCCAGAGAAGCTGTGGCTGCTCCATCCCTGCAAGTGTCCAAGGGCAGCCTGGACAGGGCTTGGAGCAGCCTGGGGCAGTGGAAGGTGTCCCCTGCCCATGGCAGAGGGTGGAACTGGATGAGTTTTAAGGTCCCTTCCAACTTTAACCATCCTGTAATTCTGTGACAATTTCTTCTGCTTTGTGGTTATGAAAAGCTGTGTTTTAAAATTACATATTCCATGTTGTATTTTCTTCATTCATCAGAAAGATGTGAGTGAAATAAATACATTCCTCCCGCAGGGAAATCATCTGCACAAACCAATTTGTTAACAAGAACAGAAGTCTGTGGTATCACAGAATGAACTGCACAAGGAGTATGTGCAGACTTATTTACAGTAAAGAAATCAGAGCACAGCAACACAAGCCCACAAACTGGTTTTCCAAATGACAGCATGCCATGGCCGGAGCCCAGGAACGCCCACGCGGTGACACCATGGAAAAGGGGCACGGAGCCGGAGCTGGGCGGGGCAGCAGCAGCAGCTCCTCTCCTTACCTGTGCCCCAGCAAACACAACTGCTCAGCATTTCACAGCCCTGCAAATATTCCACCCCCTGAATGCCCAGCCAGAAGAACAGGGCCCAACATTTGCGCAGCCTTAAGAAACTTGAAAGGATCTGATTCCATGGAATAGGGGGGGCACAAAGGCCTGGCTGGGCTCCATGCAATTATGCCGAGTGCTCCTCTGAAAGGAGGATTCCATGGCTCTGAAACTCCACTACTGGCCAATTCTGAGATCTTTTCAGAAATAGAACTTGTCAGAAATATTTATCAGAGCATTAAGTCAGCACAGTTAGCACTGGCACGCTCTGTATGGGAACACAGATATTTACTGCAGAGGATAAACTCAGGTGACAATAAAAATTGAAGACCACGTGTCTGGGGTGCTGTGTCACCTCCGTTTTACACTTCCAGCTGTTCCAGGAAAACCTTTTCCTATTCCAAACACATTTTCTAAGATGTCAGGCAAACCCATAGGAAAGCCAGTGGAAAAGCTCTGAGAATTCTGCACCTTAAGACACAAGACTCAGTACAGACACAAGACTCAAACACTTTGATACACCTGAGGGATGTTACAGAGGGATAAATGTCAGTGAGTTTTTAAAAAAACTCTGCCTATTTCTACTGTCTTTATTTCTGTTTAAACTCATTAACTGCTTTACTTTCATTCCAAAATTACCTACAGGTAATGTATTTATAGAAGGAAGAGGACATTATGAAACACCTTTTGCAGTAATTGGGTTGGGAGATTAGAAAAAGGAAGGAGAAAGTTCTTGCAAAGTCAATCCAAGAAACATTCCCCTCACCACAGAGAGAGAATTTGGCTTCAGATCATCAAAACAGCCTTCAAGAAGATGCTTTTTAAAAGTCTATGAAAATTCCTGAAGAGCACTGTCCAGGAATATTATAATTAATCCATGATATGCTGGGGTGAGAGGAAATAAACAGCCAAAGACAAAAGAAAAAGCCAAAGGTGACAATAAACCACAACAAAAGTAAACAAGAACATTCCTATGGCCAGATGCAGTTGCAGTGTTGATTTTTATTTCTATTTATGGCAGAAAGGAGGAAAGAAGGTGACAGGGACAAAAATCCAGTCTCCAGCTCACCACGGAAACCGTGCACATGCCACCCCAGGAAAAGCTAACTATGGAAAGGGAAGGGCAGGAAATCCTCAAACAACTCCTCTCCAACTTGCTGAAGGCTTCTCTAAATATAGCTGGCTATATAAATCCTTCCCTCAGAGTGGAGATTAAAAAAGGGGGAAGAGATGGAAATTCTCCAAAGATCACCTCTATTTGTTAGGAACTAAAAAAGGACAAGGACTTTGAAACCAAAATTGGTTAATAGGGCATTTTTCATACTGGAGAAAAACTTTTTACAGCAGAATTGAAGGAAGTTATTTGTTAAATAAATTTTTAAAAATGCTCCTGCAACTCCCAAGATAAAAAGAGATTTCTCCCAAGCACTGGGTAACTATGAAATAAAGGAAGCACGAGAGATTCCTACCACTGTAACCAAGAAAAATCAGCTCCAGTCTGACCTTTTCAAGGTTATTTATTTGAATTAATAGCTCAAAGGGGAAAAAATAAATCTAGAAAGTAATTAACAGATCTGTGGAGCTGCAAGATGAAGTAAGTCAAGACAGAAAGAAGGGACATGCTCGAACACATCATTCCAAACCAAAAAGGGGCTCTGGCTCATTACTTCTTGAGTGAGGGGGCACATTCTGCATGAAGAACTCGTTTTATAAAGAGGGAACAGCTGTAAAGTTATAAATAAGTGAGACTGAGCAGAGGGAGAGGTCCAGGGAATAGGGCACATGCTTCCAGTTGGATTCCTGGATTCTTGGAGCATGTCCTGCATGCTCTGACAGTGAGCACAGCTGGAGCCCTGCACATCACCCAGGGCTCCGGGGCAGCCAGGGAATGCTGGGGCTGATACAGGGAGGGCTCAAAGTGCCACGTTTAGGGACTGGACAGGGACCACATTGCAGAGGAATTTAACCCAGATCTACTGGAACGGTGACAGTGTCCCAAGGAGAACAGCCCTGAGCAGCCAAACCATGAAGTGATGGGGAATGGAAGCTCCCACACAAACACAACAGGCTGTGACAGCTCACGAGAGGATGGGGGTGAAAGGGACAAGAACAAAGCTCAGGGCATCCTGGAATCCCTGGGGCTGGAAAAGCCCTCCCAGCCCAGCCAGGCCCAGCTGTGCCCCATGCCCACCTTGTCCCCAGCCCAGAGCACTGAGTGCCACCTCCAGCCCTTCCTGGGACACCTCCAGGGATGGGCACTCCAAACCTCCCTGGGCAGCTCTTCCCAAGGCCTGAGCTCCCTTTCCCTGGGGAAATTCCTGCTGCTGTCCGCCCTGAGCCTGCCCTGGCCCAGCCTGAGGCCGTTCCCTCTCCTCCTGTCCCTGTTCCATGGGAGCAGAGCCCGACCCCCCCGGCTGCCCCCTCCTGTCAGGGACTTGTGCAGAGCCACAAGGTCCCCCCCTAAAAAAGTTCCCTAATTCTCTTTCATGGGAAGAAGGGAAAGTTCCCCACAAACAATCCAGCAGTGTGCCATAACCCAGCCCCACAGCTGACAGTGCTTTATTCAAACCCCATCAAATCAAACCAGGGTGGTCAAAGCTCCCCCAATCCAGATGTCCCCAAAGGAAGCACATCCTTTCCCCATCCCTGCCTTCCATACTAGAGCTGGCAGCAGCAGTAGCCACAACATAAGTGAGATACAGAACACTGAAGCAAAATATGGTTTATGATTTAAAAGCATCCAGAGCCAATAAGCTGAGATCAGCTTTGATCTCATGTGTAAGAGCAGTGATAAAGACACAACGTATTTTACAGGAGAGCAGTTTTCAGAAGTTAAATTCTGAGGTGTTTGTGTAAGGTTGGGATCCAGATTCAGATTCCAGTACCTGAAGGAGCTGCAAGAAAGCTGGAGAGAGACAATTCCCAAGGGCTGGAGGGCCAGGACACAGGGAATGGCTTCCCAGTGCCAGAGGGCAGGGCTGGATGGGATCTTGGGCAGGAATTGTTCCCTGGGAGGGTGGGCAGGCCCTGGCACAGGGTGCCCAGAGCAGCTGGGGCTGCCCCTGGATCCCTGGCAGTGCCCAAGGCCAGGCTGGACATTGGGGCTTGGAGCAGCCTGGCACAGTGGGAGGTGTCCCTGCCATGGCAGGGGTGGCACTGGATGGGCTTTAAGGTCCCTTCCAACCCAATTCTGTGATTCCAAGATGTATTAAAGACTCTGTCTTCAAAACATATATACACTCTATAATGTCTTTTAAATATTCCTTGAGGAAAAAAATATTTATTTGGCTCCCTGGCTTGATGACACACACAGTGATCATCACAGCAACACTAAAAGGCAGGTGGAAATTTTAGTTCAATATGATTCCATCTCCCCTGAAACTTTTCTGAGAAGACCAAAAAAGTCAAGGTATTTTTATCTCACTTTGTACATTCCAGATAATGAAGGAGGTAAAGACAAAAGGTCAGTACAGAGGAAAAAAAGCAAAAGGAATGAATCTGTGTCAGCCTGCCTGTATTCCCTACTCAACATCTAAATCAAGAGTCAATCAGTGCATATTAAAGGTTCAGGTAAAGCAATTAAAAAAGCCCAACTACTTTTTCTTTGAGCAACCAAAAGGCTTTGTTTCCAAATCTATTCTGAAAGTCAAAGGGGCTGGAGCGTGTCCAGGGCAGGGAAGGGAGCTGGGAAGGGGCTGGAGCCCCAGGAGCGGCTGAGGGAGCTGGGAAAGGGGCTCAGGCTGGAGCAAAGGAGGCTCAGGGGGGACCTTGTGGCTCTGCACAAGTCCCTGACAGGAGGGGGCAGCCGGGGGGGTCGGGCTCTGCTGCCAGGGAACAGGGACAGGAGGAGAGGGAGCGGCCTCAGGCTGGGCCAGGGGAGTTTTCCCTTCTTAGTTTCACCTGCATTTTCCTATTGAAGGCCTTCAAATTCTGCAGGTTGGAGTTTCCCCAGGACAGATGCACGTTCCTCAAGGCTCAGGGCAGTAAAACAGGCAGCCTGGGCCATCACTGCAGTGAACATTCTATTTGCTCCCCCCAATAACAGCCAAGTGCCACCTTTCTTCAGAGGAGGGTCTTGGTGGTCCCTGCTCCCAGAGGCTGCTTCTCAGATGTTCCAGATGGCTTTTGAGAATTGGGTGTAGCCTTACAGCCAGGATAATACACAGGTGTCATTCCATGGGCTGCTCCCCCTCACTGATGGATCCAGCTGATCCAAGCCCTCCCAGAGCTATTATCACTCCCTGATGTCATTTGCTGAAGGAACAGCAGTCTGATTACTGTGCAGCAAATGAAAAAGCTGTGGAGAATGATTTGGAACAAGCAGGTTTTCCTCAGGGGAACCCTAAAACCTGGAAGACAATTTTGTTTACCATTTAATCCCAGACTGGTTGGGGATGGAAGGGACATCAAAGACCACCCAGTGCCACCCCTGCCATGGGCAGGGACACCTTCCACTGTGCCAGGCTGCTCCAAGCCCCAATGTCCAGCTTGGCCTTGGACACTTCCAGGGATCCAGGGGCAGCCCCAGCTGCTCTGGGCACCCTGTGCCAGGGCCTGCCCACCCTCCCAGGGAAGTTTCTTTTCCTTATAGCCAATCTAAACCTTCCCTCCCCTCCATCCGTTTGAAGCCACTACCTCATGTCCTGTCCCCACACACTGTTGTAAAAACTTCTTGAAAGTTCCAACCCTATTTCTTCCTCCTTCACTTTAAATTCTCACCTATTCCAGAGGTCTGTGAAGTGCAACCCAGGCTTGCTCCAGTTTCACTTCCTAACTTTCTGGATCTGAGTTCAACAGCTGTTTCTGCGACAGAAGAAAGAAAATCTTCCAGAACATTTCCTGTATCTACTGCTATTATATCAAAAGAAGAACTACGGAATATTCTGAGTGGAAGGGACCCATAAGATCATGGATCCAGCTCCTGGCCCTGCATGGACACCCCAACAATCCCAGTGCCCTGGCAGCGCTGTCCAAACACTCCTGGAGCTGGGGAATCTGGGCAGAAATCCTACTCCAATTAATTCCTACTGCAATTACAAACATTTATTTGCAGGCCTGCTCCCTGGAGCTGTGTCCCCTTCCAGCAGAAGGCTGGAATGCTGAGGGATCCCGAGTTCTGCCCAAGGAAGTGGGAATGGGGAGCAGCTGTGGACATCAGGGAGGCTCCTGGGAAGCCAAGTGCTGAATTCCCACACAACCTGCAGCCACTCCACAATGACTCCACTGAGGGATTAAAAAAACCCTGATGGTTTTTTAATGCAAATTCCAACTGCAGTGCCAAGAAGGAGCTGTTTTTCCTGAAGACTTACAGGATACATTTTAATAACTTCAAATGCATGAGCTGGTGTCATTTTTGCATTAAGAGATCCAAATATATTCAAATAAAATATCCAGAGTTGTGCTCTGTCACACAAGGGCCATTTACAGATTCCATGGGAGACAGTTTTCCAGCCAAGCATCTGAAAAAATAAATACCTACACTGTGCTTCTTCCATCCTTGGAAAAATCCATGACTTACACTTCCATTTCCAACCATTAAACACTAAATTCCTGTTCAATGAGTGCTAACACAAAAGTGGGCATTTGGAAATTCCACTACAGAGTATCTGAGTAACCACCAGCCTCATTTAGAAAACTTTTGAATGGGGCAGGTATGTTCCAAAATGTAAAGGCTTTTTCCAACACGTTTCCACTCCTGCAGGGAATATACTCAAATGATCCATAGGGAATTGATGACAATTCTGCCCTCATCTGGGTACTCAAAAGGAATAAACATTTTCATTTTCAGTATTTAGTAGCAATTATTTTTCTACTCATCTTAAAAAAAATCATTCCATTTAGAAAAACATTCCAACGCCTATGCAATCCAGGATTTTCAACCAAACCTGCTGAGGGAAGAACAAAACCCTCTAAGGAAAATCCAGATATCTCTCTGCTTTGTTCAAAAATTGGTATTTTGGAACAAAGGAACCCGAGATGAAGAATTATGATGCTCATTTATCCCTAATCCACCTGAAAGCCCGATCAGCACTGGAATTCTTTCCTGCTCATCCCCACCCCGCACTTGGGAGCTCCAATCCACTCAGCCCAGAGTAGCCAGAGTCTCTCTGGAAAACACAGGGAATATTTATGGCTGCTGAATGCCTGGGGAAGGTGTTATGTTAGAAAGCCCACACGGAGTTTGTTCTCACTGAAAGGGGAAAACAAAGAGCAGGATAAAAGGCTGGGAATTTCTGAGGAGCACTCTCCACTCACTCCAAGGACTGGGAGCCCAAACCCCTTATTCAGACATCACTCAGGGATAATCTCCTCTGAACACAACTTAATCCTTTCAAGAATGATCTGGAAAAAAAAGGTATTGAGTTTGCCTTTGAAAGAGTTCCTTCAGGGAAGGAAAATGTCCCTTAAAGACAGAGGGAGTTTTCTTCAAGTCATCTTGAGAGACATTTCTCCAAATCATCAGAGAGTGGCCAAAAATTGGAATGTCTGGAGCCTCTTAGAAAATTTCCATCAAGTAAAAGGGTTAAAAGACAAGGGAGAAATGAAAAGCAGAGGATGCAGGCTTTGGGTTTTAAGAATCAAAGGCCAGAAGTGACAGGAAGAGCTCCAAATGGTTCTCTGAGGCATTGGAAAGTGGACAAAAATTGTGGAGAAATAAGAATTCCAACGGATGGAGAGGTGCAGTGAGAGAGTCAAGCTTGGCTCTGGAGAGGAGGAGAGTGCTCATCTCTGTGGGATCTTGAATGGCTGAGAATTAACTTTTAAAAGCCCTTTCTGGTCAAAAATTTCTTCAGGTGGATCTAACTGAAAGTGAGGCACCATCCACTTTCCAAGGAAATTTAAGGTGTTTAAGCACCATTCCATTACTTTGCCCTGTTCCCAAAGCAGCCCAGGAGCTGAGCAGGACAGTTCAGAACAGCTGAACACAAAATAAAGGCAGCACCTTTCATTTATTAATAACAAATATTCAACCTATTCCACCTGAGCTGGCTGGTTGAATCCAGAATATATCCCTGCACAAGCTGTTCCCACAGGAAAAGAAACCACTAACACCAAACCCAGCACACAACAAAACAAAAAACCCTCACCAAGCCATCAAGAAAAACCCAAACACAAACCAGCTTCCTCTGCAGCTCCCTAAAAATCTTGGATGCACCACCTTTGGCAGAGGCAGCTCTTGGCAAGGAAGTGGGAGCTGCAAAAAGTGGGATCTGTCAGGCATTCAATATTCACCTTCACATCTCTGAAAGGATAGAAGCAACTCTTTCCAAAGCAGCTCCTTTCCAAACCCCAGGAGCTGCCCCAGACATTTGGATCCAGAGCCCCATCACAAAAATTGCCCCAGGATTCACTCCAAGGAACACTGAAAGCTGCACTCCCTCACCCTCCCCACTGTTTTGTGGCACTTCTGGTTTTTTTTGGCCCTGTAACACCAGAGTAATGAACACTGCTCAGCTCACACCTGCCAGTGGGAAAACCATGGAAGTTCACACACTTGCAGGCATTTCCAGGGGCAAAGCAGAGACTGGAGAACTTGGCTGATAATTAACACTGATAACATGAAATAATAAATTCATTAGCAACCAGTAAAGAAATCCTTGGCCAGTTTACTGCCTGTGAGGACACCATTCACTGCCAGTTTCCGCTCAAATTCCTTAATTATGCCAGCAGGAAAATACAGGGAGGAAAAGCAAGTTCAGAGAAAAGCCCTTTTGGCTGGCATTAAAAGTCATATTTATTTCAAAATAAGCATTTTTAGAAAGTCAATGAGCAGCAACTTTTCGCTTGCTCTTTTAATGAGAGCTTTTTAAAATTGATGTCCCATGATTTGTATAAAATCATGGAAATCTGCCCCATTTCCTGATAGGCCACTGCAGCATTTCTTTGACTAATTCCTTCCACTGGGTTTTCCATAAGTGATTCACGGCTGTACTCAGCTTTCCTGGAAAACATTTCCCAAAGTCTGGAAGGTATGGAAAGCAGGAGATTCTCCTGGGCTGGCTTCTAACTGTGAATCCTTGTGCCTCTCCCTCTCTTTAGAGACAAACAGCAGTTTAACAACTTCATTCTACCAGCTCTGATTTAATTATTTTTTCCCCTAAATATGAGAAAAAACAAAACTTATGTTGCAACATATCTTTCACCCCATTCCCAACATATCCTGATTTATTAGAACTCCAGCCTTAGAAGCCTAAAAACCAGGGTTTTTTTAATTTTACTTTTATTTAAAGGAAATTCAGAAGAAGCCTCCCTGAATACTTGGACCACCTATTGAATGTCATTATTTTCTTGGAAGTCACAACATTACAGAGTTTTTTTACATAGAGGGGCTGTGAAATAATTACAAGCTCCCTGAGACTCCTTGCCTGACTGGTTTCTAAAATCCCTCAGGTGCCAGTTAAACCCAACACACAGCAGTGAGACCAACTTAGACCTGATCAAAGTCCTGGTCAGCCTCTGATTCAGCTGAGTCTGGAGGGTGCTACTTAAATTAAGTCTTCAAAGTAGCTCCCAGGCCCCTCATCTCCTCCCATTTTCCTAAAGAAATTCAAGGGAATCTCACTTTGATTACCATGCAGATCCGTTATGGGGATACTAAAGCTCCCTGGGACATTTCCCACATTATTTATACCTGGGTTGCTGCTTCTGTGCAATTCCACTGGAAACAACTTCTGTTATCACTGCCCAGAGAGGCTGTGGCTGCCCCTGGATCCCTGGCAGTGCCCAAGGCCAGGCTGGACATTGGGGCTGGGAGCAGCCTGGCACAGTGGGAGGTGTCCCTGCCATGGCAGGGCTGGCACTGGATGGGCTTTGAGGTCCCTCCCAACCTAAACCAAAAAAGGATTCTTTGAAACCTTAAAAAATCCATCCAAGTGTGTTATCGCCATCAGATTTATTATTTAACCTTCACTTGGAACATTTTACAACACTGGAAACCTGTTTTGATCTTAAAATGAATCATGGAATGGTTTGGGATGGAAGGGACATCAAAGACCACCTTGTTCCACCCCTGCCATGGCAGGGACACCTCCCACTGTGCCAGGCTGCTCCCAGCCCCAATGTCCAGCCTGGCCTTGGGCACTGCCAGGGATCCAGGGGCAGCCCCAGCTGCTCTGGGCACCCTGTGCCAGGGCCTGCCCACCCTGCCAGGGAACAATTCCTGCCCAATCTCCCATCCAGCCCTGCCCTCTGGCACTGGGAAGCCATTCCCTGGCTCCTGACCCTCCAGCCCTTGGGAATTGTCTCTCTCCAGCTTTCCTGCAGCTCCTTCAGGCCCTGCAAAGCCACACTGAGCTCAGCCCAAAGCTTCTCCTCTCCAGGCTGAACAATCCCAGCTCTCGCAGCCTTTCCTCCCAGCAGAGCTGCTCCATCCCTCTGCTCATCCTGGTGCCTCCTCTGGCCTCTCTCCAGCAGCTCCACGTCCTCCCTGTGCTGGGACCCATGACTGCTTTCAGAATTCTTGTTTACGGGTTCTTTTAGCCCCCAACCCCTGTTTTGGAAAATCCCCCTCAATCCTTTTCCCCCAGTGAAGGCAGAAAGGTACAAAGCTCCCATGAGGGCCCTGCCCTGAGCTATTCTTGGTGTGTTTGCTGTTGGTGCCACTCTCCAAGGTATTTCTGAGGAACCTCATTAAGCTCCTGTAACAACAACGTCCCAGTCAAAGGAAAAACTCATACTGTGTGCTCAGCCTTTCAGCAAACACTGACATAAGGCCCATCCCCATGTGACCAGCTGAGGCTTATCATTTTTTCCAGATGGACTGGGTTTTGATTGAACTACTCCTCTAAAAAGCCTGGAGTGTTTAATTGCACAAGCTGGACTAGGAGGAAAGCACATGAATGTGCTCAAGTGTTCTCCATAAAAACAGCCTGGGCACGATTAACAGAGACCCTTTCAGGAGGCAGAGTTTCACAAACACTGTATTTTATATCTTTAACCACCACAAACTGGTCACTTCTTAAAGTCACTTGATCCAACAGCCTCCACCTTGATTGTTTCTAAATCCAAAGCAGAAAATTACAGCTGACATTTCCAACCTGTCCAGCAGAGCAAAAAAAGAGCTTACAACAGCATTTCCAGTTCTACCTTTGCAACCTCAACACCACTGCAAGGGCTTTACAGATTGAAATGCCAAATTAGGGAGTCTTCAAATCAGACCATTTGCAAGGCAAAGTCCTAACCAGGACAGTCAGCAAGAAAGGGAGACTCCAAATAACTGGGGAGGAAGAGAGATTAAACAATAATTTGCAATTTCATGAAATAAATACAGTCAGAGATCTCTGCTCGTTAGTGAATTTGGTGTCCCACATCCAATCTATTTTAAAAAAAATAAAGATTATTCACTTTCAGGCCGACCTCATTGGGTTGACACATTGAAGTCTTTCAGCACTTCTCTGTTTATGGTGATTGTTTGGGTTTAGATTTATTGATCCAATCTTTTTCCCCAGATCCTCATGGGTGCAGCTGGATTTTGTTCTCCTGTCACTCAGCTTTCACAGGATCCTTTCCCTTGTGCTTAGAGTTTACACTTGGGCAGTTTTTAAGGATAAAATGATGGGGGAACTGCTCTCCTACTAATGATGATTAAACCATCAGCACCAAACACTGAACTGGGGGAGTTTAAACCAGGTTTGGTCCAGGACAGGGTGACACAGAAGGAAGATTTAAGTAACTCTGCTTTCCAACTTGCAATCACTGAGTGATCAACAACTCAATCACATCGTTCCATCTGCTCCTCCTAGAACCAAGGATTTTTTTAATTTATTTCTTCAGGAGTTTGTTAGATTTTACCTTTTAAAGCATCCCATCCCTTCTGCTTCATTACTCACCAAGGCTCCGAAAAGGATGGATCTACTACAAATAACTCCAGTAGCTGATGAACTGTGAGAAATAAACACCTTTCAAAAATAGCCCCCACTGTCAGCATTTGTTTCCTAGCCCAAAGTGATCCCTAAATAGCACCAACCCAGGTCCCAGCTGTGTCACACCAGACTCCTCCTCATCCCCCCCAGACTGCAAAGTACAATGGGCTTGATCTCACTCCTTGTTTACTTCCTGCACTGATGAATCCATGGGAATCTACCAGAGACAGTCACTAAAATAATCTTAATTTAACCAAAGTCCACTATTCCACAAGGGCTGGAGGGCCAGGAGCCAGGGAATGGCTTCCCAGTGCCAGAGGGCAGGGCTGGATGGGAGATTGGGCAGGAATTGTTCCCTGGCAGGGTGGGCAGGCCCTGGCACAGGGTGCCCAGAGCAGCTGGGGCTGCCCCTGGATCCCTGGCAGTGCCCAAGGCCAGGCTGGACATTGGGGCTTGGAGCAGCCTGGGACAGTGGGAGGTGTCCCTGCCATGGCAGGGGTGGAATTAGACCATACATGATGTCCCTTCCAATCCCAGCCATCCTACGATTCCATTAAATAAAAACATTTTTCTGAACATTTCCAGAGCTAAAGAGCTCCAAAATCACCCCTGTGAACTGTGGAAGGGAAAATGGACTCCCAGCAGTGCCTAAGAATTAACCAGCTGCACATTATTTTACACTGGTTAATTCCCTTTGATTGGCAAACACTTTGCAGCTATGTCATGCTTTCCCACACACCTTCAGGACTGGATCATCTGTAGGGTCAGAGGTTTAGGATTTTTTTTTTTTCTTTTCACATTTAACTGCCATTTCTGAAAAGTAAAAAAATAATAAATAAATTCTAATAGGTAAAGCAGTTGTCCCTAAAGTATTTTTCTACATTTTTATGGTGTTTTTTCAGCCGTGTTTTTTCAGACAGGTACAAGAACTGTCCCACTGAGTGAAGATATGACCATAATCCTGATAGAGTAGGATGAAAAATACTTCTGTAGTTAACAATTTATTATCATGAAAAATGCAGCTGCTTTATGCCAAAACTACAACTTGAGGGAGAGCAAAGATAAGAATGAAAACAGCAGGTGTTTGGGGTTGTTTTAATTTCTAGCTCCTTCTAACATGACAGCAGGATTTGTTTAATTCAAATATTAAAGATATCATCCCAGGCAAGCAAAAGTTGCGTGTTCATCCTCTGACACATCCTCTGTGACTAAGGGAAAAACAAAAGGAAATAAAAAACTAAACACAAATGCAGGAGGCTTTAGAAAACCACAGGAGCTGGTCAGAAGCAGGCTGGTATTTGTGTGATCTTTAAAGAATGACATTTTCCACTGCAGTCACAGAAGGAAGACTGGAAGATAAATTTCAAAAATATTTTCTAAGAATGTTCTGGGAGGGTAGGAAAAAACCCAAAGCAATTACAAGTTACTGCACTTCAAAGAACAAATCAAGTGTACCTGGAAATTTCAAAAGCATTTAAAAAATACTAATAAAGATCATGGAATGGTTGGGTTGGAAGATCATCTAATTCCAACCCCCCTTCCACTATCCCAGGTTGCTCCAAGCCCTGTCCAACCAGGCTTTGGTAAGATGATAAAAGATAATAAAAGGAGCCACAGAAAAGTCTGGAATTTATCCCAAAAAACCTGCATTTTTGGTGAGGTTAATGTCTGATACACTGTAATTTTCTTATACATTAATTAGTGACACATCAGCAGCACACTGGCATTTAAAGCTTTTAAGGTATTTAACAACAGAGCTTTGAGGATGCATTTAATTTATTTATTTATATGGCAAGAACCCACCTGTTTTGACTGAAGGGACAAAAAAAAACAGCATTAGAAAATAAGTCCTGAAAACATTTTAAATTCCTGAATATTCCAGACAGTGGGTTTTGGGTTAGGAACTCACACTTGCTGAAAGCCAACACAGTTCTGCATCTCCTTCCTACTTCTGCTATAGAAATGCTTGGATTTGCCTTTTTTCCACCAGGGGAGATGAAAACATCATTGCAGTGTAGTAGATAAGAAGAGAATTCGACTTTGGCAGCTTAGGAAGGAAGAAACGTGAACAATCCCTCCTTAAACCACCTCCTGGGAAGAATTCCTGCACTTCAGCTGCTCTGGGCGAGGTAAAGAGCTTTCATGTTGGGATAGAGCCCAGAAAAAACTTGTAAAATGCGTTTAAAGTTGCTCTATACCTTACACAGATTGTGAACCCTTCCCAAGGGGAACATACCCCACTGCAGATGGGAAGCTTTGCTCCTGCCTTAGGGGCGGGCTCCCTTTAGGGGGGTCACAGTGCTGTGATGAGGTGTGAACACGAACCCAGAGGGATTTAGAGAGGCCCCACTGATCTCACCTGCTCTGAGCCAATTTTCTCTGGGTTACACAACCCCAGCAGGAGCTGTTCATACTTTCCACCGCCTGCCCCAGCAGCTGTTTCATCCTGGAGCCTCAGGAAAATTCAAGCCCTTAATCAGAGTTTCCATGAGCCAGGCAATCCTGGCTCTCAGCTGGATGGGATCTGGCCCAAGGGCCAATGCATCCTGCAAAGCACTGGCCACACACCCCAGAAACTGGGCAAACACCTCGGGAATTCCCACTGATTCGCTCTCCTCAAGTTCTGGTTGCCACAAGAAACTCTCTCTTACTATTTAACATCACAACCTGCAAGAAATGGACATTTTGGTTCTTATTTCATCTTTTTTTCCCCATAGTAATGGATATATTCCTACTGCAGCTCTCAGCAGAGCCAGCTCTGAATAATTATCAAAAATTCTATCCTAAAATAATCAGAGATGGGAGTCATTCTTAAGGTATTTAATAATATTATCTCACTCGCTGGGTTATCAGAAAGGGAGAGGATATTTTAACTACAAACCCACAGAAGTGTTTTGTTTAACTGTATGAATTATGAACGGCTAAAAAAATGGAAATAGGGAAAAAATCAATTTATGATAACAATACAGCTTGCCTCTTCTGGCAGTTCAGCAGCTCAGCTTCCTATCTGCAGAGAAAGGAAACAGCATCTCCAGAACAGAAAGGAACAACTCTCCTCGCCTTTCAGCCAGGTCTTACTTGGAAAACAGCCTGAATTTTAAGAAGCCTCCATACAAACAGACACTTGTTTTGAAATCAGGCCCAAACCTTCAGGGAAGTTTCCAGACAGACTTTCAGTCAATGCAAGAAAATCAAGTGATTTTGGTTTACTTGGCTGTATCTAAAACGCAAAAACTTTCTTTTCTTTTCTTTTTAATGATAGCAGGATTATTTTTTTCCAAGCTGTGTGATACAGACATTATCAATAAACCCATTTATCAAAGAGCCCTGAACTCCCACACCTAAACCACTGCTGTACCAGAGATGCTCTCTCGCAGCTCAGGGGGTTGCATTTTCCTGCTGCCTTTTGTATTTCAGCAACAAAAAGGAACTAAAATCCAACTCCTGAGGTTTGGACTTTCAGCTCAATAACCAAGAGTGTGTTTGCCAGCACAAAAATAACCCCAAAGAAAACCTCAAAAAGCAAAACCAAATCCAGCTCTTCACTTGTGACCCATGTGAAGATCTGCACAGGGCAGAGGGAAGTTCATCCCTGAGGTTCCGTTTTAATAAAAGAAATTCACTGAGTATTGACAGCTCTGCTTTTATGAGTGGGGCCAGTAATAAATAATGACTCCCATCATTCATGAAATTAATTCTGGTTACCTCTGGCAGTAAAAAATGCTGGGAGGAAGAGACAAAAGGTGTAAAGCAGGTACTTATGGGTTACTCTTCTCCCATCTAAAGCTGACAGAACCCCACAAACTTTATTTAGGATATTGTCATATCCTAAATCCCTGTCCTTGGCAAATACAACTCATCAACCAGTCCCACCCCATTTTTAATACTAGGATTCCCAAACGTTCTAGGACAATGACTTCCATAGTTTAATTATGCATTACACCCACAAAAATTTTTAAAATCCTATTTTAGACCTCAGTCCCAACTTCAGGGTCACTGAACACAGCCTGTATTTCAGCTTCAATCATTCCCAGCATATTCCCATATTCTAGGAGGAAAAAAAAGAGCAGCTGGTCAGACTTAGAACAACAGATAAAAACCCCAAAGCAGCCTCAATGAAAACTACCCAAAATGCCCACTGAGGGAGGTGTTAAAATACCATTAATAAACCCCTAAATTAAACCAAACCCACACACCCAGGTCAGGTATCCCTGCCCAGGCAGGGTTCAAGCTGGATCATCCTTGGGGTCCCGTCCAACCCAAACCATCCTGGGATTTTACATTTTTTCACATGTAAGGACAAACCCCAGACTTGACTGGAACTTCTGGTTAATATACATATATTAATTTGCATCATTGTTTTTTAATTATTTTCCTCATTTTCAGTTCTCCTGACCTTCAGTTATGACACCAAGTAGCATTATTAATTTATAACCAGTATTACCTATAAGTTTATAAACACTGCTTATTGAAACTTGCCCAACTGAATAAACAACTTCAGCAATAAACCATCACAAAATTAAACTTTTGCTGCTAGAAATACTTTTTTTTTATAATTCTAAGCCTATTCTGAGTGGGACAGTGCAGTCACTGCTGATATTAATAATTTATTAATGCTGATGGTATTGAGGGATGTTTGGGATGAGTTTCAAGCCAGTCTCACCTCTAGAACTCTGCACTTGTTTTCATGTTTAATTTATGAACATTATGGGGCAGTATGGGAACAAAGCTCAATTTGCTCCTACAAAAGCCAGAAACAAAGGAAATAAGGAAAAGCTCTCCACAGCACTGTGATGTAGATTTGGTGTGCCCAGGGATTTCACCAGACAATGTTTTCCTAAATTTCCACTCCAGGAAGATTAAACTCTTAATCCTGGGGTAGGCTCAGACCTCATGTGGGATCTTTTTTCCAGATTTTGAGCTAATGATTGGAGCACTGGATCCTATGGAAGTAATTTTTGTTAATATCTCCAACATTGAGGCTATTTATGACACCTTTACAACGTTGCTTTTCAGGTTTAGATATTTTTAAGGCACCCAACAATCATCCTGTGCAGCAAGAGTTATTTTAATATTTAAATAAATATATTAGTATTATATATTTCAGTTTTATTTCTACCTATAAAAGTATTTGTATTGTTTGCTTGAAGCATTGACTGATCATCCCACTTTAAGGACTTAAATGAGTGGATTTTTGAGACAGAAATAATTATTTTGCTATTTTCACCAGATCTAGAGACCTACAGAAGGTCCAAGTGTGATACAAACCTGAAGCTGCTCAAAATACCTCCACTTAACTACATACTGCCAGAGGTTCTATAGCAAAACTTTTCATAATGGAAGATTTCCAATTTTTTTAAATGGTTTTACTGTTCAAAGTAAATCCAGATTACTGAGATGTGATTTTGAACCACAATCTTAACCCTGGGCTTTTTTTGGAAAGCAAAGCATTGAAAACTAGGAACACCGTCACAAAAAAAAAGAGATTTTTTGGCAGAGAAAGAATGAAAACTTTCAAAATATATGCAGATGCCAATAATTAAGTTTTACATTCCCATTGGGGAATATTTTGCCAAAACCAGAGTTGTGGTCACAAAAATCTGTAAACATGTAAAAACACTCATCTTTTTGGAAATCTACTTCTAAAATGTTTTCTTTTTAATGTGATCTAAGAGGCTTAACAAACTTGAAGTAAAAGGATTATGAGGCATGTGGCTGAGGCAGGAAGAGATTACCAGAAAATCGAGTACTATTTGTAAAGAAAGTTTTGTAAATACTCCTGTGAAATCTGCTAAACTTCCTGTAAAGCACAAGTAATTCCTTAAGTACCTAAAAACCCCAAAATCCACCTCATGATTATTTCAGTGGTCTGCAGGGCAATTAAAAATGTCTAAAAGCAATGCTCATTTAACAGCTTTATTTTCAGATGAGTTCACAAAGGCTTTTCTGCAGTGAAACCACACAAAGCTGAAGGAAAAGAATAATTTGGCAGCTGGACAAGCATTCCCAGGATTCAGCTCACCTGCAGCTCTGCTTTTCCTGGGTTATACAACTGCAGGAATTTCTCACCTTGTTAGGCTTTATCTTCAAGCACAAATATAATATATATATTTTGTTTTTAAATAAACAATTGCAGAGACTGTTTCCCAGCCAGTTCTGGGGGTTCTGTGAGGACACAGACTGGCTCAACTTCAACTTTTAGTGCACTTCCAGCAAGCTGAATTTCTTTAATAATTCAGTTTTCTAGCAAAGATTTCCCAGACAAAAACTGTTACCATGATAGAACAACCTGCTTTCAGATTATCTATGAATTTAAGCTTTTGTTAATTATGCAAAACTTTCTGCTACGTTCATTAACTTGCAGCAACTTGTAAAAATTAGCAGATTAAGGTAATTATCATAGAATCAGTAAGGGTGGAAGTGATGTTCCCAGCAGCACCACCATCACCCTAAAATGTCCTCAAGTGCCACATCCAGACACCTCCGGAACACTTCCAGAGATGGAGACTCTTTGACTCACCCCAAAATCTTCGAAATATTTTAAAGGAATTCAAGGAACTCGACACATTCTAAGGAAAACTGTCTCCATCAAAAATCTCTCTTAGCCCTAAAACCCAATTATTTTCCCAGCAATGAAATTCTTCGTAGAAACTCTTTGTGCTCCTCTTTGCCACTTCCCAAATGAGAGGTGCCCACAATGAAGGGGAAATGGAAACTGGCAGAGCACACCTGGGTAACCCACTTAGCAAGAGGCATAAATGAAGTTATGCCATGAAGTTCTTTAGCCCTTCTGTGGCTGTGCCCAGAACTCTGAAAGTCAGCAGGGAAGCGTGCCACATCCCTTCGGGATAACAGGAGCCAGGGAAGTGTTTTACCCGCTGCACTTGGAATTTGACAGCACAAATTCCATAAAAAAAGCCCCAAAGTGTCCTCTACTGACATAAAAAGGCTCTTAAAAATGGGAGTATCACATGAGGAGGATGGAAAGGTACAGAAAAACCTAATTGCTGCCTCTGGAAATCCGCTACTGACGTCTTTTTTGAAATAAATGAGTACACAGGAGCACAGTTTTAAAAATGAAACTCATCTGTGCGTTGGATGAAGAAAGAATTACAATTCCTCAAGCACACAATCAACATTAAAACTACCAAAAAAGCTGCAGGTCCCAGGTAAAAGTTCAGAAAACCAAAACTGAATTTTCCAAGGTAATTTGACAACTTGAAGATCAGGAAAAAAGGTTTTCATTTGAGATAATTTTTTGTACTTCAATTAAAAAAAAAAAAAGCAGAATTTAAAGGTATTCCTGAATTGTGCTTTAATAAAAAACTTGAGAGCAAGTATTTAGGTGTTCTCTGGAAGATTTTGGGACTGATATTAAAAAATATTCCAGAGGTATTTTTATTTCTTATGAGGATTAAAACAGAGAACAAACTGTCATTTAGCAGAACTATTACCCTGACAGGAGGGTCTGTTTTTAAGAGACTGATCATAAACCATTTAAAACTTCAGATTTCTCAACTGGGATTATCAACACCTCAATAAGAAAATATTAAAAAATTTAAAAGGAGGAAGAACAGGAATTTTCAAGCAGTGTTTCCAGTACAAATCATTATTTGAGAAGGGCAAAATAGAAATAGTTGTCAGTAGCTGTCCTGTCTCACCTTTGATTGGATCAACCCTCCTCAAGTAGAGTAATCCAGGATTATTAAGGGGCCCACTGAAGGGGGAAAAAAAAAAATTAACTCCGAAGAAAAGGTATTTCAGGAGTGTTACATATGCTGGAAAAAGCAGGAAGTTCACAGAACAGAACAAACCCACTGATCACACCAAAATTCACAGAGTATTTACAAACACTACCTGTGAGGTTGTTTTACAACCCCTTTACTCACCCCTTCATCAGCACCAAGTTCCACACAAGTGTTTGCTGCACAGGCTTGACTTTTCTGTGCACCTTCTACACCAAACTAAGTGAATTTTCTTAAAATTCACCCCCTAACCAAGTGCAGCCTTTTAAAATTATCTTGGAATCTTTCTCAGGTGGTCCAGACAGTGACATTTTAGTGTGACCACCATCACCTGACACATTTGAGTGACAAACATCTGCATTTCCTTGGGCACCAGAACCACCAAATGCTGAGGAAAACTGGATACACCACGGGAGAATGCAATATTTTCCTCATTTTTAAGACAACCCTGTTTTTCTTACACCATCCTAAAGCTGAGGGCACCTTTCACACTTCCAAAATCTGGGATACAGCCTTAGGGCCTCGTCCCACTTTCTCTCTCTGCAACTTCCTGACATTTGGCCAACAGAATAAATTAAAAACGCAGCCAGTCCATGTGTGTTCCTATAAAAGTCACTTATTTCCAGCTTTAAAGAGTTATTAGCTCTTCCCAGCTCCCTGCCTGTATTAACTGAAGCTAAATTATGTATTTCAGTAGCTGAAATTCAGTGACCAGACACCAAAACTGATTTTTCATCTGTTAAAAAAATTTGTGTGCACCTACCACATTTATAAATCACCGAGTTCCAAGCACCTCCACCTGTCTTTCTTTTTTTTTGTGTTATTTATAAAACTTTGAGACTTTTCTTCCCTCCTGGAGACAGGTATTTATTCAAGTTCAAGACAATTCTCCCCCATTCTTTACCTTAAAAATGTAATTTATGCAGTATCTGTACATGTTGGCATCCACGGTGAAGATAACACAGTTTATGCTGAGATTATGAAACTCAAATTAATTTATTATTTTAAGCAATCAGCCTAAATTCCTTCCTGCTGCAGCTCTCAGCAAGAACACAAAAAAAAAAAAGTAGATAATACCATTTTTATTGTACTGTTAAGGAAATATTAGACTTTGTCCTGATTTAAGTAAGTGGAGATAGAGATTCATTGGAATATTGAGGAAAAAGACTGAAAAATGGTTCAAGTGTTCAGAGCCCTATCCCTGGAAGAGTCCAAGGCCAGGCTGGATGGGAATTGGAGCACCCTGGGATAGTGGAAGGTGTCCCTGCCCATGGCACTGTGACTGCCAGGAGGGCTGAGCTGTGACACTGCAACAACTCCAAGCTGTTTTTCACAACGAGACAGCCAATTTATTTTAACAGGATTAGAAATCACTACCATTATTGCCTAATTTTTCAAGTCCATTCCATTCAATTCGAATCTGTTTAAAAGCATCTCCTTCAGTATGGAAGGGTTTGATAGCAAAACCAACAATAAAAACAAGAAAAAAAGACCAAAACCACAACATCGGGTGCACCAAACAAAACCTTAACCACAATGCTCAGCGCTGGTCCAGCGATATTTTATTTCACTTCTGCTTTATGTAGAGCTTCACCCTGAACTACAGGTTCAGGAATTAAAGGAACCAAAGCAAAATAGCTGTTGGCGTTGAAAGTCGCAAAATCACGGCATCACCGAGGCTGGAAAGAGCTCCAAAGCCACCGAGTCCGACCTGTGCCCGATGCCCACCTTGTCCCCAGCCCAGAGCACTGAGTGCCACCTCCAGCCCTTCCTGGGACACCTCCAGGGATGGGCACTCCAAACCTCCCTGGGCAGCCCCTGCCAAGGCCTGAGCTCCCTTTCCATGGGGAAATTCCTGCTGCTGTCCGCCCTGAGCCTGCCCTGGCCCAGCCTGAGGCCGTTCCCTCTCCTCCTGTCCCTGTTCCCTGGCAGCAGAGCCCGACCTCCCTGGCTCCACCCTCCGGCCCGGGAGTTGCGGAGCGGGATCAGCTCATCCCGGACTCGGGACGGGACTCCCGGCACCGGGTCCCGGCAGGACCGAGGGGGCGGGCGGGGACGCGCAGCCACAGCCTCGCCCCCTCATCCCCCCGACGGCGGAGACGGCCACAGAGAACCGCGACAGCCTCGGCCCCGTACACCGCGCTCCCCTCACAGCTCCCGGCCCAGCTCACCCGGTACGGGCCGTCCTGGAAGACGCGTGGGTCCAGGTTGCAGGCGATGGTGGCGGTGGGCAGGTCCCGCAGCGCCTCCATCTCGCCGTCAACGAAGCTCCACTCCGCGTCCGTCTCCTCCTCCTCCTCCCCTTCCTCCTCGCCTTCCCCGGGCGGCAGCGGCTGCCGGAGCGGCGGCTCCTCCATGGCCGGGAGCTAGCGGAGGCGGCCGCGGCGACGTCGTGGAGGCGACTTCTCTCACCCCCCGCCCGCCATCTTGTTTCCTTTGCCCCCGCCCAGCATCAGCCAATCGGAAGCCGCCGCCGCGCCCCCCCGCGCTTTTTGAGCCAATAGGAAGCCGCCATCGCCGCGGCAACAGGTGGCGAGCGAGGCCGCGTCCGCCATGTTGGGTGAGGGCAGCGCCGTGAGGGAGCGGCGCGGATGCAACCTATAGAATAAACTATATGTCTAAAATATACTGTACGTGTTATCTGTGCTGTGCATGTAGTACAAATTGCATGTGTAGTATACGTGTGCACTGTATATCATATAACATACGAAAGTTTACCGTCTATAGTATGCCGTATATAATACATATACCCTATAGTGTCTGTACTGTATGTATAGTATATTTATACAGTATATGTAACATACTCTGTATAAAAATGTTCAGTGTTTAATATGCTGTGTGCCTATGTGGTATATATCTAATATACAGTGTATAGTATATAAAAATGTGCTTTCTATAATGATGTACATATATGTGGCAATATATACAATATATGGTGTATATATAATACATGTAAAATATGCTATGTATACTGTTATACTGTATGTGTGTATATATATAATTTACTGTATATATAATACTTTATTATTGCCAGAGAGAGAAAGACATGTACTCCATGCCCCATCCCTGGAAGTGTTCAAGGCCAGCTTGGATGGAGCTCAGAGAAACCTGGTCTATAATATAAATATCAAATACTTATATAAAAATACCGGATGAATATAAAAATTCCTTACTCAAAGACTAACAAGTCAGCTGAAAATTGCCACTGTGTGTGTTGTAATTCTCTTACCTGCCCTGAGGGCAACCTGTCCTACCCTTGGTATTCTGCAAATGTGCTTGGCTGGTTAGTCTGACCTAAGTGACCTAGACAAACATTTTTATTATGTATTTATTATGTTTTTATATCTAATACTATACATGCACATGTCTATATTAAAAAAATATAATATTATGTGTATATTTGTATATTTCTTATTACATCTATGTAGCACCACCTTCCAGGGGGGAGGCCCAAGAATGAGCTTCAAAGGTCACAGGGGTTTTTTATGGAGTTATTGTGACATTCGCACATCTCCAAACATCCTGTACCAAATTTCTTCAGACTCTCTAATCAGTTTTGAACCATTTAAGTCTTTTTCAGAGGGATAAGATAAACACGGGGTACTTTTGTGATCACTTGTGCTAAGTGACAGAAATCTTTATGTTCTCAAATGCAGGCAAATGGTCTCTTAAAAGAAAAGTAACTTCAGTGAACAAGCCCAAACTGTTTAATGCTAAATCCAGCCAAACTAAGGCCATTTTTAACCACATTCTTTGACGTCAGAGCTGCTTCCTCACAGCAGTGGTGACACTTTCCTCTCTGAGGAGCATCTCTCTGGATTCTCTGCATCAGGAGCTCCAACCCCCTGTAGAAATTCCACCTGAGGAATCCAAATGGAAATCTCCTGTTACAAATAATTTAAAAAATCAAGAAGCAAAACCTGCCAGCAATAAATTCCTGTCACTGCAGCCTGGCATCTCCCTGGTAGGAAAACCACCGTGAAATATTCATTACCTGCTGCTGCTCTAATGGCACAAGCTGCTTATTGCAATTCAGGTGTCAGATTTGAAGGTGAAAAGACGTCATTATTTCTATTTTATGCTATTAATTGAGGCTAAAGGTCAACTGAGATCATGCTCACCAAGCCCTGCAGGACTCCAGAGCCAAAGGACCTCCCTGCCCTAAGAGCTTAAAAGTGTAAGCCTTAATTCAGTCACAGACGTCAGAAAAAAAAATAAATAAACCTGAATCTCCCTAATCTTAGGGTTTAATTGTTCATCCTTTCTTGTTGCATAGGAAGGGAACGCGCCGGACGCTTTTGACTGGAAGAGGTGGCGAGACAGGAAAAAAAAAATGGATCTTCCCCGCAATGTTTGGGGCCAATCGTTCGATGTAAGTGACAGTGATTAACGCTAATGATTTACCCGCAGGAAAAGCTGGATCGCTAAGTGCTCCCTGGAACAGAGCCGGGGAAGCGTTCCCAACACGGACACCACCATCTAGCGGCACAATGAAACCTCCAGGGATCCCCAAAGGGCTGCTTTGATTGCAGGGACCCGCCTCAAAAAAATCCCCATTTCTCAAGGGAAAAGTAGCTGGCCAGGAAGGGGGAAAAAAAAAAAAAAGGTAAAATAAAATATAAAATAAAATAAAATTAAAATAAAATAAAATAAAATAAAATAAAATAAAATAAAAATTGGCTGTAACTAAATGGAAAATGTTTGGAGAAAGAATAAGCATCACAGAATCCCAGAATTGTCGAAGTGGGAAGAGGCCTTTAAGATCAGCCCAGCAGCACCAGCATGACCCCAAAGCCTGTCCCCAAGGGCCACATCCAGACTCCTCCTGAGCACTCCCAGAGACAGCGACTCCACCACTCCCTGGGCAGCTCATTCCATGATTTTTTTTTTTCTAAAATCCAGTCTGAACCTTTAGGTTGTGCTGCTACAGACATTTTGCTTTGAGAGCCAGAGTCATGAGATGTTTTCAGCCAATACAGCTGGAAATAGTGAATGTAAATGGTGAATTCCTTGAATGCTGTTGATAAAAACACCAACAAATGTTAAAAAGTGATGTATTAAAAAAAAAAGCCAACAAAAAAATGAAACCTGTGGTGTTTTAAGATGAGCATTTTTCTTGGGGAGAAGTTTGGAGCAGGTGTGAAACCACCTTTAGCAGCTCTAAGAGAAAAAAAAAGAAACAGTCCTGAGATGTTTGCAGGGCTGGATCTGCTTAGCTGAGCAAAAAGAATAGTGAGGAGAGGCTGCAGCATAAAACATGGAACACTGGGAGAGTTTTTGTTACAGAACATGAACAAATGGCCCCAGTGAGACCCAGGCAGATTTAAGCGAGAAATACAACATAACTTTAACAACATTTTAACTGTTAAATGGGGCTGGGGATTTCCCTTACGTCTGTTTTCCTTTGGAGGGCAGGTGCTTTGCTCAAAGTAAGGTTAAATTAAAGTAGTGAGATTTTGGGTACTTTATAAACTCACTTTATATGTCTGGCTAGTGTTAGAGAGGCTCAGACCTCTGTCTGTGAGAGACTCTTTTAAGGGGAACATCTGAGAGAAATGAGCACAGAGGGGCTGCTTGGCACATAAAAAGCACCTCAAAGAGGTAAATGGGAGACTTTACTGAATAGGATTTTTAGTGAACTATCCCAGAAACGGAGGCTCTCAGGAGGGATGCAGCAAACAGGAGGCAAAGCCCTTTGGGCAACCTGGGAAGGAGCCACTGACTGGAAGGGTCAAACTGCATTTGGGAAAAGCAGGAGTTGTCCCAGGGCAGGGAAGAATCACAGAATCTTGGAATGATTTGGGTTGGAGGGACCTTAAAATTCATCTCATCCCACCCCTGCCATGGCAGGGACACCTCCCACTGTCCCAGGCTGCTCCCAGCCCCAATGTCCAGCCTGGCCTTGGGCACTGCCAGGGATCCAGGGGCAGCCCCAGCTGCTCTGGGCACCCTGTGCCAGGGCCTGCCCACCCTCCCAGGGAACAATTCCTGCCCAATCTCCCATCCAGCCCTGCCCTCTGGCACTGGGAAGCCATTCCCTGGGTCCTGGCCCTCCATGCCTTGTCCCCAGTCCCTCTGCAGCTCTCCTGGAGCCCCTTTAGGCCCTGGAGGGGCTCTGAGCTCTCCCTGGAGCCTTCTCCTCTCCAGGTGAGCACCCCCAGCTCTCCCAGCCTGGCTCCCTCTGCTCATCCTGGTGCCTCCTCTGGCCTCTCTCCAGCAGCTCCACGTCCTCCCTGTGCTGGTCCCAGGGGCAGCTCTGCAGGTGGGCTCTCACCTGGGCACAGGGGCACAGGGGCACCATCCCAATCCCTTCCCTGCTGCCCACAGTTCTGGTGATGCAGCCCAGGACACAACTGCAGATCAGAACCCCCAGGTCCTTCCCCACAGGGCTGCTCCCAGTCTGTGCTCGTGTCCGGGATTGCCCCGACCCAGGAGCAGCCCCTGGCACCGGCACTTGTGGAACTCTGTGAGGTCCTGTGGGCCACTTCTAATGAAACATGGAAATAAAATGCCATTAAACAAAACCAGCACAGTGGAGTTCAGTTTTCCCTACGCTGGTGCTGGTAGGAGGCTGGAAAAGCGCTGAAGCTGAGGCTGCTAGGGAGGGTTGGAAGAGGCAGAACGCAGGAAGCTCCTGTCCCTGATGCAGATCAGTGGCTTTGTTCGGTGTTATCAGTACAATCTCTTCTCTTTCACCGGTATCTCCCTCCTCCCGTGGCTCTCTCTGCTCCTTCCCATTCCCGGGGAGCTGGGAAGCAGCTCTGGAATGCCTTTCCCTCTGTTCCCATTGTGCCGGGACACGCTGCACTCCCGAGGTCGCTGCCACCCTTGGATGCCACCCCAGATCTCCGGGATCTGTTTTCATTCCAGGTTACCCCGTTCCTCTTCCCGGTTTTCCAACTATGCCCCAGTAAGTCGACTCCTAAATGAGGCAGGAAAGAGAAATAACAGGAGAGGTAAAAGCCATTGATTTCAGAGCAATCAGTAACAGCCCTGGTTACTGATTTACAGCATGGCTCGGTCACGAGTGCTGCGGAACAAACGGGTTTGTCAGGCAGAGCTGCTGAAAGGAAATAATAAAAATAAATGCAACAAAATTTCAATAAAATCTCTGTCAAAGCTGTTAGGAGAAAGAGGAAGGTTGGGGTTCTAATTCTGAGAAAAGGAAAAAGGAAAAGGGAAAGGAAAAGGGAAACATGGGAAAGAAAAGAAATATTAAAAAGAATGAGAAAGAGGAAAAATAAAAAGAAAGGAAAAGGAAAGAAACAAAAAGAGAAAGAAATAGAAAGAGGAGAAAGAAAAAAAGAAAAGAAAAAAGAAAAGAAAAGAAAAGAAAAGAAAAGAAAAGAAAAGAAAAGAAAAGAAAAGAAAAGAAAAGAAAAGAAAAGAAAAGAAAAGAAAAGAAAAAAGAACGAAAAAGGGAAAAAGAAAACGAAACAGAGAAGGAAAAATGAGAAGATTGTGGCATAACCTGCCTGCAAATAAAATAAAATGGACATTAGTAAAAAAGACAAATTATCATTGTAACTCTTAATTGTTCATGTAACTTACTTCTATATCAGCAACTCAAATCATTTTGTTACTGCTTTGAAATATTCTAGGTTTTATTCCCAAAACCCATAATTATCATAAATTCACCAAGGTGGGAAGAGCCCTTCAGGATGATCCAGCCCCACTGTCACCCCAGCACCACCAGCATCACCCCTGAACCACATCCCGAAGTAGTTATTTTAAAAGCCATATTAAATTTAAAAGTTCTCTGAGTTTTCCAAAGAATTGGAATAAAAGCCAAGATCAAGTGGGAATGGTGCAGAATGGGGGAGGGGGGGGGAATTAAAAGCTATGAAAGGTGAAATGAAATGTAAGACTACTAAAAAAAATCAAATGAGCTGTGATTAGGGATTATATTCCAAGAAATTATTTCAAGACGCAACAGGCACAGTAAACCAGGAAACATTTAAAGTAATTGACAGTTTGATGTAGTAGGAGTTAAAAAGAGTTCAAAACAATCTGGATACTTTATTTAAAGTGAAGCAAATCTCTTAGAGCTTCAAAAAGTTTTGAGTTATTTCCAGGCTCCCCAGTAAAATGCTCTGATGGATCTAATTAAGGCTTGCTATACCATTTCGTAGAGCAATGTGAGAAAAGCAGCGTTTATAGCCCAGAAAACATCGAGCACGGAGTTTATTTGTTTAATGCTGAGTGTGAAGGTGCCCTGGGCGCTCGGCAGAACGACTCGGGGCGTGGGTTTCGGTTTTAAGGACTGCCTTTTCTTTGCCTCGAGCAGGTGAAATCCAGCTGAAGTCGGAGCAGTTTTCCACTCACCTCCCAAATTCCGTGCCGCGGGATGTGCTAGGAGCAGAGGGAGAGGGAGGAGATGGCAATAATGAAATCACAGTTCCTTAATGAGCCCCGCAGCCCTGCAAAGGCTCTTAGCTTTAAACACTGCAGTAATCCGCCAGAGCAAGATGGGTCTTTAAACGAGGGGGGGGTCCCTTTGCTAAGGCGCGGGGAGGGCTCAGGAATGCTTGGAAAAGCCTCTGGAAGCGATGGAGAGGAGGGAATTCCGTGCAGGGAGCTCGACAGGGATTTCCCAAGCAGAATCAAAAGCCTGGAGTTGTCCAAAATGAGCCAATACGAGGTTCCAGGGCAGTCACCAGAGATCCCAGGACTTTGCTGCTTCCGAATTCGATATGATACTTGACAATAAAAAACTGCATATCACATCTGTTTGTTACCTTGCCTGCTCCGTTATTCTATTACTTCATTAGAATAGTGCTGCTTGACCAAAATAAAAGGAAAATCAAAGATTCTTTCGGGCAATGAGCAGGTTTAAAGGACTTTTAAAATAGCGAAAATTACAGAGTTTTGGGGGTTTTTTTTTCGCAAGCTTTGTTGCTGTTTTTCTCGTGTTTTTTTAACACACTCTGGAACGATTCGTTCAGAATTTAAGTCCGGGCGGCTTCGGTCCCTGTGGGATGCTGGGAATTCGGGAACCGCATAAAAGCAGAGGGAACAGAGGGACCGGTAGGATTCGGCATGAAGGTGCATCTTCTTCTTCTCTCTGCTTGTTCAGCCTCATTTGAGGTGTTTCTTGGATTTCTGTGCTTCCCAGCCGAGCACCCAGAATTCCCCCTCTGCCCTGCACATTCCTGCCTTCTTCCCAAGATTCCGAAGCAGCTGGGAAGGGCCGGGATTGCCCCTAATCAGCTTAGCTCAGGGCGCTGAGCACAGATGGCATCACCCCAACCCGCCGGGATTTCCACCAGGGCATCCCTCCCTCTTCCTTTTCTTTGGAGGACCGAACACCTCCCAGCCACGAAGTGATGGAATTTCACACCAGCTTCCCGACGGAAAATTAAGGCACTCAGGACAAACATAGCAAACATAGATGTATTCTGAAAGCAGTAAAAAATCCAAGTCCTCCAATATAATTTTTTTACTTGCAATTTCGTCTTTCCCACAGCTGAAATAGCATTTTAAACAGAATATAGAACTGGCTCACATACAAATACTTATGGGGTTCTGGGTGTCTCTTTTCCATCTCAAAAGGTATTAATATTCAATATTAATAAATAAGTATTCATAATACTATATTCATATTCTTATATAGATAACGTTTTATACCACAAGTAATTCGTGCAAGTTTTCTACCACAAGTAATTCTTGTCTCCAGATAGGCAGTTTGTACCTGTCTGTGTTTACCCTGACAAATCCCTCCCTCCATCCCATGCTGGGGAACCTAATTAAATGCCACCCCGTTTCTGGAGCCTCAGCTTCCCTCTAATTCCCAGTGCAAAAAATCAGGAGAAAAAGGAATTTTTTCCTTACCTCTGGCTGCAGAAAACTACAACTTTGATCTGCAGTCAGGAAGGAAAAGAAGTTACAATAATCCAAGCGAGCCCAGCCTAATTAATAACCCCCAGGGATAAAAGTTGTTCCCTGCAGACTGTGAGGGGATCTTCGGTGGTGGCTAATGTCTGACATCTGTGAACATTAATTACCTGCACTCATCTATTAAAGAAAGAAGGTGTGCACTAATCCTTCCCCAGGCCCAACTCAGAAAATCATATTTATTAGCCAAGGGCTATTTTAGAAACAGATGGAGTGTAAAGAGCTTGAGGGTGGTGAACAGGGGGAGCGTGAAGAGGGAGAGATTAATTGTTAAGTAATTGAGTGTGGAGTGCAGAGAGCACAGAACTGCAGACATCCAGAGCTCCGGGATCCCACTGGGGCAGGTCTGGGTTTATCCTTGCTGCATTCCCAAACCTGCCTGTAGGAAACCGAAGAGTGCCCTCTGAATTCCTGCTTTCCTTTCTTGCTGGCACCGGGACCTGCTGGAGCAGCAACACCGTCCCAGTGCCCTCATGTCTTGGGGTGACCTTATGAGGTGTATCCCATATCGCTGCCTATGCCCAGAAATTAATTCTTGTGCCTTTCTATGCCTCTAAACTGAGCCTGAGAGGGGGAAGGAAAACAAAACCTGAGCAAAAAACTTTCTCAAAGCAGTTTTTGCTTGTTCAAGGTCACAAAAAGATAGCAGGTTTTTTTTCCCAGCTGCGGCAGGGGAGCGAGGAAGCACCCGGCTGGCTGCTTTCCAGTCAGTTTTTGGCCAGTTTTTTCCAGTTTCTTGTTTTCCGGAGAGAGACTGAGAGTTGGACTTTTCCTTCTCTGGAATTTCAGATTTTCTCCCATTTTCTACTGGACTGCTTGATTGCTGTAACATCAGAGCACATCGGGAGGACTTTCCACCGGGCACAGAGGGCCTGGCCCCGGCCCAAGCCCCAGCTCTGAGGAGACCAAAGGGAGGGCTCTGACACTTCCCCAGGTTTTTCCTCTACAGCGAAAGATTTTACCATCTAACATTATTTTCCTTCACGTGTGTTTGTTAAATAAATACTTTTATCTTCTTCACTTTCCTTCGAGGAAAATTTATTTTTTCCCGAACCTGGTGGGGGGAGGGGTGGTTGTGCCTTCTCTCAGAGGATATATTTCTAAATTTGGCCAAACCGGAACACCTCACCTGTGTCAGTTCCAGCAAAATGACAAAAAGCTCAGTTCCTGGCCTCGAGGGGAAGCACAGCAGGGTCTGTAACAAACCCCTCAACCACTGCAGTGGTGACTGTACCGAGCGCTCCACCCAAAATTTGTGTCCCACAAACGTCAATAACAACATGGCTCTGGGAGCTGTTGGTCCTTTTCAGCTCTGTCTTTGTACGGCTCCCGTGAATATTTAAAGAGCTAATCTTTTGTTAGGCTTAAACCCTGCGCTGGTGTTCACGAGCAGGCACTGGTTAGCACTGAAAGGGGGTTTTGTTGGCTTTTGTTAACGATCAGGCGCTGGTTATCGCTGAAAGGGGTTTTTCTGTTGGCCTTGAAATCCTCACCTTGGGAAAACTGAAAGCAGAGAACAGGTAAATAAAGGAAAATGGGATAGTGGTGCTAATGAAAAAGCTCTGCAGGGAATAGGGGACAGGCAGACACCTCTCTTGTGGTTCCATCTGATGGGCAGGACGCAAATCCCGGCTCAAACTGGAAACCTGAGCAAAACCTGACACGTACCCAAAGGAGGTGTTTAAGAACCCAAAACATTTAAGCACCCAAAGGAGGTGTTTAAGCTCCAGGGAGCCTGAGGAGACTGTGCCACAGGGAGCTCCAGAGGGATCCTCCTATCCTAGCCCATCCAGAGCAAAGCTGAGCTCATAGAGCCTCAAGGGCTTCTCAAGGCTGCAGCCAAATGCAGGATTCATGGAATCATGGAATAGCCGAGTTGGAAGGGACCCATAAGGATCACAGTCCAGCTCCTGGCCCTGCACAGACACCCCAACAATCACCCCCGGGAGCGTTGTCCACATCCATATAAACATCACCACCTGGCTTCAGTTCTTTTGTCCTTCACCTACACCCAATTCCACAAAATTCCCACCACTCCCATGAATGCTGCTTTGCTGTTCATTCCCACTGTAAAATCCTGAGTGAGCCTTGTCCTTCCAGCAGTGTCCTGTCCATGGAGACATCAGGCAGAGCTTTGGGATGGGCTCATAGCTGAGAGCTTTGTAAGACGGGACACAGGGAGGACGTGGAGCTGCTGGAGAGAGGCCAGAGGAGGCACCAGGATGAGCAGAGGGATGGAGCAGCTCTGCTGGGAGGAAAGGCTGCGAGAGCTGGGATTGTTCAGCCTGGAGAGGAGAAGCTTTGGGCTGAGCTCAGTGTGGCCTTGCAGGGCCTGAAGGAGCTGCAGGAAAGCTGGAGAGAGACAATTCCCAAGGCATGGAGGGCCAGGAGCCAGGGAATGGCTTCCCAGTGCCAGAGGGCAGGGCTGGATGGGAGATTGGGCAGGAATTGTTCCCTGGCAGGGTGGGCAGGCCCTGGCACAGGGTGCCCAGAGCAGCTGTGGCTGCCCCTGGATCCCTGGCAGTGCCCAAGGCCAGGCTGGACATTGGGGCTGGGAGCAGCCTGGCACAGTGGGAGGTGTCCCTGCCCGTGGAACAAGATGATTTTTAATGTCCCTTCCAACCCAAACCCTTCTGGAATTCTCTGATCTGTCCAACCTTCAGGCCAAAGGTTAAGAACCCTTCAGCCAACATGAGGATGAACAAACCAATACTATCTCTGCAGAGATGGCCGAGTTGTGTCATTCTACTGATATCAAACCCCATAAGAGATAAGGAAATCACTGCCTCAGGATGGTTCCACCTGCAAGGCCTCCATTGTCAGGTGCTGAGCCCCTGCTCCTAAATCCTCACAAGCCTCTGTTCCTAAACCTTCCAGGAACGTTTCTTCTGAGCACAGGTGCCTCCATTCTTTTGTCTCACTTGCAATGCAGCTCTGGGCGAGCATCAAGCAGCTGCAGGACTGTTCATTTATTTGGCTGTTTATTTTTTATCGGGGCAGGGTGTTTGACCTGCTGGAATGATTTATTCTGTAGAATTTCCCCGCTCTGGTTGGCTGCATCTTCCCCCTTCACACCCATTCCAAATCGCTGTGTTCTGTCCCTGCTCTGTCCCCTCTCAAATATAAAAAGGGGGTTTATATACACAAATATAAAACTGTTCAACTGTTGGAGTTTTTTAACTAGGATACCTCACTCCTGACAGCCAACTCTGCCTCCACTGTTCTGTCTGCACCTAGAAAATTAGGATTATTTTCCTTACCCGAAGGAAAAGTTATTACTTCTTCCACAGCAGCTACCGGCTCTGCACAGAACGCGGAGTTTCTCACCCCATTTAAATGGAAACTCGCAGAGGATCCTCGCACATGAAGGAAAACCACTTAAAAGCAAGCAAATCTAGGTGTTTATTCCTTTACACAGAGTGTTTTGTTGTTCCCTTTTACAACTTCTGCGAGCTGATAAGGACACATTTCCCTTTCTAACAACGACTGGAGCAGCCCGAATAGGCTTCATCCGTATTTTTAACAAACCGGGGGAGACCACCGGGGCTGTGCCAGTTCCGGTGCATCAGCAGCCGTGTGGGTGTTCAGAGCGTGTCTTCCTATACCTGATGTGGAAAATGGCACCTGAGGCCAGCAAAGCCCCAGCCGCCCCTGCCCGCGGGTGTGTGCCAGGCTGGGGCTGGGGACAGCAGTGCCAGGGACACCCTGCCGGGAGCAAAGCAGGGCAGGAACGGGGTTTGGGGTGCGAGGGGAGCGCCGGGCAGGTGCGAGAGCCGCTGCAGGGGACGCAAACACACACAAAGGGGATTTTGGGGCACTCTGCCAAGGCTCCGGTCCCTGCGGGGCGGGGGTGGCCGGGGGCGGCACTCGGTGCCACTGTCGCGCTCCCGAGCGTGGCTGGGCAGGGTCTGGCCGGGCAGGAGCGGCGGGCCGGGGCAGGGGGCCGGGGCAGGGGCTCTGCCGGAGCGGGGGAGGAGCGTGGCCCCGGCCCCGCCGCCCCGGGCCCCGCGCAGGCACCGCCCCCGTTCCCCCCCGGCAGTGCCCGCGCTGCTCCGCGGCCGCTGCGCTGCTCCGGCTCGTCCCGCGCGTCCCGGCGCTCCCGGGCAGCCCGGCATGGCGGAGAGCCCCGGCCGGCCCCCGGAGCGCAGCGATGTGCCGCGGGAGGGGGCCGAGGACGAGGCGGCGGCGGGGGCTCCGCCCGGGCTGTGCCCCGAGGGGGCGGCCGAGCCCCCGGACGGGCCCGCGGAGGGGCCGCGCCTGAGCGCGGAGGCGGCGGAACCCCCCCGGGACAGCGGCTCCCTCGACGGCGCGGCGGAGAGCCCGGGGACACCGAGCGCGGAGCAGCGGGACCCCGGCGGGGACAGCCCGGGGCACGAGGGGCAGCCGGGCGGGGAGCCGGGGGCCCCGGGGGTGATGGACGGGCCCGAGGGCTCCGCGCCGGCCAGAGCAGAGCCCGAGGGAGAGGCGGTGGCACCGGCGGGGACGGAGCCTGAAGGGGCAGCCCCGGCGGCGATGGAGCCCGAGGACGCGGCCGCGGTCCCGACGGCGACAGAGCACGAAGAGGCAGCCCCGACAGCGACAGAGCCCGAGGACGGCGCCGTGACCCCGGTGGGGACGGAGCCCGAGGGCGCAGTGGTTGCTCCGACGGGGACGGAGTCGGAAAAAACAGCCCCGGCGCGGACAGAGCCCGAAGGTGCGATGGTGGCCCCGGCGGGGACGGAGCCCCAGGTGAGAGAGGCGGTGAGGGAGGAAGCCCCGACGGAGAGAGAGCCCCAGGAGGCGGCGACGACAGTCCCGGCGGAACCAGAGCCCGAGAAGGCTGCGGCGACAGCCCCGGCGGGTACAGAGCGCGGAGAAGCAGAGGCAGAAGCAGAGCCCGGAGAGGCAGAGGCGCCATCGAGGACAGAGGCCGGAGAGGCGCTGAGACAGGCGGTCCCAGAGGGAAGAGAGCCCGAGGAGGCTGCAGTGACAGCCCCAGTGGGGACATTCCCAGAGGATCAAGTGCGGGAGGAAGCCCCAGCGGGGACAGTCCCCGAGGAGGCTGTGCAGGAGGCACCCCCGGCCGATGTGACAGTGCTAGAGGATGAGGTGCAGGAGGCAGCCCCGGCTGGGACAGTCCCTGAGGAAGGGGCGGCCCCGGTGGGGACAGACCCCGAGGATGCGGTGCAGGAGGCAGCCCCGGCTGGTGTGACAGTCCCTGAGGATGCGGTGCAGGAGGCAGCTCCGTCAGGGACAGTCCCTGAGGATGCGGTGCAGGAGGCAGCTCCGGCAGGGACAATCCCTGAGGATGCGGTGCGGGAGACAGAGGCAGCTTCAGCAGGGACAGTCCCTGAGGATGCGGTGCAGGAGGCAGAGGCAGCTCCGACAGGGACAATCCCTGAGGATGCGGTGCAGGAGGCAGCTCCATCAGGGACAGTCCCTGAGGATGCGGTGCAGGAGGCAGCTCCGTCAGGGACAGTCCCTGAGGATGCGGTGCAGGAGGCAGCTCCGTCAGGGACAATCCCTGAGGATGCGGTGCAGGAGACAGAGGCAGCTTCAGCAGGGACAATCCCTGAGGATGCGGTGCGGGAGGCAGCTCCGTCAGGGACAGTCCCTGAGGATGCGGTGCAGGAGACAGAGGCAGCTTCAGCAGGGACAATCCCTGAGGATGCGGTGCAGGAGGCAGCTCCGTCAGGGACAGTCCCTGAGGATGCGGTGCAGGAGGCAGAGACAGCTCCGTCAGGGACAGTCCCTGAGGATGCGGTGCAGGAGGCAGCTCCGTCAGGGACAATCCCTGAGGATGCGGTGCAGGAGGCAGCTCCGTCAGAGACAGTCCCTGAGGATGCGGTGCAGGAGGCAGAGACAGCTCCGTCAGGGACAATCCCTGAGGATGCGGTGCGGGAGACAGCTCCATCAGGGACAGTCCCTGAGGATGCGGTGCGGGAGACAGCTCCGGCAGGGACAGTCCCTGAGGATGCGGTGCGGGAGGCAGAGACAGCTCCGTCAGGGACAATCCCTGAGGATGCGGTGCAGGAGGCAGCTCCGTCAGGGACAGTCCCTGAGGATGCGGTGCAGGAGGCAGCTCCGGCAGGGACAATCCCTGAGGATGCGGTGCAGGAGGCAGCTCCATCAGGGACAGTCCCTGAGGATGCGGTGCAGGAGACAGAGGCAGCTCCGTCAGGGACAGTCCCTGAGGATGCGGTGCAGGAGACAGAGGCAGCTCCGTCAGGGACAATCCCTGAGGATGCGGTGCAGGAGACAGAGGCAGCTCCGTCAGGGACAGTCCCTGAGGATGCGGTGCAGGAGGCAGCCCCGGCAGGGACAGTCCCTGAGGATGCGGTGCGGGAGGCAGCCCCGGCAGGGACAGTCCCTGAGGATGCGGTGCAGGAGGCAGCCCCGGCAGGGACAGTCCCTGCGGAGGGGGGCGCGGAGGCTGCCGAGAGCCGCGGGGCAGCGGAGGTGGCCTTGCCCGCTGGCGGTCCCCGGTCCCCGGGCGGCCCCGGTGGCGAGGCCGCGGCGGAGGCGGAGCGGGGACCCGCAGCCCCGGCGGGGACAGGAGCCCCGGGGACAGCGGCCAGCGGGACCCCGGGCCCCGAGAGCGGGTGGGGCGCGGCGGATCGGAGCCTGAACGGGGAGCGGGGCCGGGCGCAGAGCGAGGAGCACCGGACAAGCTCGCCGGCAGCCCTGGAGGAGGAGGAGGAGGATGAGAAGCAGGAACACGACATCTCCCTCTTCGTCAAGGTAAGGGTGAGGGGCTGCCGGGGAATCTCCGTAGGGAATCTCCTCTTCCAGGAGTCCTGTGGTGAGGGGCATTTAAATGTGGCAGGCGAAGGGCCAGCCTGGCTAAGGTGATTTGGTTATTAATGTCCAGGATAAACTTGCCTCGGGCTCCTCATTCCTTCAGGAATTGCTGGCATAAGGAGATCTCCGTGGATTTTCAGATCTCCAAAATGCAGGGAGAGGGGTTCTCATCACGGGGGCTGAGAGGGAAGAACCTGGGAAATGTCATTTCAAATGCGGTGCTGGGATTTGCTAACAGGAATTATGGGCGACGTTCAGAGAATTGCCCCAAACTTTGGCAAGGCTGAATTCAGAGTCAGTAAAGAGCATCCCTCGTAATTGTCCAGTTCGTGTTTGTTTGGGCAGGGAAGATTTGCGTTAGAGGGAAATGGGGGGAAAAAAAATCAAACAGAGAAAACTTAAACTAATTTCTGATATTTTACTGAGTTGAGCTTTAGACTTTTCTATCCTGTGCCTGGAATCCCACCAAAATCCCTGGGATTTGGCATGGAAACAGCAGCCATCCACGGAGTCTTTGTCAGATGGGAATTTTCTGTGTGTACAAAGCATCTGGAGGTGATTTCTTCTCTCTTCTCTGACCCCTCTGGACTAAAACGTGGAGCAGGGTGGGATAAACGTAAAGCTAAGGAAATAAAACTGGGGGAGCAGAAGGCATTTGGGACCTTCTCCTCTACAAACCATCCCATGCTGTACCTCCTGAGCTGGCTGAGGCTGCTTCTGCCAGCCAGAATTCACCTTAAAATTAAAATTCAAACTTAGTGCCAAATTAAAACTTCATGGAAGGAAAACATGGCCAAAATTAGAGAGCAGCCTACAGAATAAGAGCATTTGTGGTGACTCCGTGGTCCCCAAATATTAGGATTAAACATGGGCTTTGAAAATATTTGTGAATTAATGAAGGCAGAAGGAGAAGGGAGGAGCATTTTTGTGATGGGCTTAATATTGGGAATTTAAGGATGCCTAGAAAATATTCCAGCTGCTTTTCTAATTAATTCTGTATTACAAAGTTTAAGGATTTTACCTCACCTGGAGCTGGATTTTTGAAGCTGGGATTGGATTAGTTTTTAGTTAGAGGTTGGCACGAGTTTCTCCAGGAAAAGGGAAAAAAATAAAAAGCCAACTGGAGAGCTCAGCATCTCCCCAGGCACCAAAACGTGCAGGGGAATGAGGAGCAGTGGAAGTGCCAGGACAGTCCCTGCTCTGCTGCTCTCACTGAATCTCCCCCTGCTCCAGGCAGCAGGAAAAGGGGGTAAAGACAGGGAGACTGGGAATTCTCTGGGATGGCTCAAAGCAAAAACAGGGAGACTGGGAATTCTCTGGAATGGCTCGAAGCAGGTTTGAAGAGCACATCCCCAGTCTGTGCTTTAATAGCTGTTCGTGTGTTTTGGTCGAAAAAGAGGGAGTGGATTCCAAGGTGGGGCAGTGTGAGCTCTGGAATTGGGGATTATTAATGCCACATCCAGCCAGGGATTCCTTATAAATACATCATCCACCAGCTCCCTGGCCTCCTTCCAGCTCCCATTTCAAACTTTACCCTCTTTAGCACCCCTGGGGAGTGATGGGGATGTTTGAAATCCTGGGATTATTGCCTGTCCTGTTCCCAATTTCTGTGCTGTCCCTATTTCTGTGTGCCCCAACCCCTGCTGGGGTTTGGGTTATTCCTGAAGGGTCAGGGTGAGGTTTGTCTGCCTGAGTGATGTCTGTGCCTCCATCACACAGCTGGGACGGGAGGGCCACGCCATGGTTTGATAGCACAGTACAAATACAGAGAAATGTAAAAATAAATCCCCAAATGGGAGAAAATGCACAAGAAAACAACACAGGAATAGTGCTGGAATAATCCTGGCAGCTCCCCTGCTGGGGAATGTTATCCTAGGCCAGGCCAACATTGGAATTCTTGGTGCTCTGCCAGTGGTAATGTTCTAAGAAGCATCACCCTCAGGAAGAAACCCCCTGGAAGAACAAGACCACCTCAGAATTCCCTTGAGGCTTTCACTGGGTGCTCCCTGATTCCCAGTTGCCCATGGAACAACATAATTTATTTTCTTTAGATAACAATACCCATTATTCCAGGTGTTCCCAAGGCAAAGGCTCCCAAAGGTCATCCAGATACCCTTTTCATTTGGGAATTCAGTTCAGTGTCCCTGGCACCTTGTGCTCTCTGGTTCTTCGAAGGCTTTTTTCCCCCTCTGTAGCAAAAGCCCTTTATTGACCAAAACATTTCTGTAAATGTCAATTTTTTTTACCACTTGAATATACTGGAACTCTCACTAAAATTCACTCCACTAATTTTAAGCAATAGAACATTTATCGAAGACTTAAGAGCTTATTTCTAAATTGGAATTGTTATCTAATTATTTATAGTTAGAAAACTCAACAGAATCACAGCTGCAGATTTCAGAATTCCAAGGATTCCTGAGGATTTCTCTGTAACACAAACACTTGGCCAAACAACCCAGTTGGAGCACAAGGCCTTGCTCATTTCCCAAAACATTTCTCCCCAATTTTCAGGGTTAAATGGATTTTAGTCAAAGCTGACCACAAGCACAAGATAATAGATTTTATCCAAGGAAAAGCAGTGGGATTTTTTCAGTTTGGTGACACTCTTGGTCTCTAAATAATTTATTTCCATTCAGAGAATGATTTCATTCCCACAGAGACCAAGGTGTTTCGGTTTGGCCAAATTTAGAAATATATCCTCTGAGAGAAGGCACAACCACCGCTCCCCCACCAGGTTCGGGGAAAAAAAAAATAAATTTTCCTTGAAGGAAAGTGAAGAAGATAAAACTATTTATTTAACAAACACACGGGAAAGGAAAATAATGTTAAATGGTAAAATCTTTCGCTGTGGAGGAAAAACCTGGGAAAGTGTTCGAGTCCTCCCTTTGGTCTCCTCAGAGCTGGGGCTTGGGCCGGGGCCAGGCCCTCTGTGCCCGGTGGAAAGTCCTCCCGATGTGCTCTGATGTTACAGCAATCAAGCAGTCCAGTAGAAAATGGGAGAAAATCTGAAATTCCAGAGAAGGAAAAGGAAAGTCCAACTCTCAGTCTCTCTCCGGAGAACAAGAAGCTGAAAAAAACTGGCCAAAAACTGACTGGAAAGCAGCCAGCCGGGTGCTTCCTCGCTCCCCTGCTCCAGCTGGGGAAAAAAAACCTGCTATCTTTTTGTGACCTTGAACAAGCAAAAACTGCTTTGAGAAAGTTTTGCTCAGTTTTTTTCCTTCCCCCTCTCAAGCTCAGTTTAGAGGCATAGAAAGACGCAAAAATTAATTTCTGGGCATAGGCAGCGATATGGGATACACATCATAAGGTCACCCCAAGACACAAGGTTACTTGTTTGAAGCAGAATTTCCCTGCACCACTCCTGAGATACCCTTGAATGACTTTGCACAGAGCTGTGCAGAGTTACAGAAAGGGCTAAAAAAGGGGAAAGGAAAAGCTTTGCTGGCAGTACAGAAATGGGAACACCAAGGGCACCCCTGCCTCCAGAGTCAGTCCACCTGAAATGGGAATGGGTGTTCCTACAAAAAACAATGTTCCTTTCTCTGATGTGATGAATCTGGGCCTTAAACAGAACTTCGATTATAAAGTAGCAACTGAATTTTGAGTGCTGTGGGTGAGAAATCCGTGGGCAGCAGGAGCTCAGCTCACTGGAACCCCTGGATGCCCCTTCAGTGGAGCCTGTGCTGCACCTGGTGCTTGGTGTAAACATCAGAATTGTCATCACTGAGGAGGCGTTGGTGCTGAAAATCTTAATTTTCCCTTCTCAGTCAGGGTGTAAATGAGTGAGGTGAGTGTGAGTTGTACAGCCAGTAACTGATGGCTGTACCCAGATCCAGCTGGGCAGCTGCTTATGGGCCTTTTGTAGTGCAGATTCACCACAGGAGCTCAGTATTTAGATGATCTCGGGCAGTGACATTGAAGATTTCTGTGTGCAGAGTTACAGCAGCTCCACACACTGGGTTCTGCTCCTTTCTCCTCACTCCCTGTTTTTATCTTTCCTGAACTCCATTCCATGGCCCTTCTGCAGGACCTTGTCTCAGGTGCCACATCCCTGCCACTAAAATCCTGTTGTTTTTTATAAGTTGCTTCCCTCCACCATTCTTTAGGATATTTTCATTTGCATTGTCAGTGAGACCTTTCTGCTTTTGTAACTGAGGAATTATGAAAGCTCTGGGCTGGGGACAAGGTGGGCATCGGGCACAGCTGGGCCTGGCTGGGCTGGGAGGGCTTTTCCAGCCTCAGGGATCCTGGGATTCTGTAGAAGTTATCCTACAGAAGAAGGAAAACTTAATCCCGGAGAAAGCCCCTGCCCTGGAGAAGCACAGGAGCAGCCCCGAGGCTGGACGTGCCAACACCGGGCTCCAGCCACAGCTGCTCGGCACTGAGCCCTGCGGGGCTGCCCAGGAAGAGCAGAACAGCCCCAGTGCTCCGCTGCTGCTCCATTGCTGGGTGATTTGGGTTCCTTGGCTGCACAAAAAGCCCCAAAGCAGCAGAGCTCTGTTTGTCCAAAGCTGGAAGTTGGCTCCCTTCCCCGTGGGTATTTGCCCTCTCACAGATCCCTTTTTTTCAGCTGGAAGATGGCAATTTCAGGTTCCCTAATGCAGCTTAAGAGGAACTGGCATTACAAATTCCTTTCATAACTCTCCAGGTTGTTGTGTGTGCTGGGGGCACTGGCAGCAGCTGTTCTGGGGGTTGGAATGAGATGGGCTTTAAGGTCGCTTCCAACCCAAACCAATCAGTGATTCTGACTAAATCATACAAAAATAACTTAAATGCAACTTCCTATTCCTGATCATTGATTTCTGTCTGTTGGTTTGTGTCAATCTGGAAAAGGACTTTGTTCTGTCACTTGTCTAAATCACAGAATCACAGAATGACCAGGGCTGGCAGAGCCCTCCAGGATCACCCAGTGCCACCCCAGCAGCACCAGCAGCACCCCAAAGCCTGTCCCCAAGGGCCACATCCAGACTCCTCCTGAGCACTCCCAGAGACAGTGACTCCAGCACTCCCTGGGCAGCTCATCCCAAGGCCTCACCACTCTGGCAGGGAAAAATTGTTTCCAATCTCCAACCTGAGCCTCATTCCACCCCTGCCATGGGCAGGGACACCTCCCACTACCCCAGGTTGTTACAAGCGCTGTCCAACCTGGCCTTGGACACTTCCAGGGATAAGGGGACCACAACCTCTTTGGGTAAATACTTCATGGAATCATCTTTTTCCATGCTTTGGAAGTGCTAAATCTCCATGTGCCCCCAGGGCTGTACAGGCCGGAGGCCTCTCTTCATTCCCAGGACCAATCTCTGTGGTTTGAAGGTTTGTTTTAGGCACAAAAAAAAAAAAAAGAAAAGAAAAGAAATAGAAAGAAACATCTTCAAAGCTTCCTGGCCCTTTTCCTGTTTTTATTTCCTCCCAGCTGACTGCTCCAGTAAAGCCCCACACCATGTGTTTTGCTTTAAGCACAAGCTTAAAGTCACGTGCTATGTAAGCCCTTCATTAAACAGGGAACCCTTTCCTGATCCAGTCCCAGGGCACAGCTTGGTTTTCGTGCTGGCTGGAACCAGCAGAGTCTCCTGATGAGATCAGCCAGCTGCCCAAATTCCAGCCATGGGGCCTTTGCTCCTGAGTTCTGTCTTTGTAAAACCTCCTCTTACCTGTGCTCAGCACAGAGCAGGGCCAAGGATGGGAGTTCTCCTTGGCTGCTCTCTGCCCACAGTCCCTGGCTGTCTGAAATTAAACTTCAGTCCCTAAATCCTGCTGGAGAGCCTCAGCCTTCCTCAGGAACTTCTCTGGAAGTGTTCTGGATGTGGGACATGGTTGAGGAGTGGTGATGTTGGGACTGGATGAGCTTGAAGGGCTCATTTTGGGATGAGGTGATGATCCTGCACCTCTGCCAGGGAATTTTCATGCTGTTGTTGAATTTGAGGTTGAATTGATGTTTTCTGTGGAGGAATAACAAACCAGTCTAGAGAACTCATGGTATTCACAAATAGAAAACATTAGAGTGTGGGGAGTGATTTTCTGGAAAGGGTTTTGATCAATTCGTTGGAAACTATAACTCTACAAAACTTGAATTATTAAAAAATCAGGGGAAACTTAGGAAAGGGCCTTCTTTAAATAACAGTTGGTAGTGGAAGGTGTCCCTGCCCATGGCACGGGTTGGAATGAGAGGATCTTCAAGGTCCTTCCAACCCAAACCATTCTCTGATTCCATCAGTGCTATTTTTATGGAAACACCACCTGCCCATGTGAGGCCTTTCTTCCAGTCCTGTGTGGACCATGCAAACCCATATTTATGACTCTGTTAGTTGAAATTCTGTGAAGCAGAAGTCATAATGGAAGTTCTCAATATGCCCAGGATTTTTCAGGATGTTTATTCCTGGTGATGCCACTTGGAATTGCAGCTTTACAGTTTTTAACCAGAGAGAGACCCCTCCTCTTCAGATGTGGGAAAGGGAATCAGGCAGCAAAAGGAACAATTAGAGTTTATGGAAGGGGAAGCGAAGTGTGGAGACTTCCTCCTGTGCCATCACTGAGTGTATTCCCTTTGTTTTCCCTGGAAAGGTCCTGCAGCTTCTTTTTTCCCCCAGGGGTTTTGGGGCACTGAACAGGGAATGGTCCCGGCCCCGAGGCTGCCAGAGCTCCAGGAGCGTTTGGACAGCGCTGCCAGGGATGCCCAGGCTGGGATTGGTGGGGTGTCCGTGCAGGGCCAGGGGTGGGACTGGGTGATCCCTGTGGGTCCCTCCCAGCTCAGGATATTCCCTGACTCTTTAAAAAGGAATTGCTGTCCCCCAGACTCTGCCCAAGGGAACGCCCTGTGAAGGTGACCCAAGATTTCCTTGCTGAGATGATAAAATGTCCCCCTGTGATAAGGCCCTGTGTGCATTTCCATTTGCAATGTCTGGTTATTTCCTGATAAAAACTCAGCTCAAGTGACTCCATCCAGTTGCTGCCAATGACATCACCTTCTCAGCACTGAAGGGTTTTAATTCCTTCCTAAAAATACTGAGTTTCTCTAAGAAAACAGCTTGGACAGCCTGACACTGCTGTGGGAGGCAGAGGGACAAAGGTGGAATTCCCCTTTTTGTTTCATTTCTCTCCATATGCTGAAATTTGAGCACATGTAAGAATACTCCAGATATTCAGAACTGGAGTTGGCAGAGAACAAAGTCAAACAGCAGGGCTGGAGTAGTGAAAGTGAACCTGAGTTATTCAAATGGGGCAGTTACAAACAAGTTAAACATTGACTCTGATTTCAGAAAAATTCCCATTTGTGTCTTGGTCAATCATTGACATTTCCCTGGTGGCTGTTTTGGAAAGGATTTTTAAAAGCTCTTAGAGAACAGGAGCGCTTCTTAAATACAAGAAATGAAGTCTTTTCATAATGTGGCAGATGAAACTCAAAACAGGGTCCAGAGATACCCTAAAGACTTCAACATTTTGGAGCCCGTGCTGCCTGTGGAAACAAAACCACCACCAACCCCTCAGCAAAACCATCAGGTTCCTCTGTCAGGAGCTTCAAGGGGATTCCCCAGGATCTGGGATCACAGGGACAGTCCTGAAGTAAATACCAGCCTTAGATCTCACTGCTTCCTGCAGTGTATCATTAATTAAAACCCCTATTTTAATTAGCAGTGCTGTGTTTCTCCTCATTTCCCAAGGAAGTGAGGTGCTGGGGAGAGCAGGATGGAGAATAGTCTGGAATTGGAATTTACACTGGGAAGGGAAGGTCCTTCTATTCAATTTTTAACTGTTCTGTGAGGTCCTCTCTCCACTGCAGCTGACAGAGTTTATTTTATTCTTTCCACGTGGACCAAAAGATCACAAATTATTGGAGGTGAAAAAATCCCCCCACTCTTTTAATCTTTCACTTTTACCTCTTGATTTAAATTGGGATTTTGGCACAGTATTTTCTACCTGAAGCTGCATTAAAAAGCTTCTTTATTTGAGTATTTCTTATTGATTTACTTCTTTGTTTACAGCACAAATCACAGGTATTTCATACATATAATTTTTATGTATAGAACTATATAGATAGTTTTTATCCATATAGAAGTACATAGATAGTTTTTGTATATAGTTTTTATACAGTTTTGTATTTAGCTTGAAGCAGCCCAGCTGTGTTGCAGGGTCAGTACAAATGCAGTGTAAAACAGGATGTATCACAGAAATACCAGTTAATCCATTTTTCCCAGCCCTGTAACACGTTCAGGAATATAAAACCCTTTTGTTGAAGTAATTCCCTGTAAGAATTTCCGAAGGATGGGAGGTTTTTTTGTCTCCAGGGTGAGCTGGCACCTTGCCACGTTATTAAACAGGGATTAGGAATAGCAGGGAGGGATTTAACCATAATTCCTGTAACAGGATAAATGGTTAATAGCATTTGGGCTGCTGCTTGTGACCTGGGAATGTTCCCTGGAACACAAACGGGCCCTGCAGAATTCCCAGCACTGGGAAGTTTGGGAATAGCTGGTGTGAGATCCAAACCACTGACCTGGAACTGGGCGGTGTCTCCCGGCTCCAATTTCACCTGGGTTTGGTTAAAGGGCTCTGGGTTTTCTTCCACTCCTGGAAAGGTTTTGAAAATAATCTTGAAAATCAAAATTAAAGACTGGGTAAGGATTAAGAGGAGTGATCAGAGCAGGTCCAAGCTGGCCTTGGGCACTTCCAGGGATCCAGGGGCAGCCACAGAGCCTCCCCAACCTCACAGGCAGGAATTTCTTCCTAAAAGAAGGTGGTAATTCATTATCATCATCGACTGAAAAAGTAAACAAATGGTGATGACTCCAGTCACTGCTGTTCTGAGTGAGACACAAACCAAGGATAACTCATGCAAAATGGCAATCACTTGTGTAGGAGAAAGATACTCCTAAACTGGGCAAGATTATTGTAAACTCTGCTGAAGCGCAGCTGAAGATTTCACTCTCTCAGTCCACAATTTAATTTCCCTATTTCTTTTTCTGTTTAATTTTCCCTGCACTGCCCCGTGCTCTGCTTAGTCCTGTAGCTACTGCTGTGGCTTTATTTGCAGGTCTGGTGTAGGGAGATATATTTGAGGAAATAAACCTGCAATTTGCATTTTTCCTTTGTAATTTCATCATATTTTATGGATTTTCTTTTTAAACACCTGTAGAGAGCCACAGGTGTGCCTGGAAATTCCTGTGACACCATGAGGGGCCTGGCCCAAGGCAACAGCAGAGTTGTAAAATCACAGAATTTGTTTATTCTCCTCTTTTGTAAAGGGCTTTCACACATAAATTTAATCTTTAATGTAAATAAGGTGAATATGAGCACAGCCCCTAGAAATGCAATACAAGACATCTCACCTTTTAATTTCCACCTGCACTCTCTTGGTTTCTGTTCACTTTACAGAATTATCATTGAATAGTTCATTTATTTATAACCTTTATCAGATCTGGCAGAGTGTAGAAATGCTGGGCAGGTTTTAATATCAAAATCAAATTTAAATGGGTATTTCATCTAAGTAGCAGGACTGAGTTTTGGCCTTTTGTTTCTCATTATTTATAAAGCAACTGGACAAAAGTAAAAAGGTTAGTGCCTCAAAGTTGCTTCTTAATGAAGGAGAATTCCTCCTTCTGCATCAAAAGCATTTAATGATTTACAGAGTGATTAAGTTAATTTCTGCTGTAATTCCTCACCCCGCAGCCCATGGGCAGTAAATGAAGCAGCGAGAGAAGAAAAGAGGCTTTCTCTGCTCTGAGGTGGCTCTTGGCACACAGGGGAGAGAGACCTGGATCCAGAGGGAAAATCCTTCCCCATGAGGGTGGGGAGGGGCTGGGATGGAATTCCCAGAGCAGCTGGGGCTGCCCCTGGATCCCTGGCAGTGTCCAAGGCCAGGCTGGACATTGGGGCTTGGAGCAGCCTGGGACAGTGGGAGGTGTCCCTGCCATGGCAGGGGTGGCACTGGATGGGCTTTAAGGTGCCTCCAATCGTTCCATGATTCCATAATTCTATGAAATTACAGCGTCAGCCTCATTTTCCTCTCTGTTGTCTATAGAGAATTAGAATTTTCAGATGGGTGTCACTCCTTCGAGCTGTGAGCACTGCTCAGTGCATAAAAACAGGGCTGAGGGAGATATCCCATAAATATCCAACACATTTTTAATCCTGAACATGGCCTGAGGACCAGCAGCATTCAAAGAACAATTTCCAGTGGAGAGCTTTATTAAACATACGAGTCATGAAACCTAAAATAAGATAACAGCAGTAAATTGATTCCAACACTACATGAAAGCAAACTTAGACAAATTCCAGAAAGCAAACAGAATGGGAAAAGCCTTCATAATGGAATTGGTGGCTGTGAGGAGATACTCAGTGGCCAGGCTGGGAGGATAAACCTGCACAAGACTTACAATGGGAGGGAGCAAGAGTTTCCTCATTTCTGCAGGTGGGGGCTCAGCCCAAGCCCACACTCAGGGTCAGGGCAGCCCTGCACTGGCTCAGCTGATGCCCTGCTCCAGGTAAACTCAGCCTTGAGCCAATACTCCTAATCCCTGATCACCAACACCAGCTCAGAGGTGTCCTGTGCTGGCTAAAGCTGTGCAGGTGTAAAGTTAATTCCTTTTACCACCTTCACCTGCTCTCATTTCCTTTCATTCCCTCCCACTTGGCATCTCCTTTAGGCCCAGCTTTGGCCAAAAGCCTTAAATCTACACAGGGTTTTATAAAAACCCTTCCAAAAATCCCCTGCTATTCCCACATCCCTGCTAATGGTTTGTATAAATATTTTCAGTTGGCTTTTTAAGTGGGGAGCAGACTTTTCATTCTGTATTTGTTCAGTACTGAATTCATAGTGCCTGGATGCTGCTCTGAAGGTTTGTTTCCCTGTGTCCATGAGGAGAAAGGAAAACTTGGCCAGAGGGCAGGGCTGGATGGGATATTGGGAAGGAATTGTTCCCTGGGAACAAAGGGGAGGCCCTGGGTCCTTGGAAGTGCCCAAGGCCAGCTTAGATGGGGCTTGGAGCAGCCTGGGACAGTGGGAGGTGTTTATTTTTCTCGTAGGAGAAAAAAATGAAGGGAAAATCCTTTTTTTATTTATTTTTTTCCCCCTGAAGGAGTGTCCAGCTGCTGTTTTCACACCTCTCTTGTTGAACTTCACTTTGGGGATGTGACACACAGCAAGAGTCAACCCCAGAAGTACCAAAAATACAATTTCTCTGCAGAAATCACCAGAAATCACATTTTAAAGATGATTTTTCTTTTTCTTCTATTTGGCTGAAAAAAATAAACAGCGGCTGAAACATCTGCTTTTAGTGTTGGATGTTGGTGGGTAGGCATAGTTCTAGGGCTGTTTAAAAGCAGTGGAATACTAAGTGGCAAAATCGGTACTTTCCCCGTGAAAACGTATTTTTAATTGCAGCTGCTGTAGCTTCAAATTTAGCCTGGAATTACAATTTCAGCATCTCAAATGCTCTCCAGAGCAACATTTCAAGGCCAGTAGGTGGCATCAAAGCGGTTCTGTAAAATGCAGTGTTTGGGTGTTCGTGCTCCAGCCTGAGGCCACGGAATGACAGCAGAGAGAGAATTCCAGGTGATCCCTTCCTGACGAAAAGCTTTGGATTGGATGCGATCTGAGCCTGTGCTGCGTCTGAGCATCACATAAAATGTTAATAAGTTCATTAGAGTTGCATCCAGTGAGCCAAAATTAATTGTAATTGTAATTTTTTAACAGCACTAATATTGCCCGACAGAAGTAATTTTGGATTTTTAAAAGGTTTTATATAGCCACGATATAATTTTAATATATTTGCTATACGTATTTTAATATTGCTGAAACAGAAGTAAATTCGGTGGGGTTTTCAGTGTTTGAGTCGTGTAGAAATCTGCAGAAACACTGCACAGTCATCAAGGGTGTAAAAAACACTGTGTCCTTCAGGAGCAGATGGGGTATTTTGTTCATGGAATCCCAGAGTGAATTGGGTCGGAAGGGACCTTAAGGATCATCCCATTCCACCCCCTGCCATGGCCAGGGACACTTTCCACTACTCCAGGGTGCTCCAACCTGGCCTTGGACACTTCCAGGGATGGGGGGGGAGCATTGAGCAACCTTTAAAATTGAAGAAAAATTATAATTAAACCTTAAATTTAATATTTTTTTAGTTAAAAGAGGGTATCTGTCACAGCACACTGCCAGAACACAGTTACATCTAGAAAATAGACATTTAGGGTCTAGAAAACACCGGGAGCAGCTGAGGGAGCTGGGAAAGGGGCTCAGGCTGGAGCAGAAGAGGCTCAGGGGGGACCTTGTGGCTCTGCACAAGTCCCTGACAGGAGGCGCAGGGACAGGGGGAGAGGAAATGGCCTCAAATGGCACCAGGGGAGGCTCAGGTTGGAGATTGGAAACAATTTTTCCCTGCCAGAGTGGTGAGGCCTTGGGATGAGCTGCCCAGGGAGTGCTGGAGTCACTGTCTCTGGGAGTGCTCAGGAGGAGTCTGGATGTGGCCCTTGGGGACAGGCTTTGGGGTGCTGCTGGTGCTGCTGGGGTGGCACTGGGTGATCCTGGGGGGCTCTTCCCACCTCAGTAAATCTGGGATTCCGTGGTCCGTCTGATCCCCTGTGCTGTATCAGCAAAATCCCCTCAGGTTCTCCCCAGCAGAGCTCACATCCTGTGGGTGCTCAGTCAAAGGCCTCTCCCTATCCCCACCCTCTGTCTCCGAGCTCGTCCTGGGTAGAGCTGGTGCCTTGGGAAATGCGGTGTCGAAGGCACTCCCAGATCACCACAACAGGGATCCTGCTGATCCACAGCTGCTCCAGAAGGGACAAACATCTCCCTGCATCCTCAGGAAGACACTTGGTCACTTCAGCTCTGCCATGGCTGGCTCAGCTGCCCAAAGTGCCTCAGTTCCCCTGATTTTTTTTGCTCTCCAGTTCAGAGGACCCACAGCGTACCCAGCACAGCCTGTGAGGCCCTGGCACAGGTTGCTCAGAGAGGTTGTGGATTCCCCATCCCTGGAAGTGTCCCAGGCCAGTTTGGATGGAGTTTGGAGCACCCTGGGATAGTGGAAGGTGTCCCTGCTATGGTAGGGGTGGCACTGGGTGATCTTTAAGGTCCCTCCCGATCCAAACCAGTCTGGGATTGTGTTGGGTGCACAGCTGGCAGCACAGCTGGGCAAGGGCAGCGGGTTTGTGGCAACACCTCCACTTCCAGAGAGCCAGCTGGGAAGGAGCTGGTGGGATCCAGCTCATCTCCAGACGCACCTGCCTGCTCCTCCAGACAGGGCCCATCCCAAACAGTGTCCCCAGGCTGCTGCTTCTCCCCTGGGTGCAGCCTGGCAGAGGGTGGGGGTGCCCATTCCCAGCACGGAGGAGTCACCATGAGACCCTTCACCTTTCCTTTGGGATGGGTAACACCTGACGTCAGAGGCAGGATGAGACCAAATGGTGCTGTTGTGCATTTAGCTCCGTTCTGAGCCATGCTGGCAGCGTTTCAGGCTCATTGTTTACAGGATCCACAGCAGTTTTGTGTCTCCTGGCTGCTGGAAGCTGCTCAGCGCTGCAGTGCAGTGCTCTGAGTAGGAGGAAAACCACAATGGCAGCTTTTGAGCAGCTCTCAGCTTTGCCACCTACGAAACAAGGCTTTCCCGACAGAAACAAGACTTCTCTAACCCAGCAGTCCAACTGCTGTAGCATTTCTGAGAGTTCTCATCCCCCAACAGTGCTGGAGGCACTCCTGGTTTTCCCAGTGGTTGCTGCAGTACCAGGGGCAGAGACCACAGGGATTTGTCCTGGGAGATTCTTTGGGTTCACAGGGAGAACCAGACAATTTATCCAGTCCTTGCCATGCATCCCTTGAGCTCCTGCCTGCTCCAGGCCAGGCCCTCGTTTCCAGCCATCGAGCTCTTTGTGAAGGTGAGCACTGTGCAGTGTGTGTTCATGGAGGAGTTTTTGCTGTATCTGAGATTTGTTTGATAGCAGTGAGCGAGGGAAAAAGGACAGACAGAACGGGTCTAATTCATGTGTCTTGTTGGGTTACGAGGGCTGCAAACCTTAATGAATTAACTGAATAAATGAGACACTTGGGTTTTTATATGTCCACCCCTGACATTTAACCTAACTTTGAAAGCTGTGCTTTAGGAGAATCATGTGAAGGGCTTAAAAATGAGACCCCTGATCTCTTGCAGTGTCACATGAAGTCTCACTCAGTAGCACCTCTGCAAGACTTTGCCTCATTTTAACAAAGCCTCTTAACAAATTGCGATATAAATTACATGAGAGCAACACTTCTGTGGCCACCGTCTCCAGGGCTCCCACAGCCCTTCAGTTTGATATTCTTAATTAATTGATTGATTGATTTCTGCTTGTTCTCTTCAGTGCTTTAGACATCACATCTCTCTTTAGGCTGGTAAATATTTCTCTGTTCCCTTCCTGTGCTCATAAGCTGATTGAACTCGTTTTAATCTTGTAGTGACTTGTGCAGATTTATGTTCATGCAGACAAATGAGCTGGAGGCTGTTTCCTTTGGAGGGACTGCTGTGATTTATACACAGATGTATTTATAATTTGGAATTTTTCCAATTGTAGGCTGGCAGTGATGGGGAAAGTATTGGAAACTGCCCGTTCTCTCAGCGCCTCTTTATGATCCTGTGGCTCAAAGGTGTCATATTTAATGTCACAACCGTGGATTTGAAAAGGTGAGATTGTGACTTTTAATTCTGAGATCTTAACTTTTTAGCACAACTTTTCCAAAACGGGGATTTTAAAGGGTGACTCTTCTCTGCCAGGCTGGGAGAGCTGGGTGTGTCCATCCTGGAGAAGAAACAGTTCCGAGGAGACCTTAGAGCCCCTTCCAGTGCCTAAAGGGGCTCATAAAAAGGAAGGAGAGGGACTTTCTATGACTTTTTCTTTCCCAGAAAACCTGCGGACCTGCAGAACCTGGCCCCGGGCACCAACCCCCCGTTCATGACTTTTGACGGGGAAGTGAAAACCGACGTCAACAAGATCGAGGAATTCTTGGAGGAAAAGCTGGCGCCGCCCCGGTACCGCATTCCTGCTCCCCTGGGGGAGCTGCACGTGTCGGGGGGGTCCCAGGGGGCTGGTCCAGCTCAGGGGTGACTTTGGCTGCTGTGAGACAGAGCTGGAGCCGGGGGTGTCACTGGGGTGTCCCCAGGGTGTCCCCAAGTCACAGCTGTGCTGCTCCCACTGCTGTCCTTCACCCCGAGCTCACTGCTGAGTCATTCCCAGGGCATGGAATCCATCACGTGGAAAGCTGGGGGCTGCTGCAGAAACCTGACCTTGTTCCTCTGCTTGGGATCGTTTGAGGTTTCCCTCTTCACACCGTACAAATAATTGTGCTTCCTGGGTGCAGGGGGTTGGAGGCTCAGGGGGACCTCACTGCTCTCTAAAACCACCTGAAGGATGCTGCAGTGAGGTGGGGTTGGGCTCTTCTGCTGTGTCCCAAGTGAAGGGATGAGAGGAAATGGCCTCAAGTTGTGCCAAGGGAGGTTCAGATTGGAGACTGGAAAAATGTTTGGTCTTTGTGAGTGGTCAGGCATTGGAATGAGCTGCCCAGGGTGGATCACCATCTCTGGAAGTGTTCCAGTCATCTGGATGTGGGCCTTGGGGACATGGTTTGGGGTGGTGCTGGTGGTGCTGGGGGATGGTGGGAATGGATGATGCTGAAGGTGTTTTCCAGCCCTGATGATTCTGGGATTCTGTGGAGCCAAGGGCAGTGAGTGCCTCGTGCACAATGGACGTGCTGGGGCTCTTTCAGAGTGTCCACGTGGGTCCATCAGGCTGCACGTGAGGGTCTGAGTTTTGGATTTGTCCTCCCCCAAACCATGCTGTCCCTCCACTGTCCCAGCATTGTGTCCCCTACCCCACAGATATTTTCTCCCCTGGGATATCCATCCCTCCCTGCGCTCCCTTCTCAAGCAGCCAAACCTGACTTAAACCAGGGAAGCAGCTGCTTCCCTCCACTTTTCTCCACCCTTATCCATCCCTGGCAGCTACAGCTCCTGGAATGGCTGCTGTCACCTTGCTGATGCCCGAGTGGGCTGGGCCAGGAGCCTGAGAGGAGCAGCAGCTCCTGCGAGCGGGGATTTTCCCTCCACTCCTCCTCATGGCAGGAGCCACGTTCCAGGCAGCCTCACCTCTGGAGGAGAAAGCCTGGAAGTAAACCTGGGATGTTTGGGCAGTGCTTGCAGCAATAACAGCCATTTCCCATTGCCCTCAGGAAAAGATGATTTAGGTAGGGTTTAAAGTAGGTGATTTTGAGTTTAGGATGGCTCCCTTTGAGTCCTGTGTGGCTGTATGTGGTCACCCTACAAATAAATGTGTATTAATTAGTGGAGACAAAAATAAAGGCTAATTGGATAGCTTCTTTTTGTTTCTTTGAACTTCTTAGGTATCCCAAACTTGCACCGAAGCACCCCGAGTCGAACTCTGCAGGAAATGATGTCTTTGCAAAATTCTCTGCGTTTATAAAGAACCCAAGAAAAGATGCAAATGAAAGTAGGTACTGCAGTCCTGTCATCAGCCCTGGGAGGGAGAAACCAGACCTGTGCAGCTGTAGGACACTGCTGGAGATGTCCCATTTCCAGCTCAGGGATTTTCCAGAGCATGGAGGCTGTGGAAATCGGCGCCTGTTCCCTCTTTTAGTCGAGGATTCCCAGCATCGGTGAAAGCAGATACTGCTGTCACCATGGGAGCACCAATTCCAGCCTCTCCTCATTCCTTCAGCTCTGGGGTCTGTGAGGCTGCACCTTCCCCACAGCTTTGCCAAAAGCACAGCCCTCTGGAAGTGAGAGATTCCCTATGTCCATAAATATTGAGGACTCCAGCCCCTTGGCACATCCCTAAAGCAGGACCCTCATGACCACCATGGACTTGCCCTAGGCTGGAGGAGGGCAGGGTTAGATTAAATATTAGGGAGAAATCCTTTCCTGTGAGGGTGGTGAGGCCCTGGCACAGGTAGGTTGTGGTCTCCCATCCCTGGAAGTGTCCAAGGCCAGGCTGGACAGGGCTTGGGGCACCCTGGGGTAGAATAGAATGCATAGAATATTCTTGTTTGGAAGGGACCCACAAGGATCATCAAGTCCAACTCTTTAAGTGACAGTGGAAGGTGTCCCTGCCCATGGCACGGGGTGGCACTGGATGAGCTTTGAGGTCCCTTCCAACTCAAACCATTCCAGGATTCTGTCTCTCTCCTTCAGCTCTCAGGCCTGTTCCCTGGGCTGGCTTTGTACAGCCCAAAGTGGCATCCCAGGGACTTGCTGTTGTCACTCCAGCTGTGCTGCCCTGCCTGTGGGCAAGCACTGGCCCCGTGGCTCCCCAGGCAGGAGTCAGTGTGAAGGCAGAGCCAGGCCAGGTGCCAAACCCCGCCCCACAGAGGGTTTGAGGAGCCATTCCTGGTAACACAGCCCCAGGGTGGTTTTTCCCAGAACTCCCTTTAGCTCCTTAGAGCCCTTATCCCAGCATTAAGGTGTAAGCCTAGGATGAAGGAATTGCAGGAGTTGGCACAGCCAGATGTCTGGGTTGCTGCCAGGAGACAGGATGCAGGAGTTGCTTGGTGCCACAGGGCCCTTGGTACAGGCTTGAATGATCTTTTTTATTCTCTTAACCCAGATTTGGAAAAATCCTTGCTTAAAGCCCTGAAGAAGCTGGACAACTATTTAAATAGCCCCTTGCCTGATGAAATCGATGCTTACAGCATGGAGGAGATCACTGTTTCCAGCCGGAAATTCCTGGATGGAGATGAGCTCACTTTAGCGGATTGCAACCTCCTACCAAAGCTCCACATAATCAAGGTTTGCCTTTGCTTTTTTAGCCTCCTGGAGGGAAGGGGAAGCACAGCAGCTTAAATCCTTTTCTAGAAGGCAGAGGGATCCTTTCTCTATCCTGAGGCCACACCCATGGACACTGAGGCCATCTCCTTTCAGCACAGCCGGGCAGATCCTCACTTTGGTGGTTGTAGGTGTGGAGGAGCTGTGTCGTGTCTGTGCTGTGACTGCAGTGGCTGAGCTGCTCACAGCCACAGGGATGAAATGAGCACTGGATTCAGGGCTGCAGAGAAGTGTTCTCATCTGCATGTCACATGCAAAGTGCACATGACCACAGCCAAGGAAGGTTAGATGTATTGTCCACCCCAATTTCTGTCTCTCCCATGTTTAATCTCCAATTCTGGCTTTGCTGAGAATCCCCACTGGTACCAGTCTCCACCTGCTGCCTCCCAGGTAAGGCTCCACACCTCCTCTTGCAGGGCTGTGGAGCATCCACACACACCTGAACAGCTCCAGTGACCTGGGACTGGTGTCGTCATAGCCCAGAAGACTGGAGAGGGATTTTTCAAAAGGGCATGGAGTGACAGGACGAGGGGGAATGGCCTTGAGCTGAAGGAGAGAAGGGTTAAATAGGATATCTGGAAGAAATTCCTCCCTGTGAGGGTGGGCAGGCCCTGGCACAGGGTGCCCAGAGCAGCTGGGGCTGCCCCTGGATCCCTGGCAGTGCCCAAGGCCAGGCTGGACATTGGGGCTTGGAGCAGCCTGGGACAGTGGGAGGTGTCCCTGCCCATGGCAGGGATGGAATAAGATGATCTTTAAGTCCCCTTCTGACCCAAACCATTCTGTGATTCTACTCTGGAAGAGAAATGACCACACTGGAATGTCATTGGTTTTCAAACAAACAAACAAGGTCACTTCAGGAAGTTTCCTGTTAGACTCCTGCTTTGTCAGAGGAAGAGTCGCTTTCCGACACCTCCACAAGTGAAAACTTTGCCCAGACTTCTCCTGGTTGATGCTATTGCAGAGAGCAGCCCGGGATGAGCCTTTTCCCCTGCTCAGGCATGGCAAATCCTGGGAGGCAGCCAGGGCCAGCACGGGGAGAATCCCCTTGGGTCAGGTGAATGTCTGGAGAAGGACAGAGGAGGAATGTCACACTGTCACATCACTCTTGCTGCCTGCAGGCAGGGATTAGGGATCAGCCAAGAGCTGTTTTCCCTGATCACTTGAAATTAAGGATTTAAATACAAAATACAAATTTTTCCTGTTTCAGTGAAAGTTTCCAAGTATGGGCCAATTTATTCCTGTAGGATTATTCTGTTAATTTGGGCTTAAGTTTGCTGGTTTAACCTGTGTCTCTTCCAGTATGTTCTACTGATCCATGTAGCTTTGCATATCTTTAGCAGATACAGATATACACACACCAAACAAATCTTTTACAGTGAGTTCAGCAGCTTTCTTCATCCCATATCTTCTTCTTAGGTCTTTCCCTCTTCTTCCCCTTTGTTGCCAACAACACCAGACTCACATACTGGAAATGAAAAATGGGCATAAAGAGTAGGCTTGGGATGTTTGGGGGTTTTGCAGATTACATGTGTAATGATATTTTACTTTTTTTTCTTTTTTTCTTTCAATGAAAGGTTGTTGCAAAAAAATACCGAAATTTTCATTTTCCACCTGAAATGACAGGGATTTCGAGATACTTGAAAAATGCATACGCAAGAGATGAATTTACAAACACGTGCCCTGCTGACCAGGAGATTGAATATGCATATTTGGATGTGGCAAAGAGAATGAAGTAACCAGAAGATGCCTCTGTTTATTGCTTCTGTGATGGGCAACAGCCAAGCTGGAAAAGCAAAAACCAGCAGAGATTCTGCAGTGTGATTTTAAGTTCTGCTATTGGCCAATCCTTGTATAATGATTGTATTGCATTATTTACTCCTTCTTAAATGATGTGTGTGTGTGTTTGTGTGTCTTGCGCACTGGAATGTCGGTTGTCCATTCCAAGGAAAAGGCATCCATCAATAGTAAAGAGTTGTAGGATTTAGGGAAGCAATATAAGTCACACACTTAGAGCAATACCACAGACTAAAGCACTGAATTTTGAGAAGAAAAAGCCCTGCTTGAACACCTTAAACCTGTCATTAGTGCTGCCTCTGGTCTCTGTTTCACATTTGTTACCCAACTTCACCTTTGATTGCATGGTTTCTCTTTGCTTCACTGCTCTGACCCAGAAGCCCCTGATTGAGCTGGAGGGAGCCCAACTTGCAGGTGGGACCACATCTGACATTCCCCAAGCCTCTCATCTGGGCTGGAGCCCTGCAGGGCAGCTCCACCAAGAACAATTCGTCTTCCCATTGCAGGAGTCTCCTTTGTTGAGGGAGAGAAAGAAAGAGAATTCCTGCCTTCCCCTCTCAGGCTGGATTAGTCCTCGAGCTTCCCTCTTGGTGCTCCCAGAGAGAGAGAGACACTGGCATTGGGTATTGGGCAAGGGAGGAGGGAGACACTTGGTTGTTGCTGTACACAGAAAAAATGAGTGAACATCCAGTCCTAAATACTCATGGGATTTCTTTGTCCTCCTTCAGGGATCCTTACTTGGTTTTGGAAAGCAAAGAGGAGCAGGAGAGGGCCTAAGAAAGGAACAATCCTTGTGTACCCTCTGACAGGAGGGGGCAGCCGGGGGGGTCGGGCTCTGCTCCCAGGGAACAGGGACAGGACAAGAGCAAATGGCCACAAGCTGTGCCAGGGGAGGCTTGGGTTGGACAGCAGCAGGAATTGCCCCATGGAAAGGGAGCTCAGGCCTTGGAAAGAGCTGCCCAGGGAGGTTTGGAGTGCCCATCCCTGGAGGTGTCCCAGGAAGGGCTGGAGGTGGCACTCAGTGCTCTAGGCTGGGGACAAGGTGGGCATCGGGCACAGCTGGGCCTCGCTGGGCTGGGAGGGCTTTTCCAGCCTCAGGGATCCTGGGATTCTGTAGAAGTTATCCTACAGAAGAAGGAAAACTTAATCCCGGAGAAAGCCCCTGCCCTGGAGAAGCACAGGAGCAGCCCCGAGGCTGGACGTGCCAACACCGGGCTCCAGCCACAGCTGCTCGGCACTGAGCCCTGCGGGGCTGCCCAGGAAGAGCAGAACAGCCCCAGTGCTCCGCTGCTGCTCCATTGCTGGGTGGGCGGTGATTTGGGGTCTTTGGCTGCACAGCCCTGTCCAGCTGCTCCCACAGGGATGTGTCAGGAACAACACAGAGCTGCTGCTGCCTCAGCTGCGGCTGCACCGGGGGAACCCCTCCCGCCTGGCACAAGGCTGCTCAGGGCAGGCAGGACTGGTGAGGAACACACCCAGCCTGGCTCCAGGGACTGAACTCTGAGGGGGTTTTTGGAAGGAATTCTTCCCTCTGAGGGAGGAGAGGCCCGGGCACAGGGTGCCCACAGCAGCTGGGGCTGCCCCTGGATCCCTGGAAGTGTCCCAGGCCAGCTTGGACACTGGGGCTTGGAGCCACCTGGGACAGTGGAAGGTGTCCCTGCCCACATGTCACGATCAGGTGAGGGAGAGATGCCTCTGCCTCACTTAAGGGCAAATGAGACCAGAGGACGGCAACATTGGGATCTTACCCAACAACACAGACTTGATTTCTCAAGAAGTGGGAGGGAGGGAGGGAGAAAGAGCAAACACCTGTCAGAGAGGGGGAGACACAGAGCCGGAGATAATCAGCTGGAACTACATGAGCTTTAAGGCCCCTGCCAACGCCACCCGTTCTGTCGCTGGAGAAGTCGGACGGGCTCCAGAAGTGACTCCAACGCTGCTTTCTGCTGCGCAGCTGCTGCTCACAGGGGCCTCACTGGGACTGAGTTTGAAAACACATCAGTTCCTCTGAGAGACAAGAAATGAAATCTGTAGACTCTTTTCTTATGCCTTACAAATTTTATTAGCAAATATACAAATTTTTCCATAATTTGAACAGTGTTCTATCTTTCTTTGCTTATGTCCTGGGAAATTATAATCTATTTTATTACAATACATTGTGTATTCATGTTTTTATATCATAGACTGTAATATAAAGATTCAATAAATACTAATTATTTGCTGATTTTACTTATTCATTAGATTTGTCTTCATTTATCTATCCTTAAATTATTCTTCATATTCCCCTTATTCTTACTATTCTTCTTCTTCTTTTCTTCTTCTATGTAGATATAAATTCAAATTCTTATTCCTCTTCTTCTTCTTAGTATTTTTAAATTCTTACTCTTATTACAATTCTTTGTAGTTTTAAAGTATTCTTCTTCCTGTTCTTGTTCTTCATCTTCTTCGTCCTCGTCTTCCTGTTCCTGTTTCTGACCCAGCTCCCAGTGGTGCCAACCATTATGGTGCTGAGGAGAAGGAAGAGGACAAACATGACAGATGCCAAGGACTCTCCCAACAGAAATAGGGCAATGACCAACCAGGGGCCCCATGGACTCCACGTCATCTCTTGCATTCAATGTCGGTGACAATGTGCTTTCCAGAGGGAAACACTGCAGCATCCAAGAGCTGTCCCAAGGGGACAACATCTGCAACAAACCCTTGGGCTTGGTGGATGATGAGGACCCCCTGGAGGGACCCAGCTGTTCCAGGCACGTGGGCGCAGAGGCGGCGGCAGCAGAGGCAGCCCGTGCCCTGCCCAGCGCCTCTCCTGCCCCGCAGGGTCCCACAGAAACCAAGCCAGTGGCTGCTGCCCCGGCCGGAGCTGCTCAGCAGGACGAGCCTCTGAGCCTCTCGCTCCGGAGGAGGAAAAGGCAGCAGCTCCTCCTTTTTCAGTGAGGAGAGGACATCACTAGGGACAGAGAGCCCACTCGCTGTCCGATTCGATACTGCGGCCAGCAGCCCGGCTCGGCTGTACGTGAACCAAAACATCACCAGTGAGACCCTGAGCAAGGCTCTGCTGGAGATCCAGGCACTGAGGCAGCAGCGGGAGGCACGGGATGCCCTGGAACCATGGATTGCTGTAGAAAGGGAAGCAGCAGTTAGAGCAGCAAGGGAAGAGAGCCCGGTGCCTGCCCCGCACAGCTCGCCCAGCCCCTCGCCCGCCCCGCTGGGAGCCCAGGCCCTCAGGGAGCAGCAGGAGGGGACAGCAGCAGGGTCAGTGCTGGCACTGCAGGAGAGGATGGAGGACTCGGATGAGGAAATGAAATACTGGCAGTTCCTGGATGATCTGGAGTCACTCACAGGACAGAGCACTTCGTCCAGAGGGGGGATCCCAGTGCTCGCCACCTGTGAGGCCTCGGTTGAGTGCCCGGCACTGGAGCCGTGCAGCCAAGGGCCGGTGCCTGCCCCGCACAGCTCGCCCAGCCCCTCGCCCGCCCCGCTGGGAGCCCAGGCCCTGCGCGGGCAGCCGGCTGCCCCCAGGAAACGACCCTCCCGCTTCAGGCGGGCGCTGCGGGCGCTGCGGGGGCCGTGCCCGTGTCCCTGCCTGGTGCCACAGCCGGAGGAGTAGCACACACAGGGCACCCACAGCAGGGATCGCTCCCAGAGCCTCCCTCCCTGCGGGGCTGCGGCACACCCGGGGCTGCCGGCACCACTGGGAGCTGGGTCACAAACAGCAACAGGAACGACGAGGACGAAGAAGACAAAGATGGAGAAGACAAACGCTAAGAAGACGATGAAGATACTGAAGAAGAGCAATAGGAATAAGAATTTAGGATGAAGACATGGACAAGAAGAAAGGGTACCCCAACTCCCAGCTTCTGGAATCCAATGTTGTGTCATGGTCACCAGTTTGGTTGCAGCAGGAATCTGCACAGGAGGCATTTGCACTGTGACAACAGGAGCAACTCTGATTTTGCTCCTTGCGTGCTGCCATGCAGCCTCGGAGAGGAGAGATGCTTTTGAGCACGTGTGAATCCTCCACTTGTTCCACATTGACTCTGAAGCTTTGTACCCAGCTGTTGGTTTTTTCCCGACCTTGCTCATTTTAGCTTCAACGTTTGCAAAAGCAAGCAGATCACAGGGAACAAGAGATTTAAAATTTTTAAAAAGCAAGAGCAACAAGTGACAGAACTGCAGAAGAAAGATTTTTTAATAGAATAGTTTTTCTTTTTTTATATCTCTTGTCAGTAGAGATGCTGCTCCTAACTACCTCTCTCTGACTTTTGACCCACATGTATTTCTAATTATAACTTTCTAGTATTTGTTATGCTTTTGAACCCCACGTACAACAGACGAGTGCCATCGATAGTAGTTTTCTCTCCCAAACAGGCTAAAGCACTCGTTTCTTTCTGCCGAAGAGGCGGAACCCCGTGTGTTTCGTGTGCCATCGCACAGCCCGGCGCCGGTATCTGCACAGGGCATTTAGGGCCTGGGGCAGCCGTGTGGCGATGCTGCCGCAGCCGAGCCCAGCCCTTGGGGCCGCTGTCCGTGTGCATTTGGAAGCGCACGGACACAATTCCCAGCCCCGTCCGGCTTTGTGCTTCATGTTCCTGTTGCCTGTGCGGGCGGAGCGGGGCCGGCGGGAGCCGCGCTCCCCTCAGAGCCCCTGAGGGCGGCAGCAATGGCGGCGCCGCTCCCTCAGCGCCCGGGCCCGGCCCCGGCGGGCGGGGAGCGCTCGGCAGCGCCCTGGTGGCAGCAGGGCCCGAGCCCCGGCCCCGGGCTCTGTCCCCGAGGCGCCGCACAGGCGAGGGGAGACCTGCAAGAGTCGCTGCCTGAGGCATTGCCCCGGCCCTGGGGCGGCACCTGGCCCCTGGCCGTGTGGGACCGCGCGAGCTTCTCGTGCTCCCACTTCTCAATGAAGTGAAGAAATTCAGCCAAATTAAATTTAATAAAGAAATAGATGTTATTCTGCGGCCGAAAGATCGGTCACACAGAAAGCCACGATCGAGGAAAGCAGCTCGGAGCCCGGGGTCGGAGCTGGGTGAACACGCACAGATCTGATCTCTATCGCACCAGACCTCCCAAGTTCACGACTGCTGCTTCGGCTGGTCCCTTCTTATACAGTTTTTGGGCAGAGTCCGAATTAATTCTATTCTTCTCGTAATTTTAGCATATTCCTGAAGTTTTCTTGTCCCGGGGTTGGGCTGCCCAAAGCCTTTCCTGGGTCTGATGAATTGTCCATCCTGGGTCATGAGTGGGCCATTTCGGGCGATGGAAGGGCCATCTCTGGTGATGGATGGGCCATCTCTGGTTCCTGGAACAGTTATTTTTAGTTCCCGGAATGTGCAATTCCTTATCAGATGAGATGTAGATATCGGAAGGTGGTAATCAAATCATCATGGTGCAAATGTCCCGGTGATAAGATCTAACCCCACCGAGGTGGAATCCTCACTTATTGTGAGAGAACTTCTTTTAGTGTTGAGAAATTTTTCTCTCAGCCACGCTGGTGGAGGGATTTTGAAACTCTGTCTCTACATGGTCTGATTACATTCCAGTTTTGTTGCAGTGGGGATCCTGCAACACGCATATATCAAACCAGGAGTCCCGTGGAAAGGAAATATATATGGACAGACAGATTCTTGATAGCTGTTTCAGAGATGTTTATTTCTCCAGCCGCATGGCCGGAGCTCTGCTGAGGAACTGTTCCAGTCACGGGACCAAGGGTCCTTCTGCCCGCGCAGGGAACACAAACCAACCAATGGGAACGAGGCTGAGCAGGGGCAGGGAAGCCCCGTGTCTGTGCCCTCAGGGCCCCTCTCCCAGGGCTACACGGCAGGGGAGGGACCCCAACACCTCACCCGTTTTATTTTAATAAAAGGAGAATGAAAACAACTGGATAAACATAACAAGAACCGTTTCAAAACAAAACAAGCCACCCTCCTGAGTCTTTAAATGTCCAAACAGATTCTGTGGAACATCTTAGGGCTGACAGAAGGGAGACAGGACTCTCTGAGCATGCTTTGTGGGGAAACTGAGGCAGGAGAGGGTTTAACTTCTTCCCTCCCCCTTTTCATCCCCCACTCGGCATTGGAAAGGGATTTTTGGGGAAACAATTGGCAAAAGCATGGTTTTGTGAGGGAAACCATGGGTGAAAAAACGGATTGGGAATACACTGGGGGTAATAGGACATAGGGTAAAAGGGAAAGGTGGGATTAGGAAAGGGAAACTGTAGGGGGGGCTTACAATGGAGATACTGTCTAACATGACTACGATTTTTTGCATATATACTGCCTTTTACAGAAACACCATCAGGCCCAGTGACCTGCGATGCTTGTAACCCTTTTCTCCCTAGTACAATATTAAATTCCACCACTTCTCCATCTCCCAAGCTTGGGATCCATTTTTCAGGGTTATTCTTTTTAATAGCAGTTCTATGCACGAATATGTCTTGCTGGTTGTCACACCTTGTTATAAAACCATATTTTTGCTTAACATTATACCATTTTACTATCCCTAAGGTCTTAGTTACTATGATCTTTTCCTTTTTCCAAGTGGCTGCTGTTTTCTGTCTCGCTGCGTCTTTGCTCTCTCTTTCAGTCGCTCCCGTGTTGGAATTGTCGGGGCTGCTGGTGCCTGCGCGCTCTTCCCGGGGTCGCGTTCGGGGCTGCGCGGGCCGGGCCGGGCCGCGCCGCTCAGTTCTCCGTGCGTCGCCTCCTCTGGTCGCAGCTTCGCTGCCGATGCCGGGCGCTGCACCCACGTCTCGGCCGGGCCCCCGAGCGATGACTCCCCCGCGCCCCGCTCCAGCGCGCATCTCGGCTGGGCGCGGCTCCGTTCCACCGCCACCGCCGCCAGCCGCCGCCCGCGCACCGCCCCTCTCGGTCGGGCGTTCCCGGGGCTCGCTCCACCACGCACTGCACGGGGCCATTCGGGCACCGCCGGGTCCCGCCGCTCCCCGCTCCGCCACCGACACTGCGGCTCGCGTGGCTCCGCCCGCGCGCGGGAACTGCCTCGCTGCTGCTCGCAGAGCGCTCGGCGCACGTGGCCTGGGCCGCACGGTCACTGCGCCAGGCTTCCCTTCGCCAGGACACAGCTGACATTGCTCAACAGTCTCGGTAACTAAATAATATTCACGAAAATATTCTTCCATCGGCATATATTTTGACTCCAGTATTAACTGTGTCCAAACGGTTTTCCAAAAGCCCTTGGTAAGAATTAAATCCCAAGAAACATAGAAAAAGTTCTTAAACAACCATGCCAGGAAGTGTTTCAGTTCTTTTTGAGCTTGAATCAAGCTAAAATTTACAAATCGTTGTTCAAGAATCATTTTAAGATAAATGTCCATATGCGGCTCTGAGAGCCAAGAGTCTTCCCACGGTTCCTCCATAGTTTAGATATGGAATAGCAAAGCAAAACCAAGAAGAGGAATCCAAAGTTTCCAGGGTTTACTCACACAAATCAGTCGCTTAGGGATCGGGGATCGTTCTGCTCTCAAATCTCCACCATTTGTTGCAGTGGGGATCCTGCAACACGCATATATCAAACCAGGAGTCCCGTGGAAAGGAAATATATATGGACAGACAGATTCTTGATAGCTGTTTCAGAGAGATGTTTATTTCCCCAGCCGCATGGCCGGAGCTCTGCCGAGGAACTGTCCCAGTCACGGGACCAAGGGTCCTTCTGCCCGCGCAGGGAACACAAACCAACCAATGGGAATGAGGCTGAGCAGGGGCAGGGAAGCCCCGTGTCTGTGCCCTCAGGGCCCCTCTCCCAGGGCTACACGGCGGGGGAGGGACCCCAACACAGTTTTATACATAATAGCACGAATTACATACTTTATTTATAACACCAAGCTTGTCCAGGTGCCTGTGGATGGCCCCGTCCTTGCGCGGTGCCCCTGCCCCGCTCAGCTTCCCGTCCCCTGCAAAGGCGCCGAGGGCGCGCTCGGAGCCGCCGGGTGCCATTGCTAAAGGCGCTGGCGAGCCCCGGGGCCCCGGCAGAGCCCTGAGGGACAGCCCTGGTCCCCGGCCTCCCGCGGGACGCGGAGCCGCTGCCCACGAGTCCCTGGCACGTCCGTGCGGCCAATTCCTCGTGCCCTGCACAGCGCAGCCTGCAAACGCAGGGCTCTGCAGCGTGGGGCTGGGGCTGTCGTGTGGGAGCGTGGCCAAAGGCCCTCAGGGCTCTGGGCACAGCAGGGGCCGCAAGGCCACGAGTCCGGGGCTGCTCCAAGCCAGTTCCTCTCTGCCCCGATGTTTTTGGGGTGCCGGGGATGGCTCTTTGTGACCCAGGCGTGGGGTGTCAGGGCCCTTTGTGATGTGGGACATGGTGGTGGCCAGAGACCCTTGTGACATCAGAGAGCCCGGCCCTGGCTGAGGGTATCTAAGGGACGCAGAGCCCTGCGGTGCCCATCACAGGAGCGCCGTTCTCTGAGGAGGAAGCAGCTCCCTGTGCTCATCTGCTCTAGAGAGCAACGGAGATTATTGAGAAGATGGAGAAGGAGAACGGGAAGCCCAACTCCCAGCCCGCCCAAGGCCAACTGCTGAGCCTGTGGAGGAGGCCAGGAGTGAGGGATGAGGCAGGAAGGAGAGGCCAGTGGACAGAGAGGGCCAGGATCTTTGCTCTGCCAAGGGAGCCCTCTCCGTCCCACGCCGCCTCCTCCTCACCAACGCACATCAAGCTGCCGCCAGTGCACCTCGGGCAGCCAAAGGTGGGACCCAGAAAGCTCCAACACCTCAAGGTCCCACAGGTGGAGCTCGGGCAGCCGTGGGCAGCGCCGCAGGGCAGCCGGAGCCAGGCCCTGTCCCTCCGTGGGGACACGCTGCCACCGCTGCCGCCTCTGCCACAGCTGGCACCGCTGCCACCACGGCCCTGCCTGGTGAGCCCCAGGGACACTCGGAGCTGGGACACAGAGCTGGGGAGTGCAGGGGAGAAGGGGCCTCAGCCCCGCAGCCCCTGTCCTTGGCAGCCATACACCCCCGTGCCCAGGGTGTTCTTGCCCCTGCTCAGGGTGGCCCAGGAGGGCACAGCCCGAGTGTCCCCGAGCTCGCAGCTGCTGCCTGTGCCGCCCATTCCCTCGGGGACTCCTGCCATGGAGTGCAGCATCACTGTCACGGCTGTGGAGAAACAGGATTCCCGACAGGAAAATGACAGTGAGCTGTCCCAAGGGGAAAACAGCAGCGAGCAGGAGCTGTCCCCAGTGACAGAAGACAGCGAGCTCTTCCCAGGGGACAGCACAAGTGACGAGGAGCTGTCTGAAGTAGAAGATGACAGCGAGCTCTTCCCAGGGGACAGCACGACTGATGAGGAGCTGTCCCCAGTGGAGGAGGCCATCAAGGTCACTCCAGATGACAGCACAAGTGACATGGAGATATCTGAAGTGGAAGAGACCATAGAAGTCATTCCAGGGGACAGCACAAGTAATGAGCAGCTCTCTCCAGTGGAAGAGGCCATCGAGATCTTTCCCGGGGACAGCACAAGTGACGAGGAGCTCTCTGAAGTGGAAGATGACATCGAGGTCATTCCAGAGGACAGCCTGAGTGACCAGGAGCTGTCCAAAGTGGAAGAGGCCATCGAGGTCATTCCACGGGACACCATGAGTGATGAGGAGCTGTCCGAAGTGGAGGAGGTCATCGAGGTCATTCCAGAGGACAGCCTGAGTGACCCAGACCTGTCTGAAGTGGAAGAGGCCATCGAGGTCATTCCACAGGACAGCACGAGTGACCAGGACCTGTCCGAAGTGGAAGAGGTCATCGAGGTAATTCCACAGGACAGCCTGAGTGACCAGGAGCTGTCTGAAGTGGAAGAGGCCATCGAGGCCATTCCACAGGACAGCACAAGTGATGAGGAGCTGTCCGAAGTGGAAGAGGCCATCGAGGCCATTCCAGGGGACAGCCTGAGTGACCCAGCACTGTGCCCAGTGGATGGGGCCCATCGAGCTCTTCCCAGGGGAAAACAGCCGTGACAAGGAGCTGTCCCCAATGGAAAACGACAGTGAGCTCTCCAAAGGGGACAACAGGAGTTACAAGGAGCTGTCCCAGGGTGCAGAGAAGAATGAAGAAGAGGTGTCCCAAGGGGAGAGCGACAGTGGCAAAGAGCTGTCCCAAGGGGATAACTACGAGGATGAGAAGCTTTCCCCAGAAGACGGCAAACATGACACAGAGCTGTCTTTTGGGGAAGGCTATGATGTCCAAGGCATGTCCCCATGGGAAGAAGACGATGACAAACAGTTCTCCGAGTGGGAAGAAGATGAGGACAAAGAGCTCTCCCAATGTGAAGAACATGAGGATGAAGAGCTCTCCCACTGGGATGAACATGACAACGAAGAGCGGATGAGGAGGGCCCTGCTCGGTGGTATGGAGAGAGATCAAAGCTCATCACTGGAACTGTCAGAACTGGAGCGGGTGTCAAGCCATCAGAAGGTGCTGGAGTGGCTGGAAGCCAACTTCCCCGATGATTATGGACTTGAGGATGAGGAAGCTAAGAGACACCAAAGACTGGCCACACAGAAATGGTGGAAGGACAAGTTGGAGGCCCAACAGCACGACCCATTGGACTCCATGTCATCTCTTGCATTCAATGTCAGTGGCAACATGCTTTCCAGATGGAGGCAATGTGGCTTCCAAGAGCTGTCCCAAGGGGAAGATGCCATCCAGGACACTTGGAGCGAACTCTTGGGCCTTATGGATGATGAGGACTCCCTGGAGGGACCCAGCTGTTCCAGGCATGTGGGTGCAGAGGTGGCAGCAGAGGCAGCCCGTGCCCTGCCCAGTGCCTCTCCTGCCCCGGGGCATCACACGGATGCCAAGCCAGCAGCTGCGGAGGAGGAGGAGGAGGAGGAGGAGCCTGAGCCTCTCGCTCCCGAGGTGACAGAGGCACAGAGCCAGGTCTCCAAGAAACGTCCCTCCCGCTTCAGGCGGGCGCTGCGGGCGCTGCGCAGGCTGTTCCGGTGTCCCTGCCTGGCACCACAGCTGGAGGAGTAGCGCCCACGCCAGCGCCAGGCCGGGCCTGGAGGTGGAGGCAGAGCAGCCCTTGGGCGGGACAAACGTCCCAGTTGTGGTTCCTGGAGATCAGCACAGCCCAGCACAGCAAGTGCAGGAATCGGGCCAACAAGTGGCCACGGATCGTAGGGGGGGACCAGGAGCACCAAAGACCCCCAAGGCCACCGACCCTTTCCCAGAAGGGTCTGAAAGAACGGACTGTGCAAGAGACCCCATTTGCACAGAGGTGAGAAACCCATTGCAGCGTGGGGAACCCAGTCCAGAAAAGGGTACCCCCACCAAGCCCGTGACCCTGGACATCCCAACAGCTGGACTGTGGCTGGAACCCAGAGTGACATCCCCTCAGCTGGAACCGTGCTGGAACCTGGAGTGACATCCCCTCAGCTGGAACCACGCTGGAACCTGGAGTGACATCCCCTCATCTGGAACCACGCTGGAACCAGCAGTGACGTCCCCTCAGCTGGAACCACGCTGGAACCAGCAGTGACGTCCCCTCAGCTGGAACCACGCTGGAACCAGCAGTGACGTCCCCTCAGCTGGAACCACGCTGGAAGCAGCAGTGACATCCCCTCAGCTGGAACCACGCTGGAACCAGCAGTGACGTCCCCTCAGCTGGAACCACGCTGGAACCAGCAGTGACGTCCCCTCAGCTGGAACCACGCTGGAAGCAGCAGTGACATCCCCTCAGCTGGAACCACGCTGGAACCAGCAGTGACGTCCCCTCATCTGGAACCACGCTGGAACCAGCAGTGACGTCCCCTCAGCTGGAACCACACTGGAACCAGCAGTGACATCCCCTCAGCTGGAACCACACTGGAACCAGCAGTGACGTCCCCTCATCTGGAACCACGCTGGAACCAGCAGTGACGTCCCCTCAGCTGGAACCACGCTGGAAGCAGCAGTGACGTCCCCTCAGCTGGAACCACGCTGGAAGCAGCAGTGACATCCCCTCAGCTGGAACCACGCTGGAACCAGCAGTGACGTCCCCTCAGCTGGAACCACGCTGGAAGCAGCAGTGACGTCCCCTCAGCTGGAACCACGCTGGAACCAGCAGTGACATCCCCTCAGCTGGAACCACGCTGGAAGCAGCAGTGATGTCCCCTCAGCTGGAACCACGCTGGAAGCAGCAGTGACGTCCCCTCAGCTGGAACCACGCTGAACTGGTGCCGTGAATATTTTTGTCTTTTCTTTTATACCCCTGTTACAGCTTTTTACAGCTCCTGTATTCTCAGTGCTTTTTGCCAACATTCTTGGCCTTGTTCGTTAAGCTGGGAGATGAAACATTTTAGAAGCTTCGTAGTTAGGGGTCAGTGTGCCCCAGACCCCAAGGTCCTCTCCAGAACACATTTTGTAAACTAAGATAGAACCATCCAGGGGAAGGTTTCTTGGGGAGCGGGGGCTCATTCGAGCCTCTCCTTGGGGAATTTTTGATAGATTAGTAATTAGTAAGACCTATAATGTTACACCAGATCTTTTGGGGTGGGCATTGCGGTGCACATGGAGGTGCATTCAAACTGCACATAGTGCACCTAAGGATCCTTAAAAGAGATACCAAGGTTGAAACACAGATATCGAAGGAAACATTAAGACTTTAATATTTTAGTTAAAGATAAGTTTTGCTAGAATTAGTTAGAGGAAGTACGTCCACCTGAGACTAATTAAGAGTTAATAAGAGTTAAGTTAGAAACAAGCTTTTAAGTTGCAGATAATTAATTAAATGCTTTTTTATATTTGTTTAGCTGTGTTTATAATAAGAACCAGAAAGCAGTGATAGATAGATCTAAAGAAATTTAAAACAATTGCTAATTTTTCCCATCTGGATACTATTCAGAAGTCATAAGGAAGAAACTGGATGTTCCCCAAGAGGCCATTTGGATTGTCAAAACCCAGAGGGGTGGAAAGTTCAGGTGAGGAAGAGCATTATTCCTTCATCTTCAAGACCACTCCTCAATTAATAATGATCCAATTTAGAAACTATACTAGGCATGCTTAATGACATTAAAGCTAATTTCCATACAAAGTGGAGAATAGGAGGGGTCATTGTTATAAATATGTATTTGTATTTTGGATATTCATAACTTTTGTGGATAAAACTCTGTAAGCGTTCATACCTGGACACTGCGCATTAGGAAGCTGTTCCACGCCGCTGTCCGGCGCCAGTAAAACATTCACTTTCTAACTCTGAACTGTTAGAGAGCTTTTGTCCGTCTCAGTTGGATATCGGTACTAGATCAATATTCATATTTGGCTACATCAAGGTAAAATCCCTTTTTCCCTTCTAACCGTGTCTCACTCTTGATTTTAAGACCAGGAAAAGGCATCAGAACCAGGAATGACGTCCTCTCATGTGGAACCATGCTGGGAACAAGGGGGACCTCCTGTCAGCCAGGACCACACTGGAACCAGGCGCCATCATCTCTTTTTCTCCCTCTTTTCTTGTCTTTCTTTCTCTCTCTCTGCCCCTCTTTAATTCACCCCTTCCTTTGTCTCTTCCCTTTCATCCTTTCCCTTTATCCTGTTATAAATTAAGTCGATAGTTCGTGCTGTTATGTATAAAAATTAACTGTAATTAAACTATACAGAGCCAGAGTTTCAAAGCCCCCCCACCAGCCTGGCTGAGAGGAAAATTTTACAACACTGGAGCAGTTGAAAAGGAAGTTCTTTCAGCACAGATGTAATCAATAGGTGAGGATTCCACCCCAGGCGGGGTTGGATCTTATCACCGGGACATTGACACTATGATGGCTTGATCGCTGTCTTCTGATCTCTACCTCTCAGCCCATAAGGAATTGGACATTCCGGGAACTGCACTGAGGGCTCCAGTCCGGGAACTCCATTGAGGGCTCCAGGAATCGAAGACAGACAAATTCATCACCGAAGATGGACAATTCATCAGACCCAGGAAAGGCTTTGTGCAGCCCAACTTTGGGACAAGAAAACTTCATGGATGTGCTAAACTGCGGGAAGAACAGAACTAATTCGGACTCTGCCCAAGAACTGTATAAGAAGGAACCAGCGGAAGCAGCACCCGTGAACTTGGGGATCTGACACGACAGAGGTCGGATCTGTGTTCACCCAGCTCCCATCCCGGGCTCGGGGCTGACCTTCTTCCGATCGTGGCTTTCTGCGTGACCGATCTTTCGGGCGCGGAATAAAATCTATTTCTTTATTAAATTTAATTTGGCTGAATTTCTTTTATTTCAATCCCAAACTCACTGCCACGTGTTTTCATTGTAGGTCAGGGACTAGTGTAGCAGTTGTGTAGAAATAAGTAAAATTAATGAAATATTCATATATTAATAAAAGTAAGAGTGTTGATTTTTTTGTGGACACTCCAGCTTTTATCGCTCCTTTCATCCCTGAGCATTTACGATTCTTGGGTGCTTCCCTCCCCTTAGGGGTGGGGGATCACAAGACGTTAATAAAAGCTGCTGCTTCTTACATTGTGCCTGTCTGTGCCTGGTCCACATCGGGAGCAAGGCGGGGGCTGGCAGCATAAAAAATCATGGAACCATGGAATCTGCTCTGCTGGAAGGGACCCACAGGGATCAGCCAGTCCCACCCCTGGCCCTGCACAGACCCCCCACCAATCCCAGCCTGGGCATCCCTGGCAGCGCTGGCCAAACGCTCCTGGAGCTCTGGCAGCCTCGGGGCCGTGCCCATTCCCTGGGGAGCCTGGGCAGTGCCCAGCAGCCTCTGGGGGAAGAACCTTTCCCTAAAATCCAACCTAACCCTGCCCTGGCCCAGCTCCAGCCACTCCCTGGCTGCTGTCCCTGCCCCCAGGAGCAGAGTTCGGAGTTTTAGGGAAGAGCGACTCATCTGCAGATTTCCTGACTCCATCTCTCTCTTCTCCAGCACTTCTCATGAACGTGGCAGCACACAGGTAAACTTTAACCCCCCTGCATTTATTCTTGCATCATTTCACTTGCACAAGCCCAGTCTCAGCTGTGTCCAGCATTGCACAGCCCCACACCAGCTGTGCCACCACAGCTGGGAACGGCACCATGCCTCACACAGGGGGACACAGTTTAAGGACTCTTGTTTAGTTATACCTTGTCTGTAAATAGAATTGTTTAACCAGGGGTGACTGAGGAAACAAGACGTTCACAGCATCTGAAAGAAGTTAAAATTGCATTTTGAGAGACAGTGTTGCCTAATGCTTACCTATTACAAATGCCTTAAAAACCAAAAGGAGCCATCTTCACAGTACAGATATTTTACTAGGAGTAGCTAAATGTGATGTAAATGAACAGTACAAATTAATTGCATTTTCTTGAAATAAAGAGTAACTTTTTCTCCTATTTGGCCAGAGCATTTTTTATACTGCCTTTGTAATTTTTAGGATCATATAAATTCTACAGACAGTAGAATTTTTCTCTGGTTTTCTTAAAAGAGAAGAAGATAAGGAAACAAATCCATACCATTTGTTTGGCAAAAAGCAAACTGTGCACTAAAAAGGCAGGGTGAAATGGGGGAGCAGCACCTCTCAGAGGGCAGGGAGGCCCTGGCACAGGGTACCCAGAGCAGCTGGGGCTGCCCCTGGATCCCTGGCAGTGCCCAAGGCCAGGCTGGACATTGGGGCTTGGAGCAGCCTGGGACAGTGGAAGGTGTCCCTGCCATGGCAGGGGTGGCACTGGATGGGCTTTGGGGTCCCCCCAAAGCACCCTGTGATTCCCTGGAGAGCAGGGCCGGGACAGGGCCAAGCCTCTGGACGAGCACTACGGTCCCACACCCAACCTTCTCTTCCTCCTGTGTCACACCACAGTCCCCTTCCCACGGAGCAGCTCCCGGAACTGGGAGGGATTTCCCTTCCCATCCATCACCCTTTGGACACCCACCCACTTCTGGGGGGCGCAGGGAGGGCAGAGCTCCTGCTGCTGCTCACCAAGCTCTGACCTTTTAGCTCTGTCCCTATTTCTTCTTTCTCCCCCTCTCCTGTGCTCAGAGCAGGGGCAGGAGCTGGGCCCAGGGGTTTGACAGGGGTTTGGAGGAAGCCCCAGCTCCCTTTGCTTGCACAGCACTGTCAGATCCCAGAACTGGTCCCAAAATCCAGGGGCAGCGACGCTTTGGCAGCTCCAGGCAGCCAAGGAACTGACCCACGGTCACAGCAGAGCCTTTGACAACTCTTTCAAGTAATTAGGGCAGTTTACGAGATTGTCACTGCAGTTCTTTATTTTTTTAATGAGATCCTAAATATATCCCCCGACATACAGAAAAAATAATTTCCTGAAGACACTCCTTCTTTTAAAATATTTAAATGAACAAACAAAACCGGGTGCCTTTAAACGCTTTGCTGTGAGATGTACTCGGCATTTGACAATGACAACAGAGCTGTGCTTTTATATTGTATCTACAATAATCACATGTACATCTGTAAGCACGTACTGAACTCTGGATACAGCAGTGTGCACGGAGGACAGGAGTGGAGAGGCTGGACACAGCCAGGGTGGATGTGGGATGTACGTACAGAGCAAACCCTCAAAGCCATTTCCCCTGATTCCCAGCCTCTCCCTGTTCCAAGGGCTTTGACTGCAGGATTTGAATGAACTGAGATCTCACCGTGACAAGCACAGCAGTCTGGAACCACACACTGCTGTTGCAGTCAGAGTCTGGACTTGTCACATCTCACTTCTGAGAACATATGGAAGAAAAACCTCCATTATCCACAATGTTTCCCACCCCAGTCCTCCTCACATGTAACAAAAAGCAACTGAACTCTTTTTAAAGGGTAAAAAAAATGGTCAAATGAGCATTGAAAAGGTTCCCTCATAAAAACTCATGTTGAGAAAGTACTGAATAATTAAGTCCATCCAAAAAAAACTTGCTGCAATTTCTCAGCAATTTGGCTCAATGTCTTCCAGGTGCCCAAGTCCCTTCCCCAGCTCTGAGCAGCCTCTCCTGGCTTTCCAGACCAGCTTTCCATCAACCCTGCCCCGGGCAGGCCCTCAGCATTTCTGAGCCAAGGCCAGCCTGGGGGTGTTTTGTTTTACAGCACTTCCGAGTGTGTTGCATTGGAGGGGCTGCCCAGGGAGGTTTGGAGTGCCCATCCCTGGAGGTGTCCCAGGAAGGGCTGGAGGTGGCACTCAGTGCTCTGGGCTGGGGACAAGGTGGGCATCGGGCACAGCTGGGCCTGGCTGGGCTGGGAGGGCTTTTCCAGCCTCAGGGATCCTGGGATTCTGGGATTCCAGGAAGCACAGCTCCATCTGGGAAGCCAACAGTGCCAATGTGCCATGGAGCTCCAAGGGCAAGTGAGCAAACAGCGACGCTGTCACCGGGGCGTGGACACATCCTGTCCTCGATGCACAGGGACAGGATGAGCTTCCCCTTTAGGACTGGACCCATTATGAGGGATTCATCGGATATCTGTGAGCCAAACTCCAGCCTTTCCTCATCAATGTGTTTGAGTAACTCCTGCTGGCACTGACGGGAGTTAAACACTGCTGTGCATCGAGGGGAAGTGGGAAATCCCAAGCCATGGGGCTGGGAAGGTTCTTGTTCTGTCACAATTCCCCAAATGGTGCAATCGTACAGGCTGGTACAACAATTCCCTGGCAGTGCCCAAGGCCAGGCTGGACATTGGGGCTTGGAGCAGCCTGGGACAGTGGAAGGTGTCCCTGCCATGGCAGGGGGTGGCACTGGGTGGGCTCTGAGGTCCCTTCCAACCCAACCCATTCTGGCATTCTGGGATGCTCTGATGTCCATGACAAGAGTTGCAATCTGAGAGGGGCCCCTGAGTGAAGGCTCCCCCAGTTGCAGCACCAGATGAGCCTCAGGCAGGTGCAGCTCCTTGGGGCTCCCTCCAAAACCCTCCCCAAGGTTCCTGCATTCCAGCCACGAGACTTTTTTGTCCTGTTGGCCAACTCAGGTGTCACTGTCATTGATGCTGGGGAAATGATACTATCAAAAAAGTGATGCTACTTGTGAAACACTGAAGTGAATGTTCACCCTGTTGGCAGCTACTGAGTAAAATTAGGACAGCAATAAAAGGTTAGACAATGACATTTAATGGTACTCCAGTAATAGATTTTATCACTTTCTTTAGCCTACCACAACAATGTGTATTTCATATACACTATATTTAATAAAATGTTTTGATATGGAATTAGGAAGGCATGGGTTTAGTACTATTTACATATATTAATTGAAACAATTTTCTTAACAACATTGAAAAATAGAAACTTAAAGTTCTCTTAACCGTGTTTTCAGCCAGTTAGTGGTAAACAAATGCATGCCTAGGAAGTCACACTCCCTCTAAAACGTGGTCAGTTGAAAGTTTCTAACTAAAGTGTGTATCTCTGTTTTGTTTCAAAAAATACATAAGTATGTCTGTCATTTCTGATACAAAATTCTACACTATCTTCAATAAATAAATAATAAAGCGATTCTGAAAAGTATGAAATGTAAACTTTGTTGTCCCTCCAACACACATTTTTTTTCCTTCCCATTGCTTGAAACATTACAGTGGTCTTTTAGGAAATTATAATACACAGACACTTCCCAGCACAGTTTACACTTATTACCATACTGACCTACCTACCTGTTATGGATATATCCTAATTTCCTAATGGAAACCAATAAGACTTGGAGTGCTAGAGAACACCGCCGACACAGGAGAGGTGGGAACCAGTACTGAAAGGACATGCAAGGAACACCAAAACCTAACAACAGCTCCACGAGAACGTTCACATGCGAATGACACGGGCTGGCACCTCCCATCCGGAATGAAGTCCTTACAAAAATACCAGTGGATGTGTGGCAGGGCATGAACAAAAGGAATCCCAGCAGAACAAAGAGGAATTTGACTCTCAGGGGTCTTTCTTCCCCCGAGTCCAGACTCAGCAAAGCACTCTCACGGTGCCTGAGGGAAAGCAGACGTCAGTGCCCGCCTGAAGCCGGGAGCTTTGCCAGACGGGGATGTGGGCCTGGACGTGCGTATCCATGGAGTGGAAGGGATGGAGAGCCCTGGCATTCCCCCGCTGGCTTTGGGTTCCCCACGCTGCACCACCACGAGCTCTCTGGTCACACCCAGCACCCGCCCTGCGGGAGCTGCAGGACGTGGCTGCCCCGAACCCCGGCACAGCTCCATACCCGGGCACCACGGACTGCTTTGCAAACCAGGCTCTGCAGGCTGGAAATTCGCTTCCCGAGCTGGAGCCGTGATTGTTTCTTCTCCCCCACTGCAGGTGACGATCACCCCTGGGAGCAGCAGCAGTAAAGGAGTACCGAGAGGTACACATGACATCCAGCAGGGCTCTGTGCCTCACCCTTGGCTTCCTGTCCCAGCACTTCCAGTCCTCTGGACAACAGGGACTTCCAAAGGGAAGTGGGGTGGACTCTTCTGGAGTGCAATTCATCTCTGTGCAGAAGGTCTGGACATCTTTTATTTTCAGGGGCAACACGAGTTATGAAGTGGGATGTTCATAGAATCTTCTCTGTTTATAGATATAGACTATTTATTTTCTAAGTCTTTTCAGTACCATCATGAAGATCTTCAAAGATCTTCTTGCTGCGAAACCGCTCCTTCCATTCACGTCACATTTACACCCCACTCTGCTGAGCAATAGGCACAGAACTCCTCAAGGGGGAAAACCCTGCAGAAATCCTCCAAAACACACCCACACTGCCTTCTCCATGGAAATTAAAGAGCAGGGCAACAGCCACCTCTGTGGTTTGCCAGCCATCCCAACTGCAGCACAAGGAACTACAGGGTTGTTTCACCAGCCCAGGGAACCAACGCCAAGTTCCACACAGAGAGATTGAGGGAGATCTCCTCACTAAATTGGGATTCATGTGTTCAGTGAGAATTATCAAGGCACAAAGATGTTCCTGTTTGCTTTGATAACCCTCTGACGTGTGAAGGGCGAGCAGTAGTTTCATGCTACACCAGCAAGGACTCGGTGACAGCTTCTGCAGACACCTCCTGCAGTGAACTCCGGCTGAATTCCGACATCCACCCCTCTCTCCTAAGGCTCATCAAACAGCTGCAGGTCCAGGCGCACCACGATCTCTCCTGTGGGGACTTCGTGCAGAAGGAGACACTTTGTAACTGGTCCCTTGGAACCCTGATCCTTCTTGATGTCTGCCACACGGATCTCTGTCCTGCCCAAAAAGTCTGGAATGCAAAAACACAGTGTGCTCAGGAAAGGGAAGGCAGAGTCTGCAGAAGGACCTGAACTTCCACCCACACACAACAGAAGAGAAAACAAGCCTTCAGTCCAACTCTACTCGTGCACTTGAAGAGGGCCAAAGGCTGCCAAGCTGCATAGAAGGGGATTTAGCCAGACCATGTTAAACAGCAGCAGCATTAAAAATGGGGCCATAAGTGGAAAATCCAACTATAGAATTCACAGCTGCCTTGGTTCAGGGACTTCTTGATTTTATGATATGTTAGAAGAAGACCAAAAGTTGCTGAACAGTTAAACCTGAGTGTGAAGCCTCTGGAGATGACAGAGCCAAGCAGGGCATCAGCCCAGCAATGAGGTCAATGGGCCAGTACCAGTCCCATCCAAACACTGCCTGAGAGATCACGACTCCAGAATACACCCTGTGATGCTCCACATGTTTATTCCAGCTCATGAAATAAGAATGAGAGAGGCTGTGGACTCCCCATCCCTGCAAGTGTTCAAGGCCACTCTGGATGGGGCTTGGAGCAGCCTGGGATAGTGGAAGGTGTCCCTGCCCATGGAAGGGGTTGGAACTGGATGATCCTTAAGGTCCCTTCCCACCCAAAACCGTTCCATGATTCTATTGGGTTTGGAATCCTGGGCTCATTTTATATAACAGGAAGGCATTTCTCTTCCTCCTGCAGGAACCCATCCATGTGCAAGCAGCATCCAGAGCTTTCTGGAGTCTTAGCAGGATTACAAACCACACTTTAGTTGTTGTCAATCACACAAGAAAAGGAACTCTCAAAACCCAGAGGGAGCTGGACTCTTTTTGTGCTGATACTGGGGTGGAGCAAGGGTAAGTTGACTCCCAAATATGCAAAGTGTGGAGCAAGGGTAAGTTGACTCCCAAATATGCAAAGGGGGTCAAATCTGGGGTGTCTTTAAAGATCATCTCCCAGCCCAGCCCATTCCCTCTGATTTCCCTCAGCAGGACTGCAACTCCTCAGAACAGAGCTTTGCAAGCGCCCTTGGCAGGGGCAGCCCCATACGCACCATCCGGGGAGAACTGGTCCCGCTCAAACACCGTGATGCACAGCACGTCCTGCTCCAGGTCCTTGATGAAGAACTGGCAGTTGGAATTCCACTTGGGATTGAGGGTGTCCTGGATGGTCTTGGTGATGTGGCACTGGGAGCCCATGGTCACCTCGCAGTAGGGGTTACTCTTTCCTGGGAAGATAGGAACAAACAGAAACGAGTGGGGCTTTTTTAGCTGTGTGATCCTGCTCCTGAGCTTCCTTCTACTCCGACAGCCAACTGAGCTGGGAAAGACCTTGGCCAGACCAGGGCTCTGGCCCCATCCCAGGCTCTGCTTCACTGCCTTTGTAATGGGCTACACTAACATCACAGTGAATACTCTGCTCTGCTGGGTGCTGAGCACCCTCCACTCTTCCCTTCAGGACTTTATGGCTGCTTTGGTGGAAACTCAGTCAGTCTGAAACAAAAGCCTCACGCAGGACAACTGCAGGACCACAACTGAGCTGCACAAATTCACTTCTGCCTATTTTACCTTAATTAAACCCACATCATAACAAAATCATGTCTGGGACAGAACCCCTGCAGAGTTAGGCTGGCAAACGGGAATGTCTTCTCGATGGAGCAAAGAAAGCCAAGGCACTCACCATGGGACCTGCAAGGTTTTAGTTCAATGCCTTCAACAACATTCACCATCAGCCTCCCGATGCCTGTTGCTCTCTGAGAGCGAACTGTGGTGGAACAGAAGAGCAGAGAAACGTCACCAACGGATCTTCCTGCCCATGGACTTTCCCTCAAAAGATGAGACCCCCCACATCCTGTGCTGTACCTAGGTAGGCCTTTTCCCTCTTCTTCTTTTCAGTCTCTATGTAAAGTTCTGAAGCAGCTTTGATCTTCTGAACCCAGGCAGTCCTTTGGAAGGAAAGGAGAAAAAAAAAGTTGCAAAATGCCGTTTCCATTTTTCCCTGCTGGAGCACAGCAGACAAAACTAAAGCTGTCCCTCCTTCACAGGGAAGGCTCTGGCCCCATCCCACAGCTGTCTGCCTGAAAGGGATCTTACTGGAATTCACAGCACCTGCAGGATGTAACCATCCCAGGCAGCAAATCCCACCACACAAAGAAAGCTCAAGAGAACCATGAGCAGGAGACGCTTGATGAGAAAACAAAATGTCTAAAGAACAGATTTGCTTTCATCCAGCCCTTTGCTTCCTGCAATAAACTGACTCCTAGGAGCCAGGAGGTACAGGGCACTGGGGTTGCTGAGGTGGCCACTGTCCTTGGTCCCTGAGACTTCCTACCAAATTCTTCTGACTCTTGGGACATTAAAAGCATAACTTGGGGAGTCCACAGGTGGTGAATGGGCCCTTCTGGGAAATCATTTCATGCTTAAGAATCACACAGTCTCCTGAGTTGGAAGGGACCCACATGGATCACTGAGTCCAGCTCCTGACCCCAGCAATCCCAGCCCGTGCCTGAAGGAGACTGAGGGGGAAGGCTGACAGGGGAAAAGGGTGGCAGATGGGCTACTAAGTGATCTCGAGGGCTTAGAAGAACTGCTGTGACATACAAGGGAGCCTGAGACCTGAGTCAAGGAAACAAGGGAGAATCTGGAAGCTGTGGATCCATTTCTGAACCCCAAATGAAGAGCTGCTGCTCCACAGGACATTCATGGTTTGGGTTGGGAGGGATCCTAAAGCCCATCCAGTGCCACCCCTGCCATGGCAGGGACACCTCCCACTGTCCCAGGCTGCTCCAAGCCCCAGTGTCCAGCCTGGCCTTGGACACTTCCCAGGATGGGGCAGACACACCTCAAGATGTTTTATACATTTTGTGTATCAGAAATTGGAGGGTCCTACAGTTCCCAGCTGGGACAACACGGTATCTGCAGTAGGGGGAGGGGTTTGATGCACATTCAGCTTTCAGTTTTTAGGAAAAGTTCTCTTCCAAGACCTTACATTTGCAGAGAGAAGCATTTACAGTGTAAGTCAGTGTAGTTTTCTCTCTGTAACCTTGCCAGAGACAAAAACCTCCAGCTGAAGATTTAAGGGTGTCTTCCCTTTGACTTTTCCAGTCTGAACTGAATTGGGTAAAACTAACATGGTTTAGTTTGGTAGGTTCTGCTTCAAATTTCACTTTTGACCTGTTGCTTGATCTCCTTCAACATCCAGCCACACAAATGCTTTCACTGCACAGACAAACAGCTGGTAACAGCAGAAGATAGAATTGCATCTTTTGGCTTCCTCACATTACCATAAAATGTGAAATGCAGCCTAAATATCCACCCTCAGCCATTTCTAGCTGGAATTCAGGAAACATCATTATTTCTCCCTCCTTTTCAGATCACCATATTCTCAAAAAGGAATTTCCCAGTCTTGTAAAATGACCAGCTTGGAGAGTGCTCTGCAAGTTTCCATCATAACCATTCCCATCCTACCTTTGCACCAAACTTTTCAAGGGTTCACGAAGGCACTTACCTTTCATTAATGCTTTCGGCCCGGAGTGTGTAGACTCTGTCAATGTGGGAGATGTGGAAGATGGGCTCATCTCCAGAAGGGTCTGTGGGTAATTTTACCAGTACCTCATTTAGGAAAATGGGCTGTAAAACATCAGCAAAGCTGGAATTGTACTGCAGAGTCTGAATGGGAGCATTCAGCACACATCAGCTCACAGTAGGTTTATTGCATGCCCCAAGTATCTCCCCTCTTCTGCCTCCCATCTTTCTTCAGAAAATTTTAAAAGTTGACAAAGATAGAGGTGCCTGCAGAGCCTGGAAACACTCCTGGAGAGAGCCAAGCACAGCATTGTCTCCTTCTCCCCGAGAGCAGCGAGCACCGCTCTCCCTCCGCTGCCTCAAGCCCTCATGGAAGAGTTTCGTTCAAACAAAACTTCAAAAGCATCTTTTCTTATCTCACTGGAGCACACAGCCACCTTTCCTGCCATCAGTCTCTGAACCCCAAAGCTTTCAAACCTCTTCTCTAGGAAGGCTCTTGCCCACGCCCCCAGCATGGAGCTACTGAGCCCTGTCCCCATCCCCGTGTCGGAGCAGCACTTACAGTTTTGTACATTTTGTATTGCAGGTTGGACTTGGGGCTGAAGACCTTGTCTGTGCCGGAAGAGCCGAGAGGTTTTATGATCTGAGTGAGGAGGAGGAAGTCGTTGAAGAGAAAACCATACAGCTCCTTGTTACTCTTGGCTTTATAGAGCTTCCCACTGTGCAGGAACTTGCGTGGTCCCAAGCAGTTTGTAACTGAATTAAAAACGAGTTGCTGCGAAAAGTAGAAGAAGAACAACAACGCACTGTATAAAGTGAAACAATCGGGGCTGCCCTGCAAGAGACCAAATACAGTTTTGAGTCCTGGTTCCAGTCTGTGTCACAGGGATGACGAGCGATGCCTCGAGCATGACAAGCAGTGCAAGTCACAGAAGGCTCCGTGAGAGTCCCCTTGAAGGCAGCCCATCAGTCACAGGGGCACGGCTGGGCAGGCAGGGGGAAGCCAAAAGCATCTGTGCCCCCTTGCCACGCACATGCACCTCCAGGAGTGGGACTAGGCCACGGGGACCTGTCCTGGATTAGCAGCAGCTCTGCAAACAGCCTCTCCACAGGCTGAGCTTCCTTAAGGGCTGGATTCTGAATTGTGTTTGAATTTCACCCCTTGAAATACCCCAAAGGATTCCAGATGGCCACAATACCCCCAGTTAGAGCTGCTGACCACTGGGACTGGCACAATCCCAGATTCAGCCGGGCCTTGTTAGGCATGAGCAGAGTCTTGCCCTTGCCTAAAGTGCCATTTTCAGGTTTATTTTCACCAGGGAATGGCACAGCTCTCACCACCCTGGGCAGCTGGATCTGGGGTGGCTCCTTTGGCAGGCTGGAAACCCCTCGGACAGACAACAGGGAGAGGCTGGACTGTTCCCTGCCATGGGCTGGAGGCTGCTGCTGGTGTTGCGGTGGCAGCAAGCACCACAGGCTCTTTCAGGGTATGGATTTGCTGTTCTGGGGCCAGGCAGCACCTACAGAAGATAAAAGCAGCCCCTTTCCTTCAGGCAGTGGCTGGCAGACAGCTGACTGTGCTGACATTGTCACACACGTCCTTCTCCCAGGACAGTCAGACTTCCTGAGGTGAAATGCAATTTTTCTACTTTATGAACCAACCAGTACTTGTTATTTTTTTACCTTTTAGAACTGAAAACTCTGAAAATCAGCTTGTGACCTGTCTGCCTCTGTTACCTCCACCAACAGGAAGGCCATCAGAATATCCTCCCTCCTTTTGCAGGACATACAAACACAATATTTCTAGAAACTTATCACATAACCATAAAAAATAACATGGAATGGGAGGCAGGGATTCTCTCTGTAAAGTCTCCAGAGACTTGAGCAGTATTCTTGAGTTTTCAATTGTATACAAAGCTTTATCACAGAAAATATTTCTAAATATTTGGTTTTTTAAGCACTCCAAAGTGGTCAGGTGCAGCTTTGGGGTGGGATACAGCAGTCCCGTAACCAGTGTACCATAAAGAACTGGGAAACTGGGAAGCTGTGGTTCCAAATTGCAGCATTGAACCCGGGACTGGTCCGGAGCCAGGCAACCAAGCAGGATTTACCCCGAGGGGGCAGGAACACGAGCAGCAACCAGGATGACGTGCAGGAGGGAAGGGAGCCGAGGACAGGTGGGAGCAGGGACTGGGACTGTGGGGTTGACTGGTGCCCGTGTGCCCTGTGCTGCGGTGCCATGAGCGAGCCGTGGCTGGTCCCGAGCGAGCCCCGTTACCTCGGAGAGGCCCTCGCACTGCACGTGGGCCTGGATCCACTCCAGCCTGTCCGAGTTCTCCTTCTCCCGCACGCCCTCGTTCACCTGCGAGCACAGCTCCTCCGCCTTCTCCAGGGCATGCTTCAGGTGGCTGTGGTCAGGGTGGTTCTCGGGGGTGTTCTCTATTATCTGCACACAAAGAAACCCAGCACGAGGCTTCTGTCACCACAGCTCAGCTGCATTCGCTCTCTCAGCCCCACACTTCCATTCTAGGGCTTTATTTCCAGCCAATATGTCCCACATTAATTTTCCTCCTTGAAAGACATGAAAAATGGGAGACAAACACTTTGTGGGAACAGCTGGATTGCAGGCCTGCCTGCACAGCCTTTGCACCAGGACACTGCTGGCTCCTCAGACAGAAGCACACACATTGCAGCCAAATACAGAAGCACAGCCACAACTGCTGAAGGAATCCCTGAAATGCCAACATCCAGTTTGTAATTCCCTGTGAAAGCCTTGGGCCAAGTTCCGTGGCATCATTTGGGATGGGAAGTGTTAAGCAACAAATGGAAGTTAGGAAAGGGCTGGAAGTTCTCCAGCACCATCAGCTGCACAGGGAGGGGGGGAACCTGCAGCAATCCAGGCTCAGCATCACCTCCCAGCCTGTGGGGAGGGAATGGCACTGTGGGGAAAGCCAAATATGAGCACAAGGTTGACTTGTTGCTTCTGTTCTCTGAATTCTAAGTTTTCATTCAGCACTCACTGCCTTCTGGTTCTTTGGGTGCAAGTTTTACACCCTTTTTTAATGGAAACACCAAGTTGTTTTGCTAAAGCCCAAGGAATTATCCCACTTTCTATACTGGAATCGAGTATTAAAGGACACCCCACATTCCCCAGCACATCAGAAATCTCACAGTGACAAAGCCTGACACAAATAAGGAAACAACCTCGTAATTAAGGTATAAGCAAAGCAGCACCAAACCCATCACGTGTGCAAAGGAACGTACATTTTTAATTATTAGTGGGTATCTGGTTACCCGTTGCATAGGCTTTAGTAGAAAACTTGATAGTGGCATTCCTTTACAGCGAGGATCCATTGCTAACCTCTGAAACATTAGAGAGGTAAAATCTGGTTAGTCAGGTGGTTCAAACCCTGAAAAAGGAGCTCCTCCAAGAAAGGAAAAGGGAAGGCAATAAATGAGCACCAATCCTCAGCTAAATCTGCTCTGAGATCACAACATCAGAAGGAGAATTCCTTGTGGTTTTTACAACACTTCTTCACCTGCCTTGTCTGGACAAGAATCCCAGAATCATCAGGGCTGGAAGAGCCCTTCAGGATCATCCAGTGCCTCCCCAGCATCACCCCAAACCCTGTCCCCAAGGGCCACATCCAGAGTCCTCTGGGACACTCGCAGAGACAGTGACTCCACCACTCCCTGGGCAGCTCATTCCAGTTCCTGACCACCCTGTGAGGGAAAAATATTTTCTCATCATCACCCTGAGCCTTTCCTGATGCAATTTGAGGCATTTCCTCTCCTCCTTTCCCTTGGAACACGGCAGCAGAGCCCGACCCCCCTCACTGCCCCTCCTGTCAGGGACTTGTGCAGAGCCACAAGGTCCCCCCTGAGCCTCCTCTGCTCCAGCCTGAGCCCCTTTCCCAGCTCCCTCAGCCGCTCCTGGGGCTCCAGCCCCTTCCCAGCTCCCTTCCCTGCCCTGGACACGCTCCAGCCCCTCCAGGTCCTTTTTCAAGTGAGCGGCCCTCGAGGTGGGGCCTCGTGTTCAGCAGATGGGCCAAGTGAAAAGATGCACAGAATTCCCAGGGGTTGCTGCTTCTCTTACCTTGACAAACTCCTTGAACTCGGGCACTTCATCCGTCTTCTGCTGGATGAGGGCGGCCCCGTTGAGCTGGCAGCTGCAGAACCTGATGTAGGGCTGCATGTGGGGCAGCTGGGCCGTCAGGATGTCCCCGATCATCTTCACCGGCATCTTCTCCCCGGACATCTTCTTCCGCACGCGCAGGGCCCTGAGCAGGAGCAGGGCACGGGGGTTGGACAAAGAGCCACTCCTCAGTTATGGAATAAAGGGGTGGGTTCTTATTCATTATTGAAACCCAGAGAATGACAAATACATCAGCCACAAGATTTACTGCAAGGATACAATAACCAAGGCTGCACCCTCAGCCAACACCTTTCCCTCTCATGGTCACTCAGCTGCTGTTTGAAATTAATGCAATGTCAGATCAGAGGTGATAGAAAAAGGTAATTTCCTTTTCTATTAGTTTAGAAAGAGAGCTACTGATGTGTGAGGGAGGGAGGGAAAACCCCCATCACTTCGACCTCAAAGCTAGTCCCAGGTTTTCACCTGGTTTCCTAAGGAAAGGTTCTTTGTCATTTGTCCTGTCACCACCACAACTTTTCAACTTGTGAGCCATTTTCAAATACATTTTACAAAAAAAAAAAAGAGATACTACAAAGCTGTAAAATGCCTGTAGGTACAGTGAAAATTAGCAGCTCAGTAGGGAAAGAGAAGAACTTTATTAATGCTCTTGCTTATCAAGGTGAGGGTTTAACCCTCCCCTCACTCAGTTTCCCTGGCACTGGGTTTCCTGGCAGTGAGTTGGGTGCTGGGAGCCTTTGGAGAAGGGTGCTCTGGGCATGAATCCTTTGGGAACCAGGCTCTGTTCAGCACAGCCAGGTCCCAGCCCACACTCATTAAGGGAATGCCCCAGCCAGCTTGGCATGAGGGAGGTTCTTGGGCCTTGGTTTGCACTCACGGACAGCAGGACTGCGGCTGGGGCTGCACTGGGACAGACGCAGGGCAAGTCCTGCCCTGTGGGAAGCCTTGGCAAGTGCTGCTCTTCAGGGGAGAGGAGGATTTGCCTTCTGGAGCACAGGAACAAAGTGCAAATGGCAGAGAACTGCTGGGTTCTTCTCAACAACTCACAGCAAACGCTGTCCAAGGTTTGCTTTTTCCCACAAGGAGAAACACGGGGCCTTTCTGGTTAGGATTTGTGTAAGTGGCAAATATTTTCATGCAGCTAAAAGGAGAAGCAGGGGGAGAGGCCCAGGATTCTGTTTTTGTTAAGTATGGGGGGGAAAACCAACTTACTTCAGTAGTTTTATATTGCACATAATCAGCTCCTTCCAGTTAACAAAAATCATGGCAACTTCTTTTTCTGTGACCAGCTCAGATTCCATCAGCGGCTTCTGGAAGATCTGGGGAGGCAGAAATGAGGCCATTTAGAGCATACAGGGTAAGTACAGACACACTTCCAGCACACTCCCTGTCCCAGCCAGCCATCGTGTTCCCTGGAATGGGTGGGATAAGGAGACCCTCAGCTACGAGGGGCTTTAACAGGGAATACTCTGAATTTGTAGGGGTGGTGGTGTTAATTCTGATCTGGATAATCTGTTTGAAACCTGGGAATTTTAGCCAGAAGTCTCCTGCAAAAGACTCCAGAATTCCTTTGATAATGCAGCCGAAAATAGGTTTTCCTTTGGACTCTTTTATGGAAGTTCTGATTTCTCTGAGTGTCTCAGGTTTGCATGTCTTGAACTCTTCTTCAGAAAAGGGCTTTGCTTCTCTGTCAAACGAATTGTCCATAGTTGTCTGTACTAATTCCTTTTTTTTCTACCTCTAAAGCCAATCACAGGAAGTGATAACTGAGCCCCACTGCGAGCATGGAAAATGTGCTTCATTTAAGAACATTTGATTAAGTTTCAGAACTTGTACATGAGAAATAAACACTGAGAGTGAGGAGCAAAAAGGGTTTGCTAAAATGATACCTCAAACATCAGCATTTTGCTGATGGTAACACAAGGGACTGACACGGTTTGCACCCACCCACACTCACCCACAGCTGTATCTGTATAAACACACACAAATGAGGATTGGACAGAGAGCCCCCAAGGGAGGCAGAGCCAGCAGGGAAATGCAATAACTGCACAGTGCAAGGACTGAATTGGTTGAGGGACAAGAGTGGCCCAAGCCTGCAGAGCTGCCTCACCTCTGTCACCAGCTGCAGGTCATTGACGTAGTTCTCCTCGGTGACGATGAGCTCGTGGATGTAGCCCTGCCTCTTCCTCTCCGTGGGTGTCAGCATGTCCAGGAGGTGCAGGTCTGCACACCCTGCAAAACACAACAGCACCCTGGGCTTTACTCACAGCTGTTTGCAGAGGGATTCAGGCCTGTGGCAGCTACAGCAGCACTGAGTGACCAGGAACTGCTGCCTGTTCGGTCACTTAATTATCGTTCACATGGCACAGTCCCAGCAAAGCTTCACCTCACAGTGACTCCAAACATTCCATTTAGCACCTTTATTTTATTTATTAAAACAAAGGCCATCCCTGAGTGTGAACTCTTCCCTGGTGGCCAAGCTTAAAAGTCCCCCTCACCCTGCCTGCCCATTCCCAACCTCACTCTGGAGGTCCCCGACCCCTTGGGTTGTGTCATTCCAATCCCACATGGATGGCTGGCAATGAAAAAGAGGGGAAAAGACTTCATGTGGTGTGAGGAAAATGCAGAGGCATCCCAAAGGGAGTTAGGGAAGAGCTGCAGTGACCCTGACGCTCCGAGGGGCACTTTGGAATGATTCCCTCAGATGATGGATGGCCTAAATCCAAGGTTCACCTTTACCCTTCTGGTCAAAGAGATCCTGCTCAAGAAGGGCCTGCAGGGCCTCTTTACTTCTTGACATTTCAGTTAAAAACTGCTCCTAAATATTTGAAGGGCTCGAGCCAGGATACACAAAGGTCACTGGAGATCCCCAGATTTCACTGATTTCTGGGCCAAGCCAAAGGGGTGGATTTTATTCTCCTTTATGTTTAAAAGCCCAGGAAAAGGTTGTCACTAAGAGCTCATCTTCCATCAGTTTTGTCCTTTCATTGTTGCAAACCTCCCTTGATCCTTCCCTGTAGATGGGAGGATTTTTCTATCAATTCCACAATCTCACTTTTTGTTTTCTACTCTGAATTAGACAGAACATTAATTCCGTCCTTTCTTCTGCAGGCCATTATTTTTTCAGCTGAGCCTAATCAAGTTCTTCTGAGACAGGAACACAGAATGTTTTCTTCTAGTTTTTGCTACTTCTCTGCACGAAATACAATGCATTTCAAAAAGCAAAGTTCATTTCAAACAGGTGGAAAACGTTTGGCTCTGAAAATTATCTATTTCAACTATTTTCACACAACCAAAACTCCCCAGTTGAATTCTTTCCCTCACCCCTCAGCAAATCCAGTATATTTCCCATGGAGACAAACTGTCCTCATGGAAACATCAGGCCCCAGGTAACTCTTTCAGTTCTTTGCATATAAAGTCAGTACTTAGGGAGTATTTCCTGCATTTCTAGCTTCCTGAATGGAGCTCAGACAATGCCACTGGAAAGGTCCAGGTGTATCACCATTATTTCCATGGAATACCAGCAATTGCTGCTTTAACTGATCTGGGCTCCTGAAAGGGGAATGATGGATTTGACTTTAAAATAACAACAACAAAAAAAAAAAACCAAACCAAACCAAACCAACCAAAACCCAAACAAAACCAAATGGAACAAAGCCAGAAAGGGAGATACAGACAGTCAAGGCAGTTTCCTCTCTGAGTCTGAAGCTGGGAAGGGATCAGGTTGGAAGCTGGGATCAGGTTGGAAGCAGAGGCACATTGATAAGGCTCCCTTGAGACACGGGATGTCACAGCCCTTCACAAAGTGCAGCTGAAACTTTGCTTGGAGTAAGAAGCAGATCTGGAGAAATATCAACTTTATGCCAAAACAATGAATTTTTGGGCCCTCTCAAAAGCCAGAAGTTTCCTTTCTGTTGAATAAATGCCTGATTTCAGAGCTGTTTCTTTGGTACCAAGTAAACCAGAGGTCTGAGAAACAGGCCCAGTTCTCCCAATGCTTCATTAGAAGTGAACCAAGTGTTTAATTACTTCTCCCTGGGGAAGCTCCTGTTCAAAGATGTGACAACTTTGGTCTGAAAGTGATTCCCAACCCCCAACCCCTTGGAGGAAGCACTGACATTTTGAATAATGAACCATTTTAGTGGCTCCCTTGGCAGCCAGCTGGGGTGTGAATGGGCTGCTCTGAACCATGACAAACACTCTGCTTTTGGGTATGAAATATTTGGGAAAGAAGCCCAAATCTGAGTAGAACATGCAGGAGAGACTTTTCTGGTATGGGGTTTTCTTTGTGAGGTGCACAGGTACAGAGATTTTCTTGTCTTTGTATTAAAAACACAAATTAAAACTGGGTTTCTTTCCAGGTGGAAATGTCTGGCTCGTTTTTCATGGATGCCAAAGAGTTTTGGTGAACTGAATTCCACTGATCACAGAATCATGGAATGTTTGGGTTGGGAGGGATCCTAAAGCCCATCCAGTGCCACCCCTGCCATGGGCAGGGACACCTCCCACTGTGCCAGGCTACTCCAAGCCCCAATGTCCAGCCTGGCCTTGGGCACTGCCAGGGATCCAGGGGCAGCCCCAGCTGCTCTGGGCAATTCTTTGCTTCAATCCAGTAAAGCCAGGAAAGGATGGGGAAATGACAATAATTAACTTGGTTTGTTCTCAGGAGTGTGAATCCATGAATTCTGCTCCTCTGGCTGGACTTGGAGAACCAACAGACAAATGCTGTAACTACAAATCTGTGCTTTGACCTCCCATCACCACAGTCCCTGCAGATTAAAGGGCTCCAAAAATGCAAAAAATCACTTCAGAGTAAAGATATTGTTCCTCTTCCTTACAAAGTCAGCCCTGAAGATCTGCGTCTCCCAAGATAAACATTAAGCCCAAAACAAGATGCTGCTTTTTGGGGAGGGAGGTTCTGTTTTGGAAATCACTGATCCACATTCATGGGCACAGCTGCTGATTCCTTTTCATTGGGGAGGTTTTCTAACCAGTGCCACTGCCAGATTTCCCTGTAAGCCTCGTGCTGGCCCAGTCTGTAGTGAAAAGGTCACAGGAGACAGGAATCTGTCCTGATAGAGGGAACCAGGAGCAGGCAAAAATGATGTCACAGTTTTCCTCCAAATTCTTAAGGAGAAGGGAACAGCACACCAGGAGAGCAGCCCTTCACTCAGGTAAATCATACATGGAATCCCAGGATCCCTGAGGCTGGAAAAGCCCTCCCAGCCCAGCCAGGCCCAGCTGTGCCCGATGCCCACCTTGTGCCCAGCCCAGAGCACTGAGTGCCACCTCCAGCCCTTCCTGGGACACCTCCAGGGATGGGCACTCCAAACCTCCCTGGGCAGCTCTTCCCAAGGCCTGAGCTCCCTTTCCATGGGGAAATTCCTGCTGCTGTCCACCCTGAGCCTGCCCTGGCCCAGCCTGAGGCCGTTCCCTCTCCTCCTGTCCCTGTTCCCTGGCAGCAGAGCCCGACCCCCCCGGCTGCCCCTCCTGTCAGGGACTTGTGCAGAGCCACAAGGTCCCCCCTGAGCCTCCTTTGCTCCAGCCTGAGCCCCTTTCCCAGCTCCCTCAGCCGCTCCTGGGGCTCCAGCCCCTTCCCAGCTCCCTTCCCTGCCCTGGACATGCTCCAGCCCCTCAAGGTTTCTATTGCAGTGAGGGCCCAGAATTGGACACAGCCCTAGAAGGGCCTCAGCAGGGCTGAGTTATTTAAATCACAGCATTTCAACATTCAACCTGCTTATCACCTGTTTCAGCTGCAACCAATTCCCCTTAAACCTTGTGGGATGGACCCTCCACTGAGAGACCATCCCAGGCTTTTGCTGAGGACATTGTCTGGGATCAAACAGAGCTCTCCATCTCAAGCATCAGATGCCAAATCCCATTTCTCAGCTATTTTCAATGATTTCAGCACGTTTGGAATTTCTCAACCAGACCAGTGTACCCATTTCCTGTTAGAGCAGAGCACTTCCCCCTGAGGTGCACGGAAGGACCTGGAAACGAGCCTGGGCAGTCCCACTTGCAAAACTCAAAGCATTATTTAGTGGTGGAATCGCCCTCTCTAGAAGTGTTCAAAAAAGGTGTGGATGTGGCACTTGAGGATGTGGTTCACTGGTGGTGGTTCCAACCCCAAACATTCCATGAATCAGTGATTTTACCAATCCCTTTCCAGAGGCTGCTTGAGGAGAATAAAATCCTACATGTGAAGGCAAGAATGCATCTAAAAATGTAAATCACAGAGTTAACCAAGCCCTAGAATGGTTTAAAACACATCAGGAAACTAAATCTCACCTCTGAGTTGTGACCCAGGACTGTTCTGAGCCCCTGGGCACTCAGGGCACAGAAGGAGCAGAGTCACGAGCAGCAGCTGCGGGTCCAAGTGGAAGGAACTGCACAGCCCCATTTTACAGGGTATTCCACAAATAAAGGGGCTGTGCAGGCACTTCACTTGGAACCAGGAATGTGGGAACCAAATGCAGTATTTTAAATGTTCCAACCTTTTATCAAACACTTTATTATTTCTTCACTTCCATCTGGCAGAGCTGGGCAGCTCCGATCTCTGCTCCCGGGGACAGAGAGAGCACCCAGGGAGCGGCTGGAGCTGGGCCAGGGCAGGGTTAGGTTGGATTTTAGGGAAAGGTTCTTCCCCCAGAGGCTGCTGGGCACTGCCCAGGCTCCCCAGGGAATGGGCACGGCCCCGAGGCTGCCAGAGCTCCAGGAGCCTTTGGACAGCGCTGCCAGGGATGCCCAGGCTGGGATTGTTGGGGGGTCCGTGCAGGGCCAGGGGTGGGACTGGGTGATCCCTGTGGGTCCCTTCCAGCTCAAATTAAGTGCTTTGCCCATTAAAGTCCCCAGGTGGGCAGTGAAGTCTTGGTGAAAACAATTTTCACCAGCACAACCTCCTGAAACCCTTCCCTCAGGATCTGGAACCCAAAGGTCATCTCAGCACCATGTTTGGCTAAGGAGCAGTTTGTTATCCTGTTGTCTGTATCAATTCAACTGATGCAATAATATTTGAGGTATACTGTCCCTGAATTTACTGAAGTTGTCTAAAATAAAGGTAAAAAGAAGCCATTTGTCATCTGAATTTACTGCACAAAAGTTGCTGTTTAACAAGTAAAATAGCTGGAGTCAATAAGCACAAAGAACTAAAAAGTGCTTTAGAGACAGAGGACAAAACCAGAATTTCAGTTATTTTGGTTATGGGAATAAAATGTGCTCAGTGAGCTCATGGGGACACAAAGTGAAGCCACTAAAGCTCCAAAAGAATTGAGGTTTAAATAAAACTGATCCTGAATATAAACCAAAATGTTCTTGATAAAGCCCTGTTTCAGACTTGGAGTTGTCTTGGACGGATTTCAAGTATTGAAAGGAACAAATTCCCTGAAAGAACATCCATGGGAATTCTTTGTCAGCAGTTGAATACAGAGGGAATTCCCATAAACAGGAAAAACAGTGAAGAATAAAATCCAGCACTCCTGGGAGCGTCTGGAATTCCAGTCTCCTCTCCATCCCTCATGTGACAACTCCTGTGCAATGGGAGAAGGCACTTGGCACAGGGCAGTGAATATGAAGAACCAGTTCACAGAATCCCAGGATGATTTGGGTGAGAAGGGATTTTTAGGATCATCCAGTGCCACCCCTGCCATGGCAGGGACACCTCCCACTGTCCCAGGCTGCTCCAAGCCCCAGTGTCCAACCTGGCCTTGGGCACTGCCAGGGATCCAGGGGCGCCACAGCTTCTCCAGGCAATCACTGCCATCCTTCCTGCCTCATATATATGTATTTATATTTGTATCAAAGACAAATGCAGTAGAGCGGTCACTGCAATGCCTTGTTCCCTGCAGCTCAAGGAGAATCCCTGAGGAGGAGGAGGATGAAACATTCCCTGCCCAGCTATCAGAGCACCCTTAGGGACTCCAGTCATGGAGAAAATAAACATTACAGGGATTCCAACAACGTCTGTCACTTAAGCCACAATGGAGTGTCTTTGTCTGGGACTCTGTAAATGAGGTTATTTTGCTCCTGGCACAACCAGTGCCTCATGTGTGTTCAAGTTGGACACCAGGAGCAATTTCTCCATGGAAAGGGAGCTCAGGCCTTGGCAGGGGCTGCCCAGGGAGGTGTGGAGTGCCCATCCCTGGAGGTGTCCCAGGAAGGGCTGGAGGTGGCACTCAGTGCTCTGGGCTGGGCACAAGGTGGGCATCGGGCACAGCTGGGCCTGGCTGGGCTGGGAGGGCTTTTCCAGCCTCAGGGATCCTGGGGTTCCCTGTGAGTTACAGAGGGACAACTCCAGACTGTTCCTCCCAGGTTACTGCAAAGCTGCCCCCAGGAGCTTTTAGGACTCAGTGATTTTGAAAGGCTCCAGTCTCAGCTCTTGGAAAACCCAGGTTAGAGAACCTGCACCCTGCAGGTCACTGTAGGAGCTTTATTTTTCTTCTCACTTGATGTAAAGAGAAAGGAAAAAGCAGTACCTGAATCCCCTACAGCTGAAGAATTGTAAATATTTCACTACAGATTCAATATGCAGTTCTGGCCTGAAGTCACAGGACCCACAACGTCCCTAAGGGCCAATGCTTTTAGTCAAATCCGTTTTCAACCCAGCAGCTCAGGATGGGAAAAGAGAGAGATCCTCTCGTTCAAATAGCAGTTAATGCATGAAATATTGACAGAGTGGAGTGAAATCTGGCTCCACCCCCTCTGAAAGCCAAGCACTGAAAATCACAACTGGGATGTGCTGTTCCATTTCTGCAGTTGTCAGCAAATGGCCATGATGGAGAAGAATTATTTTTTTATAGTAGAAATGAAAGATGTATTACTATTTCAATACTGTCCTAAAAAGAAGGAAAATCTAAGCATTTGTGCATATTTTCAGACTCCAGCTTCTGGCATAAAACACATCCCAAATCCAGGTAAACCCATGGCAAGCCTAAGAAAGAACATTTAATTTATCTATTATAAAAACCAAAATCAACTGATTTGTACCATGTAGATAGGGACTCAGAGAATCACAGAACATCCTGAGCTGGAAGGGACCCACCAGGAGTCCAAGGACACCCCAGCAATCCCCCCACCGAGCCAGAGGGGCAAAAGGCTGCAGATAAACCATGATGAATCTAAATAATCACATTGAAATAATGTTCCAAGAACCCAGGCAGGTGTCACTGTGAGGGGAAAAAGGCTCCAGGCTGTGCTGGTGGCAAATCCCTCGGTGCTCTCAGGGCCCGTGGCGAGCTCGGTGTGACCCAGCAACGAGACAACAAACACGTGTCGGCCTCTTTTGTACGAAGGATTTAATTCTCTATACACGGAACTAATTGGAAAGGCTGTATTACAGTTGTTAAAGCTGCAGGTTTTTATATATTTATATAATTTACATTCATAGTGATGAAATACTGAAGTGCAATTGTATAAGGAGCTTCACTTGTCCTTTGCACCGCAGGACGGGTTGGGAGCGGGGAGCTGGGCTGGGAATGCTACAGGCTGCCAGCAGGAGCTATGGGAGAGTGAGACACATAAACCAGGACGTAACTCAGTGGTAAATCGTTAGTAGGAGGGCTCTGTTGTGCTTGAGGCATTGGGAGGAGGGCACTGCCAGCACCAGCATTTCAGCAAGAGCCGGGAACTAAGGCTGCAAAGACAGACATGGCTTGGCTACAGCACAGCTACAACTCCACCGAAAGCTCCATTTCATATTAATTTGTATAAATTCCACAGTCTAGTTTAAAAAAATGTAAACATTGGAAATTAATTGCAGGGAGATAGTTCTATACATTCTTTCTTGTCAGGAAAATGACTCGTTCCGAACGTGTTGTTCCACAGAAAGCACAACTGAGAAATCCAAGTGCCCGTCCCCGAGGTGGCAACCACGGGGGGAATTCTGCCACCCCCAGCAGGGAACATTCCACCCACTTCTGACCCGGGAATGCGACAAACCAGGGGACAGGACACAAACCAGGCTGTTTGCTAACTGTTTGCAGCTACAAGTAATGTGCAAAATCAAATGAACAGAGCTGGGTAAAACATCACTCCAGGTTTGTCTCTGGCACGGGAGGAGGGCATTTCTCCTCTCCACAATGGGTTACACACTCAACAACAACACCTGATACAAACAGTACAGTAACTACAACAAAATACCTGGAACTGGGCACATTTAAACTTCCTTAAACTGATTTTAACTCCTTCTGCTCTTTTGTAATTTAAAAAAAAAAAAAAAAGAAAATTAAAATAATAAAAAAAAAAGAGACATATTGACAACACTGGACAAGTGAACAATAAAAAAGAAAGATACATAAAGTCTCCAATTCATGGACATTTGGAACAATTTTAATAGCACATGCAGCATTCCTTGATAGTGGGTCTTTTTGCACAAACAAAATTGCAATGAAGAAATTTAATTTATACTTTTCCTTTGAAAGGCTAAAATATATCTTTTAAAAAATAATTTTTAAAACTACTGAAAGCACCTGTGCGAAGGTGGAAAAATTAGTTTGGTAACTCTGAAAGCCACAAAAGGACCCACTATCCTCTGATTTTTATTTTTTGTGTGTGTGGTTTTGTTTTGTTTTGTTTGAATCAGTTTAATTTTGTCGGTAATTAACTCAACCATTGCGATTCCATGCAACTAAATGTCAAATGAGGTAAAACTGCTGTGCAGTGTGTTCTTGACTCAGAAGGCAGTAGATGATCATGCTGGAAGCCACATGATCAAGGCTGCATCTCCCATCATCCCTCTGGGCACTGCTATGGGATAGTGGGTCTCTTTGAGGACTTTCAAGCCTGAGTGGGGGATGGACAACATATGATTCCTAGAAAAAGGAGGAAAACAACACATAAGCAAAACAAAACAATGAGCAAATTCAAGCTAGGGAAATGAGGCAGGCATGGCAAGGCATGGAGCAAAAATGATCGGGGGAGGGGGGGGACGTGCTACGGGGATGGGAACGAAACCAACCAAACAGAACGGGGGGACAGAAGGTCTTCAAAGAGACTGGGCCCGGGGCCCCGAGGGGCAGCGCGGGGCCCGGCAATGCTGCATGTTCCACCTGAGAGCCGCCGCGCCCGCGGGACACTCACACTGCTGGCTCGGGTCCGTGTCCGTGGTCAGCTTCACGTAGTTGGACGGGAAGAGCCCCACGTGGCCGTTGACCTCCCCCTTCCACCAGTCGGGGTCCTCCCTGTTGAGCACGTTGATGATCTGGCCCTTGTTGAAGGCCAGCTCGTCGTCGTTCTGGGCGCTGTAGTCGTACATCCCGATCACCTGGCACACTGCAAGGGACAGGGCTCACCTGGGGGCTGCAGCCACCCCGGCACGGGGCATCCTGCTGGGCAGGACCCACAGGGATCTCTGATCCACCCCTGGCCCTGCCCAGACCCCCCACCAATCCCAGCCTGGGCATCCCTGGCAGCGCTGTCCAAACGCTCCTGGAGCTCTGGCAGCCTCGGGGCCATGCCCATTCCCTGGGGAGCCTGGGCAGTGCCCAGCAGCCTCTGGGGGAAGAACCTTTCCCTGCTCTCCAGCCTGAGCCTGCCCACATGCAGAGGTCACCTCTGGACACTGCCCATGGCTCAGGGCAGCCCCAGGACCCTGCAGTGACCTGAGCCCACCCTGCCCCTGCTGTGCCCACCCTGGGCCTCAGCTCAGCCCCACCCAAACTGACTCCAAGGGTTTAAAAATCCCAAAGAGTTTCATGGAATCCCAGCAGGGTTTGGGTTGGGAGGGACCTTAAAACTCATCCAGCCCCCCCCCTGCCATGGACAGGGACACCCTCCACTGTCCCAGGCTGCTCCAGCCTGGCCTGGAACCCCTCACCAGGACTGGTCAATGGACAGGAAGATCTGGGACACATGTGAACTTCCACTATTGGAAGCTGCATAACCCAAAAGAAAGCCAATGGTGATGTCCTTGTTGTCCCACTGAGGTTTTCAGAACACAAAAATCTTGGAAAATATGAGAGAAAATTAACAGAACTAGACAAAAAGCATCCCAAGCCATCCAGGCTGCCCTTCTGGCACCCCAGGACTGGTTCCAGCAGCGGATTTTCTATTTCCTTGCAGTGGAACTCATCCAATCTCAGAATACAGCTGGTTCTGCTCACTTCTGACAAAGCACTTTCCTGAATTCTCTAAAGCAGCAGGACTGTTTAGTTAAATAAATAATCCCCTCTATTTCTCTGCTGTTTTCTCTTTGCCAGGCCACAGGGCTTCTGGTTTTTCCCACCAGACTTCTATTAATGAGCCTTGCTGGCAGGTTCTCTCCAGTGGATTAATCCTAAAATTTGCTTTTATTTTCATCCCTGCACTGAGCCAGCAACTGATTTCAATTTGCCAAACAGTTTCTCTCTCTTTTTTTACATTACAGTTTAATTAAGATTTTGATGTTCTGCAGCCAATGCAGAAAGTGCTAAAAAAGTTTATTCTGTAAAATTCAGCATGTGGGGAAAGTCATAGATTGTCAAAACTGAAAGAATTAAAAAAATATATTAAAAAATCTCATCATATTTCCATGTAAAAGTTTGTGTCTCAGTGCTGAGTTCCCATTTTAAACCTAAATTCACGAGGCTTTAGAAAAGGCATTTCCTGGATCTTGGTAACAACCATCAGAGGGGCGAGCCAGCACCAGCTCCACAAACACAGGGTCATGGAATGTGACCTGGACAGCCCCTTCCAGCCCAACCCAGGCTGTGATTCTGTGGAAATGTTCATGTTCTGTGGCTCCTGTGTCCTTTCATAACCCTTAAAGCAGGAGAAATGCTCCCTCTCCATGGGGGGGTTTGTCCCACGTCACCTCAAGACAAAGGGGAGGTTCTGCAGGAGAGGAGCCTCAGGTGCCCAGCCCTGGATCCTCCTGAGCCTCTCCAGCTCCTGTCCCACAGCCAGTGACAGGATGGGATGGTTTGGGGGATGCAGGAACATCCCAGAGCTCCTGTCCCACAGCCAGTGACAGGATGGGATGGTTTGGGGGATGGAGGAACAGCCCAGAGCTCCTGTCCCACAGTCAGTGTGGGGATGGGATGGTTTGGGGGATGAAGGAACAGCCCAGAGCTCCTGTCCCACAGTCAGTGTGGGGATGGGATGGTTTGGGGGATGAAGGAACATCCCAGAGCTCCTGTCCCACAGTCAGTGTGGGGATGGGATGGTTTGGGGGATGAAGGAACAGCCCAGAGCTCCTGTCCCACAGTCAGTGTGGGGATGGGATGGTTTGGGGGATGGAGGAACAGCCCAGAGCTCCTGTCCCACAGCCAGTGTGGGGATGGGATGGTTTGGGGGATGAAGGAACAGCCCAGAGCTCCTGTCCCACAGCCAGTGACAGGATGGGATGGTTTGGGGGATGGAGGAACAGCCCAGAGCTCCTGTCCCACAGCCAGTGTGGGGATGGGATGGTTTGGGGGATGAAGGAACAGCCCAGAGCTCCTGTCCCACAGCCAGTGACAGGATGGGATGGTTTGGGGGATGAAGGAACAGCCCAGAGCTCCTGTCCCACAGCCAGTGTGGGGATGGGATGGTTTGGGGGATGAAGGAACATCCCAGAGCTCCTGTCCCACAGTCAGTGTGGGGATGGGATGGTTTGGGGGATGGAGGAACAGCCCAGAGCTCCTGTCCCACAGTCAGTGTGGGGATGGGATGGTTTGGGGGATGAAGGAACAGCCCAGAGCTCCTGTCCCACAGTCAGTGTGGGGATGGGATGGTTTGGGGGATGAAGGAACAGCCCAGAGCTCCTGTCCCACAGCCAGTGACAGGATGGGATGGTTTAGGGGATGGAGGAACAGCCCAGAGCTCCTGTCCCACAGCCAGTGTGGGGATGGGATGGTTTGGGGGATGAAGGAACAGCCCAGAGCTCCTGTCCCACAGTCAGTGTGGGGATGGGATGGTTTGGGGGATGGAGGAACATCCCAGAGCTCCTGTCCCACAGTCAGTGTGGGGATGGGATGGTTTGGGGGATGAAGGAACAGCCCAGAGCTCCTGTCCCACAGTCAGTGTGGGGATGGGATGGTTTGGGGGATGGAGGAACATCCCAGAGGCTCTGGAACAGCCAAGCCCTCCCAGCTGAGGGCGCAGCACAGGCACAGGGACCCAGGGACCAGGCCCCAGGTGCAGCCAGGGCTCACCTGAGGGTGCTGCAGCCTTGGGCAGCTCGGTGGGGGTGCTCTTGCTGGTGCCTGGGCTCAGCAGTTTCACGTAGTTGGCCGGGAACCAGCCGATCTGGCGCTTCTTCCCGCGGGCCTGCGGAGACACCGCGCTGCTCACAGCCCGGAGCCTTGGGCAGGGCAAGGCAGCCAGGATTTCAACTAACAGGCTATCTTAGGACAGGAAAGGGGATTTTATGAGGAAAAGCTCAGCTATTTTTGTGGCACTAGTTGAATACTGTAATATTAACATACAATCTTATTAATATTTCTAATGAAATGCTTGTTCATGATGTAAAGAATTACATCTGAATAGATCCCCAGATTGTGACAGTTTAAACAGAGATTAAGAATCCAAATTCCCTATTTTCTTTTACAGAACCATATCCAAGCCCTTCAATCCCTTGTGTCACCAAAGCAGGAAACCTCATCCTGTTATTTCCCCAAATCCAATGTCCATTGCAAATCAAATCCATAAAAATTCCTTACAGTAAGAAAGGTTCTTCCAAAACTTTGAATCCCAGTTTCTAAATCTATATCAAGAATGATTTTAACTGTTTATTCTCTGCTTATGTTAGAATAAGGTTGGCATTTTGGGCAGGAAGAATTTTGCCTTTTAAAAACAGATTAATGTTAACTTTGGTGAAAAAAATCATCTAATGGATTAACTGTTCTTTAACTACTTTCTTCCCTGTCTAAATCTTTACTAAAAAAGAAAACACTTGATCTAAAGTGTATTTAGATCATTTATTTTAAGATATTTTTCAGTCCTGCATTAGACCAGCAATGTAATGCTTAAACCATCTGCCTTATTTTCCCTTCACTCTGACCCCCAAGTGTGGAACAGGAGAATAAAAAGAACAGAAATGGGATTGCTAATGAAATAAATCCCAATTGTAAAACCACATGTAAGACATTAAAGTATTCAAAGTTACGTGGGAGTATTTACACAACCAGAATTTGATTGTTTCAGAGCCTCACAGCAGCTGCTCAGTGATAACTCTGGCAGCTCTTGCCCAGAGAAGTTTCTTTTCTGTCTTAAAATACATTTAATGGAGACTCTTTAAAGCTAAAAGCTACCAACAGCATCAAGGTTAGTGAGAGCAAAACCCAAAGGAATCCTGGAAGAGGATTTCTCCACAAAAGATGAAAAAAAAATATCACAAAGAAAGGCAAAAAGGGCAGGCACAAAGTGGAAAAAATAACTGAATTAGTCTGAGATCTGCACTGCACCAATAAATCAATGGTGTTTTCCCATCTCCTATCTCCTGCTAAAACCCCCAAACCACACAGAACCTCCTTCAGCAGGACCAAATTGTCAAGTTCTACTCTTAAAAACACCTGGGAGGATCCAAAGCAGCCAAACCAAGCCCTAAACTCCCCTCCTTGCTGAGGGTTCTCCAGGGAAACACCCCAGGGATTTCCCACCTGGCTGATGGCTCCCGCTGCTCTCCTGCCTCCCAGCTAATCCCAAATGCAGGGATGGCAAGGGCTGTGTGCATCCTTGGCAAGATGCTTTATTGGGAACTGCTGGGCTGCAGAACGCTGGCAAATTTATTTATCATTGACATATTCAGCAATGTGAACCACTAGAAATGAACGAATTTTCTTGATGTGGAATTTGACTAGGAAAGAAAAAGGAACTAACTTGGAGCTCTCCTTCCCACCAACCACCTGGATTCTTCTTTCTGATGAGAATCAACTGGCCAGGAGCAAGAGTCAGCTGTTCTGGGCCCGTTGCTGTGTAAGAGGCAATAACTTGGGCAATTTCTGTTGAAGCAGAGGAGAAAAAGAAGATTAATTTGAAAAAACCTGAACATTTTTTACCCATCATTATTCTGCTACAACATTGTCGGGGTTTTTTTCCATAAAATTGTCATGGATTTATGTATTTCCATGAATATATGAGGTAGTTGTAAAACAAATGAGAGGTTCAGAGTACTGCAGGAATAAATAAATAAGAAACCAGAGGAGCTCTACGGTAGGAGACCAAAAATGTTTGAAATACAGAATAATAACAACAATAACAATAATAATAACTGTACAGCTCTTAAAATCCAGTGTTTTCCAATAAATACATCTTTGGACTGACTCCCTAAGAAGAGGAGAACCATCAATGACAAGATAATGAAGTTGCACCAAGAGGCACAAATTAGGGCTGGCAGAAAAGTTTTCACCACCTGACCCAAAACGGAATGTTTTCCAAATGCAGCAAACAGGATTTATGTGGAAATCTCTATTCCCTGGAGGTTCTCACTGAGCAGGTGCTTTGTTTGGTCCCCTCCCAGCACGAGGGGACACAGAGGAACTGGGAGCTCCCAATTCCAGGGAATTTCCCAAAGTAGATGGTGGAGTTCACTCTCCTTTACAGAGATTGTGGAAAGGCAGGGATAATTTTGCTCCCCACAAAGTCTCACAGGGTTAACCCCTGTTTTGATCCCATTGGAACTGACAGGAGCTGCAGGAATTTTGGTGTCCTCCCAAAGCCAGGCTTAGCCCTGTCACCAAACCATGTGCAGGGTGAAGAGGACACATTCAACACACACGGAGGGGTGTTGGTGCTGCTGAACCTTCCCTGTGGAATCCCAGGGCAGTAACTCATCCCTTAGGGATTCATTCCAAAGGCAGCTGGAGGCAGAGGAATCCATAAACCCTGGAAGGTTGGGAAATGAGGGAAGGTTTGGTGCAGGGAAGATACAAAGAGAGTTGAAGACCAACATGGAAATGATTGACTTGAAATTTAGAAGGAAAGGACCCTTCGGAAAATTAAAAATTATCAGAGAAGCATTTGAGATACAAATGAGCAGCATGAGGAGGATGAGGAACAGAGGGAGGAAGAGCAATCCACTCCTCAATGGCACAGGGATCAACTATGGCAGAACCTCCCTTGGGATCTGTCAGCAGGGAGAGGCAGGGACAGGGGGAGCCAGGCAGGTGATGGAAAGGCCTGGAGCTGAGTTATAAAGGTGCTTTAAACCTGGATCTGGGATTAGCACACAAATTCACGGAATCATGGAATGGCCTGGGTTGGAAGGAACCTCAGAGCCCACCCAGTGCCACCCCTGCCATGGCAGGGACACCTCCCACTGTCCCAGGCTGCTCCCAGCCCCAATGTCCAGCCTGGCCTTGGGCACTGCCAGGGATCCAGGGGCAGCCCCAGCTGCTCTGGGCACCCTGTGCCAGGGCCTGCCCACCCTGCCAGGGAACAATTCCTGCCCAATCTCCCATCCAGCCCTGCCCTCTGGCACTGGGAAGCCATTCCCTGGCTCCTGGCCCTCTAGCCCTTGTCCCAAGTCCCTCTCCAGGCTTCTTAGCTGTGAAAGCAGAAAGTAGAAGAAGGAATTTCTAAGTAAAATACAGCAGGTGCTGCCAGGAGAGTGAAAGGTTTAAGCAGAGAAAAACCAGGAGCAGAGTCTGTCCTGGGCAAAGCCAAGGATTTGTTGGGCAGGGAACACAGCTCTGCTGCTGTAAAGGCTGCAAGCTCCCTGCAGTTGCAGAATTTCCACAGAACCCCATTAATCCCCCACACCAGAGCCACTGAGGAGACAAAATGAACAAACAAAGGAATGGTGGGAATTTGTGAAAATCGGGAAACCCTCCCTTGCTACCACAGCAGTTACAATGTTCAGTAGGTCACAGTGGAAGAGCAAAAACCTTACACTTTGTATCTCTCTCAGAACAAGAAATGTCTCATTTTTGTCTACAAAATGTGGTTTACAAGGCTTTGGGTATCCAACATCCTCCTCCCCCACCCAGCAGCATAAAGGAGCTTTACTGGGGACTGTGTGTTATACAAGTTCCAGTACAAATGACAAGTTTCACACTCAGCTCTTGTAGGTCACAGAAAAGCAGAAAGTTAAGAGAAAAGCATTCAGAAAAAAAAAAAGGTTAAAATAAAACAACCCAGAAATGGGTTCCATTCTTCATTCCATGAAGGGCTTTTAAATTGTGGTTTTTGAAGTACTGAAGACCTGAGAACCCCTTCCAGTGCTTAAAGGGGCTCTGGGAGAGCTGGAGAGGGACTTGGGACAAGGAATGGAGGGACAGGACACAGGGAATGGCTTCCCACTGCTCTGCTGAGCAATCCAACATTACATTCATTTTTGAACAAGCAGATTTTATTCTCTAGCTACATGTTATTTAGTGATTGACACGCCGGAATGATTAGAGAGGATGAATTCTTTTATTACTGTTACACTATTTATTAACTGCATTTATTCCAGTTATTTTATAATGGTTTTCATCAGTGCAAACTACTCCAAGATGACCAAGAGCAAACAGACTTTATTTTCATGAAAAAGGTGTTGTTGCCATTGAATGAAACACTTAAGAAAAGAGAGAAGGTGCTGTCACAATATTTGACTCACCAGGTTTCTTCCCTAAGCTTCCCGTTTTCCCAGCTGCTCCTGGAGCCTTGAAATGGAGAACAAGATGCAAGTTTAGCACTCAGGTTCCTTTCTACAGTACATGAAAATTATTTATAAAGCTTCATTCAACACACTCAACAAGCATGGGAGTCAAAAACTCACATGAAATTCTGTTCTTACAGGAATCCTTAATATTTTAGATGGCAATAATCTGGGAATAAATACCAAGCATGAAGTGGATGATTTGTTAATGCAGAAGTGCAGAGTTTTATTCCTTTTCATGGGCTGCAAATAGCAAAGTCTCTCCCATTTGTAATTCCAAAGTCTATCCCATTTGCAAATCCATGTATCTATAGAATGGGAATTCTGTCAAGGTGAGCTAAAACAACAAAAAAAGTTTTCATCCCTTCAAATAGCTGAATTGCAAACTCCCTGTATCCTGACAAGGTGAGATGAGGGATGAACATCAGCACCCAGGCCAAGGGATTGGCAAGCAAAGCCTTTGAACAGCCACAAGAAATCCAGCAAAACCTGAGATCAGTTCCTGCCCCCTCAATAACTCCTGCAGTTTCCTCCCAGGCCACTGACAGTTTTATGTCCTGCACTAAAGAGGTCTGAGGTGGCTAACAGAGACTTAAATCTAAGCTGTACTGGGGCCAGAAATGTTGAGGAACCACAAATGTCCTCTTGCCTTCAACATTTCCACCTCCCTCAACCTCACCCCTTCACCTTCAGGATCCTCCTTACAAACTTGGCGCCAACATCAAATGACCTGAAGGTTTCCACAGAATCCTAACTCCCCTGTGGAAAAGTACAGTTTCCTCCTCCATATTCTCCCTATCAGCTGATGTTTTGAAAACTTGGGGATTCTGGCAGAAACTAAACTGAGGAGTAACTAAAGAACAGCTCAATGGCTGAGAGAAAAGGGCCATTCAAACCCATGTGTGGGTTTTGAGTCACCTATAAAAACAATTATTAGACACATCTTCAGCTTGCCTTGATGTCTCAGTGCTCCTTTCCTGTCACTGTCAGATTATTACAGTTACCCCACAAGAGGAGCAAATCTTCCTCTCCTCCCTGGATTCATTTGATTATCCTCAGTTTTCCAGCCTCCCCTCCACCACTGTGAGCTGTGTTCACAGAGCAGGGACCCGGGAAAGCCCCACACAGGGACCAGATGCAAATCCCAGTGCAGGTCTGGGGATGAGGGCAGATGGTCCCGACAGCCCCACAGAGGGGGATGAAATGGGGGGAACCAAAGGACTGACGGGGTGATACCAGGAATTCCTTCTGCTCTGGAAGTGTTTCTGGCAGAGGAACACCCTCTGCCCTCCCCAGGAAAGAACAAGTGACTGGACCTTCAGAGAACACCCTCCTCCCGGATACCCCTTGGTCAGCATCCATGCTGCTGGATTAGAAGCACATGCACAGATCAAACAGGCTGGGACATCATCTTTACTGTGAAACACAGAGAGATGATTTTAAAATAGGAACTTCAAAATCACCTTGACCAGACTGAGTCTGAATTGTGTTTGAGGATTCTCTGGCTCCTCAGTGAAAAAGCAGAAGAAATACATGGAGAAGTCCTACAGTACATCAATAAATAACTAAATTCATAAATGATGCATTTAGGATGCTCTCAATTTCTGGCCCACTCAGGAGATGGAGAAGCATTTCCTATTCCTTCTGCTGAGGAAGCAGTGAGGACAGACCCTGTTCTATCTCCCCCTGCACATCTGGGACACTCACTAAACATCTGAGGGGATTTTGTGACAAGGGATGAAGTCTCCTGGACCAGCACAGCAGAATTTGCTTTGTCAGTTTAATAAACCCCAGCAAGCTTGGCAACTGCGTTGTACAGCAGGACCCTTCAAACCCTGCCTTGATCCATTCAGGGATTATTGTCTCAACTTTTATGCAAAATTTTCTAACCAGAGATGTGTTGAAATTGTTGCGTTTCCAAGCCCTCCATGAGCTCTGTCCCCCCAAAGGGAATTCTCACCAGTGTTCAGAATAAAACCCTGTTTCACTCTGTATCCATCCACCTGACCCTGAGAAAAACCCTGAGAATGAAGCATTGTGCCATTGTTCCTTTGAAGAACAAAGACTTTCCCTCCTTTTTAATAAGCTGAAGGAACAGGGAATGGTTTCTTTTAGCACCCTGAGGTGAATGGGCACAGCTTGGCACAGAAGAACAAAATTAAAAAATTCTTCTGCTGTAGAAACCATTGAGATTTTGAGTCATTTCTAGAAACTCTGTCCTTGCTGCTGAAAGATCACCCCTGCTTTTCTTTAGGCCTGTCAATAGGGCAGAACACATTAAATTATTTCTCTTTTCAGAACATTTTCCACCCCAGGCAGCTGTCCAAGCACAGCAGCACATCTGAGTGACCAGAGAGCCAGGACTGTGAAATCTTCTGCAAAAACTGGCTCTGGGACCAGGCTGGAGAGCAAAACCCAATTACCCACTTGGAGCCAGCTCCATGTCCTGCAGGCACAGGAACCCTGGGATGAAAACAACATCCCAGGAGTGAGGGCTCCACCAGCTCTGTGCTTTTTCCTCTCTCTCTCATCAAGATTTGAGCTGAAGGTGGGATTTTCACCAGCAAAAAGGGCACTTGGAGCACTTTTGGGCAAAGTGCAACAAGCTGGTGCAGCCCCAGACAAGCTGAGGTCACAGAAACACCAAGCTGAGCTCTCTGAGAAAAAAGGGCTCCCAATGGAACACCAGAGCTCTCCACAAGGATTTGCCAACAGTGCCCCAATCCCAGCTCTCCCAAGGGCTGCAACACTAAACATCACTAACTACAAGTTTTTTAATCCTGTCACAGAGGATGTTACTGGAATTTCCTGACACTCCAGAGATTTCCTCTTCAAAGGTTTCCTACAGCTGCAGGTTTCACTGCAGGTTTTAGCCTTTGGCTTTTCCACAGCAGGAATGGTTTTAAGGGGTGACTCTGCTCAGGATCAGTGTTGCAGAGGCTTTCACTGAGTTCTTGTGCATTACCATCCAGATTCTCCAAAATCCACTGATTTTTATTTATTTACCTTTAACCCTCCATTAGTCTAGGTATATAAACCAGAATCCTTCTCCTCAAGAGATCAGTTGTGTACCCAAATCTTAAATCTAAACTAATTCCTACTAGTAGATAAATTATCCATTTAAGCCATAGAAATGAGAAAACATCTCTCTTTAGAATGCCTAAAAAGAAAGCAAAAAAAAAAAAAAAAAAAAAAAGGGATATGTTCTATGGAATTATTTCAAGATAAAAAGAGATGAAACAGAACCTCCATTATTCAGTCAAAAACTCTCAAATAAATACAGTAGTTAGCAAAGTTTGGGTGCAAAATTTGTTTTCCTTGATTGCAAGAAATGACAGGAAAAAAATAGAATAGACTGAAATATTACTCTCTGGATTTTTGGGGTTTTTTAATAATGGCAGTAAGATCCAGCTCAGTCATTAAGAACTTACCAGGGCAATAAAATAATCACGGCTGTTCTGACCAGTGTCTACAAAACTGCCAAGTGCACTATTAATCTAGGCATTCTTTTAATGGATGATCCCCCAAGTTATTTATGATACTAAGCTCTAAAATGCAACTATTGGTGTTATTGTCATTGTTATTCCTTTCCAATCTCAGTCAGGAAATCTGCAACATATTTTTATTTCCCTTACGATGCCCTGCCTTGCAGCTACCACTACAACCCCAAAGAAAACATTTCTCTACCTCAGAATCTTTGAGTCTCACATAATTAGATGGGAAAACTCCTGATTTATCACCCAGCGTTCCCGTCCACCAGTCACCATCTTTCTTTGTCACCAGGATCAGGTCACCTTGTTGGAAAGTGAGGTCTCCCTGCTCCGAGCTCTCGTAGGTGTACATGGCAATGTACTCTGGAAAAGGGAAATACAGCACATGGCAAACTCCTGAGAAACCCTCAGGGAGCCTCTACAAAATCTCATCAATATCAGGGGCTAGGCAGAAGGCAAATTTATTCTTTATTACTCATAGAAACATCAATATTTAATGAATAAAATCCTATCTGTCAGAACCGAACGGGATCTGTCAAAAGGCTGCCTCAGGGGGGTCTTATATATAATTTGCTATTATCATTAAAATGTACCTACATCATTCATTTAGATATTAAACATGTTTCCCAGTGGTTTCTGGATTGTGCTGATGAGTGGAATTTTCAGAGTTTGGGATGCAAAGTCCACACAGCTTAAAAATCACCTTCTGCACACGAGCTCTTCTTCAATCCTCTCAACAGAAGATGTTCAATCCCTGCTTTATGACTTCTCAACACCACAGCTTTTCTGAATTGTTTAAACAGAAGCTGTGTTCCTTTTTAATACAAACACAACACCTGAGATATCCCACCTGTGACAAGACTCTGCATGTCCACAACCCCTTCTCCTCAAATATGAGGAAAACCAGAACAAGGTGATCTTTAAGGTCCCTTCCAACCCAAACCACCTGGGAGTCTATGGAATATTGTATACTTTGAAATAATTGATTATCTCCCTTTTCTCTGCTGTTCCCTCCTTTTAGTTTCTGTGGTGCTCATGCCAGAGGCAAATTAAATGTAAATGTACCTAAAACTGTACCTGGAATTGCAGTTACAAACTTCAGGTGTGCTGTAGGGAAGATACACAAATGTTCCTGTAACCTACATTTAGATTAATTGATTTCCTCTGCCTGTGATTTAATTAACCTTTAGCTGACTCTGCACTGGAGAGGATTAAGAGTTAAGGCAGCTCATGTGAGGACATTCCCCTCCAGCTGAAGGGTGGCAACAGCCAGGAATTCCCCTTTTAAAACCCTTCAGAGGACTGAAAATTATCTGATAATTCTGTGCCTGTGCCCCAGGCTCCAGCTTTAAAATGGAGCTGACCATAAGGATCCAAATATTCTACAAGTGACTGTCACTGCCTTAATTAAGAGCTTTAATGAAACATCGGGAATGAGCTTTGGGGGACATTGAGACATTTACTGACATTATGAACACATGCACAGATGTGCTTATTGGGCTCTCTGTAAAAACCCATTCCAGATCAGAAAATGTTACCAAAATAACGGCAAAAAAAAGAAATATTGGGGAAAGTACAAACTACAAAAGACATTTTCGTATCTTTTGTGATACGGGAAATTACTCCTTCACAACACACATAAATGCTTACTCTAATAATAATCCCCAATTATTCTAGAGGCAAACTGATTTGCACTTGGATTTTAGCACCACTTGAACACCACAGTGTGATTCTTGACTTTGGCATGAAGCAGAGTTCTTGTGTTTAATGCCAGAGTAAGAAGCTCCCATGCAGGACTCACCTTCCCCTGACATCGCTGCCTTGGCTGCTGGGGATGCTACTCTTTTCAGACTAGCAGGACTTTCTGAGGAACCAGAATCCATGCTTTAGAAGAAAATAATGGTTATTTAAGAAATTCAATCTCTTCAGATAAAAATTATTATTCTATTTCAAACTCAAAACTGCACGTGCACCCACAAGGAACTCCCTGGGTTTTAAAAGAAGAGACAGTAAATGTGCAAAATAAAGTTTTGAATCCTGTCATGGTCACGTTTAAGCAACTGCCTTAAACACAGAATTTTCTGCATCTCCTCTTTTTCCTCAGGAAAAAAAATGATCTGAAATTGTTCTCATTTGTATTCCTAATGCTAATGTTGCCTTCACATTACATCAAATGAGATTTTAAATGTTTAATCCTCCAAGAATAATGAGAAGTGATTTAGATTTGAGGAGTACCTTTTAATTTTGGGGAGAGAGAAGCTCTGACTTACACAGCTGTACTTCATAAAGTCCAATACACTCATTTTTCAGTTGAAAGTCACATAAAATTACGAAGGTTAATTAATCTTTTGTTGGTGAGGCAAGACCCAAGGAGAACTGAGGTCAGTTTTCTTATTGCTGACAAAGATTTTCAGGATTGGAAGTCAAAACCCTCCAGATAAAAAAAAAGAGAGGGCCCTTTTACAGGGTAGAACTTTGAAATTCAAGTGTGCGGCTCTTCCTATTTCCTTCCATCCCAGTAGAGAAGTAAAGGACAGGAAAAGCAAACAAAATACCTCGTTGACTTCCTAATGGGGCCTGAAATGAGCTTCACATAGGATTTGGGGAACCAGCCCTTCTGTCCCTGCACCTCCCCAAACCACCACATGTCCTGCTGCTCCAGCACTGTGATCACATCGTTCTTGTTGAAGTTCAGGTGGTTGTCTTTTTTTGCTCTCCAAGGATACAGAGCTTGTGCTTGAAGCCCCTCCACTTTTTCACCCTTCAAAAAGAGAAAGAGGAGTCAGTCATGCTCCACCTTTCATCCAGAAAGCTGCTTAAGGAATTATATTCTTAGGCTGCTTAGACAGCAACAAACACAGACTCTCTCTCAACTAAAGCATCAGTTGAACTTCCAGAGTAATTCCAGAATTGTTTACAGTCCTCCTGCATTTGTCTGTTAACACATCATCAAGATTAAATTAATTACTTTTACAATTAAGAGACACATGTAATAAACTCTCATGAAGCTGCTTTGGCAGGACTTAAGAGTCCATTTTATGGAAAATGATGCTTTGCTGCATGTTATTCATGGCACATTCCGATTTCCTTTTGCTCTGAGGTAGATATTTAGGACTTTCCAGAACACACAGGCTCCCAAGAACAGTTTGTTGTTCCACTGAGGAAAAGGAAATGCCTGAACAGATGGACAGAATTCAGCTGTGAAGCTCTGTCACTGCTGTTCCACCTCACCACATAACCCACTTGGGAGTGAAGGTTGTCATGGGAGTCAAGAAAGCCCCAAGGAAGTGACCCAAAACTGGACCACCAAAATCTAAAAAAGCCATCCTGAAACAGCAAACCAGAAACTGCTTTGTGTTAAATCCTGCCCCAGATGTTGCCACTGGATCAAAGATCCATAGAATGGCCTAGGTTGGAAGGGACCTCAAAGCCCATCCAGTGCCACCCCTGCCATGGCAGGGACACCCAGTGCCACTGTGCCAGGCTGCTCCAAGCCCCAATGTCCAGCCTGGCCTTGGGCACTGCCAGGGATCCAGGGGCAGCCCCACCTGCTCTGGGCACCCTGTGCCAGGGCCTGCCCACCCTCGCAGGGAACAATTCCTGCCCAATCTCCCATCCAGCCCTGCCCTCTGGCACTGGGAAGCCATTCCCTGGCTCCTGGCCCTCCAGCCCTTGGGAATTGTCTCTCTCCAGCTTTCCTGCAGCTCCTTCAGGCCCTGCAAGGCCACACTGAGCTCAGCCCAAAGCTTCTCCTCTCCAGGCTGAACAATCCCAGCTCTGGCAGCCTTTCCTCCCAGCAGAGCTGCTCCATCCCTCTGCTCATCCTGGTGCCTCCTCTGGCCTCTCTCCAGCAGCTCCACGTTCTCCCTGTGCTGGTCCCAGGGCTGGGGCAGCTCTGCAGGTGGGACTCTCCCTGTCACCCCTCCTGGAAGAGCCCACCTATCCCAGGTGAGTGTTTTAATGCATAGTTGAGGTACACACTTTACTCTCCAAGCCTTTGTGCTGGCTCAAAACATTTGGGTGAGCCCAGGAGCTCACCTGGCCCAGGACAGGGGAGGGGGATGAGCCTGTGACAGTGGCAGGAGTGAAGGCCGAGCGCTGCCGGAGCTGCCCTGCGCTGGGCACGGTCAGGGATGGCTGAGCTGCCCAGGCATCCCAGTTATCACTCTCTGGTTTCTCACTGGTGTTTGTTGGCCAGCTGAAAAAAAAAAAAAAAAAAGAAGAAAAGAATGATGTAATTCCTACTGGTTTTAATAGTAGGAAGAAAAAAACGTCACACAGAACAAATATTTCTACATTCTACATTATTACTTTTCAATGAGTATCCATGAGCACCGTGACTCCAGGTACAGCAGTGCCATCAAACACTGGTTAACCACAACTTTATCTTCAAAGGCAACCCAAACTGAGCTCCTTGTCCTTGCCCCTGAAGGACAGGTTTTTATTTCATTTCTTAGCTGTGAAATTTGTGAAATTTGTCCCAACAAACAGAAGTTCAAGCAGTGCAGGCTGCATTACACACAGTGGAAAAACAATTAATCATTCATTCCAAAACTGGTTTGAAATCTTCCCACCTGCACATCACTGACCTCTCACATCTCTTTCCTTTAGACACAGAATCCCAGAATGGTTTGGGTGGGGAGGGACCTTAAAGCCCATCCAGTGCCAGCCCTGCCATGGGCAGGGACACCTCCCACTGTCCCAGGCTGCTCCAAGCCCCAATGTCCAGCCTGGCCTTGGGCACTGCCAGGGATCCAGGGGCAGCCCCAGCTGCTCTGGGCACCCTGTGCCAGGGCCTCCTATTGAGATATCAGTTTATAAATATGGATTTCATGGCCAAAGGATAAGGAATTGCAGTTGATAAAAGTGCCCAGTGTACAGAGTTAGGACATCCAGGGAAGGGCACCAGTTCGAATTCCATCAGTCTTACTAATGCTGTGATCAGGAATTAAATCACCTTTTCATGTTCTCTCTGCCATGAGCATATTATACATAAGCAAGTTGGAAGCCTTTGATAAGGCTTGGGGGCAACTAATGTAGGAGAAAGGGATTTAGGAGCCTCCAGTATCTTAAGGGACTCCAGGAAAGCTGGAGAGGGATTATTCATTAGGAATGGGAGTGGCAGGGCAAGGGAGAATGAGTTCCCACTGGAAGAGGGGAAATGTAAGTGAGATATTGGGAAGGAATTGTTCCCTGGGGAGGGTGGGCAGGCCCTGGCACAGGGTGCCCAGAGCAGCTGGGGCTGCCCCTGGATCCCTGGCAGTGCCCAAGGCCAGGCTGGACATTGGGGCTTGGAGCAGCCTGGCACAGTGGGAGGTGTCCCTGCCGTGGCACGGGTGGCACTGGATGGGCTTTAAGGTCCCTTCCAACCCAACCAGTCTGGGATTCTGTGGTTCCAAGGGAAGTGAACACCTTGGGATTTCCACCATGCCCACATCCTCACTTGGGGATGTCTCCCACTCTTGCTGTCCCCAGGCAGGTGTGATGGGAGCAGCCTCAAGTCCCACAGGGCAGCAATTTTCACTGATTCCTACAGAAAGCATCTCTCACTTCAAAGAAGGTCTTTTTAGTTTGCACTCTGGCTCCTGTGTTCAGTGCCAGTTCCAAAGGACTCCACACACTGAAGTGCTAAGCAGCACCCAAACCTACGTGGAGCTGAAGTCTGCCCAGTTGTTGGCCACTGCAGGACCCTCAGGAGGGGCAGGGGCTCCCAGGGGGGTGGAGGTTTCCTGCACGGACACTTTGGGAGCAGCAGAGGGCTCGGATGCTGGCTTGGCAGAGGCTGGAACTTCACTGTCCGGAATTTTCTCTGCATAGTTTGCAGGGAACCATCCAGTTTTCCCCTTCAGTTCTCCACCAAGCCACCCTGGCTCTCCAGTCTGGCTTTCATCCACCTGCAGACACAGGAAGTTACAGAGTTAAGAAATACACCCTGCAAATGGAAATTTTACTGAAAACAACCCATCTCCTCCACAGTAATGAACTTTTTGCAATGCAAGAGGGCTTGACAATTAGTTTTTCTTTTTTCTTTCTCCCAAGCTAAAAATCACAGATCATGGAATGGCTGGGGTCAGAAGGGACCCTGAAACCTGTCTTGTTCTACCCCTGCTATGGCAGGGACACCTTCCACTGTCCCAGGCTGCTCCAAGCCCCAATGTCCAGCCTGGCCTTGGGCACTGCCAGGGATCCAGGGGCAGCCCCAGCTGCTCTGGGCACCCTGTGCCAGGGCCTGCCCACCCTCCCAGGGAACAATTCCTGCCCAATCTCCCATCCAGCCCTGCCCTCTGGCACTGGGAAGCCATTCCCTGGCTCCTGGCCCTCCATGCCTTGTCCCCAGTCCCTCTGCAGCTCTCCTGGAGCCCCTTTAGGCCCTGCAAGGGGCTCTGAGCTCTCCCTGGATCCTTCTCCTCTCCAGGTGAGCACCCCCAGCTCTCCCAGCCTGGCTCCCTCTGCTCATCCTGGTGCCTCCTCTGGCCTCTCTCCAGCAGCTCCACGTCCTCCCTGTGCTGGGCCCAGGGGCACAATCCCAATGCATTTCCTGCTGCCCACGCTGGGATGAGCCCAGGGCATGGATGGATCCCTGTCCCTGGACTCCTCAGAGGAGCTGCTGACAAATTCCTCTGCCTCGGGCCATTTATTGACTCAGTGCCTCCCACTGGAATTTGCATGCACCCTCCCCTTTTGGTGCAAACCGATCCATTACTCCTGCGGTTTTGCGTCCTCCTCCTCTCTCAGTCCCTGTCAGCCCAAGGCAATCCCAGAAATAAAGGCACTTTGTGCTTGACCGCTCCCATGTGCTTCTCCTGCAGTGCAGAGCAAAATTTCCACTGCAGTAGAGATGGGAAAGCAGCAGGATGGGAGAGGGAAGGGCACAGCTGAGGGTGGATCTGGGAGAAAGGGGCTGTAGCACCCGAGGCTGAATCATCCACACAGCGATCAGAGTCACCCAGCTGGACCCACTGGGGCAGGAACTGCAATCACCACACACAAAGGAAACAAACAGCACTGAAAAGGCAAATCGGGGTTGTGGAGATGCTCTAAAAAAAGCATCCTTGAGGTGAACCACAGACACAGAAACCACTGGGAATCTTCAGGCATAAGGGAAAAAAAAAAACCCAACCAAAAGGTTTCAGACCCATCCAATTAATGCCTCTTCAGGAGAGGGTCTGAAGCTACAATAACTCTAAAACTGCCTCTGAGGATACTCAGATTTATGCTTATTCAACCCAATTAGGTTCTCTAAGTATACTCATGAAAAGGCATTTTGAAGGATAATTTCAACTTCATAATTCATATTAGCTCTGGTTTCTTCTTCATATAAAATACAAGTCACATCTGGTTTTGCAGTACAGTACTGGAATTTTAAATAAATTCTTTTGAACCTTTTTAAAGCTAATTTGTTCCAATTTCCTCATATTTTTACCCCCACCATCCACAAGCCCCAACAACAATCCCAGATTATTTTTTTCCAAAATACAATCAGCCTTTAAATGCACACCTGAATAGTGAATTACAGTGTGTGGGAGGTTGTTTTTTATTTATTCAACTGTACTTTAGAGCCACAGCTGACAACTTCTTAGTTCTGTGGATCACATAAAGAAGATTGATTCCAACTCCAACAGTCAATAACTAAGGAAACTGATGAGAAACTGTCTTTAGAATTTGCTATAGATGTTTCAGGGAAGAGTATCTGTTCCCACACAGAAGTTTGGTTGAGTTATAGCCAGGATTAAAATCAATCTAAAGTTACAAGGGAAGAAATTTAAAGTACATTGAAAGGGTAAGATAATTTAAAAGCGGGAGAATTTAAAAACCAGAGTAATTCTGTAATCCATGGCACCAGATCCAGTGGTGATTTCCCCAGGAGTCAGGCAGAGCAGAGCTCTCCCCAGACTGGCAAATCCTTTTCCTTCCTGAAGAAATGCCCACCCTTCTCCCTGATTCCCCCAGCCAGGGCTCAGGATCTGTGCCCAGGATGAAGAGTTGACACTCTTGGAAAGATCATTCCCAAGCTCTGTTAAAGCCCCAGCTCCTGTGACAGAATGAGCTCTGCAGTCCCAATTCCAGCCAGGATTCCAGCCCGCTCCCACACCAGAGCTGGGAGCCAGCCCCGGGCTCTGGGTGGCACCTCCTGCCCTGCTGCATGACAGGACCTGCCATGGGTCAGAATTTGGGTTCCAGTGTGGGAATGCTCAATTTGCCCATGTCAGAACACAGTTACTCCAAGGAACACTGATTTGTGGGACGGGAAGCTCCCAGCTGGAGCTCAGCTCCACTGCAGCAGCATTGATGTCACCAGTCAGCCTCACCTTAACACTGAGCTTGCAAACTGCTGATTTCCAAGGAAAGGCACCCCCTGGGACCTTTGGAACCACAGGACAAACACGGGAGGGCTGAGGGGGGAGCCCAAAGGCAGCATCAAAAGTAAACCTCGGTCCAGGGTGTGTGAATTACTTTTGATAACGAGCTGTGGTTGTTAATTTGAGCCCGGTTGGGTTCAAACCCAAGGAACTGCAGGGGAACCAACTCTGGGGATGGAAATGGAGGCAGGGCAGAGCCTCCCTGGCAGCACTTACCCAGTCCCTTTTCACCTCCGGGGGAAGCAGGGATGCAAAGCAAGGCACGGTTACAAGCCAGCTGGGCACTGCCAGAGCAGCCCACTGAAAGCCTTCCTGCAGGGCAGCAGGCACAGCCCCCAGCAGCCAGCCTTAACTGTGGCCAGAAGTACTTCAATAAAGGCACCAGAGAGGAGTTACCCTGCTGGGCTTGAGTGGGTTAAAATCAAGTCCAAAAGCAACAGATAACAAGACTTGGATGGTCTCAAAGTCTCTATTTAAAAGAAGTGCAGCGCTCCTCAGACTCACGTACTTTGGGGGAAAATCTCATTTCCCTGCAAAGCTTTCTTTAGAAATTACTTCAGTGCTCTTTATAATTGCATATTTTGGGGAAAATGTTATTTCCCTGCAAATCTCTATTTAAAAATTATTTCAGTGCTCCCTAGAATCACGTATTTGAGGAAAAATGTTATTTTCCCTGCAGTAACAGGGATAAATATGTGCAGAGCTTCCCAGAATCACATATTTTGAGGAAAAATGTTATTTTCCCTGCAGTAACAGGGATAAATATGTGCAGAGCTTCCCAGAATCACATATTTTGAGGAAAAATGTTATTTTCCCTGCAGTAACAGGGATAAATGTGTGCAGAGCTTCCCCAGAATCACATATTTTGAGGAAAAATGTTATTTTCCCTGCAATAACAGGGATAAATGTGTGCAGAGCTTCCTAGAATCACATTTTTTGAGGAAAAATGTTATTGTCACTGCAAATCTCTATTTAAAAATGTGTGATATGCTTCTTAAAATCGCATCTTTTGGGGGAAATTGGTTTTTTCCCAGCAAGTCTGCCTAACAGTGATCACTCTTGCCCACAGAATGACCTGCAAGCTCAGGCCACCCCCCATTTCCCAGGAAAACAAGGCATCCCAGCATTGCCCAGCTGTCTCCTCTCCCCTTTCCCAGCTGCCTGCCCAACACCATTTCCTGCTGCAGCTTTACAACCTGTTGTATCCCTACTCAGAGTCCTCAGCAGTGACACCGAGCCAGGATTCAATTTGGATTTTCCAGAAGCAAATTCTAATGTCACAAATACCCAACCAGTAAAAAGCCAAACCAACCCCAAAAAGCTTCAATTTCTCAGAACAGGTTTTTAAAAAATATGAATCCTTACAATTTAGGGGTGCCTACAAAGTGTATTTTTTCCCAAATCCACTGTTACTAAACTGAGCTAAATGTAAATGCTCTTAAAATCAATTTTGTTGGGCAGAACACTGTTTCTGGGGGAATACACCTCCGCCAGTGAACAGTATTTAAGAATTCCCCCAGGAATTTTCATTCTGCATGTTAAGAACAAACTAATGATTAATTAGTATTAATATCCACTTAATCCCTGCAGCCATTAACCACAGAATTATCACTTACAGAGACAAAAGCAACCACTGCTTCAGAGTCTGACACAACACACTGACCACATCCCTGAAAAACAGGGAATTACTCTTTATCAACACACCTGCAACCAAATATTCAGGATTTGAAGTTTCCTTTCCTGCCATAGAAAATTGAAATCACACACGGCAGAAGCTGAAGGAATTTTCTCAAGGAATATCCCAATCCCTGCTTACCATGACGATGTCTCCAGGCTGGATGGTGATCTCATCGTGGCTTCTGGATTCAAAAGGATACAGAGCTCTATAATACACTATTTTTACATCCTCCTGAGCAGAAATGGTTAAAGGAGCTTTCTCTGAGCAAAGGAAACAAACACACAGATACAGAGAGAAGAAATCAAACCACCTTATTTTTAAACACTTGGAAAATGGGGTGAAAGTGGAGACAAGAATCAGCAAACCTGGCAGGGTCTGCAGGAAGTACCCTATCCCCCTTTCACACAAGGGGAAATATAAAAATTAATTCTTTAAATACAATTTTATTGTTTTCTCCTCTAAACCACAGGGAAGATCACAGAATCCCAGAATGGTTTGGGATGGAGGGACCTCAAAGCCCATCCAGCCCCACCCCTGCCATGGCAGGGACACCTCCCACTGTCCCAGGCTGCTCCAAGCCCCAATGTCCAAGCTGGCCTTGGACACTGCAGGAACTGGGAGTCCACAGCCTCTCTGTGCAGGATTTAGTCATAAAAGTGATGCAATCCTTTGGACAAATATTTAAACCAGTATCACATTCCCAAACAGTTCTTGTGTGTATCCAAGACACTTAAGAGGGAAGCAGGATTCCCAATACAGGCAAAAACCAGGATACAATGTACAGAAAAAGCTCTCAGCTGAAAGTGACTGTGTGGAGAGCAGAGAAAGGGGAATCAAATTTTAGATTTCAGGTCATTTGTCCAGTGAACAAAGGAAGGCAGGAAAGGAAAAGGGTGACTAAACAATGTATTGTTCCTACTTTGAAAAATCCCAATATCCCACACCAAAATAAAAACTACAGAAACAGTTTTTGACATCTTGCATCCAGCCCCTTCCAGCTGAGATTCCCTCTTCCCTTGTCCTGCAGTCTCAGAACTGTGCTTTCCCCTCTGCCTTTTGGGAAGAACAGCAATGAAAGAACCATTTTTGGAGTCTAGAGCTCAATCCATGCATTATTTACTCTAATAAGACTCACAATCCAACCTTGACCATCACTTTGTTCTGTGTTAAATGGGAAAAGATTGACAACTGAGCTGTCCCAGAGCATTCCCTGCTGTTGGACCCTACCTGCATTGGACCACGGAGCCTGGCCAGGTTTGTTGGGCTCCTGGTGGGGCTGGAAGAGTTTACTCAGCTTCTCCTGCATTTCCTGCTTCCCCTTATCCTCACTTTCCTTCTTCTTGGGTAGTTCTTCCCTTTTTTGCTTGTCATCTTCCTGGATTTTTTTTTGCCACTGAGGTTCTTCCTCCGGCTGTCCCCGCTCCAGCCGCGGTTTGTCCCGGTCCTGGATCCGCCTGGTGGAAGATTGGGGGGGTCAATTCAAAAGAGCCACTCAAACCAAAGCCTACCAAAGCTTTTGGGTGATCTCCAGTACAAAGTGTCTTCTTTAGGGCTTTTCCATGCCCTAACTCTATTTTGGTGAGTTACCAAGCACTCCCCAGCATCTCCTCACACAGTGGTTCCCAGGAACCACAGACTCGTTGAATGGCTTGGGTTGGAAGGGACCTTAAAATCATCTCGTTCCAACCCAAGGTAAGACTCCAAACAGCCAACTCAAAAAGGAAAAAGCAGGAATCAGAACATGTGGCCATCCTTATCCTGATGTTGAAGGGCAAGGAGGAGAAGTATTTGCAAGTTTTACACAGCACTCCAGAGAATTGTTGGGAATATTTCCCATTTCCAACCGCCAGAGTTAACAAGTCCTTCCCCTCCACCAGAGGAAATGAATAAATATTCTCTGCTAGAAACAATTTGCCCCAGTAAAGATAACTCTGAAGATCTAAAGGACACCCAGTGTGTTCCAGTTTGTTTCATGGCCTGTTCCACCCCTGGAATTTCTTCACAGTTAGGGACAAATGCCTGAGAAGCAGCTGCTCCTCACACACTTGGTGTGCTACAAAGAACAGACTCTGTCCAAGGACAGAGTGAATTCCTGACCAAAAAGGAGGGGAGGGGAAAAAAAACTGATTCATGGAATGCCAGGATCCCTGAGGCTGGAAAAGCCCTCCCAGCCCAGCCAGGCCCAGCTGTGCCCCATGCCCACCTTGTCCCCAGCCCAGAGCACTGAGTGCCACCTCCAGCCCTTCCTGGGACACCTCCAGGGATGGGCACTCCAAACCTCCCTGGGCAGCTCTTCCCAAGGCCTGAGCTCCCTTTCCATGGGGAAATTCCTGCTGCTGTCCAACCAACCCACTTCCCAAGCATTAGAGGGTGGCACTAGAGGAGACAAACCTCATCTGCATCCCTGGAAGTTTTGGGCAGACAGGAATATTTTCCGAGAGGTGCCAGGGGAGGTGTTACATTTAGGGCTCCATTAGAGCAGTTTGTTACCTCTGAGCTTCTTTTTGCTTTTCCAGCTCCACTGTCTTCCTTTCCTGTTCCTTCTGTTTCAACCTCTCAGCTTCCAAGCTCTTCTGCTTCTGGAGCTGCTGCTTGTTATGGATTTCTCTCAGCTCCTGGATTAAAAAAAGGAAAACAGGTGTAAGCATCCACTCTGTGAATCAGAACTAACGGCCCCAAAGGGTTCCCTGTGAGGGAACAACACCTGGGAATTGCTGGGGATCTCTGTCCAAACTCACACTCCTGCCAAATGCAGATATTTCAGGTTCATTTCCAGGGTCTATGAACCACCTACTGTTTTCCTATTTTTATCCATTTAACTGAGACATTAAAGGGTTAAGAAACCAGAAATCATTTAAATGGGACTCTAAAAAATGGACAAAGCTTAATCTGAACAGTCACTTCTGTTTTATTTTGTTTGTTGGTTTGTGAATTTAACTTATTAAATTCCATACACAAATCTGCCCTCTGAGCTCTCACAACAGCAACTCTTAATCAGTTTCATTTGCCAATTAATGCTGATTTACTAAAGAACCTTCAGGTTTGGTTTATACACAGGAGACTGAAATCCTTAAGGAATGTCTTTGGGATGAATCATGGTATTCATTCACATACAAGTCTGGCTTTTCTTAATTAACTGGAAGGACACTGCCTGAAAAAATTAGAATATAAATAATAATAATAATAAAACCAGAGTATTTTCCTCAAGATTTGTTCTCTGCATTTACACCTATTAACATAAAACCAACTTTCATCTGGAATTTCTTTGCATAACCTGGAATTTTGCATCTGAACTCCTCAGTATTACAGGGGAAAAAAAGAAAACTCCCTATGACCACTGAGGATTTTCCCTGAAAATAGTTCACTTCAAAAAACTGATATCTTTTAATGAAAATATGGTACATGTGAAATTGAAACAGTTAATCTTGGAAGTATTTGGATAGTTTTTCAGAAATTCACAATCTACAAACCACAGGAAGTTTTCATGTAAAACTCCTCAGGCACTGACCCAAATGAGAAAATTGCATAAGAGACAAAAAAATAAATGTAGGTGATTCAGAGATGAAATTTTCAAAAGGGAAGCTGATCCTTGTGGCTCAGTTTTCAGGTCTCAGTTTTATTTCATTAATGCTCCCCAGTTTTAAAGTCAATGAAAACTGAGCTCAGCATCATTAAAGAGAGAATCAGTTCTCAGGGAAGTTGGAATTAAAACCCTGCTAAGGCCATGAATCCCACTGAAATGCAGGGAAAATCCCAATTTGGGCAATACTTGTTTTATGATCGCCCTGAGTGTGATGAGCAGGGGGAACCACAGTCCCCACGTCCTCTCCATGACCTCCTGAACCCTTATTTGTACCAAAAACATGGACAAGTGCAAGGGACAAACTCCAAGAGCATTGGCAGTGCTGGGACTGACATCCTTCAGATGAGACAATCCCAGACTGGTTGGGTTGGAAGGGATTTTAGGGATTATCCAGTGCCACCCCTGCCATGGGCAGGGACACCTTCCACTGTGCCAGGCTACTCCAAGCCCCAATGTCCAAGCTGGCCTTGGGCACTGCCAGGGATCCAGGGGCAGCTCCTAAGGGATCTCACCACTAAATGCAGGATATTCACCACTTCCATGGCCAAATGGAAAACGGGAATGCTGCAGCTGAGCCATGCCCCCATGTCTGCCTGGAGCACGGAGATTCCACTGTGAGTACCTGGAGCAGGAGCAGTAAATGCTGCTGCCAACCCTGGGACAAACAATTAAATTATTTTCTTTGCTTGTTGTGTCATTTCATCCACCTGCTTAGCTATGTCAGGATCTCAGGGAACACTTTAGTAATTATTTAAGTTTTCCACAGACATTTTAGCCCTATTCCCTCCCAGCCAAGCTGATGTGTTGGGTCAATGTTCTGTGAAGGGATTTTTCTGAGACAGAACTGCATGTTAAGAAAATCAAACCTAGTTTATAGTGCTGGCACTGGATGGAGCATCTTTGGAGATGAAAAAATCCCACATATATCCCTCTTTGGGTCAGCCAGGAGGAAACAAAGAAGTGCTGGGCATCTCATGCAACAGAGGTGCTCAACTGCTTTGCCAGGTGGGAGGATGGGGAGGAAGAGCCAGCATCTCCCAGAGTTCTACTGGAAACCAGCTGAACTTCAGTAACACTTCAACAGCCAAAACATTTCCAGCTGGATGTTCAGCACAGCCCTACACTCATCCTGTACAGACACAGCTCCCAGCTGTACACGTCCCACTCCTGTGCTGGAATTCCAAGGACACACCAAGGCTTTGCTCGTTCCTGGGGTGCAGGACAAGGAATGCCTTACCTTAGAAGCTGAGAAATTGTTACCTTGGCACTTAACTCCAAACAGACCAACAAGGAGAATTCTGAGATGTTCCAACAGCCACATTCATCATATTGAATAGGAATTAAAGCATTGCACAGAGCAGAGCAATATTCACTCTTTACAGACAAGTAATTTGCTACAAAAACCTTCATGGTAGAAATGGGAGTTGTTTAGGCCCAGATTGTGCCTTTTTGACAGAAAGACAACAGCACTTGGGATATTCAGGGATTACAATACAAAGTTTCCATCAGATCTTCTCCCCTTGAGACAAGCATTTGATCCCAGAGGAAAGGACCCTGTGGTTCCATGCTCCCAGAAGCTTTTCCAGAGCAACCCTCTCCTGCCCCATTCCCGAGCTCCCAAAGCCTCTGCTTTGGCCTTGGCACACAAGTCCTCCCTTCACCCCATCCTGGGGAGATGGGACAAAGGAAGGATGTTGCCACCTCTATCCTACTCAGAATCACAGATTACAGTCATGTGTAAGGATACTTCCCCCATCCAAATGTTTGCTTTTTAAAAATTCTGAAAATCATGACCAAAACAGGCAATTTACTTAAACTCCTGAAGTTCCAGATAAGCAAAAGATAAAAATCACTCATTAGTATCTTGCCCAAGATGCCATTCAAGGCACACTCCTCATGCAGGCATAAGGATTAGATAAAAATCTAATGCTAAACTCTTCTCTTTGGTTTTGTTTTGGTGCTGGCACCCTTAGGAAACACTGACTCAGTGAAACACTGCACACTCATCTGCTTAGGGAAAGTGAAGCACATAACTGGAGGAGGCTCCTCACTCAGAGAGAGCTGGGTCCTGCCTGAGCAGGGCATGGAGACCTTTGGGAAGGAGTGTAAGTGCTGGATGCAGCCCAGGAGGAGCGCCAGGCACTGCAGCATTGCCTCTTCCACTGCCACTGACTGGAAGAAAGAAATGCTCAGATGTAAACAGGCATTGGGAGCAGGACTGCCCCGTTCACATGGATCACACAGGCACTGACAGCGACGGACACACGGACAACAGCGGGACAGCTTCAGCCCTCCTGGGGGGTCTCTGCTTTTCCCAGGCACTGGGAAAAAATTCTCAGCAAAACTATTTCAGAAACATGAACTCATTCCTGAGGTGCTCTTGGGCAGGAACAGCAGTAAGAAATTCGGGATTCTTCCATGTTATAGGAAGTGGGCATTTGGTCCTTGGAGACAGGAGTCACATCGAGCTTTAAGCTTGGAGGGTCGGTTTAGATCCAGGGATATTGGGCAGGAATTGTTCCCTGGCAGGGTGGGCAGGCCCTGGCACAGGGTGCCCAGAGCAGCTGGGGCTGCCCCTGGATCCCTGGCAGTGCCCAAGGCCAGGCTGGACATTGGGGCTTGGAGCAGCCTGGCACAGTGGGAGGTGTCCCTGCCCATGGCAGGGGTGGCACTGGATGGGCTGTAAGGTCCCTCCGTCCCAGACCATTCCATAATTCTATGATCCTAAAATAAACAAGTGACCAGCTCCATTTTATTGACAGCTGTATCAATATTATTAGATCTCTAGGCTGAGATTTTTAAAGAGTACTGGAAGTTTCACTCCTTCAATCATAATTCAAGACATGAAGAAGTGGCCAAACTTTCAACCTTGTAACAAACTCAGTCACCTTACAGCCAAATACAGGCCAATCCACAAGACTATTATCTCGTAAAATGCCCCAAATCTCATTTCAAAGGATACATAAGCAGCCAAACAAGCACCAATGATCTCCCTGAAACCAAGTGGTTCTACCTAAAGATATCCAATACTACAATTCAAATGACCTGATTTGAAATATTAAAAACATTTTGTAAGCCTGAAAGCTGCTGGAAATGCACCATATTCTATGAATATTTCCAACTCCAAAGGACTCATCAGAAGGAATTTAAATCAGTTGTTTTGGAGAGATGACAAAAAGATCCAGCAGAAAAAAAATCTCATTTATCTCCCTAACCATTAAGACACACAGCGAAGATGATGTAATTTAACACTTGTAAAAAGTATTCACTTACTGCAGAACATACAAACATGGAGGCAAATCCAGAGCATCCTGTAAACTGCTTGGTGTTAACAAGTTGCCTGGTAAACTAAAATTACCTTGATTAAACCCGGAGTTTATAAGTTATTTGCTTGATAAAAATGTATTTTAAAAGGAAAGATTTCCATCTTTCCCATCTTGACCTATCATCCCTTAATTTACAAGAAGCCTTTAGCATATTTAGAACTGAATTGTTGATAGACAATTTGAAAAATTTCACATTTCCTTGTGAGCATAGTCCAGCTGCCTGATAATCACACAAATGGCAGCACAGGAACTGCTGTTTGTACACACCCAGGAACTGAGAACTCAACTAGAAGTTCTTCTGCTATTTGGGGAAATTATTAATTTAGCATTACCTTCAAGTCAATTTCTACCTCTTTCCAAAGTCAGTCGCTTTTCCAGTGGTGGTTCCTAAAAGTTGTCACAGATTTTTGATTTTTAGGTAATTGTATGTGAGAATTATGGAAGTTCCTAAACAACCTGGTTTGGAGTGATATGGTCACCTAAGAGAGAGGTGATCTGTGCTTGGAGAAGTTCCACTTCACACAAATCCCAGTAAATGCAGGATTCCAGGAAAGCCTTCACCAGCCTTGTGCATAAAATCTCGAGTGCTGGGCACTGCCCAGGCTCCCCAGGGAATGGGCACGGCCCCGAGGCTGCCAGAGCTCCAGGAGTGTTTGGACAGCGCTGCCAGGGATGCCCAGGCTGGGATTGTTGGGGTGTCCTGGGCAGGGCTAGGGGTGGGATTGGATGATCCCTGTGGGTCCTTTCCAGCTCAGGATATTTGATGATTCCATGAAGAACAACAGCCAAGAAATCCCTGCTGCACTCAGCAGCTTCTAAGGGGTTTCTCTACCCCTTCCAAGCTGAGCCCACAAAAAGGTCCATGTGCCTTCTTAGGGATTTAATCCAGTAATAAAATCCTCCAGGCCCCCCTAAAATATGCCTTGCACATCTCGAGAAACTACAGAAGGGAGAACTCTCTGAATTCAGCTCCCACTGCTCAGTTTCCATGGTACAACAGGGGCTGGAGCGTGTCCAGGGCAGGGAAGGGAGCTGGGAAGGGGCTGGAGCCCCAGGAGCGGCTGAGGGAGCTGGGAAAGGGGCTCAGGCTGGAGCAAAGGAGGCTCAGGGGGGACCTTGTGGCTCTGCACAAGTCCCTGACAGGAGGGGGCAGCCGGGGGGGGTCGGGCTCTGCTGCCAGGGAACAGGGACAGGAGGAGAGGGAACGGCCTCAGGCTGGGCCAGGGCAGGCTCAGGGTGGACAGCAGCAGGAATTTCCCCATGGAAAGGGAGCTCAGGCCTTGGGAAGAGCTGCCCAGGGAGGTTTGGAGTGCCCATCCCTGGAGGTGTCCCAGAGGAGTCTGGATGTGGCCCGTGGGGACAGGGTTTGGGGTGATGCTGGGGTGGCACTGGATGATCCCTTCCCACCCTGACAATTCTGGGATTTTGTGACTGCCCCTCCTGAACTCAGCCCTTCCCAGAAAGACAAGGAAGCTGCAGCAAGGCAGAAATCCCCACATACAGAACCAGATCTGCTCCTCCCATCAGATGAGCTCCACAATCTCCTCAAGCCGGAGGAGACTTTCTGCTCTTCCCAAAGACGTGTCTCCACAACTCGTTATCAATCGACTGAAACCAATTTTTGTTTTAAACTGCAAAACCATTTACCTCTAGCCAAGGCATTCTTGGATTCCTGGCACATGCTGATAAATCTGTGCTTAATGGGCAGCTTCAATTTTTAATTAACATCAGCTTGTTATCTGTGAACTTCAACCCTTCAGTATTTAAAAGATTGGATTTTGGGTGACTGGTTGGTTGGTTTTGGGGATTTTTTTTGCTACTGTCACAATACCAAGAAAATTCACCCCTTGTGCCCATTTATACTGTTTAGGTAATTTATGATCAAACCAAATACTGGCACTAACTTTAGAATTAATATCCTTTGGTCCAATTTATCACTTTCAAAGGACTCCATTAAAAAAAATAATACCCAAAAAGCACAACATGTTAAGATGTATCCAAAAATCATACATTAAGAAAAATTAAGCAAGGTTTAAACCTCAAGGATTAATTAAGCAAAGATTAAACCATTCTATTTTGCTTTAAATATAAATTGTGCCCATTTTGTTTGTTCTGTGTCTGACTCTGCAGAGATTCTCCCCTTCCATCCTCCCTGTCTCAGACTGGGAGAGTCATCTTCAAATTTACCTTAGAACAGGGCCACACTTTTAATTTTTTCCTATAATTATTAATAACTCTAGTTTAAACAAGCAATTTGTTGCTTAAATTCAACCCCACCTTCCACCCTAAATTGTTTGATTTAATCCCAGTTGATCAATTTACGAAACAACTCCATTAATGTCACTACCACAGTGATTTTCCTGCTGAATACTTGCAGCACAATTTGTGACACCTTGCAGGAAATTGAGTATTTCCGGCCAGCTTTCAGGAAAACCCACCGGTGGAACTGGCAGATAAAGTGCTTGAACATTGGAATATTTTATGAAAAAATGAATGCCATTAAAAGTTTATAACTACAGACTGATTTCCAACTTCTCTCTGCAGAACCCTGACATGTCTGGTGCAGAAATACACGAAAAAAATCACAGTTTTAACAAAGACTGAGCAATAAAGCAGGAAACCACAAACAGCTACACGCAGGGACAAGAAGGAGCACACGGACAGCACATAAAAATTCATGGTGGCAGCAGAAAATCAAGTCTCTCTTATTCAAGATTTCAATTTGAAGTCCTGATTCCAGCAGATTTGCTGACCTTGTCCTGCACTTCTTGGATGCAAAAGCACAGAAACTGGTAATTTCATTTTTGCAATCATAAATCCGGAATCAGGGCTCAAATTTCCTCCTAAAGAGATTCTGCAGATTAAATTGATTCAACCCTGAGTTTGAAAGCTGAGCAGCATTTTCTTAAAGATAAAATAAAAATTAAATAAAATCCCCAACAGACAGATTTGAGAATGCTCCCAGAATCATTAATGCATCCTTCATCATTTCATTTTTTTTTTCCACAATCAGGTTAGAAAATAATTAACTGAACATTCAGAAAGGCTTAACGAGTCCTGGGTTACCTTCAGCTGATTATTGAAAATATCAATTTCCTGCAGTTTAGATCTGGTTTCTTTCTCCACCTCATCCAGCTGGTCCCGGAGCTGCTGCCGTGCCAGTTCCTTGGCTTCCAAGGCTCTTTTGATGGTGAGAAGGGAATCCCCTGGTTTTGAACACATTATCAAGTCAGTATTTCCTTCCATGGAACAGTTCAGGTCATAGAAAGCAACATTTTCCCATCTGCATCTTGCAACACCCAAAGAGCAGTTCCAGGGGACACTGCAGAGAGGGAACGTGGCCTGACCCAACTGAGGCATTCCCAAATCTACTCACTGTGCAAACTGTTCTGCTGGACTTGCTTGAGCTGATCATTCAGCAGCTGCTTCTCTGGAATCAACCTGCCCAGCATCTGCTGAGACTCCTGAACCCAGGGCACAGGCAGGGAAAACAAGAACAGAAACAGGCAAAAAGGTGAGTGAGGGACAACTTCAGCCATGAGACCTCTCATTTTCATTTCTTCTTTACTTTTCCCTCACTGAATGATGTGTTACTGCTTATTTCCCTCCTGATGTATTATTGCTCTTATCCAAGCACTGTCTGTGTGATAACCCCACAGATCCCAGACATTCTCTGCCAGTCCAAAAGAGGGGATGTATCAAATTGAACTGATTCTCATTGAAAATTGAACTTGGCTTTCAGTTACCCAAAACTGAAGGCAGAAAGACAAGGACAAATTTGAGGAAATGTTCAAACAAGCACTTACTAAATGTTTAATTCTGATTTTAATAAATGAAACACAGAATCCCAGGATCCCTGAGGCTGGAAAAGCCCTCCCAGCCCAGCCAGGCCCAGCTGTGCCCCATGCCCACCTTGTCCCCAGCCCAGAGCACTGAGTGCCACCTCCAGCCCTTCCTGGGACACCTCCAGGGATGGGCACTCCAAACCTCCCTGGGCAGCCCCTGCCAAGGCCTGAGCTCCCTTTCCATGGGGAAATTCCTGCTGCTGTCCACCCTGAGCCTGCCCTGGCCCAGCCTGAGGCCGTTCCCTCTCCTCCTGTCCCTGTTCCCCGGGAGCAGAGCCCGACCCCCCCGGCTGCCCCCTCCACTAATAGTTAATTAATAATATTAATAACACTGTTAATGATTAGTAACTTAGATCGGGAATAGAAAGACAAATATTTACAGGATAATAAAGACTTGCCCTTTAAAGGAATATATTCTGGCCAAAAGCCATGAAACACAAGCCCTGAGGGATGAGAATCCTTGAGTCCTTGACCTCTCCACTTAGAGCTCTTGGAAGGGGATTCTGATCTCTCTCAAACTCAGCACGTGGTTGTAAGCTTGTGAACTGCTGTGTTACAGGGGTCCCTGCAGATGATCCTCTCCCTTTGGGGGATCCTATTTATGTGTTTTCTGTAGAACCCTGGCCCTTTCCAGAGCAGGAAGTGCTACCTCACACACTCTTCTGAAGCCTTGACCTTCAAGCTCAAGTTGTCGAAACACCTTCAGCAGCACGAGGTGAAACAGCACCTGAGTATCAACATCCCATCTTTCCCACAAACCCTGTAACTCCTCTGGGCAGTTCTCTGGAATTGCAGGCTTTTGAGGAATCAAGCAGCTGACAGCTTCAATCTGTCAAGGAGGATTGCAAGTAACATCATTCAATGCTACGAATAAATGTCCCCTGACCCCTGAGCACCAGAGTGAGCCCCAGGGACGTCATGGACTCCCCATCCCTGGAGGTGTCCAAGGGCTTGGAGCAGCCTGGGACAGTGGAAGGTGTCCCTGCCCATGGCAAGGGTGGCACTGGATGGGCTTTAAAGTCCATTCCAACCTAAGTTATTCTGTGATTCCACAATTCCACAACAAGTTTTAAATTTGGTTCCAAGAACCCGGGACTGACTGCACTGCCATAGCTTTGGGCTGTCCCACTTTCCTCCTGCCAGACCCTGATGGGGCTCTGCAGTGCCCAGCTCAGCTCTGAGCATTATGCAACGACTGCAGCCTCCTGTGAGCTCCTTATGTTCCCGAAAATACCCTGAGACAGCACAGCACAGTCAAGGACTTAAGGAATTCACTAAGTAGCAAAGTAGCAAAATTCAGATGAACTACAGATTTGATTATCAAGAGCTGCACATGTCCCTCATAGTGCAGCTGCAGGGCCTGTTGCAGCAACAGAGCTTTCCCAGCCCCTCAAGGAGATCCCAAAATCTGGATGCTCCAATCCTACCCTGCGCTGGGGCAGCCTCACCTCCAGGCTTGGGGGGGCTGCAGCTCCTCCCGAGGGGCAGCACAGGGACAGCTCCGATCTCTGCTCCTGGGCCAGGGACAGCAGCCAGGGAGCGGCTGGAGCTGGGCCAGGGCAGGCTCAGGCTGAGAGCAGGGAAAGGTTCTTCCCCCAGAGGCTGCTGGGCACTGCCCAGGCTCCCCAGGGAATGGGCACGGCCCCGAGGCTGCCAGAGCTCCAGGAGTGTTTGGACAGCGCTGCCAGGGATGCCCAGGCTGGGATTGGTGGGGGGTCTGTGCAGGGCCAGGGGTGGGACTGGGTGATCCCTGTGGGTCCCTTCCAGCTCAGGATATTCCATGACTGCCATCCTGGGGCTGTTATCTACCTGGAACAAATGGGAAACAGCAATGTATGCAATATATAACCTTGCTCTGGTGGGAGGTTCCCTGCCCATGGCAGGGGGTGGAACAAGATGAGCTTTAGGGTGCCTTCCAAACCCAAGCACTCTGTGTTTCTGTGACTCTGAGAATGCTGCAGATCAACCAAGCAGCAGAATGGATGTCAACATGAAACAGAAAAATTCTCCTTCTCCAAGCACAAAAAGCACCACAGGACAGCATCTGAGGGTGGAATGTGGTCACAACATCAGCTGCTTTGTTTGCAAAGGCCAGAACGCTTCCAAACATCCCAGATTACCCAATGCACCAAATAGTTTGGGGAGTGTGTAAGGACAGAGAATGCCAAGGGATCGTGAAGGTCAAGTCCTGTTTCCTGAAATCACAGACAACCATGGAATAAGCATCTATCCAATAACTCCCACCACATGGATTCCACATCCCTTCCTTGGACTGAAGAAACAGATGAAAGAAATTATTGGCATCAGTAACTCTGGAAAGTCATGCACCAAGAAATGGCCAAGAATTGAGTAATGTCCCACATGGCAGAGGAAATCAAACCCCAGTTCCTGCCCCTTGAAAAATCTTCAGATCACCTGGGAGCCAAAGTGTTCATCAAGGGGGTAAAGAATCCCTGCAGGCAATGGGCAAGGCCCACACAGCATAAATGTGTTTCAAACACAGCTCAGGTGTTTGGAAAGCAGATCCTTCTGAACCTCCCTGGAAACAGCACTCGACCAGAGAGCACAGAGCCAGAGACTGGCACACGTCTTCATCACCCAGGATTAACTGGGACACCACTTCTTTCACAACTTTAATGAAACTGCATCTTGGAACTAATTAATAGGTTGAAGAATAATTACTCCTCTGAATTAACTCATCTTCCCACAGGAAGTGCCAGATGTATTAAACTGAACTATTTCCAAGTGAACATACATCACCCTACAAAGACAATGACAATACTGACTTTTTAACCTATTTGAGAGTTTAGAGGATGAAAATCTCCTTTTTTAAAACTCATTTACATCTTCAGTCTGTCCTCTACAGATGAGATAGGAAAATTTACAGGATATTTGAAAAACTAATTTTTTTTTTTTTTTTTCAGGAAAAAGCTTTAAGGTTCTCCCCAGACAAAATGTGGCCTTTTCTCCTAAGTAGTGACATTTTCTGGGATCACAATTGGGATAGAAACACCTCAAGTGACTCTAAGAGAAGTATCAGTGGTGGAGCTCATTGAGAGCAGACATTACCACACAACCACAGCTATTGCTGCCAAACCACCTCAAAGCCCAAAACCCAACAGAACAACTGCCAGGGAAAGCAGGAGTGAAGCTGGGACAGAACAGCAGGATTAGGTTTTAAGCCAGGTTTTACACCTCAGCCCCGTAACATAAGTTATGTTCTCTTTTTAGTGGTAGAAACCCCTGAGAGTCCCCATGACCAGTCAAGAATTAATTGCAAGCAATATGAAGTATTTAATAAAAGAGAAAAATCCCTAAATCAAATACTACAACCCATTGAAAAACCCTTACAAGCTACAAAGAATACTCTTTCACTAAAGGTAGACACCTACTCAGCTCCACCTCTAATTTGACAGAGAATTTAGGATCAGTAAGAAAGGCAAATGCCAGGTTTAGATCAAGAACTCCCTGGTTTCACTGGGAACTCCCATTTTGAAAGTTCATTATTTTTCATAATTAAAAAAACCATCAACAAGCCACTTCAGTGAAGTCAATTCTTTCCCCCAGCACACAAACAGCAAAACATACACTGGAAAATTTCCTTCTCCTCATCCCCAAAAACACCTGCAGCCAAAGCATTTCCTGCTCCCCACAACAGGAGCCCAGGAGGATGGAGGATAATCCCAGACACCCCTTCACGTAGAGGAAGCAGTTCCTAGGCACGTCTGAAGGACATTAATTTACAGGAATGATGAATTATCTCCAATGATCCCTTAAGTGTGAGGAACAGCTCATCCCAAGTTTGCTCAGGATATCAATGCACTTGAGAAGGTCAAAATTCAAGACTAAGAGTAAAATTAGGGAATGTTTTCTCACCTGTAGCTGCTGCTGCAAATGGGTGATTTCTGCAATTCTGAGTTCTCTGGATTTATTTGTACTTTCAATATCTTGTCTTTGGGTCGACAGCCGACACCTGATATCCTGAAGCTTTCCCTCCAACTGGTTTCTTTTATCATTCTTTAAACAAAAAGAAAGATATCTATTTTATATTTTTTTTACCAAAATGTTTGGTCATGCAGGTCAGGATCTAAAAACTACTTTTACTCCGTATTTAAAAGGGAAATTATAGAAAATAAACATGGCCAGGGCACAGCCACCAGCACGCTGTGCTTGTGTGTTTGAGCTGCACCACCACCACTCACGAGAGCTTCCAGTTCGAATTCCAGGGTTTTCTTCTTTGCCTTCAGCACCACGATGTCCTCCTGCTCCTTGTTCCTCTGGTTCAGCAGCTCCTGCCGCCGGTTGCGCTCCCACTCCAGCTGCCTCTGCCTCTCCAGCTCCCGTTTGGCAGCCTGAAGCATTCAAAAATAAGTATCTGTAATTTCTGATATTCATATGCTACTATTCAATTTAAACATTGGTATAATCTGGGAGCTGCTCTGTGCCTCTGCACACACAAATTGCTCAGTGGTTGCAGTGCTTCCCTGCACAGCAGAGGTGACTGAACAGAAAATCCCTCTGTTTTCCTGTTTTCCAAGATCCAGTTTGCTCATTTAACTCATATTAGGACTTGGAGAACTCTCCAGGACATATTCAAATCCCTTTCCAACCTCCAACATTAGACCTTCTGCAACTTTGCAGAGAACAGCCACGTGCTTCTGTGCTGAACTCATCATTGTTTAGCAGTGGGAGAAAATAAGAGCTTTTTGGGTTAACCAGGGTGTGTTTCCTTTATCAAATTAAAGGCCAGGGTGCATGGTGCTACCTGGTCTGGTGAATGTTATCACTGCCCATGGCAGGGGGTTGGAACTGGAGGATCTTTAAGGTCCATTCCAACCCAAACCATTCTGGGACTCTATGAAATTAATGCATCCCTGGAAAATCACGAATGCCAGAATTTTTTCTTCATTCATTCATGCACCTCAACATCAAATACAATAATAATAATAATAATAATAATAATAATAATAATAGTAATTACTTTTAAAGAAGTGAGAAGTCAGGAGCATGTTGTCCCAGATGCCAGTGTCTCACCCATTCATTTCACAGGACAAATGAAGCAGTAACTGCCTCTTCCTTGCCTTTAACACCCCAGAAATTTCAGTTCCTGCTTTAAATGTTTGCTCGCCAACCCTGACAGCAACACACGGAGTGCCCAGCTCACACCTGGATCCCCCAAAGCCAGGGCACAGCCCCTCCCTGTGCTCCCCTGCGTCACCTCTCTCCTCTCGATCTCTTTCCTCCTCTCCTCCTCCCGCTGCCGCTCCAGCTCCCGCTGTTTCTCCAGCTGTTTCTCCAGCTCCAGCTGCCGCTTGCGCTCCTGCTCCTGCCGCTCGCGCTCCTTCCTCTCCTGCTCGGCCCTCTCGAGCTGGGCCAGCCGCTCCTGCTCCTTGCGCTGCTGCTCCAGGAGCGCCTGCCTGCGCTTCTCCAGCTCCAGGTTGCCCCGCTCAAAGTTCTCCCGCTTCTTGTCTTCAAATGTCACTTTGTGCACAGTAACAGGGGGCAAAAAGGACAATTAAACTCTGCCACTGACTTGGAAACAAAGAAATCCATATAAATCCAAATGAACCCCTAGCAAAGTGCAACAGGCTTCCAGCAGGAGAGGATGCAGCTCCCCTCTAGGGATAACTGGGCTCCACAGGCCAGCCTGGGGTTTAGCATTAGCACTGACATTGCTGATCCCCTCAAACCCACATCCTCAGCAAACCAAGGAGGGAATTTCCACTCCCATTCCTCAGGCCTCCAGCTTTCTCCACAAAGCTCAGCAAGTGGGGATAATTTAGACAAACCATTCTCCAGCTGATCCTCTGTGAGGACACGGATCTGGAATTCCTCTGTACACTGGATAATAGCAGCAGTCCAAGAGCCAACACTTCCATTAGTGCAGGGCAAAGAACTCAGCTGCTGACATCATCAAAAAGCCATTATGCAAGTGACCAGAACTTATTTAAAGTTGCTGTTCTCATTAGATTACTCATTACTGTCAGGAAAAGAAATGGTTTAGGTTCTTGAGCAGCTGAGCCCAGTAAGTCCGGATTCCTGCAGATCCACAGCCTCACCACTTACTGTCCTAAAAAAACGGCCTCACTTCCAGCACAGCTTCCCCGACATCCCTCTGCAGGCCAGGGATCGTCCTTCCTTCCCCTGTTCCTCACTCCTCGGCCCCTCCCTCCAAACGATTCTTCCACTTCACCTTCTGTTCCTTTTCATACTCTCTGTGTCCCCTTCCCACTGCCCAAAGACCAGATTTCTCTCCCTTGTATGGCCAACACGGACATATTTGGGATGCAAGGCCAGGGAGAGCCCACATTTCCTTCCAAGTGTGCACACTTGGTTGGACACATTGGCCTGACACCTGCTGAACCAGCTGAATTCTTGTCTTTTCAAGTTTGTCCCCCTCCCCAGCTGCCAATTCCCATTTCCTTTAGTTCTTTTCCTGGAACTGCTGAAATCACAAAGCCCCACACTGTTACACAGACTCCAAGGAAACGGGTCTCTGTGGGCATAGTGGGATCCTCCACAGAGCACCTCAGCCAAGCTTTGCTCCACCTAAGCCAGAGGATGAAGGCAGCAGGAATTTTTCCTCTCAATCCTGTGCCAGGGCTGGAAAGGGCTGCATGTGTGGGGAGTGCAGGAGATGAGGAGCCTGAAGGCTCTTCCCATCTCCAGTGTCAGCAACCCCAAGGATCAGGCACCAGTCAGGAATGAGCCAGACCCAGCAGTGTCTTGGTTGTGCCTCTGGCCTGTCCCAAACCACTCTCAGTAGCCCATGTAACCTCTCAGGCTGTGACCTGATGGCAACATCCCAGTGGGAGCAGCACACTAAATATCCCTGTTTTCCCTTGCTCACCTGGTAATTTCTTTTCCAGTTGCTGCTGTTCTTCTTCCAATGCTGGTTCTTCTGGTAACCTTTGGTCTACAGACACCGAACTGGCAGCAGAAATCCCACTGCCAGAGCGGACTCTTCTGCCAAGGAAACGGGAATGGCAGGTGCTTAACACAACCCAGGCCTGCCCAAATTATTTATGATTTAATGATGAGATCAAATTAAATGCAATGATGTCATGTTTAATGGTACTTAATGTTCATTCAGTGTTGCCCAGAGGGTCTCACTCAGGCATTGCCTCAGGAGAACAGGATTTTCCAGGATCCCAGCAGTTCCCTGGTGAGCTGAGAAACCCAGTCCCAAGTTCTCCATGCAGATTCCAGATGGGTTCAACCCTGTCCCCAAGTTTTCTCACCCAGGAAGAGATTTTTCCGCAACCACTGTGGGTTTGGGGAAATGCTGACTTAAACTACAGCAAAAATTGCAAAGACAGAGAAAGAGCTCAGTATAGTCAAGCTAAAAGCAAGATCCCAGGTGGAATACACAAAAACTGGGAATCTTCAGGAGGATATCTGAAGAACATGGTATGCAAACATTTATTTCCATTGCTGTTACTGTCTTCCCATCTATTTCTCCACAAAAAAAGTGAAATGGAGCAAGAGAAGTGATGAGTGACCCCACTGGTCCTAAACCCAGCTGTACCAAAAGAAGTCTGGGTGTGGCACAGTGCAAATCCATAAAAGGTTTGAAATTCCAATACATTCCAATTGCTCTACAGGAGTATAAGCCTGAACCTAAATCTAGATTTCTATGGGCAGACTGAGAAAGTTTTGGAAGGTGTGCAGCATGAACATCCACCCAAACGCTGTTCTTACAGGGCAAAAGGTGCAGGGTCTCTGCTCAGTGTCCTGTCCTTGGCACTCACAGAACCTTCCCAAATGAAATACAAAACTGAGGAGTGGGATTCCCAAGGGATGAGCAGCTACCTGAATGAAGGTGGGATGTACTCTGGAGGCAGTGCAGGTGGCAGTGGCTGACCAGACATCGCTACATCAATGAGGTGCATAGCCAGGATAAATTCCTCAGCTGTCAGCTTCCCATCTTGATCAATGTCAGAGAGATTCCTTGTTAAAGGAAAGGGACAAAGCAAGGAAGTTGTTAAATATTAAAAATCACTGTTCAAAGGCATTGTTTCAACATATACAGTTCCAGATTCATTCACTTTTTTCACTATTATTTCCACACTACTTTGCTTTTTCAGAACAAATGAAAAGCAAACCCCAAATGCTTCCCTATTTCCCACATTTCTCATGGCTGTCTGCCTTAAGTCCAGCCTTGCAGCCATGGCTCGTCCTTCACCTGCACTGAGTGCTGCCAGGAGCACGCGCCAGACAAGGAACTTTAACCAGTGGAGTTCTCTTGAACACCTCCTGAACACCCAAAAGAACCAGCTCAGATGTTTGGCAGAACTTTTAGGTTTGGTCTCCTTCCTCCCTAGAGGCTCCTATCTCACATTCCAGAGCACCCACTGGCAGTGAAATCAAAGCCATTGATGTTCTAGTCGTGACAAGCACAAATCCACTCGGGCATTGTGCACACATTAAAAATTATGGAGTGATGTCTCTGGATGGCCCCAAAGCAGAGCTCCAACAGAGGCACAAATGCTTAACTCCTGTTAAGGTGGTGTTGGACAAAATTAACAGCCAGGGACAGCAGCCAGGGAGCGGCTGGAGCTGGGCCAGGGCAGGCTCAGGCTGGAGAGCAGGGAAAGGTTCTTCCCCCAGAGGCTGCTGGGCACTGCCCAGGCTCCCCAGGGAATGGGCACGGCCCCGAGGCTGCCAGAGCTCCAGGAGCGTTTGGACAGCGCTGCCAGGGATGCCCAGGCTGGGATTGGTGGGGGGTCTGGGCAGGGCCAGGGGTGGGACTGGGTGATCCCTGTGGGTCCCTTCCAGCCCAGGATTTGTTTCTCCAGCATGCTGCACTCTAATCATGCAGGAAAATCACCCATGATACTGTGAAAATCAAAGGGAAATAAGTGATAAATTCTTTTGATATCCCAAGGCACAGGACTCTGTCAGTGGGATTTAAATGTGGGAGACAATCACTGCCTCACTTGATCCACACCTGTGTCACTGAAGTCCTCAGGCTGGAGCACAGAACAAGCCAGGAGACTGAGAATGTGCCGTGCAAAGAAATCTTATCAGCTGGGTCCACACCTGGGTTAGGAACTCCCAGGACAGGCTGAGCATCAACTCTCCCCTTTGTGTGCCTGAGTGAGGGATTTCAGCCCCAGCACAGGCCAACAAACCCTGCCCCAGACAGCAGCAACCACAGAGCAGGGCTCAGGAAAGGGCCAACAAGAGCTGCAACATCCCTTCCTTATCTCAGTGGCCTGGCAGTTGTGAATGTCCCCAGCTGAGCGAGTCCTGTTTGCAGCTCCTGGAGAGAGCTGGTGGCAGCTGCCTGCCCACACCACCACCCCAAGGCTGGCAAAAGCAGAGCACTTCTTGGTTAATCATCTGCTGGGGGACTAGGCTGATTTAATTTCATCCCTTTGTTAGGAAACAGAGAAGGAAAGAGTGGTTTTTAATTTATAACACAACTCCCAGTGCTTTGCAAAGAGAACAAGTGCAGCTGAATGGCCTTGTCAAAGTGACTGCAGCACTGCCATCCTCACACTGAGCCCCTGGGCCAGCTCCAACGCTTCTCAAGCAAACATTCCTAAAGGATAGAAGTTAATTAGGAACAACTTTCCATGGGGCAATAAAAACATAATAAAGTTAGGCAAACAACAAGTTGGTAGGCGAAGGGGAAGCTGAGACAAATCCTTAAAAAATCCATTATTGTAAAGGTCTGTAACTCCAGCCCCTGGGAAATCAGCCCTCTCAAACTCATGGAAAAGGCAGAGAAACCCCAAAGAAAGAGTGGTTTGGGTTAAGTCTCCTGTTCTACTGCCTGTGCACAGGTAAGTGGAAGGCACAGGATGCTGAACATCTGCTCTGCCTAAAAACCCAGCATTGAACCCCAACTTCCAAACCACCACACAAAAGATGCTCCTGGTACTCTTGTGGAATAATATCAATAAAGGCACAGAAGTGCAGGTTTTGTTTATAAAGTTACACGTGACAAAGAGCAATGTGTGATTTATCAGTGAGACTGGAAATGGAGAAAACTGCCCAGACTCCAGTGCAGAGGTTTCAGAAGAGTTTGTGTTTTGATGGAAATGGAAACATTTATTTTACCATATTGTAGCCAGCTGAGCCTGGGGTAAACTTGACTGCATGAGAATCGTTCTCGCTTGGGGACCTAAAAGGGAAACAAATATTAACAAAATAAGCAAGAGATGTGACCAGCAGGAACCTGGCTCCTCCAAATAACCATGAAATAACTCTTCCCGTCTGCACAACAACCACAGAAGCCCGGACTGGGTTGGGCTGGGAGGGACCTCAAAGCCCACCCAGTGCCTCCCCTGCCATGGCAGGGACACCTCCCACTGTCCCAGGCTGCTCCAAGCCCCAATGTCCAGCCTGGCCTTGGGCACTGCCAGGGATCCAGGGGCAGCCACAGCTGCTCTGGGCAACCAAACCACTCAGGTTAAAACCCAAGAAAGCTCTAAACCACAAAGAGATGCACCAGAACTGATAAAATTAAGCCAGGGGACCAGTCTAGTCTCTCCCTGGAAGTGGACACTGCTTTCAGCAGTGGGTGAACAAAGCACTGGAAATGGCTGCACAAGTTTTCACAGAACCCACTGTGCCCTTCTCCAGAAACATTTCCCAAGGTCAACTTTGCAGAAAATAAAGGAAAGATGGTGATAAAATGATCCCAGCTATGATGAATGTTTGTTTCTAAACAAGAGCATTAAGCACTTGGGAGATTCAAACAGAAAAACACTGATGAGTCTCTTACTTTGTGAACAACATCCTCAGTGGCATTAAATTGGCCTCTTACAGCTCAAAACAAGGAGACAACAGAAGCTGTTCCAGTACCTGTCAAGTGTCCACTCATGGTTTTGTCGTGGCTGTTGAAGAGCTGCCGGTACTTGAGCCGTGAGGACTGAGGCACAGCCCACTCTGCCACGGCAGGAGCACTGCAAGGACAGCAGGGAGACCAGGGATAATTGGAAATTTCATCTCACGAAGGTAATGGCAACAATCACAGAGTCATAAAATCACAGAAGGGTTTGGGCTGGAGGGACCTCAGAGCCCATCCAGTGCCACCCCTGCCATGGGCAGGGACACCTCCCACTGTCCCAGGCTGCTCCCAGCCCCAATGTCCAGCCTGGCCTTGGGCACTGCCAGGGATCCAGGGGCAGCCCCAGCTGCTCTGGGCACCCTGTGCCAGGGCCTCAGCCTCCTCACAAGAGGCTGAAGTGCTGCACTGAAATCAAGTTTTATGCCTGAAATTGTTCTTTTCCCCAATTTTGCTGTGAGGGTGGGGAGGTACTGAGGTGTCCCAGAGCAGCTGGGGCTGCCCCTGGATCCCTGGCAGTGCCCAAGGCCAGGCTGGACATTGGGGCTTGGAGCAGCCTGGGACAGTGGGAGGTGTCCCTGCCATGGCAGGGGTGGCACTGGATGGGCTTTAAGGTCCCTCCCAAGCCAAACCTTTTCATGATTCCATGATCTAATATTCCCTGCTATTTCTGAAACCACCATGGGTTTGACCTCTTGTTTGCAAACATTTATCATCATTCAGTCTCTTGGAAGGTGTTTTTTTTCCTAAGAGTTTTGCTTTTTTCTTTACTGGCAGAGAATGAAGCAACTTAAACTGTTCAGAGGAACTACAAGCTTTTACCTAAACACGTACCAGGAAATGCAGAATAACATCCCATTTTACTCTGTCTTTAACTGTTTCTTTTAGTCAAATAATTCACAAGCTAAATGAAAACAAATGTAAAATATACTGAAAATGTAGAAAAGAAGGTGTGGAAAAGCCACATTTGAATGTAAAGTTTCTCATAATGGAATTCAAATGAGGAATGTAATATTCACAGTTTTAATTCATTCCCATAACAGGTTGAGTTGATTTGTAGCTGATTTCCCAGGCTGAGAAGTCCTAATTCTGAAAAACAAGGAGCAGAGTTTTTCTGTCTTCAGGTGCATTCAAACTTTGTCCTTTCTTTGACCTTATAAACCATTCTTACATGACAAGACACAAACTAGTATCTCTCTTTTTGATTTCCCAACTCTTGGGCTTTAATAATATCCCTTCATGGGAGCAAAGCAAAAACAAGCTGCCCCTTCAGTAATGAAATAAAAAAGGCTTAATATCGAATTTTTACCCACAGGAATTCCTCCTCATTTTTGCTGGATTTGGGGGTTCCCCACATTAAGTTTACTCCTGTATCATACCTAAATTCTACCAGAGCATCCCTACTCTGCTCCTGGCAGGTTTTGATTACAGAGAGAAAATGAATTGTTTTGAAAGGCTTTTATTTCTATTTGCCAATAATGAGTAGTGTCACTTATCTAACAGCAGGGCAATAGACAAGCCAGCAGAAGAAGTGGAAATAAACCAAGCAATAAATTGTGTCCCAAGCCATTCTCCTCTTGCATAAAAACCTGTGCCACGGATCTGAGAGAGATGATTTATAAAGACTTTGGGAAATCCCTCTCCTACCTCCTCAAAGGAAGTTTTAGTTTGTTAGACCACTTTCTTAAACCAGAGTAAACCCCATTTTGCCCAACCACGCATTTTTCTAGGCCTTGGAATAATCTAGAAGCCCTTTAAGTGATTTTTCATGCAGAACATGAAGAAAACAGAAGAAACAGTGATGTGGAGGGCATTTAAAATATGAGACCTATTAAATATTTTGCTTTTAGGAACCACCCTGGAGTTGCTAATTTTAAATAACATATTACTTGTCTTGTTTTCACAGTACCAGGAGTGTCTGTGCATGATGCAGGTTATGTTTACAGAAGCAAACGCTGTTCTAAAAATTAAGTGAAGACAGTCTCAGCACTGTTAGTAGTTGATGGTTTTATTTCCAGGATTCCCTGCTCCTGGAGCATTCCCTGTAAAGCCACAGCACTCCACAAAATGCTGAAGTGGTACCTGTGCAGGAATTGATTTCTGCCAGAACTATTATTTCAGACAAGCACTTTGTGAAAGGGAAGGAGTTTTTGCAACCCTGGGGACCCAACCCCCCCGGCTGCCCCTCCGTGCCCCAGCCCCACCTGGCCACGTCGAAGGATTGTGCCTTCTGCAGCTTTGCATTGAGCTGTGCTCCCGGCCCGGAGCGGCTGAAGGAAGAACTCTTTGGCAAAGTGGCTGGGAAGAGAGAAAACAGGGATTTATTGCTATTCACAGTGAAACTGGGCAATTCCCATGACATTCATTCAGCTCCTACATCAAGTACAGGCACTGTGGGGCTGAAGGGAACTCTTTAACAATATAAAGATCACAGAGTCCAGCAGGACAGGGGGAAACACAAGGGCACTTCCCTCATGTCTTTTTACTTCCACAGCTTTAGGGAAACCCTGTTGATACCAAATTATATTTTGATAAATGTTAGAAACCATATGTAGTTCAGTATTAAAGCCACCCTAACAAACAGCAGTACTTCAGTAGCTATAAAGAGACAGGAGAGGCCCAATTTCCAAGCAACAGTTTCCTGGCAAGGTCATTCCTCCAAGTGCTGTTTTATTTTCTCACCACGAGGGACTCCTGCGGGAGGCCATGTCCACATTCCTTCTTTTAGCTCTTCTCCAAGTGTGCCAAGTGGGCTAAGGCAAAGCACAGTCCTTCCCCAAAGGCATCACTCGGAGTGGCTAATTCCATGTGTCCCAAGGAAATGGCAGGGGAGCTGTTAGGAGCAGGAGACAGAGAGTGAGAGCAGCGTACCGGGGTGAGCGAAAGCAGGCAGGGGCTGGATGACAGCAGGAGCTCCGTTAGCCAGGGGAGGGACGGCTGCAGGGACAGAGGACACCAGAGGGGGGGACATCCCCACGACTGGGATGGATGCCATGGGCACCGGGGCCACAGTGGTGAGGGATGGCATGTTGGCAATGCCCCCGAGACCTACGGGCGAGAAAAGCACAGGTTGGTTGTGATGCACACCTGAGACGGCGCCCGCAGGGGCTGCACAGTCACAGACACCTCCGTGGGAGCTCCCACACCCCTGGGACAGCCCTCCCAGCCCAGGGCAGCGCCAGCATGGCACAGGAACGGGACACAGGGCACAGGGACAGCCCCACACCTGCCACAGGGACTGCCCCAAACAGTCCAGCAGCATCTGCTAAGAAAGGAATCGCGTGCCTTGAACTGAGTGAGGAGCAGCACTGGCAGCCCCAGGGAGGGGTGAGCCTCCAGGCTGGCACAGAAGCTGCAGGATTAGTGCTCCAGCCTTTTGTTGGGATGAGACAAGGCAAAGCTAATGGGGAGAGCACAGGAATGAGAGGCTGAGGGGTAAGCACAGTTGCAGGGAACCAGGGAGGTTAAGGAGGGCCAGTGGTGCCAGGGGAAGAACGAGGGTGTGCAAACAGCTCACATCAATCTACAGGGAATGAGAACAAGGGAATCACGGATTTGGCTGGGGTTTGTGGGAGGTTCATTTTATTTTGCCTTTTCTCACTTAACCCTGTATTTGCTCTGTCCAGTTTCACTGTTTTCTTCCAAAGAATTTCATTTCTGACAGTAAAACTTGTGGGGGGTACAGTGGATCAAACCACACTGCTGCAAGCAGTTCATCAAAGGCCCTGTTCCCTTTCCTCAGGATATCTAGATGGCATGTTGGGCAGGAATTCCTCCCTGGAGGGTGGGCAGGCCCTGGCACAGGGTGCCCAGAGCAGCTGGGGCTGCCCCTGGATCCCTGGCAGTGCCCAAGGCCAGGCTGGACATTGGGGCTTGGAGCAGCCTGGGACAGTGGGAGGTGTCCCTGCCATGGCAGGGGTGGCACTGGGTGGACTTTAAAGTCCCTTCCATTCCAAACCATTCTGTGATTCCGTAATTCTCAGGCATCAATAGCATTGAGTCACAGAAAAGACTAAACCAGAAAGGGAAAGAACCTCTCACGACAGGACCAAGGTGTCAAACATGAGGTTCACCTTCATTTAGTTATTTTCCTTTCCCCATCCCATCTTCTCTACTCTTTTCCTAGAAATGATGACGACTGGCAATACTTCACCCCAAGCAGCTGTTCAACTCCTACCAAAGCAGCACTGCTCATCAAAGCAGAAGGTGCAGGGATTGTAAAAACTCAGGAGAAACAGAGCTGATCTTGCCAAAGCTGGAGATCCAGTAATGCCCACAGCTTAAACCAAAACTCCGGCCCTTTGGAATGCACTAGCCCTACTACCTGAGCCAGGTTTTGTTTGGAGCAGTGCAAACGTGAAGCAAACAGGAGCTCAGCTCAGGTTGCTCAGCAGGGCCGGGGTAGAAGCCCAGTGCAATCTGTCTCGGTGCACATGCAACATCTGGGTTTCAGTCCACAGGCTTTTAGAAGTACTTTTTCCTAAAATTTTCTTGGAGAAACTGCAAAATGACAGTGGAATTGCTGCAGTCCCAGGTAACAATGAGGAAAACAGAGAGGAAAACAGGGATCTTACCAAATCCTGGGGCACCGGGCAGGGCGAGGGGCGGCTGCTTCATGACGGGCGGCAGCGTGGCCGGGAGCTGGTAACCCTGGAGCTTCAGTTTGATGAGTTTCATAGCTATGGAAAACTCCAATGGATCCATCCTCCCATCATTGTTCATGTCAGCTAGAGCCCTGCAAGACACACCATTTTCACAGTCACACTCTGGAATTAGGAACTTCAGGCCCTGCCCGAGGAGCAGGCTCACACAGGTATGGATATCCAAGGCTGATGAAGGGGCTGGAGCCCCAGGAGCAGCTGAGGGAGCTGGGAAAGGGGCTCAGGCTGGAGCAAAGGAGGCTCAGGGGGGACCTTGTGGCTCTGCACAAGTCCCTGACAGGAGGGGGCAGCCGGGGGGGTCGGGCTCTGCTGCCAGGGAACAGGGACAGGAGGAGAGGGAACGGCCTCAGGCTGGGCCAGGGGAGGCTCAGGGTGGACAGCAGCAGGAATTTCCCCATGGAAAGGGAGCTCAGGCCTTGGAAAGAGCTGCCCAGGGAGGTTTGGAGTGCCCATCCCTGGAGGTGTCCCAGGAAGGGCTGGAGGTGGCACTCAGTGCTCTGGGCTGGGGACAAGGTGGGCATCGGGCACAGCTGGGACTGGATGGGCTGGGAGGGCTTTTCCAGCCTCAGGGATTCTGGGATTCTCACTAATTTTCACCCAAAATTATGGCAGGCTAAAAATAAGACACTATTTAAACTTAGAGCTCCTCGATTTCTTTCCTGGGGTGGTTAATAAATAATTTTTAAGTTGCTTTTCTACTCTTGGAGGAGTAACAGCAAAGCATCCAGAGAAGGACAAATGTAGCCGTACAAAAACTTTGCAAAATCCCACCAATGAAAGCACAGGGTCCTCAAACAGCACCACAGAGAAGCAAATCACTGACTTTGCAAATCTGTCCTTCAGCTACACTTAAAATAAAACATTCTTTAAATCTGTGACTCCCCTCAGCACCGCTCCATCTGCGAGTGTGCAAATGTGTTTTCAATTAAACAATAGCACTCAAGATGAAACATTGAGCCTAGGCCTTGAATAGGCTTTCAGGGAAAGGAGTCTGACTTAAACAGTCTGCTTTTTGTTCCTTCCCTTGCTAGTTAAGAAAACCCAGCTCAGCAGGGAATAGGGGTGGGAGCTTGTGGGGAGAGAAGCAGGAAGAAGAGTGTCAGTTCCTGCCACTGCACACCAAAAACCCCCAGAGTAAACACACATAAATAACAGAATTAGCTGTAAACTTACTTTTAAACATTGTCCTTATTTCTTTGTGTTTGTTTGAAGAATTAAGTACAGATTTCAGCACTGGAATAACACAGACTTTGAAGTTCATGCATTTATTATTTATATGTCATGGGTGTGCCAACACAAAGGCCCTGGGCAGTGTGGCTGAACCAGAGCTTCATTTTGGAACAAATCCCTCTAAAGAAAGTTTTTGTGCAACTTGATGGAAAGGTATCCCAAAAGTACCCCAGTGAATTGACAGCTGTTTATAACTGATACACAAGGAGACAGCCAGGTAAAGGCAGTGGCAAAATGAAATCATCCCACTCCAAAAAAACCCCCCCGAAACTTGAAAACCTCCACAGAGGCAGATCCCAGCAGGGACTGGCACAGGTTTAGATCCCCAACAGCATCAGAGACACTCCAAACCTCTCCAGTACTCCCAAGAAAAGATTTTCAGTGGTGTAGCTGCCTTAAACCATCAGTTCTGATGTCATGGGGCTAAATAACAGAAATTAAAATCTGGGAGCAGCATTTCTTTCTCCAGAAAGTCTGGAGAGGAAACTGAGACTTAGATACTGATATCCTTAAAATTATGTGCTGCACCCATGCCTGAAAGATGCTGAATCACAAAACTCAAGACTGGTTTGGGCTGGGAGGGACCTCAAAGCCCACCCAGTGCCACCCCTGCCATGGCAGGGACACCTTCCACTGTGCCAGGCTGCTCCAAGCCCCAATGTCCAGCCTGGCCTTGGGCACTGCCAGGGATCCAGGGGCAGCCCCAGCTGCTCTGGGCACCCTGTGCCAGGGCCTGCCCACCCTCCCAGGGAACAATTCCTGCCCAATCTCCCATCCAGCCCTGCCCTCTGGCACTGGGAAGTCATTCTCTGGCTCCTGGCCCTCCATGCCTTGTCCCCAGTCCCTCTCCAGCTCTCCTGGAGCCCCTTTAGGCCCTGCAAGGGGCTCTGAGCTCTCCCTGGATCCTCCTCTTCTCCAGGTGAACACCCCCAGTTCCCCCAGCCTGTCCCATAATAGTCTTACCAGTGGCTTCTACACCGGCAAATACTTTGATTTATAAGACATAAACCTTTCTATTTATAAGCACAGACAGACCCTCAGTGGGTTCTATCCACAGCTAGGAAAATGCAGGAAGAGTAAAGATCACCCTGTAGGAACCTTGATTCTCCAGGCACCCTTTCCCGCTGGGACACAGCAAATCTTTGCATTCTACATGGGAAAACATGAACTGCCCCGTGATCAGAAACTGATGTGCACCAGTGTCATGCTCTCATTGAACTCCGATCCACATCAGCAGCTGTAGCTTTTCATTCAACATCTGACCTTCTGTGAACTCATTTACTCTACACCAACAGCTTCACTATTGAAATTACCAACACAAATTTCAGTGCAAAGAGTTCTCTGCACCCCCCCAGAATTTCTCCAGTTTTATACCATGGAAAGAAAAAGCAGCTTTTGTATGACAAAATCTTCCTGCAAAAATAGGACACATTCTCATTTCTAGTTGCAGGAGTTGGTGTCAGGCTGCTGGATTTTACTGTGCTGCTTTGGAATAAACAGCACCTGAAATGCAGGGAGGGCCTGACAGGAAATACCAACTAATTTCACTAATTTCTGCTCCTAATGAAATTGGGAAAATGTGGTGTCCTGTATTTGCTTCATTTGTGGTCTGGCCGGAACCAGTGCAGAGTAAATGGATTAAACACTGACTAAATATTTATTATCTTTTATAGATCAGGCTTGTGTCTGTATCTAATGACAAGAGCTGCAGTGAGCTCAGCACCACCCCAGGGCTCAGGTGCTGACAAGTCCCTTCCCCATGGATCTTTTCCTCCTCCTTTCTCTCATCTTTTCTGCAGAATGAAAAGCCAGCTTGATTACTTTTGCATTTATGAGGTGCAGAAACTGAACATGGGCAGTTTTCCCATCAAATATGCTGTAATTAGCACACAAACCATCTATCCATGAAACCAGCACCGTGTTAAATCAAGGAATCTCTGTGCAGTTCCCAAATCTGGACTGATTTAGCTGGACATTCCCATACTGCATTACACAGTCCCAGACTGTGTTACAAGCTCAGCCATGAGCAGTGAGCAGCAATCAGGTCTCTGGCCTCAGTCATGCCATCAATGCCTGTGCAGGAAGTCACAGCTCCCAGAATTACCCCTGCTTTTGCCCACCCTTGGACACAGATTTAGGAAGGCTGGGAGGGAAGCAGATGTCAGGAACAGGGAAGTCACCCAGTGCCTCTGTCCTGACAAAATAAATAACTCCAAATACATGGAGAACACCTGGCAGTGATTATTTCAGTTCTCCTTTCATTCCAGAGGGCCAGGCCACACAGGAGATGCTCTTTGAGACCCCCATTCCTCAGGGCTCTAAAGAGAGGCAAATTATTCTGCTTAAGCACAGTTATCTCCCAAGCCACTGCAGGCCCAGCTCAAAGCCTCATTAGAGGCTTCTTAATTGATCACCAGCCTGGAGGAGTCTGGAGCTGGTAAAGTGTAGAACAACACAGAAGCTTTCGTGGCAGACCATAATACTTCACTCCTTTGCTCACTGAGGTCCCAGAGACTTTTCTTTCCTTGAATGAGGAGTACAAGGGACACAGGAATTCTCAGTGCTGCTGTTCTGAAGGACTGTGAATTCTGGGGAAGCTTTTATGAGCACAGAAATGAGGGATTGATCAGATTTATTCCTTGTGTCCCTCCAGCTGTGAGGGATCCTTTAGGAAACACAGGCCAGGCTTTTCTCACATTATTACAATCAGCTGCAGTTAAAATCAGTAGAATGATCAAGAATAGGAAAACACTTCCAAAACACAACACTCAGACATCCATACAGACACTTCCTTATGGACTCCCCTGGATCCCTGGCAGTGCCCAAGGCCAGGCTGGACATTGGGGCTTGGAGCAGCCTGGCACAGTGGGAGGTGTCCCTGCCATGGCAGGGGTGGCACTGGGTGGGCTTTAAAGTCTCTCCCAACCCAAATCATCCTGGGATTCTGGGATTTCTCAGATCAGAAAATTAATTTCAGAGTTTTACAAGCTGCTCCAACTCAGAATTACAACTTTCCTTCCTTAAGGACTCCTGTACCTTCCCTTCCCTCCCAGTAACAATCAAATGCTACCTACAAAAACCCCAACCCAGCTATTCCATGAGTAAATACTGATGGAAGAGCACTTTTCTGCAGCTCCTGTCAGAGATTTTGGGCTCATTACTCCAGAACTCCCACCCTAAAGTACTCAAGGATCTGTATAAAGATTTTTACTTAAATATTTACTTCTCTTAATTCAGAGATGACTGAAAAAATAAGAGAGACAGAGAGAAAGGAATGTCTATGAGCTGCTTTATGATTTAGAAAGGCAGCTTGAATAAGTTTTAGTTCAGCTTCATTAACAAAAATGTGCAGGTCTTGTCTCTATGACAACTCCAAAGGGAGTGGAATGATTCCCTTCCTCTCAAGAGCCTGGAAAACTGAATAATTCAGAGAGGAAGAGATCCTTAGTCAGACTGTTTACAACTGTTTGGTTTTGTTAACACCTATTTAAAGCCAATGCCTATGGAAGATTTTTGGAGAAAGGATGTCTTGTTTAAGACAAAACTTCTTTCCTTGCTTAATTCAGAGGCAAGAGAAGTTCCAAAGGGACATTTTAACACTCACTGAGTCTTCAGTAAATAAGACAACCACTCCAGCTTCGGTATTTGTAAGATGAAGATAATTAGAAAACAAAATAAGCTCTGTATTTAAAAGCCATGTAGGTCTGGGCATGCAGATTTTCAAAGCAATAAAATAATTCTCCTCTTTCTCCAATTAGAGCAAAATTCTGCCTTTAACAGTCCTTACTGCACCAGAAAGTTTTTGTAATGGCACTGAACTCCCTATCAAATAGCTCACAGAGGAAAAGGTAACAGATTTCTCCAAAGTTCTCCATCCCTCTGCTGCTTTACCAATTTAGAATGAAAACCAGTTTTAATTCTCTCTGTCAAGCACCAAAATGTGTGTTGGTAGGAATATTATTAATGCAAATCACGAATAATCATAGAATCACGGAATGGATTGGGTTGGGAGGCCCATCCAGTGCCACCCCTGCCATGGCAGGGACACCTCCCACTGTCCCAGGCTGCTCCAAGCCCCAATGTCCAGCCTGGCCTTGGGCACTGCCAGGGATCCAGGGGCAGCCCCAGCTGCTCTGGGCACCCTGGGCCAGGGCCTGCCCACCCTCCCAGGGAACAATTCCTGCCCAATCTCCCATCCAGCCCTGCCCTCTGGCACTGGGAAGCCATTCCCTGGCTCCTGGCACTCCACACACAGGTCCAGGTGTGGCAGGGTCAAAGAATTTGGAGCAGAAGCACCTTCATTCCTGCAGGAAAATCCAGCAGTGTAGGAATGTCTGTGCTGTGTAACAGGCAGCAGATTTGGATCTGGCTGAACTCACCAAGGAATGACAAAAATTTCCAGCTTCCAAGCTTTGACTCCACTGGAAACAGTCTATGTCAATCTTCATTTTTGTAACAAATACTCCAGGTCTTGCCTATGCTCTCCCATTAACAGATTTTTAACACTAATTACTGTGCTGAGCAACTGTATTAGTCCAGCTTTAATAAAGCTGAAAGCATTTAGCAATTTGCAATGAGGGTTTGAAACTGCCAACTTCAAGAATGCCATTAGCTGGGACAGCCCAGGGGCCATCGACCTCCTGCCCACCTGGGGACACCTGGGCACCCCTGGGCTCCTGTCCAGGTGCTGTCACCAGCACTCCCAGGGCCTTTCCCAGCTTTCCAGCCCCTCCTTCCCAAGACTGGAGTGTTCCACGGGGTTGTGGTGACCCCAGGGCAGAACCCAGCACTTGCCCTTGTTGACCCTCACCCCACTGACCACAGCCCATGGCTCCAGCCTGTCAGATCCCCCTGCAGAGCTCTCTGCCCTCCAGCACAGCCACACCCACCCAGCCAGGACAGCCTGGCACTGTCGAGGAACTGCCTGAGGGAGCCCTGATCCAGATCCCCCACAAACACACTGAGCAGGCCTGGCCCCAACCCTGAGCCTGAGGAGCCCAGGAGAGCCCAGCCCCAGTTGCATTCAGCCCTACCCCAGTGTGTCCCACAAACACCCCTGTATCCCACCTCCACACTCACCATATCTGTGCTAGCACTGGCTGAGGTAACCCAGATTGGAAAAAAAAGTTCCTGGCTTGATCACCTGTAAAATAAATAGGACATGGCTTCAGCTACAGCTCCAAACAGCTGGCAGAGGAATGGGGAATCAGGAGGCAAAAATATCTGCAACAGAAGCCCAACCCATTCCATGACCGGTGATCATGTACAAAGCACTAAGAAAATTCAATGTAACAAAACAGAGTAACAAAGAGGAGGCCTCCTATTGCCTTTGAGACCAAACTTTGACGAAACTTTAGAAGGATGTGCAATTCCTTGATTTGGAGCTTTGCTTCCCACTGCTTCAATCAGTTTTGCATTTAGATCTTCCCAAGAGGTCAACCATGCTGATGTCAGTGCTTTACAAACTGAATTTCTAAACCCGATTTCAGTTAAATTGACACACCTTTATTTAATCAGACCTTTCATTCATCACAGTTTCAGTGTGGTGGGCTGACCCCAGGCACAGACAAAGAACCCATCACTCCCTTCCCTTCCGCAGCAGGATGGGGAAGAGAAAATATCAGAAAAAACAGAAAAGTTGGGGCTGATGTGGCAAGGCATTTGAACAAAATAAGAAATACCTGTTCAAATTTTCTAATTCTTATGCCCATATGTCTCCCAGGCAGCTCTGTCTGTTTAGGCTCACCAGTTAATATTTAACTAAACAAAATTAAAAGTGAAAACTGTTTGTTTACCAGTGATAAATCCAGCTGTTGGTTTCAGACTATGGAACTGTTGGTCATGTTTCGCTCTCTCCTCCACAGTAATAGCCCAGATATCCAGGTTGCCTGGTTCAAAAGAAATGGAGAAATGACATAAAGAAACATTACCTAAAAACCACCCTCCTTTGATATCTGACTGCAATTATATCATTCTGGGCCTCTGCAAACAACCCAAGGGTGGGAGCTCACTGGCCCCCCAGAGCACACACAGAGCTGAAATTCCAGTGCCTTTACCTGCAAAGGCACCTCATTCCTCCCCAATACCCCACCCAGCCCTGCCCAGAGAAAAGCCCTGAACAGCTGCAACCTTTATGTGGAATCAGAGCAGTTACTCTGATTCAGCACTGACATTTATCTTTGTAATCCTTCTGCAGATCAGCTGCAAAACTGAACTCCCAAATGTATTCCCAGGATCTGAAGGGGCCTACAAGGAAGAGGGACTGCTCATCAGGAACTGAGTGACAGGACAAGGACAGATGGAAAATCTTTGTCTTCAGACTGGAAGAGGGGAAATTTGGGTGAGTTATACAGGAGAAATCCTTCCCTGGGAGGGTGGGCAGGCCCTGGCACAGGGTGCCCAGAGCAGCTGGGGCTGCCCCTGGATCCCTGGCAGTGCCCAAGGCCAGGCTGGACATTGGGGCTGGAGCAGCCTGGGACAGTGGGAGGTGTCCCTGCCATGGCAGGGGTGGCACTGGATGGGCTTCAAGGTCCCTCCCAACCCAATCCCTTCTGGGATTCTGTGATTTCATGTGAATAGCAAAAATACTGTCCCTACTGCACTGCCAGGGCCCATCCTGGATTTTTCACTGCAGTTACAGATGCTGCAACTTCCCCTGGTGTAAATGAAGAGCTAAAAATGTGTCACTTTTGTTCTAATCTAAACATGAGTGATGGGAAAACAAGGAAAAAAACTGGAAGAGGTAACACCCAAAGGTATCTGCTGGACCTTTTAGCAATTAAAAAGTCCAGGAACTCTGAAAGGGAAAAGCATCTGCACTTCTCCAGTACAAGTGGAGCAGAATGAGGTGGTGCCCCACTGGCAGGGGCTGAGTGGCCTGGAAGTGCCCTGCAGGGACAGAGTGTGGGGCTGGAAGGGATCAATACAGGACACAGTGATCCTGCCCTGCTGTGCTGTGGGCTGAGAGGTGTCTGCAAAGCCATCACAAATCAGAGAAATTCTCAGCTCAGAGAGATGCACTCTGCACAAATACTTCCCTGTAGAAAACTCTCGGAAAGGAACACATCTATGCCAAGTTTTTGCACATAGGAACAGTTCAGAACACACCAGAAACCACTTACCCCCAAAAGGTGTTGGAAACTGAGCCATGGTTCTGTCACTTTTAGCTTGTTAATAGATGCCTGGAGAAAAAAAAATAATAAAGAGATATTCAAACACAGTATCTTCCATTTTCCATATATTTTCTGTCTGATTAATTACAGAAAAAATACAGAAAAAAAAAAAAGCAGTGAAGAAGCAGGAATGTATCAATACTTCCCACACCAACTGTGACTTACAGAACTCAGTGTCTCATTTTTGCACTTCCCTGTGCATGCATGAGGGCATCTTCCTACCAGGAAACAGCTACCTTTCAGTTCTGCTTTAAGAATGGCCTCAAAACCAGCCTTTATTTATAAATCAGTGATGGAGGCAAGGACAGAGCTCACTCAGAACCCAGGGATGCTGCTCCAGGCTCCATGACTTTCCTGAATGTTACAATCCCTGCTCTGCTTAGGAGGGAAACTGGTTCCATTTCCAACTGTTGAAACCCAACATTGTCAGCAATCTGGTTTTTATTGCTGACAGAAAATGCACTGCCCTGCTCAGTGTCCCTTTGTTGAAACCAAATACATTATAAAGATTAGACTCCATTTCCAGGCTGCTTTACCCCCAGCCCAGCTCCAGATCTGAGGAGCACCAAGTGCCCAAGATGCCCTCGGAGTCGGGGAGAGCCTCCAGGAGAGCACCACTGGCTCTGCAAACAAAGCAACTACACAGGCTCCAAATTTAATCTGGACAGAGAAAAGGAAAAACATTTTTCTTGCTGCACACAAAGCCTGACATGAGCTGCCTGAGCCAAGGAACAATGACCAGCACCGGAGCCGCACAACAATGAGCGACGGCCTCTTGTCCTGCGAGATTCCACTCGTGTCTTCCAGGCAACAGCAGAAAGGCAAAGGGAACAGAATCAGAAGGAGAACAATTTAGGCTGCTTGAACAGCAGCAGAAATTTATCAATATCCCCAAGAAAAGGCATTCACTTGCACCAACAATTTCCTTTTGTCTGAATTCCTGTTTGCTCCCCTCCCCATCCCCCTTTCACACTTCCCACATTCTCTTCTGGCTTCCAACTTGGGAACCTCCTCTGCATCCCCTCCCCAGATGTCCCTGAACAAACCCCTGGTGCTTTTGCCAGCCAGGCTCCTCAGCAGTTGGAATTTAGGGAATGATGGACACAATCCTGATTCTTTTTCCTCGTAATTTGGCCAAGCACGTGACTCCAAATGCTTGTCCCCAAGGCCAGGGAATGCAGCTGGTGCTGCTCTGTGCACAGCAAGTGTTACCTCCAAAGTTTCAAATTCCAGGCACCAGGATCCAGAGTGTTCAGAACGAGCTCCCCGAGGTGTGGGGCTCTCCCAAAAGTATTTCTGAAGTGCTGAAAGATCAGCACTTTTATCTTTGCCTATGTTTTCTTATTGTACTCTGCTGCGGGCAAGAACTCTGCGATGCCGCTGGGTTTTGTGACTGCAAGGAAACCCTGAGGAAAAAATAAAAGGAAAAAAAAAAAGGAGGAAAAAAGAAGGAGGGGAGAAGGAGGAAGAAAAAAGGAGGAAAAAGTAAAAACAAAAAACCCAAAACAACCCCCCCAACCAAACAAAAAAAAACCAAAACCAAACCAACAACAAAAAATAAACAAAAATAAACAAGAAACAAAAACAAACAAAACCAAAACCCAACCAAACAAAACCAAAAACCAAGCAAACAAAAAACTCCCCCAAAAAGCCAACCCAAAACAGGAAAAACCAAAAGCAGAACTCCCTGAAGTGCCTCCTCTCACAGCCCGGGCAGTTTCCATATTATCTTTTCCTTTTTATCACAAGGGGAACCAGCAGAGCATTTACAGTGCTCAGCCCTTCAGGGAAGATCCTCCTCCACAGACTGCCAAGATTCCAAAAGAATTGACTCCCCTTTACCTTGAACAGAGGAGGAAGAGGAGAGGGAGTGGGAAGTCTGAATACCAGCCCCATGCTGGATGCCAAGGAAAGCAGAAACTATTCCAAAGAACTTCCAGAGGGGGAGAAAAAAAGAGAAGAAAGAGAGAAAAATACAAAGCCAGATGAAATAACGATGGGGGAATGGAGAGAAGGAGCAGAAAACTGTGTTTAAATTTGAGACACTGAAACCCAAACCAAAATCAACTGCAGACAGAGAAACAACGGGAATCAAACTGAGGGAAAGACAAATCTCCCTTACTGGAATATGCTGGAGTTTGCTGTTTATTGCTGATGGTCACCCAAGCTCCATAACCACAGGTTTCATTTTGCGTGACTGAGGAGGTGACAGCAGGGGCCCCAACTCTGTCTCCCAAAGGCTGGACCAGATGGTCTTTCGAGGTCCATCCTGACCACAGTTGTTCTGTGATTCTATTTTCGGGGTTGAAGAGCTCAGGGATGGAGACCAGGTATTATTTATCCCCAAAAACATGTGGTACAGCTGTTACATTATAAATTATCATATATATGTATTGTAAAGCACAAAAAATAGCACAGAATCCCAGGATCCCTGAGGCTGGAAAAGCCCTCCCAGCCCAGCCAGGCCCAGCTGTGCCCCATGCCCACCTTGTCCCCAGCCCAGAGCACTGAGTGCCACCTCCAGCCCTTCCTGGGACACCTCCAGGGATGGGCACTCCAAACCTCCCTGGGCAGCCCCTGCCAAGGCCTGAGCTCCCTTTCCATGGGGAAATTCCTGCTGCTGTCCGCCCTGAGCCTCCCCTGGCCCAGCCTGAGGCCGTTCCCTCTCCTCCTGTCCCTGTTCCATGGGAGCAGAGCCCGACCCCCCCGGCTGCCCCCTCCTGTCAGGTCTGTGGGGCACTGGAGCATGTTGGTGCTCCCGGTCAGGGAGAGCAGTGTGACAGATCAATGACATTCCAGGAGATCAATAATTTGAATGCCCACAGGACCATTCCACAGATCTCTGTGTGATTTCCTTCTGCTTGGGGTTATTGACCTGTGCTGTTCCGGGCAGGCAGAAAGGACCCTGTTGTGAGAGTTGTTCCAGTTGCACTGAACATCTCCTGTGCTCAGGGGCTTGACCTGTGTGTCACCTGGGAGGTGGAAAGCCCAAAAAGTCTGGGAGTGCAATCACAGAAGCATGGAATGGTTTGGGTTGGGACTTAAAGCCCATCCAGTGCCACCCCTTGCCATGGACAGGGACACCTTTCCCTAGAGGAAACCTTCCTGCCTTCCACAACCTCCCCAGCCACGGTTTTCCATGCAGTTCAGAGCACAAGGAGCCTTTCCCCATGCCTGACCCGGGGGATGATGAGATGTCCCCCTGGCACAGGGATAGAAAGCATACAACAAACATCAGGACCGAGGCACTCCAACAGCACCACTTTTATATTATGTACAAATGGAACTTCCATCACTACACAATTATCTTCACACACACAGAGTGTTAAAACAGACATTCATGAGAAACATTTGCTTACCCCCAGCTCTGAGTGAGGGAGGAAAGGCCCTGCTCAGCCAGCTCAGCTGTCAGGGCTCCCTCTCTCTTCCACCTTACACTGCTGTTGCTAAGCCCAGAAATATTCAAATTCTTGATCCTTACTGCAGATTATTTCTTCTCATAAACCAATACTCTATACACAAGCAGTGCTTGTATTTATATAACTTATAAAAAACAAGGAGGGTCAAACCCTAACCCTAAAACTTGTTCATATAAAACTGAACCACATAGAGACCAACCCCATATATATAAATCCTAGATCATATCTAAGTACTGATGTTGAAAGTTTTTACCTCGAAAAAATAAGCAGGTTGAAAATAACTCCAGTAAAAACACTTATTCATAGGAGTCAGACATGCATGAAAATCCCTTTCACAATGTATTATACATTGACTTTAAAAACACAGCTTAGAACTTTATTAGAGTTTCTATTTAAAGTTATCTGTGCTCTGCTGAGACCATGTTTACAGAGACAACTGCAATAAAGCCACAGGACGTATAAATTAAGAATAATTGAGCTATTTCAGCATTGTGTGTCTTTATACAAACACATTTTACACAAAAAAGACCCTATTTTTGTTTTCCCTAAACTGCAACACAGCATTTCTATTCCTAAACAATTTCTCATGAGATAATTCTTGATTTGAATGCCAAAATTAATTCCTGAGGCCATTTATCAGTCACCTTCCTCCTCCTACAGGAAAAAAAAAAAAGAGACAAACCCAACCAGATAAAGTCCCCACATCCTCCAAGAATTCCAAATGACAACAAAATCCCTCCAAGCAGGACATCAGATGAGAGTGTCCCATGCTGACAGCAGGGTTTGGAGTTTGCAGGTGTTCCATGGGAACGACCAGGATCAAGCCAAGGCACTCAAGAGTTTTAGCAAAACCTGGTAATTTTGGATCAATGTTGGCAAACAAAAGCAGTTTGAGCCATTAAGGGAATTCTAATCCTTGCTCTTTGGAGATCAGATTTTAACACAGTCACCAGCCTGCAAAACTTTTTAGGGTTTCTGCTCCTTACAGGAATCACTGGGAAAGTAAAAACCTTCACAAATGTCAAGTCCTACCATTTCTTCTACTTTGTGCCAAGCACCCAGGTGAGATTAACAAAACAACTCCCCACTGCAGATCACCACCACCAGTGGCAATGATCAAACTGCTGAGGAGTCACTTCTGTATTCCAGAATCATGGAATGGTTTGGGTTGGGGGGGACTTTAAAGATCATCTGCCTGACAGGAGGGGGCAGCCGGGGGGGTCGGGCTCTGCTGCCAGGGAACAGGGACAGGAGGAGAGGGAACGGCCTCAGGCTGGGCCAGGGCAGGCTCAGGGTGGACAGCAGCAGGAATTTCCCCATGGAAAGGGAGCTCAGGCCTTGGCAGGGGCTGCCCAGGGAGGTTTGGAGTGCCCATCCCTGGAGGTGTCCCAGGAAGGGCTGGAGGTGGCACTCAGTGCTCTGGGCTGGGGACAAGGTGGGCATGGGGCACAGCTGGGCCTGGCTGGGCTGGGAGGGCTTTTCCAGCCTCAGGGATCCTGGGATCTCTCACACATGGGCTTGTTTTAATCCTGACAGCATTCCCTCAGTAATTCCAGTCCCAACTGAACTGTGACTGGATTACAGCACCCTTTTCAAGAGGTGACTGACACTTATTTTAGAAGATTTAACACAGTGAAAAGCCAGTGCATCACTCAACTGTTTCTAAACCCCTTATTAAGAAATAAAGTAAGTATCTTGTTTTATTTTCAGTTTAATAGTTGTTGGCTGACATTAACTTCAAGAATGATCCAGAAAGCAGGACAAGGAGATGCAGGATGCCCCTGCTGGATGCAAGTGTTGTGTGCCCTTGGACCTCCAAGTCTGTTCTGTTTGACAGCCCCTCTCAGCTGGGGCTCCTCTCGAGGTGGAACAGCCCCAGCTCCCTCAGCCTTTCCTGGGCAGGTAGATGCTCCAGGCCCTTCCTCATCTCTGCTGGATCTGGTCTGGGAGCTCAGCAAGCACCAGCCCAACTACAGAATAAATTATTACGTGGCTTTTTTCAGATTATCCCTTTCCTTATTCCTGCATCAACTCTCACACCTATTCCACCCACCTCGAGCCACCTCCTATAGCGAGGGGGACACTGCTGCAGCACATCCAAATCAAGAAGATCATGGAAATATCCCAGGAAGTGGCTGATAAACTTCTTTCCTCCCTTTCCTACAGATGCCCATGATACAACTCTGCAGGACCTCCCATGTTTCAACCCAGCCTGATGTTTTTAAAGGAATTAGGGAAGCCAAAGGAATAGGTCAGAGCTATCAAATCCATCTTGGACAGTAATGGTGGCCTTCCAGCCAAATTTAATCACTTGTAGGCCTGACCTAATCCCACCTAGCTATGCTGTGAAAGTCCACATGCTTGTCTCAACTTTAGAGCTGATCCTTTGAAATGGGGACACTGTAAAAAAAAAAGAAAATCGGCTGTTCTTGAGATGTTTCACTTCACCTTCTCTCCCTCTGCCACTAAGTAACAGCTCTGCTGGGGGAAGGGTAGGAAGGAAGGAAAAGCCCTGAGTCAGCACAAGTGTTGAGTCAGGAGAGTTCAGGATGTGCACTTCCATTCCCTTTGCCTTCCTCTGAGGCAAAAGCAGCAGATAAAAGGTCTGGTAGGGCAGGGAGAAGCTGCAGCTGGTGATGAAAGCAAAGGCTCTGTCCTTGGAAGGACTCATGGAGGTCACTCTGTGCCCTGCAAGCAGCTGCTCTCCTGAACTCTCCCAGTTACATAAGTGCAGGGCTCTGCTGGGGCAGATTTGGGAAGCAGATTTTCAAACAGTCGTTTAATAGGAGAATCATTCAGCGTCTACCAAGCCTTATCAGCATCTCAGTAGCTGTGTCAGCCCACATCACCACTGCCTGAGGCAGCTCCTATCTCCCACCCAAGGACATTTTGCTCTGAATTTCTTCCAAGCTCTGTCTTCCGAAATTCTGCAGGACACAAGGAGCTCTTCAGATGCAAGAACAGACTTAAATTGTGGCATTTAGACCAGGATTTCTGTTATGCACCTTCCTTCTGGTCACACTTAGCCTTATTGCTCCAACACCAGTTGATCACAGGTGGCCAACAGGAGAAGGTGTCCAACAGGCAAGAAACAGCAGCTTTATAGGGAAGAAATGCAAATGCTGGAGGAACTGACAGTGAAACTTCCTGGGCTGTTTTTCACAGGGACATGACAGGCCCTTGGGCATTTGGAAAATCAAGGGATTTCTTTACACTACAAAGGGGGCTGAGCAGGCACCAGTTCATAGGGAAGGTCAGGGACCCTCTCACACTGTCAAGCATGCAGAGGCTGCATAAAGCTTAAACAAGGAATTAAACATGCTAAAGCCCCATTGCTAGAGCTCCTGTCTCCTATTTAAAATATCCTTAAGCACACTCTAAGGAAATTAAGCAAAAAAGGCTTCACTGCATGAGATGAGGAATATCCCAAAGCAAGGGTTTCCTGTTTCCAGGTTCCAGGAGATCAATTCCCTTCAAAATGCCTAGAACCAGTTTTCACACAAGAGCAAAACCATCCCAGGTGTGACCACAAAACCAGGCAAATGACACATGCAATGGGATAAGGGAAAGAACAAACAGTTTGCAAGATAAAAGGCAACATGTAGATACATATAGAACATATGTAAATATACACATACATTTTTAAAAGGCACAATCCACCTAAAAATCCTATTTCTATATTAAATAGAATTATTAATTGACTGCAATACATTTGAATGGCACAAAAAAATTGTGTAAGGGCATGTGCCAAGCTCTCTTTCCAGATGACAATTGTGCTTTCCCACAAATCCACATAAATCAGGCTCCTGCATCTCAACAACAACTGGAAAAATTTCTATTCTTGGCTGGAGTAAAGAATCACTGAATGTTTTAGGTTGGGAGGGATCCTAAAGCTCATCCCATTGCATCTGGGCAGGGACACCTCCCACTGTCCCAGGCTGCTCCAAGCCCCAATGTCCAGCCTGGCCTTGGGCACTGCCAGGGATCCAGGGGCAGCCCCAGCTGCTCTGGGCACCCTGTGCCAGGGCCTCCCCAGGGAAGGATTTCTCCCCAGTATCCCATCCAATCCTTCTCTCTTCAAATGTTAAGATACAAGGCCAGGAATAATCCTGCTGGATGCATTACCAGTGGAAATGACAAGTTCAGACAGAGCAAACAAATGAGCAAAACAGACACAAAACAAGGGAAGACTTTCCATGTATTTCACTGCATTTGAGGTGCGAGGATTTATGGAACAAGACTTCCCCAAAGCAAACAGAGCGAGGTTCACAGGTCTCTACACAAAGCCACAGGTCAAGACGAGTTTACTGGGAGCACAGCCAGATTTCAGCTTTAGCTCTGCCCCACAGCAGCACCACTGAACGGCTGAGGAGCAACAGGAGGGCTCCAAGTGTCCCCAAGTTCCAGCTACTCTGCATTTCTGCCAAGGGCTGAGAATCATTTCAGGCTGTGCAAGAGAGAGTAAGGACATGCACACAAAGCCAACAACTCCAAGGAAAAATCTGGATATGGAAGACAGGGTTTCTTTTTTTTAAGAGCCCTGAATCAAACAGCGAAGAGATGCTCATCCTCAGCATGTAAATACTTGGAGCTGCTCTGAAGGATGCAGCAGGGAGGCACCATGTGCATGGGCCTTTTTCATGCTGGATCTGGAAAACTCTCTTATGGTCCTTCTCTAAATGACCCAGGAACTCTAGACAGTTAATAACACTGCAGACTAATTTTCCTGTCCTGAAATGCTTTAATACGTCTTTCCAGGATAAAAATTCCTTTTCCTGCAAGAGGATAAGAACATTAAGGCTGCTGTTAGTGCTAATGGTTTATTTACTGTAAGTCACAAATCTGTGGTATGGGGAGGTTTGTTTACTGTAGCTCACAAATTTCTCCCCTGTGGGTACTTCAAAAGTTGACTGGCTTGCAGTTCCCTGTAATCAGAAAAATTTGCTACAAGGTTGTGGGGCAGCCTTGGACTGGGAAAAAAATCCAACTGCAAAATTGTAACATGATGCTGATTTCCCAGCATAATGACCTTAATAAAAAACCTTTCAAGTTTGATTCAGAAAGAAAGCCAAGGCAGCTATGAAAACAAACCTCCTCCTTAAAACCCTCACATTCGCAAGTTTTTAACATGCTGACTGATGATCAGTGCCCAAGTACACCCACAAATGGTTCTCCTGGGATGTCACAGCCTGATCCTCACCCACTGACACTGTGTGCCGGCACCAGGTTGGTTACTACAGAGACACCCCGAACTCTGCACCCACAAGAGAGAATCCCTGGGATCCCTGAGGCTGGAAAAGCCCTCCCAGCCCAGCCAGGCCCAGCTGTGCCCAGTGCCCACCTTGTCCCCAGCCCAGAGCACTGAGTGCCACCTCCAGCCCTTCCTGGGACACCTCCAGGGATGGGCACTCCAAACCTCCCTGGGCAGCCCCTGCCAAGGCCTGAGCTCCCTTTCCATGGGGAAATTCCTGCTGCTGTCCGCCCTGAGCCTGCCCTGGCCCAGCCTGAGGCCGTTCCCTCTCCTCCTGGCCCTGTTCCCTGGCAGCAGAGCCCGACCCCCCCGGCTGCCCCCTCCTGTCAGGGACTTGTGCAGAGCCACAAGGTCCCCCCGGAGCCTCCTTTGCTCCAGCCTGAGCCCCTTTCCCAGCTCCCTCAGCCGCTCCTGGGGCTCCAGCCCCTTCCCAGCTCCCTTCCCTGCCCTGGACACGCTCCAGCCCCTCAGGGTTTCTCTTAGCCCAAGAGCCCACAACTGGACACAGCCCTCGAGGGGCCTCTCCGTGCCCAGCACATGGCACAATCCTTGGCCAGGTCCTGCTGGACACATTGGGGCTGATCCAAGCCAGGATGTTTCCTCAGCAAAGGCACGGAGAGAAAAAAGGTAAGTGAAGAGATGAAACAGTAAAGAGAGGTAAGGGAGCGGAGGGCCAAGGAATGATGGAAGAGCAGGAAGGGCAGGATACAGCAACTCCATGGTATAAACACAACTCATCCCTTCCCTCCCTCCAACTCCCACAGCTCCAGTCAAACCTCCCAAAGACTGAGCTTTCCAAGGTTCACACCTCTGGGCAGAGATTAAACTTGCTCAGAAGATGGTGCTACACCCACCACAGAACAATGATCTGAAGACAGAAGTTTCCTTCAGGGTCTGACTTGCCTTGACAGCACCTTTGAGAGAACCTTTTCCTCATCTCCAGCCCAGACCTCCCCGACACAGCTCGAGCTGTTCCCTCAGGTCCTGAACCTGCTCACAGGGAGCAGAGATCAGTGCCTGACAATGACAGATATGAAAGGTTTGTACAATTTATAGCACAGGAGGAACAAGCTGCACAATTTATAGCTCATACTTGCAGCAGTGGATTAAACCCAACAATCCAAATTCATCCAGGTGATTTCAGAAGCTGCTGCCACTTTGAAGGTGCTGTCACTCCTGACTGTGGATCAGGATTCCTTTATTTCTCCATCTGGCTTGTTAAAAATAGGGGCAATTCACCTTGGCAGTGGAGTCTTATGACTCCAAGAGGAGATGGCTCAAGGGCCACTTGCTGCAGCATGAAGTCCCCAGCAGGGCCTGGGGACAGCTGGGGAGGCAGCGAGAGGAGCAGAGGCTCTCCCAGCTGGCACCGCAGCCAGCAGGAACCACTCAGCTCCCGCTCCTGGCTCCGGCACAGCACAGCATTCTCTGCGAGCTGGCAACTGCCAGCATCTCCAAAATAAACTCTGCCTGCTAAAAATATATTTCTGGTTATTTGCCTTCTGAGTGAGACCTCAAAATGAAAACTGGCATTCTAAGGATGAATCCACAACTTCATCAATCATTACCTTCTGAAACAGCAAGCAAGAGTTTATGGCAGTCATTTGGCTGCAGAAGTGTAGCCTAAAGGTATTGTACAGGAAAAATTAAGTTGTCAATATTTCAGCTATTCAAAACCACCCTATACTGAAGCATTTACAATCAAACCTTCATCAGTCAAAAAAGCCTTTTTCAAACTCAGCAGTGAAGTTTTCAATTCTCCTGAAAAATACCACAGGCATTTACTGGTGCTTGAAGCAAAGAGAAAACCCAAAATGAACTCACTGGGGTGGAGAGGTGGCTACTTGCAGAGAAAGGAATCTGAACTTTTGCCTCAAAATTAACTTGCTCCTCTTTGGGGAAAGAAAAGGGTAATAACACTCAACCACCACTGACACCAGGAAAATGAATACATAGAACCAGAGAAAGGTTTGGAAAGTACCTTAATGCTCATCCAGTGCCATGGGCAGGGACACCTTCCACTATCCCACTAACCCTAACCCATCCAACCTGGCCTTGGACACTTACAAGGATCCAGGGGCAGCCACAGCTTCTCTGGGCACCCTGTGCCAGGGCCTCCCCACCCTCACAGGGAAGAATTTTTTCCTAATACCTGATCTAAACCCATAATTTTTCATTTTGAGGCCATTCCCCCTTGTCCTGCAACTCCAGCCCTTGGGAATTGTCTCTCTCCATGCTTCCTCTTGGCTCCTTCAGGCCCTGCAAGGCCACACTGAGCTCAGCCCAAAGCTTCTCCTCTCCAGGCTGAACAATCCCAGCTCTCACAGCCTTTCCTCCCAGCAGAGCTGCTCCATCCCTCTGCTCATCCTGGTGCCTCCTCTGGCCTCTCTCCAGTAGCTCCACGTCCTCCCTGTGCTGGTCTCAGGGCTGGGGCAGCTCTGCAGGTGGGCTCTCACCTGGGCACAGGGACACAGGGGCACCATCCCAATCCCTTCCCTGCTGCCCACGCTGGGGCTCAGCCCAGGGCACAGGGGGCTCTGGGCTGGGGCAGGTCCAGCACTCACCCACAGCACCCCAATCCTTCTCCCAGAGCTGCTCCTTCTGCTCATGCCAGCCTGGGTTGATCCCGGGGGTTGTACTTTCCTGACCCAAAACCAATGGAGGCACTGAACATGCCACGGATGATTCACAGCATTTTCCAGGTGATGTGTTCAGTTCCCAAGCTGTGACCAGCTGGACCAGGCCCTGTGGAGCACTTATTACATCAAATCCACTTTGCTTTCTCACAGAAATGAATAATTAAGTACCTGTAGAGATAAAACTACCTGAACATGCCTCAGTTCTCATCTGCTTAAATGCTGCTGCTGACAGTTTAAGAACCCAAGCACTCAGAGCACTCCTCCAAATGTTCAGCTGGGCTGGTGCAACTTTCAAGAAGGAAACCCCAAATTACACAAGAAAAAGAAATCCAGTATAAAAAAATGCCACTTCATATGTTAAAGAAAACAGCAGCAGCAAATAATCTTCAATTAAGGCCCCCAGCAAGAGATGCCCTCACACTCTACATTGAAGAGGCCATTTACTCACACACTTCTGTTCTTTTTACTTTTTATTTGTAGTTCTCCAGCAAACATTGTCCATGACAACTTTCAAGCTACAGGAGTTCTATATGGCAACAGCTCATGGATTCAAACCCTGCTGAAGAATCTTACTGATTATTTCAACTCTTGGTATTGAAGTGAGGACAAATGAAGGAATAACACAAGTATCTGGGGTATATGTTTGTCTATGGCTCTTTTAATCATTGCTTGGACAGCTGGGAATTGGAATGCTCAAGGAGTAGGGAGAAAGGGAAAAAAAAAAACCCAAACAGCACCTCCCGTTCCTTCAGAACATGAACAAAGGAGAAAGATTTTTGAATTGGGCCCAGCAGAAAAATCTGCATCTTCCAACCCTGAGATCATTCCCTCAGCCTTATGAAAGGTTCCTGTTTAAGAGCCCCAAACAGGGGCTTGCAGGGGCCTCCCAAATCCTGGTTGCCAGCAGCCAATATGGTGTCAAAGCACTGCGTTAAAATCCTCCAGGAACTGGAGGTACCAGCTGGGAGAATCAGGCTGGAATGAGGCAAAGAACCTGGGCAACAGAGCAAATCCTGCAGGCTGAGGAGGAAATACAACACCTCAGGACAACGTGCACTAGAACCTGTCAGGGAACACTGGGAAGACACCTACTGCCTAACAACCATGGGAAAGGGAGGAAAAACTTCCTGAAACACAGCTTGGCATGGCAGAGCTGAAGCCAGAAATCATGGAATCACAGAAATTTTGGGTTGGGAGGGACCCTAAAGCTCATCTAATTCCACCCCTGCCATGGGCAGCGACACCTCCCACTGTGCCAGGCTGCTCCAAGCCCCAATGTCCAGCCTGGCCTTGGGCACTGCCAGGGATCCAGGGGCAGCCCCAGCTGCTCTGGGCACCCTGTGCCAGTAGCCCAAATCAGACTACACAGAGGACTAAGTTCTGTCTTTTGCTCACCTACTTCAAAATTTGGAGATTCTTATGTGCGTCTTTCTTTGAAATTCATTTCATTGCTGACAGTTCAGGAAGCTGTTAGCTCACTTCTAAATAAAACATGCAGAATATTAAGACACATCCAAACACACCTGCCTGAACAAGCAAATACCACATGCGGCTTCCCCCAAACCCTGGAGAGAACATTCCTAATAAATCCTGAAGGGATACAGGATGAAGGCCATGAAGTGCCCTGCCCACACCCCGTGTTTCAGGCTGGTTTCCCTAAACACTAAAAAGCTTTGATTAGATAGGCAAAACCTTTAGATATGATATTCCAGGGGACTGCATATGGGAATTCAGTGGAGCCCTGGAAAATACTCTGTGTGACAGAAGAATTGATCTGCTTCGGAAAACAGCAATTGCAGAATACCAAGCCCCAGTAACACACAGAAATCCTGTGTGAATTAAGCACTATGAAGAAAAAAAACACACATAAAAAAACCCCCAAAAAGCCTGAGGGGGAATCACAGATGTTCCAAGCAGGATCTCACAGTTGCAGGAGAGATTTAATTTGGTTTCAATGCAAAGTTCAGTGTTTGAGACCCATAACAAACTCAGGCAAACCTCATTTTCTAAATGCTTCTCCCTAAACTGGACAGACTGAACAGATACACAGAGATCTAAGGGAGGAAAAAAAATGAGCCATAACATTAAAATGTAACAGCCTGGCCAAAAATATGAGTAACCAGATCCACAGTGCCAGAGGTCAGAGATCCACCAGCACTGCTCCCGCCAGCCATTGAATACCAGGAATAAAGGAGTCCTGCAAGGAGGCACTGATCCAGCATCATCCCCAGGGACAAAGAACTTCACACATTTTTTTCAGTTACCTTGCCAATAACTTCCCCACTGTATCCAACACTAACCATTAAATCTGGAAAGAATATAATGATTCTATAGCAACCAGCTGTGGAGATATTTTTCAAACAGAACAAACTGGATACAAATGCCAAATATTTTCGCAACAAATTTAGCTATTCCTAGTGGGAGGAGAAAACTATGTTTACTGCTGTGATCCAAAACACAGTGTAAATCCAAGTTCTGTACAAAACTCAGGCAGTTTAAAACAAATCTGATAACCAGGAGCAGGTAAACAGACACCCAGGTGTGCACCTTTTGTTACTCTGCCAGGACATCACTCCAGCAGCCTCTCTCCTCTGGAGCAGCATTTCCATGAGGCTTTTCCACACTGGTTACACTCCCACAACCAAGAGGCCAACTTCACTACTATTTCCATGTCCCTTGGACGAGTTTATCAGGGGATCTTCCGGGGATGTGAAGCAGTCACATAACACATCAGCTCTACAGTGGCACCTGCACATCAATCACATCAAGAAAGACCTGGAGGGGCTGGAGCGTGTCCAGGACAGGGAAGGGAGCTGGGAAGGGGCTGGAGCCCCAGGAGCGGCTGAGGGAGCTGGGAAAGGGGCTCAGGCTGGAGCAGAGGAGGCTCAGGGGGGACCTTGTGGCTCTGCACAAGTCCCTGACAGGAGGGGGCAGCCGGGGGGGTCGGGCTCTGCTCGCAGGGAACAGGGACAGGAGGAGAGGGAACGGCCTCAGGCTGGGCCAGGGCAGGCTCAGGGTGGACAGCAGCAGGAATTTCCCCATGGAAAGGGAGCTCAGGCCTTGGGAAGAGCTGCCCAGGGAGGTTTGGAGTGCCCATCCCTGGAGGTGTCCCAGGAAGGGCTGGAGGTGGCACTCAGTGCTCTGGGCTGGGGACAAGGTGGGCATCAGGCACAGCTGGGACTGGCTGGGCTGGGAGGGCTTTTCCAGCCTCAGGGATCCCAGGGATTCTCTGTCTGTAATTTGGGTCCTGTAAGCTCTCAGAACAATGCAGTGACCTGGCTGTCCCCATGTTTACATGAAGCCATTCCTGCTCTACGTTTCCTGATGTGCAAAGACATAAAAAGATCCAACCTCCCTCCTGCAGGCCAACAAGCACCTCAGTTGAAGCATTTTTCTCAGCAAAACAAGAATGAGACACCATGAGAATTCATGTGTGTGCTTTCTCTTAGCTCAAACACAAAACAGGAAACTTCCAGGTAAAAATAAGGAAAATCAAGCCTAGTATTAGGTTCATGTACATTAGCCCAAGTGCACATCCTCGGAATGCTTATTTTAGAAGTCTACAAATCAAAAGAAAGGTGAAAACCACCTAACTAGGTAACAGCTCTGCTTCCTTCTATCACAACAAGGCTTTGTTTCTATTTAAATCTTCACAGAATAAAGTTTTTAATCTTTAATGAGAGACAAAGCCAAGCTAAAGCAAGATGAAATTATTGGTAGAATGTACTCACCTGGTTTCATAATATTGTACAGGGATAACAACAGAATTCAATGGGTAAATGTTCGAAATCACAGAATGGTTTGGGCTGAAAGGGACCTTAAAGCTCATCCCCTTTCCCAGGCTGCTCCAAGCCCCAATGTCCAGCCTGGCCTTGGGCACTGCCAGGGATCCAGGGGCAGCCCCAGCTGCTCTGGGCACCCTGGGACAGGGCCTGCCCACCCTCCCAGGGAACAATTCCTGCCCAATCTCCCATCCAGCCCTGCCCTCCTTCATCTTAAAGCAATTCCCCTTTGTCCTGTCACTCCGTGCCCCTCCAGGGACTGAAAAGTACCTCAGTTGAGACTGATTCCATTTCCCACTTTTGGTTAATTCTGCTCACCTGGTGTTTTCCCAGCTCTCCTCCCCAGCTGCAGAGCCTGGCTCCTTGTGGGGATCCCAGCTACTTCACAAAAGTACTGGAGAACTGGCACAGGGTGCCCAGAGCAGCTGGGGCTGCCCCTGGATCCCTGGCAGTGCCCAAGGCCAGGCTGGACATTGGGGCTTGGAGCAGCCTGGGACAGTGGGAGGTGTCCCTGCCATGGCAGGGCTGGGGCTGGATGGGCTTTAAGGTCCCTCCCAATCCAACCCATTCAGGGATTTCCAGAAAAGCCAAGGCAGCCCCTTGTCCATGGCTGGTACAGAACTAGACACTGCTGCTGCCACATTAAACACATTCATCAGAGCAAAGCCAGCCTGGAAAGCTCCATCTTGGCATATCCAGGCCAGCTGCAGCCTTCTGCCCCTTCATAGCCCTAATATTTGCTGCCTTTCCAAACCTCTCCAGCTAAAAGGTACCTCAGATGGAGAGGAATTGCACACATGGGTCTGTGGACGATTCAAGGAACTTTTGTTTAATAAGGATTTATTTATTTCTCCCCTTTCCCTTTTTTTCCCCCCTCCCTTCGGAAGCTGGGGAAGGATAGTAAAGCACAATAAACCTCCTCACAAAAGGAAATAAAGTGTCACCAGAATTTCAGTGCTCAAGTTTCCTGGGTCTCATTTCAGTGCACAAAGCTGGACTGAGTCAGCATTTCTCATTCATAATGCTGGCAGGATTTTGAAGGGGGTATTTTAAACACAAGGACTAAATTTCTGTTACTGGTTTGAACTTCCCAAGCAGAATGTCTCATTTTAACATAACAATTGAAGAGATTCAGCATGATTATATTCCCTGCACACATGTAGTTGTTGCCCTGCCCCAGCTAGACTGTGCTTTGCTTTCCCTAAAAAACCCCAGGTGGTTTAATCCAGGATTGCATCAAGGTAATCCAGGGAAAGCCGGAACTTGGCATTACTATAACAGATTCTAGAAACTCCAGGAATTGAGCAACTCCAGCAGGATAGCCTGATTTCCTCGGAGCTACAGAGTAACATTTTCCTGGTTGAAGCAAAGAGAGCAGAAAAAAATGCAACATTATTTCTGAAGCTTCATGTGATTCCTGACTGCAGCAACTTTATCACCCATCAAAAGATCCTCCCTGCCTCTTACAAAAGTCCTTAAAGCCCCCCAACACACAATGGGCACAAGGTTTATTATTCAGCCATCAGCAGAGTCCACCCAGCAACAACTGCAGCTGAACAGAGTGCAGCCTGTGAGGCCGCTGAGATTCCAGCTAACATGTCATCCCTGGAACACGCTCAACTCTGCGAGCCAACCACCAACATGAGCCAAGACACCGAAAGGTCAGAGCTCCGGTTCTCTATCCCTGCCTCCAAGCAAGTGGGCATCCCAACAAGGAAAAAGCAATCCTGCATATCCCTACTCTTTTCAGTCCTGCAGTTCTCCTCCTCTCTCAGCAAGGGCTCCAAAGTCTGTCATGAGAGACAAGCGGGAGCAGAGTGAAACCAGCTCAGAATCCCACCAGTTCACCTGAGAAATTGTGAATTCTCCAATTGAAACCTCAAGGGTTTGGCTGCAGTTTGACCAAGGAGCACAGCACAAACACATCAGCTCTGGAAAGAGCTGCCCAGGGAGGTTTGGAGTGCCCATCCCTGGAGGTGTCCCAGGAAGGGCTGGAGGTGGCACTCAGTGCTCTGGGCTGGGGACAAGGTGGGCACTGGGCACAGCTTGGGCCTGGCTGGGCTGGGAGGGCTTTTCCAGCCTCAGGGATCCTGGGATTCTGTGAAATGGTGGTGTCTAAAGGCTCAGAGATCCCACATTACATTTTGCTGTACAAAGACTGTATTCAAATTACAAGTGAGATAAACAGAAAACTTTGCCAGATTTCCTAAAATCAGAGAATCACAGAATACCCTGAGTGGGAAGGGACCCACAGGATCACCCAGTCCCACCTCTGGCCCTGCCCAGACCCCCCAACAATCCCAGCCTGGGCATCCCTGGCAGCGCTGTCCAAACGCTCCTGGAGCTCTGGCAGCCTCGGGGCCGTGCCCATTCCCTGGGGAGCCTGGGCAGTGCCCAGCAGCCTCTGGGGGAAGAACCTTTCCCTAAAATCCAACCTAACCCTGCCCTGGCCCAGCTCCAGCCGCTCCCTGGGTCCTGCCCCTGCTCACCAGAGGGAAGACCAGGAAAGGGCACCAGATGTTCATGCAGAGCTGGGGGGGACAGAGGACAGGTACTTGGGGGTTTGGTTTTAAGATCTAAAAAGCAGATTAAACTCTTTGGGTTAAATATCCCCAGTAGTTAAAACAGACAAAGTGATTTTTTAAGCCATACAATAGCATTTGTCAGCAGCTCAGAGTAACACTGAAAGCACTTGACTCTAAAGGATGCAGCTTCTTCCCTCCTCACAAAGCAAAATTGTTCTGCTTGCATCATCTGCAGACAGCACGAGTTTGAAGCAATGCCCTCAGATTTAGATGAGGAGTTGAAAGAGCAGCACCAAACAATCCATGCCAGGCAATCCTGCCAGACTGCAGCTGGAGAACTTCCTATTCCTGTGTCACAAGAGCTTTCCAGTCACCGCACAGAGCTCTGGGATTTACTGGCCATCCATAACTTCAGACTCTGCAAAAAGGATGACTAAACAACCTAAAAAAAGCATGGAGCTGGTAAAGTGAAAATGCTGCACAAGCTTCAGCTCCATTCAGATTACTCTGATAACAGCTGTGATAAGGAGGCACATTTTGAGCATGGATAACACCTCAGCTTCCTGTCAGCAGGTTGGGGTCAGAGACCAGGAAGCACCAAACGGGAGGATAAATTAAGGATCTCCTCTTCACAAGCCCAAGATCCCCCTTTTGTCCCACCAAAGCCATCTGAAGAAGCCTTGGCCCACAGGAATTTCCAACCCTGAGACAGACTCACTGACCCCAGTGAAGCCAGAGATTCCTGAGCACAGCCAGAGCCAGCGCCAGCTGGAGCTGATCAGTAATGCCAGCACGGCATCAAGTGCTACACCACCCAAAAAATTAATTGCATTTGCCGCCTTCTTTTGGTCATGTCATCATTATTTGACGTTTCCTTGAAGCAATCTCATTTCTCAGCAGAAAATATCCACAAAAACTAGATTTCAGTCATATTTCTTAAAATTCCTGCATTATGTTAAATAGCAGGTTGCTGTTTGTTCTTTAATGAGCACATTATATTCATGTGGTTTGAAGAACAGAGTAAGAGCAGAACACCAGAACATGCAGAAGTTTCCAAGTTGGGTAACGGCTGATTCCCAACTTTGTCCTTAAATACTTCAAAAATCCACAATGTCCTGCCATGAATTCAAGATAGATGACCTTATGTGAAAACATATTTCAACACTTTTATGCTTTGAACTCTTCCTCTGAAAAGAAATTTTACAAACCAGAATTAAAAAAATACATATATATAAAAGACAACTATAAGGAGCAGTTGGAAAAGGATAGGGGAAAACCTTGTTACATGTCTGCTTTTAAATTTAATACTACCCTGAACACCTACAGTAACTTCATGCCACACTACTTTATTGTAACAAAAACATCTGCCCTCTTCTCTTTGACATTTATTCTGTTGTTTGAAATTCAAGCCCACACTGAAGAATAGAGGTGTTAACAAGGAAGAAAATTTTTAAAGTATTTCCGATCTCTCTCTACAACCCAGTTCCAGTTACAAAGTTTTTCCTGGTTGGGATTGGCCCTTACAATCACCAACAGAACAGAACCTATGAACATCAAAATACAAAGGGTAAGGGAGAGAACACCTGCCAGCCTTCAGATAATGCTGAAACTCAAGGGACCATTAAAATGAAGACATAAAGATGCAGGACAAAAGAGAGGAAAAAAAGAACAAGTAAGAATGGGCATGGCTGCAGGCAGGGAGCTGGGAAAGCAACCACAGGCACAGGCAGCAGCTGCACCAAAGGTGCAGGGCAGAGAACTGCCTCTAAAAAAACCAAATCACACCAAATGTCCATGCAAGACAGACAGCCAGCAACCCCAGCGCCGAGTATCACAGGAGTCTGTCTGTCTGTGAGCTCCAGAGAGCTGAGTTCATCCAGCTGGGGCTCACATGTGACTCAAAGGAAAATGTCAGGATTTTTGCTCAAGAAATTCAATGATTACATCATCCCATTTAGTACATGACCAGATTAGTGGCATTTCGTTACAAAACACAGCTCTCAAGTTGTCAGCTTTTATGATTGTCTGTAAGAATTAACTGTACTTCCCCAAAATACCCTGAAGATTTATGAACTGGGTGACTGAGCTCCTGGCTGCACCTCCTCACCAAAACCATAGGAATCCCTACAGAATCTGTCCACACCTGAAGGCCAGGTGCAAAACTTACTTAAAAATCATTAAATATTGCACCTTGCACAGACCAGCCCATAACCTGGTGCCTGGGAATTTGAAATTGTAATATAAATGAAAAAATGTATTTTTACAGGTAGAATAAGAGACTTTATCACTATAAAGACATGATGATTAACAGAGTTCTGTGTTTAATTTGTGCTTAACACAAAATTAGCTCGATTCTATCTTCAGTTTTCAGATCAGTCTTGTGAACACTTAAGATACAAGCAGTAAGTTTCCAGCACACAATCATAGGTGTTATATTGTAGCACAATATAAAGATTGCCATCAAAAGAGCCCTCCCAAACTCACCTTGACCTCTGAAAGCTGAATGTGCAGCTGCCTTTATCCAGCCTCAGCTAGCTGGGCAGCTGAGGCTGTTCAGGCTGTACAGACACAGCTGAATTCCCTGCCCAGCAGCCAAGGTTGAATCTCTCCTTCACAATTCAGCTGGGAGGGCAGGGAACAAAAAGTCCACGTGTGCTTGGCAGGATGAGCATCGGGCAGAAAACAGGAGATGCCTCTTCTCCTTCCCCCCAAGATGGTGGGTGCTCTTTTGCACAAATACAGCCAGACACCATTTAAACATTTCTCTCATATACTGGTCCTAAGGACTCAAAACAGAGACTTAAAAGTACTGAGAGAAAAGACTAAAAGTTCTTGTTTCCCCAAAGCGGCTCTGCCATGGGCACCCTCTGGATGTCAGCAGCCCCGCAGGATCCCAGGGGGAGGTTGGGAAACCTGGACTACACACTCACAGCACGTGTGATTCTAACACAGGATGGGTTGGGATGGAGGGACCTCAGAGCCCATCCAGTGCCACCCCTGCCATGGGCAGGGACACCTCCCACTGTCCCAGGCTGCTCCAAGCCCCAATGTCCAGCCTGGCCTTGGGCACTGCCAGGGATCCAGGGGCAGCCCCAGCTGCTCTGGGCACCCTGTGCCAGGGCCTGCCCACCCTGCCAGGGAACAATTCCTGCCCAATCTCCCATCCAGCCCTGCCCTCTGGTAGATTGGATTATTTTACAGGAATATTTAAATGCTGTAAATATTTACAGTTCTGTATGGAAGTACAGAAATCCATGTGCTCCAGAGGAGGTTCATTCTGAGTCCTCCAGAGAGGTGCCAACCATTCCAGGTGGCTCCATGGGAACCCTCCTTCAGGAACCACAGGTTTTAAATCCAGGTGTTCTGTGTATTTTCAAAGTATATTAATAACTATTCCTACAAACTGTGCATTTCTATGAAGCAAGTAAAACTGTACCTTGAGATGATGCAAAGCTAAACCCTTGCCCAGTCATTTACAGCCAATTAGTCATGCCCAGGGCTAGATCCTTCAAAGATATTGAGGGAGAGAATCTCCATGGAAATCCAAAGGATCAAAACACAAAGGAAAACCTGAACTTTTAAGACAATGAGTCTGCAGTGAAATAATTTTAATAGTGTCATTAGGGTTTGCTAATCTACATTACCAGTAGCAGTATATTTACCTGTAATATGGAATATACCATCAAGCCCTTGATTTTCCAGGATTGCCATCCCACAAAACCTTACTCTTAAATTCACAGGATTGAGAGGTCAGCTCTCACAACTGTGGGCACACACAACCATGAGGGACAATGCAAGGAAAGGAGATTGGAAACTGCTGTGGAGAGAAACACACAGCAGAGACTGAGGTTTCAAACGCTCATGATTATTTCAGAATCCCAGACACACATTTTACCACACAACTTGTGAAAAGCTGACTTCACAGAGAAATGATGTCCACTTGGACACTAACACTAATTAATTCAATTACTTTAAAAACAACACACGAAAAAGTAAAATACAATATCCAACACACGTAAGTTTGGTAAGAGAAAACCAAACCAAGTATTTATTATGTCAGTTAAGTTTTCTGTGTTTTGACTGATTGCAGTGAAGGGAATACTGTAAAAATGTACCTTTTGCATCAAAACTAGAATACCCTTTCTTCCTGGGAATGCCCAAGGATACCTCTCTTCACTCCTTCCTACTCAAAATTATTTAATTTCTATTAAATAGAAATTTTCTATTCTGGTCAAGAAGCTGATCCTCTGGAGGGGACAGACAATGCCCTGTTTGCATAGGAGAGATTAGTTTCTAATTACTATCAGTAATTAGTGCTTTCCTGCAGCTATAGCTGGAATTTCTCTGTCAGGAACCTGACCACCTCCAGCCCTGCCACACAGAGCTCAAGAGAGAGACTCATTCCAGACAGGTGGATCCATCAGACACATCCACGTGCTCTCCAAAACCTCACAGCTTATGTTTGTTGTATGAGGGACTGGCAAATACCGTTATAAATCCTACCATCTGCAATTAAAATCCCAACACATGCCTATAGTGACAATGCCAGCCAAAAATAATCAGTGGAATTCAGTATTCAGGGTAACAGATTTGTGCCACAAATCCCACAGAGGTTTTAGCACTTCTGGTGAGGTTTTCTGTGCACAAGTCATTTATCACCAGATCTCAGCCTGGACCCTGCTTCTGATTGTCCACCATCCCCCCACCCCAATTTCATGCTTGGCAAGTAAAAACAAAACCAAGTTGCTGTGGAGGGGGCATCCCAAGTTCAGCAGCTGTGTCCAACACAACAGCAATGAGCACTCAAAGCTCCCAGCACACAACAGCAGCTGAGGCAGCCCTTGGGTTGGTTTATGGTAAAAGAAACCAAAACCCCTCACAACTCTTTGGTTCCAAGCAGGTCAACTCTGAGCCGCCCCCAGCGGAAACGCGCCCCTCAAAGCAATCTGCTGCTGGTTCGTTCTGCTCTGTTACTGCACACAGCACGGGGAAACGTCTGTGGCTGGTAACTCCTGACCTCAGAATCCCAGGCTGGGCTGGGAGGGACCTTAAAGCCCATCCAGTGCCAGCCCTGCCATGGCAGGGACACCTTCCACTGTGCCAGGCTGCTCCAAGCCCCAATGTCCAGCCTGGCCTTGGGCACTGCCAGGGATCCAGGGGCAGCCCCAGCTGCTCTGGGCACCCTGTGCCAGGGCCTGCCCACCCTCCCAGGGAAGGATTTCTTACAGAAAACTTCCACCCCGCTGATCTCCCCATTCCTCAACCCACTGCTTGTATTTTCCTTAACTTTTTTTTCTTTATTCTTCTATTACTCTTTTCCCTGTTGTCATCCTACTAAAAGCTAAAATTACAATCCCTGATTAGAGTACAAAGACAGACCAGAAAAGGCTATTCAACGTCATCATTTAGAATTATTTCATTGCTAGATTCACATTCTTTCCTGAATCCAAATCTACCCTAATTGCATTATTAGAGGCATTAAGGAAAGGGCACCAAACAGCAGCAAGAGACGGAACAGGCTCTGCAGCTCACGGCTTTGAGACCCCAATTCTTACTTCATCTAAGAATCGGGACATACAGGAAAATTATCAACACAGCTACTCTGCAAAGGATCTTGTGTGGAATGAAAGACAGTGGGATATTACAGAGGGAACACAGGAACTGAAAGAATGGAGTGTGGTTTGTGAGGCAGCCAGTGCAGGGAGCAGCCCACTCAGCTCCAGGGAAGTCTGAGCCTCAGACACTGGAGAAACTGTTCAGAAACCGTTCGTCTGCACAAAGCATGACCCCTGTCAGGCTGCCAAAATCAGGGAGGGCACACCAGGGCTTATCACGCAGGCTGGACGGGCTCAGCCTGCTGAGATTTACAGCCATAGCTGCACAGCCTGAGCTCTGAGGGAACAGAAAATGCAGCTGTTTTCTCTACCTGTAGTTGGGATGCAGTTAGGACACCTGCTCAGCATCCACAGGCAGGTACCCCCCTCCTGCAGCTGGGAATGGGGGTGCAGAGAAATGCAAGAGTCCTCCTCCCACACTTCAGACTCTCAGGCAGGGCTCTGGGGGTGCAGTGGGGGAATTTCAAAAGAGAAAGGAGAATTTGGTATCAATTCACTGCTATAAACCATCACGGAATATCCTGAGCTGGAAGGGACTCACAGGGATCACCCAGTCCCACCCCTGGCCCTGCACAGACCCCCCAACAATCCCAGCCTGGGCATCCCTGGCAGCGCTGTCCAAACGCTCCTGGAGCTCTGGCAGCCTCGGGGCCGTGCCCATTCCCTGGGGAGCCTGGGCAGTGCCCAGCAGCCTCTGGGGGAAGAGCCTTTCCCTGCTCTCCAGCCTGAGCCTGCCCTGGCCCAGCTCCGGCCGCTCCTCAGGTCCTAAGGAAGCTTCCTGTGTGAGAACATCACCAGGTCATATTCAGCAATGGAAGTCACAGGTGACTACAACAAAAGGTAAAAGAAAGAAGGAAACCGTGTGGAGTAACACTCTCCAGAGTCATCAACACCCAAAATACAGTTTGGATTTTTGATTAAAGAAAATGCATCCATTTGGAGCTTGACTCCAATATATATTTAGTTAATATCGACAGCTATTGCCATATAAGCTGTAAACAAAAAGCACTTTGGAACTGGGCAGTGGGAAGAGGTAGAGGAGGACAGAGTGTTTCTTGTTTTAAGAAGGACCCCACTCTCCCACCTGAAATGCTAATTGGTTTGCTAATAGGAATTATTTACTAAACCATACTCTCTGGTGAGCCATGGTAGTGTTTTCCCTTCATGGGGCAGAGAAAGACAGAATTCACAGAAAACGTTGTTTTCTGCAAGCAAACCCCATACTTCACCCCAAATAAAGCAGCAGCTGAATCAGAACAAAAGCTATCCACAGGGAATGTCATCCACAAACTTGTCTGCTCATCCGAGGCAGAGGCACACACAGGGACACAACCCCATCCATGGACAGGCTTCCTTTTCCCGACGCCCCGACAACATTTCCTCGTTCCACTGGTGCCCTTTTCCAAGCCGCAAGGGACGGCACTCCCAAGGGATGGCGTTCCCAGGGAATGGCATTCCCAACGGAGGGCACTCCCCAGGGATGGCATTCCCAGTGGATAGCCCTGCTCCTTCCCCTCGCTCAGGGCGCAGCGGGTGCAGGGAGCAGCGGCCGGACGCAGCGGGACCAAGGTGACTTAAGGCGCTGAAGAAACCCTGCGGCGGTACCGCCACACGTTACGGTAACAGGAGGAGGAGAAGGCAGCCGGCCACAGCAAGGGGCGCAGCATCACTCACCGCCCGCCCCGGCTACCGAAGGAAGCGAGGAGCAGAAACTGGGCCCTGGCACCGCGACACACCCGGGCACCGTGAGGGGCTGAGGCGCTGCCCCCCCGCCGGCCTGGGCTGAACCGCCGCCGCTCGCAGCCCGCGCCCCCCGCCGCCCCCGTCCCGCCAGGCCGTACCTCATGTCTGTGCGGGCCCTACTCACAGCCCCGGCCGCGGCCAGGGCACCGAGGGGCCGGAGGGGCCGGAGCGGCACCCGCAGCCGCCTCCGCCGGACGCGCCATCGCCGCCCTCGCCCCGTCTGAGGGGAGGGGGAGGAGCCCCTCGCGGCCGCCGTACTGACGCGCGGCCAAGGCCCCCGCCTGACTGGCAGGACGCTCCACCAATCAGAGACCGGAAAAACGGAAAAGCCCCGCCCCCTCCGGCCAATCAGGGCTCTGACAGCCCCGCTCTGACGCGCGGCCTCCGCCCGCCCCCCGCGGGACGGGCAGGGCAGATCACCAATCAGAGACCGGAACAGCGGCAGGACCCGCCTCCCCGACCAATCACGGCTCTGCCAGGCTGAGGGGGTCAGCCCTCTGGGAGCGGTGTGGGGCGGCCGCGCTCCCTCCTCGCCGCCTGCGCGCGGGCCCTTCGTTGTGCATACGGTGTTAATTCGTGAGGTAATTGCGGGTGGCGTCCCCTCCCTCTCCCTGGCGACGTCCCAGAGGCCGCCCGGGCGCCGTAGCCTCCCTCCTCGTCTCATGGAATGAGTGACATCCTCGGGGGCCAATCGCGCTCCAGCTTTTACCATGAGTGGCGGCCATCAAGACCAATCGCAAGCTCTGTCGGGGCTGCCAGAGGCTATGATTGGTTGCGGACCGAGGGGGCGGTGCCGGAGAGGAGAGGCGGAAGTGAAGGAGCGTCATGGCAACCGCGGGCGCGTCGCGGCGTTCCGGAGTCCCGCGGAGCCGGAGCCCCTGAGCCCTTGAGGGTCGGCCCGGGCCTGTTGGAGCCTCTCGGTGCGGGGCGGGTTCTCTCGGAGCCCTTAGGAGGCTGCCCGTGGGTCGCGGAGCGAACACGGGCCCGACATGTGCGGGGTCTCGGGGTGGTCCCTCAGGGATTAGTGCTGCAATAATGGTCGCATGATTTCCTGCCTCTGCTCCGTGCTTTCATTTTTCCTTATTAACTCAGTTTTGTTGGGATTTTTTTTCCTTTCTAAAAGGTTCCTGCTTGTTGAGGACGACACGGGCCGTGTCGGGAGAGGAGACCAGAAACCCAAGCGGTGATTTTTGGTGAAGTCACACGTAAGGTTCGCTGTATTCCTGGACTCGAATTCCCTGTGTTCCCTGTATTCCTTGTGTTCCCTGTATTCCCTGTATTCCCTTTGCACTGCCCCTGTCTGAATTTCGTGGCTGGGTGGCAAAGATTCCCTGTACTGCATGGGGCACTCGTCAGTAAATCCTATGTCATTCAATGCCTTTTCTGCTGTACGTTTATCAATACCTGAAGGGATTCTCCAGGAGAACTGGAGAGGGACTGGGGACAAGGCATGGAGGGCCAGGAGCCAGGGAATGGCTTCCCAGTGCCAGAGGGCAGGGCTGGATGGGAGATTGGGCAGGAATTGTTCCCTGGGAGGGTGGGCAGGCCCTGGCACAGGGTGCCCAGAGCAGCTGGGGCTGCCCCTGGATCCCTGGCAGTGCCCAAGGCCAGGCTGGACATTGGGGCTGGGAGCAGCCTGGCACAGTGGGAGGTGTCCCTGCCATGGCAGGGCTGGCACTGGATGGGCTCTGAGGTCCCTTCCAACCCAAACCAGTCTGGGATTCTGTGATCCTCAGTCCTGTGTATTTTCTCTGCTATGGCCAGCTAAACTTGTTGATCTGGTTTAGAACTTCTGTATCACAAAGACTCAAATTGCCTGCAAACAATTGCTGTGTTTCTTATAGAGTGTTCTAATTTAATTTAGCAGGGCTTTAATTCCTTGTTTGCCCTACAGACACTGCAGATGTCACCGTTTGGTTGCTGTGTTTTTTCAGGTCGCTATGAAGGCCTTGTACGGTCAGCAGAATTCTCCTGGAGAGGAAATGACATTTGTGTTCCAGGAAAGAGTGAGTTCCCATCAGAACAGCTCTGTTCATCAGGAGTGGGAGAGGAGAGTTTGGCTGAATGCCACGGGGGAATTGAAGCACTGAAATCTTCTGCAGGCTTGGGAGAGGACTGGTAGGATCCTTGCACACACAGGCAGCCAAAGGAAGGGAGGGGAGGTGTATTTTTTCATCAGGCAGCACTTGCCAAGACCAGTCCTGGATTTCTCTGCAGTTTTGGTGTCCAAATTTTACAAACAAGCTTTGCAGGCATGAAAAATGAACCCTGGGTCCACATTTCCTGGCTGAATTTTCTGGTCACTGAAAAAGTAGAAATAGAGCTTGAGGAATTTATCAGCTTTGGGATTAGAACAACAGTTCTTACAGGGGTTGTTTATTTGATGCCATTTGGACTTCATTTTGCACTTGAATATTGACCTCAGTGAGTTTGTCAGGATTTGTGCCTCAGATAAAGGGGAAAAAAAGGCCTCAACAGAAAAATAATGTCATTGTCTGATGAGGTTTAGTAAAGTCTAGTGGTCAGTTTGCAATAATAATATAGTAATATAATAATAATGATGATTATAATGGTAAGTAAGATCTAGTGACCACTTTGCAATAATACTATCATAATATAATGATGATGAGGAGGATAATAATAGCAGTAATAATAATAGTAATACAGATGTATCCAAAATAGTGTGGTAATCCTCTTTTCCTTGAAAAAACCTGCCTGTTCTGCCTACAAAACAATCTAAAAAGTGGGGAAGTGCTTTCAGGAGCTGGAGAAGCTCCCGTGGGCACATCCATTGTCTAATGTAGCAACTGTGAATCTGTCCTAGGAGAGCCTTCCTCCCACCAGAGACCACGATGTGAAAGTGCAGGTCAGAGCCTGTGCTCTGAGCTGGATGGATACAAAGGTATTTGCTCGGTGTTTTGTAGAAGCTGGGGGTGTCTGTGGTTTCCATGGCCCTTGCCTGGTGGCTGGCACAAGCTGAGGCTGTGGCCTTGCTGCTGAGAACGGGCACAGGACTGCTCTGGGGCTCTTGCACATCTCTGAATAAAAAGCATCTGGAATTTGGTTCCTAATTGATGGAGACAGACCAGTTGTCAGGTGTGAGATCTCTTGCAGTAAATCCCTTTTATCTTCATCTGCACTCTAAGTCACAGATTGGCTTGGCTGGTAGTAACTCCCTGCTTTTTAATGTGCTTTTAAATTTAAATACAGAATTCAGTGCCATGGTCTAGTATTGACTGAAGAATTTGTGTACTTTTTCCCCTTAGATAACGATTTGATAATGGCCCAAGCTTACTGTGGTGATCCAACACTGTAAGATGATAATAAACATGCAAGGGTAGAGCCTTATAGCAAGACTGATGGAAGCATTGTTTTCATTTAGCTCCTGTCAGAAATTAAACTGAAGAAGGAACTTGTGCCTGTTGGGCGAGAAATTTCGGGAGTTGTGCTGGAAGGTGAGTGAGTGTCAGTGCCCAGGGAGGGGAGGGAGCAGGGATTACAGTCAGAACAAAGAACTCTTTGGGTAGGGCACCTTAGGAGCAGGAACTCTTTGCTTCCTTGATTGTTCTCCCAGTGCTGCACTGGGGCCCCTCCCCTGAGGTGGAGTGTCCAGCCTGGCTCTCAGACACACACTGGGTGTACCTGCATGGAACTCCTTGTGACTGAGGTGCCGAAATTTAGGGAATTCAGCACTTGGGCTTGGTATGTGTGTAATCAATAGAATTCCTTTTTTTCACTAGAAATGTGTATCTTTAGTTTTGTGAGCTAGTGATAACCAGTGCTTCCAAATGCACATCCCATTCCAGCTATAAATATTTATCTTCTTCCCTTCTTTCCTCCTTTTCACCTCTCCTTGGTGAGTTGGAAGCAAGGTGACCTTTTTCCAGCCAGATGACGAAGTGGTGGGTAAGTTAATGCTTGTTTGCCTCATCAACTGACAGTCAGTCATCTTTTTATAATGAATGACTGAGGTTAGAATAATTGGTAAGGCTAAATTAACCATATATTTTCAAAATTAAATTGCTGTCACATGAATAACTTATAAATGGAAAATTTGTTCTAAGAATGTTCTCTTAGGATTTGAAATATGGTGTTGTATTAACCAACAAATTGTGAATGAATGCCTTAGGAGAGAAGAGTTATTTCTTAGGGACATTCTTTCACACCTGTTTATATTTTGTGTGCTGAATCAAAGGATTAGAGGATGACTGAAGTTCTGAAAATAGGACAGAGTGGAGAGTGATGTGGGGAGAATGTGTGTGTGGGGATTGTGGTCCTTCTTGCATTATTCCCTCATTGCACAAGAGCTGCTCCGGGCAGCTCCTCTAGACTGGTTATTCCCTGGATAAACCCTGGAGACAGCTCCAGGTGTGCACAAGCATATTTTTAATGGGAACTGTGAAGACTGGACACAGCAGCCAAATGTGCAAGGCAAAGCCCTTTGGTCTAAATGGAGTGTGAGATTTGTGTGGGAGAGGGAAGAAAAGAATGGTTTTCCCTGGGATGGAGGGGACATTAATCCAGGAGACAGAGCAGGTGCCAGAACCTCCTGTTCAGGAGAGTTCTGTGGCCAGTGAAGGTAAAAAGCTCAGTTATGACCAGGATGGAGGGTTTTTTTCTGCCTACCCTGCCTTTGCTTTCTCTGCCTTCCCTGGGTAGTTCGGTTTTCCTGCACGTCCTTTTTCCTATTCCTGCTTTTTAGCACTCCCACATTCCCATGTGTTCTTCCTCTGCTTCTTTCTGTGCCTTTGTTGCTGAACCACACGTTCAGGAATTGGGATGGGAGAGGGGCTGTGGGGTGGCTGCTCCGTGCCTCAGATCCATCCTCTGTGGAATGGGAACACTCAGGGTGTGGAATGAGTTCAGACATCACCAGACAAAAATGACACCTACAGCACCAAAAAGCACTTGGTGGTGTCCCCATTCTTCCTCCCTCAATCCCAAAGTGCTGTAGAAGCACCTCTGGACCCGCCTCGTCCCCACAGACACCCCGGGCAGGACCTGGCCAGGTTCTCTTACCTGTCCCAAACCTGCCAGGAGGGGACAGAACCCAGACCAAGTGGGACCAGGGAATTCCTTGGGAGAGTGCTTTGGTTGGAACGATTGCTTGTGTGAGATTTAAGTCCGTGTTCTTTTTTTTTCCCAGGAATTTTGCCCCTGGATTCTGAGGAGTCTGGTGTCTGTGAAGTTATCCTGGTTCACGAGCATTATTTGGGTATGTAAATGATATATTTTGCTAATAATTGTTTTTACTGTATCTGTAGAATTCGGTCTAGCTTTTCTAACAGGGAGCCCTTTACCTTGGACCTCTGGGCACACTCCTTCCATTCCAACATTCCAACATGCCAGCTGCCCCACCAAGTCACAGCAATTTGAACCCTCAATGCTCTCAAGGTCTTTTTCTTTGCTGTCACCATTTCACAGTTCACAATGGCCTAAACCACACAAGCAGACTCTTTTCCTGTCCCTTTTTTTTCCCTTTTAATTTCCCATTTTGTTGCTTCATTGTTGCTGTACTTTTTCCTAATCTGTCAAAAAATTTAATGAGGAGAAATTTGCTTTTTTCCTCTCTTTGACTCATTCCAGCAACAACACTTGGGAACAGGCTAACAGATAGGATGCAACAAGCAGACTGGAACCGGAGAAAGGAATTTTCAGGGATGAGGGTCAGGGAAAGCCTAATATTGAAACATTGTTTTCCATTATTATGACCTTCCAGTTTTCCCTTTCTGGGCACAAATTGCTTTGATGAGTGGGATACTAAATGTGGGAGTCCCTGTCTTTCTTCCAACAGTTTGTTACCTTGGGCAAGCTATTATTTTGCTCAAAATTTGCTCTTCCCAAAGAAACTGTTGCTGTCCCATCCCTGGAAGTGTCCAAGGCCAGGTTGGACAGGGCTTGGAGCAGCCTGGGACAGTGGAAGGTGTCCCTGCCCATGGCAGGGTGGCACTGGAGGAGCTTTGAGGTCCCATGCAACCCAAACCAATCTGGGATTCTAAAATCTACGTTCGTGTCCTGTTGTTTCTGTGACTGCTCATGAATTCCAGCTGCGTAGCTATGAGGTGGCTCCTTTAAACTTGGTCATACCAAAATGGAATCCCTACTTTCATTGTGTAAAATATGGTAAAATATCCTCTCCATGGCTTCTTAATATATGAGAGGGAAACAGGAGTTGCTGTTGTTGAGCTGTTTGCAGGCGGAGTCTTCCTGACTCGCTGTGGCAGGTTTTGCTAAATCAGCCTCAGGGATTTCCTGGTTTTTTGTTTTTTACCATCTCTTTTGTGTGTGTGTGTGTGTGTGTGTTTGTCCCCCCTCAGTTCACAAGCCACAGAAGGTCTGTTGGGCGGAGGCAGCCGGGACGGTCCGGGACGGGCTCCGCGCGTACACGGCCCTGCACTACCTGTCCCAGGTGTCTCCTGGCACAAGTGTCCTCGTCCTGGATGGAGCAAGTGTGGGTAACAGCTGGGCAATAATCACAGATTCCCTTTGTGCAAATAACTCCCTTAGCAGTCCCACTGCATTTCTCACAGTGGGACTCACCAGGGCTTCTGTGGGACTGCTGGCAGTGCCCTTCATTTCATGGATTTGCAGGAAGGGCCCTCCCACGTGAGATCCTGAGCCAGGAGTATTGTCCTGCCTGGAGTGTGGGGGGTGCAGAGAGGGAGGGTGTTCCCGTGTTCCACAACAGCACAGTTTTGCCCTGAGTCCTCAGGGATGACTGCAGGAAAATGCCTTATTTTTCAGTCCTCTCCCAGCTCTGCTTTTTACCTTTTCTTGGATGGAAATAATTGGAGTTGCATCCCTGCAGTTCTTAGTGCTAATGAAGATGTGGGGCTTCCTTAGCCAAGGCTCTGTAATGTAAACATGGCTGGGGCTTTTTTCTTGGAGCTTTTCTTCCTTCAAGCTCCGAGTTCCAACTGCAGTGAAGGTGGCTGTGGTAATTAAAGTAGAATCTGAGCTATTTTGTTGACAACAAGAACCAGTTAATGACTAAAAGTTCATTCAGAGCTTCCCAGTCACTGAAAAGATTTGTTTTGGCTTCACTTAGGACAGAAGCAGATCCGGGAATATTCAATTCTTGGTTCAGCTGTGTTTTGTTGCAGGAGTAAGTTCATTTCTGGGTACTCTCCTGAGCGGCCTTTGCAATGTAATTGTTCTTAAACAACATCAAATTGTTGCTCTAAATAAATGAACTAATAAATTAGTCAATGAACCTGCTTTTCCTTTCTCAGCCGTTTGGTACCATCGCGATTCAGTTGGCTCAACACAGAGGGGCCAAAGTCATCTCCACTGCCCACAGCCTGGAGGACAAGCAGTACCTCGAGAGGCTCAGACCTACTGGGGGTGAGTTTTACCCTTCAGTGCTAAAGTTTGTCCTAAAAAATGTCTCAAAATATTTTCTTCTATCTGGTCTAGAGACTTACTTCAGTAAAAATTAAATACAAATTGATAAATAGCCTAATTAAATAGTTTTCAGATTTGTTCTGTACTCCACAGGTATTTAATTTCTGGTTTAGCTGTACTTAATGGCATTTTTATTCTCCATTTAAGTTGTAATGACTGGCAGTACTTTCCAGTAGTGCTGAGTGCTGGCTTTTGGCCTAAGTGCTTAGGAAATCTTTTCATTTGCTGAACTGGTTGCTGTGGGCAGAGGGAAGGATTGCTGACTCACCCCTGTCCCAGTGTGTGCCCGGGCTCACACACCTGACATGCAGTACTCAGCAGCTCAGATTACTCCTAGCAGTGCTTATGAAGCTTCAGGTACTGCACAGCTGGAGCTGGACATGCACAGGCTCTGCATTCTCCTGCTTTCTAAAGGAGCTTGGCTTCACACACAACACTTGCATTCTTCCCTGACTTCTTCCCTTTCTTCTCTTTGATACTTCAAGTTTGGTCTTTTTTTTCCTCTGAAAGTAACATGAGAAAATACTCTGTGCAGGAGCTACTGGCATCTTTTCTGATCAAAATTTCAATGGTGTTTTGTGGAGGAAAGTGGAATATTCCTCTCTTCAGACAGTTCTAAAATAAAGGATGGATTGTCAAGTCTGGCTGGATTGCAGCAAAAGGTTAAAACTGGTGCCTGCTATTTCCTCCTGCAAATACCAAGTGCTGCAGTATAATCCCCAGATTTCTTTTTCAGAGTATGATTTTTGTTGTCATTCACTGAAGTTTACAGAGCAGCAGCTGTAAAATGCCTTTGGGGGGAAGCCTTGTGCAGCCACATCTGTATGGTCACAGCTGCATCCACCAAAGCCCCCCTGGGCTGAGGGAAATCAGCTGCAGGAGGTGATGGTGCTGGCAATGCAGCACCTGCCAGGCTGATTTCTCCAGAGCTTGATATTAACTCTGGTTTTGCAGTTTGACAAAAAAATCCCCTATTTTTTCCTTATTTCAGCAGCCTATTTTACTGTCTCTGTGTTTGTATATTTTACTGCACCAGTAGTGGTGGCAGACATGAGAACTGGAGGATTTTTGGGAATGCTGTTGCTGTGCAGAGCCTTGTTGCACCAGCTGTTACAGGGCCAAAGAGGAAATATGAAAGACGTAAAACTTCCTTTTGTAATATTTTATGGGTATATTTTGCTAATTATATGAAAAATTCATGAGCTAAGAAAGGACTTGGCAATTTCATTCTCACTTTTTACAGCATTTTAAAGTTCTTTGAATGTTAATATCAGATAGATCCTAAGTAACCCAAGCTCTAAGTGGCTTCTTGTGTCTGTGGGTGGAGAATATTTAGTTTTGTGCTGTTCAGTGGGTTTTTGGTTAGTTTTTGGCAAAGTTTTCAGTGAGCAGCAGTTTGTGTTATCATTGTTGAGCATACCAAGCTGCTTCCTGGAATGGCTGAGGGGGAAAAAATGATAACTGCAACTTTATTTCAAATAAAGAAATAGAACCTGGGTACAGCATTAAAGAGAGAAACAGTTTGAGTGCAAAAGCAAAAAGCTTTTAAAAGTGTTCAGGCTTTTTGGTTTGTTTGTTAATCAGTGTGATTCCAGTGCCTGAAGTAGAAGTTCCTGGTAATGTTCAGGACCAACAGGATGGGGCTTTTTTTGTCTTCAGTAATCTCTGGAGTAAAAATTATAATAGAAGGAAGGAGGGGATTTTAACAAATTTTGACATTTTAATGTCTGTGTTTCAGGCTGGAGACAGAATATTCCTTAAGTAATGAGATGAGTTTTTGTTAGAGAACACAAGGAAAAGTATCTTTACGTACACAGATATTTCCTCTGCTCCCAAGGGCACCTCCTGCTATTTTTTTAGTTTGGTTTGTGAGATTTTTTTTCTGTGCCACCAGCACTGAGCTGTCAGGGGATGCCTCTGCTAAGAACCCACCAGTGATGTCCTGGCTCTCCTGAACACAGTCCTTAAACCCCCAGCACATCCTCTGGGTGACAGGGCTTAAATTTTGCAGCTGAACTTCCTGGGGGAGAGCAAACTCTGGGAACAGGCTGTGGAATCCTGGTGTTTCCGTGCCTCCCAAACAGTGGAGGAGGAGAGAGACTGAAGTTTTGCCAGTCAGAAAAATGTTGCTTTGGAAATTGTGCAAGTCACAGCAGAAGAAACTGAACTAATTTACAGATGTCCTGTGAGAAATATATAAATGACAAAGGATTATGGAAAATTATATTACAATTTATTGCTTGGCCTTTTCCACAGTGGTGAGAACTTTTTTCAGCATTTTTTAGGAAGGAAGTTGACCAGGATTTTGATAAGTACTGTTTGAATTATTGTTCTGAGTTAAGGACATTTTTGCTAAACAGAAAGGAGAGAATAGTCAAACTTATGGAACTCTGGCCTTTCTTTTTGACAGTCAGGCTTTGGGCCTCTGAAACCAGAATTATTTTCAAAAGGTGAAATTATTTGCAGAAATAATACCATGTCAAATTGCCCCATTAAAGAAAATCTTTTAACTTCCTCACTGAAGAAAACTAAGAAGAAAAGTATGTTATGGGGGTTTATTTGCATATGGGGAATGTGACTATAATTAATTAATTAATTATTATTCCATCTTCAGTAAATTTTGACCGTGTGTTGTCTCTAGTGAAATCATTTGACTTCAGTAAAAAAAGAGAGGGAATGACTTAGGATTTTAATGCATCCTATGATTTAATTGGGGATTTGAAGTGACAAAAAGAACTAAACCCAAGGTATTAACTGATGATTTGTTAATATCCTTAATGACCAGCTCCTTGCCTTTATTCTTCCCTCCTTCCTTCCCTCCTTCCTTCCTTCCCTGCTGCTGGGATCACATTCCAGAAGGAGGCCGGCAGCCTTTGGTGGGTAAGTACAGATCAGAGCTGAGGCCAGGAGCCTCTGGAAATGGGCCTCCAAATTTCTTTGATGTTCTTTCAGTTCTCATTTTGCTGTGAAGTTTTGGCCTGTTTAGTTTCTAAATGTTTGTTCTTCCTCATAATGATGAAACAAAACCAGTAGCTGCTCCTTCTCTGCCCTTGTGTTATTGTTATTATATTAAAAATGGCTTTTGCCTGAAAGAGAGCAGGGCTGGATGGGAGATTGGGCAGGAATTGTTCCCTGGGAGGGTGGGCAGGCCCTGGCACAGGGTGCCCAGAGCAGCTGGGGCTGCCCCTGGATCCCTGGCAGTGCCCAAGGCCAGGCTGGACATTGGGGCTGGGAGCAGCCTGGGACAGTGGGAGGTGTCCCTGCCATGGCAGGGCTGGCACTGGATGGGCTTTGAGGTCCCTCCCAACCCAAACCATTCCAGGATTCTCTCATTCCTGATTCGGTGGTTCATCTTTATAACCAACCATAAATAGGGCATCATAGATACAGGACAGCAAAATGTGTTGGTGGCTTTCAGTTCAGCAATATTTCAAGAGCAGATGTAAATCCCTTCATCTGAACATTTAATGAATGACCCAGAGAGCCAGGACTTGGTAATTTTGCACAAGAATAGTAAAGAATGAACTTAGAGAAGAATTTCTAATCTTAGAGTGCCACATTTTATCCTTTTGGGCCAACAGACTCATGAGTTGAACTTCTGCATTTATATTGTTTGGTGTTGATTTTGCACTGGGTTGAAAATGGAAAAAAAAAAGGTGTGCCAGGGGTTTTTTGGGTGTGGCTGCAAACCCATTTGTGGCACTTGCACAGACCAGAAACTGCGTGTGCTGCTTGGAATCCGAGCTCTCATTTTTGAGCATCTAAACTCCATTGTCATGGATCTAAAGTTGGCTTTTTTGGAGTTAACGCCGTGTCCTGCTCCGGCAGCCCGAGTGATCGACGTGTCCCATGGGAAGATTGACGTGGCCGAGAGCTGCCTGGAGGAGACGGGCGGGCTGGGCGTGGACATCGTCCTGGATGCCGGAGGTACTCCCGGGGGAGTGCCTGCTTCGCTGGGCGTTTCTGTGCGTTGTTCCACAGAGCTCCTCTATCACCCACTAGTGGAAACATCTCTTAGGCAGCCGCTAAACGGGGCTGAAACATTCCTCTGTCTAAAATTAAAAAATGGGTTCAAAGAGTGGAGCTGTGACATCAATGTTTACACTGCCTTGCTTGAATACAGAAATTAACCCTAATTAACAGCACTGTCAACCTTTATTGGCAACCAACTCTAACAGGTGAAAACTCTGAAGTTACTATTCAGAGTAATATAAATTAAATATATGTAAATAAAATATTACATATTTTATATTATATCTATTTATTGCTATTGTTATATATTCTATATATAACATTGCTGATAGGTATTTATATATAATAGTATGTAAATATATGGTAGTATATAGCTAAATAGTATGTAAATATATAGTAGTATATAGTTATATCATTTATATGTTTTAATTATATATTATTTTATATTATATGTACTATTCTTTTGTATATATAACACTATATATAGTATATATAACACTATTTTATAGTGTGTTATATATTGTATTTTATATATTATACATTATGTTATATATACTATGTATTGTATGTTTTATACATTTTGTGTATTATATATATTTTATACATTTTATGTATTATATATACTGTATTATGTATAATATATATACTAATATGTTACATACTATATAAAATAAGTTATATTGCTAGTCTATGTTATTGCTATTTATATTATATATATAAACAAAATATTCCTCTGAATAGTAACTTCAGAGCTATTATAAAATATTACTCTGAATAAAGTATATAAAATATTCAGGGTATAAATAAAATAATAAATTCAGAGTTTTCAATGATTTTTAATTGAAACAACCAAAGAACTTAGATTTCCACTGAAGTGTGTGGAAATAAATACACGTTGAATTTTCTACATTTTCTTCTGAGCTCAAATGAATTTATTCTCGCTCCCCAGTGAGGTTATACAGTGCTGAAGATGAACCAACTTCCAAATCCCAGCTGCTCCCTCACAAACACGACATCATCACTCTGCTTGGGGTTGGGGGACACTGGATAACGATGGAAAAGAACCTGCAGGTAAAGATGCCTGTGTCAGGGAGTGATTTGTCCCACAGAATCTAGAGATACAGACACATAAAACTCTCCTTTCAACCCATCAGTGTTACAAGTTTCCTCACTTTTAAGAGTGGGCAAAGGGTGGGTTTTTGTTTGGTTTAACCATCTCTATTAAATAACCATTTAACCTTTATTTTTTCACAGGAAAATGGAACTAAATAGCATTTTTCTTTTTTCTTCAATTTGCTTCAGCTGGATCCTCCAGACAGCCATTCATTGTTCCTTAAGGGAGCCACAGTGTCCTTCCTGAACGATGAGATCTGGAACTTGTCCAATGTGCAGCAGGGGAAATATCTCGATATCCTTTGGTGGTCCTGTGGAATTCTCACTGCTCATAGGAGTGAAAACACAACTGGGAAATCCCACTGAGAGGTTCTCTGCTGCCCAGTGTTGCAACTCAGCTGAAAGGTGGAGCTAAAGAATAAGAGACACTCAGGTTTTAAGGTATTTTCTGCATTCCTTTTAAATATATCATGGAATCCCAGACTGGGTGGGAAGGACCCTAAAGTTCATCCCACCCCACCCCCTGCCATGGGCAGGAGCACCTTCCACTCTCCAGGTTACTCCAAGCCCCATCCAACCTGGCCTTGAAAATGTCTCTACAAGCTTCATTAAAAGTAGTGCTGCAAAACATCCATTCTGGGGAAAAAAATGCACTATTTTGGTTCAGTATTGAACCAATTAATTGAAGATTTCATTCTCTAAGTTTTTATTTTATGCAAGTGACATTTTGGATTTTGTTGTTGTTGTTGTGCTTTTGGGCATTAGACACATCACCTGTAACCTTAATGCACTCGTGTTCACTGCAAAAGTGGAAGTGTTTTGGCTTCCTAACCTTTCCTTTATTTGCAATGTACAGAGATGTTATGTACATAAAATGTACTGATTTGTTTTGTACCTAAAATTTATGGAGGGAAAATGTGGATTGGGAAAAGGAAAAGGAATGTCTCCTACATTTGGGCTGATGTAGCTGCACTGAGCTCCCCGGGCAGGACTTTTTCAGCCCTGGAAGGTTTGGGTGCTTTTGGCTTTAGGGACTTGTGTATCTTGTGAAATTCTGGAGCATCTGGCATTACTGTCATCTGAAGAAATCACAAATTGATCACTTTTTAAAAGAACTTGAGCTTCAAATATCAACCTGATTGCCCTTAAAATGAAGGATGAACCTTATTGTTTGAGTTTCATACGAAGACTGAATACAGCCCTGTGTGTTGTGCTGTCTTGGCTGTTGGTCATTAACTCGCAGACCCCTCACATGGCAGTGGTGCTCCAAGAACTTCCAGCCTCTGCTGTGTTCTCAGCTCCATTTTGGCTTTTTATCAGGTGCCTGTATGAATAGGCACAACAGCTACCTGGTCCCAAAATCTGTTCTCTTCATTTTGCACAGATTATTGATTTGCCATTTTGCCATTGATGATTGATTGATTGATTGATGTTGTACTAGTGCAGGCTGCACTTGTATTTCATATTGAAATACTGAGTATTTGCATATTGAAATAATTGAAATATTCCATATTTCATTTCTGCATCCTGTTTCAGGAAAGGAGGTTTCTGATATAGAAACAAGTGCAAAAATCTGATCTAAAGCCTGGAATTGAGGTTCATTTTCATTTTGCCTTGATCCTGCTGGGTTTGTATCAGTACAGGGCTCTGACCAGCAAATGTGATTGTAAAGAGATTTCTCTCCAGCTCTGTTGCTGTTCCTTAACAGTCCTCTTGGATACCCATCCTAGAAGATATCATGGAGAAATTATCAAGTAGCGTTTTCAGGTGAGAGATGTGGAGTTTTTTGTGGGTTTTTTAATTCAGCATTAGCATTGGAAAACTCTTGCCAGCACTAACACTCCTAAGCAGAGCTTCAGGAGACAGGAGGACTCCCATAATAAGGTAGGAATGGAAGATCCCTTCCCTTAAAGCCAGGATAACAATGGCTGTTGAGCAGAACCCTCCCCACCACCCCTTTTTTCCCCCTGCAAGAAGGGTATCTTTTAATTCACTCGTGGCTGCTGTTAGCTTTGGGGCTTTTCCCTTCTTCTGTGCTTTGGAGCAAAGCCATAAAACTGTTACTTTGTTGGAGGAGGGAGGTTGACACGGTGGAAGTAAAATCTGTCCTGTGACATTTCTGTTGTTCTGAGTGTGCTCACCAGCACTTTTTACTGTTTCATTTTAGGCCTCAGCTGGATGAACCGATCCCATTGTACGAAGCCAAAGTTTCTATGGAAATAGTTCAGAAGAATCAAGCAAGAAAGAGACAAGTCATCCAGTTCTGACACACAACTTCTGATTTCTCAGCCTGGGGAAGATAAAGAAATGTAATGTATCTGTGGAGTAAATCAGCGTACACTTGCAGGCAGTTCTGTAAACAGAATTTAAACATCCTTTGTACCTCAGCACAAATGGTCTCTGAAGCTTCCATGACTTCAGGGTTTTTTTAATTCCCTTGAGCAGAATGTTCCCATCAGCAGCTTCTAAAGAAGGAGCCTTGAAATAAAAATCTTGTCTGCCCTGCCCCAGGTACAAATGTCAGAAACATCTACAGGCGAACTCAGTCGCTGTTGGTTTACCCTAAGAAATTAAAGAGGGGAAAAAAAGATGGTTTTATTAGTCTTTTTTTCTCCAACCCCTGCCAGTAGTTACCTTTATAGTTACCTTTTGCTTTTAAGTGCACTGAGACCAAATGCTACACTTAAAGACCTTAATCCACATTTTAAATGGTTATTCAAGCAAAGGACAGGCAAAACTATCCAGGCTGGCAAGGATGCCAGAAGGGAAGGATGTGGTAATGACAGCAGGAGTTTCCTCCAGCTCTTTGCCTTCCTTTCAGCACTAAGGCAGTAAACCTGGTAAATCCAGAGTCCCCAGGCTGGTGGAATTGTGTGTGTCAGATGTTTGAGGCACTTAATGTAGCTTGTTACCTTTGATATCTCCCTGTGCTGTGCACTTTCACTTCCCTTCTTTTAACCTCAGCACAGCCCAGGTCTGTCTCTCCAGCATTATCCATGATTGTGGCCTGTCTGCAAGTCAGCAGTGGGGAATGAACTGCATTTTTCTTTCCTCAAAGCACGTGCCTTCCTACGTGCTCTGAGAGCAAAAATACTTTTTTATCTTTCAGCTATGTTGCTCATTTTCACCGTGGATGGCTCAAACCATGGACATGGGCACGTCAAAGCAGTGTCGGGAGTGGGAAAATTTGAGACAAAATAGATTATCCAGAACCACACTTGATCTGTCTCCTCTCACTCACCAGACCTGGAGGAGGTGCTGGATAAATGATGCACGGCAAGCTGATGAAATCAGGAGTGACTCTGGTTTTATCCTTGCGTGCTGCAGTGCAGCCTCGGAAAGGAGAGGTGCTTTGTGCCTGTGTGCACACACGGTCCGGAGCGCGTGAATCGGCAGGGAGCCCCGCACGGGTTCGGAAGCCTTGTACCCAGCTGTGGAGTTTTTCCCTGATGTTGCTCAGTTTTGCTTCAATGTTTCCAAAACAAAGCAGATGAAACAAGAAATTAACAAGTTTAAAAACCAAGGACAGCAAGTGACAAACCTGCAGGTGAAAGATTTTTTAGTAGTATCATTTTTCTTTTATTCTATCTTTTGCCAGTAGAGATGCTGTTCCTAACTACCTCTTTATGACTTTTCAGCCACATGTATTTCTAATTATACCTTTCTAGTATATGTTATGCCGTTTAAGACCAGTGTACAACAGAATAGTGCAATCAAATGTGGTTTCCTATCCCAAGTAGATTTAAAAACTCGTTTCTTTATCCCAAACAGACTAAACCCTGTGGGTTTAGTGTCACATCTCACACAGCTGGGCCCGTGTGGCGATGCTGCCGCAGCCGAGCCCAGCCCTTGGGGCCGCTGTTCGTGTGCATTTGGAAGCGCACGGACACAATTCCCAGCCCCGTCCGGCTTTGTGCTTCATGTTCCTGTTGCCTGTGCGGGCGGAGCGGGGCCGGCGGGAGCCGCGCTCCCCTCAGAGCCCCTGAGGGCGGCAGCAATGGCGGCGCCGCTCCCTCAGCACCGCCCCGGGGCGGAGCGGGCGCGTTTTGGCGCCAAGGCGAGCCCGCAGCTCTGTCCCGGCTCTGCTCGGCCATGGCCGCCCCCGCCGAGCCCGGGCCCGAGCCCGGCTTCAAGAAGCCGCCGGCGCTGCTGCGGCTGAAGCGCAAACGCCCCGGGCGGAGGAGCGACCCCGCCGCCACCGTCGAAGCCGCCGCTGCCCCGGCCCCGCGGGGCCCCTCTGCGGCCGCCCGCCGCCGCAACCCCTTCTCCAGCCTGGACAACGCTCCGCAGCGGGCGGCGGCCGCCCCTCAGTCTCCGGCAGCGGCCCCGGCGGGCGGGGATCCATCGGCAGCGCCCTTCTGGCAGGTGGGACCGAGCCCCGGCACCGGGGTCCTCAGCTCTCAGCCCTCAGACATCGCCGTCACCCTCAGCTCTCAGCCCTCAGACATCGCCCGAAGCCCCTTGGAAACCCAGCCCGGGGGTCGCCCCCGCCTCCTCCAAGGCCCTGCTGGGCTCGAGCTGCTGCTCAGCGCTGGGTGCGGACCTTGTGCTCGCCTGAGCGGGGTTTGTTTGCAGCCCGGGCTGCTGAGGATCGCTCGTGAAATGTCACTGCAAGGGTAGTTTTTTAAATGATCAGCCCTGTGCTTCCTTTGTGCTGTGCCTTATGCTGCTCTTTAATTCAGTTTTTAGAGCCGGCCTGTGAAGAGAAGCCCTCCAGGAGAGTGGAGCCTGCTGAAAGTTCCGACACACTCGCCCTAAGCAAGGTATGAAACAGCACATACTGCTGAAAAGATTTCAGCTGTTCTCAGGGCTGAAACTGTTTAACTTGGTATTTGGTGGGCCATCTCTGTATAAAAGAATGTACTAAAACGTCAGTATTCAAGGAAATTTCTTACACTGATATTTCCTGTGCTGGTGACAGCCTTTTAAACCCAGCCTTCTGCCTGACCTCACTGCTATTGTAGTTCCGTGGACAGAGGTTATTGTATTTAAGTTTTATTAACATGTTGACTATAATTTTACTGTTTCTTAGTTTTATATGTAGTTGAGATGAGGATGTTCTTCACCTGGTAGACCTCCTGAAGTCTGTTTTTAAGCTACAGAAATGGAGCACTTCATCAGGCACGTAAGAAAGAGAGAATTCCTGAAAACCAGCCCTTGAAATTGAAACAGAGTTTCAATAGACATTGTCTAATGTTGTTCTAGGTACAGAAACTGAAGTTCAAACTAAATTAGAAGGATAGAAAAAAGAGAACAAACTGTCCTGGAGGTGCCCAGGGCTTTTTTCAGCATATTACGTTACAGTCACCAGGAGAGGGTGAAATGAAATAACCATTTTGGCATGGAAATTCTTGTCTTCATAAACATCAGGCTTAGGACTTTTTTGTTTTAATCATCTATCCTTTTATTTGTTCCTAGTTTGTATTGTTGGAAGGACTAGTGAGTGAAAGCCCTCTCATGTGGTTTTATAGGCAATAGAATGGAATATTTCTATTAGAATGTGGTACTGAGTGAAATAATCAAAATAATAAACTGTGCCTGTGGTTCAGCCTGTGAACAGGTTTAATTTTCTGTGAGTTAACTGATGCTATTTCTGTTTGGCCAGGACCTTCATTCACCTCTTGCTGTACCCAAAGTTCCCTCCTCGCCAAGGCAGGAATTCCCTGCAGACTGGAGTATTAAAACACGGGTTCTCTTCATGTCCTCCCAACCCTTCACCTGGGCAGAACATCTGAAAGCGCAGGAGGAGGCGCAGGGATTTGCTCAGCACTGCAGAGCTACAGAAACCAGCTTGCCCCAGAGCGTGCAGGTGAGAGCTGGGCGGGTGGCTGGAGCCACAGCTTTGTTTCTGGCAGCTCTGCTGTCCCCCTCAGACACTCTTGGATCCCCAGGAGCCCCAGCTGTGCACGGAGCTGCGCTGTGCCTTCCAGCAGAGCCTCGTGTACTGGCTGCACCCCTCGCTGCCCTGGCTGCCGCTGTTCCCCCGCATCGGGGCAGACAGGAAAATCGCCGGAAAGGCCTGTCCTTGGGCACAGGATGAGGCCCTGCAGCAAGTGCTCATGAGTGACTGGTAAGTGCAATCCAGCTACTGATGGATTGGGTGAGAGTAAGACGAGGAGATTTTAATTAATCACAGAATCACAGGGTGGTTTGGGTTGGAAGGGACCTTAAAGATCATCGCATTCCAACCCCTGCCATGGCAGGGACACCTGTTGGGGTCCCTCCCCTGCCGTGTAGCCCTGGGAGAGGGGCCCTGAGGGCACAGACACGGGGCTTCCCTGTCCCTGCTCAGCCTCGTTCCCATTGGTTGGTTTGTGTTCCCTGCGCGGGCAGAAGGACCCTTGGTCCCGTGACTGGAACAGTTCCTCGGCAGAGCTCCGGCCATGCGGCTGGAGAAATAAACATCTCTGAAACAGCTATCAAGAATCTGTCTGTCCGTATATATTTCCTTTCCACGGGACTCCTGGTTTGATATATGCGTGTTGCAGGATCCCCACTGCAACAGACACCTTCTGCTATCCCGGGGTGCTCCAAGCCCCAGTGTCCAGCCTGGCCTTGGGCACTGCCAGGGATCCAGGGGCAGCCCCAGCTGCTCTGGGCACCCTGTGCCAGGGCCTGCCCACCCTCCCAGGGAACAATTCCTGCCCAATCTCCCATCCAGCCCTGCCCTCTGGCACTGGGAAGCCATTCCCTGGCTCCTGGCCCTCCATCCCTTGTCCGAGTTCCCTCTCCAATACATCAGTAGGAGAGAATTGCCTGCTGTGACAGCGCTGTTTATTCCCATTGCCAGGTCCGTGAGCTTCACCTCTCTGTACAACCTGCTCAGGGCCAGGCTGTGTCCCTATTTCTACGTGTGCTCGCCGCAGTTCTCGGTGCTGTTCCGTGCCGCGGGGCTGGCGGGCAGCAGCGTCCCCACGGCCGCCATCGCCCCCACCACGCGCGGCCTCAGGGAGGCCATGAGGAGCGAGGGTAAGAGCAGCTGGGGCTGCGTCACCGATACAGGGGCTGGGACAGAACCTTCACTGCTCCCTTTCCTCTGCCCCAGGCATAGAGTTCTCCTTACCTTTGCTTGAGGAAAGTAGAACCAGGAAACAGAAAAACTCTGAGGAGAGTTTGGGAACAGAAACCACTGATGGCCTCGGAGGGGGCAGCGGTGTGGAGGATGCAGGGTAAGTAACAATCTTGTGCAGTGCTGGAATTCAAGGGCATCTCCAGGCTCCTGCACAGTCCATTTGGAAAACCTTCCTCAGAGGTGCTGCCCTCCTAACACTGATCCTGTGTCTCCAGTGAACCAGCTCCCAGTGATGATGATGATGATGGAAGTTTCTCTTGGCTTGAGGAGATGGGAGTCCAAGACGAGGTGAAGAAACCAGATACTATTTCTATCCAACTGTATCCTTCCTTTGATCTTCCAGATGTGTGACAGTGGGAAGCCCTGCAGCTGTTACAGTGCTGTGGTACACATTTAAGTTCTCTAGAAGCTTTTGAGAACTGTTTTCCAAATATGAATCCTCACATTCCTACATGTTATGAGGTACTGCACATTTTTTTTAGTAACTCTGCAGGTTATTTCTAGGAATTGAAGCCAGGATTAAGATGCTGCTTAATATTTGAAGAACAGATCTGGATGAGTGCAAAGCTTGGTGGGGTTTGGTTTTGGGGTTTTTGGTCAGACGGGGCGTGGGGGGTTCACTGCTGAAGCTTTTTGGCACATGGATGCTTTCCACTGGCCCGTGGTTTTCCCTCGACTCTGCTCCCAAGTCGCAAGGAGAAGCACGAGGTGCAGGTGGATCACAGACCCGAGTCGCTGGTGCTGGTGAGAGGCAGCAACACCTTCACGCTGCTGAACTTCCTGATCAGCTGCCGCAGCCTGGTGGCCGTGGCGGGGCCGCAGGCGGGACTGCCCCCGACGCTGCTGTCCCCGGTGGCCTTCCGGGGTGGGACCATGCAGACGCTGAAGGTAAGGGACACATCTGGCTCTGGGAAGGGGAAGGAAGTGGTTTCCTCACCCAGGGGATCAGACCCTGGCTTGGTGGCATTTCCCTCAGGCACCGCAGCGGAATTTTTGTGGCTAAAGCCTGAGTCAGCATTTTGTCTGCAGCACAGCCTGTTCCTAAATCCTTACAACACATCCCCGTGCTAAACTGACATCCCAGCGTTCCCTTTCCTCACCTCCCGAGAGAGAGGAGGCTGGGCAGAACTGCCCAGAGGGAAAATGGTTGTTAAGGTTCTCCCCAGATCTTGTGGGGTCTCAGACTATCCCAGCCCCTTGCACCAAGGAGCCCCTGAGCCACAGCTCACCAGCTGTTCCTGCAAGGAATGGTTTGGATTGGGAGGGACCTTAAGGATCATCCCAGTCGCACCCCCTGCCATGGGCAGGGACACCTCCCACTGTCCCAGGCTGCTCCAAGCCCCAATGTCCAGCCTGGCCTTGGACACTGCCAGGGATCCAGGGGCAGCCCCAGCTGCTCTGAGTACCTTGTGCCAGGGCCTGCCCACCCTCCCAGCCAAGAATTCCTTCCCTATATCTAACCCAAATTTCTTCCCAGTAGGAACAGGATGAGCTACTTGTTTCACCAGAGAAGTTCATCCTGTTCTTTTGCACTTCCCTGCACCATCCCTGCAGCATTCCTGCAGTCCAGGGGGTACATTTTAGGAGTTGTTACAAGGACGGTAAAACCTCATGCATTGCACAGTTGACAATATTGAGAAGTGTTTCTATTTTCAGTGGGCCTGTGGCACTGCAGTGTCTCAGCTGGTGAGAACTCGTCCTTGCTGTGGTGAGTCCAGCACTAATCGCTGTTCTGCCCTCAGGCTCGGAGCATCAGCGGCCGTGCCCGGGTGCAGGGGGGCTTTGAGGACGTGTTCAGCCTGGAGGTGCTGGGGCCCATCCTGCCGCACGCCCTGCACGCCCTGACGCTGCTGCTGGGCCCGGCGCAGCGCGGGGCCTTCCGCGCCCTGCTCAGCCCTCACGAGCCCAGCGCCGCCTTCAACACCCGCGCGGCCCCGCCCCAGGTGAGGGCACACCCGCGGCCCCGCCCGGGAGGGAGCGGGGAGCGCAAACCGGGGCGTTCCCTTCGCGCAGGGCTTGGCACCTGAATGCCCGGGATCACCACCTGCAGCCCCTGGGGCTTGTCCTTCCTCAGCAGCGGGGTAATGGGAAACGGGGAGCTGCCCAGCGGGATCCCAGTGACTGCTGGAACTACAGGCACCCTACAGAAACACTCATTCCGTGTGTGTCCCCTTCACAGGAAGCTGTGCACCAGGATCTCCCTGCCTGTGGGCTGCATCCCAAGACTTTGGAGCAGCTGAGCCAGTGTCCAACTCTGGGAAAATCATCCATCCGCTTGCTGGAAATGAAGGATTATGCCTACACCTGGAAGGCCTAGGAATGCTGGTCCATGGAGCACGATGGTCCCCCCTGGGTGCAGGTGCTGAGCTCCAGGCAGAGCGGGAGGGACACGAGGGATTGACATGTCCCAGGGAACTGCTGCACATGAACACTTCCAAGGGCTTTGAAGGAAAGGAGGGGAAAGGCCTTGGACATCTCCTTTTTTATTGAAGAAAGTATTTTTTAAATAAAACTTGGTTTTATTGGTCTGGTTTGCCCCTGGCAGGTCGGTGTTCCCCGTGCACACACACACCTTCTGTTCCAAGGATGGAATTTCTGCTCCTGCTTGGGGCAGGAACTCATAACCCGTTTGGAACTAGAACCTTCCCCAGGGCAGGGGATGGGAGCAGATGAGCTTTAACAAAAGGAACAAAACAAGTGCAGGGGGTTGTACATTCCCAAATTCGATTGTGTCCAGCTGTGAAGCTGGAGCTGCCATGGAGAGCATGGATTGAAGAGAACCCTGAGCAACTCTGAGGTTTGAGCTCTGCCAAGCCACTGAGTGTGGTCAGGAGCTGCTCCCGCCCCCGGGGTGGAGGCAGACACTCCCCCAGCACTCCCAGAGTGCATCCTCCCACATTTCCCGGGGATTTCACACCTCCCAAGCAGTTCACAGGGCGAGGACAAGCTCCTCACGTTTAGTCAGAGACCGAAGGCGAGATGCCAAAGGGAAAAAAGTTTAATTCAAGACAACAACGTCCATGAAATGAAGATCAACTGAAGCATTTCCAGAGCGCCTGGACAGACTTGGAGGGGCTTTTCTGTCTCCAACCCCAATTGCTGCCCAGGAGACACCAACCTTTGTCTCTGCAGAGCAGTGAGACTCTGTGTTCCGTGACGCTGATGGGATACACACGGCTTCAGGTACCGGGAATTCCTCAGGCCAAAGGTCCCTCAGGTGAGGCCCGAGCAGCCTCGCCGGGTTTGTTCCTGCCCCAGACCCAGCTCAGGTTCACACCTCAAAGACCTGTCTGGGACACGCACCTGACCGACCCCAGTGCAGAAATCCTGGCAGCTGCTCCCAACTCGGGTCCGTCGGGGAGCGTGCACTGCCCTTTGCAACCCCACAGGCACACAGATAAAGAATAATGCTTCTTAAATAAAAAATAAAATAAAAAGCAGGAAAAGCTTTCTACATCCTCTCCGCTGTCCAACTGCCCAAACTCTGATCAGGCTCCTTCAGGGGAGACAATCCTTATGGAAACATTTCATCCTAAGGAGTTATTTTGTAGAAGTTCAAAGCAAGCAAAAATAACCAGCCCTGCTCCTGCCATCCCAACGGCTGTTGAGAATCCTCACAAAGCCACTCCTAGACTATGTTTCTTGCAGAAGGCATTTTGGCATATTTGAATTCCTGCTTCCTGGCTTGGCATCCATTGGAATTACCGTTTACTGACCAGGGGTGAAGATTATGAACTTGTGCTGCTTTATTGACCAAGTTGGGTACAACAATTGAAGCGTCATTCTACCCCCTCCCTCCCCCCAAATCCAGTTGTAGATCTGTTAAGAGTTTAAAATTCACATGAACCACAAATCCGTACAATCAGCATCAGGCAGTGGATTCACTGGTTGGGAAGAGCAGCCCCAGGCCCCCTCCTGGGGACATGCAGGAGGCTGTGCCGGGTCACGTCCGAATCTCCGCGTCCCTCTGGAAGCGCCCGCGGGCTCGTCCGGCTGTCCTGGGGCACAGGTGGCACCGAGGGGCAGAGCCCGGGTAGGGCCCTGGGTGTCCCCGGACCCGCCCAGCAGCACCTCCTGCGCCCAGGGAATTCTGCAGCCACTACAAAACTGTGTCAAAGGGTCAACGTTCTGCTGGGAGAGGAACTGCAGGAGCTTCAGCCAAGGATCTGGATTTCTGATGCCTCCAGAGTCTGTCATCTGATTTAGTCATTTAAGAAATAATTACATCACTAATGTAAACAATATAAACATACCAAAAACTAAGTATGATTTAAATACATTTGGATGGTACAAAAGAAAAACCTGTGGGTGTCTGTACAGTTTTTACAAGGTGGGAATCGCCGATGTATTTACAACATGAGAGGGGCAAATACCATTTCTTGTGCAGAGTAAAATGCTCGGAACCAGTGTCCCAGTAAAGCCAAGCTTAGCGGTGTGAGGCACTCCTGAACATGGTGGTATTGACCATGCTTTCCTTTGGTACGAGTCCCATGGCCTGCAGCGCCGCCGTGGCCGCCGTGGCTTTCGCGTGCTTCTTGTTAAGGCTGGCAAAGGTGGGCCTGTACTCGTTGCCATTGACTCTCACCTGGCACAGGGGAACCAGGGGTTAGCGAGGGGGACACGGCTACTTCAGGCACACTCTGGGCAATTCCCCTTCAGGGACACACAATCCATGGCTGGCTCTCAGCACGGCCATTTCAGGGGATCCCACCATGGTTTGGGTTGGAGAGACCCTAAAGCCCATCCCATCCCACCCCTGCCATGGGCAGGGACACCTCCCACTGTCCCAGGCTGCTCCAAGCCCCAATGTCCAGCCTGGCCTTGGGCACTGCCAGGGATCCAGGGGCAGCCCCAGCTGCTCTGGGCACCCTGTGCCAGGGCCTGCCCACCCTGCCAGGGAACAATTCCTGCCCAATCTCCCATCCAGCCCTGCCCTCTGGCACTGGGAAGCCATTCCCTGGCTCCTGGCCCTCCATGCCTTGTCCCCAGTCCCTCTGCAGCTCTCCTGGAGCCCCTTCAGGCCCTGGAAAGGGGCTCTGAGCTCTCCCTGGAGCCTTCTCTTCCCCAGGTGAGCACCCCCAGCTCTCCCAGCCTGGCTCCAGAGCAGAGAGGCTCCAACCCTGGGGTCAACTCTCCCCAGTTCCCAGATTAAAGTGCTCCAGGGACCCGAGATGGCCGTTCCAGAAACAGGACTTGCACATTCCAGCACCAAGACGGCTCCGCCATCCTCAGCCAGCCCCGTGAGGTGTTTCTATCAAACAGAAACATGGATTTCATCCCTGGCACACAGGAAGCAGCACAGGGCAGCCCAGACCCACCTTGAAGATGAAATGTTTGCGGTGATCAGGCCCACTGTCGTCCACCAGCACGAACTCGGGGGGCGTCCACCTCCTCTTGTTGCAGATCTCCATCAGCGCAGACACCGGGTGCTTCCCTGGCACACAGACATCCCAGGGTTAATATCCAAGCAGGCCCTGGGAACTGCTCTATTCTAGACAAGAATCTCACCTGAAAGATCCTTCATCACCACGTAATGGCCGGACCTCTTCTGGGCCTTCTCTCCCACAGCAACAAGCCCTGCAAGCAACACAGTCACGCTGACATTCCTGATTCCCACCTGATTCCTGGGTCTCACCAGCAAGGCAGGAACAGGGATCAGTGGGAACACCTGGAGACTCCACCTGACTCTCAACCCTCCACCTTTTTCCCTCCATTCCACTCATCCCATTCCTCCCTAAGGCTCCAGGAAGACTCTGAACAAGCCAAGAGGAGAAAACTCTGAGCGGTCTTCCACAAGCCAGAGAACACCTGGTTTTCCATGGAAACCTGGTTTTCCATGCCCTCTTTGGAGAAAGAACGAACAAGAGAGAAAGTGAAGAACATTCTCTTGCTGTTTTGTGCAACCCAGAGCAAACCCCTGCCTTCAGTTTGCCTCAAACACAGGGAGCACGTGAAGTTCCCACTATCCAGTAATGTCCCTGTGTGCCCCTCCTGCCAGCAATGACACCACAATGATCCCCTGGGCTCTCTGCATTTACCAGTGCTCCAGCAGCCCAAGCTGGGGCCTCCATCCCATCTGGGAACAAAGCAGCAGAGCAAACAGCCCCAAAGGGATGCAGGGAGCACAGGCTCTCCTGGAGTCACCAGCAAACACCAGAGCTCAACGTTCTTCTCCTGAAAATCTTACAAGACTGAGAAATAAAATGAAGAATTGCCAGAAGTGGCTGAAATTCCAGTGACTGTCCTTGAGAGAAACTCAAGTTTCTCCCCAGGGATTTTGCCACTCTCAGACTTCAACCCTTCAATATTCCTTTGTTTCTTACCTCAAGTTTTCCTGCTGTGGCTTTGGTGAATAAAGACAGGGAGATACTGCAATTGCTGCCAGTGTCTTCCTGTTCCTTCAGCTTTTTTGGGTGGCATTTGGGTTTGTTTTGCTTTACAGGAAAATCCTTCCCTCCTTACCAGATACTCATCCCAATATTCCTGCAGCTCCTAAGTAGGGACTTTCCAAGGGGCACAAAGCCATCAGACACAACCTCTGAAGGAAAGGCCGAGGGTTTTCCCCCTTACAGAATTTTAAACCCAAGCCAACCGGATTCTCATCCTTCTCATCAAAGCTCTCTCCCTGTGCCTGAGCCACTGAAACTCCATCTCCTGTCTCTGGGATCTCAACACGGAATTTCAAACAAGCTGCAGCCACCTGAGTCACTCCCTGGCACACTGCACGTGCCCGGGACCAGGAATTGTATTTTATTGGGGGAGTAAGTCAAAAAATGTATCATAAATTCCTTACAAAACAAACCTGGGTGGTGGGTTAATAACAGCCTTCCTGCCAAACATTCCTGACTTTTCTTTAAAACTACACAGAAGTTTAAAAAAAAAAAAAAAAGAAGTATTTTTTAGCCATTTAATCACCCAAGAACACAGATGTCTGAAGAACTACTTGTCCTAAATACATGATCCCTTTCCAGCTGCTTCTCTGTGAGCAGGAAACCTCCTGCCCCTCGTCTCCCTGTGCCACAGACCTGCTGGCCCAACAGCAGAGAGAATTCTGCATCCAGGCACAACCTGTGTGGCAACGATCAGGTAAAGCTGCACATGAGCGTAACTATTTCAAAAGCAGGAAATCCAAAGCAGAGCCCAGCTGCCTTAAGGTTATCCCTGCTTTCAGATAACTCTCACAGACCAGGAGGAATCCTTGGCAATCACTGTCACCAGCCACCTTTGGGGTTTCATTTCTTTCTTTACACAGAAAGGTTGTAAAGAAAAACGTGTGAGAAGTTTGGTCATTCCAAGCTCAATTCTGAGCAGTGACAAAAGCCAACACAAGCCCTGAAATCCCAGAATGGTTTGGGTGGGAAGGGGCATCAAAGCCCATCCAGTGCCACCCCTGCCATGGCAGGGACACCTCCCACTGTCCCAGGCTGCTCCAAGCCCCAATGTCCAGCCTGGCCTTGCAATAAAAACTCTGAGTGTTTCCATCCTTTGATATGAGATGGGATTGAAGGTTCCCAGTGGAGAAAATATATTCAGAACAGCAGGAGTCTGACCCACAGTCAGTGTGGAGTTGTTGTTTTGTTCCATGCACAGCAGAACAATTAAATCAGAAATCCTGACTGCTGGAATTCTGCAGCTTGGAGTTAAAGCAGTCAGAACATGGAGAGGTGTTTCAGATGGGAAATTTCCACCAGCACTCAGCACACAAACCACAGTGGCCAAGCTGAAGGAGCAGCACCACTGCCTGGGATTCACTGCATGGTTCTGCTGGATCAAGTGAGCTCTCCCCTGTGGCCATGGACAGGAAACCATGGAAAACAGGTGAGGTTTCCATGTAAAGTGGAGGCTAAAGCTGCCTCTGGAACCAGCCCTGAGCATGTGCAGAGATGCCTTCAGCAGGATCCAACTGGAGATGAGCAGCAGGGAAATGAGGGACAAAACAAAGGACCAGAATCCACTGGGAAGTCCCAAATCCCTGAGTGTGAGACACTCACAAAGCTCAGCTTTGGGCTCTCAGCTCTGTCCTCACCCCAGTGTAGAACTGACCCCACTACTCCATCTTCTATCCCACCCTGTTCCTGCTCCAGCCACTTTCTCCAGACCAACCACTGTGGCTTTTCCACAAGGACAAAGCTTTGGACAAAGCCCAGGCCTTGGCAAACCTGAGGCAAAATCCCAGAATCTGTTCATGTTCCAGTGAAGCCACCCAGAAAACACCTCTGACTTCCAAGGGCCTCTGCCATCTCCAGGCAGCCACGAGAGCTGAGAAGCCACAAGACATTTTTAAGGCAGGACTCACCTTTCCGATCTGTCTTAAAATCCACCATGATGGGCTCGACGCTGCCTTCCTTGTTCTTCCCAAGCCCTTCTCCTTCTCTCCAGCCCATCTTCCTCATCAGCTGAGCTCCCATTCCTCCGGTTACAGGGGCTGCTCTTAAGAACTGATCCTATCCAGAAAAAGAGAAGTAAAACAAGGCCTAAAGTTAGTGCTGGGATTTTAAATAAGAAGTGGGAACTTCCAAAAAATGTTTCTAACAACTTTTCACAGACTCAATTAAAAAAAAAAAAAAAAAATCCACCTGAGCTCTGTGGATTTTTAGCCCAAACCAGTGCGTGGAACCCGGAATTCACGCGGACACACGAGACACAAATCAATGTTTGGCAAAAAAGAACAACTTAGGAAAAGTCTAAGGTGATCCCAAAGTGGCAGTGACCCTTTGCAGACAGATGTGTTTAATCAAGCGACAACCGTCCGGTTCTAAACACTCTGCTCTGATCCCAGAGATCTCCTCAGCTCGGGAAGTGGGAACTGATCCCCGGCACAGCTGTGCCAGGGGCACCTCCTCGTCCAACAGAACACAAGCACATTTAGTCATGACATTCACAGGCTGTTTAGGCGTATTTAAATCTAAAAAAAACCCTCTCCCCACCTGATTTATTACACAGCAGTTGCATATTCAAGTTCTACTCTGAAATTCCACATGGAACAAACAGGTTTTGCTTTCCCCTCTCTTTATTTTAACGGAAAAAGGCGCTTGGCCCCCCAGTTTAGCAGCAGCAGTCGTCACATTCTTTCAAATGAGCATTAACAAAAGTTGTTAAACGGTGAAAGCTTATCAACAGAAAGTTTAAACATCTGCTTTGATGTAAAGAACTGTAAAAACTCCTTAAATGTTACGTACCTAGGCCTCGCTGGCCGCAGTGTTGTGAATAGTAGGGCTGGCACTGACCGTGGCAAGAAGGCGGCTACAAGGATTTGACCCTGAAACAAGTTTCCATATAGAGGGGTGAAAGTTCACAGGTTATTCTGTGAACTATCATCTCTCGTGCCCCCCCGCTGACCCCATAAGCAAGTCAAGCATTTCCATCACAGCAGAACCTTGCTTGCCTTCCCAGACACAAGGTTAGAGCCCGGCACGGGGCGGCCGTCGGACACTGCGCGGAGCAGAGGCGGCCCCGGAGCAGAGGCGGCCCCGCAGAGCTGGGCAGGGCTCGCTCACTGCCAAGGCACATTCACACAACACTCGGGTTTCTGCTTCCTTTGGAGCTGTGCTTGCAAGAGCAGGAGTTTCCCAGAGTTCACAGAATCATGGAATGTCGTGAGCTGGAAGGGACCCATCAGGACCACGGACTCCGACTGCTGGCCCTGCACAGACAGCCCAACAATCCCAGCCCGGGCGTCCCTGGGAGCGCTGTCCCAACGCTCCTGGAGCTCAGCACAGGCCTGGGGCTGCCACCACCACAGGACTGACGGATCCCTGGATTCCCAGGACTCCCAGGTGCCTGGTTTCCATTTGCAGGTAACAACGCCACAGGTGCTCCTCTGGCAGACCATGTGTTTGTCAGGGATTTCCAACACACGACTGTGTCCAGCCCCGGCTCTGGAGGCTGGCAGGAAGTGTGACAGGAAAGCCTTGCTGGAGGCTGTGCCAGGAATGCTCCCAATCTCTGCCTATGCCCAGGAAATCCCTGTCTGGATCCACATGGATCCACGCGGCTGGAGGAGCAGAGCTCGGGCTGCTGCAGACCCAGCCCCTGGAACACAACATCTACACCCCTCCACAGCCTTTCCCTCACTTCCCAGTCCCTCCTCCCCTCTTCTCCAGGATCATCCCATAAGAGGAGCACTCCCAGGACATGAAGGCAGGCTCTGGAGCCGGGCTGGCTCCCGCTGGGCAGGGCAGGATTTGGGATCCCCGGCTGTTCCAGCACCACGGGCGTGTGTTCAGTTCACAAAGGACACAGCGCAAGCTCCTGCTGAGGTCACTGCGGGCTCACACGGCTTTCCCAAACACCCGGACATGTCCTGACTCAGGGCTGGAGCGAGGACAGACCAGAACCAAAGCAGCCTGCTCCTGGTGAAAAATCCAAGCCCTGAGCTCCTACAGAGGAATTACCAGAGCCTGAACAAACTCCACAAACTGGAAATGGAAAGAAAGTTCTAAGCTCCAGAGGGCAGTTTGTTAAAGCACCTCTTCCAGGGGTGAATTCAGGATTCTGGCGGGGTACTTCAGCAGGAATTTTGTACACTCTGCTGACTCTTCAACTTCACCAATAGAACCAGGACAACAATGACTTCCAAATTTATTATTATTAATAATAATTTAATTCCAGAATACACAAATACTTGTGCATCCCACTAAAAGGCTAGAGGAAAGAATTCTGGTACCAGTGGGAAAGGAGCCAAGAGAAGCCCACTTGGACTCAGCTCACTGAGGAAGCGAAGGTCTGCAGCAAGGAAAAGGTTCTTTCATTTTGATTCTGGTTTGGCTTTTTTCTTTTAATAACAAAGTGAAAGTAACCTTCTAATGCCACCTGTACATTGTATTTCTTTATAATTTGATGACAGAAACTCCCCTCAGCCCATGATTTAATGAGGGGGGGTAAAACTGGTGCTGGGTTTGGAACTCACTGGAAACCACAGAAGTAACAGAAATGCTCACAAAAACAGGAAAGTGAGAGCCACAATTCTTCTAATTTTAAAAACCATCCAAGGCTGAGTCTCCCAAAACTCCTGAGCAGCTCTGGCCTTTTGCAAATACAAATTAAAGGGGACAGAACAGAAGAACCCCCAGGTTTCTGAGCATTTGGTTATTGCTGTCAGAACTAACTCAGTATTTACATAATCACTTCTCTTTCACTCACTAATCTTGAGACAGCCTGCAAGACAATCTGATACCTCTTTCCTTTTATTTTGAGCTCTAAATTCCATGAAATCCCACTTCCATTCCACCAGCACACGGAGACACTAAAGGGCCACATTCTTGTGTCAGCACTTGCTTTAAAGAGAAGGTAAAACCCGACTCCTTCAGAGGGTTTAGAGCAGTTTTGATTAACTTTCTTCCTGATTCTTCAGGCTGACTCTTTGGAGCAACAATTTCGGAAGCAAAGACAACTAAGCCTTGGAGGCAGGGCGGGGGTGGCAGTTCAGGTACAGCACAGGGCTGCACTAAAGGCTGCTTTGAACTCCAAGGAAGTTCAAGTTCCAGGAACAAGCATCGCTTTGGAACAACTTGTGCCAGGCAGCAGAATCTCCCATGGAATCACAGCATCTCTGAGTGGGAAGGGACCCACAAGGACCATCCAAGCCCAGCTCCTGGCCCTGCACAGACACCCCAGCCATCCCAGCCTGTGCATCCCTGGGAGCGCTGTCCCAACGCTCCTGGAGCTCTGACCAAGATCTGACCCCTGTGGCACCTTGGGGGGATCCTGAGGAAGGGAATTTGGGCTGGGTGCTGAACTGAAGATGCTCTGGCCCTTTCAGCAGCAGCCACATTCCCTCCCACAGGCAGAAGGAGGAATCCCTTGCTGAAGACTCCCAGCAGATGCCTCACAAGCCCTGTGTTCCAAGCACCTGCAGGTGCTGCTCTCAGCTTTTGCACAACAGCAGGGGAAAAAGGAATGGCTGGAAAAAACAGCAGTCAGAGGACTGGAGGGAACCAGTCCAACAGAACTCGCCTATTTCAGAATCATGGAATCCCAGAATGGTTTGGGTTGGGAGGGATTTTAAGGATCATCCCATCCCACCTCTGCCATGGCAGGGACACCTCCCACCGTCCCAGGCTGCTCCAAGCCCCAATGTCCAGCCTGGCCTTGGACACTGCCAGGGTTGCTTTGGGCACCCTGTGCCAGGGCCTGCCCACCCTCACAGGGAGGAATTCCTTCCCCATATCCAGTATCTAATGAGCACAGAGCTGTTCTGCTTTGCCAGGTGACCCTGGCTCCCAAGGAAAGCTCCCTGTTCCCAGCAGGAACACCAGGTCTGGCTGAGGGGCCTGGCTGGAAGCTCAGCAGTCCTGCAAGAGGCAGCCACAAGGCTCAGCTTTACTTCCACCCTGACAGGAGTTCTGCTCTGCTGTGCCTGGAAGAATGGAAGGGAGGCTTGCACTTTCCAGAACTTTCTGCATCCCAGCACAAGTGAGTGACCCAGCAGCTCCCCAGGGCCACCCTTGAGCACAACCCCGGGGAGCAAGTTCAGGCTCCAGAATTAAGCTGATAGATAAATCCAGAACCAAGTGGTGAGTCTGGGAAAGGGGGAGTAAATAGACCTCAACAGAATTTGCTTGGAAATACAAAAAATATTTGACCAGTTGCTCTGACATTTCTTCAGCAGCACAGTGTGTTTGGAAGGAAGAAGGGAATAAAAATAGAAGCAACCTTCAGAAAAGATGAGTCACATTTGTGAACTGATTACACTGATGGTGACAAACTGAAACAGAAGCCACTTTTCAAAAGGGAAAGGTGAGATTGCTCCTAAATGCTTTATATCTAACACCACACCACTCCTTTATGGACCCTGCTCAGGCCCCTGCACGTGAACACCATGAATTAGTCCCCAAATTAAAAACATAAACCTTATTCCTACTTGGTGTCCCCACCCCAGTGCTCCACATGAAGCACTGCAGTACCTAATTGCCAAACAGATTCCAGGCAGAGTTTGGTTTGAGTGCATATTACCTCTCCAGAGTCATTGGGAAAGGACAAAAAAAGGTCAAATCCACGAAATGCAAAGTGAAGACAGAGCTCAGCCAACAAATTCCCCAAGTCCCTTCCTCTTCCTGCCCTCCTGACTCAGCTCTCCTGTTCCACCTCCCTGCTGCTGTGGTGATCTCTGTCACACCCAGTGTCTGTGCTTGCTCGAATTCTTTATTTCCTCAGAGCCAAATTAAGTGGCTGCCACGGGCTCAGTCTCTGCTGGATGGTCACAGCTCCTCTCATGGCAAATTCCCAAGGGAAATGCCTTCAGCAAACAGCCTCAGCCAGAAACGTGCATTAATTCACAGACACAACATCCCCCAAGGAACTCCACAGCCCTACTTGCAGATAAAAATCACAGAAACACAGAATATCCTGAGTTGGAAGTGACCCACAGGGATCAAAGTCCAACTCCTGGCCCGAGTGAAAAATACAAGGTTATTTTAATGTTAAGATGCAATTTTTAGGCCAAAAAGGGAGCACAAGCCTGACTCCTCAGTGCTACACTCAGTAACTGACAATTGTTACACAACTTCAGGTGCCCAAATAACACACAACCAGTACTTTGCATTTCATGGGTGGTTTGCATTCCTGTCCCTGAGAAAGATAACATGGATTCAGAACCACATCCCTACTTCTTCCTGTGAAATCCTCCTGTAGCCACAGGAGGACTCCACATGAAGGTGGCTGAGGCTTTCCCAGGCCCTGGCACTCCTGAAGCCCCAGGGCACTCCTGAGCAGCTCTGGGCCCTCTGGGCTGTCACGGAGGGGGAGCCTGGCAGAGCAGGAGAGCAGCTGAGGAATGCCAGAGCAGGAAGAGGACTTTGTCCTCGCCTCCCTCACCCACCAACTCCTCCTGTTCCCCACAGGAGCCTCCTCTGTGCTCAACCCCAGAGCCTGCACTGCAACCACAGCACGTTCCCAGCCCTGGGAAGGGCAGGAGAGCTGCTGCTGGCTCACTGATGCCCAGATCCAACAAAATGTTCCAGCATTGCTCTGCTCCTCACAGCAGTCGTGTCCACAAGCACAGACCACACTCTTCTCCCATTTTCTCCCTATGGAGCATTTTGCTGGGTTTGTGTTCAGTTTTTTGGCTGCTGTTTTGGTTTGTTTAGTTGGGTTGTTTTAAAGCAGATCCCAGAGTGAAGCTGGAAAACCAGGAAAACACACCTGGCCCTTTCCACTTCACTTCTGTGAGCAGCCCCTCCTGTCACTGCCATCACAGGAGACCCCAGGGAGGAGGTCTGGGAAAGAGCTGCTCCCTTTTCACGGCCTTGGGAACCCACTGCAGGTGCTGCAGACAGGGAGAACCCTCCCCTCACAGCCCTGCTGATCTCCTTTCCAAGCCTCCCAGTGGAAAAGCTCCTTCCTCACCAACACATCCCTGTGCTTTGCAGTTCTAAATTCCTCTGCCAAGGACAAGGATTGTCTTCACCAAAGGCAGCATTTTGTTACAATCTCAGTTGTTCATAATTGTTAAAATCTGATTTTATCATGCACATTCTGCATCAATACTGACAAGATCCCAAAAGATTCCCATCTGGCCAGTGACTCAAATCTGTGTTCCCTGGCTCTCTGCACTGCTTGGTATGAAGTGGAAAAACAAGGTAGTGAAACCTGGCAAAAATTTAGGATATTATAATTCCAGACTTTTGTGTTCAGCTGACACCAATTTTTATAGAGAATTCCACCTAAGCCTCAAATCTGACCTCCCAGTTGGGAGAGTGTCCTAACCCAACCAGATACAGACTCAGCTGCATCACCTGCAAGGCTGACCAGATTAACTCATTATTCCTTGTGCCTGGAAGGTGGATGTTGCTTGAACTCCTCAGTTCTACTTCCTGACAGAGCACCAGAACAGTGTTCACTGGCAAAGATGCAGCTTGACTATAATGTATAAACCACACGGATGGAGGACGCACCACACCCCAAATCAGCCACTGATAACCCACAGCAAGAGGGAACTACGGCACTATATATAAATAATAGCAGGGTGATAGTGACTTATTAACTGCAATTCCTCCTTTAACCCTCCACACCTCTGGCTCCCAGAAAACCCTGGTGATCCAGAGAGAGGCAAAGGAGCAACCAGAGAGAACCAAGGCAAACACAAGGGCAGTTTGGGACTTGGTTCGCTGAAGCCGATGCCAAAAAATGCTGACTTCAACAGCAGCGGGATCAAAGCTTGCCTGATGTGTCCCGGTGCCAGTGAGGCAGTGAAGGATCTGCCACTGCCAGCACAGCAGCACCAGCCATGTCCTGTCAGTGGCAGGCTGTGCCTCGCCGGGCACACCTCGCTGGGCACCGTCACAGCCTCGGTGACACCGAGGGCTTCGACCCAGCACAGACAGGGACTGAGCCCAGCCTGCTGCACTGGGCACATGCTCTGCCACAGGGTAAGGCACTTGTTCAGCATTTTGCAATCCTTGACTGCTCTGTGAAGTGTGGTGCTGAGACAGGAGTGTCTGTGTCACTTCTACCTTTCGGATCCACGCCTGGGGCCCGCTGTTGGTGAGCTCGTCCGAGGACAGGATCTGCGCTCCGGTGCTCCCCGTGAACTGCCCTGGGATGGAGTTGGACTGAGCCCAGGCGTCGATCTGCAACAGCAAAACCCAGTGTAAGACCAACACAAGCATCTCCACACTTTCCTTTGCAATTCTCTGTCGTCTCTCAGTAATTTTCACATCATGTTGTTGATATTTGGTGTGTTCACTGACACTCAGATGAAAGCAGGTGCTCCCAAAATCTGAGCATCTAAATGGTCACCCTGAAGCCTGAGCTCCAACTCCAGCGAGTTCATGGTTTCCTCATCCCCAAAACTGTTGAATCCATTGTTTTGGAAAGAATTATCTACATCTGTGCTGCTGAACTACAGTACAACTTCAAGAAAAATTAATTTGGAATTATGTTTTGGAGTGACTTGGGCAAAAACATGGAATACATGAAGAAGCTCAGGAAAACTCAGAGTTAGGAAGTGCAAAACCAAGGCAGAACTTCAAAACACGGACCCATAACTGGGTTTTCAAACTTCAACAGGTGAGAAAAACCAGCTGCCATGAAAGGAAAACACTGATTTTCTTCAAGTCCCCCAAAATGCTGCTGAAAGCCCCCCTCACCTGCTCCTGTGCCCGGTTCAACATGCACATGGCCTCCAGGTCAAAGGAGTTCTCATTGAGCCTTTTCTGGGCCACTGCTCTGTCGTTCATGGCTGTGGTTATGTCCACGCACTAGGAGGAAAAAGAGCACTTGTGAAAACACAGCAGAGCACAACAATGTCCACTTGAGCTGGAAAAAGCTGCAGGAGAATCAACGCTACCAACTGGGGTTACACAGTGAATAGTTCGTTTGGCAAAGAAATAGGCAATGTGATGAAAATCCTGGGACTACTTAAATCCACACAAGATGGGCTTTCCTGAACAAAGACAAATCTGAATTTAAACTATGATGCCCTGGTAATTTAAAATCATCTGTACACCCAAAACATCCAATCATTAGTCTTCTAAGAACTATTTGTCACAAAAAATTCTGGTGTGCAATAAACAGAGAAGCATTTTACTGTTCAAGGAGATCTTCTTAACCAACAGAATTAAATGCAATTTAACTAAAAATTCATCCAGAGTTGTTCACATCAGCACTCTGCTATTAAGTCACACCAAAACTTGTCTGCATAAAAATAATTCCAGCATGAATCAGATGCATTCCACAATCTTGACTTCAGTGTTTCAAATTTCCATCTTCAGACTCAACCAGGAGGGAAGGGAGCTGGGAAGGGGCTGGAGCCCCAGGAGCGGCTGAGGGAGCTGGGAAAGGGGCTCAGGCTGGAGCAGAGGAGGCTCAGGGGGGACCTTGTGGCTCTGCACAAGTCCCTGACAGGAGGGGGCAGCCGGGGGGGTCGGGCTCTGCTGCCAGGGAACAGGGACAGGAGGAGAGGGAACGGCCTCAGGCTGGGACAGGGCAGGCTCAGGGTGGACAGCAGCAGGAATTTCCCCATGGAAAGGGAGCTCAGGCCTTGGGAAGAGCTGCCCAGGGAGGTTTGGAGTGCCCATCCCTGGAGGTGTCCCAGGAAGGGCTGGAGGTGGCACTCAGTGCTCTGGGCTGGGGACAAGGTGGGCACGGGGCACAGCTGGGCCTGGCTGGGCTGGGAGGGCTTTTCCAGCCTCAGGGATTCTGTAAAACCAGGCTGTGAGCTCACAGAATCCACTGCTTTGGAAAGAATTATCTACATCTGTGCTGCTGAACCACAACAAAATATAAAGAAAAATAAATCTGAAACGATGTTGCAGAGTGACTTGGTGAAAACATGGAATTCACGAAGGAGCTCCCTGCAAACCTTCACTCTGGGCAAAGCCATCGGGACAGAAATCCACAACATCTGGGGCTGTAAAAATATAACAAATTCTGGCTGGTGTGCAGCTGTTTTATAAAATCCTTGTGCCCTGCTCCTCAAAGGACATGCATTTTATGGATCATTCTCACTGGAAAGCAGAAGGGGAAGAGTGTGCAAAGACAAATGGAATTTCTGGACATGTGACAGAAGCTGGAAGGGCTGGGACTGTTTGAGGCACAGAAGAAACCCAATGATCAGAACAGCAGCTGGAACATGCACATCAAGGTGATGGGTTAATGTGAACTTCATTTTCATTTGCTTGGTAAAAGCTTTGCCTCTTTTGTTGTCACTATCTCAACCTCAGCCTCTCACCCATTTTGTACTAAAGGGCCAGCAGGAGAAACTGAAACTTCTTTAAAACTGACTCAGCTGAACAAAACAAACATTGTTAAACCACAACCCAGAGTCCCAGGAACCTGGTCAAGAATTTAGTAAATACTGAAAGGAAGAGACAGATGTGAATATCTACAATGGCACCAAACACAGGAATTGCTTTTGTGCTCTATAAAATCTGATTTTAAGATGTGAGGTTTTTTGCTGGTACTTAGGACAAAAGGTGTTTCTGTTGGGAAGATCATTGCTGGAATATCTGGCACTGACCAAGACAGAGCTAAAATCCCACAAGCCCAGGTGCCTATGGACTGACTTCAGTGCTTCTTTCTTGTCACAAAGAACATAAAAAAGGCACAAGAAGAATTAAAATATCACCTAACAATCCCCTCACACAACAGCATGGACGTAAAAATGCCTGTTTAAAATGTACACTGGCAGAGTTTTTAAATTTCTCTCACATACTTTAAATAGTTCTTTAATTTTCTGTTTGTGAAACAGGTCCAGGAGATAAATAGAAGTTCTTCTACTCACCAAAAGTTTCAATCCAGCAATACACAAAGGCATGGAAGCAGTCCATGAAACCACAGGGGACCACTGCCATGCCAAACAGGTCTATCAGTGCTTTACCGGACTGGGGCCTAGCAATATTCCCTGCTGAGTTAACTCCCAAACACTTCTCCATTTTGGAGACCATCAGGGCTCTGTGTTATGTCAAGACACTCGATGGCAGCTTTGGATCTTGAAAAAAAAATAGATCTCTGCTTGAAGTGTGAGAAGTTGTTGTTATTACTGAGTCAGGAAAACAGTTGCAAGTGAGGTGCTGTTCTCTCCCAGAGCCCTCCTGGCTGATCCCCCTTTCTCAGACTTGTCCCCACAAATCACAAATACTGAAGCAAGCAGGACGTGGCTGGCAACAAAAAGCAGGTGTTTTACACACTCTAGAGATGCATTTACCGCACCCTCAGATCCCAACAGCATCTCTGCACGAGTCACCTGGGATAATCCAACCCTGCCACTCTACACTTCCAAATACTTCTTCCTCGGAGGTCTCTGCCTGCTACAGACATGCTGAGCCTTCAGATCACTCCAGACCTTTCCCTCCACCTCCTACTACCACACACAACTACTGTAAGGCACCAGGTTTTATTAAAACAAGCTGTCAGGTATTAGCAGGGTTGTTTCAGACTAAGTCCATAACTAATATGTGAATTAAAACACAGCAATAAAACCAATTGTGTGGGGTTTGATGTCAAGACCTGCAGCAGAACTGTCACAGTATTGCAAAATCAGCAACAATGAAGGGAGGTCAATTCTAGGTGAAACTTCCTAAAGTTCCAAGCACCCCCAGCTCTCTACACCCCCAGCAAAGGAGCTGATCTGCCTCATGTTGCTCCAAGGGAGCCATTTCCACCACAGAGTCCTCCTGAACACTGAAAGAATTAAGCAGAGAAGCACTGTGTTACCTGTCAAGGCTCCCTGGAGAAACACACAGCAATCTGTACCTGCACTTCCCAAACCCCAGGGGATGGTACAGCCTGCTGGGAGCTAACGCCCCTGAAATCACCCTTAACACAAACCAAGTTAAGGTAAAGGCAAATAAAAATATTTATTTACAAAATATAAAAACAGACAACATAGTTACATTCATAAAGGTACACACAACAGGAAGGAAAGGAAGTTATGTTAAATATATTTACTGCAATGAAACTGGGAATGACATTCTACACAAACATCTCAGTGTCTCCCTGGAGCAGGAGAGCCCGAAGTGCAGCTCCCACCTGCACTGAGGGAACAAGGTGCCCAACCATCAAATTCTGAGGGATTCCATGAAAATGCTATATATATAATTAATATTCTCTGTGCTTTTGGTGCTGTAAAAGACCCAGAAGAAAATTCCTTCTGTGCCTGTAGAACATCAGAAAGGTCTTGAGAAACAAAACACACCAAGTGCCGAGATGGCTTTGGCAGAAATTGATGGGAAGGCTCTGGGGTTTGGCTTTGGAAGGTGTGAGAACAAGGCTTCAGGTGCACTGAGGTAACGTCAACCCAAAAATATTAACACCTCTCTTAAATATTTAATTTACTTAATTACACCCACATCCCCCTCCCTCCCCCCCCCCCCCCCCCCCCCAAAAATGTTCTTTGGAAGAAATTTCAAGGGGAAAAACACTCGCTTTGGTTTTTTTAGTTTATTATCCATACAATTAGATTCTCCTTTGGAAGGCCACGTGCAAGACAGCCATGGGAGAAAATGTGACTGCAAAACTAAAAAATCAATACATCCAGAGGAAGTGAAAGTTTTAGCAACTACTTACAATTTTTAATGGATTACATTGCCATGGGATGTTCTTTTTCTAAGACTGGTGGGACAATTGTAATTAGCACTATGTACATTATTGTGCAAATCTCAAGGTATTATTAATTAACCTCTGCAGGAAACTGAACAAGGAAGTTTTTTTCATCTTCTAGCTACAGTTTAAGTTCTGTTGAGACCAAGAAGTCACCAGTTGCCAGAAGCAAGATGGGTACAGACTGTTTCCACCACTGCCCACATGAGCATCCCCAATTTGCAGAGCTCAGCTCCTTAACTTAGTGCATGTTAGGCACTACCTTTTAAGTGCCTTTTTGGGTTTTTTCCCAGACTGCAATTTGGTACCAGACTGCCCAGGGGATGGTTTTGGTTTTCTTATATGATATGCTTTCCTTGCCTTCCTTACCTCAATGGCTGGCTTGGGGAAAACATCATCCTTGCCGTCGTCTTTGCCGTTTTTGTCCACGGGAACCCACTCTCCATACACACTGTCTGCCTCCTTCTTCCTATGCTGAGACCCAGAGGAAACAGGGAATTCCTTGGACAGGCTGACCTGATTTTTTGGTTGGGGTGGTGGTGCTGGTTTTATGCTGGGAGTCTGAAAGAGATAAAATGAGAAAAAATTAAGACTTGAAAACACACAAGAGTCACGAGGTGGTTTTGTTGCAAACACCTGGGATTTGGTTTTCACAGAACACTCATCCTTCTTACTGCAGAGTAATAAGCCTTTATAATTAATCATTTTGGCACAAGTGGCCTACAAATTGCACTGTAAGAGAAGATGAAAAATCCCTTAAACCAACCTCAGCAACCTAAAATCCCTGACCCCCCCTCTCCCAACTAACACCATCACGAGAACAATCTCCACCTGCCACACAGGTTATTTTGTATGGAAAGCTCCAAGGTAAAATCCTGGGTGGCAAAACATTGCCTGTGATCAAAAGCTCCACATGAGCAGAGAGAAAGCAGCTCTCAGCATTTGGGTTTCTAATTCTGGGCTATTTTTAGCAGCAGCCTGAGCCTCTGAGCAGACAATGTCTATGGCCTTGTTGTGCCTGGTGTTGTTAATACATTAAAAACCTGCAGAAATCCCTGCCAGGTTCCCTTCCCAGCAGCACACACAGCAGGCAGCATTGGATAATATTGGATAAACCCCTAAGAATATGGATGGGACTGGTTTTAAGAGTAGGAGAGAGAAAGAACAAAACTGAAAGGGTCAAAAACCTGTCCAAGAGGCAGAGCAGCCCATAACCACTATAGAATATTCCTCCTCAGAGCCTGCAAGAATTCCAAGGTTTCTTGAGATCCACTGTAGCCTTTTCTAACAATACAATATAAAATCTAAATCCATTTCTACCTGCACCTTATGTAAATGTGCATTACTGCCTATTTTGTGTACACCACAAGCTATACATATTTATACAAAAACAGGAATGTTATTTCTATTTTTGCTGAGCATATTAAAGCTTTTTTAGTGCTTTATACCCTGCAAAATCAGAACAGACGATCATAGGCACAATGCCACCCCCAAAAATAAAATTTAAAAAAACCCACCCACCACCTCAAAAAACCCCAAACCCCAACAAAACTCAAACAAATTCTAATCCATGCTTCAAAGCATTTGCTTCCCAGATGCATTTAAAGAAACACTCACAATTTCACCAAGATTATCAATTTAATCTTGATAGAATTGGGAGGGTTTCTTTAAATTGATAAAACTCCAAATTTCACCAAGATTATAAACCCTGATAAACTTCTGTAGAACTACTTGCATTATTTAAAAAGAACCAGGATTTAAAGCATTGGAAATTAAAGTAGCACTCACACTTAAGTTGAAGAAAATGGGTTTGGGTTCACTCAGTTTAAAAGGATGGTTATAGAAGGGACGTTCTTCCTCCTCTTCATCAGAAACATGAGGCTTGTTCACTATCACATCATCAGTGCTCTGAGCAATCTTCTTGCATTTCTGAAAAATACAACAGAGAAAAATGTCAGCTCTGAGTAAACCTGAACTTTCAATCCAAACTCACAAAGAATATTTTTATCAAAAAAAAGTCGTTTTCTTTACTAAACCAGGAGGTGGAAAATCTTTTAGCAACAGCAGCAATAGATGTACTTTGGATATTCTACACAAATTATCCAACACTACCATGGCTCTGCCAAGCACTTCTTGGTTACTGACTCAGTTCTCTGGTAGTGCAGGGACCTTGTCAGAAGTGAAGGTTCCAGAAGATCTCAGATTCTTCTGGAGTACTGTGGTGGTGGCCAGCTATGCAACAGAATTAAATGTAAAACACAGAGGTGTTATGGGGATACCACAGTCAAACTGGGAGGAGCCTCCACAGGGGGAAAAAGAAAAGAGAGGAAGAAAAGGACAAAGACAAGAAGACTTTCTTGAGAGGCCAAAATTTTATGGTTGAAATGTCTTTACTGATTTCCTACCACCTGCACTGCTTCTATGGCCAGTTTCCAGTCAAAAGAACAGAAACATCATCCAACAGATTGCCTAAGTCAGAAAGGGAAAGGAGGGGCAGGTTTGGGGCCTCCAGATCAGCACAAGCTATGCTGGATCTTGGTCAGGTTATGTGAAAAACCATCCAGGATATCAGCACAGGGCATCTGCACCAGCTCAGCTCTTATCCAGTACTCCTGCTCCTCCAGCCCAGGCACAACTGCAGATTATTTCTCAGCACTTGGACACTGCTTCATCTCAGATTATTTCTATAAACACAATTCCAGAACTGTCACACCGACAATGCAATTTAAAAAAAAAATGAAGGCACTTTTCTATTCCAGATTTTCTCCATTCTGAGGGAAGTCCAAGGCCAGGCTGGACAGGGCTTGGAGCAACCTGGGACAGTGGAAGGTGTTCCTGCACATGGAAGGGGGTGGGACAGGTTGAGCTTTCAAGTCCCTTCCAACTCAAACCTGGAATTCCGTAACTAACAACACCAGAACAAAAATCAGGAGTGAAAGCTTTGGATTTCACTGGCAGGACTGCGGGGAGAACTACCTATTTGTGCAAAATTAGAGCAGAATCAAAACTTAAAATAAGAAAAAGCAAAATAATTGGATTTCATGCATTTCCACAGAATTAAAAATGCCAGTTCTGATGACTTAAAAAAAAACTGTGTTAAGAATAAGGGCTCAAAAGGGAGGTCAGGCTTTGGAAGGGGCTGCCCAGGGGGGTTTGGAGTGCCCATCCTCCAAGGAAGGGCTGGAGGTGGCACTCAGTGCTCTGGGCTGGGGACAAGGTGGGCATGGGGCACAGCTGGGCCTGGCTGGGCTGGGAGGGCTTTTCCAGCCTCAGGGATCCTGGGATTCTGCACACAAGGCAGCTCCCAGGTGACACGAGCATGCAGTGACAGCCTCCCACAGTGTGGGCACTGTCAGGTCTGATGCTGCTGCTCTCCCTCACCTCAGTGAGCTCCTTCAAGGTGTCCCTTGAGGACTTCTGGTTGGCTTTGTCATCCTTCTTCTGGGACAGCAGAGGCATCAGGCTCGGGGGTAAGGGCACGCCAGACTTTGCACACATGGCGGCTGCGTTAGCTTTGGCGATTTCAAGTAGCTGGGCCTTGTCTAAAAAGATTCATTTTTTAAAAGAAAAGTTATTGTTTTTATAGTCTTGTTTTAATAATAAAGAAACATTTCTGGCAAACTAAACTAAACAAGATTCTACCTGCACTGTGCATTTTTTACGTTCTGTGAAAATAACTAAAATGGTACTGAGTGGCTCCAGACTTTAGGCCTGGTCTGTGTGGAAGGCAAATGTAGCCCAAAGCACAGCAGTCCCAGTGACAGCATCCAACATCCCCCAACCCCTCAAGTTCGGATGTCTCTTACTTCACTGATTCATTCCAGTTTTGGCAATACTGAGTCCTTCCTACACAGCATGAAGTCCAGAGTTTCCTCATTAACTATCTCTGAAAAGCTCTGAAAGCTCTGGAGGAAATCCCATCTCCCCAGCCATAGCCCAAAAGCTACTGACAACCACCAAACAGAAAAACAAGCTGAGTAAAATGTGCTCTTGCTTAAAATACAGTCAGATGCAAAACTGTCACTAAAACAGATTTTGCTTTAATAAGGAGAAAAGGACAGCCTTAACATAGAAATAGGAAATGAAAATTAATTAAGCCTTCTGCCAGTTTGCAAATAACTCCCTAACTGGAAGGCTTCCATGGTAACTCTTAGGCAGGACTGCAAGGTTCAGAACCTTAAGTCTACCACAGGTTTCCTCACACACTGTGCAAAAAGCTCAGCTCCCAAGTCAAACCTTCTTTCCCAAGGAAACAACACAGCCTCTCTTCCTCCAAGCACAGAGAAAAGATGCAGCTCATAAGACTTTATTTTCTGATCTGTTGAGTCTGGGACTATTTTCAGAAATAAGTCTCTTTTCTTCAAGTTCTTACCACGGGAAAGAGGCAAGACAGAGTACTGGGAACAGCTGACAACAGAGCTTGGACTCTCCAACTGGCACCTGAATGACCTTTGTTCTCAGGAGAAGTAGAAATTCTAAATTTTCTCACATACAAGTACTTGGCCTTCCCTATTACCATGCAGAGTGTTCTCAAGACTGAAACACGCTACTTTTGTACAAAAGCTCTAGAACCAAGGTAAAACTGGCTCTAAAGAGGTTTTCATTCAAATGCTCAGCATTGACTCTGTTCCAACATAAAAGTTCCTACTGGAAGTCACTGCCTAAAACTAATGCACAGACTGACTTCCAAGAAACTCCTTATGAACGCTGCAGAGCTAAAATCAGACTACGCAAATCCACCCACGACCACCTCACCACAGAACCACTGTAAATAAAGCAGTCACTTACCCAGGTCTGTAAGACGTTTGGGTGATCTGCTGGAGAACTCCGAGGACCTGGACCTGCGCCGGTCGGGGGATCTGCTGTAGCGCCTTCTCCCCGAGGACCGCGAGCGCCGCAGTCGGATCGGGGACCTGCTGGAGCTCCGTCTCCTTCCCCTGGACCGCGACCGCCTCTGGCGAAGAGGGGTCCGACTCCTGCTCCGCAATCGGAGCGATATCCTACGGTCTCTCGAGTCGGATCTTCTCCTTCTCCTGTCAGTAGACCTTGATCTGTTTCTCTGAGACCTCTTGCGCCTGTCTCTCGACAAGGAGCGCCGCCTTCGTGATGCCGACCTTGACCTGCTCCTCCTCCTGTGCCTGGAACGCGACAACGAGCTGGACCGAGATCTTGACGCCCTTCTCCGTGTTGCTGACCTGGAGCGATTCCGTCTGGAGCGCGAGTCTGTATCGTATCTCTTGGACCTGCGCTGGGAGGACCTGGAGCGTCGGCTTCTGGACCTGCGTGATGACTCTTTGTCTGCTGTTTTCTCCACGGACTTGGACTGACTCCTCTGGCGAGCTGCGGACCTGGAGCGTCTCCGCCGGGACCTCCGCACGGACTCTTTGTCTGCTGTTTTTTCTACAGATGTTGACTGGCTCCTCTGGCGAGCCGTGGACCTGGAGCGTCTCCGTCTGTACCTCCGCACGGACTCTTTGTCTGCTGTTTTTTCTACAGAGGTGGATCGGCTCTTCTGGCGAGCAGGAGACTTCGAGTGTCTGCTTACAGATCTCTGCGGAGACTCTTTGTCAGAAGCTTTATCAACAGATTTGGATCTGGATTTTTCACGTTCGGAAGACTCAGAACGTCTGCTTTCAGGGACAAAGGAAGAGTCCTGTTCCTCTGACTGCTCAAGAGGCATGGAATCCTGCTTTTCTTCATCTGCCAAAGAGGGCTCCGCATCTTCTCCCTCCTCTTCACCACTGGAAGACTCTGACTCATGCTCATCTGATGATGTGGACTCTCTTTGTTCAGCTGTCAACGAGGGCTCTGCATCCTCTCCTTCTTCTTCACCAGTGGTAGACCTCGATTCAGCACCATCAGGGGATGCAGAACGTCTGTGTTCGGCTGTCAGAGGTTCCACATCCTCAGCTTCTTCACCAGCAGTAGACCTTGACTCTTGCTCATCTGATGAAGTGGAATCTCTTTGTTCAGCTGCAGAGGAGGGTTCCACATCCTCTGCATCTTCACCAGCAGTAGACCTTGACTCGTGTTCATCTGAAGATGTGGAGTGTCTACGCTCAGCTGTCAGAGAGAGCTCCTGGTCCTCTGCTTCCTCGCCAACGGTTGACCTTGACTCACGTCCATCAGGAGACACAGAGCGATGTTCAGCTGTCAAATCCTCTGCTTCTTCATCAGCTGTAGACCTTGACTCATGGTCATCAGAAGATGTGGAGTGTCTACGTTCAGCAGTCAAGGAGGGCTCCCCATCTTCTGCATCTTCCCCAGCAGCAGACCTTGACTCACGGTCATCTGAGGATACGGAGTCTCTTCTTCCAGCTGGCAAGGAGCCTTCTGCGTCCTCTGCCTCTTCTCCTGTAGTTGACCTTGACTCGTGCTCATCAGAGGACTCAGAGCACCTACGTTCTGTTGTCAAAGGCTGCTCCAGATCCTCTGCTTCTTCACCAATGCTAGATCTTGACTCGTGCTCATCAGGGGAAGTGGAACGCCTCTCCAGATCATCCATTTCTTCATCTACAGTAGATTTCTGGTCATGACCCTCAGGGGACACAGATCGTCTACGTTCAGAAGTCACAGAGGACTCCAGACCCTCTTCCTCCATGGGAGACTTCAGCTCGTGACCTTCCTGATAGGAGGATGTGGAGTATCTACGCTCAGATCTCACAGAGGGCTCCAGATCCCCCGTTTCTTCACCAGGGCCCGACCTCACACTGTAGTTATCAGGAGACACCGAGCGCCCACCTTCAGGCATTGCATGATCCATTTTTTCAACAGGAATGGATTTCAAGTCATTGTCATCAGGGGACATGGAGGCTCTATCGTTCAGTGTCAAAGGTTCAAGACCGTCTACTTTTCCAGCACTGGTGAATCTCAACTCCTGCCCATCAGGGGATGCTCCATGTTCCCTTTCAGGTGTTGGAGAATGGTCCCGCACATCTGCTTTCTGGAGAGAGGTGAAACTCACCTCCTGGCTCTCAAAAAAGAGATGGTCACGTTCAGCTGTCAAAGCAGAATCCACACCCTCTGTTTTCTCAGCATGTGCCAATCTTGACTCATACTCTTCAGGTGACATCGCATGTTCAGATGTCAGAGAAGGTTCCTTGGCTATTACTCTTTCAGCAGGGCTGGACTGCAGCTCCTGACCTTCAGGGGTCATGGGACATTCACCTTCAGACAAGGACAACTCCTGCACCTCTGTTTTTCCAGCAACAGCAGACTGCACCTCCTGGCTATCGGTGGATACGGAACTTTCACTTTCAGAGGCTTCAGAAGGTTCCTCCAATTCTTCTTTTTCAACAGGACTGGATCTCAAATTATGCCTTTCGGGGGATGCATCATACTCGTTTTCAGACAGCAAAGAACACTCCTGCACCTCTGGTTTTTCAGTGTAAGCACAGAGCAGCTCCTGCCCCTCAGGAGATGCAGCATATTGGTTGTCTGGGACCAGCACTGGCTCCTGCTCTGCTGTGCTTTCAGCGAGGCCAGACTGCTGTACTTGGCCTTGACAGAAGATAGAATATTCACTGCCAGGTATCAGAGAAGGCTCCTGCACCTCCTTCTCAGCAGGGCTGGCCGTCACCTCCTGGCCCTCAGAAGACTCACCATATTCATTTTCAGGTAGCAGAGAACACTCCTGCACTTCTGCTTTTTCAGCCAAGAAAGATGGCAACCTGTGATCTTTAGAAGACACAGCACTGTCAGGAACCACAGCCTCCTCCTGCACCTCTGCCTTCTCAGGAGAGCTGGACCTCAACTCCTGGCCCACCCAGGACACGGCATACTCATTTTCAGACACGGGAGCAGGCTGTTGCACCTGTGTGTTTTCAGCAGAGGGTGATCGCAGCTCCTGGCTGTCAATGGACTCCAGACATCTTTCTTCAGGCATCTGATAAAGCTTCCGCAGCTCTGCTTTTTCAGCAGGGGTCGATGCCAACTCCGGGCCATCAAGCCCTATCGTGTACTCATTTTCAGACACTTGAGAAGGCTCCTCAATTCTTTCAAAACAGGTGGATGCCAACTCATGACCATCGGAGGCAAGAGAACACCTGCTTTCCAGGTTCACCTGTATTTCTTCACTGTAGGCAGATCTCAGCTTGTAGCCATCAGGGGATGCAAGGTGTTTCACTTCAGATGAATTCAGCACCTCTTTTTCCACAGGAACGGGTCTCAGTTCGTGACTGTCGGGCAACAGCAGAATCCCACCTTCCGATGTCACAGCAGTCACTGGGGGCTGTAGTTTTTCAGGTGTGCCGACCGATTCACAACCATCAGCAGACACGGAGAACCCACTTTCCAGTGAGAGAGCAGGCTTCTGGATCTCCACTTTTTCAACTGCAGCAGATGTCAATTTATAGCCTTCAGGAAAGATGGAACACCGGAGCTCAGATGCCACTGACAGTTCTGCACTCTCTGTTTGCTCAAAGGAATTGTACTTTGCTTTGTGGCCATCGTGGCATATGGGAATCCCACTTTTAGACATCACCAAAGATCCTGCACCATCTATTTTTCCAGTTAGGTATCTCGACTCATGCATTTCCGAAGATCTGGAGCAGTCAACCTCAAGGACTTGTGGAAGTGTTGGACCATCTAAACCTTTGTCAACAGATGATCTGGACTCGTGAACTTCAAAAGAAGACACTGAAACAAGGTTGGCAGACACCTCAACAGAACCACACACAGATGTGAGGGAAACATCTGGTGCTTTGACTTTTTCGACAGATAAAAATCTTTGTTCATTTCCATGTGGTGACTTAAAGGACTCGCCTACAGACAATGGAAGCTCCTCTATTGGTGCAGCAAAGCTGGATCCTGATCCACGTCCATCAGAAGACATGAAATGTCCACTGTCAGAAGCCAGAGAAGGCTCCTGCATCTGGCCCGACTCACAGCCATCAGGGATCACAGGGCAGATCATTTCAGGTGGCAGGAAAGGCCTCTGAGCTTCCACTGCTCCAGGGCTGTCAGCCAGGTGGGAAGACTCACGTTCAGGTACTTGCAGAACCTGTGAAAGCTCTGTGTGTTCACCAGGGATATGCCGTGATTCGTGACCATCAGACAAGTTGGAGAGCCCAGCTTCAGACAGGAGAGAAGACGACTGAACTTGCGTGTCTCTTTTAAGTGTTGGAGGAAGCTCTGGACCTTCTACTTCTCTGAGAGGTGCAGTTCTGGACTCATCTTCACGGGATGCAGAGAGATGGAATTCTGCTATGGAAGAAGTTTCTAGATCTCCCCTTTTTTCAACAGATGAGGATCTGGACTTGGATGTGGAGTATGGAAGTTCAGGTAGCAGTGAAGACTCCGGAGCTGCTGCTTTTTCAGTTGATCCATTTTCAGATGTCATAGACAGCTCTGAATCCTGTGGTTTTTCCACAGATGTGGATTTCAATTCCTGGTCATCTGGGGTTTTGGAGCTATCAAATTCAGATGCTGCAGAATGCTGCAGATCGGCTGTTTTTTCAACAGATGAAGAGCTTTCCTCAAGGCTCTCCGAAGTTTTGGAAAATCCACTTCCAAATGATGGCGGCAGCACTGGGCCATTTACTCCTTCATCAGACAAAGCTACTGATGTGGGACCATTAGAGGATTTACCTTCACTTCCAGAAGATTGAGGAACATCTTTATCAAGATCTTTGGCTGACTCCTGAAGTTCAGAAGACTCCACATGCTTGCTACTGGACTTCGCTGAGGATAACTTATCTTTTTTTTCTACAGATTTGGACCTTGACTTAACACTGTCAGAGGACTTGGAACGTTTCCGTTTGGATTTTTTTGAAGACTCCTTGCGCTTTTTTTCAACAGACCTAGACCTAGACTTGTAACGTTCAGAAGATTTTGAGCGTCGACGCTTGGATTTTCGTGAGGAATCCTTCTTTTTTTCCACTGATTTGGATCTAGACTTGTAACGGTCAGAGGACTTGGAGCGCTGACGTTTAGACTTCCGTGATGATTGCTTCCGATCTCTTTTTTCTACTGACCTGGATCGAGACTTGTAGCGATCTGAGGACTTTGAGCGCTGACGTTTGGACCTCCGTACAGATGCCTTCCGACCTCTTTTCTCAACAGATCTTGACCTGGATTTTGAACGATCAGAGGAACCAGACCGATGTCTGAACCTCCAGGAGTATTCTTTGCCTCCTCCCTTTTCTGAAGACCTGGATCTAGATTTTGAACGGTCAGAGGACCTGGAATGTCTGCGTCGGGATCGCCAGGAGGACAACCTCTTTTCAACTGACCGTGACTTAGATCTGTAGCGGTCAGAAGACCTGGAACGTCTGCGCCCGGACCTTCGGGAGGACAGTCGCTTCTCCACTGACCTGGACTTGGATCTGTAGCGGTCAGAAGACCTGGAACGTCTGCGCCCGGACCTTCGGGAGGACAGTCGCTTCTCCACTGACCTAGACTTGGATCTGTAGCGGTCAGAAGACCTGGAACGTCTGCGCCCGGACCTTCGGGAGGATAATCGCTTCTCCACTGACCGTGACTTAGACCTGTAGCGGTCAGAAGACCTGGAACGTCTGCGCCCGGACCTTCGGGAGGACAGTCGCTTCTCCACTGACCTGGACTTGGATCTGTAGCGGTCAGACGACCTGGAACGTCTGCGTCTGGACCTTCGGGAGGACAATCGCTTCTCCACAGACCTGGATTTAGACCTGTAGTGGTCAGACGACCTGGAACGTCTCCGTCTGGACAATCGCTTTTCTGCAGATCTGGATTTAGACCTGTAACGGTCAGATGACCTGGAACGTCTGCGCCTGGACCGCCGGGAAGACATTCTTCTCTCTCTCTTCTCCACAGATCGGGACCTAGATTTGGAATGCTTTTTTCTGGAAACTGAATAGTTTCTGCTCCTAGAACGTGCTCTTTTAGAGGTCAAACGCCTGGAAGTAGAACGTGACCTTGATTTTTTCTTCCGCTTCCTAGACCTGGACTGTGACTTGGAACGGCTCCTTTTCTGTTTCTTTGAATCATGTTTTTTCTCACTGGTTCTATGACTACTTTTTTCAATAACATTCTCAAGCCTCATGAGAGTCTCCTTCATTCGTGCTGCCACATCAGGTTGCACATCAGATGTTTCTGAGTCTCTTTTCTCTGAGTCCTCTTCTGGAGTTGCTTCTTTGATATCCTCAGCCTCTGGAGTGTCTTCCAACTGGCCTTCCTCTATAAGTTCTGGACCTGTTTCTGCATCAGTGTCAGGTACTGGAGCTGCTTCCAAATCTTTTGTCTCTGCCCCCAACCCTACAGCTGCTTCTGCATCTTTCAGCTCTACATCAGTCTGAGGAGCTGTTTCCAAATCTTGTGTTTCTGCTACAGGAGTCTCTGCTGAACCTTTTTCCTCTGCTGCATGTGAAGAACTAAAATCTGTTTCTGCTACTATAGGCTCAGATATTTGAGTCTGCTCCACATCTTCCTTCTCAATGAGCATATCCTCCACCTGCTGACTCTGCACTCCTTCTACATATTGTACCTCGGCTGCCACTTCATGTTCTTCCAGTGTTGTTTCCAGGCCTTTCATATCCCCTGATTTTGGTACTGGTTCAGAAGATTTTGTTTCAGAAGCACCCAAGATTTCTGGAGCCTCTTCTGAACTCTTCCATTCTGCAGCAGGTTTTGCTTCTAGAACTACTTGAAGCTCTTCTTGCTTTTCAGTGTGCAAGTATTCTGGAACAGCTGCTGAAGCATCACTCATGGGTACCTCAAGCTCTTTACCTGCTCCAGAACCTTTCGCCTCTACTGTTGCAGACTCTTTCATGCTCTCCAACCACCTCACTCCTCCAGCTTCCGATGCTGGCTCCAGATATTTTGCTTTCTCCATTTCTGAGGGCTCATTTCCTTGTGTGCCGATCCTCCCTGCTGCAATTCCATGTTCTACAGCAGATCCCTGAGTTTGCACATCTGTCAATTCTGTCAATACTCCTGATGCCATACTGTTTTCTTCCACTCTGGGCAAAGACTCCAATACTGCTGCTGAATCACCTACTATTTGTTCCTGAACAGATTTTGAACTGGTTTCTGAAGTTTGCACAGGTTCTAGGATTGCTTCTCTGCTCCTTATCTCTGCTTCTGGAGCGCATTCTGAATCCTTTCTCTCCCTCAGCACCTCAGTTTGTGAGGTTCTCGTGTGTGTCATGACCTGCGACTGTGAAATGATGGAACTCTCTGTCTGGCTTGAACGGAGAGGTTCTCTCTCTACTGTGGTTTGCCATGGCATCACCCCTGCCAATGCCTCAGCCTCTCTAACTGGTTCCACGTTTTCATGTGCAACCACAGGTTCAGGAGTCCTTTCTAAGGCAAGAAGTACTGGACTTGCAACAGTCCCACAATGCAGAGCTTCTTCTGAAGCTTTCACACCTTCCACTTGTAAGGACATTGAAGCTGTTGTAGAAGTTTTTGCTTCCACCACAGCCACTGGTCTCAGAACTCCTCCTGGACCTTGTGTGTTTTCCTTCTGCAAAGACAGGGCAGATGCCAAACCTCTCATGTGTGATTCACCCTCAGGTCTTGATTCTCTGAGCAACAAAGTACCTTCTGAATCTTTTGCTTGCGGACTTCTAAAACCCTCTGCCATCTGGACTTCTGGAGCTGTTCGGGGAACGAAGGTCTGTACAACCTCTGCGGGTTCTGAAGTTGCTCTTAATCCTTTTGCCTCTGCAACCACATTCACACCTGTCAATCCTGCTGGAAGCACAGATCCCTGGGCTCTGTCCACACTCCTAGCTTCTGTCAAGACTCCATGTTGTACAAACGTTCCTGATGCACCCAGTGCTGTTGCAGGACCTGTGGTACCTTCCACATTTTTGCCTTGCAGACTTTCATGAGCTGCTCTAACATCTTTTGCTATAACACCCACAGGTTCCATGGCTGTTTCCAAAGCTTTCACATTTCCCATAGCTGGTTCCATATCCTTTATTTCTGTAACAGCTCCTGGTGCTGGGGGTGTTTTGGCACTTTTTATTTCAACATGGGTCACAGGGGTGGCTGCAGATATTGTCAAAGGATGTTGCAAAGGTACCCCTGCTTTCAGGACCCCTGAACTCTCCACAGGGCTGCCCTGCGGCGCGTTTAAACTCCCAGATATAGCTGACGGCTGCAGGGCTGGCTCCAAAGTTCTGCTCACACCCCCCAGTTCCAAAGAGCTCTCCACACTTGTCACATTGCCCATATGCAGAGATTTTTCAGTTGTTTCTGGAATTTTCACTTCTTGCCCAGCCACAGCCACATGAGCTACAGTCACAGCACTGGGATGTGCCCAATTCGCAGGTGTAGGAATTGTTGTCACACCACCAGCCAAGGACATGGATTCTGAAGCTGTTTCCGTGTCCTGTGCTCCCCTCTGAGACACAGACTGCAGAGATGCTTCAGAGTAAGTCAACACCTCCATGGTCTCCAGCTCAAGAGCTGCATCCAAAGCTTTTACTTCCCCAGTGCCTTGAGATTTCAGAGTAACTTCTGAACCTCTCAGTGCTTCTACTGAATCTTTCTGAATCTCTGATTTACTGACAATTCCAGTTGGGATGCTGGACCAAGTATAATTTCCAGTATCAACAACACTGGCATTAATAGCTACAGGATAAATATTTTCATGGGACTGTTGAATTTGTTCTTCGCTAGTGCAAATTCTAGTTTGAGCTATACTAGTATTTTCTGGGATATTAGACTGGATGCTTTCTAAATTAAATGGAGGATTTGTTGCACACAAAGTCCCCTCCCCACTTCCAAGATTTTCTGCAGATTGCTGAGAATCAGTCACTGAATGAGAAACAAGTCCTAAAGCTTGATTATCAAGCCCCTCAGTTGGTTTAGAGCACAGTTCTGGCTGCACATGGCCAGCCAGGTTTGCATCTGCAAACACTCCATGCTGTACATTCAGTTGGGAGCTGGACTGCTCTGGCATCAAGTGAGGAGCCGGCTGCACGTCTGCAGGTTCTCCGGGACGTGCACTCAACTTGGATTCCTTTGGTTGCTTTTTATGCTTTTTCTCTTTCTTCCTTTTCTTCTTCTTTTTCTTCTTCTTCTTGCTTTTGTGTTTCTTGTTTTTCTTTGCTTTTTTCCTAGGAATTTCATCTTCACCAGTAGAGCTCCTTTTTGTAGACTGAGTACTATTTTTCACAGTATTTTTGTCTACATCTAGAAAAAATGACATTTACTTTGTAAAAATGTATAAGACTGCATTTTAAAAATTCTTTCAGAGTACTTGCGAAGTACATGGACAGAGGTACAAAACAACTCAACTTGCAAACCATGCCTGATTCACTAAGCTAACACACACAAACAGCACACACTCCCTTACCTTCCTCTCAGGAGTCACTTTAAAGTAATTAAACAACACTTTTTTCCGAAAATTACCCAAATTTTGCTGGTCAGGACAGAGGTCCAGTGGGAACACTTTCTTTCCAAGTAGTATCACAGTCATGGAATGGTTTGGGTTGGGAGGACCTTAAAGCCCATCCAGTGCCAGCCCTGCCATGGCAGGGACACCTTCCACTGTCCCAGGCTGCTCCAAGCCCCAATGTCCAGCCTGGCCCTGGACACTGCCAGGGATCCAGGGGCAGCCACAGCTGCTCTGGGCACCCTGGTGCCAGGGCCTGTCCATCCTCATAGGGAAGAATCTTTTCCTAATATCTGATCTAACCCTGCCCTCTGACAGTGAGAAGCCATTCCCTTTCAGAAGGGAAGAGAGGACAATTCTGGGAATTCCCACCCTGTCAGCCTCACCTCCATGCTGGGAAGATCAGGGAATAGATCCTCCTAGAAGCTCTGCTAAGGCACATCGAGTACAGGGACATGATTTGAGACAACCAGCATAGCTTCATGAAGGGAAAATCCTGTCTGACCTGTGGTGGATTGACTACATCAGTGGGTAAGGGAAGAGCTACAGATGGCATTTATCTGGACGTCTGTAAAGTATTTGACATGGTGCCTCCACAACATCCTTCTCTGCAAACTGGAGTGAAGAATTTGACAGGTGCACTGTTAGGTGCATTAGCAGTTATTTGGACAGTCACATCCAGAGGATAGAGGTCAAAACCTCAGAGTCCTGACCGACATCAGTGACCAGTGGTGCCCCTCAGGAGCCTGTATTGGGACCAGTGTTAACTGGTTAACAGCTTCATTAATGAACCAGTGTTACTTAATATCTTCATTAATGACAGAAGGATCAAGTGCACGCTCAGCAGGTTTGCAGGTAACAGTAAGCTGAGGGTGCAGGTGACACCTCTGAAGGACAGGGCCATCCAAAGGGACCTAGACAAGCTCCAGAAGTGCTCCATGGGAATTTCATGAGGTTTAACAAGGCCAAGTGCTGCACTTGACTCAGGGCAACCCCTGGGATCAATCCAGGCTGGGGATGAGCAGGTGGAGCAGCGCTGGGAGAGATGGACCTGCCCCAGCCCAGAGCCCCCCATGCCCTGGGCTGAGCCCCAGCAGGGGAATCAGGAAATGGATTGGGATTGTGCCCCTGTGCCCCACTCAGGTGAGAGCCCACCTGCAGAGCTGCCCCAGCCCTGGGACCAGCACAGGGAGGACGTGGGGCTGCTGGAAAGAGGCCAGAGGAGGCACCAGGATGAGCAGAGGGATGGAGCAGCTCTGCTGGGAGGAAAGGCTGCGAGAGCTGGGATTGTTCAGCCTGGAGAGGAGAAGCTTTGGGCTGAGCTCAGTGTGGCCTTGCAGGGCCTGAAGGAGCTGCAGAAAACATGGAGAGAGACTATTTCCAAGGGATGGAACAACAGGACAAAGGGGAACCATAGAATGGTTTGGTTTGGAAGGGGACCTTGTAGATAGATCATCTTGTTCCAACCCCCCTGACATGGGCAGGGACACCTTCCACTATCCCAGGTTGCTCCAAGCCCTGTCCAAGCCTGGCCTTGAATACTTCCAGGGATGGAACAGCTGGGCCCCAGGGCTGGAGGCAGCTCTGCAGGTGGGGTCTCACCTGAGCGGGGCAGACAGGTTGGATGTCCCTCCACCCACACTCAGTGAGGCAACACATTCTAAGAGGAGGCTGGAGATGTGCTTTCAAACCCCCAAAGCTGGCACGGAAGGTAAACAAAAACTTCTGTTTTCCTAACAAATTACCTAAGTGGGGATTTACACTACAAGACCTGACCAGCCACTCCCCCCTGCTGTGCTTTAACCCCTGAGTGAGCCCAGTGTTGCTGCTGTGTTAGAAATTCTCTGTGTGTATTCACTGACCAAGTTACTCGCTAGGGTCTAACAAATTTGGGAAAAAAGCATCTACGTCCCTGATCCCAAACCCACTTTAAGGCACTGCAGGCTGGAACAGCTGCTGGGATAGGACTGCAGCTGCCATGAGCCACTGCAAAGCTGCATGTTCCTATTAGAGCATTTGCTTCCAACAGGAAAGTGACAAATTCAGATGACTGTGGGGACAAGCAAATCACTGATGGGAAAGGGCAAGAGGGAGACTGAGGTTTCCATCACCACCTTTTAATTCTGTACCTCACTCGCCTCTGGATTTAACCTTTGTTAGGTTCTTGCCCTTCTGGAGACCTAGCGCCATGTTTTCAGGAGAAAGGCACTTCTTTAAATGCAACTTGCTGGGATTTCTGTGAAATATGAGCTGTACATTGGAGTCTAGTTGCATGTTCCTTTCAATGATTCTAGTTATACAGGCCAGGGCAGCAACACCCTCCAATTAGAATCTGTAATCTCAAAGCTCACTATTTTCCAGTGAACACTGCAAAATCTTGCCGAAGCTTCTGGTAATTGCAATACTGTTAAATAAATGTGACTTGGGATTCCTAACAAGTACCTCAGGTACATTTTGATGAAACTTAGAAATAGTTTTTGCACCAACTTGGCTGTGAATGCACTGAGAGAGAACAGTGAAGCAGAGACAAATTTATGGACAAAATGTTCAGCACACAGCTGGAGAATTGAGTTACTCAGTGGGTGAGCAACTGGCCTACAGGTTGGGCACAAAGGGTGACAGTGACTAGAGTGACACTGGGCTGACACCAGTCACTACTGGGGTTCTGCTGGGCTCCATTCTCAGCCCAGTTCTCTTCCACATCTTCACTAACCACCTGGACACAGGACTCAAAGGGATAATTAGTGTACCGAGGACACTAAACTGGGAGGAGCAGTTCACTCCCTCGAGGGCAGAGAAGCCCTGCAGAGACTGGCAATCACCAACTGTGTGGAGTTTAACAAGGGAAGTGCTGGATTCTGCACCTGGGATGGACAACCCTGGCTGTGTGGATGGAGGGCAGCTGTGGGAAGGGCCCTGGGGGTCCTGGTCCATGGCCAGCTGGAGCTGAGTCAGCAGTGCCCTGGCAGCCAGGAGGGACATTCCTGTCCTGGGGGACACCAGAGCCAGCATCGCTGGCCAGGGCAGCCTCACCTCAAGTACCAGGGGCAGTTCTGGGCATCAGAGTTTGGGAGAGAGCTAAAGCTCTTACAGAGTGTCCAGAGGGACAGGAAAATGGTGGAGGGTCTGGAGGGACCCCACAAGGTCACTTGGTCAGCTCAGCCTGGAGGAGCCTGAGGGCAGAGCTCCCCGGGGCTGCAGCTCCTCCCGAGGGGCAGCGCAGGGACAGCTCCGATCTCTGCTCCCGGGGACAGAGAGAGCACCCAGGGAGCGGCTGGAGCTGGGCCAGGGCAGGGTTAGGTTGGATTTTAGGGAAAGGTTCTTCCCCCAGAGGCTGCTGGGCACTGCCCAGGCTCCCCAGGGAATGGGCACGGCCCCGAGGCTGCCAGAGCTCCAGGAGCGTTTGGACAGCGCTGCCAGGGATGCCCAGGCTGCGACTGTTGGGGGGTCTGGGCAGGGCCAGGGGTGGAACTGGATCGTCCTGTGCGTCCCTTCTAACTCAGACTATTCTGTGATTCTATAAAATGAACTTTTCTACAAAGATAATTCATTAGATTCAGATAATCAGATAATCTCTCTTGTCCAACTCCTTTTTGGAGATGGACAGTAGAAACATTTGCCACAGGGTAAGTTTGTTAACTTCCAAGTTAACAGGTCTCACTTATTACCATGTGACCTTGTCTCAGTCCTCCACAAAAGAACAAAATAGAAAACAAACAAAAATAAAAATCACACCACCAATCAAAACAAACAAAAAACCACCAACCAACCAACCACACACAACCCCCCCCCACATCAGCCTAAGTGCTGCTCGTACAGCACAAGTTAAAATTTTGAAAACACTCAAGGTACACAAACCACTGAGTATAAAAACCCAAAGCAATCCCAAACTCCTGCAAACAGAATCTCTGAAATGAACAATTTTCTGTGCTGCCTCTGGAATTGTACTCACCCAGCACATTGCAGTCACCTGTGTTTCAACTCCCAAAAATGAGAAATGCAGTAACTACAGCCTTCATCACCACACCAACCCTCCAGAGTCAGGAATTTTACAGCAAGGACCAGTCCCACGAGAGAGGACACTCAGATATGACTCTTTTAGCTTAAAAAATCTAGTAATTTATTCAAGATCTGAGATTGACACATCAAAATTCCTTAACCTTTGCAAGGCTGCAATGTGAGTACCTACACTTTAAAAACAGGGACATTTTAAAACAGCAAATTATCTTCTGACTGAACAGCTCATCACAGATCTGTCTTGTAATAAATTTCTTTAGAAATGATCTTGAAAACCAACCCAAAACAGAAACTGCTCCTATCAGCACCAGCTTTGGTACTATGAACAGTTCACTAACCCCTGAATTTATATACGTATATATGTATATATATGGAAAATATTTATCTGTTTCAATATTGGAAAAAAAAAAAAACACCAACTTTTCCCCATACCAATGCTTTCAGATAACAACCAGCTCAATTTTTAAATCATGTATTTCTCTATCCACCTCTGGATGTAAAATCACAGTGGAAAAAATATTTAATAAGTTCACAACAAACACACAACTCGTCACAGGAACAGTTCCAAGAATCACATTTTCATCTCTATAAAACTGATTCAATTTTAGGCACAGTCACAACCTTCTTACCACAAACAGATTTGGCAGAGAGAGCTCTGTTACCTGGGTTGCACTGCAGCTCTGTCCCGAGGGCTCCGGAGAGCACTTCCTCTATTTTCTGCACTATCTGATCACTCTGACAACTCCCAGCAGCTCCAGAGGCTTCCGAAGGCCCGGCTTGCTCGGCTTGCTCAGCTGGGATCGTGTCACCATTGGGCTGGCCTTCCACCTTTGCACTACCCAAAAAAAACAGCAAACAAAAAAACAAGAGCAAATCAACTTAATACAAGTGATTCTGAACCGGTTTTGGGCATTTTTTTTGTCATTCACACCCATTTATTATATCCAGCCCCTCAGACCAGTATTCCAGCCCCATGAAGAAGCCGTGCTCTTAGGAAAACGTCTCCTTTTGGATTCATTTTCACTTATTCAACCCGGACACTCTGTGACTGCTGAGGTTGAGACGCAACGGAAGAAAAAAAACACTTTCTGGAATGTGCCACATCCCCCGTGCTCGTACGACCTTGTTGGGGTTCCCTCCGCAAAATAAACACACGCAACTCGCTCTCTTCCAGCTTTTCCTTGCTCTTTCCAAGGTTTTCCTTTTTTTACCAGATAAACTAGGCGAATTTAGCCGTAAATCAGACAAACCATACAGGCGCCTGCCCCGCCGTGAGGACAGCACCGAAACCGGGGGAGAGCGGGTGGGCGCGTCCCCCCACCATCCTCTCTCGAACCTCGGGCCGTAACTCCCTCAGGGCGCGCGCACGGCCGCGACCCCCGCGGCCCCGCCATGTTGCCGCCGACAAGACCCTCAGGCCGCGGCCCGTCTCTCTCCGCCCTGCGCCCTTCCCCGCCGCTCCCCACCGCCCCGTTACCCGCCGTGCTGCTGTTGCTGCTCCTCCTGGATCTCCCGGAATTTGCTGACCACAAAGGAGCGAAGGATCTGCTCGATATTCGTCGCCATGACACCCCCCCTTCCTTCCTGCCCCGACGCGAGGCCTCCAGCATCCCACAGTGCACCGCGGCCCCGGGCGCGCGCTGACGTCCCCGCTGTAAGCCCCCTCCCGATTGGCTGCGTTCGCTGTAAGCCCTCTCGCCATTGGCCGAGGCGGCGTGTGGCTGCGAACGGCCGCTCTAGCGCGGCGCACGGGCCATAGAGCACCGGCGGGTTCCGACGGGGGGGGGGAGGAAGGTCTCGTGTCCCCTCAGCCGCCGCCGCCATGTTGTGGCGCTTCCACCGCCCCCCCGCGATCCGCGCCTGCCGCCGCGGCCACCGGCAAAGCCGCCCCGAGCGTGTCCCCGTGCCCCGCTGAAAGCATTAAACGAGTCTCCGGCGCTCCGCGCCCACACCGCCGCCTCGCGCAGACCCCTTCCCCGCACAGACACACCGCCCCGGCGCCGCCGCCGCCGCCGCTCGCGGCCCCTCTCGCGCCCCGTACGCCGCGTCCGAGCCCCGCGGCCCCGCGGAGGGCAGAAAAAGGCACCGCGGCGGCCGTGACCGCCCGTCCTGTCCCCCCGCGCTCTCGCCCACCCTTCCCCGGCGCCGCTGGAGTCCCCGCGGCGGCCGCGACTTACCCGGCCGAGGCCATGGCGGGCTGAGGCGCGGCGCCGGCGGGTGCGATAGGGAGCGATGCCATCGGTGCCCATGGAGCGGGGCCGAGCCCCGCGTGTGCTCCGGGCGGGCGGCGGCTCTCAGGGGGCCCTGCCCGCACACGGGCGGTGCTGCTGCTGCTGCTGCTGCATCACCACGGGGCCCTCAGCCCCGGCTCCATGCGAGAGGCGCCCGCCCGCGCTCCCTCCCTCCCCCACGGCCCGGCGGTGACACGCACATGTGCTCCGGGGGCTGGCGGCGGGGCCGCGAAAATTAAAGGAACAAAGGGAGAAAACCAAAGGGAGGTGGATAAATAAAGTGCGCCTTTTGCTTGCCTGGAAAACCGGAGCTTTTCTGGCGGTGATGGAACGCACCGAAATGAGTTTGTCCGGAGTACAGTCAACTTGGGGACCCCGTCAGTGCTGCCCCGAAATCAAATTTTAATTATATGGGTGTTCAAACAGTCTGTAAAACCGAATAATCCTATGGCTGGGAGACTCTTGCCACACACAGTTTCTGTAGTAGTAACTTAGAGGAGTTAGTTGACCTGAAATAAATTTAAAATACCTCCAAACCTGATCTGGTGAGTGGCATCCCTGCTCATGGTAATCACTAAATGTTCTTTAAGGACCCTTCCAACCCAAGCTATCCTGGGATTCTACGAAAACCCAAGTATAACTGTTTAATTACTGTTGGGGTCTAAAAATTTTCAACGTCAATATTGTTTAATAATCACTTGTAAGACTCCTTAAAGGCAGCATCATTCTTCACTATGTCCTGCTGATTTGCCGCAATATTGACTTTGGAGAAAAAAATGGATCAGAGACTTGAATCAATTTCCTTACTTTTATATCACACTTGATTTATTACATTTAAAATAGAAAGTAGTTACAGTTAAGAAGTCCTTTTACCTATTCATGCCATGCTCACACTAATGTATGTTGGATTTACTGGCAGAACACTGTAATTTTTGGTATCAAAGTAAAGACTGAAAGTGTTTCACTTGAACAATTTCAGACATATTTAGATTTCACTGATGCAAATGGCCTTGTCTCAACCAGGCATGTCGGTCTCTACAAAGAAAAACATGAAGAAAGGTGCCCCCAAAAAGCCAGAGAAGGACTTTAGTGTATGCTGCATGTTTCCCTCTGACTCCTTATAAACAAACATAATGTGATAATTACAAAAAGTCCCTCCTCATACACATGAGGATCCACAGCCCCACAGGAAAATAACTGTTCTTGCTCTCTCCATCTCTGCTTGCTCAATAAACTCCCTTTATTTAAACTCTTTTATTCAGTTTCAGTGTCAGGTAGTTTTCAGATTAATTAAATATTTTACTTTCATCTTGTCAAGACCAGTGATTATTGCTGATAATGTTCAATTAGTAGCATGATGGGACTTTAGTAACAGTAGTTCTGCTACAATCATCAATACTACTTAGAGCATTTTTTCATGCGACTGTTCTCTTTCAAAGCAAGGGTGTGGGATGTGCTTAAATATGCAAAAAATATTAAACATTATTTCCTAAGGTATTTTACAAAGAACAGTGATGTTTTTGCATTATAGCTCTTGAAGGGAGGAAAACTGTGGATCAAATCTGGTTTTAATAACAGTATTGTAGCACAATCATAATGCTAAATTAGACTAAACATTGCCCAATACTCTGGCTTCATAAAGCAGAAAGTTCAAATGTGGGACAAACTAAGGAATTGCTCCTATGTGGTATTTCAAGGGATATAGAGACAAAATCCACCTTTGCACAGCCCTCACAGATGTCAGGAAAATTAATCCACAAGCACCAGAGGTTTATGTCCAAAAAGGAGACAGAGGAGTCCTGTTACTTTATTCGAATAAAGGGAAAGGCCATGAGTCATTCCCCTGGGGTCTCTCAAATGGTTTTGGAGGATGCAGCCTCTTTTTTATCCTCATTTCCCTCTCTCTCTCCCCACTAGCTGAGGTACTTGAGAGGTACAGACTCCCCGAATCACGAAATACAGACCCCCTTCTAATGTATACCCCTCCCCCATGTTCCTTTCCTATGGAATTCAGGGTTCCTCCCATCGCTTCTTTCATCCCTCAGTATCTGGCTTTACCTATCAGCAGACCCACGGTTTGTAAAGACAAATCTCTCTCCCTCCTTTCACAGACCACCACCCTCAGCCCCTGAGGCAACTGTCTGATGGATAAAATAGAAACAACCTGGACATCCAGGAGGTCTTTCGGCCTCCTATCCCCCTTTTCCCACCCGCCTCTTACTCCTGGACTTGAGGAATTTCTGCGCCAAAGGGAACTACGGCTCCCCCAGTCGCGACATCGCTCACACACTCCCGGTCCCTCCTCCCGCGCCGGTGCCGCGGTGCTCGCTGGGTGCTGTAGTTCCGGGCCTGGCGGAGGATCCTTCCCGCTCCCGCGTCCCCCCTGGAGCACAGTAAGTGACCCAGCTGCGCTGGAACCGCGCAAGGGCCGCGGCTCGCTCGGGGTCTGTGGCTGCCGGTGTCCCCCGCGCTGCCCGAGCCGGGCTGGGGGCGCGGGGGGCGGCCCGGGGCCATGCGCGCCCCAGCCCGCGCCGCAACATGGCGGGGCACCCCTCACGGCAGCTCCGCTCTTCAGGGCGAGTTCCCTCATGGCTTGGCCCTCACGGCATCCCTTTCATGGTAAACTCCCTCACGGCTCGACCCTCACGGCACCCCCTCATGGTGTCCCTGTCATGGCTTGGCCCTCATGGCAGTGCCCTCGTGGCGTCCCGCTCATGGCAGTCCCCCTCATGGCTTGGCTCTCACAGCATAACCCCCACAGCGGTACCCGCAGGGCATGGCCCTCAAGGCGTCCCCTTCATGGCACATCCTCTCATGGCATGGCCCTCATGGCATCCCCGTCACGGCTTGGCCCTCACAGCATTGCCCTCATAGCAATCCCCTCACGGCTTGGCCCTCACGGACAAACTGGTGAAATATTTGCTTGAAGTAAATATTAAACTTCGAACCTCTCTGGTTTCGGACTTTGACTCACTTGGGTTCTTTCCCTGCTGTTTGCAAAGTTGGGGGCTTACCAACTTTTTTTAGAATTTTTTAATCTATCCAGTAGATACTGGAATTAATGAGCAGAGTGAATAATTATTCCCCTATTTTGTGTATGTACCTGGAAGGGTAACACCGAAAGGGCGTTTCAAGGATATTTCTCCCCCTCATGGTGGTACAAAACACCGAGCGCTTCCAGCATCCTACATTGCTTGAAGTGTCAAATTTAGTACTTTGGGGGTGGTTGTAAAAGTTTATGATCCTATTTATTTTTAGCAGCAAAACTTGAGGGAATGTTTTGCCTTGAAAAATGCCAAATCCAGCTGTTTGGAGGATCACACATGGAAACAAGGGGCCTGTCTTGTGGAGCCCTCAGCTTGGGTCATGAAGGACACATAAAATAAGGACTTTTCTTCTTTTATTTTGTTTTCTACACCACACTGAATGGCAGGAGGTGGAATGAGATGATTTTTAAGCTTCCTTCCAACCCAAACTGTCCATGATTCTTTACGGCCAGGTGAGAGCCAGGAATTCATCCTAAATAAAACACGTGAGCAGAAAAAGCTTATTTAAACCAAAGATCTAACTAAAAATCATAATTGCCAGCAAATTCTGGAGGCCTCCGAGCTACTTCAGCAGCTCTTCATGTATTGAAGCCTGAGGAAATGAAAAGTTTTCTAAGGCTGTGTTTTTTTCCTTCAGGAAGAGCCTAATCCTGTCCCAACCTAACCTTGCAGTTCTCTTGTGGGATTCTGGCCATTTTGCAGGTTTGGTTGCCATGGCTGTTTTTTGTTGTGCCTCAGAGCTGCCTGCACACTTGACACCGTGAATTCCATCTGGAAACTGAGCCACACAGAAAAAAAAAATGCAGAGAGACATCCCCAGCCCCTGATTCCATGTCTCTCCCTGGGACCAGGAACAGGCTGGGGCAGGAAGTGGGAATGGGAGTGCAAACTTGCAGCCACCGAGTGTGTCCTGGTCACTCCATCAGTCGGGATGATCCGAGGGCACCGCTGGGTTTGCTCTCTTCACCGTCCCTGGCTGCCTTGTGCTGCTGCTTCCCTTGTGCTCCTGTTGTGATCCTTCATCCCTCAGGGACCTAGCTCAGCTCGCTAAGCTGGGAGTATTTCCTTTATATATACATACAGATGTAGATATATTTACTTTGCTGCATTGGTTACCATTGTGGTGTCAGCTTTCCAGCACTGTTTTCCTGATCCAAGCGACCGCACACCCTTGGCACACACGGGAGGGAGAGGGAAGGAGAGCCTGGAGGTGGAGAGGTTGGTGGGACCAATGGGGAGCAGCCCCAGGCAAGGGCAGCTCAGCCCCGTGTGCGCCCGCAGTCGCTGAACCTGCAGCTTGCACATCCCGAGCCTGAACAGGGGCCAGCAGCTGGCAGAGATTCCCTGGGAAGGCCGGCCCGGAGCTCCCCTCCTGAGTGCCAAGCTCTGGGAGCACTCGGAATGTGCAGTGAGCTCCTAAGGAGAGACTCAACCCGTGGATTAATTCAGAGAGCAGAAGAACTGGGTTCAGCCCATGGGGGTCTGGGACTGCATAGCCTGGCTGTGAGCGAGTTTGGGAGCTGAGTAGAGGATGGCAGGGTGGGTCCTCGGAGGGAATTGAAGTTGAGAGGAGAAAGTTTTAAGTTTGAAGTGGGAGGAGGAAGTTCCAAGTTTTGGCTTCTTCTCCAGTCCCTTCTTTTGATTATTTTATCCCATAGCAGGTCTATGAAAAAACCCCTAAAACTCATAAACAGCTCAGACTGCTGGGGTCAGAAACACACAGCCCTCAGTGGGGTGGGAACTGCACAGCCTTCCCAATTTGGGGTTTTTCCTGACTCCTGTGAGAATTCTTTTTTTTCTTCTGCCTGACTGCAAGAGGAAGAATGAACCTTGTCCTTTAGTCCAGAGCCAAGTGCTGAGAGCTCCCCTCCAGGGGCTGGGGGTTGTGGATTTGAACCTTTACAGTGACACTGGGTCTGCACTGTTCAGGAAAGCGCTGCCACTGCTGGGCCATTTTCCAGACTCAGCTCTAAGAAGGATAGGAGTTCATTGCATCCCAGGATAGTTTGGGTTGGAAGAGCTTATCCAGTTCCACCCCTTGCTCTGTTGAGGGATACCCTCCACTAGACCAGGTTGCTCCAAGCTCCGTCCAACCTGGCCCTGAATTAAGAACACTCTGGGCAAGGACCATGTCTCTGATCTAAAGAAACTTGAATTCCTGCATCAGGTTTCCTGAATTCCAGTGTTGGGAAGCAAAGATATAGAGGAGCACAGAGGAAAGCAACAGCACTGGAGCTTAATTTAAAAAAATACACAGTCTGAAGCAGCAAGCTTCAGTCAGAGCCTTTGCTGTTTGTGCTGGAGTGCAGAGATCTGATTTTAGTTGCACCTTTCCTGCTGTAGTTTGAGGTGAAGTGATAAGGCACTGCCTTATTGAAATACTCCACCCAGCTGAGATTAAGTATTTAGGTGTCTTGCATCACACTTGAGAATAAATTGCTTAAGGAGTTTTATGTTTTCTTACAGAGTTCTGTTCATAAATGCAGCCAAGGAGCTGAGTGTAACCCCCAGGTCTGTGCACAGGGTAAGTTTGGGAAGGTCAGTGGCTCCTGTCCCTGGCCTGTTCCCGGGGAAGGGACAGCACCTGAGTGCCTCATGTCACTGCTCCCTGTATCTGGAACCTCTCCGTGCCCTGTGCAGGAGTCGGGATGGGGAAGGCTCTCAGGACTGTGGGCTTTGCCTCCCTCACTTGATTTTCTGTGCTCCACAGGCCCTGGTCGAGAGGAGGAGTTCTCTGGTTTGTTGGTGAGCCCCAGCTCCTTCCTGCAGTGAGGATAAAGGTCTCTGGGCTGATGCTCATCCCTGCTGACTTTGTCCTGGCATCCTCGGGGATAAGCTCTGGGAATCTCCTTGTCTTCACTCTATCCTTGCCTCCTCTCCTCCTGGATACATGGAGTGATTAACTCGTTTCTTCTTTCCTGTTCTCACTTCTTATAAGGACCTAACAACAGACCCTCTCCTGAAATGTCACTTACCTTCATTTTAAAACATCTTTTAAACGAACATCTCCTTCTTTACCAAAGCAGACAATGGTTGCAGAAGGTAATGATATCCTGTGGTTTGGAATCTTTAAGGATTTCACATGTTGCTTCCAAAAATCTCAGGGGTTTGATAATCCTCACAGAGTAAATATCTACCTTGTGAATGACTTTAGGTCTTTCGAGAACAAAGTTTTGACTGCTGGATTAGTAACAAAAATAAAAAGGAATGTTGCCTCTTGGAATCTTCATTTTTAAAGTGAGGTCCTGCTGGGCAGCAGAGGGGCCTCCGTGCCATGTTTGAGTGTCAGTGCAAAACAGAAGCTGCCATGGCTACATCTGAGCCTCCTAAACTGGCATTGCCACCACAAATTCTTCTCAAGCCACATTCCTAAATAAAAGTTGCTAGGATACCATAGTGGGATGCACAAATAACACTGACCTTCCAAACAAATGTGTGAAACTTAATTTTCACTCACATTTTGATATAAAATGATTAAATATTATTTGAAAATATCAGACATGGCTTGTTCTATTTACTGCTCCCATATAAAGCTTTGTCCTGTATGTGATGAATTCTTTCAGCTGAGAGTAGCACCAGAATATGTTACCTCAGGGAAGAAAAGGGGGTGATTCTTTGAGTGAGTTGCCATCGTGGTGAGTCACTTGAGGTGGCCACAGTGTCACTGGGTCTTCAGGCTGTGCTGATCAGCAGTGTGGGCTTAGTGGAGTGTGAATTTCTTAAGGGCCTTAAGCTGAAGGAGAGCAGGGCTGGATGGGAGATTGGGCAGGAATTGTTCCCTGCGAGGGTGGGCAGGCCCTGGCACAGGGTGCCCAGAGCAGCTGGGGCTGCCCCTGGATCCCTGGCAGTGCCCAAGGCCAGGCTGGACATTGGGGCTTGGAGCAGCCTGGGACAGTGGGAGGTGTCCCTGCCATGGCAGGGCTGGGGCTGGATGGACTTTAATGTCCTTTCCAACCCAAACCATTCCATGATAATTTGCATCATACCCCTTATTTTTCATACTGTTGATTACATAGACTAATTTTTATTTATTGCAAAACTGCAGATCCTGATTTTTAGATAAAAAGAGAATGTTCCCAAGCTGATTAATGAACATTTTTTAACTGGAAAAAAAAAACCTGGGATGGGACAGAATTTATTTTGTGTGTTTAGAAACAATAGGATGAGCTGCTCCTGTTCTGCAAAGCTTTTGCCTCTCACTCCTAGAGCATTTGTAGGGAAGCTTCTGTTGCCTATTCCCAGCTGGAATGGCCAGAGTTCCCTGACCATTGGCTGCCTGCAGGGTCATCAGTGGGGCGGGAATGTTGGGGCAGGGACATTTTAACCAGGGGCTGCCAATCTCTGCTCTCTTTGTGCCTCTGAGCTCCTGAGTCCTGCTCTCCTCAGCCTGGTACACATAGCACAGAGTGAGTATGGGCTCTCTTGGGTTTAAATCATTCTGGTTTAAAGATTTTAAATTATTAAATTAAAAAATTTTAACATCTTAGAAGTTAAAATTTTAAAATATTTTTTCAGAAAATTATGTTGTGTATAGTTCAACTTACTATTGATAAAACTTGCCTTAAAAATACTGTTTAGTGGCCACTGGCTCTGGGCACCACTGACAATGCTCACTTAACTTCAAGGAGACAGCTGCCTGCTGTGTGATAAATGCTCTTCTATATTACTATTATAGTACTGTCTTTATCTAATTCATCCCTTTGTTCTATCCCTCATTCTTTTATCTTTTCTTCTTTCTTGAGTTGTAATATAAAAGAGTTGATTATAATGGGGTTTCCCAAATATCTGTACCAAAACTGATCATTTTTAGCCTGACATTTTTTTATTGCAAGTAATTGTGGAGTTTTAAAATTAAAACATGTCTGTTTTAATCTCTAAAATTAAAACTTTGCAATATCTGTATTTGGCCCAACACTGGATTGGAAACCTGTTGGTGTTCCCCAGCATGAAACTACCATTAAATGTTAGCTCTGGTGTCTTGAGTTGATAGTGAACAACTCAGTGTTAATTTTCTATATTTAATCCTCCTATCCGTGTTTATTTTGACTTTATTCTACCTGGATATTTTGCCTAGTCCAGATGTTTTTCGTCATCAGGGCATCTTTGCTCAAGTCAAGCTGTAGCAGCTGATGTGAAGGAAAGGCACATCCCTGCCCTATCTAAAAATCTGCTTTGGATCATTTTTGCTTTTCCCTTAGAAATCTTTTAGGTTTTGTGGGGTTTTTTCCCCTTTTCTAAGATACATTTTGTGTTGTCATCCTCTCTTGTCCTCCTGCAAAGGAGAGATCTCTGAGCTCACCTTGGGGCACTGGACAAGTGCAAGTCAGTGACCAGCTGCATGAAGAGGGTGGCCCTGTTTGTGTGTTGTGTGTGCTGGGATTACATCAGGGACACTCGTGGTTCCTTTTGTCCTAAACTCTTATCTGGGCTCTGTTCCTCCTCCGGGCAATGGGAGAATGGGAGGGGATGCCTACAGCCTCTGCCCTGGAGCCAGGCTGGGAGAGCTGGGGGTGTTCACCTGGAGGAGAGAAGGATCAGGGAGAGCTCAAAGCCCCTTGCAGGGCCTAAAGGGGCTCCAGGAGAGCTGGAGAAGGACTGGGGACAAGGCATGGAGGGCCAGGAGCCAGGGAATGGCTTCCCAGTGCCAGAGGGCAGGGCTGGATGGGAGATTGGGCAGGAATTGTTCCCTGCGAGGGTGGGCAGGCCCTGGCACAGGGTGCCCAGAGCAGCTGGGGCTGCCCCTGGATCCCTGGATTGGGGCTTGGAGCACGCTGGGACAGTGGGAGGTGGTTGGCAGGGGGTTGGAATGGGATGAGCTTTAAGATTCCTCCCAAACCAAACTGGCTATTATTTTAGGTCCAAATAAGGACATACATAATTAGTTTACAAACTATGTCCTTCCTTTTTTTCTTTACTATTTTCTGACTTCCAGTGGGTTTTGTCAGTGCAAGTGAGCTCTTCCATCAGGAAATGTGTGGAGAGTGCACACAGAAGTAAATCTCAGAGAGCAGAGGCTTCCAGAGCTGCTCAGAGAACACGTTGTACTTCTGCCGGGAGCCCCGTGTGCGTAAGCTGTGTGTGCACACCCGGCTGATGACGTGCTCACCCATGGACCCGCTCCCACTGGCCAGCAGCATGTCCATGTGTTTTCCCAAACCTCACTGGAACGGGAGAGTGGAGTGGAAACCCCACACTACGTTGTCTGAGTGAGCTCCTTTATTAATGCCACCTGTTGCTGGCCTCGTGGTTGTTCTCTCCCAGGAAAGCCAGAGCTGGGAGTTATTTCCACGTCTCATTGCTGGAGCCTTTCATTTCCATGAGATGTTCAGAACTTTTCAGGCATTGCCTCTAAAAACTCTTGAGTGGCCCCATCCAGCTCCCAACACTGTTCCTGCAGTGGGTGCATCTCAGAAGAGCTTTGACCTTTGCAGACCTGGATTCTCCAAGGAATTGTTGCCCAGAGAGGCTGTGGACTCCCCATCCTGTGCAAGGCCGAATTGGATGGGGCTTGGAGCAACGTGGGACAGTGGGAGGTGTCCCTGCCCATGGCAGGGATGGCACAGGATGGGCTTCAAGATCCCTTCCAACCCAAACCCCTCTGGGAATCTGTGATTCTCTAGGCTGCAAATCCCAGCCTGGTCACTCATCATGGTTTTTCTTCTATCCCAGACTCCTGCATGAGTAGGAGCAGTTTCCAATGTGGCAAAATCAACCCCAGGATGGTTTTCCTGACTGATTCCTGGTATGCTCTGGGGCAGTTCAGCCTTGGAGGTTTAGTGTGTATCACATCTGATGAAGTTCTCCAGCACTTTGTGGTGCCTGCAGTTTGCTTTCCCCACCTCCCCCAGCTAATTCCAGCTGTTTTCCTTGTGTCCTGATTTTCCTGCAGACCCATGGCTGAGCGGGTGCTGGTGATCGGCAGCGGAGGCAGAGAACACGCCCTGGCCTGGAAGCTGGCCCAGTCCCCACACGTGAAACACGTGTTTGTGGCCCCGGGAAATGCAGGGACAGCTGACAATGGAAAAATCTCCAATTCAGGTAAAAACAAAAAAATACCATTTTTAAATTTGATAACTCAACCGGGAAAGTCTTGGGCTGAAATCACAGCTGGTAGTGTGAAAGGATGATGATTATAGTGAAATGATGATGGTGAGATGATGATGATGATGGATTACCATTTTTTAAGGTTTTGGGCATGTAAAATATATTTTAGATGCAGTTAAGAAGGAAAAAAAAAAAGTCTGAGCAAAGCCTTGTGTAAGTTGTGTCATTAATTTTATAAGATCTCAGCTATGATATCTCATTCTTTATGTTTGGGTTTGGAGGATTAAGCCAGAGCTGTTCCTCTGGGAATTCAGCTCAGGATAGTTGCTGTGGTTCCCACCTCAGTTTCCTCCTTTGTTCTCAGAATGGCGTTGAAACCCCATGATCACCACAACCCGTGACAAGAGCACTCTGTCACTGTGAACATAAATTCATTCCTTTGTCTTAGTGACCTTAAGAAATCAAGGTTATTTTCCAATATTTCTCTCTGTGTACTGGCTGCCTGGTTTGAGCTCTTAGTTTAACATATTAAGCTCTGACTGGCTGTAACTGAAGCTTTCCATCGTTTTTGGTTTTGAGAAATCAAGCTTCAGAGGTTGCAAATTGAGTATCCAAAATTTGGTCCTGCGTTTCAACAAAATGGACCAGGGAATCAGTCCAAACCACAGAGATTCCTGTGTCCTTTCCATACTGGATCCTGAGTGAGGGGCTTTACCCCACCTAAGACTTCAGTTTTCCCTTTAGAACGTGTGCTAAGATACAGAATTCGAGTTAACACAGGATGCATGTGAGTGTGGATCATACCCATCCATTTTCTGCACTCGTGTTGGTGTGGGAGCAGCTCTGTGTGTTGCTGTCTCGTGTGGAAACCTGAGTCCTGTCAGGTTCTTGTACAGCAGGGAATTATTGTCTAGAATTCCATTGGAATGCTTCATTACAGGCTTTTTAAAGAACTTTGTCCTTAACTTCTCTGACCAGTCACAGCATCATGAGTTGCTCTGTTGGGCCTCTGAGGAGAGGCCTGGAAGGAAGAGCTTGACAGGACCAGAAAGTGAAAAAACCCCCTTTACCTTTGTGCTAAATGGGGTCGGTGCCAGGCTGCAGGGCCTGTGGAATGGGAATTCCAGGGGTTTTTTTTCTTCAAGCTGTGCCTTTTTAAACCCCTGCTGTTCTTTTTTCTCTCTCATTCCATAAAAAAACTTTGAACCACCAGTGGATGATGGTTGAGCTCGAGCCAGGTCCATGAAATCTCCCATGTGGAATAAATTGTTTTGCTCTGCACATGGGCTTACCTGTGCTGTGGGAGAGAAATCTTCACCAGCCCAGGAAGAATCCAGAATTTGTGAAGAGTTTGACTTATGTGGGTTTTTAAGGAAAGAATTTGGCTCACCTGTTCAGGAATTTCAGTGCTGTCACTGGGGCCTTGATTTAACTCAGGGTGGAAAATGGGAAACAGCTTTACAGAACCACATGAGCCCTGTTGTGTTGTGTGGGCAACAATACCTGGGAAATCTGGGAATGTCTGGGAAACTCCTTCCCTGCTTTCTGGGGATTTTTTGGTATAATCAAGATTTGGCTCTGAAAGTTTGTTCTGCCTTCGTGGGTCACAGAATTGCCTTTAATTAACATTGCAACTCCACTGGGTCTTGGGTGATTACTGAAACGTGAAAAAGTGAGCTGAAAATGATAAATAACCTTAAATCTTTCAAACTTTGCCTGCATTCAAGTAAGAAAAAAAATTTTGTGGTTGATCTAAGCTGGTAATTGTTTCCAGCAATAAAGAGGGATTTAGGCTGAGTGCCTAAATACAGGTTTATGTTCAATTTAGACTGGATTATCAGGGCAGTTTTGGTGCAGAAGCACAGACAATGGCTTGCTGAATGCAGACAGACATAGGTGTGTCTGTGAGTGGGCTTCACTATCCTGACACCTCCTTCTGTCACATTTTACTTCTCAGTGCAACTTGTGCTCTTGAATTTAAGCTCCACCTTTGAAAGCCTTGGTCCAAGGTCCTCCTGTCTGTTCCAAAGGAATGTTCAGCTGTTGTTTTAAGCAAACAGAGTTACAGAAAGGTCCCCTTGCAGTCAACAAGCTGAGGAAAATGATGTTTGGGAGGGAAGTAAAATCATGGATAATCAACATGATTTATTCCTTCTTGTTTGTTGACAGGACATTTCCCCATCATGTAAATCTTGTGCCACACTCACTGTTCATATCATGAGTAGATCAGACCTGCAGCAAGAAATCTGGGGTGAATTCCAGGCTCTTTCTTTTCCCTGCTTGGAGAGGGACTGGGGGACAAGGGCTGGGGGGACAAGAGCCAGGGAATGGCTTCCCAGTGCCAGAGGGCAGGGCTGGATGGGAGATTGGGCAGGAATTGTTCCCTGGGAGGGTGGGCAGGCCCTGGCACAGGGTGCCCAGAGCAGCTGGGGCTGCCCCTGGATCCCTGGCAGTGCCCAAGGCCAGGCTGGACATTGGGGCTGGGAGCAGCCCGGGACAGTGGGAGGTGTCCCTGCCATGGCAGGGGTGGAGTTGGATGGGCTTTGAGGTCCCTCCCAACCCAAATCAGTCTGGGAATCTGTGATCCTATGAATTTATTCATCCAGGATGGGGAGCACACAATGGCACAGACACAAAATCCTGTTCTCTCCTTCCTCTCTCGTCACTTCCCAGAAACTGATTGGAGAGACCATCAGCTCCCAGTGTATTGGCAGTCTTCTGCCATGTCCCAAGGGAAAGGATGAGAGAAAATGGCCCTAAGTTCTACCAGGGGAGGTTCAGATTGGAGATTGGAAACATTTTTTCCCTGCAGAGTGGTGAGGCTTTGGGATAAGCTGCCTGGTGGAGTCACTGTCTCTGGGAGTGCTCAGGAGGAGTCTGGATGTGGCCCTTGGGGACAGGCTTTGGGGTGCTGCTGGTGCTGCTGGGGTGGCACTGGGTGATCCTGGAGGGCTCTGCCAGCCCTGATGATCCTGGGATTCTGTTCTCCCCTTGCCAGCCCTGTGCCCTGGTGTGCTCAGTCTCCTCCCTGCATAAGCAGCCAATCCACGCTGTGCTCATCTCTTTTTTGGCTGTCTGGATCCGTGTTCCCATCCTCTGCAGACCTTGGCTTTATTTATTCATGATAAAAGCAGTGGAATTGCAGAGCTTTGCGTAACTTTTGGATCATGAGATTGACATTATTGTCTTTGGTGCAGGACGTTTCTTTTGTTTGCTCAGTTTGGGGCATTCCAAGTGTCATCACACCGAATGTTTGTTTTTGGAAAGATCATGGTTGTAACAACTTGAGCCCACATATCCTCAGCCATAGTGACAGCACAGTGTCCTTCTTAATTAAGTTCACCATAATATTAAAAAAAGTTCTGATTCCCCTTGGTTTCAGAGGGCTCAGTTTGGTGCAATTTTAACTGGCACTAAAGAAAGATAGAAAAAAAGAAAATAGATGAGTTGGAATTCTACCACCAACCGTTTGTTTCATCGCCAACACCCTCCTGGCACCAAAATCATAAAATCACAGACTTGTGGAATGGTGTGGGTTGGAAGGGACCTTAAAGCCCATGCCATGAGCAGGGACACCTTCCACTGTCCCACGCTGCTCCAATCCCCAGTGTCCAACCTGGTCTTACATCTGTAAAGCTCCATGGTGACCATCCTCAGGGAGGAAACTTGCTGGAAAGAAATTTTTTTTTCCCTTTTGAGTTTTTTTTTTCTTGGATTCTTTGCAATGTGGCTTGTGCTGGCAAACACAAGGGGGTCAGACCGGTTTGCTGGCTGGCAGCCCAGGGGATCCCAGAGCTTTTTATCTCACCTTCAAGAGCAAGGTGGGTTGACAGGGCTATGAAGGTGGGGAAGGGTCTGGAGGGGCCCCATGAGGAGCAGCTGAGGTCCCTTGGCTTGTCCAGCTGGAGCAGAGGAGCCTGAGGGCAGAGCTCCCCAGAGCTGCAGCTCCTCCCGAGGGGCAGCGCAGGGCCAGCTCCGATCTCTGCTCCTGGGCCAGGGACAGCAGCCAGGGAGAGGCTGGAGCTGGGCCAGGGCAGGCTCAGGCTGGAGAGCAGGGAAAGGTTCTTCCCCCAGAGGCTGCTGGGCACTGCCCAGGCTCCCCAGGGAATGGGCACGGCCCCGAGGCTGCCAGAGCTCCAGGAGCGTTTGGACAGCGCTGCCAGGGATGCCCAGGCTGGGATTGGTGGGGGGTCTGTGCAGGGCCAGGGGTGGGACTGGGTGATCCCTGGGGGTCCCTTCCCACTCAGGATATTCCATGATTCCATGATTTATGACTCTCTGAAGGTGGATGTCCAACCAGAGCCTTTGCCTGGGGTTTGGGGGTCTGTTTTGGGTGAGTCTCTGCCAGTGTGGGCTTCACTCTTCTAGGTTCCCAGTGACCTGGCAGCCCAAAAGGTGAGGCTGGTGAGTGCTCTGTGACAACTCAGAGGAGCACCCATGGATGGGATCTTCCCCTGTTTTGTGTCTCCAACAGCTGTTCCAGTCAGTGACCATGCTGCCGTTGCCCAGTTCTGCAGAGATCAGGACATCAGGCTGGTGGTGGTTGGTCCCGAGGTTCCTCTTGCTGCTGGTAAGAGAAACAAGCTGGAAATCACAGCCTTGAGCATTTAGGAAGAAAAGTAAATTTTAATCCTCATCTGTGCATCACTCACCAGTGTCTCCAGTCTGAATGGAAACAGATCCTCTGGGGCAGTTTCCCTGAAATTCAGAGCCGTGCTGAGGTGAAAAGGAATTTCTGAAGGGTAGTGTGTGAGCAAGAAAGCCAGTTTTGGTTTTCCTATGGAGTTTTCATGTTTTGAAATAATTATAATTTGAGTCTTGGTAATAAAAACCCTAATTATAAACATGCTGATAGTTTTTCTGCTTAAACCATTTGTCATCTTCACAGAAGACTCATGGTGACCTTTTAGCTCAAAGGTGTCTTAAACCAAGGGAGGATTGTCATCCTTTCCCAAACCCAGCACATCCTGGGGGCCTCCAGTGGTGCAGGGTTCCCTGCTCCTGGTTCCAGTGAGGAAAGCAGGCACTGCAGACACCCAGATCACTTCTTGTTCCTGGCATTCTTGCTCCAAGGAATCGTGCACCCCTGGACTTGGCTGGCCTGACTCTCATAAATCATCTGGAGATTTATAACATGTTTTGTGTTTAGGAATTGTGGATGACTTGACAGCAGCTGGGATCAGGTGTTTTGGCCCCACAGCAAAGGCAGCTCAGCTGGAGTCCAGCAAGAGCTTTACCAAAGCCTTTCTGGATCGTCATGAGATCCCCACTGCCAGATGGAAAGCCTTCACTGATCCCAAAGCAGCATGTGGCTTCATCAACAGGTACAATTCTTGTCATTTTAGACATATTCTTACTGACAGTGTGCTAGATATCCAAACCAATCAAACGATTGCTCATGTATCAACACTTTTGGGATAGAACATCTGCCAAGGTTTCACAGGGTCACCCACCACGACTCTCTCAAACTGCAGCAAGTCTGAGAAAAAAGGTTCCTCCTGCTTTAAAATGAAATGAAAGTTCAGTGTTCAGTTCACAGGAGAATGTAGGACAAGCTGTTATTCTTTTGCCAGTCTGCCTGCTGGGGAAAGGCAGGGAGCAGCCCAGAGCCATCTGTGCTGGCTTCTTGTCCCTCTTCTCCACCAAAAAAACCTGGAGAATTACTCAGCAACTGATGATCTGCTCATCACAGTACAACCCAGGTGACCCCAGATGATACAAGAGTAAATTCCTGAATGGAAAGCAGTAATGAACAGTCAGGAAATTCCCTGGTGGGGAAAAGAAGCAGAAACCCTTCTCAGGCAGAGCATAACGAGAGCAGCCTGGTGTGATTTGTGTGTTACTCAATAAGGTTGCTGTGAAAACTGAGAAGTACTTTGGTCTTTCGACTCTTGAAACATTCAAGTGTCTTTGCAAGGACTGTTCATGTGGAGTGTCTGTCCTGTGCCTTGGCAGTGCCAACTTCCCTGCTTTGGTTGTCAAAGCCAGTGGCCTGGCAGCTGGCAAAGGAGTCATCGTGGCTTCGACCAAGGAGGAGGCCTGCAGAGCTGTCACTGAAATCATGCAGGTGAGCAGGAATGTCAGCACAAATCAGCTGTTCAGCACCTCAGAGCATCACAGATACTCCTCCTTTCATGTAACAGGAACTTGGCCGTCAGACATCAAATCTTTTACCCTTTTATTTGGCCAGCCATGAAACTCGGTTTTATTTATTGCTTGAGGCAGTTCCTTTAGGCTAAAATAAAACCATTCTTCATGAAAACCCACCCTTATTTCACTTACTCATATATGCAATTCCTTTTTTTTTTTCACTGTATGAGACTTCTGCAATCCTGCAGGTCCCACAGTGCAGGAGCACGAACTCAGTGATTGAGGTGATCTTTACAAGCACCATTTGGACTAAGCACAGCACTTAAATGTGTAGTCAGATTCTAGTGGGATTATTTCAAGTGCAATTCACATTGAGGAAGGGTATTCCACAAATATATTTGGAGCATCAAGATTTGAAGTGAGGCCAAATGAAGTATTTTTATCTGACCAGTGAGGAACACAGAGCTGAGGCTCCCGGGTCTGGCCCTCAGCTGCTGTCAGCAGCACAGCATCCTAAAATTCCATGGAGCTCTGCTGATCCATGGGAGACATTATCTGACACACTTGTGCTTCAAGAGTCAGAACATGGGGGCTGCAGTCACATTTTGGGGGGGCCTATGGTCACTGGACGATTCATGTGTACAAAAAACCAGCAAGTTAGAGAGTTCTAGAGATCCCCAAAATCACCTTGGCAGTGTGGGCTGGTTGTTCTTAATTTCTTAATTACCCAGAATATGCAGCCAGGGTTCAAGCATCGCACTGGGATACCAAAATCCTGCTCCCTTCCCACGTGTTGTATAAAATTGCACTTCTTTATCAAGTGAAAGTGCAGATTGGAGGCTTGGCAGTCATTGCTGTTGGGGTGAATTTCAGAATGTAGAGCATGAGGAATTGCTCAGTAATCACAAATACCCTCTGCCATTTGCAAATATTCAGTAATAAACCCTGCACTTATTTGAGAATAAGCAGAAAGGAGGAGTAGGGATTTTACCACTGCTGACATCCCTGGGGGGAGAATGGATTCATAGTCTCAAACCTGTGCTGCATTTTTGCTGTATTAAAAATACATATTTGTTGTTGCATTTTCAGTAGTTTAAAACTGGAACAGAACTAAAGAGATTTTGTTTTACTGTAGGATAAGAGTTTTGGCACAGCTGGGGAAACTGTTGTTGTTGAAGAACTTCTTGAAGGAGAAGAAATTTCTGTAAGTGCATTTTGCTATAACACTTTGGTTCTCCCTGTTCTGAATTGTTTGGGATTCACCAAGTACCTTCACCTACAGAGGAGGATTTTATTAGCTAAATTAAAACCATTCTCTGCTTATAAATACAATTGTATTGGTTAAAGACAGCTGTGCTAAGAACCAAGCTTCCTGTGGTCTGTTAAATTAAATTAAATCAAATGAAATCAGAATAACTGGTGCCACATGGAAAAGAAAATCCGAATCTTAACACTTTCAGTGTCATGGAGGGCCCAGATCTGTGTTAGGATTTTCTGACAGCTCAGTATTTTCACAGTGTTGATTTATCTGCAGACACAGAACATTTCCTTCATTCTAAGCTGATTCAGCTCCTTCATTTAAAATCTGGACCTGGTTTAAATGGCAGAGTGGGAAGGAGGGAAGGAGAACGAAGCCCAGGGTTGGGCAACTCGACACCTGCAGCACATAAAGGACAACAGCCAAGCTCCAGCTCAGGTTCCCCAAGTCCTGGGGCTGGAATGGGCTTGTGCTGGAAGTTGGGAACATTCCTCTTGGAGCTGTGGTGGTTACAAAGTCAATCAGCCCCAGCTCTTGCCATCTCTCCATGATCAGACTTTCCTGCCCACAGGGAGAGATGGATGTGCACATATTGGGTGTCTTTATTCCCTCCTGCTTGCCTAGACCTGTTTAGGAACCAAGGGATTATCCAGCCCTTCATTCTCTGGTGGGAAATATGTCATGCTCCTAAGTATTCCTTGGAATACCGAGCAGATTTATTGCAATGTAACACAATAATCCAAACCTGCAGTCGAAGGTGGGTTTTTTGCTCTGCTGACTGGCAGTTAGGAAGGAAATGTACTTCTTGACTTGCCCAGAAAAATAATTCACCTTCCACAAATGACTTATTTTTTAGTATATTAATATTGTGGCTTATTTTGGATCCCTGCTGGTTTTATAATTAGCATTATAAAATGGTTTTGAGTATTGCTCCCATTAGTCCAGACAGGGAACAACGTTACCCAGTTTGAGTGTACAACATCATCCAGTTCCAGAAGATGCCAGCAGGCTTGTTATTCTGAAGATATTGAGGATAAAAGCAACTGCTATATACATAATTTATAAATATTTCACAAGTAAATAGCTTTATCAGCAAGGACAAGGAAGTCTTGGAAGGAACGTAATGCCTTCCTTCCAGGGCAGGGGCTGGGAAGGGAAAGGAAGAAGTAATTTCCATCATGGAGTATTTTAATTAATTAATTTTTTTAAACCTTTGGAGTGTTTCTTTTCAGTGCAACTGCTGATGGTATCATTTTTTTAGGTTTTATTAAAGGCAATTTCTGAAGGAAGGTCACACAAGATGAGTCCCTGCTTCCTGAGGAAAAGGCAAATGCTTAGAACCCCATCATTTATTTTATCAGGGAGGCAGAGTTTATCCTCTTGAATATCCCTTTGTCACAGTGAAAACCATCTATATTTGCACTAATTGCACTTGAGTTTTAACTCTTTTCCTTGTTTTTAGTGCCTGTGTTTCAGTGATGGGGTCACCATTGCTCCCATGCCCCCAGCCCAGGACCACAAGAGGCTGCTGGATGGAGATGAAGGCCCCAACACAGGAGGGATGGGAGCTTACTCCCCAGCTCCTCAGGTGCAAATGGATTGATAAGGAAGGGAAAAATGCATGGATAAGGATGGGAAAATGGACTGATAACGGGATGTTTCACTCCAGCTGTACCACAGCCATCACTGAAAACCTGTGGGAATGTTTAATTCCAGCAAGAGGAGCAGGAGGGAATGGGCTCAGCTGGATGGAAAGAGCTGCTTAAAGCAGACATGGCCAACTAAAATAATCCCCAGCTTCACAAATTTCTCTGAAGAGGAGGATACCTCTACTGAGTTACTTGGAATTATAAAGGGAGAGTGTTATTTCTGCAAGCTTATATTTGATTGGGATTGAAGTGTTATGAAATGCTGCTCATTAGAACCAAGTGCTTAAAGCCACAGTTTTATCTTGTGCCAAACAAAGCTAATGGTGAATGTTGGCTGTGGCTTAAGATGGTTTGGGGTCTGCTTTATAGGGAACTTCTATTGGCAGAAGTAGAGAGAAAAACTTTCTAGGCTTTCCATTGGAGTGGGCAAGAGACCATCCAAGAGTTCTGCTTGGCTCTTAAAAACACAAAATCAATCCCTCCCTTTTTACAAACGCTGGTTTCTAATCCTTTTTCATTAGATTTCTAAAGATTTGCTGCAGAAGATAAGAGAGACTGTTCTTCAGAAGACTGTGGATGGCATGAGGAAGGAAGGTGTCCCCTATTTGGGTATGTACAGAACGTTGGGATTTTTAACCATCAGGAGATCAACTTTTTATTTTGCTTTTTCCTCTTTGTTGCCTGTCTCACACGGGAAGTTAAGGGAAACAGCTTTGATTTATTGGGAACTGGGTTTGGTATCAGTGGCTTGATTCAGGGTCCATGGAAATCAACAGAGGTCATTTCATGAACAGGGGATAATTCCTCAAGTGAGGAAGAACAGAAAGGAAAATGTTAAAAATAAGCTGCAAAATTGTGACCACAATTATTTCTTTTTTTTTAAATTTATTTTTACCATTTCTCAAATTCACTGAGCACAGGTGGGCAGCCCTGCTATCAACAGATTCAAAACAAGTGAGTTCCTGAGATATCTTTTTGTATCATTTGTTGTTCTAGGTGTGCTTTATGCTGGATTAATGCTCACCAAAGATGGGCCTAAAGTTCTGGAATTTAACTGCAGATTTGGTGACCCAGAGTGTCAGGTGGGTTATTTTGTATGATTTGGCATTATGGGGGGAGTAAAATCTGTGACCATCTACCACTACTGGTAACCAGCTTTGGGGTGAATAATCAGCTCATTGCACCAAGATTTAAAATATTTGGGTTGTTTGTTCAAGGTAGAAGGTCTGTTAGGAAATTGTTCCATTCCAAAGAGGATTCCAGTAGGCTGGACTCAAATCTGGGCTTTGCAAGGGTCAGCTTGAGGAGAGCTCAGCACTTCCCTGTCTTTTCTGGAATGGACTCTGGATTTTTCCTTGCTCACTGTTGACAAGAGGAACAAAACTCTTAATTTCTATTCTTCAGAATAGGTTCTTCGTCCTCACCCTTTTCCCTCCATACGTAACAATTCTTTTACCCACAGAAATTCTCTTTAATGAAGAGTATTTTTAAGGGCTCACAGATGACACACTGTATGTATAATGTGTGAAAGTGCAATATGTGGACATATTTAATACTGTTTTTACAGCTGCATTAATGTGCTTTCAAGGCCAGGGAAGGCAATGCAAGAACACCTTGTTTGATTTGCTGCTGTGTGTTTGTGTAGGTGATCCTGCCCCTGCTGAGGAGTGACCTGTACGAGGTTCTGCAAGCAGTGATCAGCAGGAGGCTGGCCAGCTCCATGCCAGTTTGGAAAGAGGACAGTGCAGCTGTGACTGTGGTCATGGCTAGCCAAGGCTATCCAGGGGCATATCCCAAGGGCTTGGAAATAACAGGTAAATAGAGCAGGAGGAGCTGCAGGAGTCTCATTTGCCCCTGGCCTCTCCCTGTTCTCTCCTGCTGCATGTGGGTGAATCACTAGAACTGAGGTTCGTAGAAACTCTGGTTCTGGGTCAGCAAGAACAGCTGGGGTTTCACACATCTCAGTTTATTTTGGTGCATTTTCAGTTCTCCACACCGTGTTGTTATTTGATATTGGCACAGCACTGATATTTAATACCTGCTACAGTCAGGTGGTTCTGATCAGGTTCTTGGGTCACATTGATGCTGATGTTTTGTGCTCTGGGTGTCACTGAGGCATAAAAACCCAGCTGGAATTAGATGCTGTGTGTCAGCTAAATGCCTCTTCCCACATCCCTGAGCACACAGGTGACTTGTCTCTCCTTCAGAGGCAGTTTTTACAGATTTATTCCCATTTCCCAGCAGGATCACCCTGACTTTGACTGTGGTTTCTAGACACTTGATACCCCTTCACTGAGAACATTCTAACCAACAGCTGATCTTTTTAACAATACCCACAGGGCTTGCCAAGGCCAAGCAGCTGGGGCTGGAGGTGTTCCACGCAGGCACAGCCCTGAAGGATGGCAGGGTGGTGACCAGTGGGGGCAGAGTGCTCACAGTCACAGCCATCAAGGAGGACCTGCCGGCGGCGCTGCAGGAGGCCAACCTGGGCGTGGCTGCCATCCACTTCCAGGGGGCCATCTACAGGAGGGACATTGGCTATCGGGCCATAGCCTTCCTCAGGCAATCCAGGTAGATATTGCAAATCCCTGAAGCGGGAATAACTGGTGTGAAAAGGATCTAAGCACATCCCTGGTTAGTATTAATAACTGGTGTTGATATTCTGTGTAACTCTTGACAAGTTTTAACCCCATCCTTGTAATCAAGCTCAGCAAGACCAGCCAAGGGAGGAGCATTTTGAATGTCTGATCCATGTTCTCACTCTCCTAAACCTGAGTTAAACTACAGTGACAAGCACACAGGAATGGTCTGTGCTGCTGCAGTTGCTAGGTCTGGTTTAGGGAAGGTGAACTTCTGCTTCTTGGACTTTGGATCACAGCTTTTGCTCTGGGTTTGTCCTGTCCAGAAGTCTAATATTTGATATCATGAAATGTGGTCACAGCCCCAACCTGCCAGAGCTCCAGGAGCGTTTGGACAGCGCTGCCAGGGATGCCCAGGCTGGGATTGGTGGGGTGTCTGTGCAGGGCCAGGGGTGGGACTGGATCATCCCTGTGGCTCCCTTCCAGCTTAGGAGATTCTGTGATTTTATACATGAACAAAGTTCAAGCTGGCTTATTGGCCCTTTTTAGCTTTTAGAAATGGTTAAAATTACCTTGAGCCCCCCACCTTGTTGGGATTTACATTTTACTGGGATAGCTGGCTAATAACAGGGTAGGGTTCATCACTTCTTTCCACTCTCTTTCCACTGTAAGACTCTGGAGATGATATGGGTGTGGGGTTTTTTTTATAGCAGGGAGTCCTGTTGTCTCTTTAATGTTCCTGAAAGCTTCTTGCAGGTTTTTAGACTCATTTTTACCTAATAAGAAACTGTTCTGCTCCAATGAGCTCCAAACATACCTTTTCCCAAGGGGCTGTTTTGTAGGCTGGGAAGCACATCAGTGATGGTTCTGTTGCTGCTGGCAGTGTATCCTGATAAGTATTTTGTAAAATTATGATCAATAAACTTCCTAAAAGAACAAGGGTGTTGGTATTTAGTCTTCTTTCTCTCCTAAGTGCTCTGCATCTCTTGACAATTTGATGTGAAAATGTGGAATTGGGATTTGTAGTAGAAAAAAAATCAGGTCAGTGAGGCAAGAGGGGGCACTTTGCTGAGCAGTTCCCTCCCACACCGAGTTCCTGGGCCACAGCCAGCAGGTTTCCTGCCTGGAATGCCTGCCTAGGAGGAGCCCTGGAGGCTGCTCCAAGTTCTGCTCCTGAAGGGGAGTCGGGATGCTTCAGTCCCAGAATCCCAGCCTGGGTTGAGTTGGAAAGGACCTTAAAGCTCATCCTGTTCCTGCCATGGCAGGGACACCTTCCACTGTCCCAGGTTGCTCCAAGCCCTGTCCCCTTTGGACTCAGTGAAGGAAAGGGGATAGCTCTGGAAATTTGGGGACTCACTTCCTCTTGGCAGCCTGGAAGGACTCAGTCCTGAGGCACCTCATGAAAATTGCCAGAATGCTCAATAAAAAGTACTCCAGAAAATTTAAAAAATTAGAGATTCATTTAAAGGATCAAAGCAGATACCAAAAAAAAAATTAACAAATTTGAAATACTCCTACAAACATGGTGAAAATCAGGTGAACATTTATCATATTCAGACTGAAAGGGGCTGACTTTGGTTGTTGCAGGTCAATATTTCCTTGAGTGTTATTCACAGCCTGAACAGCTGCCTGTGGTAATTCTTGTCCTCTTGCCAGTTTTTGGGCAGGGATATGCTGTGAGTGCAGACACCTTTGGATTTTCCTGGTAGCACTGCTCCTGGGCCAGTTGTTCTGGCATTTGAAGTCTTATCAATTCCAGATGTTCCAGCAATGATCTTCACAACAGAAATACCTTTCATCCTTAGCACTAAAAAAAAAATTCCCACATCCTAAAATAAGATTTAATAGAGTACAAAAATATTTAATCCATTTAATGCAATTGTAGACATTTGTGTCTGTCTCTGACTTTTTCAATATTTGCTGAATTCTTGACCTGGTTGCTGAGATGGGTTTTGTGAATTAACTGAATTTTTTTTGTTCAGCTGAGTCAATTATAAGTGGGTTTCAGTTGTTTTGTTGTATTTGTCCTTGTTAATCACCACTGTGTTTCACCCTTGGCATTGAAACTTCAGGCTGCATCCCATCAATAGGAGAGAGAAAACAGGGGTGGACCTAAAATAGGGATGCACCTGGTTCATGCCATTGACAGCCTGGGAATAACAACTGCTTAACTGGCATGAGCTGTGTTTGCTGGAGTGAAAAGTCATTAAAGTCCCTGTCCCCAAAATGGAAAGGTCCCTCTGTAAATGTGGGCTGGTGCTTCGTGTGCCCAGAGGGCTGGGGGGACACACAGGTGACACCAGTTAGTTCCAGTGTGTGGATCTTACATAAACCCCACCCGGAGCTTGCAGGCATCTCCAAGGAAATATGAAACATATTCTTTATTAGAAAGCCCACTGAAGTTAGAAAGAGGTGTGGCTGCTTTTGTGGGGGGATCATTCTGGTGATAAGGAGAGGCAGCTTTTAAGCTGCAGCTGTAAAACTCTGGAAATATCCTGGAGGTTATTGATTTACCTGAGACTTGTGGGTGGAAAAGGGACGTGAGCTCAGCCCTGCTCTGACCCAGCCGTGCATTTTTGTGCCTGTTTTGGTTTGGGAGCTTTCCCACTGACACCTCAAGGCCTGGACGGGGCACTCCCTGCCCTGGGCTGGTGACAAGGTGGGGATCAGTCACAGCTTGAGGTCTTTTCCAGTCTAAGTGATTCTGGGATTCTGTATCTGGCCCAGGGATTCAAACCTTGCAAAATCAGATCTATGCTGCCTATTTCACCTTGTTGTCAGAGGTTTGGTTGTTGGTTTTATCTTGGGATTTGACCATATGATCCCAGTGCTCTGATGTCATCTTCAAGACTCTGGAATTATCCGTGTACTGCTCCTGGCAGCCCCTCCTCAGACAGCAGGATGGGATTCTGCACAGTTAATCCACTTGGGGATGTAAAGAAGTAAATATTATTTGAAAATACATTCAGTAATCAGCTGCCATCTCATTTTCCCCACTCTTCCAGAGGCCTGGCTTACAAGAACAGTGGGGTGGACATTGAAGCAGGGAACACTTTGGTGCAGAAGATCAAGCCCTTGGCTGCAGCCACATCAAGGTCAGGTAAGACAAGAACCTTGTGCTCCTGTTTTGGTCACTTCTTGGCAATGAGGTTTATCAGTTGATCCTGATCTTGATAAGAAGATCATATTTATGTGCCCTGTCTGTTTCCAGATGACACAAGAAAATCTGTGGTAAGCAAATGCCTGGGATTTTATTCCAAATGCACAGCTTTTAATCCCCAAATGGCTCTAAACTCCATCTCCTGAATGCCAGGAGTGTTGGAGAGCACAGTTCAGCACTGTACAAGGATAAATGCAAACAAAAATCCCACCATTTCCTGCTGGGTTTGATTCCATGGATTGTTATTTCTTGCACAGTGACCTCTATCATTTGGGGGGGATGAATGTTTAGGAAGGTTATGAGATGTAGAATTCCTGACACAGATGGGGAACACACACCTTTTGCTTGGTGAAACCAGCATTGATTCATCCTTTTTTGGGGGTTCAGGCACATCTTGCTCTAGCAAGTCCTTGTAATTCTTTGGACAGATTTAAAATATCATTTAAAATATCATGAAATAGCCCTTTTATTTCAAATTAACTGAGACCCTTCTAATAAAGTCAGATATACAGAGAGGGGAAAATATACATGTTCTCACACCAGTACAACAATCTTACCACAGTTCCTCCTGTTTTTCAGAGAAGCACTCAGTGCAAGGGGGAAATCTGTCAGTCACAGGAATTCCTGACGGTTCAGTCACAAAGTTGGGGATTTTTAGGCTTAGGCTAATGATGAATTAAAAAGACAAAGCAATCTAAGCAGATTAGGAGCTCCTCAGTGAAGAGGTTCTAAATGCCAGAGAAAAGTTTCCTGGTGACAAAGCGAAGTCGTGTTGATAAACCTTGGAGGGAATTTCTGGTGGAGATCCTGCAGAAGGCCCTGGAAGTAAAGCTGGGCTGTTTCTCCTGTTTCCTGGCTGACAGGCTGCAATGCAGAGCTCGGAGGCTTTGCTGGGCTCTTTGACCTGAAAGCAGCTGGTTACAGAGATCCCATCCTGGTGTCTGGGACCGATGGCGTCGGCACAAAACTCAAGGTAAGGTGGAAATCCACAGCAAAGAAGGAAAAACAGCACAGAAGGGAAAATATTCTATCAGAAAATAGCAGTTGTCTTGTAAAAATACCTATTGGCCTTTCTAAAAAGGGGATGAAATCTGAAATTGCCCTTCTTAAGGCAAAAGAATTAAATACCTGTAAATAGCCAGAAGTTGATATGATGCCTATATTAAGGATGTAATCAGGAATTTTGTTTCACAAAGGCAGCATCTCCACCCTCAAAAGGATTATTCATGGGGAAAAACATTTAATCCCAGGTTTGCTGTTGTGTTTGGGCTGCAAGGAAACCCCTTTCAGCAGAGTTTCTTTCTCAGTGCCTTTTGGATTTGCCATGGAGACAAGAATAATTCCTGAAGAGAGTTAGGGGATGATAAGAAACAAAGCTTCTCCTCCAAGAACGCCTGGAGGGACAGTGGGATTTTGGTCCATTGCTCGCAGACCCCGCTCGTGATTTCAGTCCCTTCCAGACCCTGGCTCATGTTCCAGGAGCCCAGAGCTGATCCCAAGTGTCTTGCAGATTGCACAAGAGTGCCAGAAACACGACACCATCGGGCAGGACCTGGTGGCCATGTGTGTCAACGACATCCTGGCTCAGGGAGCTGAGCCCCTCTTCTTCCTGGACTATTTTGCCTGCGGCAAACTCGACGTGCAAGTGGCTCAAGGTGTCATTGCAGGAATAGCTGATGCCTGCAGGAAAGCTGGATGTGCTCTTTTGGGTAGGAACACTCTCCTCTGGGGGATATGAAAAACCTTCTGCAAGGTCTTTGTAGTTGGTTCTAATGTGGTTGGGTTCCTACTCTATGGAAGAATCTGGGAGGAGTGAAAAACCAAAGTGTTCCCTGTCTTTGCTTTCAGGGAACTTCATCTCTCTAAATCACAGGGGAAGGAGACAGTACTTTAAAAATTTAGGCACAGATTTAGGTTGGATATTGGGAAAAGGTTCTGTCCTTTTTTCCAGTTTTTTAGGGAAGTTAGGAACAGAAGTCCTTTCTCAGTGGGAGTGTGTAGTTTTGGGGCCATTTACAAGCCTTGAACAAGAGGCTCTTTATGCCCTCGTTTACTTTTTTCCTGCATGAACTGTTGGTCAGCTTTATGTTTGTTTTAAGGTGTTCTCTGCATTTATCAAATATAATCACCCCATTCATGCTGCAGCAGGGTCTGTGTTAGGGGAGCCCTTGCGATGAGCTCACCAAAATGTCAAGATTTTATTTCCAGTTCAAGACTTTCAAACTCCACAGGCCTTTCTGCAAGAGCTGAATCTTCAGCTCAACAAATGAAACTCATCACCCCACTGATAGTGAGGGGGTGAGGGCTCATCTCCTGCTTGGTTTTGCACAATTAACTATGGATTTAAATGCTGGATGGCCAAGCACTTCTCCCCATTTTGTCTCTTGGCTTCTCCATCCTCCATTTGATTGAGCCCTTATTAAATACAGCTGAAACCCCAGGACTGAAAAAAGCAGCTGAAGCTGGAGCACAGGGCAGGGAGTGAAAAGTGGGAAGAGGGGAGAAAAAGGCAGGATTTTGTCCAGAGCAGCTGGGGCTGCCCCTGGATCCCTGGCAGTGCCCAAGGCCAGGCTGGACATTGGGGCTTGGAGCAGCCTGGGACAGTGGGAGGTGTCTGTGCCGGGGTGGAATGGGATGAGCTTTGAAATCCTTTCCAACCCAAACCACTCTGGGATTTTATGATTAAAAGACAGCTTTTTTAACAGCTCTTTGCTGTGTTTTTGGTTCCCCAGGAGGAGAAACTGCCGAGATGCCAGGGATGTATCCCCCCGGGGAGTACGACCTGGCTGGGTTCGCCGTGGGGGCCGTGGAGCGAGGGCAGATGCTGCCCCAGCTGGACAGGATCACTGAGGGGGACGTGGTCATTGGGGTGGCATCTTCTGGGGTCCACAGCAACGGCTTCAGCCTCGTGAGGAAGATCGTGGAGAAGTCCTCCCTGGATTTCTCCTCCCGCGTCGGGGTCTCCGGGGATCAGACACTGGGTACCGCTTTCCTCTCAGCTTCCCAACACTTGACACAGTTATTTTGTCTGGGCCTTTGAAACTTCCCTCAGGCACCAAAAAAAAATTCATCTTTAGCATATTTTCTTCTTCTTCTTTTCCTGGGAATCACATGTGCAGGGAAGAAACAAAGAGAGGGGGATAAATAATTAATTATGTGCTAAAAAAAAAAGGTAGAACTTTGTGTTTCTCTCTAGGACAATGCTCACTAATATCCCACAAATTGCTAGTTTGAGATTTCCTTGATTTTACATTGATTCACATTTTTCTCCACGCTTTTTCCCTCTCCCATGGACAGGAGAACTCCTGCTAACCCCAACTAAACTCTACAGCAAGACTCTGCTGCCTGTGCTGCGCTCGGGCCATGTCAAAGCCTACGCCCACATCACTGGAGGGGGCCTGCTGGAAAACATTCCCAGAGTTCTCCCAGAGTCCTTTGGTGTCGTTTTAGGTGAGAGAGAAGGAAAGCTTTGGAAAAATCCTCATGTTAGTGTGGATTGCTGTGGAAGCCTGTGGACATAGGGCCACACCAGCTGATCTGTGCTGTAGGAGCTGGAATTGCCTGTCTTGAAATGTTTGAGTTTTTCCTTGTACCTGAACCAGAGCCAGGCAAAACACTTTGTGGTGGAAAGACTGCTCCCCATTGAATTCCCTTCCCTGGTGGTGTTTGGGATTGGATTTCTCAGGACACTTGCAAAAACAAAACAACCTTACCAGCAATCCCAAGTCGGCTGTCACCATTTGCAATTCCCTACAAAATTATTGCAAATTAAATGATACTCATGAAGTTTTCACTTAGCATTCAGAGGTGCTTGTGAGCTCAGGGACAGCTCCTGCTTCTTGACTTCATTAATCCTCAGCACCCTCCCCTCAGGTGTGCTGGAAAGGGTTTCACAGGTGGGGAAGGTGAGGTATGGGAAGGGAAATGGCTGACACAGGTTGTGACAGCTCATGGGGTTGTACAATAAAATAAGGAATTCATAGGGAGTTCTGAATGCCAGAACTGCACATAAATCATTTTCCACTTGTCCACTGATATATATTCATGTGTATATGCACCTCTGCTCTGGAGCCAGGCTGGCAGAGCTGGGAATGTCCTGCCTAGAGGAGAGAAGGATCCAGGGAGAGCTCAGAGCCCCTTGCAGGGCCTAAAGGGGCTCCAGGAGAGCTGGAGAGGGACTGGGGACAAGGCATGGAGGGCCAGGAGCCAGGGAATGGCTTCCCAGTGCCAGAGGGCAGGGCTGGATGGGAGATTGGGCAGGAATTGTTCCCTGCGAGGGTGGGCAGGCCCTGGCACAGGGTGCCCAGAGCAGCTGGGGCTGCCCCTGGATCCCTGGCAGTGCCCAAGGCCAGGCTGGACATTGGGGCTTGGAGCAGCCTGGGACAGTGGGAGGTGTCTGTGCCGTGGCAGGGGTGGCACTGGATAGGATTTAAGGTCCCTTCCAACCCAAACCATTCTGGGATTCCCTGATTCTGTAGAAATTGGGATAGAGCCATTTTAAAAGAGAACATGACAAGAAAGAAATTTCCTGTCCTTGGAATTCCTTTACAGTGTTTTGTCCAGAAGCATTTTTGTGCTGCAGCAAGTCATCTTCACCTGGTTGGAGCTGGGGCAGTGGGAGATTTTTGTGACAGATTTTGCCTCTTAATACCCCAGTAGTTTTAGTCCACTGATAACGATTTCCACTCTTGGTTTGTATTCCCAATTCTCTTCAGATGCTCTTACCTGGAAGATCCCTGAAATCTTTTGCTGGCTCCACAAGGAAGGGAACCTCTCTGAGGAGGAGATGGCTCGCACCTTCAACTGTGGGGTTGGAGCAGTGCTGGTGGTTCAGAAGGAGATGGCCCAGCAGGTCCTCAGGGACATCCAGGGACAGGAGACTGCCTGGCTCATTGGCAAAGTGGTGTCCCTACAGAAAGGTGATTGCAGCTTGATTCTCCTTGGGGGGAAAAAATCAGGAAGAAAAAGCAGAGGGAAATGCCCTCGTTGGTGAGTCTTCATGAGGTGAATATCTCTTCACTGGCACCTCCCTGACTTTTTTGTGGGAGTGTTGAACTGACAGTTCATTCATCTCTTCCATGGGTGCTTTTCTCCTCTCTCACTTTCTCCCTTTATTGACACTTTGTTTTGTTGTTTTTTGGGTTTTTCCTTGTTCCTGCTCAGGCTCTGACAACGTTAAAGTCCTCAATCTCCATCGGGCCCTGCAGGCAAACAGGTCTCTGTGTGTGCACAGCCATATCCAGGGCAAGATCCAGACAGGCAAAGTGAAGGTGGCTGTTCTCATCTCTGGAACAGGTGAGAGTTCTGTTCTTTGCTGCAGTGGAAACCAGAGTGTGGAGAAGGGAACTTCAGCTTGGATTTAAAATCCCTGCAGTTCTCCATGGACTCTGATAGGCTTCTGACAGACAGGAGAGATTTTGTCCCTGGGTTGATGTCAGTCACAAACCTCTCTTAACCTCTGCTGCAATCTGTGAATTGCATCTGTGTTCAGTTTATCTCCAGAGCTCTGCACGTGTCCAGATTCAGGCTCCCACTCTGGTGCCCTGTAGGAACAGCAGCATCCTATCACGGATAGATCAGAATTTCTTCTTGCCACGTAGGCACTCTATTTCCAGTATTCCCAATTACTAAGACCATCATTCCAGTGCTCTAAATTACAGTGCCAAGTGCAGCTGCCAGGAAAGGCCTTCAGCTGTCTGAATCAGCTCCCAGCAAGATCAATTAAAAGAGGATTAATGTTACATCAGAGCTGTTTGGTTTGGTCTCCCCTACACTGCTGATTATTTAAAGCCTCTTCCAGCTGTTGCCTGTATTTATTCTCGGTATCCATGAGTTATTTTCTCTCCCCCAGGCACAAACCTGGAAGCCCTCATCAACAGCACGAAGAAAGACACCAGCTTTGCACAGATAGTTCTGGTTATCTCCAACAAAGCTGGTGTGGAGGGGTTGAGGAAAGCTGAGAGAGCTGGGATTCCTACAAGGGTGAGCATTTTGTTTTTGTACTTAGCCACCATTAGCTGTGACTGCAGCAGGAAGGTGCTGATGAGTTTTGTTGGGTAAGAGATGGGCTGAGAGGGACCCTTGGCTTTTCTGTTTCGATCTGTTGTAAACTTGTGCCCAGGGCAAAATACCTGACAGCAAAATCCTTCCTTTTCTGCTTCTCTGCCAGCAATCCTGGTGCTTTGGGAACAGTTGTTACGTTAAACCAGCACAAAACTTTCACAGTTACAGCTTAAACTGTGTCAGTTATTTGACTGCAGTGCATTGACACTGAAGTAACAACCCCTTTTATCTGAATTTAATTTCAAAGTGACCTGGTGGTTCATTTGAATGGAATAGAGGGGTCACAGTCAGTGGGACCTTCCACTGACTCCCTGGATATTGACTCAGGCTCTCCAGGAATCATTCCAAGTGCTCCCTGAGTTTCCATGGATCTCGTGCTGCCTTGCCTTTGTATTGCAGGTCTGAAATGATCCTGTTGTCACTTAGAAACCTTTTACAGTCACTTTTCACTGCTCAGTACAGACACGGGGAAATTGGGGCCCAAGGCTTTGCTCCTTTAACAGTGCTGGGATCTGTCCTGGTGCTGCCGCTCCTCCTTGGGAGGACACAAAGGGCACAGGGGAAATGTGGCCGTGCTGGGAAAAGCACACAGAGAATCACAGTCTGGAATGGCTTGGCTGGGAAGGGACCTTAAAGCCCATCCAGCTCCAACTCCCAGGTTTGTATCACGGAAAAACCGGAGTGTGGGAGAGTTAAGGTGTGTGGGGGTTAAGGTGTGGAGGGAGAGGTGGAACAGGCACAGGGGCAGGGGCTGGTTCAGCCCAGGGCTGGGCTGGGCTCTGCTCCCAGTGCCTGCTGTCCCTGTCACCTGACGAGCCCTGGCTTTTCCCAAACCAGCCCCGTGACTCTGGTGGGCATTAACAGGTGCTTCTGATTAAGACTGGATGCTCTAAATTAGGTGGTGCTGCCTTCTTCCTGTTTAATTAGGGGATGTATCCTGGATGGAAAAACACATAGCTCAGACTGGGAGAGCTGGGGGTGCTCACCTGGAGAGGAGAAGCTCCAGGGAGAGCTCAGAGCCCCTCCAGGGCCTAAAGGGGCTCCAGGAGAGCTGCAGAGGGACTGGGGACAAGGCATGGAGGGCCAGGAGCCAGGGAATGGCTTCCCAGTGCCAGAGGGCAGGGCTGGATGGGAGATTGGGCAGGAATTGTTCCCTGGGAGGGTGGGCAGGCCCTGGCACAGGGTGCCCAGAGCAGCTGGGGCTGCCCCTGGATCCCTGGCAGTGCCCAAGGCCAGGCTGGACATTGGGGCTGGGAGCAGCCTGGGACAGTGGGAGGTGTCCCTGCCATGGCAGGGGTGGCACTGGATGGGCTTTAAGGTCCCTCCCAACCCAAACCAGTCTGTGATTTTTTGATTCCATGATTATGCAGTAGGGATTGGTTTAGGAGTCTGTGATCAGCCTTTTTTTCAAGGTTTTCTGGTATAATTTTTGGCATTAACTGCCAGAGGCCTTAAAATGGGTGAAATCTTTGGAAGACTTTAGGATGGCTTAAATCCCTGCCTTTGTAGGCTGTTCCTTGGTGTCCAAGTGCTGGGGCCGAGAGCTGTGGGCTTATCCAGCCAAACTTATTTATCCCAGTGATCCCTCTGTGTGAGGCACAGCACAGACTCCACTCTGTCAGCTGTGCATTTGGGAGCTGCTCTTCCTGCTGGAATTCCCACCACATCCATATTCCTTGTGGTTTGGGCTGCCCCAGGTGATTGAGCACACGAGGTACCAGAGCCGCACGGAGTTCGACAGCGCCGTGGACAAAGTCCTGGAGGAGTTCTCCGTGGAGCTGATTTGCCTGGCGGGCTTCATGAGGATCCTCTCGGGCCCTTTTGTCAAGAAATGGGAAGGTGAGCACGGCTGAGGGGTGTGCATAGACACAAAGGCATTTCAGAGGTTGTCACGAGGGAAAAGAGAGATGGCACCAGATGAATTCTGGGTTTGCAGGAAATGAGATGACCTTCAAGGTCTCCTTCCAGCCCAGCCCATCCTGTGATTCTGTGAAATGAGACTCTTCCCATTTCGTAAGGAAGAGAGGGAAAGGCACCATTTCCCCCTTCCCTCCATCCCTTGTGCAGAGGTTGAAGGAAGCCTGGGGCAAACACAGGTCTGGTAGTCTTTGATTTCTTAGAAAATATTTAAAATAAGGCTGTGAAGACTTTGGGTCTCTGCAGAGAGGAGGTGCAGGGCAGGTGTTGGCTGGGGAGAGGCAAGCACCCAGCCACTGAGAATTCCTTCCCCTGAAACAGGAGCTGCTCTGCATCCTTGTGAAACCACCAGACTGGGCAGCATTTTGCAGTTTTGGGTACCAAGCCCTGGCCAGTCCCAGGCCACACATCAGGAGCTGCTTGAGCCCATGGGTGGGGTGTTCCACAGGCAGATCCAGGCTGTGCTTGCCCAGAATGTTCACACTCTGCTCATCTTTTACAGTTTTCCAGCTCCCTGAGAGGCTGGTGACACCTTCAGGGCTTCTCTGCCTCCTCCAGCTGTTACTTTTCTCTCCTTCTGTGCTTCCCAGGGAGTCCTGAACACATGGAGCAGCTGCTGTCTGCTCTGCTCTGGGACCAGGCTTACCTAAACCTGCCCAGAGCAGGCACAGCCTGGTCAGTCTGTACCTTGCAGCTTTCACTGCTCACTTGGTGACTTTTGTGTTCCCCTGGGTGTCTCTGGGGCACTTCACACCTGAACTGCTTTTCAAAGCTCTCTTTAAAATCAGTGGAGCAAAGCAGGCACTCCTGAGTGGCCTTGCTGTGGTTCTGAAGCTGTCAGGTGGAGCCAGTCAGGTGAATGGGTTTTGTTTGTCTCCATTCAGGGTCTGGAGATGTAAATGCCTGTGCTGTGGGCAGCTGTCAGGAGGAGACAGGATCCCTCACTCCAGAGGATGGGTTTGGAGCAGAGAATCTCTGTAGAGGGTGGAAAAGAACTTTCTCTAGTGCAGAATCTTGAGCAAATACAGGATTTTAGTGCCTTCTGATTTAGGGACAGAGCACTGATCATTGCCCTGCACAGTGCAGGATTTGCTTTACCTGCATGACTGGTGTGAGAGAAAAGGACAGGAGGGTTAAACTCATTTTTTAAATGTCCAGAACTGAACTGAGCTTGAAAACCTCAGCTGGGGCTGTGGGATGTGAGCTCAGACATTGAGCTCAGCTCAGGGAGCTGGGCCAGCCACAGGACCCTGCCCTGGCCGTGCCTGGGCACTGACCCTCCCCCCCCAAATTATCCAGGAGGAATCAATTCCTGCTGCTGCTGCTTTAATCAAAGCTGCTCCTTTTTCCTTTTCTCACAGTGACAAGGACACAGAGTATGAAGTGAGCTGTGAAACTCTTTCTTGCTTTCACAGCCCTGAAGTGTTCATTAGGAATGTTAACAAAGGACAGGTTAAAGTGTTCATTAGGAAATAACAAAGGACAGGTTAAAACAGAACCGAACAAACCCAAGCAGACAGGAAGCCACATCCCATTCTGATGGGAAATGGAGGCAGAAGAGCAGAGTGGTGTTTCCAGCCCACTGTCCCCGATACCTTTTGGGCTCAAGCAGCAGGGAGGGAGATGCTGATTCTCAAGAAGGGTTTTGTTGAGATTCAAAGTGTATCTGAGGCATTGCTGGAGGTCAGGGGGGACATTTGCCTCCTGTAACTTACCCGGCTCGCCAGTGCAGGGGAGGGCAGGGGGTCCCCGAGGTGCTGCCAGGAACAGAGGAGAGTAGAATGGAAATAACAGAACTACCTAAATAAAATAATAGTAATAGAAACCCTGCAGAGGAGCAGGCTCAGGGGGGACCTTGTGGCTCTGCACAAGTCCCTGACAGGAGGGGGCAGCTGGGGGGGTCGGGCTCTGCTGCCAGGGAACAGGGACAGGAGGAGAGGGGACGGCCTCAGGCTGGGCCAGGGCAGGCTCAGGGCGGACAGCAGCAGGAATTTCCCCATGGAAAGGGAGCTCAGGCCTTGGCAGGGGCTGCCCAGGGAGGTTTGGAGTGCCCATCCCTGGAGGTGTCCCAGGAAGGGCTGGAGGTGGCACTCAGTGCTCTGGGCTGGGGACAAGGTGGGCATCGGGCACAGCTGGGCCTGGCTGGGCTGGGAGGGCTTTTCCAGCCTCAGGGATCCTGGGATTCTGTGATCTAAAAAAGACAAGGTGCTGAGGGAAGGGACAGCTCCATCAGCCAATCAGTCATTATTAATCCCTGGGGAAATGTGTTTGCCATCAATTGTAGCTGCAGTCTCTGGTGTTTCAGACACTGCAGCACTTGGGGCTGGCTGCCGGTGTCTTCAAAACTTGTGAAAAATCTTATTCACAAATGGTTTTGCTCTTCTGCTGGTTATGGGACATGAACAGCCTGGTCAGTGCTGAAAGCCAATAACCTCCCTTGTGCTTTCCCAGGGAAAATCCTGAACATCCACCCGTCCCTGCTGCCGTCCTTCAAGGGAGCGAACGCGCACAAGCTGGTGCTGCAGGCCGGGGTCAGGGTCACGGGCTGCACCGTGCACTTCGTGGCTGTGAGTACCTGCTGCCCCTCCTGCAGCTCTGTGACCCTCCAGGGTTAACATTCCCACCTCCCTGGCTCTCTGCAATGCTTCCCTTTGAACATTTTCACCTCAGAGTCTGCTGGGGATGCCCTTGAACCCTCGTGTTTGATCACCTGCCCTCCTTTGTGCACTCAGAACCTTGTCTCTAGAAATGATAGAGATTTTATTGTGACAATGCAGTGCTTTAGCTTGCTGACTCTGGAGAAGGAATGGAAATGAATCATCTGTCCAGGAGCTTAAGCTTTCCCTAAGGGAACTTCTTCCCACTGCTGCCTTCCACCAACTGGAGTGGGGGAATAGTTCAAGTAAGGCCTTGGCTAAGCCAAAGTCTTTATCAAATACAGCCCCAGCTTCCTGGAGTTTACCCTACAACCTGCCTTGTTTCTGGCTTTTAAGAAAAAGGAAAAATAGAAACAAACAAACAAAACAACAACAACAAAAAAAACCCACTGGAAATGGCACAGGATTTGTTAAGGAGTGATCCAGTGTTTGTGGGAACAGAGAAAAACCTGAGAATTTATGTTGGTCAGACCCTGAGCAGAGAAAGGGCACAGATCTCTCAGCTTTAGAACCACATTTTTATCAGGCCAGGGATCATTGGTTCCCTTTTGGTCACTTCTCAGGGTTCAAAGGTCTCCTCTCCTCTGGCTCCCCTCTCCCTCTGCTGCTGGAATCTGTCTTCAGGATTTTTGCTTTCTCTTGGAAAAAGAGAGTGGAATTATTTTTCCAGATAGAAGGGAAAACTTAATTCTTCTTTCTACGCCATGACTTGGGGTTTCTCTGCGGCAGCTCCTGAGAAACAACCCCTGCCCAGCAGGGATCTGCCCCAGCAAGGTGCCAGGGAAGATCTGCTGGATCCCTGGCCCGGCTCTGTGCCAGGCCTGGGCTCACTCCCCCTCTGGACTGAATGTCCTCGTGCTGCCCAGCCCAGCCCCTCCTGCCCCTGGCTAACGGGGTTTTTGGAGCAGGATTGCTGCTCCCTGGTGTTCTGCCTCCCTCCTCTTTTCCTCTGCACCCTTCCCAGGCCAAGGTCAGTCCCAGCAGCTGCTCTGCCGCCTCCCACCAGCCCAAATCCCAGTTCCCTGTAACCCCACGATCCCCGAGGCATCCCGGGGGCCCTTCCCTGCTGTGCCACCCCCACCTCTGTTTGTTGCCGTTGCAGGAGGAGGTGGATGCCGGGGCCATCATCTTCCAGGAGGCGGTGCCGGTGAAGGTGGGGGACACGGAGGCCACGCTGGCGGAGCGGGTGAAGGAGGCCGAGCACAGGGCCTTCCCCGCCGCCCTGCAGCTCGTGGCCAGCGGCGCCGTGCGCGTGGGCGAGGCGGGCAAGATCTACTGGAAATAGGGCCCAGTGGCCAGGGCCGGCCTGCACGGGGCAGCCAGGGCGGGCACAGGCCGGGCACAGGCTGCTCCCTCCACCTGCCTTGTCCTGCTCTCGCTCACAGGGTTAAAGATTCAAATCCCAGCAAAGCCACCAGTGGGAATTGTGGGGCCGTTCCCAGAGGGTGCAGCACTGGCTCCTGTAAGTGCTTCCTAATTTGAATCACTTCCTTGGCCAACATTTCGGTTCTCCATCGCTTCCCCAACAACACAAATCCAGCCAGGTGCTGCCAGAGAACCTGAGCAGCCCCGGGATGGACTCGAGGCCATCAGGGCTGTTCCCTATCAGAGCCTCAGCCTGGAATGGGGACCCTCCTTGTGCTGGGCAGTGTTGCTGAGGGAAACTACAATGGAAGAGACAGACAAAGGCAGAATCCTCCACTCTGAAAACCTCATCAAACCAGGACAAACTGGCCTCCCACAACACCAATTATTGGATTTTTTTCCATTTGCTTCCTGGTTTGATGGTGGTAGATCTTGTCTGGCCCACACCCCTCACACACCCTGGCATTTCCAACCCTGAAACCTGCTGTTCATCAGATGCCGGCAGGATTCAGTGTCTGCTGCCCCTTTTTCCCTCAGCATTCCCATGAATTCCCCTCAGATTTGGGTTTTTATTTTTTTACGTGAGCAGAAAGACCTGACACAAAACACATCCTTGGCTTGTGAAGCATTCCTCAGGAATTCTGAAGTGCCTTTATTCTTGGAACAGTGTTTTCACCTGGAATAACACTGAGGGACACCCAGGAATTATGAACATTTGGAAAACAATTGGGGTTTTTGTGCAGCTCAACACTTGTGGTTTTCTTTTAATATTTTGGTGTAGTTATGAAACCTTTGACTGTTCTTACTAAAAGGATCAGGTTTCCCACACAGGAAGCAGATGAGGTGGTTTAGAGGTCCCCTTTAACACAGAGAAAGCTGATTTTATTCTGGGCTCTGATGTTCTGATGGTACTCCCATGTTGGCATAACCTCCTTTGGGATTTGAAATAAAGCCTAATAAAGTTTAAAAAAAATTCAATCTACAGCTATTTTCTTGGAATTGCTTTCCCAGGGCTCTGGGGGGAGGAGGAAAGGGGCTGTACACAGTGTGGGGCAGGGGGGAGGTCACACAGCTCCAGCCAGGGAAGGCAGAGGAAATAAAGACTTGGACGGGTGAAATCAGTGCCTGTGCAGGGACTCAATATCACATTATTGATCAGAGCAGTTGGATCACTGCCAGAGAGGCCAACAGAGGGAGATCTGTCCCAAACCCAACATCCCACTCCATCAGAGGTACTTTGGTCCAGACTCTGATATTTTGTCATGTGAGGCTGATGTGAAATGGGATTTCACAGAGTCACACGAGTTTGGGTTGGGAGGGACCTTAAAGCCCATCCAGTGCCACCCCTGCCATGGCAGGGACACCTCCCACTGTCCCAGGCTGCTCCCAGCCCCAATGTCCAGCCTGGCCTTGGGCACTGCCAGGGATCCAGGGGCAGCCCCAGCTGCTCTGGGCACCCTGTGCCAGGGCCTGCCCACCCTGCCAGGGAACAATTCCTGCCCAATCTCCCATCCAGCCCTGCCCTCTGGCACTGGGAAGCCATTCCCTGGCTCCTGGCCCTCCATGCCTTGTCCCCAGTCCCTCTCCAGCTCTCCTGGAGCCCCTTTAGGCCCTGCAAGGGGCTCTGAGCTCTCCCTGGAGCCTTCTCCTCTCCAGGTGAGCATCCCCAGCTCTCCCAGCCTGGCTCCAGAGCAGAGGGACTCCAGCTCTGGAGCAGCTCCGGGGGCTCTCTGGACTCTCTCCAGCAGCTCCAGGACTTTGTTGTCCCACTCTTGCAGCAGCAGGTCCTGGTTGGGGTTGCTCTGGGAAGCTCCCAGTGCTCTGCCACAGAAATGGATCCCTTGGAAGAATGAATTCCCCTCGGAAGCACCAGACCAGTTTTACAGCTCGAGCCCCCTCCTTGTAACACATTTTCTCCTTTCCAGGTTCAAAACCAGAACAAAGCAATTCCAAATCTGAAAAGCCAGCCTGGCTCCCACCATGATTTTTCCAAAGGGCTGTAACAAAAGCTGTGAGCTCAGGGAAAAGGACGGGAAGGGAAACTTGGGATACTGAGACATCAAAGAGAAGCACAGGGAGGAAGGAGGGAGGAGGAGGGAGGAAGGAGGGAGCAGGAGGGAAGATGAGCAGCGCCGCAGCCCCTCAAGGACCTGCCCACAGCCCCCCGTGTTCCGGAGGCTCCGGAGCCGCGGCCGAGGACGAGCCGTGTCCCTGCTCCTCTTGAGGGCTCAGCCTTTGGCTCTCCCGCCTCCAGCAGGTTGCCCCACGGGCTCCGAGCCGCACGGCGCCGCTGGCCACGAGCTGCAGGCCCAGGGGGAAGGCCCTGAGCTCGGCCTCCCGCAGCCGCTCCGCCAGCGCGGCCTCCGTGTCCCCCGGCCGCGGCGGCACCGGCTCCCGGTGGATCACGGCCCTGGCGCCCGGCTCCTCCTGCGGGGGGACCGAGGGGCTCAGGGGAACGGCTCGGGACGGCTCTGGGCGCTGTGGGTGGAGCACAGGGCCGGGGGAGGGCAGGGGGCTCGAGGGACAGCCAGAGAGGGGACGCCTCCATGAGGGACAGCTCCAGGAGCTCAGGGGCACCGCGGGAGGAGAGCGGGGCTGGCGCATTCTGGGAGGAGGAGAAATGGGAATAAACCACCCCAAAATGCAAGGGAAGAAGGCGGGACCTCAAGCAAGCCCAAATGCAACCCCAAATCTTCCTGGGTTTTACTGGTAACAATCCCAAGATTCCCATTCATTCCTGTTACCTCTGCCTGTTTCTGCCCTCAGAAGGAAAAGAAAAAAAGCAAATTCCTAACTTCCAAATTTTCCTAACTTCCCAGTTCTGAGGCCACTCACCAGGACGAAATGCACAGTGCAGCCTGAGACTTTGAATCCACTTTCCAGGGGCTCCTGATGGGCATTTCCATCCTTGATGCGTGGGAAAAGTGATGGAGAAGCATTCAAAATTTTCCCTGGGCATCAGTGTGAGAGGAGAAAAAGAAATTGATAATCTGAACTGAATTTCCTTAAAATAAAATGAGATTAGATCATCACTCGAAGCCCTGAGCAGCGCTGCTCTGATATGAGGGAATTCTGCTCTTCCAGGAGCACAGGTGCAGCAGCATTCCCAAAGGAGCCTGTCACTCCTGAGCAAGGCCTCAGGAGCTGGCACTCACTGCTCACCCCTCGCTCACTTGGGGCACACATGGAGCTGTGTCAGGGTGTGCAGGGCACCACAGGAGGGAGGGGAATGGAGGAATCCACCTCTCTCCCATTTTTCTCTGAGTGGGAACAGCAGGAGGTGAGTTCAGCAGGACTCCCCAGCACAGCTCCCTGGCAAAGGATGGGATCAAACTCCGTCCCTGGGCAAGGCACAGACCCACCCCACACCCCCATTTTGCCCCTCTCTCACTGCTGAGGCAGCAGAAGGGGCTCCTCTGGCAATCCTCAGGCAGAATCCCAACACAGTCCCACTGCAGAGGAAATGGGAGCACAGGGCAGCAGTGCCAGCAGGGCTAAGGGATTTAACCAAAGGACAAAGAGCTCTGACAGTGGAATCCTGGGGAGACCAACCACCCCTGGTTCGGTTTCTCTTTTACATTTCATTCCTTACCTTTCCATTTTCGGAGAAAAGGGCTGGACAAAACCCTCATGAATCCTGACAGACAAATCAGCTCCACAGAGAATTCCTCCAGGACTCGGTCAATGGTGCTGTCGAATTCCGAGCGGCTCCCGTACAGTTTGTGATCAATCACCTGGAACAGTGAAACAAAAGCCACCTCAAGGAAACAACTCAGTGGGATTGAGAGCAGCTGCTTGGGCAACAAAGAGAAACAAACTGGATTCAATCCAGTCCACTCTGTGATTTGAAAGGAGGGTGTAGTCAGGTGGGGCCGGTGTTTTCTGCCATGTCCCAAGTGAAAGGGCGAGAGGAAATGGCTCTAAATTGCACAAGGGGAGGTTCAGATTGGAGATTAGAAATCATTTTTCCCTTTTAAGAGTGGTCAGGCATTGGAATGAGTTGCCCGGGGAGGTGGTGGAGTCAACTGGCCAGACCCTCTGGGTGAGAGGAGGAGGAGCTCCTTTATTTCTACCCCACCTCTCATTCTCAGCCCCCAGGTGAGTGCTGATCCCTGACTCTCCTGAGGGCCTTCAAACAAGGGGCTCACAAAGTCTCTGTGAAAGTGTGACTGAAGTTTGAGATCACTTTTTTTTTTAACAATGAGTCAGAAAAATGTCACGTGAATCCAGCTCAGGGGCTGAAGAAGCTGCTGAACCCTTCCCATGCAGGGACAGCCGCTAGCAGGGTTTATTCCCATCTGTGCACAGCTGTAAAAACAGCTGCTCAAACCCACTCGATGGCAGAAGGGGGAGTTCCTGCATTTGCCATCCCAAGTCATGGAGTGTTCTCAGACAGTGCTGATGGTCCTTGCCAGGGGATTTTATGGAACAAACCAGGACAAATTCCTCTCCCAAGGAGCTGCTCTGTGGCCCACTGGCAGAAGAAAAGACTTGTGTGATGTCACTGAAAGGGACTGGGCACAATGTGAGACACAGGTTTTCATCCTGGAGAAGAGAAGGCTTTGGGAGACCTGAGAGCCCCTTGCAGGGCCTAAAGGGGCTCCAGGAGAGCTGCAGAGGGACTGGGGACAAGGGCTGGAGGGACAGGACACAGGGAATGGCTTCCCAGTGCCAGAGGGCAGGGCTGGATGGGAGATTGGGCAGGAATTGTTCCCTGGGAGGGTGGGCAGGCCCTGGCACAGGGTGCCCAGAGCAGCTGGGGCTGCCCCTGGATCCCTGGCAGTGCCCAAGGCCAGGCTGGACATTGGGGCTTGGAGCAGCCTGGCACAGTGGGAGGTGTCCCTGCCATGGCAGGGGTGGCACTGGATGGGCTTTGGGGTCCCTCCCAACCCAATCCCTTCTGGGATTCTGTGATTCTAAGGAGGGGTAAATCCAGGAGACAACACATTTCTGTGCTTTGCAGAACCTGAAGTTTGACTAATTTCAGCCAAAGCTTGAGGCTCGTGGGCTGCAGTCTCAGACCCAAACCATCCATTTAAATCCCTTCCCTGGGATGTAGCACTCACTGCTGAGCTGGGAAAGGCTCCCAGAGCCCAGTGGGGACTCCCAGCTCTGCGCTCCATCCACGGGGAAAACTTCACACTGAAGTGAAACCTCAGTGCTCAGCAAGCATTTCCTGACCATCCACGGGCTCAGCAGCAGGGAATAAAAAGGAGAAGGGAATGTATCCTTACCCTGGTGGGAATTCCAGCCCGGGCTGCACTCCGTAGCTCCTCCACTCCAGATTTGTTGGAGATGACCAGGACCAGCTGGGCACAGCTGCCCGGCTCCCTGGCAGAGCTGATGAGCGCAGGCAGGGTCGTGCCTCCAGCAGGGAGAGAGCAAAGGTTGGGGGACAGATGAGCACCCACGGCCCTGGGAGGGGCTCTCAGCTGCTGCTCTAACAAGGATCTGCTGGTCCACAATCAGGACTGAGGGGTGGGGACACTGATAAAGCTCAGGTTTTAAGCAATGCAACACAACCCCTTGACTTGCAGTCAGAGTGACACCCTGGACTTTGAAGGTCCAGAGACTCTACTGAAAGAAAGGCCAGGTGGACACACCTGAATCCAGCCTCTCCTGTGTAAGGACATTCTCTGTGCCAGGACAAGTGACAGCTCACCTGTTCCAGAGACAAGAACTGCCACTTTCACCTTTCTCTTTCTGGGCTGGGGCTGGCTCTCGGCAGTGGTGTCGTTCAGCAGCTGCTGGGGGCTGCTCAGCTGCAGGGCCTCTGCAAGATTCTCCACTTCAATGTGAGAACCTGTTCCAAACACATGAGGAAAGTGTTAGATTTTACCTTTCCTTCTAAACTGACTTCGTATAGTTCATTAATAATGTTTCAATGACAGGAAAATGCATCAGCAATGAATTTATGTCAGCAGTGATGGAGCTCCAAAGGGATTCCCTGCTGGAACACCCCAACCTGCAGGAGTTGTGCTCATCTCTTGTGTTACCCACTCACAGAGTTGTTCACAGAGGCCTTCTCAAGGATTAGTCCCATCTTTTATACCTCTCATGTTGCAAGAGGACACTAAAAACGGTGCTGATGGAGCTGAGGTGACATTTTGGCTGCCCAAACTGTTGGGTTTCCAGAGGGATTTTGGTTCATGTCCTGCTGGATGTCCATCAGTGACACACCAGGATTCAGACTGACCATCATCACACACGACTGTACAAAGCTGTGGCCTACCCTCAACCTTCACATGGATCTGTGGGAGCTGGGGAGGGGCTGGACAGGAGGGGAGTTGATCTCCATGAGTGTGGTAAAATATCCACTGATGTTTGGGACAGTCAGCACAGGAATATCCTGAAGCCTCAGGGAGGGGGAAGAGGTTATCCAGGTGCTGCCACCCTGAAACAAGAACTCACTGCTCATTTATTTAGTCCTGAAACGTTGATGTGGAGGTGTCCAGTAGCCTCCAGCCTAGTGAAACAACAGGGAAATGGTGTGAACTGCACAACAGGAACAGGGAGTCTGTTCAGTCCCACGAGGACACCTGCTCACCTGTGTGACAAGGGGCAACCACCTTCCCAATCAGCCAGGCCTCCTGCTGCCTCTGGATGTCCTGGAGAACGTGCTGGGCCAGGTCCTTCTGCACAACCAAGACGGCCCCGATCCCACAAGGAAAGGTCTGAGCCATCTCCTCTGCAGAGAGGTTCCCCTCCTTGTAGAGCCAGCAAAAGATTTCAGGGATCTTCCAGCTGAGAGCATCTGGACAAGTTTGAAATTTGTGTGTGGGCAGCGCAAATGTTTGTTATTACTTTTTATTTATTATCTGCAGTGACAGTGGTGTGTTACAAGAGCTGATAGAACCCAGTTCTTGCTGTTACAAAATCCCAGGATCCCTGAGGCTGGAAAAGCCCTCCCAGCCCAGCCAGGCCCAGCTGTGCCCCATGCCCACCTTGTCCCCAGCCCAGAGCACTGAGTGCCACCTCCAGCCCTTCCTGGGACACCTCCAGGGATGGGCACTCCAAACCTCCCTGGGCAGCTCTTTCCAAGGCCTGACCTCCCTTTCCATGAAGAAATTGCTCCTGGTGTCCAACCTGAATGGTTTGGGTTGGAAGGGACCTTAAAGCCCATCTCAATCCACTCTCTGCCATGGGCAGGGACACCTTCCACTATCCCAGGTTACTCCAAACCCTGTCCAACCTGGCCTTGGAAATTTCCTTCTTTCCTTTCCAATTTCATTCTAGAGAAATACAGCCCAACACACACACACACCCCCCTTCCTTCCCCGCTTCCCCCCTTCCCATCCCCACTCTATTTTTAGACTCACATGAACATGATTTTCTTTACTATTTCGAATTTCTGAATTCTTTGCCCAATTTTGGCTTCATCAGAAAAAAGTTCTCCCTTGCTCACAGATGTCAGATGTTGTGGGGAAGCTACCAAGAAAGTGCATTAAATGTGTCTATGTGGAGCAAACCATGCAAATTAATTCTCCCACCAAGCCTCACTGTTTAGGACAAAAGGTGTTGGAGAAGACTGTGTGCTCCTCATGACACCTCTCCATACAAAACATCTTGACCAGAGTTGTGCTGCCCTTAAACTCCTCTGGAATTTCCCTTTTTCTGTGAAGAGTGCTGCTCATGGCTTGGAACAGGAATGGTTTTGGCAGCCCCTTGGAAAGCACCACTCGGGGCCGTTCAGTCTCCAAGTCTGCAGGGACACTTCTGAGGATTCCACAGCTAAAGCTGAAAGGCCAAGGCCGTGCTGTGCCTGAGCTTTGTCACACAGGAAGCCCTCAGGCACTTACCCAGGATGGCGCTGACGTGCTCGGGCAGGACCCTGGAGATGCCCCCCAGGAGCCCCTCAGCTGTGGGGGCAAAGCCCTTCACGTGCCCCGAGCGAAGGACGGGCAGCAGAGCTGGGCTGAACATCTTCCCTGGGGTCAGCAAAACATCTCCTGCAAACAACAGTGTCAGCTTAGTGCTTCTGTTTAAAACCTCTTGAGAGGTTTAGAATCAAAAAATCCCAGAATGGGTCGGGAGGGACCCCAAAGCCCATCCAGTGCCACCCCTGCCATGGCAGGGACACCTCCCACTGTGCCAGGCTGCTCCAAGGCCCAATGTCCAGCCTGGCCTTGGGCACTGCCAGGGATCCAGGGGCAGCCCCAGCTGCTCTGGGCACCCTGTGCCAGGGCCTGCCCACCCTGCCAGGGAACAATTCCTGCCCAATATCCAGCCTAAATTCTCCCTCTTTCAGTTCGTACCCATTACTCTTGGTCCTGTCCCTCCATCCCCTATTCCCAAGTCCCTCTCCAGGTCTCTTGGAGCCCCTTTGGGCCCTGCAAGGAGCTCTGAGGTTTCCCTGGAGCCTTCCCTTCTCCAGGCTGAATTCAATGAATTTGTCTCAAAGGTGGGGTGTTTTGTGGGAATGCTTCCCTGAACAGGTTCTCTCCCAGTCCTTGTAGCAGGCCTTGGGAAGGAGGCAGAAGTGCTGCCCACTCTCCCAGAGCAGTGGACACCAGCCCTGCCCAAAAGACCGATTAACCCAGGCTGATGGGCACAGCCCTTGGCAGCCCCTGGCCATGTGAATCCCTTGGGAAGAAGGATACCACACCCAGAGTGGTGTCCCCGCAGCTGCCCGGGGCTGGCGAGGAGCAGTGCAGGGAGGACGCCAGGAGGATCTTGCGCACGACGCCGAAGCCGCGGCCGGGGATGCCGGGAGAGCCCAGGCCGAGCAGCACATCGCCCTCGTCAGCCCTCTGCAGCCCCAGCAGCCGCTGGCCTCGCTCCACCGCTCCCACCACGAACCCGGCCAGGTCACAGTGCCCAGAGGGACACGGGGCCGCCACTTCTGTCACCTCCCCACCTACGGGGGAGAGAGGGGTCAGCACCTCCTGCAGTGGGGTTTGTGTTCATTTTAGTCACAGAATGCCAGGATGGTTTGGGTTGGAAGGACCTTAAAGCCCATCCCATTCCCACCCCTGCCATGGCAGGGACACCTCCCACTGTCCCAGGCTGCTCTAAGCCCCAATGTCCAGCCTGGCCTTGGGCACTGCCAGGGATCCAGGGGCAGCCCCAGCTGCTCTGGGCACCCTGTGCCAGGGCCTGCCCACCCTCCCAGGGAACAATTCCTGCCCAATCTCCCATCCAGCCCTGCCCTCCCCCAGCTCAAAGCCATTATTGTAACACAATTTTAAATTTATGGCATCTTCTAAAGTGAACAGCTTATGCAGCGACACACAGCCTAAGAACTTTCAGATCTCTTTTTAAAATCCTTCTTGGTTTCTTACTTCACCTCAAGACTCCAACAAACCAAAGCTTCATGAAAGAAGAACCGTTTTTATGATTATTATTTCTGGTACTCGTGTGGCACCTCCCTGCTAGGACTGAGTGTAGAGGATGGAAGAAAACATTAATGTTGAAGAGTGTCAGGCTGCCAGCTCTGTTCTCCTTTGTTCAGGGATAAAGAAGGAAGAACAAGGATCCAAATGCACAAATACTAAACCCCTTCTTCCTGTGCTGACCCATTTTACAGACAAGGAAGAATTTAAGCACAAATTCTCAACTGTTTTTTCCACCAAACAGAAACCAACAATTCCAGGGCCACATTCTGCCTCTGCCTCTCAAGTCCATTTCTCTGGTGATAAATTCAACATCAGAACCTTCAAATCCCAGAGGAGAGGAGTGTCCATACCCAGGAAAGCACACCCTGCACTCCTGCAAGCCTCAGCTATTCCTTCTTTTATTGTTTCCATCACTTCAGCATCGAGTTTGCCACAGGCCAAATGGCTGAGGAAGAAGAGGGGCTCAGCTCCCTGAGCCAGGAGGTCGTTGACACACAGGGCCACCAGGTCCTGCCCGATGGTGTCGTGTCTTTTACAGACCTGGGCAACCTGCAAAACATGGTGGGAATGAGAAACAGGCAGAACTCAGTTAGTAATCACTGAAATCAGCAGAAACCTTCTTTTCTCTGAAAGGAATCACTACAGGACTTTCATGGAGGACAGAACCTGGTGCATTACCTGGTTTAAAGGAAGAGAAAATAGCTCATTTTCTTACAGAGCAGGGAAAAAAACCAGAAAAATCTATTTTGCCTTTATCTTGGAACATTAGTTCAAATTCCAGCTACAGCTACCCACAAAGTGTAATTTTGGGTGGGTTTTTTTGTTTACTGTTTGGAATATCATCATGGAATTCCAGACTGGATTGGGCTGGTAAGTACCTTAAAGCCCATCCAGTGCCACCCCTGCCATGGCAGGGACACCTCCCACTGTCCCAGGCTGCTCCCAGCCCCAGTGTCCAGCCTGGCCTTGGGCACTGCCAGGGATCCAGGGGCAGCCCCAGCTGCTCTGGGCACCCTGTGCCAGGGCCTGCCCACCCTGCCAGGGAACAATTCCTGCCCAATCTCCCATCCAGCCCTGCCCTCTGGCACTGGGAAGCCATTCCCTGGCTCCTGGCCCTCCATGCCTTGTCCCCAGTCCCTCTGCAGCTCTCCTGGAGCCCCTTTAGGCCCTGGAAGGTCTTTAATAAAGCACAAACAGTTCCCTCAGAGAAGTTGCTGTTTGGTTTTAGAAGAAGTCCTCAAGGTGTCTGCATTTCACAAGTAGTGAAACCTGGTGTTGTGGCTTCCATAAAGTGCTGACATTTCCAGCTCTCAGGGATACCCTGGAGCATCCTGCTCAGCTCACGGGGCTGCAGAGGGACAAAGATTGCACACAGATCACAGAATTATAAAATCATAGAATTATTTAGGGTGCAAAAGACCTTGAAGATCATCAATGAATAAATTTTCAAGGAGGTACCTTTTAGTGACACAGTTCCACCTGTGCAGAAAAGCCCAGGACAGAGGGATGGGCGAGGGGAAAACGTGGATAAATATCACTGGATTCCAAATGATGAGGGAGCAGCACCCAAACAAAGTCTGGGCTTGGATTCCTGATTGATTTCCCTGGCTGCTGGATTTAGGAGAGCTATGGAAATGGGCATCCCATGGTCTTTGCTGCACGACAGCACCTCCCTCCCACTGCTCCAGGAACAATCCGAGCAGGCATCAGCCAGCTTTGCCTTGGCCAAGGAAGAACCTTGGGAACAGTCTGTGGAAACACAGTTGGGAATGTCTGTGTGCCAAGCAGGTGGAACAAAGACTCACAAGGGCCAGCACCAATCACTTTTTCCTGCACAGAGGTGTCCCAGGATGTAAGACTGCAAAAGACCTTTGGAATGACTCTGCTCAGTCTCCTGCTGTTTGTTATTCTGGCATTAAAGGCAGAAACCATTTGAAACAAGGGATATTGCTGTGCTTGACAGTGAAAGGAGCTTCAGATCTCCACTCTCCTGATGGCTGAAAACCTCCTGATTTAATATATAAATAAATCCCCGGGTCAGCTTATCCTGATTTGATACATAGATATATCCCTGGCTCCATTTATTCTAATTCAGTACATAAATGTAATTCCTAATTCAGCTTATCCTGTGTGTTCTTGGCTAATTAAAATTCTTTATCTCTTGGCTTCTGTTCCCCTTTAATGTTTATTTTTTCCATCCTTCCTTTCCCCAGTGCTCTGACAGAGGTACCTGTGCTCCTTCTCTCTGTAATTTATTAGGCTGAGTCTGCCAGTTCTCATTTCAACACCTCCCTGTGCTCCTCCACACAGATCTTTCTCAAAGCCAATGGACCCTCTATTGTATAGCAGAAATTCTGGGGTTTAGTGCCTCAAGTGTTCAGCTAAATTCTTGGTTTATTATCATTTCATCCCAAAATATCCACATTCTCAACACACCATGCCCGGACCTTGCACAAATTACCATTTACAAAGTTCAGGTGTCCATTGCAGTGGACTCAGGAGTGTTTGTAGAGCTCAGGAGGGTGCAGGTGGTGGGACTGGCTGTGGCACTGAAACAGCCCTGGCAGGTGACATCAGCTTTGCTGCAGTGGGGCTGCCAATTACCTGCAGTTTGGGTCCAAGGCTCTTGGTCTGGGACACCAGGATGGGATCATCGTAACCAGATGCCTTCAGGTCAAAGAAAGCAGCAAAGCCTCCTCCTTCTGATCGACTTCCTGCCAAGTACAAACATGGCAAGGATCGGATTTATGGGAAATAAAAAGACCCAAAAACTCTCACCAAGACAAGAACTGTAAATTATCACAGAATCCCAGAATCCCTGAGGCTGGAAAAGCCCTCCCAGCCCAGCCAGGCCCAGCTGTGCCCCATGCCCACCTTGTCCCCAGCCCAGAGCACTGAGTGCCACCTCCAGCCCTTCCTGGGACACCTCCAGGGATGGGCACTCCAAACCTCCCTGGGCAGCCCCTGCCAAGGCCTGAGCTCCCTTTCCATGGGGAAATTCCTGCTGCTGTCCACCCTGAGCCTCCCCTGGCCCAGCCTGAGGCCGTTCCCTCTCCTCCTGTCCCTGTTCCCTGGCAGCAGAGCCCGACCCCCCCGGCTGCCCCCTCCTGTCAGGGACTTGTGCAGAGCCACAAGGTCCCCCCTGAGCCTGCTCCTCTGCAGGGTTTCTATTACTAATATTGTATTTATTTATTTATTTATGGTATTCCCATTATATTCCTCTCCATTCTGCACCTCTAGGAAGCACAATCACCTCCATGGCAAGGCAGGCATTTCTTAATTAACCATAAGAAGAGTGACAAGAAAGAAATGAATTTTCTTTCTTTGTGCTGATCCCAGCCCAGTTTCCCAAGCTCAGTTTTAATACCACAAGAGCATTGCACACCTCTCAGGGAGAAAAGAACCAATATTCTGAGGGGACTCCCAGATTCTTCCCAGTCCTACCTGCCCTGGTGCCTTTCACAGCTGATGTTGGTGGCAGATGACTCAAAGTGTCCCTGGTTACAGCTCCCACGTGTCTGTCCTTGTACATCAGGGCCCTGTGGGGAGGGAAGGACGTGCTGGCAGCAGCAGTGACCCATCAGAGATGGCCCAGATGTGAGGGGCAGGAAGGAACATCTGACCTGGCCCCGTGCTCACGTACAGGGGCCGTTGGAGCAGCCGCAGGCCCCGGTGCCCGATGTCCCTCCTGAACGTGGCCCCCTGGAAGTGGATGGTGGCCACGCCCCTGTTGGCTTCTCCCAGAGCTTCCATCAGGTCCTGCTTGACAGCAGTGACGGACAGGACTCTGCCACCACTGGTCACCACCCTGCCATCCTTCAGCGCTGTGCCCCCATGGAACACCTGCAGCCCCAACTCCTTGGCTTGCAGAAGCCCTGCAAAAACAAAAGGAATCCTCTGGGGATTTTGAATCACATTCTCTGCTGACAATCACAGAATCAAGGTGGGCAGAGCCCTTCAGGATCACCCAGTGCCACCCCAGCAGCACCAGCAGCACCCCAAAGCCTGTCCCCAAGGGCCACATCCAGACTCCTCCTGAGCACTCCCAGAGACAGTGACTCCAGCACTCCCTGGGCAGCTCATCCCAAGGCCTCACCACTCTGGCAGGGAAAAATTGTTTCCAATCTCCAACCTGAGCCTCCCCTGGTGCCATTTGAGGCCATTTCCTCTCCTCCTTTCCCTTGGCACACGGCAGCAGAGCCCGACCCCCCCTCACTGCCCCTCCTGGCAGGGACTTGTGGGGAGCAGTGAGGTCCCCCCTGAGCCTCCTCTGCTCCAGCCTGAGCCCCTCATCTCCCTCAGGTGCTCCTCCTAGGATGGTTTTTCCAGATCCTTCCCCAGCTCCAGTCCCTTGTGTGGATAAAACACTGAATATTGAAGTCCTTTTATCAGGCAAGGGAGAAAAAGAATAAAGGTTCCCAACTTCCTTTCTTCTGAGAAACAGCATCACCAGTGAAGGGCAACCCACTGCACTGGCCCCAGGAATCCCCTTCTGAGCCATCCAGTAAAACATCATGAAATTCCAGACTGGATAGGGCTGTAAAGTACCTTAAAGCCCATCCAGTGCCAGCCCTGCCATGGCAGGGACACCTCCCACTGTCCCAGGCTGCTCCCAGCCCCAATGTCCAGCCTGGCCTTGGGCACTGCCAGGGATCCAGGGGCAGCCCCAGCTGCTCTGGGCACCCTGTGCCAGGGCCTGCCCACCCTCGCAGGGAACAATTCCTGCCCAATCTCCCATCCAGCCCTGCCCTCTGGCACTGGGAAGCCATTCCCTGGCTCCTGGCCCTCCATGCCTTGGGAATTGTCTCTCTCCAGCTTTCCTGCAGCTCCTTCAGGCCCTGCAAGGCCACACTGAGCTCAGCCCAAAGCTTCTCCTCTCCAGGCTGAACAATCCCAGCTCTGGCAGCCTTTCCTCCCAGCAGAGCTGCTCCATCCCTCTGCTCATCCTGGTGCCTCCTCTGGCCTCTCTCCTACATGTCCATGGATCTGGGGCAGCCCAAACATAAACAAAGAAATCACACAGGAACAGAAATAAGGGATCCAGAAGCCACCAGAGGACATATCCCTACCCTGTGCCAGGAAAGCTGTGCTCTCTCTGGGAACTGGGAATAATTTGTGCAGGGCTTTCCTACAGGAAATCACAATCCACAGCCATTTCCTGTCTGGATTCTCCCCTCTCCCTAACATTAAACCATCAATGCTGATGTTACCTCAGCACTCCCCCACTATTCCCTCCTGCCCACTCAACACCATTCCCTACAAACACCTGGAGCTGGTACCCCACAAACACTCACAGGTCTGACACAGGGAAGCAAAACTGTTCAGGGTTTTGGGGTTTTTTTTAGATTCCTGTTTGGAGGGGAGGATAAGGGAAGAGGAGGAACTGCTGCCACCACCTGGGAAAATGAAGACCAAGCAGAGTTTTCTCCTTGCCACGGGCTCAAGGGATTCTGATATATCCAATACCCAAATGGATATTGATATCTAAATGAATGTTGAATGCCTGTATGAATCCTGAATATCTATGTCTAAAATCTAAGTTAATATTGAATACCTATATGAATATTGACCACCTATATCTAATATCTGAGTTAATATTGAACACCTATATCTAATATCTAAGTTAATCTTGAATACCTATATGAATATTGAATATCTAGCTCTAAAATCTAAGTTAATATTGAATACCTATATGAATATTGAATATCTATCTCTAATATATAAGTTAATATTGAATACCTATATGAATATTGAACACCTATATCTAATATCTGAGTTAATATTGAACACCTACATCTAATATCTAAGTTAATCTTGAATACCTATATGAATATTGAACACCTATATCTAGTATCTAAGTTAATCTTGAATACCTGTGTGAATACCGAATATCCCTGTGCCCACCTTCCCCAGCCCCTGGGGCCCTGTGAGGAAGGTGCCCCACTCTGGTGATCCCAGGGCAGATGGAGGAGGCTGCAGCGCTCCTGTTTCAAAGGTCACAGCCCCTCAGGTCCCACCCTGTCCCTCAGGTCGGGCTCTGGCTGAGTACACGTGGCCTCCTGGCCCCAGGCAGGAAAGGCAGGCTGTGCTGCCAGCACTGCCTCAGGCTCCCGGCACTCTGTGCCAGTGCTCCCCATGGCCGGGGCACAGCTGCTCCAGGATGACACAGTTCCATCCTTCCCCATCACCTCCTTGTCACAGCAGCAGCAGCTGAGAGCAGATTTAACGCTGCAGGTGAGAGATCTCAGTGAGGAGCATTCCTGCCCCAAGGACCAGGAGCAAGGAGCAAGGCAGGCTCAGAGGGGGATCCAGGGGAGCTGTACAGACCTCTGGGAGCAGAGGGAGATCCAAACCCACGGAAGGACTAGGCTGTAATTAAATAGCGAACAACCTGCCAGAGTTACCTGTTACCTCCATGCCTTTGTCACAGTCTCCTGGGTATCCTGGGCTGGCCATGACCACACACACAGCAGTTCTGTTCTCTGACCAGGCTGGCATGGAGCTGCAGAGTTTGCCATCAATTGTTGCTTGAATCACTTCATAAAAATCATTTTTAAGCAGAGGGAGAATTACCTGTAGAAAGTTTTCAGAGTGATGGACGTTAACTTTTATTTTGCTGGCTTGCTGAAATTCACCTTAGGGAAAATTCAATTGGTGGAATAAAACCTGTGTATGCCAAGCCAGTAGATTTGGAAACTCTGGGTGAGCATTCCATTTGCAGCATCTTTTGGCACCAGTCATTAATTTAGAAACACAAGGTGTGAGCTTATGTAGAAGGAACATGAATTTAGGCCCCTCCCATTCTGCTTCTATCCAGAACCACAGAATCTGAGGGACAGTGTTTTAACTTAAAACCTTTAACTAATAATTCACAGGAGCTGATGAGCCAAAATTTTAAGTTACCTCAGACACTGTCTAAGATGTTCACATCCAGATCTTTCCCTAGAAATAAACTACAACAGTAAGAGGTAAAAGAATGGAGCATCTTTAATTTTCCAGTGTGTTTCACTCACCTGGCACTGGGGATCCCCAAACTGGCATTTAAAGTTTAAAATCTTCACCCCCTCTTTGGTCAGCATCAAACCTGTTTGCAGCACACCTGGACACAAAGAGCACAGCCAAGCAAATGAACTTAAACATTTCTTTCTTTCTTTCAAGAACTTCTTTAAATTAAACAGAGCATTTTGGAGTTTGGGATTCATTTCTGCAAATCAGAAGGCATTAGGAGCAAGGGTCCTGCAAGCACTTAGATGCAAGTCATAATAATTCCTCAATACCTGCAAAAGTGAGAAGCAGCCACCTGAGAACAGGGCACCACATTTCAAACCCCACAAGGCAAAGGTTCTCTGGCATCCTGCACCCAACTCCGTTCTTACTCAGCTCCCACTCCACTCTTACTCAGGCATTGTAAAAAAAGGCCCCAAAAAGCAGAAACTAAAGATGTGGGTTGGATCCCAGCTCTTAGAGGTCTGAGATCTCTTCAGTCCAACAGCAGCCCTTGGCATTATGTGACACCTGTGGGCATCACCTGCCTTTTCCAAAATAGCCTCTGGATAAAGACCTGAAGAAAATGGACATTGTTGTATGTAGGAGTGAGCAGTACAGCAGGACTGAAGTATCTGTTATGCCCTGAACTGCAAATAAATCTGTTTTATTTAAAAATATTTAATAAAATCATTGTGCTTTAAGGAGAAAAGACCAAAGTTCTCTCCCAAACAAAGAGCTGTGAACCAAATGAGTGAGGCTTAACATTGCATGAAAAATGAGCTGCTGCTGGGTTTTTTTATACAAATAGCATCTGGAACTCAGAAGCAGCCTCTGACAATGGAACTGACCTGGATAGGGGCTTACCTTGGCTTTCAGGTGCTCACTCACCTACATAGGCTGCTCCTTCTTGTCTCATGCTGTCCACAACGTGCTGGAGGATTGCACCCCTGATTTGCTCTAGAAGAGCTTCGGGAACCTGACAACCAAATCAAACCCACTGAGGCAGTGCTGGCATCTGCTGGCCTTGCTGGGAGGCCTGGAGTGAGCAGATGCCTGAGCTCTTTGCTGCTGTCCCAGCCCAACCCTGCTCCTTCCCTCGGGGTGCTGCTGCCTGGAGGATGGAAATTCCACTCCTCTGCCTCCCGAGGTGGTTTGGGTGGTTTGTAAGGAGGTCTGGGACTGGCAGCCTGGGCTGAATGCAGTCAGAGTGTTTCTGTCCTTGGACAAACCCACACTGATGTGTTGGAGCAGCTTATTTAGAGCAGTGCTTTAAGAACCAACAAGAACCCCCAGGTTATGTTCACAGCACAAAGGTCCCAGGCACACAGGGAATTCTGCAGGGGTTTTTGACGTGATGTGAATGCGAGCAGAGGAACACCAAGTTTAGGAGTAAGGGAAGAGGTAAAGGAGAGCTGCTCCAGAGAACAGGGGCTGATTAAACTCCAAAGAATGACTGTTAAGGTTTGAGCCTTGGAATCCACTCCAGGAGACACCGGGATGGCAGCAGAGGGGGCCCTAAAGGGGCTGTGCTGAGCAGAGGCTGGGGGGCAGCAGGGGCCGTACCTGAGGCACGGGGCAATAGGCTCCCATCCCGGCAGTGCTGGGGCCCTGGTCCCCGTCCAGCAGCCGCTTGTGGGGCTGAGCCGGGGGCATGGAGGCCACGGTGACACCGTCGGTGAAACAGGAGCACTGCGGGGAGAGACACGGGCACAGCGGTGACAGCGGTGACAGCAGCCACAATGGCCACAAGAGGCCACAATGGCTACAAGAGGCCACAATGGCCTGGCCCAAGGGACAGCACTGCTGGGCACAGGCTGACGCTCAGTTCTGCTGGGAAATGTAGGAATTGCAGAAGCCCAGACTGCAAGGGACACTAAAGCCCATCCAGCCCCACCCCTGCCATGGCAGGGACACCTCCCACTGTCCCAGGCTGCTCCAAGCCCCAATGTCCAGCCTGGCCTTGGGCCCTGCCAGGGATCCAGGGGCAGCCCCAGCTGCTCTGGGCACCCTGTGCCAGGGCCTGCCCACCCTCTGAGTAAAGAATCCATTTATTTCTGCTACAAGCTCATTGGCCTGAGGGAATCATTGTTTCTTTCTCATGTTTAAATAACCAAGAAAAATGGTGGCTCTCATTACAATTCCCTTTTGATGAATCTGATTTTGACCTGTCAGTCGCATGGACACACACCAGTCCTCTGGCATGTGAATAGTCTAAAAGAGGCACTAAATATTAGCACAAAGTTATTGATGTAATAAGAATTACCAAGGCAAAGTCCATAAAAACATGTTTTGGGTCACTTTAGGGAAAAAAAAAATCATTTCCCCCCTAAAATAATCACCATAAAAGCAATATCATTGTTAATGTAGAAGAAAAATCTACTAACAATATGCATTGATTAGCATGATACAGGGCTTAGATTGCATGTTATATATATGCAATATATTTATATTTCTCAAAGTGCAAATAAACAAAAAAAACCCATTTGAAATTTGAAACAATAAACTTGGGTGTGTCTGCAGAAGCACAGCAATAATGCCAAAGAGTAAAAGCACAACATCACACCATCAATCACATACAGAAAGTTCTTCCCCTTGGAGCAGTTCTTCAATAACAACCATCTCTCCAAACATTCTGTCCTATAAAAAACAAAACAAAGTAAATCCCCATTTAGCAGACATGAATCCACTGCCTAAATCCTCTCTTCATTTTCTTTTAACAGAAAAATCAATGTATGTGGGAAGTGCCAGCTTGCTTGAATGCCAGTGGGGAAGGCCAATGGAATTTCATTTGGACCTAAGAAGGCAACACTGAAATACTCCTTATCAGGCCTGGGAGACAAGGAAAAATTAAAATTTGGAGAGGCAGGGCAGTGGGACTCAAGGCTGGAACAGGAGTTCAGTCACAAAACCTCCAGGCTCTGCCTGAGGCACACAGGAGGAATCTGAGGAGACCCAGGGAAATTCCTGAGTCGAATGAACAAGTTTCTCCCAAAAACACTTGTCTCCTGTAGCTAGAATTACAAACTCCCAGAGTACAGAACACCAAGACTTGGATTGCCAGGGATTAATTAAGGATTTCTCCACCTGCATAATCTCCTGGACAGCTCTGCAGGCCTCCTCCTTGCTGGCTGCAATGGTCACTTCTTTCCTGGCCGCTGGACCCCGCGCCCGCACCACTCGCGCAGGGAAGTCAGTGCTTTAAGGAAAGCAGAGTGGGGGTCAGGCATCCCTACTGCATCCAGGGGATCCAGGGAAATCAGCAGTTTGCTCCTGAATGCCTCCCACAGCCTCCCTTTTTTCCCCAAGGGATTGAAGAATAACCCATCAGGAAAACACATTCCCTGCTAGCCCGTCCTGTCCCGCAGGTGATGGACCCAGAGCCCTCTGGGAACAAGAAATGCAGGAATTCTGCTGTTGGTTCTGACACCAACTCAATGGATATCCTTGGATAGGTCACTGAACTTTTAACACCTCCCAGTTTCTTCCCAGGCTGTTATTTTATTCCTGCCATAGGCTTGGAAAGCTGAACTCCTCGGTGATTTGTAGTTTTACAACACCACATTACTGCTCACAATCCCATTAAACACTCGGGGTTGTGAGGTTAAGGCTGAGTCAGGTCTGGCACGTAAAGGATCTGTTAAATCTTATCCCACTCTACCTCCCGAATTTCCCCACTTAGTCTGAAACACAAACTAAATCCAGACATTAAAAAAGAACAGAGCATCACCATGTTAATTAATGAATTTTAACTTTACCCAGTCACCGTCTGGCTCGTGAACAGCCAAACAAAACATTTTTTGAAGGGCTGATTCTGCACACAGAATTTCCTGTTTCCTGAAAGAACACCTTCCTCTCCTTCCCACACTATGATTTCCATTAGGTTAAAGCTCACCCCCAGTTTATACCCAGGCAGGCTCACACCAGGCTCCCTTCCTCCCCATCTCACTGTGCAGACCTGGGACAGTTTTCCCTTTGGAGCCTTGCGCTTGCTGACAGGCAGAGAAGGTGTTGGCCTTGTCTCCATGGGGCAGCAACACAAACTGGACATTGTTACAGAGCAAGACCAGGGAAAAGGTTGGTTTTAATCAGAAAAACCCTGCAGGTTCCATGAGTTTATCCCACATGGAACACTTGCCAGCAAAGACAAGGAGTCTGGGAACACAACCCACAGGCACAGAAATGGAACCATTTTCTTTAGTTATGAATATTTGACCAGAACCTTCCAAATCAACATCAGAGAGCATTTTGCTGTATCTGTCTGGGTAGAAATGATAATTAACCCTTAACTAACAGAAAGATTCATTGAAATATTTTTCTCCATTATAATTTTTTGTCTTTTAAATGGCTTATCGAGCATCCTGAAGGAGCGGATGGAAAAAAAGAAAAGCTGGGATCTCAGAACAGAAATTCAACCTGCTGCAGTTCACAGAATCATGGAATCATGGAATGTGTATGTTGGAAGGACCTTAAAGCCCATCCAGCCCGACCCCTGCCATGGGCAGGGACACCTCCCACTGTCCCAGGCTGCTCCCAGCCCCAATGTCCAGCCTGGCCTTGGGCACTGCCAGGGATCCAGGGGCAGCCCCAGCTGCTCTGGGCACCCTGTGCCAGGGCCTGCCCACCCTCCCAGGGAACAATTCCTGCCCAATCTCCCATCCAGCCCTGCCCTCTGGCACTGGGAAGCCATTCCCTGGCTCCTGGCCCTCCATGCCTTGTCCCCAGTCCCTCTCCAGCTCTCCTGGAGCCCCTTTAGGCCCTGCAAGGGGCTCTGAGCTCTCCCTGGATCCTTCTCTTCCCCAGCTGAGCACCCCCAGCTCTGCCAGCCTGGCTCCAGAGCAGAGGGGCTCCAGCAGCTCCACACCTGCACCTTCATTACCTGTCTCTAATTACAGAGCTCATTAATTCAGCACCTTCTGGAGAAGAACAAGAGCTGAGAAGTTCCCGAGCCCTAAGTGAAGGCCACAGGCACAAGTGACTCTCAGAGGAGCCCCAGTGGCAGCACATTTACCTGATGATGAACCTACAGGCTTCCTGCGGGTTGCTGAAGGCTTTCCAGCGGGCCGTGGCGATCCCGTGCCGATCCAGGAAGGCTTTGCTGGAGCTGCTGTTGGAGGCCAGCTGGGCTGCCCTGGCAGAGGGCCCAAAGCACCGAACTCCTGCTGCCCTCAGGTCATCAACAATCCCTGATCACAGAAATAGCACAAGCACCAAGGGGGCTCCTTGGGGACATCGAGCCATTGACAAAAGGAAATTCCCATCACACCTTTGTTACGCTTTCCTTTGTCTCAGATAATTCATTCATCCTTAAAACGAGGTTCTGAATATCCACCGACCCTTCTCAGCCTGCAGTTTTAAGGCTCTTTAGTTACTAAGCACTCACACAGTTACCCTGCCCTCCCCATTTTAAAGCAGAATTCAAGGTGCCGATTTTTTCTGTCAACCTAATTATATTACTTGATATTATTATATTATATTATTATATTATGTTTATCACATTATAATATTTTCATCTCGTTTTTACACTTTTTTTTTGGTCAACTTAGGTTTATTTAAGTCTTTGGTTAACTTACCAGCTGCCAAAAGAGCTTCTGGGCCAACTAACACAAGCCCAATGTTATGATCTTTGCAGAACTGGGTAACAATAGTGTGATTGCTCACTAATACAGCTGAAAAGGAAAGATAATTAAATGATCACTGTAAAGCCTAAAAAGGAACAGGAGATGAGAATATCTTTTTTCCATCTCCCTAAAAGTGTGATTAAAATCATGAAAGAGCCCACAAAGGGCAAATTGAAACATCAATGTGATAATAACAGAGTCCAAAAGGAACAGGGAACAACTCCAATTTGCATTACTCTTTTTAATACACATCTTCTAACTGATTTATTTGCCACATGTAATCAAGATATATTATTAAAAGCTGTATCACAACAATAACAACTTTGAAAAATAAAACTTGAAGTTTGGAAAGAAACTCAATTTCAACAGCTGAGTAGAGATTTATTCAAAGCATTGGATGATGTAGCTAAATTTAGCTGAGCAGCCTGGGCAGACACAGAGACGTTTCTATTCAGAATTAAGAACTTTGGGCCCTCTGTTCCCGGGTTAAATTTCACTGGAATTGGTCGCTGAATTCAAGCACAAAAGTGGAAGAGATGAGGTTTAGAAATACGGTCTCGTATGAGCCTCACTAGTTTAAGAAGCAAGGCTAAAAATAAATAGAGCAGGGAGTTTTAGGAGGCAGCTCTGAAATCCAGAAACAAAACACACAATAAAAAATAAATCTGCGCCTTCAGTCATTTGTGGCACCAGTAAAAGAAGAGCAACTGGTACCTCCCCAGTGGGTTTGTCTCAGTTGCTGCAGCACTGGTTGCTCGGCCCAGGATTTGAACCCGCCCTTTTTACCTGAATTGGAGATTTTTCCATTGTCAGCTGTCCCTGCATTTCCCGGGGCCACAAACACGTGTTTCACGTGTGGGGACTGGGCCAGCTTCCAGGCCAGGGCGTGTTCTCTGCCTCCGCTGCCGATCACCAGCACCCGCTCAGCCATGGGCCCCTGGGAAGCACAGGCAGCCCCTGGAGCACCACCGACTTCACAAACCCGGGCCAAAAGAAGCAACAACAGAGGAATTCCATCTCACTGCTACAGCTTTTAAGTAATATTAACCCAGTTTGTGTCAGAAAGGTGCTTGTAGGCTACGGGTCACGGTGGCTGTGCCAGCAGTGCCACTGGATGGACGCATCGGTCACATCTGGTTTAAATACTGACAACAAATCCACTGGGAATTGTCCCCACTTGTTCCAGCAGAGTCAAGATTTCATTTCTTAAGCACCCACAGACATGAAGTAATCTTGCCTTGAGTATGTCTCATCAGGTTCTTTGCACAACTACACAGGACAGGACTAAAAGTGTCATACAAATGCTCTAGAAAAATATTTTTATATCTTCTATATGTTGTGGATGTATTTATTTCTATACAAATATACAATTATATAAACGAATTAAATGAAATTATAATAAACAATAATCAAATATATACAACAGAACGAAGTCATACATATATTGTTATAAATAAAGTATGTAATTCGTGCTATTATGTATAAAACTGGAATGTAATCAGACCCTACAGAGACCGATATTCTGGTCGCATAATAAATGTCATTTCTTTATAAATTTTGATTGGGCAATTTGGTTTATCATATATATCATATATAATCATATATATCATACGTATATAATATATGTCATATATAGCTCATCGATAACGAATAAATATATAATAAATATACAAAAATGAAAATTTAATTATTTAACTCCTTTATATTTAATAAATATATTTGAGCCTGAATGCTGTGGTTGGTCTAGAAGCTTTTAAGAGTGCAGACATTCTCGGCAGTAAATGGCAAAGGCAGATTTCAGGACAAACTTTATACACTGACAATTGCTAGGAGGACACTTCAGCAGAGCAGCACATTCAGTAAAAAGACAACTGTTCATCTCACTGACACTGACATTTCAAGCAGTTCCTCAGCAATATTTCCCGGCAGATTTGTTTTGCTTTATTTCAGATATGTTATCATAGGTCATATCTGCAAACTTAATTTCTCCCTGTGTGCTGAATGTGGACAAATGTCAGGGAGAAATATCCACCCCAGAGCGTGACCTTTAAGGGAGGTGCTAATGGAGAAACCAGTCCTTACCCAGGAGAGAGATCATAAATTAAAGATACCACAGACACCAGCAAGTTCCGCTGCGCTCTCCTGAGGAATCACAACCTCTGGGTTTAATTCATTGCGTAGCTTCCAAAGGCAAACGGGAGCTAAATGGTGACACTGAGGGAGAACATTCCAGGCAAGATGTTCATAGAACTGTGATACATCAAGAATCACGCTTGGGGATCCTGAGACAGGATTCCACCACCTTAACCCACTACAAAATCCAATTTAACTCTGTCTATTTCATCATTCTTGAATTGCCCAAGTACGATGTCAGGAATTCTCACAGCCCAGCCCTGAGAACTGCAGAATTTTGGGAGTTATTTGATTTTCGATTTTAGCTGTTGTGCTCTAGGTGTACAAACACAGAGCATGTGCTTAATGCTCTACCAGGGACAGATTTCCTTGCAAAAGACTTTTCTTAGGCATTATGTTGGGTAACAATCCAGAGTGTCAGGCTTTATCCTTCCTTTTGTCACTGCCTGACAAATAATCGCTGGAAGTGGCTGTGAAGGTGAAGATAATGAGTTACAACTGCTCTGTCTCTAACAAAAGCACCAACGTTCCCTTCGAGGCTCCAATACGGTGCAACAGTCATCAATAAAAAGGAAAGTGGTTTTAAAAGCAATTCCACACACCACACCCCCCCCCGCCAATAATTTCACAATTCCATAAGTTTTCTAAAGCAGAATGAATTAAAGTTCTGAACTGGGAAGAAGAGTGAAAGTGGGCAGTGCCCCCAGTACTTTGGGAAAAATCCACTTTTCCATTCCACCTCCCAGTGAGGACACTAAGGATGTTTTTTGCAAAGCCAAGCAAAAGCGTGCTGGAAGAGAGGAAATTTGGTGAGTCAGTTGGTCCAGGAGGGAAGGCTGAAGAGAGGGACAGAGCATGCTGGAAGGATAGTTGGTCCTGGAGGAAACGCTGTGGAGAGGGACATCTCACTGGAATTATTTTCCCTTACCGTGTCAGACCCTGCTGTTTGCCTGCACAAAAGGCTAAGAAGTCCTCCAGAAGGATCTTCCTCCAGTTCCTGCTTCAGATCCAAATGATTTCTGATCTCCTAAAGCCAAGGATAAGGAAGTGAAAGAGGCAGCCAGACCTGCAGCTGCCCTGTCCCCCTTGATCCTCCACCCTCACCGGCGGATGACCAGCAGCATCCCCTCAGTGCCTCCCACCCTTCAAGTCCTCCCCACACCCTCAACACCGTGGATCCTCCTCCTCTGTCTCCGTCTTCCTTCGTTAACAGCACAAATAGCTCCTCCCAACAGACCGTCTGACCATGGAAATAGGATTCAACTCTAGGGAAAAAATACAACCCCGCTACAATGTGTCACAAAGCTGCGCTCCTCACTCAGATCCCATGCCAGAGCAACTTTATATCCCCTGCCAGGGGAAGGACCTCAGAGATGGAGACAAAGCACAACTGGTACAGTGTCCAGCTCCACAGAAACACTCCAGCCCAACCTGCACACACAGACCTGTTATTTCTCACGGAACACAGCTTGAAATGTATAAATAAAGGTTATTTTACTATCCAGCACACACTGGAATGTGCCCCCCCCCCTTCATTACAGCCCTTTTTACCTTTACAAATTCAATACAAGCAGTGCCAGAAGTACAACATACATAAGAACTGTTACTTTATTCTCCAGTGATTCCTACTCCATCATCTTGGACAGCCAAATCCATCCAGGATAGACTGAATTCCTCTGGTTAACATCTGGCAAGCTGCAACGTTCCCAGCCTTTCCTTCTCCCGGGGACAGGGACAGCAGCCAGGGAGTGGCTGGAGCTGGGCCAGGGCAGGGTTAGGTTGGATTTTAGGGAAAGGTTCTTCCCCCAGAGGCTGCTGGGCACTGCCCAGGCTCCCCAGGGAATGGGCCCGGCCCCGAGGCTGCCAGAGCTCCAGGAGCGTTTGGACAGCGCTGCCAGGGATGCCCAGGCTGGGATTGGTGGGGGGTCTGTGCAGGGCCAGGGGTGGGACTGGCTGATCCCTGTGGGTCCCTTCCAGCAGAGCAGATTCCATGGTTCCATGATTTTTTATGCTGCCAGCCCCCGCCTTGCTCCCGATGTGGACCAGGCACAGACAGGCACAATGTAAGAAGCAGCAGCTTTTATTAACGTCTTGTGATCCCCCACCCCTAAGGGGAGGGAAGCACCCAAGAATCGTAAATGCTCAGGGATGAAAGGAGCGATAAAAGCTGGAGTGTCCACAAAAAAATCAACACTCTTACTTTTATTAATATATGAATATTTCATTAATTTTACTTATTTCTACACAACTGCTACACTAGTCCCTGACCTACAATGAAAACACGTGGCAGTGAGTTTGGGATTGAAATAAAAGAAATTCAGCCAAATTAAATTTAATAAAGAAATAGATTTTATTCCGCGCCCGAAAGATCGGTCACGCAGAAAGCCACGATCGGAAGAAGGTCAGCCCCGAGCCCGGGATGGGAGCTGGGTGAACACAGATCCGACCTCTGTCGTGTCAGATCCCCAAGTTCACGGGTGCTGCTTCCGCTGGTTCCTTCTTATACAGTTCTTGGGCAGAGTCCGAATTAGTTCTGTTCTTCCCGCAGTTTAGCACATCCATGAAGTTTTCTTGTCCCAAAGTTGGGCTGCACAAAGCCTTTCCTGGGTCTGATGAATTGTCCATCTTCGGTGATGAATTTGTCTGTCTTCGATTCCTGGAGCCCTCAATGGAGTTCCCGGACTGGAGCCCTCAGTGCAGTTCCCGGAATGTCCAATTCCTTATGGGCTGAGAGGTAGAGATCAGAAGACAGCGATCAAGCCATCATAGTGTCAATGTCCCGGTGATAAGATCCAACCCCGCCTGGGGTGGAATCCTCACCTATTGATTACATCTGTGCTGAAAGAACTTCCTTTTCAACTGCTGCAGTGTTGTAAAATTTTCCTCTCAGCCAGGCTGGTGGGGGGGCTTTGAAACTCTGGCTCTGTATAGTTTAATTACAGTTAATTTTTATACATAACAGCACGAACTATCGACTTAATTTATAACAGGATAAAGGGAAAGGATGAAAGGGAAGAGACAAAGGAAGGGGTGAATTAAAGAGGGGCAGAGAGAGAGAAAGAAAGACAAGAAAAGAGGGAGAAAAAGAGATGATGGCGCCTGGTTCCAGTGTGGTCCTGGCTGACAGGAGGTCCCCCTTGTTCCCAGCATGGTTCCACATGGGAGGACGTCATTCCTGGTTCTGATGCCTTTTCCTGGTCTTAAAATCAAGAGTGAGACACGGTTAGAAAGGAAAAAGGGATTTTACCTTGGTATCTCTTTTAAGGATCCTTAGGTGCACTACGTGCAGTTTGAATGCACCTCCATGTGCACCGCAATGCCCACCCCAAAAGATCTGGTGTAACATTATAGGTCTTACTAATTACTAATCTATCAAAAATTCCCCAAGGAGAGGCTCGAATGAGCCCCCGCTCCCCAAGAAACCTTCCCCTGGATGGTTCTATCTTAGTTTACAAAATGTGTTCTGGAGAGGACCTTGGGGTCTGGGGCACACTGACCCCTAACTACGAAGCTTCTAAAATGTTTCATCTCCCAGCTTAACGAACAAGGCCAAGAATGTTGGCAAAAAGCACTGAGAATACAGGAGCTGTAAAAAGCTGTAACAGGGGTATAAAAGAAAAGACAAAAATATTCACGGCACCAGTTCAGCGTGGTTCCAGCTGAGGGGACGTCACTGCTGCTTCCAGCGTGGTTCCAGCTGAGGGGACATCACTGCTGGTTCCAGCGTGGTTCCAGCTGAGGAGACGTCACTGCTGGTTCCAGTGTGGTTCCAGATGAGGGGATGTCACTGCTGGTTCCAGTGTGGTTCCAGCTGAGGGGATGTCACTGCTGCTTCCAGCGTGGTTCCAGCTGAGGGGACGTCACTGCTGGTTCCAGCGTGGTTCCAGCTGAGGGGATGTCACTGCTGGTTCCAGTGTGGTTCCAGCTGAGGGGACGTCACTGCTGCTTCCAGCGTGGTTCCAGCTGAGGGGACGTCACTGCTGGTTCCAGCGTGGTTCCAGCTGAGGGGATGTCACTGCTGGTTCCAGTGTGGTTCCAGCTGAGGGGACGTCACTGCTGCTTCCAGCGTGGTTCCAGATGAGGGGACGTCACTGCTGCTTCCAGCGTGGTTCCAGCTGAGGGGATGTCACTGCTGCTTCCAGCGTGGTTCCAGCTGAGGGGACGTCACTGCTGGTTCCAGCATGGTTCCAGCTGAGGGGACGTCACTGCTGGTTCCAGCGTGGTTCCAGCTGAGGGGATGTCACTGCTGCTTCCAGCGTGGTTCCAGCTGAGGGGATGTCACTGCTGGTTCCAGTGTGGTTCCAGCTGAGGGGATGTCACTCCAGGTTCCAGCACGGTTCCAGCTGAGGGGATGTCACTCTGGGTTCCAGCCACAGTCCAGCTGTTGGGATGTCCAGGGTCACGGGCTTGGTGGGGGTACCCTTTTCTGGACTGGGTTCCCCACGCTGCAATGGGTTTCTCACCTCTGTGCAAATGGGGTCTCTTGCACAGTCCGTTCTTTCAGACCCTTCTGGGAAAGGGTCGGTGGCCTTGGGGGTCTTTGGTGCTCCTGGTCCCCCCCTACGATCCGTGGCCACTTGTTGGCCCGATTCCTGCACTTGCTGTGCTGGGCTGTGCTGATCTCCAGGAACCACAACTGGGACGTTTGTCCCGCCCAAGGGCTGCTCTGCCTCCACCTCCAGGCCCGGCCTGGCGCTGGCGTGGGCGCTACTCCTCCAGCTGTGGTGCCAGGCAGGGACACCGGAACAGCCTGCGCAGCGCCCGCAGCGCCCGCCTGAAGCGGGAGGGACGTTTCTTGGAGACCTGGCTCTGTGCCTCTGTCACCTCGGGAGCGAGAGGCTCAGGCTCCTCCTCCTCCTCCTCCTCCTCCGCAGCTGCTGGCTTGGCATCCGTGTGATGCCCCGGGGCAGGAGAGGCACTGGGCAGGGCACGGGCTGCCTCTGCTGCCACCTCTGCATCCACATGCCTGGAACAGCTGGGTCCCTCCAGGGAGTCCTCATCATCCATAAGGCCCAAGAGTTCGCTCCAAGTGTCCTGGATGGCATCTTCCCCTTGGGACAGCTCTTGGAAGCCGCATTGCCTCCATCTGGAAAGCATGTTGCCACTGACATTGAATGCAAGAGATGACATGGAGTCCAATGGGTCGTGCTGTTGGGCCTCCAACTTGTCCTTCCACCATTTCTGTGTGGCCAGTCTTTGGTGTCTCTTAGCTTCCTCATCCTCAAGTCCATAATCATCGGGGAAGTTGGCTTCCAGCCACTCCAGCACCTTCTGATGGCTTGACACCCGCTCCAGTTCTGACAGTTCCAGTGATGAGCTTTGATCTCTCTCCATACCACCGAGCAGGGCCCTCCTCATCCGCTCTTCGTTGTCATGTTCATCCCAGTGGGAGAGCTCTTCATCCTCATGTTCTTCACATTGGGAGAGCTCTTTGTCCTCATCTTCTTCCCACTCGGAGAACTGTTTGTCATCGTCTTCTTCCCATGGGGACATGCCTTGGACATCATAGCCTTCCCCAAAAGACAGCTCTGTGTCATGTTTGCCGTCTTCTGGGGAAAGCTTCTCATCCTCGTAGTTATCCCCTTGGGACAGCTCTTTGCCACTGTCGCTCTCCCCTTGGGACACCTCTTCTTCATTCTTCTCTTCACCCTGGGACAGCTCCTTGTAACTCCTGTTGTCCCCTTTGGAGAGCTCACTGTCGTTTTCCATTGGGGACAGCTCCTTGTCACGGCTGTTTTCCCCTGGGAAGAGCTCGATGGCCCGATCCACTGGGCACAGTGCTGGGTCACTCGGGCTGTCCCCTGGAATGACCTCGATGGCCTCTTCCACTGGGGACAGCTCCTCGTCACTTGTGCTGTCCCCTGGTGAGAGCTCAATGGCCTCTTCCACTGGGGACAGCTCCTCGTCACTTGTGCTGTCCTGTGGAATTACCTCGATGACCTCTTCCACTTCGGACAGCTCTGGGTCACTCGTGCTGTCCCCTGGAATGACCTTGACGGCCTCTTCCACTTCAGACAGCTCCTGGTCACTCACGCTGTCCTCTGGAACGACCTCGATGGTCTCTTCCACTGGGGACAGCTCCTCATCACTTGTGCTGTCCTGTGGAATGGTCTCAATGGCCTCTTCCACTTCAGACAGCTCTGGGTCACTCAGGCTGTCCTCTGGAATGACCTCGATGGCCTCTTCCACTGGGGACAGCTCCTCATCACTTGTGCTGTCCTGTGGAATGGTCTCAATGGCCTCTTCCACTTCAGACAGCTCTGGGTCACTCAGGCTGTCCTCTGGAATGACCTCGATGGCCTCTTCCACTGGGGACAGCTCCTCATCACTTGTGCTGTCCTGTGGAATGGTCTCAATGGCCTCTTCCACTTCAGACAGCTCTGGGTCACTCAGGCTGTCCTCTGGAATGACCTCGATGACCTCCTCCACTTCGGACAGCTCCTCATCACTTGTGCTGTCCCGTGGAATGACCTCGATGGCCTCTTCCACTTTGGACAGCTCCTGATCACTGAGGCTGTCCTCTGGAATGACCTCGATGGCCTCTTCCACTTCAGAGAGCTCCTCGTCACTTGTGCTGTCCCCGGGAAAGATCTCGATGGCCTCTTCCACTGGGGACAGCTCCTCATCAGTCGTGCTGTCCCCTGGGAAGAGCTCAATGTCATCTTGCACTTCAGACAGTCCTGGGTCAGTGTTGCTGTCCCCTGGGAAGAGCTCGCTGTCATCTTCTACTTCAGACAGCTCCTCGTCACTTGTGCTGTCCCCTGGGAAGAGCTCGCTGTCTTCTGTCACTGGGGACAGCTCCTGCTCGCTGCTGTTTTCCCCTTGGGACAGCTCACTGTCATTTTCCTGTCGGGAATCCTGTTTCTCCACAGCCGTGACAGTGATGCTGCACTCCATGGCAGGAGTCCCCGAGGGAATGGGCGGCACAGGCAGCAGCTGCGAGCTCGGGGACACTTGGGCTGTGCCCTCCTGGGCCACCCTGAGCAGGGGCAAGAACACCCTGGGCACGGGGGTGTATGGCTGCCAAGGACAGGGGCTGCGGGGCTGAGGCCCCTTCTCCCCTGCACTCCCCAGCTCTGTGTCCCAGCTCCGAGTGTCCCTGGGGCTCACCAGGCAGGGCCGTGGTGGCAGCGGTGCCAGCTGTGGCAGAGGCGGCAGTGGTGGCAGCGTGTCCCCACGGAGGGACAGGGCCTGGCTCCGGCTGCCCTGCGGCGCTGCCCGCGGCTGCCCGAGCTCCACCTGTGGGACCTTGAGGTGTTGGAGCTTTCCGGGTCCCACCTTTGGCTGCCCGAGGTGCACTGGCGGCAGCTTGATGTGCGTTGGTGAGGAGGAGGCGGCGTGGGACGGAGAGGGCTCCCTTGGCAGAGCAAAGATCCTGGCCCTCTCTGTCCACTGGCCTCTCCTTCCTGCCTCATCCCTCACTCCTGGCCTCCTCCGCAGGCTCAGCAGTTGGCCTTGGGCGGGCTTGGAGTTGGGGTTCCTCTTCTCCTTCCCCATGTTTTCAATAATCTCCGTTGCTCTCTAGAGCAGATGAGCACAGGGAGCTGCTTCCTCCTCAGAGAACGGCGCTCCTGTGATGGGCACCGCAGGGCTCTGCGTCCCTTAGATACCCTCAGCCAGGGCCGGGCTCTCTGATGTCACAAGGGTCTCTGGCCACCACCATGTCCCACATCACAAAGGGCCCTGACACCCCACGCCTGGGTCACAAAGAGCCATCCCCGGCACCCCAAAAACATCGGGGCAGAGAGGAACTGGCTTGGAGCAGCCCCGGACTCGTGGCCTTGCGGCCCCTGCTGTGCCCAGAGCCCTGAGGGCCTTTGGCCACGCTCCCACACGACAGCCCCAGCCCCACGCTGCAGAGCCCTGCGTTTGCAGGCTGCGCTGTGCAGGGCACGAGGAATTGGCCGCACGGACGTGCCAGGGACTCGTGGGCAGCGGCTCCGCGTCCCGCGGGAGGCCGGGGACCAGGGCTGTCCCTCAGGGCTCTGCCGGGGCCCCGGGGCTCGCCAGCGCCTTTAGCAATGGCACCCGGCGGCTCCGAGCGCGCCCTCGGCGCCTTTGCAGGGGACGGGAAGCTGAGCGGGGCAGGGGCACCGCGCAAGGACGGGGCCATCCACAGGCACCTGGACAAGCTTGGTGTTATAAATAAAGTATGTAATTCGTGCTATTATGTATAAAACTGGAATGTAATCAGACCATGTAGAGACAGAGTTTCAAAATCCCTCCACCAGCGTGGCTGAGAGAAAAATTTCTCAACACTAAAAGAAGTTCTCTCACAATAAGTGAGGATTCCACCTCGGTGGGGTTAGATCTTATCACCGGGACGTTTGCACCATGATGATTTGATTACCACCTTCCGATATCTACATCTCATCTGATAAGGAATCGGACATTCCGGGAACTAAAAATAACTGTTCCAGGAACCAGAGATGGCCCATCCATCACCAGAGATGGCCCTTCCATCGCCAGAAATGGCCCACTCATCACCCGGGATGGACAATTGATCAGACCCAGGAAAGGCTTTGGGCAGCCCAACTCCGGGACAAGAAAACTTCAGGAATATGCTAAAATTACGAGAAGAATAGAATTAATTCGGACTCTGCCCAAAAACTGTATAAGAAGGGACCAGCCGAAGCAGCAGTCGTGAACTTGGGAGGTCTGGTGCGATAGAGATCAGATCTGTGCGTGTTCACCCAGCTCCGACCCCGGGCTCCGAGCTGCTTTCCTCGATCGTGGCTTTCTGTGTGACCGATCTTTCGGCCGCAGAATAACATCTATTTCTTTATTAAATTTAATTTGGCTGAATTTCTTCACTTCATTGAGAAGTGGGAGCACGAGAAGCTCGCGCGGTCCCACACGGCCAGGGGCCAGGTGCCGCCCCAGGGCCGGGGCAGTGCCTCAGGCAGCGACTCTTGCAGGTCTCCCCTCGCCTGTGCGGCGCCTCGGGGACAGAGCCCGGGGCCGGGGCTCGGGCCCTGCTGCCACCAGGGCGCTGCCGAGCGCTCCCCGCCCGCCGGGGCCGGGCCCGGGCGCTGAGGGAGCGGCGCCGCCATTGCTGCCGCCCTCAGGGGCTCTGAGGGGAGCGCGGCTCCCGCCGGCCCCGCTCCGCCCGCACAGGCAACAGGAACATGAAGCACAAAGCCGGACGGGGCTGGGAATTGTGTCCGTGCGCTTCCAAATGCACACGGACAGCGGCCCCAAGGGCTGGGCTCGGCTGCGGCAGCATCGCCACACGGCTGCCCCAGGCCCTAAATGCCCTGTGCAGATACCGGCGCCGGGCTGTGCGATGGCACACGAAACACACGGGGTTCCGCCTCTTCGGCAGAAAGAAACGAGTGCTTTAGCCTGTTTGGGAGAGAAAACTACTATCGATGGCACTCGTCTGTTGTACGTGGGGTTCAAAAGCATAACAAATACTAGAAAGTTATAATTAGAAATACATGTGGGTCAAAAGTCATAAAGAGGTAGTTCAGAGCAACATCTCTACTGACAAAAGATTTAGTAAAAGAAAAATGATGCTATAAAATACTTACACAGTTTTGTCACTTGTTGGTCTTGTCTTTTTAAACTTTTACATTTGTTTCCTGTGATCTTTACTTTGGAAACATTGAAGCAAAACTGAGCAACATCAGGGAAAAACTCCACAGCTGGGTACAAGGCTTCCGAACCCGTGCGGGGCTCCCGGCCGATTCACGCGCTCCGGACCGTGTGTGCACACAGGCACAAAGCACCTCTCCTTTCCGAGGCTGCACTGCAGCACGCAAGGATAAAACCAGAGTCACTCCTGATTTCATCAGCTTGCCGTGCATCATTTATCCAGCACCTCCTCCAGGTCTGGTGAGTGAGAGGAGACAGATCAAGTGTGGTTCTGGATAATCTATTTTGTCTCAAATTTTCCCACTCCTGACACTGCTTTGGAATGCCAACCTGCAGGTGGGACCACACCAGACGTCCCCCAAGCCTCTTGTCTGGGCTGGAGCCCTGCAGGACAGCTCCACCAAGAACAATTTCCCATTGTGCGAGTCTCCTTCGTTGTGGAAAAGAACAAAAGGAGAATTAGGGGTCCCCTTCTCCTCGTCCATCTTCTCAATAATTTCTGTCATCCTCTAGCGCAAACAGATCCAGGGTGCTGTTTCCTCCTGACAGGAAGCAGCTCCCTGGATGCTGTTTACCTCCCACTGGGATATTGGGAACTGTCATCTGCCCCCAGGGAGAGCTCTGCATCCTCATCTTCTTCGCATTGGGAGAGCCCTTTGTCCTCATCTACTTCCCATGGGGACATGTCTTGGACATTATAGTCTTCCCCAAAAGACAGCTCTTTGTCATATTTGCTTTCGTCTTGGGAAAGCTTATTGTCGCTGCTGTTATCCCCTTGGGACAGCTCCTCGTTCCTGTCATTCTCCCCTTGGGACAGCTTTTTCTTTTGCTTGTCTGGGCCCTGGGATGGCTCACAGTCATTCTGCTTTTCCTCTCGGGAGAGCTCAGTGTCATTTTCCTTTTGGAACAGCTTCAAGTCACTCTTGTTATCCCCTTGAGAGAGCTCCTGGGCGTCATCCGCCCCTGGGCACACCTGTTTTTTCTTTAGTTCATCTTCCCACTCTTTGTCCTCTTCCCACTGGAACATTGAAGACAGACACCTCCAGCAGGAAGGCACACGAAGCAGTGTTCTGTAACAGGGATAACCCAAGGACAACACAGGAACAACAACCACTTTGTGCCCTCCTTATTTCATGGAACATTTTCCTGTTTGAAAGAACAGGGGCAGCTCCATGTGCAGCCCAGCCTGACTTTTGTCAGCCCCTGGGTTCACACACAGGGAGATAAAACGTGACCTGTGGAGCTGCAGTGGAACGAACAGGTCTCATTTTGGAGCAGGCACTGCTGGATATCAACCCCTGCTTTGCAGCAATTTGGAAAGCTTGGCAGAGGTGAGACACGTCCTCACTGCTCTCACAGCAAGTACTCCAATCACAGAGCGCAGCATTAACCGGGAGAGGTTTGTCTGTTGTCCCACTCCCTGCTGCCTTGATGCAGAGCTTCCCAGCCCACCTGCACCCTGGTGACCATGACCAGCTCCACCAGAGCACCGCCCCTCACCGCCCCACCACGGCTTCTTCCCGCCCCTCACGGCTCCCGCCCCTCACGGCTGCGGCGGCGCTCAGGCGCCCCCCGGCGGTGAGCGGGGAGAGGCGAGACCTTCTCCCCGCCTCCTCCCTCACTTCCCTGCCTTTCTCCCCTCTCCCTCTCCCCGCTCCTCTTCCCTACTTCCCTGTCTCCCTCACTCCCCGTTCCCCCGGCCCTCCCGTCTTGCCCCATTCCTTCTCCTCCTCCATTGTCCTCCCTTTCCCCTCTCTCTCCCCCTCTCCCTCCGTCCTTGAGCGCAGGGTCAAAGCCGCGGCCCGTCCCCTCCTCTTGCCGCCGGCCCCTCCTCTTCCTGCCGGGCGCCGTTCCCGGCCCGTTCCCGAGGCCCGGGCGGCGGCACCAGGTGAGGCAGGGCCGGGCCGGGGTCGCAGGTGCGGGGGCCCTACGGAGCAGGGAGGGCGGGAGAGGGGGCGGCTCCTGGGGGGCCCAATCCGTCCCCCCTTCCCAAATCCCAGCGGTGATCGCTCAGTTCACACTGCCAGAGAGTAACCCCCCCCCTTTCCCAGCCGGCGCCCCCGGGGGCTTGAGGGTTCTACATATGGTTCTTTAATGAACCATATGTTTATTAAAATCGAGGCTACCGAGTTATGAGAAAGTCGCTTTCTGAGCAAAAATTGAATTTAAAAAGATCATTTATTGATACTTCTGTTTAAGTAGTAGTTACACGGGGTTTTATGGCTGTATGAAAATCAGTTGTTATCTCTGTCCATCACCCAGATGGAATGAAATCACTGCATCATAGATAAAAAGTGTTAATGAGCTCCATTATCACAAGCTGATGATTTAATACCTTACATGGATCAAAGCCAGCTGAAAACATTGAGAATTGATTCAGTCCCAAGTACTTGTCCTTTTCCTTCTCTGTGTTAGGGCAGAAGGGCAATTTGGTGTGTGCAGAAGACGTAAATGCTGCTTATTCTTTAATTAACCTTGAGGAGTTGATTTGACCTAGTTTTTTGTTTGGAAATGGAGTGAGCAAAAAAGATGTTGCCCTCTGTGAGTCTAGCTCCACTGATCCAGCATTTCCCTAAGGATTCCCATGAATGAAGAGAGGTTGGCTGATGTGTAACTGGTGTGTCCAGTTTGTGTTATATTCTTCCACGCTGATTTTACGTAAAGACTGACTTTGTCACCTGCTGAGGTGTTGCCTTTGCTGTGTCCCCAGATAACCCAGAATCACTGGAATTGCTGCAGAGGAACATACTGACTGCTATTGATCTGTTCTGAGTTCCAGGTTTATGCCCGTCTGGCACCAGCGAAGGAGTTTGGCCACTGCTGGGATACAAAGGCTGATCTAAGTGAATCTGTAACCTGAGGGATGATCCAGATGTTGCTGTGAAATACCAAAAATGTGCTGTGATGACCTCCTTTGCAAATGTACCAGGTCGTTAATCTTGAGGCATTGATCCATGGGAGTAGGACATTGAGCTGTTGCTGAATGTAGGTACAGAGGAAAAAGGAGGCATTTGTTTCAGCAGCTATTGCTCAGCATCAACCTTATTTCCAGTTTACACTGGCATGAGTTTGCTGAAAGGCAGTAAAGGCAATACAATAAATAATAAAAAAAATAAAGGCAATAAAAATGCTTCCTGGGAATTCTTCAGTGCAAAACAAACCTGTGTTGTTGTTGTTGTCATACCAGGAAAAAAGTAAATTGTGAATTAAATTTCATTTACATTGGAATACTACTACTTCAATAGTAATTAATTAGAAATGTAAATTAATGGCTTTAAGCTTAAGGAGGGCAGAGCTGGATGGGATATTGGGCAGGAATTGTTCCCTGGGAGGGTGGGCAGGCCCTGGCACAGGGTGCCCAGAGCAGCTGGGGCTGCCCCTGGATCCCTGGCAGTGCCCAAGGCCAGGCTGGACATTGGGGCTGGGAGCAGCCTGGGACAGTGGGAGGTGTCCCTGCCATGGCAGGGGTGGCACTGGATGGGCTTTAAGGTCCCTTCCAACCCAAACCATCCTGGGATTCTGTGATTTCAATATTAGTCTATAAAAGAAAAAAATACTGCTGAATTTTAGTAGGGATTTCTTTAATATATCAGGCTAAAGATAAGACTTTTGCCCTGGAAGTTCTTTAAAGAAAAGGGTGTTTAACATGGTTTTTGTACAAATGTGTCTGTAGGTTGTTTATGATGTAGCTGCATCTGAAGAAATCCCCAGTGGCTTTGTGTCATGCTGAGTAACAACATGGGACATGGTTTCATGGGACGGGGAGCCATGATTCCAAGGAAGCTGAAGCCGTTTCTCTGCAGGATGTTGTCGGGTTACAAACCCAAAAATGACATCAAGGACTCTTACAAAATTCTGGGGCTCGAGGAAGGATGTTCCCTCGATGATGTCCGAAACTCCTATCGAAATCTTGCCAAAAAATACCACCCGGACAGCAGCTCCGGCATGGCTGATTCCAAGGCCTTCATAAGGGTGGAGGAGGCCTACAGGGTAGTGCTCAACGACCTGGAAGCCAAACAGATATCGGATCCCGGCGAGGAGGAGGAAGACCAGTTCAAATCCAAATCCCTGCAGCACAGACACTACCTGAGCTTCGAGGGCGTGGGCATCGGCACGCCGAGCCAGAGGGAGAAGCAGTACATGCAGTTCCGCGTGGACCGTGCCACCGAGCAGGTGCTGCAGTACCGGCAGCAGAGGCTCGAGAACCGCTACGCCGGCAGCGACCTGAGCAGAGCCGAGGACGTGAGGCAGAGCAAGAAAGTGAAGATAACTCAGGCGGTGGAACGGCTGGTTGAGGACCTCATCCAGGAATCCATGGCCAAAGGAGACTTCGACAACCTCAGTGGCAAAGGGAAGCCTTTGCAGAAGTTCTCGGACAGTCCCCACATCGACCCCATGACCCACAACCTGAACAGGATCCTCATTGACAATGGGTACCAGCCCGAGTGGATCCTGCTGCAGAAGGAAATCCGGGAGACCATTGAGCTGCTGAGGAAGAGCATCGTGGCCTCCAGGAGGAAGCTCGGGGAGCCGATGACGCTGTCGGAGCAGAAGCAATGGGGTCGGGTTTGCGAGCAGTTTGCAGAAGACATCAGGAAATTAAACAAGAGAGTCGACAACTTCAACCTGGTCGTGCCCATTCTGAGCAGGCAAATGGTGCATTTCAGCACGGACAAGGAAATCCTCCGAGCACAAAAGACTTACGAGGCTGTCATGGAAAAGGTTTCTGATTCAGACACGAAGGAAAACGAGGGGGAAGAGGGTAAAAGGTTTGGGTGGAAGTCTTCTCTCTTTAAGTGGTTAAAACTTACACTGAAATAATTTCATACTAACTCCTCTTGTCAAGGTTTTGAATGCACTTTATTAATGAAATGTAGCACTAGACAAATTTCAGGTTCGCTGAAAATGTCAAATCCACACTGTCACCCCACTTAATGGAAATTTGGTTGTGTGATGGACGTTTGCATTATAAATAATTGAGTTATTTTTAAATATTATTAAATTAAATGTGCCAGCTTGGGCTGTGGTGGAGTTAATTTTTCTCACAGTTAATCTGGAGCTGTGTGTTGGATTTGAGCTGGAGGCAGTGCTGCTCATTCCATGTTTTTATTGCTGGGCAGGGCTTGCACAGCACCTTTTTTGCCCCTCACACTTCCCCACCACTGAGCAGCTGCTGGCTGGGTTAAACCACAGCAGCAGCAAATCAGTTCTTCTCTTGCAGGTCATTTTCCTTCTGCTGAAATCCAAATTAATGCTTCACTTCAGCAAAGAGCGTAATCACTTTTACAGTCTCTTATCACTTCAAAGGGGAAACCGAGGCATAAGAAAAACACATTAAAGTGGAGGCAAACCTCTTGCTGTGCTCTGATTCACCTTTGCACTCCTATTTAAATACTTAGAGCTCATGAATTTTTGGCAGGTTCTCTGCATGCTTTTTAAAAGCACATTCACCTCTTTAAGGCTAAATTCAGTGGCCTTGAAGGGACGATTCTGGATGTCTGGACTTGGACTGTACACGTGCACAAGTCCATTTTTGCATCTTTAACACAGAAGGAGCAGAAGGAGGTCTTGGAAATTTATTTATTGGTGAACACCCCCTGCCATGGCAGGGACACCTCCCACTGTGCCAGGCTGCTCCAAGCCCCAATGTCCAGCCTGGCCTTGGGCACTGCCAGGGATCCAGGGGCAGCCCCAGCTGCTCTGGGCACCCTGTGCCAGGGCCTGCCCACCCTCCCAGGGAACAATTCCTGCCCAATCTCCCATCCAGCCCTGCCCTCTGGCACTGGGAAGCCATTCCCTGGCTCCTGGCCCTCCATGCCTTGTCCCCAGTCCCTCTGCAGCTCTCCTGGAGCCCCTTTAGGCCCTGCAAGGGGCTCTGAGCTCTCCCTGGAGCTTCTCCTCTCCAGGTGAGCACCCCCAGCTCTCCCAGCCTGGCTCCAGCAGCTCTGTGTATGAATGTGTGTTTATTTCCATAATTATTCTTGTTCGTAATGAGAACTTAATTAATGATACTTTTCTGAAGGTCCTTTGACATAATACGCTTGAAAACCCCACATTTTGATTCTCATTACGATCTGCAGGAATTGGATCTGCATTGCTGTTCAGACAATCCAGTGGGAGATTTCAAGAGCAGATTGAATTCATGGCACAAGGGTAAACAGAAACCTGGCTGCAGTAAATGGGACCCACTTTGGCTCACAAGCATCAGCAGTTTCAATACTGGAGGTGCCATAAAGGGTGAAGCAGCAGACAGGGATTTTTATGTTCTTATTAAAACCAGTTGGGTTGAAATGGGGCAGGTGTGACCTGACTGAGGCACTTTAAATCAGCCTTACACTGATGTAATCCAAAACTGCCAGGCACAAAAATCCACTTGTGCTACATTTACAGTGATGATGGGAAAAATAATTTCCACTTTTATTTTCCCCAGGTGTGTGGAGGAGTTCAGCTTTTCAGGGCTGCTCTATAATTTTGTTGCTCTGAGCTCACAAAATCTTAAGAGCAGTATTTAGTCAATACTTCCAGAGGAAGTGTTCCAAGGAATACCAACTACCACATACAGAAAACCCAGGAGAGAATGGCCTTCAGAAGGAATTTTTCTGGCTGACACTGGACTGTTAATTTGAATTTGATAAATGTTATTTTATGACTGGAAAAGAGGTGCAATCATTGCTGACCCCCAATCCAAAACCCATGTTGCTTATTCCCAGAACTTCCTATTTGTTGGTCTAATGACCACATGCCTTGTGGCTTGAAAGGCTTAAGTGACATCATAATACTTAATATGACGACAAAAGATGGCATTTATTTATTTATTATTAAGATACAGTATTTGAGGTATCAGTTTTCCTCAGGGTGAGGAATCAGTTTCTTGCCCAACAGGACAAGTGGGAATGGCTTAAGACTGAAAGAGAGATTTAAACCAGGTATTGGGAAGAAATTCTTTCCTTCTGTAGGCACTGCCGAGTCCTGAGGATTTCTCTTTTTCAGAGTAGTAACATCTCGGGATGAACATGGAGGTACAGAGAAGGCTCTGAGGAGAAGGAATAAAAGGAGAAGCAAGAGCAGGGCATCTTGTAAAAGAAACACATAAATGATAAATCTTTTTTCTTAGTGGGAGAAGGTGCCACTCTGAGGAAACAGGGTGTGTGGTGTCTCTGGACTTGATGGGACACAGTGCGTACATGTAAGTGAAGGTTAAAAAAGGAGTGGGGCTAAGAAGAGAGGACTTTGAGTGTAACTTTTACTGGGATTTCATGTGGCCACAGTTGTTTTTTGAGGAGAAAATTAATATTCTGTGGCCGTTTGGTTGCCTCTCTCTGGGCCTTTCTGAGAGAGCTCCTTGTCTCAGTTTGTGCCCCACATGGCACTGGCACGTGGATATTATTTATATGGGCATTCTTTATGATGCCCCTGGATCCCTGGCAGTGCCCAAGGCCAGGCTGGACATTGGGGCTGGGAGCAGCCTGGGACAGTGGGAGGTGTCCCTGCCATGGCAGGGGTGGCACTGGGTGGGCTTTGAGGTCCCTTCCAACCCGAATCAATCTGATTGTTTCAACTCCATCTCTGTGAGATGTGCCCTCTAATCCTCAAAATGCTGACTTCGATCCAGTTCTTTTCCTTTCGTTTGCTCAGGGCTTGTATTCAACATCTGTCTCCTGTCACTTACTCGTTTTGCTGTTTTAGATGGAGTATGTTCCACAAAGATTTATTGACGCGTTACCTCCATATTGCCTGTCCACTAGGTTGCCTTCCAACGCAGACCATTCCGTGATTGATCCTATGAATTAGAATTTATCTATGTTTATTAATTCCGTTTGGTTTCATTAAACCAGACACGGGACTGACGTTTGAGAGCATTTCGAAGTTTATTTCAACACGGGACCTGCTTGACAATATTGTGTCGTTCTGGTGGGTCAGCAGAGAAGGACGGGGGTCATTTATGGCCGTGTGGGAGGCGGCTCTGGGGTGTGAGGGGGCCGTGAGGGGCCGCGGAGAGCGGCGGCCACGGCGGGCGGGGCTCCGGCCGTGAGGGGAAGGGGGCGGGGCCTGAGGGGAAACGCGGGAGCGCCTTGGCTCCGCCCCTTCCCGCCCCGCCCGAGCGGAATGGGGCGGGGCTTGGGCGGGAGCCTCCGCATTAACCAATAACAGCGCTCCGTCCTCACCCGGCCCCCGGCTGACGCGCAGCGCTCGGTTCTGATTGGCTGGAGGGCGCGTCAGTCAGGCGGCTCGGTGCCCGCAGGCGGAAGCGTCTCGCCCAGGAGCGGGTACGTGCGGCCGGGCCGGGGCGGCACCGGCACCGGCACCGGCACCGGCACCGGGGGCTGGAGCGGGATGGGGAGCGGCATGGGGAGCGGCATGGGGAGCGAGAGCGGGACCGCGAGGGACCCCCGGGCCGGTCCCCAGGGACACCGGCACGTCCCGGTGTGTCACGGATTGTCCGGCCCTTGGGACGCACCGCCGGTGCCCCGCGGAGAGTTTGGGGTCTGTAGGTGAAATTAAAGAAAAAAATTGCTTATTTTGTCTAAATAGCAATTTGTTTGGTCGGGCCGTAGCGATTACTGGCGGGGCTTTAGCTGCAGCGCGGGGTCGTGGCTCATCGTGCCCCGTCATCCCCGGTTCCATCGCACAGCAGCGATGCACGCGGTGCAGACGGAGTCAAAACTGGCCTCGGGAGAATTGCGACATCCAGGGGGTTTTATCCCTGCCGCCTCAAATCCTCAAACTTTAACAGCGCTCTTAAAGAAACCTCGCTGCGGGCAGCTCTGGGGCTGAGCAGCGCATTCCTGTAAAGGGATAAGTCATGGGATGGGTTGTGTTGGAGCCCACCCAGTGCCAGCCCTGCCATGGCAGGGACACCTCCCACTGTCCCAGGCTGCTCCCAGCCCTGGCAGTATCCAGCCTGGCCTTGGGCACTTCCCGGGATGGGGCCTCATAAGGAATGTAAATATAATAACATCACTTTTTAATAAGTTTGCCACACAGCCTTGTTTTTGTATAAATTAATTTAAAACTTCCTTTCTCTGCTCTTGTCTTTCTGTAATACTTAAAAATTGGACAACAGAGCCGGGTGCAGTGGAATAGGGAGAACTGAAAGTGAAATTGCAGGAGATTACTGAAATAAGTGGAAACATCACAGTGGGTGTAACAGAAATGTTCACAGAAACTCCTGATGTACTTTTCATCCTCTGTGCATGTGGGGAAATGTGGGACTTAAAGGATATTCTAATAAGTTGCTTGTGGAATGTGTGTCTTCCTCAAGGAAAACTTGAGTATTCTTCATGACTTTAAATTTCTTCCCTTTCTCCTTCTGTCTTTTCCTCTCTTTCTCGGAAACAGGAGGTTCTGTTCGTTACTAACCCAGTGATATTCCAGGTTAAGGCATTTTTCTTTCTGCAGACGTTTTGTATTTCCTTGCAACTGCTTTCAGTGTTTTGTTCAAGTGAAATCAGCTCATTTTGGGAGAGAAAAGCTGATTTTCAGGTGCAGATGTTGAACTGCTGTTGTGTTTTCTGTCTGTGTAACAGACCAGTGGGTTTATTCTCAGTGCTGGCATCTGCCAGGGATGATTGTTACAGCTCCAGTTGCGCTCACTTTGTTCAGAGTCTTCAGTTTGTTGCTGCAGATGTGTTTTTGTTTGCTGGACACGAGTGAGGAGTGTTCCTGTCTGCCCTTGGAAAAGGGGAGGAGGCTGATGGTGGGAAGGGCATTGAAGGACGGGGAGTGCCAAAGGCTGTACCTGTTTCCTCCCTGGGAAGTGTGTGGGTGTAAGAGTTTAAACCAGAGGGTGAGTTCTGCACCTTTGTCCAGGTGGGAAGTTCCAGCTGAAAGCGTCTGCCTCCACCAGAGGTGTCTGTGCAGCAGGATGGACCTGGGCTGAAAACTGCCCCTGTTAGTCCTGGTGGGGACAAACTTCAGCCTGGCTCTTGTGCTGTCCATGGAGCCTCAGCTTCACAGGGGGGCTGGTTTGTTTAAATGCAGCTTATTATTTTCTTCCTTTTTCTCTTCAGGGTGTTGAGAATTACGGATCATGGAATGTTTGGGTTGGGAGGAACTGTGAGGATTGTCTGGTGCCACCCCTGCCATGGCAGGGACACCTCCCACTGTGCCAGGCTGCTCCAAGCCCCAATGTCCAGCCTGGCCTTGGGCACTGCCAGGGATCCAGGGGCAGCCCCAGCTGCTCTGGGCACCCTGTGCCAGGGCTTGCCCACCCTCCCAGGGAACAATTCCTGCCCAATCTCCCATCCAGCCCTGCCCTCTGGCACTGGGAAGCCATTCCCTGGCTCCTGGCCCTCCATGCCTTGTCCCCAGTCCCTCTCCAGCTCTCCTGGAGCCCCTTTAGGCCCTGCAAGGGGCTCTGAGCTCTCCCTGGAGCCTTCTCCTCTCCAGGTGAGCACCCCCAGCTCTCCCAGCCTGGCTCCCTCTGCTCATCCTGGTGCCTCCTCTGGCCTCTCTCCAGCAGCTCCACGTCCTCCCTGTGCTGGTCCCTGGGGCAGCTCTGCAGGTGGGCTCTCACCTGGGCACAGGGGCACAGGGGCACCATCCCAATCCCTTCCCTACTTCTTGTTCCCAGCCCAGGACACCTTTGGCTCTCTGACTGCAGGTGTCCATTGTTGGCTCAAGTCTTTTTTCTCCCACAGGGATGTTCTGTTGAGGTCCCTTGGGAGGGTCTCTTCCCTCCCCTGTATCAGTGCGTTCCTTCCCTCTGGCATATTAAATCCAGGATTTTTTAGCTGGATTTATTGAGTACCTTTTGGCCCACCCCTCTTGGGTTGTCTCTGTACTGTGTTCACATTGCCCAGAGCAGCTGGGGCTGCCCCTGGATCCCTGGCAGTGCCCAAGGCCAGGCTGGACATTGGGGCTTGGAGCAGCCTGGGACAGTGGGAGGTGTCCCTGCCATGGCAGGGCTGGCACTGGATGGGCTTTAAGGTCTCTCCCAACCCAAATCATTCCATGATTCCATGTTTGCCTGCGGCCACTGCAAGGTGAGGCCCCTCAGCTCCATAGTGGGGACAGCAACAGGAACCATGAGCGAGTTCCAGTGGGGGTGGGTGAGGAACTGGGAGGGCAAAGCAGGAATTGCTTCAGGGAGAGGGACAGACACAGCCATGGTCTGAAGAGGAACAAGGAAAGTCCAGCTGGAGCCGTTTAAGAGTGGAAAATGAGGAAGGGCTTTAGGAGCAGTTGTAATTCGGCTGAGGGAGCTGGGAAAGGGGCTCAGGCTGGAGCAAAGGAGGCTCAGGGGGGACCTTGTGGCTCTGCACAAGTCCCTGACAGGAGGGGGCAGCCGGGGGGGTCGGGCTCTGCTGCCAGGGAACAGGGACAGGAGGAGAGGGAACAGCCTCAGGCTGAGATTAGAGATTAAAAAGAAAATTTCCCTGCCAGAGTGGTGAGGCCTTGGGATGAGCTGCCCAGGGAGTGCTGGAGTCACTGTCTCTGGGAGTGCTCAGGAGGAGTCTGGATGTGGCCCTTGGGGACAGGCTTTGGGGTGCTGCTGGTGCTGCTGGGGTGGCACTGGGTGATCCTGGAGGGCTCTGCCAACCCTGGTGATCCTGGAATTCCATATGAGCACAGCACTGCAATTCCCTGTGAAAGCTGTGGGAAGAGCAGGGATCTGACATTGTCAGGGAAAGGTGTCATTTAGGCGAATAACCAGATGGCTGAGCCCAGGTGCTGCACAAATTAAAGTAACTTTGGAATTGGATGATTGATTTTGATGTTTGAAGTGGCATCACAAGTGTGGGTTTCTGGAGCTGGATTCTGGAGGACAAACTTTTTGCTCTTGTTCACAAGAGGTGACCTGTGTTTGTAGCGTGGACACACTGTTTATTTATGGCTTTTTATTTCACTTCCTCTCACTGCTGTTATTAACCAGAAAATGTTCTCCATCAGTCTGTGTAACACAATTATGAAGGACATTTTTGTTGGTCTTTACCAAGTGGCTGGAGATGAGTTATGGCAGGTTGGGAAATGCAGGAGTTGACAACACTAAACCAAATTAGAATGGTGCTAAGAGCAGTTGTGAGTCAGTTAATTAATTAACTTTGCTTTCCTCTTCCCATATTGAAGGTTTCCCTGTGACCTTCCCTCTGTGCAGCAGGACCTTCTTTACCCTCAGAATCAGTTGATTTGCTGAGTTGTGCTCTTTTTCTCTGTGTTCAAAAAGGCACTGAATTACATTATCTGTTAGATTGGAGACTGGAAATATTAGTATTTAATTGAGATTCCTTGACATGACTTGAAGAGCAAGTTCTGCCATAAGCTTTTGGGTTGTGTGGTGGTTTTCTATTGTAATTCTGTGTAGGGGAGGTTGTTTCATGGATATAGCTCAATACAGCATCAGCAGAGGTTGTCATGGAATGGTTTGGGTTGGGAGGACTTTGAAACGATCTCATTCCCTCTCCTGCCATGGGCAGGGGAGATCCCACGGGAAGGTTCTCGATAAAAACCCAAATTCTGTAAAACCCCGCAGACTGTAACTCATGAGAGTTGTCCAACATCTTGACATGTTCCTGGTGGATGCTGACATCATCCTTGGCTGTGTTTCAGGCACTCAGGCAGGGCTGTTGATGGAAGAGCTCGGGGCCGTGTGAGCCGTGGCCATGGCAGGGTTCCTGGACAATTTCCGCTGGCCGGAGTGCGAGTGCATCGACTGGAGCGAGCGCCGCAACGCCATCGCCTCCATCGTGGCCGGGGTGCTGGTGAGCCGGGGCACACGGGCTGGGAATCCACCAGCAGTCCCACTCCTGCCTCCAGTTCTGTCAGTTCTCCCTCTTAACTGCCCCCAGTCCAGCCTGTTCCCTCCCAGGGTCACTGTGGGACTGCCAGCAGCGTTGGCACAAGTCCCGTGACGTTGCTGATCACGAACCATTTCTGCTCTCTGTTCTTGAAAAAAATCCCTCATGGATTTCCTGCAGAGTTGGATCTGTTGGAGCTGATCTGTTCTGCATCATCTCTATCTCGTGTGTGTTCAGAGTCTGGGTTCTTGTTCTTAAGGGGAACAAGGAACAGGGAATTTCACAGAAATTGCACAGGGAGTTTCACAGAATCCCAGAGGGTTTTGGGTTGGGAGGGACCTTAAAGCCCATCCAGTGCCACCCCTGCCATGGCAGGGACACCTCCCACTGTCCCAGGCTGCTCCAAGCCCCAATGTCCAGCCTGGCCTTGGGCACTGCCAGGGATCCAGGGGCAGCCCCAGCTGCTCTGGGCACCCTGTGCCAGGGCCTGCCCACCCTCCCAGGGAACAATTCCTGCCCAATCTCCACTTCCAGAGATGGGGCAGCCACAGCTTCTCTGGGCATACATTTATCCATACCCTGCTCCTTAATTTGAACAGAAAGTGTGACTGATTCTCAAACACTGCTCTGAAAACAGGAGCATTGAGGTTTGTGCAGACATTGCCAATCAAAGACATTTAAATCACTTTCCAGAAGAGCTGGTGCTTGTTAGAAGCCAGTTAACCCAGTGCTGTCCAGGACCACTGGCCTGGCTTCCCTGCCTGTTCCTGTGCCCTCCCAGCCTCATCCCCTGTGTTTGTGCCCAGTTTTTCACAGGCTGGTGGATCATGATCGACGCTGCCGTGGTTTATCCCAAGCCGGAGCAGCTGAACCACGCCTTCCACACCTGTGGGGTCTTCTCCACGCTGGCCTTCTTCATGTGAGTGTTGGACACAGGGAGCTCTCATCACATGAACACAGGAAACTAACCCAGGGTTTACTGACAATGTGTCCAGTATGGATAAATCAGAGAATCCTGGAATGGTTTGGGTTGGGAGGGACCTTAAAGCCCACCCAGTGCCAGCCCTGCCATGGCAGGGACACCTCCCACTGTCCCAGGCTGCTCCCAGCCCCAATGTCCAGCCTGGCCTGGGACACTGCCAGGGCTGGAGAATCCAATATTTGCCTCAATATGAAACAATTGACTGCCTTTCCCCCTGTTTTTGAACAGCTTTTGCAGCTGTTCCTTGCCCAAAACTTCCTCAAATGGGAGGGGTAAGAGTAGCATGGCTTTTGTCATGGAGACATAAATAGAAGTAACAACTTTTATTGAATCATCCAATGCTGGCAAGAAAAAAGGAGGATTTGGGATCTGTAACTATTCAGAATGCCAAGGAATTTCTCAGAATTTGTCACTTCTTAAAAAAAAAATAATCTGGGGTTTTATGTAGAACTCTGAATTGATTTTCTGTAATCTGAAGTGTATCTCTTTTTTTTGTCTCCAGGATAAATGCTGTATCAAATGCACAGGTGAGAGGAGACAGCTACAGTGATGGATGCTTAGGAAGAACAGGTAAATTAACTCTACAAATCCTGCTCAGGTGAAGGACTCATCATTTACCTGCTGGGTTTTTTTTTCCAAGTGGTGGTGAAAGAAATAATCAGGAGATAGGAGTAGGAGAGGACTGTTGTGAATTAATTCCTTTACAGAATTAACCCTTGCAGATAAGTGCTGGCTTTGTTAAAAAGGGGAACTTGGAAAAATTCAACTGCTGGAAGTCTTGGCTTCCCAAATTTCCCCTGCAAACCCTGGGTAGCTGCTGGGAGAAATCAGTTCCTGCCTGGGGGTGCTCTGGAGCAGACATTCCCTAGGAATGTGTCACAAACATTTCCATTTCCTCTGTGTCACTGCTGTGGGTGTCCTTGGACCTGCTGTCCTTTCCCTACTTCTATTCATAATTCCCTTCCTATTTCCCACATGGATCCCAGCAGCCTTGTCCATGGGATTTGTAAATTTGGTGGGATGTACTGATACTTGAAGTGGCCTATGATTCTTTTTTGTGTGTCATTCATGAGCCAGCTCCAGAGAACCTTTGCACAGGAATATTTTTCCTTCCCAATGACTGAGCAAGCGGATTGTTTTGTCCTTGATCCAGGGTTTAACCCTTTCCACTTGTGCCTTTAGTGAGATCAGGTATTCCATGCTCCCAGAGGAGCAGCTGGATTGCCTGTGCCTATGGATAATAATCCACATTTCACTCTTCCCTGCAGGGGCTCGGATCTGGCTCTTCATTGGCTTCATGTTGATGTTTGGATCCCTCATTGCTTCCATGTGGATCCTCTTTGGAGCCTATGTTACACAGAGTAAGTTGGGTTATCTTCTCCTCAAGGAAAGTACTTTTCCTGCCAGCTTTTGGCAGGAAATCCACAGGGATGGAAGCCTGTGGTCTCTGGAAAATCCGAGCCACACCATCCAGGTTTTAGTCTGGGATTGAAACTGGAATAGTGTGTTAAATCCACTTCCCTGTAACTGGAATATCCTGTTAAATCCAGATCCCAGTTAACTGGAATAGTGTGTCAAATCCACCTCCCAGTAACTGGAATAGCCTTTTAAATCCACCTCCCAGTAACTGGAATAGTGTGTTAAATCCAGCTCCCAGTAACTGGAATATCCTATTAAATCCAGCTCCCAGTAACTGGAATATCCTGTCAAATCCAGCTCCCAGTAACTGGAATAGTGTGTTAAATCCAGCTCCCAGTAACTGGAATAGTGTGTTAAATCCAGCTCCCAGTAACTGGAATAGTGTGTTAAATCCAGCTCCCAGTAACTGGAATATCCTATTAAATCCAGCTCCCAGTAACTGGAATATCCTGTTAAATCCAGATCCCAGTTAACTGGAATAGTGTGTCAAATCCACCTCCCAGTAACTGGAATAGCCTTTTAAATCCACCTCCCAGTAACTGGAATAGTGTGTTAAATCCAGCTCCCAGTAACTGGAATATCCTATTAAATCCAGCTCCCAGTAACTGGAATATCCTGTCAAATCCAGCTCCCAGTAACTGGAATATCCTGTTAAATCCAGCTCCCAGTAACTGGAATAGTGTGTTAAATCCAGCTCCCAGTAACTGGAATAGTGTGTTAAATCCACCTCCCAGTAACTGGAATATCCTGTCAAATCCAGCTCCCAGTAACTGGAATATCCTGTTAAATCCAGCTCCCAGTAACTGGAATAGTGTGTTAAATCCAGCTCCCAGTAACTGGAATATCCTGTTAAATCCAGCTGCCAGAACTAAAGAACTGAGTGTTTCCTCTGTTCCTCCTCTGCAGACACTAACGTGTACCCTGGATTAGCAGTGTTTTTCCAGAATGCATTGATATTTTTCAGGTAAGTTACCTGGGTGAATCCCCCTTCTTCCAAAGGGACTTTCCTGCTTCCATACATTGATACTCCTGGAAAAGCAGCTCTCTCTTCTCCTCCCTTTGCTGCAGAGCTTAGAAACAAGGTTTGATTTGCCCCTGCCCAGGCTCCTCACTCCCTCACACTCCTGTCAGTCCAGCTCTCTGCTCCCCCAGATGTGCAGCTCTGGAATGTGGATGGCCAGGGATGTACAGAGTTTTCTGGATGAGGTATTGCCAGTGTCTTTGGCTAATGGCAACCATTCACCTCTGTCTTACATCCCTCAGCTTCCATCCCAGCAGAGCCAGGTGGGGGATTCAGTTCCCCTTTTCCGGAGTATTTCACACCAATGGCTCAGTTCTCTGGTAGTTGATGTTCCCTGTATCTCCTTTCACTGGCTGAGCTCTCAGCTATAGAGTGGTAATTCCTTTTCCTAAGAGCATGGTGCTGTGTTTTGTGGCAGCACACTGGATTTATTTCAAATAATATTGTTAAATCTATCCTGTAACACTGGGAAATGGATTTGGTGTCTGTAATAACTCTTTTTACTTGTGGAATGCATTTTGCAATCCATGGATTTTATTAATAAAAGACACAGAAAGTGTTCAAGAGTGTCAGCTCCAAGATCAGTCACTGGAAAGTTTCATCTCACCTCCTTTCTTCTTTCAACTGGCTGATCCTTTTCCTTCCAGCCCCACACCAGATGCTTTGCAGTGACCTGGATTGATGGGCTCTGGGAAAGGGGTGATGTTCCTGCAGGAAACAGCAGCTCCTAAGTCTCCTCTGGGATTGAAAAGGGAAACTGCTGAAGGCAGATTTTGTGCCTGAAATTTTTAGTTTGATTTTGAATCCCAGAAGGTTTGGGTTGGAAGGGGCCATAATCCCATCCAGTCCCCCGTGGGCAGGGACACCTTCCACCCTCTCAGATGGGTCCAAATCCTGTCCAACCTGGCCTTGGGCACTGCCAGGGATCCAGGGGCAGCTACAACATGTGGAATTTTGGAAATCAATTTGTAATTTGGATCTGATTCTCTACCACAGGCTCAATATTCTTCCTGATTTGCTCATAAAAATGGAATTGTTTAGGTTTTATCCCAGCAATCCTGTCAGGTTGGGCTGATTCCCAGGTGCTAGGGTGAGACCTGCTGCTCTGGACTCCTTGAATTTGATAAATACCAGGCTTTTCCTTCAGAAGGGCTGTGAAACTGGGTATTTTTTATTTGAGCTTCAGTTGGCTCCCACAGTTCCAGCCATGCACAGGAAACCAAATACAAACACCGAACCCAAATGCTGACCTGAAAGTTGGGGACTGGGCTGTTGATTTGCACAGGATAAGATTTAAGGATACTGTTAAAGTTACTTCATGTGTGGTCTGATTTTTATTTCTTTTCCCCCCCCCCCCCCTTAGCACTCTGATCTACAAGTTTGGGAGAACAGAAGAGCTGTGGGGCTGAGCTCACTCCTGGTCTGGTCCATAGTTGCCATGTGGTTCTTGTATGTAGATAAATTCACAGTCCTTTGTTCTTGGTTTGCTTCCCAAACTGTTGGAACTGAGACAATTCCAGGCTCTGTCCGAAGCTCCTCTTTTCCCAGGACACACTTGTGAATATGTACATAGGACTGTGTATATTTCAAAGGGAATGGCAGGCTTTCCTGCTGGAATCTCCAGGCTTTCTCCTTCAAATCCATGGCTTTCCATCAGTTTCATCTTCCAAACCTTCACCTGTGTCCGAGGCTTCAGTGAACAATTAGTGAGCAAACAGGACAGAGGCCATCCCTGGACCAGGGGCCGTGCTGGGATAAGAGCTGATTTTAAGAATTTTATATTATTGTTCAGGTAAATAAAACGTAGCTTTTTTTTTTTTTTTTTTGGGTAAAAGGTTATGGGTTTTTCAGCAAGTCCCTACACTCAGCAGGTTGTGCATGGCAAAGCAAAGTGTCCCTGACTTGTGATGGCTCTGGCACAAAGGACATTTGCTGGCACCACAGTCCTTGGAATTAATTTCATGCTGCTCAGTGTAAGAGATGCCAGTTGGTATTTAATGTATTTCCTGATATTAGAATAAAAAACTCCAACAAACTGATGCCAGTTGTACTTGGTGTAAAGGATAAATGAGTCAGAGCAACTTCTTGCTGCTCAGGCAAGTGTCATTGGCTGCAGGGGAAGCTGTTTGCTGGTAAGTGACTTTTCCTGACCTGTTCCCTCTCTGCTTAAAAGGAAGTGGGATATGGATGGATTTATTGTTCACAGTCCTACCTTGTAATAATTTTAAGGTTCAATAAATTCTAGGAGTGACTCATAGCCAGCTTTAGGGCTGCTATTGCCCCAGTTAAAATGTATTTATCTCTTACATTTTATGGCTCTTTCCATTAATGAGTTATTGAAATTCAATTTCATCTCAGTGGAGTGAAACAGAAAGTGAGGCCAAGGCTGTTTCATATCCCTGGAGTGTTCCTGTGGATCCATTTGCTGTGGCTGAGTCCTTCTTGTGAGGTCTCTGTGGTTTTTATAGCATTTGACTCTCCCCCAGGTCCCAAGGCTTTTACAACTTCCCCATCTCAAAGCTGCTGCCTCAGGGGTCTCGGAGTGCTGAGTGGAAATGCTGTGCTGCTGACTGGAAACTGTTTGTCATCACCTGCTCCTGCTGGGAACTGCTCCAGGGGCAGGAGATGGGGCCAAGTCTGGAGCTGCCCTTGTGCCCTGGCTGGAGTGGCCTCATCCCACAGGAGCCACGGGCTGCTCACTGGCTGGAATTCCAGAGAGCTGCAATAAAAGTGGTCTTAGGTGCTCAGAACAGTGAATTCACAGGGTAGTTGTACAGGAACTCACCTTTGCACAAGGCTTGCACCACGCAGTAAAGCCAGGTTTGGCTTCAGGCCTGTCAGGTTTCTTGCCCAGGAGCTGGGGAATGTTTGTTGGGAAAGTCAGGAAGGAGTGTGGCCTGTAACTAATCCCTGTAACTAATCCCAGTGCCAGGATCTTGTACCTGCACTTGGAACTTGAACACACAAGCCAGGCTGGCAGAGCTGGGGGTGCTCACCTGGAGAGGAGAAGCTCCAGGGAGAGCTCAGAGCCCCTTGCAGGGCCTAAAGGGGCTCCAGGAGAGCTGCAGAGGGACTGGGGACAAGGCATGGAGGGACAGGACCCAGGGAATGGCTTCCCAGTGCCAGAGGGCACTTTTACACCTCTGGCAGCTCCAGCACAAGCCAAGGGGACAGGGAGGGCTCAGTGACAACAACCCTGCAGTTACTCCCAGTAAATGCTTTTTAATTGTTTGTTTAAAAGTATTTAACAACACAAGCCCTGACACGAGTTCAGAGTAGGGTTTATTCAGGAATACATACAGATATTCCAGGAGGTGTTTTAACCTTATTTCTGTCCTCTGTGTGCATGAGGTTGTCCCTTCTGTGAGCTGTGGGTCCCCCTTTGCTCACAGCCCAGCCTCAGAGTGTGGGTGATGAAAGCAGAGCTGGTGCTGACGTGACAGTTCCCACATGAGTCAGGCTTCCTGAAGCTCCCTGTGTCAGCAGCTTGTTTAATCCCAAGGGATTAGATCCAGTCTACAAGGAAGCACCTGATGAAGCTGTTGGCAGCTGCTGGCCTGGGGGGTTCCTGGAAAGGCTGAGACAGAGCTCAGCTCTGCCAGGGCACTCCCAACCAGGCACTTCCAAAGAAAAAAACCATTCCGTGTTGGTTTTTTTAAACAATTCATATCAAACCCAGAAAAAAAAATCAAACAACCCCATCTTTTTAGTGAAGAAGAGGTTCACTTGTTCTTTGTGCTTTATTGGACACTTTGCAGACCCCACAGGGGCTGATGTGTTTAACTTGGGCTCTTCTACTTTAAGGCACTAAAACCAGAACTCTCGGGCAACTTTTCTTCTGCTGGTGGTCCACAAAAAGTTTTAGTGTCTGACAGTGACTGATACACGCTGTAAAACCTCAGAGCAGAATTAATTACAGGTCCTTTGTGGTGTGCAGGGCCCTGGCCTGGCTCCAGGAGCAGATTAATGCTTCCAGGAGGGTGGGTGGGAGGAGGCAGAGACAAGCAGGCCTCTCTGGGAGCGGTTCTTGGCACAGGTTCATCCTGAGGAGAGTACTCACAAATTTTAGTTTGTCCTGCACTTAAAATGATTCAGGAGAGCAGACTGGGGTGGGTATAATGGAGTATTGTTGCCAACAAAAACAAAACCAGTAGAAGTGGAATTCACATTCCAACTCTTCACTCCCTGAAAAATTCCAGGTTATCCTAATCAATAAAGTGCTGTTATTCCTCCAAACTTCCAGCCTGGGGTGGGAATTCACCCCTTTTATCCACCTGTCTTCAGGCAGTTTAGTGTTCCTTTCCTTTCCCTTCCACGTTCCCTCTTCCCAGTGCCTTTGGCAGAGTGAGGAGCGGGGGGAGCTCGGCAGAAGCCCCTGGAGCACATCCCAGGGGATTCAGGATTGTCCTGCCAGCAGCCACACCACAGGAGCAGCTTCTGGATAGTCCTGGAGCAGGTGACACTCACTGGGCTGGTCCTTCAGTGGCTTCCCTGTCCCTGGGGGTGGGGTGGTGGACCCTCACTCTCCGGGCCACCTCCTTCTCCAACCTCAACAGCCTGGGGCTCACCCTCAGCAGGACTGTGCAGCTCCTCCAAGCCAACAAAGGCAGGGTCCCTCAGGAACTGGAAAAAAACCAGAAAACACCAGATCAAGTCCCTGTTAGAAATTCCAGAGCCAACAAGGTGCTCCAGCCCAGAATCCGCAGCAGGAGGAGCTCCCTGGATATTCCATCCTGGGCTTCCTTGAAACTGCACTAAACAAGGAGAAGGTTAAAAATGCATTATTTCTGTGGGGGGAAAAGAAATAAATTATTCTAACATGCCTTCAAGTGAGTTAAAGCAGCTGCAGTTCCTGGTTGGGTGTTTGGGGTTTTTTTTTTGTAATAAATTTTGCCCAATCTTTCCACGTCAGTTCAAGGAAATTCCTTTGAGTTAAGAACAAACCACTCCCTGATCTCCAAGCTGGGAGATCCTCCAGCTGCAGGAACCCAGCAAGTGAGTGATGGAGCAAATGGGATCCAAGGTCCTGGTGTGATCAGTGCCAGGCACGCGGCAGCTGCAGCTTCCTCTGTCACCAGCAATCCCCCCTGACATTCTGCCCTGGCACTTACGGCTTCCCTCGACTCCCCCTGTGCTCCCCTTCCCTCCAAAATTAACTCAGCACCTTGCCAAGGGCAATAAATCAAATAAAAGACAGTAATCAAAGCAAGGAGCTTTAGAAAAGTGAGACAAATCAGGGTGAACTTCAATTAAGGCCCCACTTTCTCTGCACTCACAGCAAGGCTAATGAGCCACGGGATTATTCTTCCAAAACCCCAAACAGATCCACTTCAGCCAACTGCAGACACGAGCAAACCTCAGCTTGGCCTTTCTGCTCCCTGTAACAGAGCCTGAGAGCTCAGAGCCTGCTGGGGTGAGGGAAGCCCAGGGCTGTCCTGCCCAGCCACCGGAGTTCCCCCAGGCTGCCTCGGTGACGGGGCATTCCCCAGTGGGGGCTGCCAGCAGAGGCCCCGGCCTGGCTGCTCCCTTCCAGAAATCCACTTTGGATCCATTCTGCCACTTCCCTTCTTTCCCTCCGGCCCTGAGCAGAGCCCTGCCCCAGGCCAGGCTCGCTGCTGGGCAGGGGATGCACTGGGGCTGCACGTCCATGGTCCAGACTCATCCTGTGCCTCCAGGATGAGCCCAGTGCTTGCAGGTCCTGCACATGAAATGCTGCACCACTTTAATACCCTGCAAATCATTTAAAAAAAATGTATTTATTATTTATTTTCATACCCTGGACAATTCTTTTTTAAAGTACAAGGAATTGTTTACCATTTTAAAGCCCTGTACAAGGATTGTTTTACTACTTGAATACCCGGCACAACTTTTTAAAGATTATTTTAGTACCCTGTACAATTAGAGTTTAAATTATTCTAGCAACCTGTACAAGGATTTTTCTATTATTTTAATACACTTACAAAGATTTTTTAACTCTTTTAATGCCCTGAACAATTATTTTTTAATTATTTTAATACCCTGCCCAGATTTTTTTTACTATTTTAATACCCTGTACATGGATATTATTTTTACTATTTTAACACACTATAGAAGAATTTTTTACTATATTAATACCCTGTAGAAGGAGTATTTTTTTACTATTTCAACACCATGTACAAGGAGTTTTTTATTACTTTAATACCCTGTACAAGTATTTAAAAATTATTTTTAATACCCTGTAAGATTTTTTACTATTTTAATACTCTGTACAAGGATATTTTACTATTTTAATACACTTTCAAGGATTTTTTTACTCTTTTAATACCCTGCACACTTATTTTTTAATTATTATAATAATACCTTGTACAAGAATTTTAAAATTATTTTAACACCCTACACATTTTTTTTACTATTTTAATACCCTGTACAAGGAGGTTCTTATTGTTTTAATACCCTGTACAAGGATTTTTATTATTATTATTGATACCCTGTACAATTTTTTTTTTACTCTTTCAATACCCTGCACAAGGATTTTTTATTTGTTATTTTAATACCCTGCACAAGGATTTTTTATTTGTTATTTTAATACCCTGCACAAGGATTTTTTTACTATTTTAATAGCCTCTACAAGGACTTTTTTTTTACTCTATTAATACCCTCTACAAGGATTTTTTTTTTACTGTTTTAATACCCTGTACAAAGATTTTTCTAATATTTTAATACCCTGTACAAGGATATTTTACTATTTTAACATACAGGGAGAGGTTTTTTTTACTACTTTAATACACTGTACAAGGATATTTTACTATTTTAATATACTTACAGGGAGGGGGTTTTTTTACTACTTTAATACACTGTACAAGGATTTTTAAAAATTCTTTCAATACCCTGCACAAGGATTTTTTTACCATTTTAACACAATGTACACGGATTTTTCCCCTAAATGAGACACACTTCACTTGACAAGTGACCCCTGTGAAAAGTCAGCTGAGGCAGCACGAAGACAGGAAATTCTTTACTCTGGGTTCATTCATCCCCATGGCTACAAAAAGCTGGAAATCCACTCCCAAAACCACAGGACTCCCACAGTGCTCAGAGGGAGACAAAATAAATCCACCTCCAAGAGCTGCTCACAAATAAAAGCTTTAAAAAACCCAGAATCTTTTGCAGAATAAGAACTTTGAAATCAAAGCTTTGCTTAAGGGCTGCTCCTTGTGTAAGGACCGAAAGGGGAAGAAGAGCAGGACTGAAACCTCGTGGTTGAGCACAGAAATGTCTGAGCTACCAGCAGGAAAATGCCCTGGGATGAGTTTTTCATCTGAATCCTGCTGAAACAAAAGAGGAAATGCCCAGGAACGTCCCCCTGAGATCAGCCTGAGGCATCAAAACCAATAATCAGGGCTTGTTAATTAAAACTAATCCAGGTTTACTTTTCCATATCTGATTCCTGCTCAGACCTGGCTCCAGTCCTTGTTCCACAAAACCTCTTTGCTCCCACTGAGCCCCAGTTTGAGGCCTGAGAGGAGCAAAGAAAGAGGAACAGCAACAGGATCAGTCAGGCTCAGGTTTTTCCAGGAAAGCACAGCCAGGTTTGTGTCCCAGGGCACAGGAAAGACCCTTCAGTTCAGCAAAAGAGGAAAGAAGGGGGAGATTACAATCAGAAAAGCCACAGTTTTGAGACATCACTTGCTTATCTCCATTGCTGCTCAGCAACAGCTCCTTTGGGTGATGTTTCCCCCCAAGTTTCTCTTTTACAGGAGAAACCCCAAGGTCCCCACGTACCTCCTCGAAGTGTGATGGGATTTGCAGAGGTGGCTGAGACCAATGTTTGATTTTTTGGTGGTGTTTCCACAGAAACAGCAATCCAGTTGCCACCAGATTTAGAATGACTAACCCCATGACAAACAGGAGGATGATCTTTCCAGCTCGGGTTGCCTCTGGAAAAGAAAGAAAAAAAATCCAAACACATATGGCAGGTTCATATTTATGGAATCATGGACTGGCTTGGGCAGGAAGGGACCTCAAAGCCCACCTAGTGCCACCCCTGCCATGGCAGGGACACCTCCCACTGTGCCAGGCTGCTCCCAGCCCCAATGTCCAGCCTGGCCTTGGACACTGCCAGGGATCCAGGGGCAGCCCCAGCTGCTCTGGGCACCCTGTGCCAGGGCCTGCCCACCCTCCCAGGGAACAATTCCTGCCCAGTCTCCCATCCAGCCCTGCCCTCTGGCACTGGGAAGCCATTCCCTGGCTCCTGGCCCTCCATGCCTTGTCCCCAGTCCCTCTGCAGCTCTCCTGGAGCCCCTTTAGGCCCTGCAAGGGGCTCTGAGCTCTCCCTGGAGCCTTCTCCTCTCCAGGTGAGCACCCCCAGCTCTCCCAGCCTGGCTCCAGCCCTCAGACCATCTTGGATTCCAGAAGGGCCCAAATTCCTTTATCCTGTTTTACAGCAGGATTATGAAGGAAAAGAGAAGGGGCCGAGTACCACACAGACCCTCCATCCCTGGCTGAAAATTCCTGATTATTTTGCCACTAATGCCAAGTGTGAACTCCCCATCGTGCTCTCAGCATTCCTGACAGGCTGGGTGTGGAAGGGACCAGCTCAGCTGATCCAGGACTCGCGTCCTATCCCATCCCACTTGGTACAAAAATAACATTCCCATTCCATACCACTGAGGGCAGTTCTGTGACACTCTGGGGCACTCTGCTGTCCTTCCAAGAAGTGACCTGAGTAGATCTCCAACTGCACTTGAATGCTGAAGCAATAAAGTGTTGATTCCTTTAGATTTCCAATCTGGAATAGTGTCTTGCTTTCACTTAGCTGCTGTTGAACGGACACACACGCACACAAAAAGGTGTTACTGTAAAAACCAGTTTTCAACACAAATATCCCTCCCCCCATTTAAGTTGCTCATTCAAGAAGCTCAAATTTTATTTTTCCTCAACCAGCTTTCCCAAATAACAGAAGCTGTGGAATATTTCAGTTTTCCTGGGAGTTTTGATGCAGCTTCTGCAGCAGCTCAGGCAGGGAGCAAAACCCAGGGAAGGGGAGGGGAAAATGAAACCAGTTTGACACCTCTCCTGGCTCTCAGCTGACGGGTATTCTGTGTGTGAGAAAAACACATGTTGGTGCAAGGCAGGAAGGAAGTGGAGGCGATTTACCAAGGACTTTGAAGCAAAAGGGGGTTTTAAAGAAACAAATTTTTTTGCTTCTGTTTTTGAAATGTTTGACTTCAGATTCACGTCATTTGGAAGCTTCTTCCTCTTTTTTTTTTTTACGTTTTTTTTTAAGTCTGACTTAATACCTCCCCTGCACCTCTGGCCTGTCCAAGCATAGTTCCTCAGGGCCCCAGGCAGCAGCAGGAGCACACGATGATCCCAAAACCTCTGAGCCTCAGGATGAACAGGACCACCTCATCCCGGCATGTTCCTAACAACTCCTGCTCTCCCTGCCCTGGAACCAGGCCTATCACACCCCAGCAGCTGCTCCTGCAGCTGCCAGCACAGCAAAGGAGGAGAGAGATTACAGTGTTTTCCAAATTGCCTGAAAAAACTCTGAAATCAAAAGTCACCTTTGGCACCACTTCTCTCCCTGGATCTGCAGAGGGATTTAATCCCTTTCCATACAGAGGAAAGAAGTTTCTAAGTTTGGTAGAGCAGCAGTGCTTGTGCCAAGGCCAGATGAACCCTTCTCCCACAACTCCCCATGATGACGCTCACTGGACCAAAACACAGATTCTCTGCCCCCAGCTGCTGTCCTGCCAAGAGGCACTGACTCACATCCCTCAGTCCCCAGGCACAAAGAACACATCAGAGAGGATTCTTACTTCTTCTGTAGGACTTGTTGTGTTCTCCCAGTAGGACACGTGATAGTGGAGAATGTCCTCGGTTTCAGGGGTGAACGGGGGGCTGACGCTGACGAACAGCGAGTCAGGGCTGACACTCACACTGTTCACCTTGGGGGGGCCCAGCGAGGCTGAAAAAAACCAGAGAGGGCAGGGAAACGCTGCAGTGCACAACTGCCTCCAGCTCCACCCGTCCTGGGATCCCTGAGGCTGGAAAAGCCCTCCCAGCCCAGCCAGGCCCAGCTGTGCCCGATGCCCACCTTGTCCCCAGCCCAGAGCACTGAGTGCCACCTCCAGCCCTTCCTGGGACACCTCCAGGGATGGGCACTCCAAACCTCCCTGGGCAGCTCTTCCCAAGGCCTGAGCTCCCTTTCCATGGGGAAATTCCTGCTGCTGTCCACCCTGAGACTGCCCTGGCCCAGCCTGAGGCCGTTCCCTCTCCTCCTGTCCCTGTTCCCTGGCAGCAGAGCCCGACCCCCCCCGGCTGCCCCCTCCTGTCAGGGACTTGTGCAGAGCCACAAGGTCCCCCCTGAGCCTCCTTTGCTCCAGCCTGAGCCCCTTTCCCAGCTCCCTCAGCTGCTCCTGGGGCTCCAGCCCCTTCCCAGCTCCCTTCCCTGCCCTGGACACTCTCAGCACACACCCCAAACATCGACAGCTTTTGCTCAAGAAAGGGAAAACATTTCCCCTTCTCCTTAATGCGCTTGCAATACTTGCTTATCTTTCCCTGGAAATTCAGTCAATATTAACCAACAGTTAATGCTCAGAAGTGTCTGAGTTCATCTGCAGTTACTGGCCATAAAATTGTTATCTTTTCTTTTCCTTTGATCAGCCTGCCACACATGCTCCCTAAAACCCCACTGTTTGATCCCTAGATCGGAAGAGGAATAATGAGTTCTCCCCTCCTTGCTTTGATGTCTCCACGTGTCCCTTATGATAAACATGCTGACCTCCTTTTGTGAAGTGCTCCAAGGTGTAAATCATGAAAAATACCAATAGGGCACTGCCAGAAGTGCTCATTAACAGCAAAAATAACTCCTTGCGTGCACCAATTCTTCCTCATCATGCCTCAAATCCAGTGACTCTGATCCAAACACCAAAGGAGGAGCCCATGGATTGGTATTTGGGAACTGATTTCCACGGGAGTGACACAATAATTACCCCGGAATGTTCCTCCTCTCCTACCCCAAGCCTCTGCTTTGTGCCACATTTCCATCAGCTCGGTGCTGTCCCATCCCCCAGAGGATCTCACTCCCAATCCTGCACCACAGGCTGTGGACACACCAGTGTTCAGTGCAGGATTCAGGCATTTCCTCACTCTGCTGCCAGAGAAAATCCAGGATTTAGAACCAGGGAAGTATCAGACTCTGGAGCCTGGACCATCACTGCCCCTCAGTAGGTCTGGGAGATCACAAACTGAAGAGTCCACAAATCCCTTCCTCTGCTTAGTTCCCATTTCAAAGGTACTTTTTAACCTGAACATTGACTTTTTTCTAATCATAAAACCAAGCATAGCAAGGCAAAGAGCAGATCTTAGAACAACACCACCACACTTGCTCACAGCAGAGGGGTTGTGGACTCCCCATCCCTGGCAGTGCCCAAGGCCAGGCTGGACATTGGGGCTTGGAGCAGCCTGGGACAGTGGGAGGTGTCCCTGCCATGGCAGGGGTGGCCCTGGATGAGCTTTAAGGTCCCTCCCAACTCAAACCATTCTGTGATTTAAAGTGTGGCCTTGACACTTTTACATTGTAGTGTAGACAATTTATACTTATCTGAACCATTTATATTTACCAGGACAATTTATATTTCTCAGGACAATTTATCCTTATCAGAAAAGGGAGCTGTCCAGCAGAAAGAGCAGGTTTTGCCTCAGACTGCCACAAACCCAAGGGCTTGTGTGTGTGTGTGTGGGCAGAGCTAAGTGGGGAAACGAGAGCATGGAAACCCCTCCAGCAAAAGAACATTGTAGCTCTTTGAAGGCTCAAGCACCCCAGGAGGCTCAGGGGTTTCCCTGGTGACACCTGAGAGAGCAGAGCAGAACCAAACCCTGGGGAGGCCTTGGAGCCTTTGTGGATAGAACACCTCAGTCCTCTCACTGGGGCTCCACACAACAGAGCCAAGGAAGCCTACACAGGCAACACGTTTTTTCCCAAAGAAATCCCCTCTGAGAGAGGCTGACATCCCAAAGAGCACCCACTGTTCCTCTCTGCCACGAAGGGAGGTGTGTGCACCCAGGCCGAGGTGAGGGGGCCCAGCTCGGCCCTCACGCGCAGCAGGATCGTCCAGCGCCGCCTCCGGATCTGCGGGGGGAACTCGCACTGGGTCTGGGGGGTCTGGGCACAGCCCATCTCACTCCACTCCTCATAGAACCCTCTGCAGAGCAGAACAAACACAAATAAACCAGTTAAATAAACCTGGAACGCCCCCCTCCCACTCAGTTTTGGTAAGATAAGCACGTGTTACAAAACTGTGGCTTCACACGGGTTTAACCCCAGAGCCCTCCCAGCTCCTCCATCCCCTCGGGATCTGGGGAAATTTAAATTGGCCAGAGAGAATCAGGAAAGGCTAAAATTATTCAGAGAACTGTGCAACATTTCTGGGTGTGCTCAGGGCTTCAATCTCTCCTCAGCTCAGAGGACACATCACAGGCTAAGGGATGTCAGTCACCAGGAGCTGCTCTTGGAGATGCATAAAAACATCTGTGATAAAAAACGTTCTTTCATTCTGTGCTTATTCATTTTCAGGGGTTTGGGGTTTTTAAAACCAGTTGTTATCCTGGATTAGAACAAAATGAGTTGGTTTTAGAGCTGTTTACTCACGTTCTGTAATGGGCTGTGTATAACACCGAGCTATTCTCCACTGGAACAGGAGACCACCTCAACAAACTCTGGAAGTTGTAGGAATAAACCTCCACATCTTTTGGTGCTGGTAAATGGGGAGAGGGTTCTAAAGGAAGAAGAGGAATAAAAATAATTATTGAAACATTCAAGTGCACAGTAACCAAATTTCAGTCTCCAAATTCCATCACCATACATTACATTTTCACTGCTTTGCAGGTAAAACCATTCCCCCTCCTCCTCCTCCTCCTGTTTCCAGGAGCTCTGGCACATTCAAGCAGTGAGGGCCTGGGAAAAATTGCCCAGAGCAGCTGTGGCTGCCCCTGGATCCCTGGCAGTGCCCAAGGCCAGGCTGGACATTGGGGCTTGGAGCAGCCTGGGACAGTGGGAGGTGTCCCTGCCGTGGCAGGGGTGGCACTGGATGGGCTGTAAGGTCCCTCCCAGCCCCAACCAGTGTGGAATTCTCTGTATCCATGAATTCCAACTTCCTGTTTCGATTCATTCCATAGGGAACATAAAGCTCCAAGTACCAAGTCCACCAAAAAACCATAAACCCCACCCAGGCCAACCATGAAGCCATAAATGAAGGTCCCAGAATTCCAGAATCACCAGGGCTGGGAGAGCCCTCCAGGATCACCCAGTGCCACCCCAGCAGCACCAGCATCACCCCAAAGCCTGTCCCCAAGGGCCACATCCAGACTCCTCCTGAGCACTCCCAGAGACAGTGACTCCAGCACTCCCTGGGCAGCTCATCCCAAGGCCTCACCACTCTGGCAGGGAAAAATTGTTTCCAATCTCCACCCTGAGCCTCCCCTGGTGCCATTTGAGGCCATTTCCTCTCCTCCTTTCCCTTGGCACACGGCAGCAGAGCCCGACCCCCCCTCACTGCCCCTCCTGGCAGGGACTTGTGGGGAGCAGTGAGGTCCCCCCCAAGCCTCCTTTGCTCCAGACTGCTCCTCACAGGACAAGTTTTCCAGACCCTTCTCTGACCACTGGTGATTACAGCAGCTTATCTGTTGCAATCCTCTGCACCTCACATTTGCCTCTGTGCACAACCCAGAGCACTTCTCCCACCCACCTGCCTCCTGCTAACTGAGAATGCTGAGGTCACTCTGGTGAAACTTTCCAGGAGCCAGCTGGAAAAAACCCTTCAGGACCACATAGTGCCACATCCCCTCCCAAACCTCACGTTCTGCCAACTTTGGAAGCGATTTCACGAGGCAGGAAAGGGCAGAAGCTCTGTGTGTGGGGATGGCCCCCAAACGGAGTCACTCCAGGAGCCCCGGGCTGGGCACAGGGGCCACAATCGGCCTCGAGCTCCCAGGAAGGAGGTGACGGTGCAAACCAAGAGGGAAGAGTTGTCTCTGAATAACAGAAAAACCACAGCCCTGAGAGCCCAGGCAGAAGGAGGAGGAAGCTGCTGGGGCTGGAACGTGGCCAGAAAGGGACAGACTCACCCATGACATGGAGGGAGGGAGGAAGCCAAGCCACAGGCAAAGGCCAGGAGGGAAATGGGGGCAGTGGAGAGGAAGAATGGCTGAGGAGAAGGGAGGGAGGAACTGGAGGAGAGGGGAGCTGGAGACAGGGAGGAACAGCAGGAGAACCAAAAGCTCTGGAGGACAAGGCCAAGGCTCCAAGCAGGGCCAGCTCCAGCAGCCCTTTCTGCTCAGGGCTCTCTCCAGACACATCCTGGAACCTCCAGGGATCTGCCCTGATGGGCAGCAGCTTCACTGGGGCCTGTGCCAAGAGGGAGGAAGGTTTTCCTTCTGCACTTGATGTGCTTTTGTGGAGTGATTCCCTCACACCATGAGAATCACAGAATCAATGGGTTGGAAAAGACTCTCAGATCACCCAGGGCCACCCCTGCCATGGGCAGGGACACCTTCCAGGGACCAAGCCCCATCCCGCCTGGCCTGACAAAGACAACCATGACAAGATATCCCATATCACATCAGTTCATTTTTTGTTCTGAAGAACAGAGTCTCCTAAGACACAGTTTGTTAATTTTTACATTGATGAGATCAGAATATCAAGCACTTGAGTCAAATTCTGGCCCAGGTTTCCCTGGGAATTTGGGGTCATATTAAAAAGTTTGGGGTTTTTGATTTCTACATCAAACTGCATTAAACCTTAAGTCCAAAACACCAAATAATGAGTTGAGTTCGAGCTTTCCAAGAAAAGCTGCGGCTGCCTCATTCCTGGAAGTATCCAAGGCCAGGTTGGAGCTCCCTGGGACAGTGGAAGGTGTCCCTGCCCACGGCACGGGGTGGAACAGGGTGACCTTAAGCATCCTTCCCAACCCAAGCCAGTCTGTGTTTCTCTCAGAGGTTTAATTACGCCTGTTAATAATTTCTTAGCCTCAGCTCTTGAGCAGTGCTCTCAGAACAAACACATTGCCTTAGGCCACAAGTGGCTCATTCAGCTTTGCAAATCTGCTGGAGATTCCTTACAGCTTCCTAAACCATTCATCTCGCAGGTATTTTGAAGGCCCCTAAGGAGCCTTCTCTTCATTCATGAGAAGTTTTCACTTTGCAGTCACACGGATTCTGTCTTGCACTCTCAGTGCTGGTCTGGCACGTGGTGAGGTATCTCACACCATCTGTGCCCTCAGACATCTGACACACACTCATTCTACAGAATCCCAGGAACCTCTCAGAACAAACCAGCAGAGGCAGCAAATCCCATCACACTTAAAAATAAATAAAACAGAATAAATATAAAAATAAAAATAAATAAAGAAAACAGCAATGAAACACAGGGTGAGGTGAGATGAGATGAGATGTAGGGAAGGAATTCCTCCTTATGAGGGTGGGCAGGCCCTGGCACAGGGTGCCCAGAGCAGCTGGGGCTGCCCCTGGATCCCTGGCAGTGCCCAAGGCCAGGCTGGACATTGGGGCTTGGAGCAGCCTGGGACAGTGGGAGGTGTCCCTGCCATGGCAGGGGTGGCACTGGGTGGGCTTTGAGGTCCCTTCCAACCCAGCCCAGTCTGGGATCCCATGACTGCACACTAATTATTTTGCATTCAGAAATGCATCATTTACCCTGCCAGCATCAAAACACTGCAGATCTTATCAAAGACACTGCAGGGCTTATCAGCCCTCTGTCTCTGCAGCTGAACACGAGGGTGCCACGAGGCTGAGGAGCTGCTTTCACAACACACCAAGGGAAATCTGAATTTCTGTCAGATCCCTCCCTCACACGGCAGTAACTGCAACTGCTGAAATCTCACACTCAACTTCCTACCGATCTCCAGTTTGCATGACCCAAAACAACCAAATGAACACTCCTAACAGAGCACCCACAGATCCAAGCATCCTTGGAAACCCAAACTCCCTCAGGCAGGGAAGGCAGAGAGGTCCCATCCTTCCTTTCTGCCTGGAAGGGGTTTTCACTGTTTCTCTGTTTCTTTCAGAGCAGCAGCCTAAGAAGGCTCAGATTGTTTTTTCCTGCTGCAGAGACTTCCTGACATTTCATACCGCAAGTCAGAGCTTTCACACAACAGAGTGTGAAGCCACAAGTCACAGCCAGTGAAAGCAGCTCGGCTTGGGTGACCTACCGGTGTCCCAGCTCCTGCTGCTCCTCAGGGATTCCTGATCCCTTCCCCTGTATCAGCCCCAAACAACCATTCTGCTACATGGGCAAAAAAGAAATCTGTGGTTTGGGCAATTTGGTGTGGCCTTTTCTGCTCTAGTGCACCAAAGTAGCTTCTCATCTTGTAACCTGAGATAGTGGAAGGTTCCTGTCCATGGCAGGGGGTGGAATGAGAGGAGCTATAAGGTCCCTCCCAAACCATTCTGGGATTCTGTTTTTCCAAGAGTTCCCTGGGAAGTCCCATGGCTGTGGATAGGATGAAACTGGGCAATGCTGACTGCAGGAGGCCCTGCCCTGGTTTGCCTCAGTCCCGTCAAGCAGGTCTGGAACAGCCAGAGAGCCCCACAGGGCTCACCAGTGCCAGGCTGGCCAGCCAAACCTTGGCCACCACCGGGACATGGGACATGCTGAACTCACGGAGAACCCAAGTGCCTGAGTGAGCACCACGTTCTGTGCACACCTCATTCAATCACGGAATGGTTTGGGTTCGGAGGGACCTCAAAGCCCATCCAGTGCCACTCCTGCCATGGCAGGGACACCTCCCACTGTCCCAGGCTGCTCCAAGCCCCAATGTCCAGCCTGGCCTTGGGCACTGCCAGGGATCCAGGGGCAGCCCCAGCTGCTCTGGGCACCCTGTGCCAGGGCCTGCCCACCCTCCCAGGGAACAATTCCTGCCCAATCTCCCATCCAGCCCTGCCCTCTGGCACTGGGAAGCCATTCCCTGGCTCCTGGCCCTCCATGCCTTGTCCCCAGTCCCTCTGCAGCTCTCCTGGAGCCCCTTTAGGCCCTGCAAGGGGCTCTGAGCTCTCTCTGGATCCTTCTCCTCTCCAGGTGAGCACCCCCAGCTCTGCCAGCCTGGCTCCAGAGCAGAGGGGCTCCCCTGGGGCACACCTGAAGGTCACTGAGCCCTAGCACAGACTCAGCCTGCAGAGCAAACCTCCCCGCTACGGCAAAGCATTTCCACCAAGCCTAAATCCAGACTTGCGTCCATCCACACATTTAGACGGCCTTTAATGAATGAACCGGTGCCACCTCACAAACCTCAGCCACACCACGAACACCGGGTGGGTCCCCCTGCAGCATGACCCGGCTTCCAGCCGCAGCCGGGCCAGCCCAGCCCACAGCGGGGTTTTGGGAGCAGCATCCCCGGGCTGGGCAGGACAGACCCGGGACAGACCCGACCGATCCCCGGCCCGGCCCCAGGGGCTGCGGCCGCCTCGGAGCCCGGAAACCCGGGGGTGAAGGCGCAGGAGCCACCGGCCCCGGGCACCGCGCGGCCACACAAACCCCGCACGCACCAAACCCGCAAATACCCCGAGCCCGCAGCCACCCGGGCCCCGCAACCCTCGGACCCCGCATCGGCCCCAAGCCGGCATCCGCCCCCGGGCCCCGCACCCACCTGCGGCCGCGGCCCGCGCCGAGCCCAGCAGGAACAGCAGCAGCAGCAGGAGGAGCAGCAGGAGCGAGCGGAGCGGCGCCCGGCCCCGCATGGCCCGAGAGGCAGCGCCGGCCCCGCTCGGGCCCGCAGCGGCCGCGGCTCCCCCGGCCGGGCTGCGCTGGGCTGCGGCGGCCGCACGCTCCCGGCCCGGCCCCGCACGCTCCCGGCCCGGCCCCGATCCGCCCCGCTCCGCCCGGCCCCGCCCCGCCCCGCCCCGCCCCGCCCCGCCCCGCCCCGTTCCGCCCCGTTCCGCCCCGTTCCGCTCCGTTCCGCTCCGCCCCGCCCCGCCCCGCCCCGCCCCGCCCCGCCCCGCCCCGTTCCGCTCCGTTCCGCTCCGTTCCGCTCCGCCCCGCTCCGCCCCGCTCCGCCCCGTTCCGCTCCGCCCCGCTCCGCCCCGCTCCGCCCCGCTCCGCCCCGCTCCGCCCCGCACCGCCCCTCGCACCGCCCCCGAGGGGCTGGGCCCGGCCGGAGGTTCCGGCGGCTGCGGCGTGAGTCGTGCCCCGCGTCGGGATGGCGTGTGCCGCGGTGCCGCGGGGTGTCCTGAGCCCTGTCCTGCCCTTTCTCCTGCCTCTGTCCTTGTCGCTGTCCCGGCCTCGGCCGCTTCTGCTCCCTCTCCCGCCCCTGGTCCTTCCCCTGTCCTGTCCGGGTACCTGTCCCGGCCCCTTCGTCTTCTCCAGCCCCGGCTCCTGCTCCTGCCTCTCTCCCTTTCTGTCCCCGCTTCCCAGCCCAGTCCCCGCCCCAGCCCTTATCCCTATTCCTGTCCTTGTCCTTGTCCCTGTCCCTGTGGTTGATGTGAGGACATCTCGCCATGAAGTGGTTGGAGCTCCTGCGTTTCTCCAGCTGCACCAGGCGCGGCAGCAGCCCATGGTGACAGTAACCCTCACCTGCAGCCTGTAGTGACAGTAACCCTCACCTGCAGCCCATGGTGACAGTAACCCTCACCTGCAGCCTGTAGTGACAGTAACCCTCACCTGCAGCCTGTAGTGACAGTAACTCACACCTGCAGCCCGTGGTGACAGTAACCCACACCTGCAGCCTGTAGTGACAGTAACCCACACCTGCAGCCCGTGGTGACAGTAACCCAAACCTGCAGCCCATGGTGACAGTAACCCTCACCTGCAGCCTGTAGTGACAGTAACCCAAACCTGCAGCCCGTGGTGACAGTAACCCAAACCTGCAGCCTGTAGTGACAGTAACCCACACCTGCAGCCCATGGTGACAGTAACCCTTACCTGCAGCCTGTAGTGACAGTAACTCACACCTGCAGCCCATGGTGACAGTAACCCTTACCTGCAGCCTGTAGTGACAGTAACCCACACCTGCAGCCCATGGTGACAGTAACCCAAACCTGCAGCCCATGGTGACAGTAACCCAAACCTGCAGCCTGTAGTGACAGTAACCCACACCTGCAGCCCATGGTGACAGTAACCCACACCTGCAGCCTGTAGTGACAGTAACCCACACCTGCAGCCCATGGTGACAGTAACCCAAACCTGCAGCCTGTAGTGACAGTAACCCACACCTGCAGCCCATGGTGACAGTAACCCAAACCTGCAGCCCATGGTGACAGTAACCCTCACCTGCAGCCTGTAGTGACAGTAACCCACACCTGCAGCCCATGGTGACAGTAACCCAAACCTGCAGCCTGTAGTGACAGTAACCCACACCTGCAGCCCATGGTGACAGTAACCCTTACCTGCAGCCCATGGTGACAGTAACCCTCACCTGCAGCCCATGGTGACAGTAACCCAAACCTGCAGCCCGTGGTGACAGTAACTCACACCTGCAGCCTGTAGTGACAGTAACTCACACCTGCAGCCTGTAGTGACAGTAACCCAAACCTGCAGCCTGTAGTGACAGTAACTCACACCTGCAGCCCATGGTGACAGTAACCCAAACCTGCAGCCCATGGTGACAGTAACCCTCACCTGCAGCCCATGGTGACAGTAACCCTTACCTGCAGCCTGTAGTGACAGTAACTCACACCTGCAGCCCATGGTGACAGTAACCCTTACCTGCAGCCTGTGGTGACAGTAACCCACACCTGCAGCCTGTAGTGACAGTAACCCTTACCTGCAGCCTGTAGTGACAGTAACCCACACCTGCAGCCCGTAGTGACAGTAACCCAAACCTGCAGCCTGTAGTGACAGTAACCCAAACCTGCAGCCCATGGTGACAGTAACCCAAACCTGCAGCCCATGGTGACAGTAACCCTTACCTGCAGTCTGTAGTGACAGTAACCCAAACCTGCAGCCCATGGTGACAGTAACCCACACCTGCAGCCCATGGTGACAGTAACCCAAACCTGCAGCCTGTAGTGACAGTAACTCACACCTGCAGCCCATGGTGACAGTAACCCAAACCTGCAGCCTGTAGTGACAGTAACCCACACCTGCAGCCTGTAGTGACAGTATCCCAAACCTGCAGCCCGTGGTGACAGTAACCCTCACCTGCAGCCTGTAGTGACAGTAACCCAAACCTGCAGCCTGTAGTGACAGTAACCCACACCTGCAGCCCATGGTGACAGTAACCCAAACCTGCAGCCCATGGTGACAGTAACCCTCACCTGCAGCCTGTAGTGACAGTAACCCAAACCTGCAGCCTGTAGTGACAGTAACCCACACCTGCAGCCCATGGTGACAGTAACCCTCACCTGCAGCCTGTAGTGACAGTAACCCAAACCTGCAGCCTGTAGTGACAGTAACCCACACCTGCAGCCCGTGGTGACAGTAACCCAAACCTGCAGCCTGTAGTGACAGTAACCCACACCTGCAGCCCATGGTGACAGTAACCCACACCTGCAGCCCGTGGTGACAGTAACCCACACCTGCAGCCTGTAGTGACAGTAACCCAAACCTGCAGCCCGTGGTGACAGTAACCCTCACCTGCAGCACATGGTGACAGTAACCCAAACCTGCAGCCTGTAGTGACAGTAACCCTCACCTGCAGCCTGTAGTGACAGTAACCCAAACCTGCAGCCCATGGTGACAGTAACCCTCACCTGCAGCCTGTAGTGACAGTAACCCAAACCTGCAGCCCATGGTGACAGTAACCCTTACCTGCAGCCTGTAGTGACAGTAACCCAAACCTGCAGCCCATGGTGACAGTAACCCAAACCTGCAGCCTGTAGTGACAGTAACCCAAACCTGCAGCCTGTAGTGACAGTAACTCACACCTGCAGCCCATGGTGACAGTAACCCAAACCTGCAGCCTGTAGTGACAGTAACCCAAACCTGCAGCCCATGGTGACAGTAACCCACACCTGCAGCCCATGGTGACAGTAACCCTTACCTGCAGCCTGTAGTGACAGTAACTCACACCTGCAGCCCATGGTGACAGTAACCCTTACCTGCAGCCTGTAGTGACAGTAACTCACACCTGCAGCCCATGGTGACAGTAACCCTTACCTGCAGCCTGTAGTGACAGTAACCCACACCTGCAGCCCATGGTGACAGTAACCCAAACCTGCAGCCTGTAGTGACAGTAACCCACACCTGCACCTGACGCCAATGTGACCAGGGCTGAGTCCTTCCAAAGACTGGAAAGTGATATAACGATGTGATTGTGTCTAAATCATTCACTGGCAGGGATCTGGTGGTTTAAGAGCCTCAACACTGCTTTGGTTAAAAGTGGATAAAGCAGAGGGGTATTTTGTGTGACTCCCAAACACAGTTGAAATACTGTCTCTTAAACACGTCAGAAAGGAAATCTGGTGCGATGATGATGATGAGATGATGATGTCAGCAGGTCTGTGGCTGGCAGGACTGCCAACAGAGCAAACCGAGCAAGGTTACAGTACTTAAAACATCTTTAATGAATTCAGATGATGCTTGGCCGCCTGAGGGGTCCCTGAGCAGAGCCAGCACGGCTACCATGGGATTTCTGACCAAAGAAAAGCAGCAGGTACAGCAAGAGCCCAAGGTCAGTCGGTAAGGGCTGGGCAGTGCTGATTTCCCGAATGAATGAATCACTGGATTTCGCTGCAGTTCAGCTCTTCCTCGATCGAGGCAGAGATTTCTGCCTCTCTCCTGGCCCGGGCTCCCAGGACTCAGCTCCTGCCTTTGCAGGGCAGGGCAGCAACGAGGCAGGTGAGAACCTCGGGCACAGCGTTTAACGCTGACACGAAGGATGAACGCCAGCAAGGGCATAAGTAAGTAAATAAATAAATAAATAAATAAAGGGGAGAAGCAGGAAACACTGACAAGCCGGCGGGTTGGTTGGTTGATTGATTGTCAGCATTAAATAGGGTGGAGGGGGATGAGTCAGGCAGTTGTAGCCTGAGCCTGTCTGCACCCAACCTGCCAGACCTCGAACCCTGCTGGGAAGGGTGACACCTCTCCCAAGGCTCTGCTGAAACCTGTGGGATTTCTCTGGAGCCGGGCCTGTGCTGACAGAGATCCTTTAATCGCCCGTCTGAGGGCAGGCGAGGAATTCCAGCGGTCAGGGACAGGCGGCCAAGGCAGGCTGTGACACCACTGCCTTTGCTGAGTAGGAACATTAAACCAGAGCGGTCAGAGGGCACTTTAATTTGAGGGGCACCTTAATTAATGAGATTTTGATTGACAAAGGAAACGTAGAGGAACTTAAAATTAAAAAAACTCGATTTATGACTTAAGCAGTGGGGCTTCCCTCCTCCCTTCTGCTAAAGGACATGCTTTGTTACCAAAATCCCAGAACTCATCATGTCTGTTTGCCCTTTGCCAGACCAGAGGGGAAACTTGGGCAGGGTTTTGGTTTTGCCCCAGACAGAGCTTTGGCCCCAGCTCTGTCTTATCTGGAGCTTCCTAATAAGTCAAAGCCCAAGAAATTATTCTCCTGGAGTCCTGTCTGGTAGGAGGGAGGTCACAGTGAGAAAAAGTTAATGGAAGATGTGGTTTTCACCATCAGTGGATGAGGGATGATTTCTTGAAAGTGGGAGCTTAAGAAGAGTGGGGAGAATGGAGGGTAAAGTGATTTAATGAGGACAGAGGGAAGAGAGAGCTGAAGCTAATGCAATATCCAAACAAAAAGAAAATAATATCAATAACCCAGGAAATCTGCAGAACCTACAGGAGGTCAGGGATAGTTCTGTGTATTGGCTTTCTCATCTTTGAGCTTAGGGAGAAGGAAGCAAAGTCGATGTCAAATCAGACAGTGAGGGACAAATGATCCCACGATTTTCCTGCAGCCAAATTTCTGGCACAGAATCTTGGGGGAAAAAAAATGGAATCTACAAAAAGATAAGGAAGGTGTCCAAAAATAACACAGAGGGGAAATGAATCCATTGCCAGACCCAGGGCCAGTTCCACACCAGGCTGTGATCGGGATGTGAACAATTCTAGGACCACAGTGGTCTGGGAGAGAAATCAGCCCCCTGCCTTGTGTTCCTCAATTGTCCCTCTTTTCATGTAAAAAACCACAGGCAGCTCAGTCAGGAAACTGAAACAATGAAGAAGAGCAGGAAGGATCCCCTGTTCTGTTCACATCGCACTTCAGAAATCCTTGAACAAATTCCAGACTCACTGTACCAAGAGCTCTTCAAACTCTTACCTCATTCCTTGCCACTCCTGGTGTTTGCTGCTTGGATTTTCCATCTTCTTCCTGGAAGAGAAACAGAATTGAGTTGTTTGATGTGGGCCTGACACGAAAAGGAAAAAAATTCTCCCAGAAAACCCATATTGGTCTGGTCAGCTGCAAACCCTCCCGCTGCACACGTTGCTGTGGTGGCTCTGCTGGTGCGCTGGGATGATCTGGTCCCTCATGGGCCATCTGGGGCCTCTTGGAGTTAGATGGAAAATTATTTAGATGTGTAAAGAGGCATCTCCAATTCAGAAAGACATTTTGGTCCCAATTTCCTGTCCTACCGTGCCCTCTGGCAGTGGGAAGCCATTCCCTGTGTCCTGTCCCCCCATGCCTCGTTCCTCTCCAGCTCTCCTGGAGCCCCTTTAGGCCCTGGAAGGTGTCACAGCTAAAGGTACAGGTACAGAGGGTTAAGGAAGTTATGTCACCCCAGGGAAGAAGTTTGAGTTTTAACTAGGAAGCTGGAGCTGCCACACTTGGCATTTCCACGTGGCAGCACAGGGAAGAGTTTGCAGACACAGGAGTGTCAGTCAGCATTGATATCCAGCAAAAAAATGGGAAATAGTTGTGTTTTTCTAGCAGCTAATACAGAGGTGCCCCAGCAGGGCCTGGGCCCCTCTGGATTCTCTGCAGGTTCTTCTCTCCACTCCCAGCACAGCAGCAAATGGGACTCAGGGCCAGGAGCCAGGGAATGGCTTCCCAGTGCCAGAGGGCAGGGCTGGATGGGAGATTGGGCAGGAATTGTTCCCTGGGAGGGTGGGCAGGCCCTGGCACAGGGTGCCCAGAGCAGCTGGGGCTGCCCCTGGATCCCTGGCAGTGCCCAAGGCCAGGCTGGACACTGGGGCTGGGAGCAGCCTGGGACAGTGGGAGGTGTCCCTGCCATGGCAGGGGTGGCACTGGATGGGCTTTAAGCTCTCTCCCAACCCAACCAGTCTGGGATTCTATGGTTTCATGAGGCTCAGGTGACAGAGTTTGTGCCTGCCAAAAGGAGAGGTCACAAAGAGATCAGGAAGGAAAAAAGCAACCTCTCCCTCCCTGGGTTTGCATGTTCTGTGTTCTGACCTAGTGCAGGATTTAGGGTTTGCTGGTGAATTCAGAGCTGGGCCAGGCTTTCCAGAGCCTTTGGTCCCGTTGTGTGTGTGCATGGCACTACACCATGAGGCTTAAAGTAAAAAAAAAATTTGGTTTAGTGATTCATTTACAGTAAATCTGTGATGAAATCGAGTCTGCTGGAGACAGAGGAAGTACAGTCAGGCAGTGCCTGATCAGAGCAGTTTCTATGAGCAGAGTAAACAGAGATCTACTTATGTGGAGAGATAAACACCCCGTATCTGCCAGGAATGAACTTGTCTGCCTGATCAGCTTTTCTACGAAAAGGCTTGTCTTGATGTCTGGAATTAATCCTTAATTTTGGGTGTCTGGGCATGATACTGAGTGTGGTAAATAGTTGTAACAAAAAGATCAAAGTGGCCAAAAAAAATCAGTTTGTCAAGCAGTGACATTTAGGTAGAACCACAGAATTCCAGAAGGTTTGGGCTGGGGGGGGCCTTAAATCCCAGTGCCAGCCCTGCCATGGCAGGGACACCTCCCACTGTCCCAGGCTGCTCCAAGCCCCAATGTCCAGCCTGGCCTTGGGCACTGCCAGGGATCCAGGGGCAGCCCCAGCTGCTCTGGGCACCCTGTGCCAGGGCCTGCCCACCCTCCCAGGGAACAATTCCTGCCCAAAATCCCATCTAACCCTGTGCTCCTGCAGTTCAAGACCACTGTCCCTGGTCCTGTCACTTTCTGCCCATATAAAGTCTCTCTCCCTCCTTTTTTTGCCCCTTTAGGCCCTGCAAGGGGCTCTGAGCTCTCCCTGGAGCCTTCTCTTCCCCAGGTGAGCACCCCCAGCTCTGCCAGCCTGGCTCCAGAGGGGCTCCAGCCCTGGAGCAGCTCCGTGGCTCCTCTGGGTGAGGATCCCTCATGGATGCAGTTTTTGGTGGGGGAGTGTTGGGGTCCCTCCCCTGCCGTGTAGCCCTGGGAGAGGGGCCCTGAGGGCACAGACACGGGGCTTCCCTGCCCCTGCTCAGCCTCGTTCCCGTTGGTTGGTTTGTGTTCCCTGCGCGGGCAGAAGGACCCTTGGTCCCGTGACTGGAACAGTTCCTGGGCAGAGCTCCGGCCATGCGGCTGGAGAAATAAACATCTCTGAAACAGCTATCAAGAATCTGTCTGTCCGTATATATTTCCTTTCCACGGGACTCCTGGTTTGGTATATGCGTGTTGCAGGATCCCCACTGCAACAGGGGAGTTTTCAGGGGGATGTGTAGGAGATGAAAACAGATTAATTTAAGGAACACCCGAAGGCACCTTCTCTGATTGAACACTGGTGCTGGCAACAGAAAATTCACACTGCCAGTGCCACCCCAGCAGCACCAGCATCACCCCAAAGCCTGTCCCCAAGGGCCACATCCAGACTCCTCCTGAGCACTCCCAGAGACAGTGACTCCAGCACTCCCTGGGCAGCTCATCCCAAGGCCTCACCACTCTGGCAGGGAAAAATTGTTTCCAGTCTCCAACCTGAGCCTCCCCTGTGAGAAAGTGAGGGATGAGGAAAAGTGGCCACAGCAGAAAAGTGAAGAAGCTTCTAGGAGGCCACCAAGGGCCTTGCAAAAAACCCCAACCCCAAAAAAGGGCATTTTGCTGGGAAGGAGTGAAAAGAATTTGCCTGTGACTCAGTGAAGGAGCTCGGCAGAAGTGAGAGGAGGCGAACAGTGCTGCTTTTATAAACAAGTCCAGACTAGGGAGGGAGGCAGGCAGGGGAAGGAAGAGCTTTTCCAGTTAAGAGCAGCCACCCCAGAGCTGCAGGGATGTGCCAGCCCCAGCTGGGGCTGGCAACCTGGGCTGTGAGAGGGGCGGCTGCCACGGGATCCATTTGTACTTTTACAGCCTTAGTGCCAACACAAGCTAAAGGCCACGGTAAATGTATCCTCCTTCCCACTGGGAACGACCCCACCCTGCCCAAGAGTTCCAGACTGTTCAGCTTTCCACGTACGGGATTTCCTGGCTGTGTTTTAGCTGCAGGGATGCAGTGGAATCACTTTTGCAGACACTTTTAATGGCTCTGGTTTTTTATTTACTCTTACCCGGTCAGCAGATGGAGCTCAGGTACCAACACAGGTGTGCCAGGAACCCCCTCTACCTTTCCCAAAAAAAGCCTGGATGGAAGGAAATCCTTCACTGAAGGAAAGGGGAATAAAGCTCCTGAAAGCCAAGCAGAGCTGCCACTGCCACCGTTGTGTTGAGAAAATGCTTTGCTTTTGCTGCCTCAGGGAAAAGGCATCACCAAGGCAACAGGGCTGGATTTGGTACTGATGACGGGATGTCTGGGATCTCTCCCAGAAACTGCAGGAAAGAGGAAACTAAAAATAATAATAATAGAACTAATTTTAAAATACAGGGTTTTTCAAGTGTCTCCGTGAGAAAATCATGCTCCAGCCCACGTTTCTTTGGTTCTCTGCCACATGAACCATGCCATGAGTTGCTCTTAATGAGGTCTAATTGCAAATCACAGGAATTTTGCACTTACTGTGGTGCTGGGATGGTTCAACATCACTGAATAAACACCCACAGGCTGTACCTCTCTCTATTAAATCAGGATTTCCTGGTGTTTCAGTTGTTTCCTGTGCAAAGGAAAAAAGAAAAACAGAACAAGCCAGCAGCTGCTGTCCAGTGATTTCCAGATCTGTTGGATTCTGTTGTAAAATCAAACCACAAATTTTTCAAGTTTGCCAAAACATTTCCAAGAAGCCAAATTAACTAAGTTTCCCTGGCTGCCCACAATGTCACGTGGGGTTTTAGGGGAATGTTAATTATAGTACAATGACAGCTTTAAGGGTTGAGTGATTTTTGTGATGGGAAAACAAGACAGGAATTATCACCTGTGATGAAAACTAGAATTTCCTAAGGCCACCACTCCTCTCAGGTAAGTCCTGCCATAAAAACTGCAGGTAATTTTGCTTCAATTCCTAGAAATGTATTTAAAATAGTCCATGAGCAATCACTGCAGCAAGTCTTAGGGGAATTCAGATTATCTGGCACAGGCAGCAATGGCAAATAATTCTCTTTGCCCAAAAGTGGCACTTTGGATGCTCTGGGATTCCTAAAGCACATCCCTGCCCTTCTTCCTTGGGTGCTGCAGAGAGGGAAATTTGGGGGAAGGTGGGAATTTAGGGAATGGAATTGCAATATTAGAGAATTTTCATTTTATTCTGGTGTATTGTGGCCAGATGGGTTAAACCCATCTGTCAGGAACTTTCCAGGCTTCAGAGAGCCATGGGATGGTTTGGGTTGGAGGGACCTCGAAGCCCATCCAGGGCCACCCCTGCCATGGCAGGGACACCTCCCACTGTCCCAGGCTGCTCCAAGCCCCAATGTCCAGCCTGGCCTTGGGCACTGCCAGGGCTGGGAAGACTCCAGCAGCTCCTCTGGGCACCCTGGGCTTTTCACTCACAGGGAAGAAGTGTTCCCAGATGTTCCAGGGAAGCTCCCGTGCCCCGTTTGTGCCCCCAGCCCTGGCACTGGGCACACTGGACGGAGCCTGGCCCTGTCCCTTTGCCCCTCCCTGCAGTGTCCCTGGGCATGGATGAGACCCTGGAGCCTTCCTGCAGTCCCAGCTCTCCCAGCCCATCCCCACAGGAGACGTTCCCCTCCTTTCACCCTCGCTGTGCCATTCCCTGGTGGCTCCGGGCTGTCCAAGGCTCCTGCTCTGGACGTGGAGCTCCAGCTGTGGCCCTGCAGGGCTGAGTGAGGGGGACCATGGAAGGGAAGGTGAATGTGCCCCAGAGCTCCCTACATTCCCCATTCACATGGAATTATCCATCCCCAGGGGCTCCTGATCTCATCCTGGGGGAACTGGCAGCAGCAGAGATGCAGAGGTGTGAGAGGGGCCAGGGCAGAGCACCCAGCCCAGCTCCTGTGCCTCCCCTTGCACAGGACACCGAGCTCCCAGCAGAGCCAGGAGGAATCCCATCCTCGGGCACCCACAGCCCCCGCAGCACAAACCCTCACAAATGCACGGACAGACCCTGCTCCATTCCGCTTCTGCAAAGCCTCCCCACAAAAGCACCCAAATCCCACATGGATTCACCACCCAGGAATTCCCTGCTACCACTTAATCTCTGTTTCTCACCTGGGTCAAGGATGTGGCTCTGAAATAATAATAAAAACTAACAGCAAAGAAATAAAACCGAATCAATTCTAAATAAATACAAATAATATATAAAACAAAACCTAATCAATTATAGACAAACAAATAAAACCTAATAATAAATAAAACCTAACCAATTATAAACAAATAAAACCTAATAAAGAAATAAATAAACCCTAATCAATTATAAATAAATAAAACCTAATAAATAAAACCTAATCAATTCAAAATAAATAAAACATAATAAATAAAACCTAATAAATTATAAATTAAGAAATCACTCCTAAAAATTAGTAAACAAGCCCTAATCAATTCTAAAAAAATAAACAAGTAAAACCTAATAATAAATAAATCCTAATCAATTACAAAGAAATAAATAACCCCTCAAATAATAAATAAATAAAACAAAATCAATTCTAAATAAATAAAACTTAATAATATATAAACCAAAACCTAATCCATTATAGACAAATAAAACCTAATAATAAATAAATAAAACCTAACCAATTATAAACAAATAAAACCTAATAAAGAAATAGACCCTAATCAATTCTAAATAAATAAAACCTAATAATAAATAAAACCTAATAAAGAAATAAATAAACCCTAATCAATTCTAAATAAAGAAATAATAATAAATAAATAAAACCTAACCAATTATAAACAAATAAAACCTAATAAAGAAATAAATAGACCCTAATCAATTCTAAATAAATAAAACCTAATAATAAATAAAACCTAATCAATTTTAAACAAATAAAACCTAGTAAAGAAATAAATAAACTCTAATCGATTCTAAATAAATAAATAAAACCTAATAGTAAATAAAACCTAATCAATTCAAAATAAATAAAACATAATAAATAAAACCTAATAAATTATAAATAAAATCACTCCTAAAAATAAGTAAACAAGCCCTAATCAATTCTAAAAAAATAAACAAGTAAAACCTAATAAATAAAGAAATTACATACATTTAATAAATAATAAATAAATAATAAATACAAATAAATAAATAAATTACAAATAAATAATAAATGACAGAGAAATAAATAACCCCTCAAATAATAAAGAAATAAAACCAAACCAATTCTAAATAAATCAATCCTAATGATAAATAAAGCCTAATCAATTACAAATACATAAAACCTAATAATAAATAAAACCCAATAAATTCGAAACAAACAAAACCTGGTAATAAATGAAGCCCAAGCAATTCTAAAGAAATCCTCCTGGTAAATGAGGCTGATGAAGCACAAAGGAGTAACCAAGTAAAGCCCTGACAGGGCCGAGCGCGCTCCCAGAGCCCGCTCCAAAGGCAGAAGCCGGGGAACGTCCCAGCCGCGGGGTCCGCTCCGGTTTAGAGCCGGGAAAGCAAAGCAAGCTCAGGCTCTGAGCATAAACCGGACAGAACCTGGAAGGTTCAAAATAGCCCCAGAAACGAGATTAAAACCAAACGAGGCTAGATGTTGTTGCCAAAAAAATGGATGTATTTTATTTAATAGAAGAGAGGCAAAGAGAAGGGAAGAGAGAGAAAGAAACAGAAAAAAGAAGGGTGCGTGGGGGAACAGGGAGAGGGGTTGGATGGAAGCCCATCACCCATCTGAGGGTGCCAACGACGTCTCCTTGCTCCCCTCCATCCGGTCTGCCGGTGGTGAGGGTCCCCCGTGGGCGCCGTGGCCACGCCGCCACATGCTGCCACAGCCGAAGGGTGCAGAATTCCGTGGGTTAGTGCACACTTTGGGCCAGGTGGGAACGCCCACGTGCCTCTCTTGCAGGGGCCGGCTTGACACTGTCCCTTGCAACACTGAGGGTCTGTTGCATCATCTCTGGTGCTCTGCTGCAGGGTCTGGGGGCCCCTGTGCTGGGCCATGTCACCCCTTCTGCTGTGGATGAGCTTCCTCCCCCCGGTGAGGACCCCACAGCTGGGCTCTGCACAGTTGGAGGATGGGCAGTCACTGCGTCTGTGACCACCGGCTTTTCCGAGGTACCCAAAGCCTCTCCTCCCTCCAGCCCTTGGTGCGAGCCCGGGCAGCTGATAGCCCTGGGGCCGTGCTCCTCATCTTGGAGGTGTTAAGCCTGAGCTCCGGGAATATCCCCAGCCCTGAGTTGTTACTTTATCTTATCTTCATCAGCGAGCAGCGTCAGGCCTCAGGGCCCCATTCAGGGTGTGGGAGTCTTCTGCAGCTTTTGTAATAGTTTTAAAAGTCTTTTAAGAAAATGTTTAAGTCATAAAATATAATATTTCAGTCTCTGACACACGGGAATCACCCGCAGACCTTGGAGCCCTCTGAGCCCCCGATCCCCCCACACCAAACTCCTGCCTCCCCTCGCCTGGAAGCTGACACTGAGTTCACCCCACAACGCCAGCATGGATGAAGCGGTTCTGGCTTCAGAAATGCCCAGTCTGAGGAATGTCCCTGCTCTTTGAACCGCCCGCAGGGAGAAACCCAACTTCGGGCAGGGCATTTGGAAGGATTCCGACATTAACGGCACGAAAACAGCGAAGAGAGCCCAGAGCTGCGGCATCACTTAGGCTGGGAGAGAGCTCCGAGCTCATCTTGTCGGGAAAATTTTGAACAAGGAAAAGGAAATCATCTCCAGGGCCACATTCCTCAGAAAGACCTTGGAACTGAACAAACCCATTTCAACAAAGTTCCTTTATATTCCGTGATAAACAGTTCTGTGAACTGGGAAATCTCGGTCAAATCCTTTTTTCAGTATTTCTGGATACATCTGAAAAATCAGAGTGAGGCTGACTTGGGTATTGAGGACCTTAATTTTCCGGTTTAAATAGGAGTTATTAAAATATTCATTAAATATTATTATTAAAATATTCATATTAGATATTTAAATACCCATTGAATCAAGGAGCTTTTCCATCTCACAGTTCTGGTTTTGCTCCTTCTGGCCACACTGGGAAGAGCTGATACAAGATTTTCTACAAGCCCACTTAGAGCAAAAAATACAATAATAATAACAACAAGAAATATCCATTCATTAGCATCTATGTGGTTCTGCATTCCAGAGGAAAATGTGGATTGCCTGTGAATTATCCTGCTTCTTTCAGGAACATTCACTGGGTGCTTTGATTCAAAGCTGGCAGAGAAATCCTTCCCATGAATTAACTTTTGTCCAAATCATGCCCCCCCTCCCAAGACAGCCTTCATTCAATTTGCAGGCGATATAATTTATATGTGATATTCCATGATATCCCTCACATTGGGTTTTTCAGGAAGGACAACTCCTGGAAACTTCCCAAACATCCACAGGGCAGCTTCCATGCCACTACCCCAAAAACACACAGAACCAAGAAGGGAAAAGAAGCTGTCTCAGTTTTGAAAGACAGGTGTCTGCTAAAAGGCAGAGGCCCCCCTTGAAGTGGCAGATATAACCCCTTTTCCCTCCAAGTTATTATATTTTGAAATCAAGAGCCTTTAGGCGAAGATGTGGGAAATAGGAATAACAGTTCTTTACTCTATATATATATGTATATAACCAGTCAAACAAAACAACAACAACTCTGGCAGTAACAGCAATCACAAACCCAGTGCCAGCCTTCTCGGCTGTCAGGCCCTTTCCCCTCGGGTGCAGTTCCGCTCGCAGCCGGCAGGGGCGCTGGCGGCTCCCGGTGAGCAGGGCAGGTGCGATGGTTCCCCCGCGGCTGCAGGGGGCGCTCCGGAGCGAGCTCGGGAAACCCGCGGCTCTGGTGCCCTGGGATCCCGGGAAGGGATGGAACAAAGGCTTCACAAACCGCTGGGCAGCTGATCCCGGGCTCTCAGGAACAGCAGGCTGGAACGGCAGGGACGAACGCAAATCCCGGGTGGCAGGCGAGATGTATCCAGATGGGAGAACCCCACGGAGGCCCAGGCAGGCAGGGCGAGCAGGGCTACAGCGTAGCGAAAGCTCGAAGCAGCAGCGGAGCAGGGCAGCCACAGCTCGGCCTCCAGCAGGGCAGGGAAAGCGGCTTTTGGGGTCCCGGCATTGCTTCTAGCAGGAAGAAAGAACGGCCAAAAAGAAAGAAGCAGCAGCTCCTTTCTCTGCAGCTTCTCTCTCCGGACGCTCAGAGCGAACTGACCCCACACCCAGGTGTAGACAAAGGAGTAGCCAGGCCCGCCCCACTCCCCTTTTTGTCTTTCTTAAGTACAGCTATTTGTCCCCTAGCAACATGCATATGGGAGAAAATTCCTTTAACAGGAAAACCTAAGACTAAACTAAAACCCCAACATTATCCACCCCGAATTTTTTTCCCATACTAACATGTTACATGAAACTTAACTTTTTTTAACCATATAAATCTATGCATTACCTAAATTATATACAAATATACATGCTGATACTGATACAAGTACAGAGCCATGGGTAGTTCACCCTAAAACAAGGTCTTCTTGAGGTAAGCATCGGGTCTCTGCATCCTTTTGCATCACCCACCAGGTGCAACCTGGTCCCTGAGCAAAAACAACCCCACGGATGGGTTTGTCTTTGCTCAAGGCAGACTTTACCCAAACAGTTTTTCCAAGCATACCTCTCATGTGCACCACTGGAACCTTATCCCTATCTGTTGTTTGTAGGGGTTCAGATTGGGCAGGGCCTGCTCGGCTGGTGGAACCTCGAGTGTTAACTAACCAGGTGGCTCTTGCTAAATGCATCTCCCAGTTTTTGAAAGTCCCCCCACCCAGTGCCTTCAAGGTGGTTTTAAGCAGTCCATTACACCGCTCAACCTTCCCAGCTGCTGGTGCATGGTAAGGGATGTGGTACACCCACTCTATGCCATGTTCTCTAGCCCAGGTGTTTATAAGGCTGTTCTTGAAATGAGTCCCATTGTCAGACTCGATTCTCTCAGGGGTGCCATGCCTCCAAAGGACTTGCTTTTCCAGGCCCAGGATGGTGTTCCGGGCAGTAGCGTGAGGCACAGGGTAGGTCTCCAGCCACCCAGTGGTGGCTTCTACCATTGTGAGCACATAGCGCTTGCCTTGGCAGGTTTGAGGCAGTGTGATGTAATCAATCTGCCAGGCCTCCCCATACTTGTATTTGGACCATCGCCCACCGTACCACAGGGGCTTCGCCCGCTTGGCCTGCTTGATCGCAGCGCATGTCTCACAATCATGGATAACCTGGGAGATACTGTCCATGGTTAGATCCACCCCTCGGTCTCGTGCCCACTTATAGGTGGCATCTCTGCCCTGATGGCCTGAGGCATCATGGGCCCATCGAGCTAGGAACAGTTCTCCTTTATGTTTCCAATCCAAGTCTATCTGGGACACCTCTATTTTCGCAGCCTGATCTACCTGTTTGTTGTTACGATGTTCTTCATTAGCCCGGCTCTTGGGGGTGTGAGCATCTACATGACGGACCTTCACGGATAGCTTCTCTACCCGAGTGGCAATGTCTTTCCACTCCTCAGCAGCCCAGATTGGTTTTCCTCTGCGCTGCCAGTTTGCCTTATTCCACCTTTCCAGCCAACCCCACAGAGCATTGGCTACCATCCATGAATCAGTGTAGAGGTAGAGCTTTGGCCACTTCTCTCTTTCAGCTATGTCCAGAGCTAATTGGACAGCTTTGAGCTCAGCAAATTGGCTCGATCCACCTTCTCCTTCAGTGGCCTGTGCAACTTGTCGTGTGGGGCTCCATACAGCGGCTTTCCATTTCCGGCTAGCGCCTACAATTCGGCAGGAACCATCAGTGAAGAGGGCGTATTGTCTTTCACTCTCTGGTAGCTCGTTATATGGTGGGGCTTCTTCGGCACGTGTCACCTGCTCCTCTTCTTCTTCAGAAGATAACCCAAAAGTCTCACCTTCCGGCCAGTTTGTAATTATTTCCAAGATCCCAGGGCGACTTGGGTTTCCAATTCGGGCGCGCTGCGTGATGAGGGCAATCCATTTGCTCCAAGTAGCGTCGGTGGCGTGATGCGTGGAGGGAACTTTTCCTTTGAACATCCACCCCAGCACCGGTAGTCGGGGTGCCAGGAGGAGTTGTGCCTCTGTGCCGATTACTTCTGAGGCAGCCTGGACTCCTTCATAAGCTGCCAGGATTTCCTTCTCTGTGGGAGTGTAGTTGGCTTCAGACCCTCTGTAGCTTCGGCTCCAGAATCCCAGTGGTCGGCCCCGAGTCTCACCAGGCACCTTCTGCCAGAGGCTCCAGGACAGACCATTGTTCCCAGCTGCAGAGTAGAGCACATTCTTCACCTCTGGTCCTGTCCTGACTGGGCCAAGGGCTACGGCGTGAGCGATTTCCTGTTTGATCTGAGTGAAGGCTTGCTGCTGTTCAGGGCCCCAGTGGAAATCATTCTTCTTGCGGGTAACCAGGTAGAGAGGGCTCACGATCTGGCTGTACTCGGGAATGTGCATCCTCCAGAAACCTATAGCGCCTAGGAAAGCTTGTGTTTCCTTCTTGTTGGTCGGTGGAGACATTGCTGTGATCTTATTGATGACCTCAGTGGGAATCTGACGTCGTCCATCTTGCCACTTTACTCCCAGGAACTGGATCTCTCGGGCAGGTCCCTTGACCTTGCTCTTCTTGATGGCAAAACCAGCTTGCAGGAGAATTTGAATTATTCTCTCTCCTTTCTCAAACACTTCGGTTGCGGTGTTCCCCCACACAATGATGTCATCAATGTACTGCAGATGTTCTGGAGCCTCACTCTTTTCTAGTGCAGTCTGGATCAGTCCATGACAGATGGTGGGACTGTGCTTCCACCCCTGGGGCAGTCGGTTCCAGGTGTACTGCACGCCCCTCCAGGTGAAGGCAAACTGAGGCCTGCACTCTGCTGCCAGAGGAATGGAGAAGAATGCATTGGCAATGTCAATAGTGGCGTACCACTTTGCTGCTTTGGACTCCAGCTCGTACTGGAGCTCCAACATGTCTGGCACGGCAGCGCTCAGCGGTGGAGTCACTTCATTCAGGGCACGATAGTCCACAGTCAATCTCCATTCCCCGTCAGACTTGCGCACAGGCCAGATGGGGCTGTTGAAGGGTGAGTGGGTCTTGCTGACCACCCCTTGACTCTCCAGCTCGCGGATCATCTTGTGGATGGGGATCACAGCATCTCGATTTGTCCGATACTGCCGGCGGTGCACTGTCGAGGTGGCAATTGGCACTCGTTGCTCTTCCACTTTCAGGAGCCCAACTGCAGAAGGATTCTCAGATAGTCCAGGCAGGGTGTTCAATTGCCTAATGCCCTCTGCCTCCACAGCAGCAATCCCAAATGCCCACCTGAGTCCTTTTGGGTCTTTGTAGTAGCCATTCCGGAGGAAGTCTATGCCCAGAATACACGGGGCCTCTGGGCCGGTCACAATCGGATGCTTTTGCCACTCCTTCCCAGTCAGGCTCACCTTAGCTTCCAAAAGGGTCAACTGCTGTGATCCCCCGGTCACCCCAGCGATGGATACAGGTTCTGCCCCCACATGTCCCGATGGCATTAAAGTACACTGTGCCCCAGTATCAACCAATGCATCATATTTTTGTGGCTCTGATGTGCCAGGCCATCGGATCCACACCGTCCAGAAAACTCGGTTCTCCCGTGCCTCTTCCTGGCTAGAGGCAGGGCCCCTCTAGCCCTGGTTATCATTCTTTCCCTGGGCGTACATGCTCGAGGTACCTTCAAGGGGATCCGACATATCATCCTCCCTTCTGTAATGCCTGGCAGCTCGGTCACGGGAGGCTGAGGCTACCTTCACCTTAGCGGAACCCCCTCGGTTAGTGCCTCCCTCCTTGAGTTCACGCACCCGCGCTGCCAGGGCAGAGGTGGGTTTCCCATCCCACCTTCTCATGTCTTCCCCATGCTCACACAGGAAAAACCACAGCTCAGCTCGTGGGGTGTACCCTCTCTCTCTAGCAGGGGGACGACGGGCTCTGACTTGGGGGCCTGTGACTCGCACTGGTGCCACACTGACCCTCCTCATCTCCTCCCTCATCTCCTCCCTCATCTCCTTCATCTCCTCTTTGAGGTCCTGGACCACAGCAGAGACATGAGCTTTCAGCGGGCCATTGATCATGCTGTCATAATGCCTGAGCCTGTTGGCAACAGAGCCCACTGTTTCTCGGGTATTGTCAGCATCAATCGTTGCAATGAAGGTGGTGTATTGCGATGGCCCTAGCCTTGCCAGGTTCAACATCATCTGTCCTGTGCACCTGACCTTATCGGGGTCATTATCATGCTGTCCATCCTTCCCAAAGAGTACCTCTAATATTGCCACCTCTCTTAGCTGTTGGATCCCTTGCTCGAGTGTCTTCCACTGCATTCTATGATGATACTCCTGCATTCTTTCTTTGTGAATGAACCTTTCTCTCACACTCATTAAGAGCCGCTCCCAAAGAGAGAGAGGCCCTGGCTCCCTCACAAATATCTGGTCCACACCTGGGTCCTGGGTCAACGATCCCAGATACCTTGCCTCACCACTATCCAGTTGCACACTTGTGCCCATAAGGTCCCAAACCCGAAGCAGCCAGGTGGTATAAGGCTCACGCCCCCTTCGCACAATGTCGTTTCGCATAGCACGGAGACTGTCGTGCGACAGGGACTCAGTGATGACTTCTGGCTCTGGCTCTCCTGCTGGTTGTGAGGGCCCTGGTTGCCCATCATCATTAACTGGTCGTACTGATTTGGTCTTATACTTCCTCCTTTGCACAGGGGCGACTGCTGCTGGCTGTGGTTGTCCTTGTGGTTCAGCTGAAGCCTGGACGGTTGTAACATCCGTGGGTTCCACTGCTGCACCATTGGACTCACCCTCTTTGGGGCAGGGAGAGGGTTTTTCACTAGCTGAGGAGGTGTATTCCCTTAGCAACTGGCATATCTCCTGGCGCACCTGACCCATCTCCTGGCACATCTCCTTGCGCACCTGGCCCATCTCCTGGCATATCTCCTGGCGCACCTGACCCATCTCCTGGCATATCCCCTGGCGCACCTGACCCATCTCCTGGCATATCCCCTGGCGCACCTGACCCATCTCTTGGCACATCTCCTGCATCCCTTTTGCCAGTACCCCCACCCAGTTTGGGTAGTCCATTTCTGAGGTGGACTGTTGGGCAGTATCAGTCTGTGGGGCGGGATCTCTAGTGTCTGGGGCTGTGGCAGGCTCTGGCTCTGGGGTAGGATCTCTAGTGTCTGGGGCCGTGTCAGGCTCTGGAGCAGGATCAGGCTCTGGGGTAGGAACTCTACTCTCTGGGGCCATGTCAGGTTCTGGGGCAGGATCTCTAGTCTCTGGGGCTGGTGTCCGGGTAGATATCCAAGCCAATCTCAACTTATCCTTGAATGCTAAATAGAGTAGGCCTATCAGCAGCAGATGGTTAGTATTCAGAGGGAATTTAAACCCTTCGAAAATTGATGGGGTGGGCCCAAAGGACTGGTTGAGGGGTTGGGAGAAAACTTCCCCTGGTGTCATTTCCTCACAGAAGGTACCATTGTTAACATAACCCCAAAAACATGTGCTCAGTGTGTGATAGCTGTTTATCCATGTGCCCACATTCCGGAGGAAGTTAAAAACCCATGAATTCCTCACCTTCTCGACCCATAACGCAAGCTGGATAACAGCAATGGTAGCTTTAGTCAGAGGACCCATATTCAAGTAAGGAGCTGCAAAGGGGAAGAATATAGCCACGGCCACATGCCACCCAAACCAGGGTAAACTAGACCACATAGTGCTGCCTAACAAGGTTCCAATATCCAGCACACAAAATAAAGTTATCGAGGAACTGTTATTCCTTTTTCACCTCTATCTCTTAATGCCCTCAGGCCCCACGTTGGGCGCCAAGATCTGTCTCGGTTTTGAAAGACAGGTGTCTGCTAAGGAAGGCAGAGGCCCCCCTTGAAGTGGCAGATATAACCCCTTTTCCCTCCAAGTTATTATATTTTGAAATCAAGAGCCTTTAGGCGAAGATGTGGGAAATAGGAATAACAGTTCTTTACTATATATATATATGTATATAACCAGTCAAACAAAACAACAACAACTCTGGCAGTAACAGCAATCACAAACCCAGTGCCAGCCTTCTCGGCTGTCAGGCCCTTTCCCCTCGGGTGCAGTTCCGCTCGCAGCCGGCAGGGGCGCTGGCGGCTCCCGGTGAGCAGGGCAGGTGCGATGGTTCCCCCGCGGCTGCAGGGGGCGCTCCGGAGCGAGCTCGGGAAACCCGCGGCTCTGGTGCCCTGGGATCCCGGGAAGGATGGAACAAAGGCTTCACAAACCCCTGGGCAGCTGATCCCGGGCTCTCAGGAACAGCAGGCTGGAATGGCAGGGACGAACGCAAATCCCGGGTGGCAGACGAGATGTATCCAGATGGGAAAAAAAACCACGGAGGCCCAGGCAGGCAGGGCGAGCAGGGCTACAGCGTAGCGAAAGCTCGAAGCAGCAGCGGGGCAGGGCAGCCACAGCCCGGTCTCCAGCAGGGCAGGGAAAGCGGCTTTTGGGGTCCCGGCATTGCTTCCAGCAGGAAGAAAGAACGGCCAAAAAGAAAGAAGCAGCAGCTCCTTTCTCTGCAGCTTCTCTCTCCGGACGCTCAGAGCGAACTGACCCCACACCCAGGTGTAGACAAAGGCGTAGCCAGGCCCGCCCCACTCCCCTTTTTGTCTTTCTTAAGTACAGCTATTTGTCCCCTATCCACATGCATATGGGAGAAAATTCCTTTAACAGGAAAACCTAAGACTAAACAAAAACCCCAACAGAAGCAAATGTGCAAAATTTATTATGTTCTTCAATGAACATAAATAAACACAGTAAATTTATAAAATTAGGTAACTTCTTCAAAATTATAAAAAAAAAAGGATATATCAACATCAAGAGTTCCTTGTTAGAACAAACAACAAGAGCCCATGGGATGCTCAAACACAGCTGATTCCAAAGCAGTTTCTTCATAAAAAAATAAGGTAGCTTAAAAAAATGACTCTGGAAGACAGCGGAGTCAGTATGGGAAATAAGGAATATGGAAACTGAAATGTTGCTGCAGCACATCCTGATCATTTGTCCAAAGAAAAGTCTGTTGGCAAGACAGGACTAAGCTGGGAAAGCTTTGAGTGCCAAGCTCATCCCTCTGCTAAAGGCATTTCCTGAATTCCACGTGGGTCCTGCTAATTCCAGAAAGAGTTTGGAGAGATCTTAAAGCTCATCCCATTCCACCCTTGCCAGGGACAGGATACCTTCCACTCTTGTCCCAGGTGGCTCCAAGCCCCAATGTCCAGCCTGGCCTTGGACATTCCAGGGATGGGGAGTGAGATACAGAACAAGCACTGGGAGCATCCCCAGCCACATCCATGAGGAATGGCACCAGGAATCCCGTGAGGAATCCGAGCCTCCTCACTGCTGCTCCTCTTGCTCCCTTGGCACCTTTAGCTCTGGGCCTGCTGAGCCAAGCACTGCCCAGGGGCTGGAAGTGTGACAACTCCACAGGATTGTGTCCAGCATGGATTTCTCTGGCTGTGTAAACACTGTGGGAGTAACTCCACACAAAGCTCAGAAGGAAGCAGCTCTGCTGGAACAGGAGGGGTTTGCTCAGCTCATCGGCTTCAAGTACAGGAAGTGCCCAAAGCTGCTCCTGCTGCACAAGGGCGGCCCTGGCTGGGGTGGGGACACCGGGGCCATTCCCACCCCAGGGTCAGGAGCTCCCCCCGGCTTCCAGGGCAGCTCTGGAAACCCAAACACAGCGATCCCAAAGGCCACAGTGTCCCCCTCAGGATCCCAAAAGTCAGTGTCCCCCTCAGGATCCCAAAGGTCACAGTGTCCCCCTCAGGATCCCAAAAGTCACAGTGTCCCCCTCGGGATCCCAAAAGTCACAGTGTCCCACTGGGGATCCCAAAGGCCACAGTGTCCCCCTCAGGATCCCAAAAGTCACAGTGTCCCCCTCAGGATCCCAAAGGCCACAGTGTCCCCCTCAGGATCCCAAAGGCCACAGTGTCCCACTGGGGATCCCAAAGGTCACAGTGTCCCCCTCAGGATCCCAAAAGTCACAGTGTCCCCCTCAGGATCCCAAAGGCCACAGTGTCCCCCTCAGGATCCCAAAGGCCACAGTGTCCCACTGGGGATCCCAAAGGTCACAGTGTCCCCCTCAGGATCCCAAAAGTCACAGTGTCCCCCTCGGGATCCCAAAAGTCACAGTGTCCCCCTTGGGATCCCAAAGGCCACAGTGCCCCACTGGGGATCCCAAAGGCCACAGTGTCCCCCTCAGGATCCCAAAGGCCACAGTGTCCCCCTCAGGATCCCAAAGGTCACAGTGCCCCACTGGGGATCCCAAAGGTCACAGTGTCCCCCTCGGGCTGGGGCTGGCATTGTAAAGAGGATTGAAGTGTGTGTGAAGTTGCCAGTCCCACAGATGTGTTTTGTCTTCCCAAAGTTACACCATTTCCTTTTCCAGTGTTTCTTTGGATCCTTTGCTCACGGAAGTGTTGTTGTCATCGTTGGAATAATTCCCTGAGTCTCGACTGCTCTGTTTGGAATGGTTGTAGTCTGTAAAATCTATTTGATTTCCCTCTTCTGTGATCATGGATTCAATCACACAGCAACTTTCCACTGCTTCCTCTGCAGTGGACAGGTAAGGGCTGCTGAAAAGTTGTGCTCCAAACCCCTGAGGAGAGAAGCAGAAGGGGAGGAGGTGAACATTCATAAATAATAATGATATACTGATTTAAGTAATTAAATATTAATTCTGCTTAACACCACAGTCACACAGATCTGATTTATCAGATTCTTCCCTGGGAGGGTGGGCAGGCCCTGGCACAGGGTGCCCAGAGCAGCTGGGGCTGCCCCTGGATCCCTGGCAGTGCCCAAGGCCAGGCTGGACACTGGGGCTTGGAGCAGCCTGGGACAGTGGGAGGTGTCCCTGCCGTGGCAGGGGTGGCACTGGATGGGCTCTGAGGTCCCTCCAACCCAGCCCAGTCTGGGATTCCACGCCCATGCTGAGCACCCTCGTGTGGTTTTCTACCCCTAACACACCACTTTTTTCCCTAAATTCACCAACTCAAAATTAGGGATCCTGTAGGATAAAGTTTAGTTCACAGAACCCCTGAGGCTGGAAAAGCCCTCCCAGCCCAGCCAGGCCCAGCTGTGCCCGATGCCCACCTTGTCCCCAGCCCAGAGCACTGAGTGCCACCTCCAGCCCTTCCTGGGACACCTCCAGGGATGGGCACTCCAAACCTCCCTGGGCAGCCCCTGCCAAGGCCTGAGCTCCCTTTCCACGGGGAAATTCCTGCTGCTGTCCACCCTGAGCCTGCCCTGGCCCAGCCTGAGGCCGTTCCCTCTCCTCCTGGCCCTGTTCCCTGGCAGCAGATCCCAGCTCCCACCTGCACCCACAGAATCCAACACTAAAGGGTGACTCCATTTTATCTCAACCCTTTTCCTGCTCTCACAGCTGCCAGTCACCACGGAATTGCAACATTTCATGGATTAGAGCCTGAAGAGGCCACACAAGGACTAAAGGAACTTCCAGGTTTAGAGGTTTCAAGACACACCTGAGTGTTGCCCTGTTCATTCTAGAACCTCCTAAGCACCACCTGTGCCAAGCTGGAAACTGGACAAAGGTCTGGAGACCACTGTCAGAACCTCTACAATGACCTCTGGCTGACCCACAAGACCACAGGATGACAGGTAAACATTTTCCCATGATATTTAAAGTTAATCTTCCTAAAAAGAAGCTGTTTAATGAGTGGGAAGTCCGAGCTCACCTCGATGTTCGGGGGGGGCTGGCAGGAGGGGAAGAACACGTATTTGATTTTGCTGTAGGCTTGGTAGAGCACAAAAACAACAGGGGTGGCCACCAGCAGGACAACCAGCAGGGCACCCATGAAAATTCCAAAAATGATCAGAGGTAAAGATGTACCTAAAATTGGGAATAAAAACCATTCAGTCGAGGTATTCAGAACCAGCAGAAATTAAAGCACAGCTCCAAATGTGCTGCAGAATTTATCAAATGATTCAGCATTTCCACATCACCCACCCACGGGCACCAGGGGAAACTGATGTTGAGATCAGCATCATCTGAGATAATTTTGCTTAAAGAAGCCACAAAATTCTTTCCAATACAAGAACACAGAACCAAAAAGGTGGGAAGAGACCTCCAAGATGATCCAGTTGCACCATCACCCCAGCACCACCAGCTGGGGGTGTTCAGCTGGACAAGAGAAGGCTCCAGGGAGAGCTCAGAGCCCCTTGCAGGGCCTAAAGGGGCTCCAGGAGAGCTGCAGAGGGACTGGGGACAAGGGCTGGAGGGCCAGGAGCCAGGGAATGGCTTCCCAGTGCCAGAGGGCAGGGCTGGATGGGAGATTGGGCAGGAATTGTTCCCTGGGAGGGTGGGCAGGCCCTGGCACAGGGTGCCCAGAGCAGCTGGGGCTGCCCCTGGATCCCTGGCAGTGCCCAAGGCCAGGCTGGACATTGGGGCTGGGAGCAGCCTGGCACAGTGGGAGGTGTCCCTGCCATGGCAGGGGTGGGAATTAAATGATCTTTAAGGTCCTTCCCACACAAACCATTCCATGGTTCCATGAATATCTCAACAAACTGAAGGGAGGTTGGTGATGCTAAGATTACCAGACACCAGCAGCCACTTCCCAAGCAGCCCAAAGGAGATAATCAGGTCTTATTTTATGATCAAAGAATGGAAGATTTTTACATTGGGATATAAAAACATGGGAAAGACAGGGCATGGTCTGTGTTGAAGGCACTGCTTGGGGTTTAAAGAGATTCATTGAAAGAGCAGGATGAGGGGAAGAGTAAACCTAGTAAAACAAAGTATTTATCTTATTCAGGTAAAAAGTAGCATTTGGTTGTTTTTAGGCTTGATATGACCCAGCAGTGAGGACCACAATATAAATGGATCCTAAATGTGAGCCAGGCATTGCTGTTACTACATTTTCTTAGCTTTAAGGCAGTTTGGAGAGTCAGAAGTTTTCCTAGTGTTAATAAATCTTATGTGGCCAATTACCCTCACCACAGACTTTGTTCCTCTGTTCTGAGTGCATCCACTCTCACTTCCACCAAGGTGAGCTTTCAGCCCTAACAAATCTGATTTATCTCCTCCTTCTTCAGCACAGGAGATTTCCAGAAGGATTAAGACAGTTTCAAGGATAAAATACCCCTGAAAATGTGGAGTTTAGTGATTCCCTGCTCCCTCCCAAGATAAAGGACTGGGAAGTGAAGCTCCCTGCCCAGCGAGGTGCTCCCAGTGCTGCCAGGAGTTTTGAGCTGTGAGATCTCCAGTGAAGGGGCAACAATTGCACTTCCAGAGGGGGAACAATTAATTGCCTGGCTCTGCCCACCTGCAGGGGTCTGGATGCATTCCTGCTGGCTGTAGGCACTGCTTTTGTTGTAAGGCTTTGAGACGGCCTGGACTTTGACACAGTACAGCGTGGAGGGGGAGAGGCCAGGGACTGTGGCTATGGTCTGCTTCACCTCCTTCTGCTCCACCTCCTCCTGGGAAAAGGGGAAAAAGGAGGGATGAGATCACGTGGACAGCACAGGAATCTCTCAAAACAGGTGAGAATGGCAGCCTCTGATGGAGAAGGAATTCTGTGAAATGTCAGACACTGCTGCAAGCCCAGAAACACCAGGGCTCATCCAGTCCCACCATCACCACCCCAAGGGCTCCATCCAGATGCCTCTGGAACACTTCCAGAGCATCCACCACCTCCCTGGGCACTCAGATTAAATTAAATAAACAAACCATCCCCTCAGCTCCTAAGCAAAATTCAGGAAACACTTCCTGGGCAAGAACCAAGTGCTTCCCCCACTCTGAAATGTCACCATTCCAAGTTTCCAGGAAACCCCTTCCTGCTGCAGTTTGTTTCCTTCTCTTCTTCCCCCCTTCTACCAATTACTGTGAAACATTTTACCCTAAGAAGTACTTAAAGAACGTGGAAAGATCCATTAAAATGTGAGCTAAAAGCATGCAGGGCTTCAATGTTTGATGAGCTTTTTCCACCACACTGCACACAGCCACATCCACGTAAACAGAGGTTTTAACCTATCACTGGCAGATAAAAATCACACTGATCAGACTTCTAAAAGAGTTACATTAAAATCTCAACCACTGGGAGATAAAAGTCACAGTGATCAGCTTTTGATAGAATCTTTCATTCAAAAAACCCAATAAATGGACTTTTGTTGAGACTGATACACCACAAATGTGCTTCTTTTGGAAAGGAGAGACTCTTAAGGAGAGACTCTGTCTTAGGGAGAGCTGAAACTCAGGATTTAAGTCAGAATCAATTTTGTATTTAATTAGTTCATACCTCCTCATTTGAGATGTTCTTCCAGTACAGGATCCTGTAGGACAAGTCATAATGGCCATTCATGACTTCATTCTCAGCTCCTCCTGGAGGATAAATAAGGATGTGGAGCAAAGTGTCACTGAGGTCCAGCCTTACACCAGGGGGGCCAATTCCATCTGAAAACAACAAACAAAAAAAAATTTACAATCCAACGGAAAAAATACAACTAAAAATATTGCATCAAATACTGTCAGTGAAATCCATGACAGATTTTAAGAAACACAAGTTTAAAGTCAAATTTCATTATTTTATTCAGAATATCAAGTCCTGAGAAATATTTCAATTATTTTCACTGTTACCTTATAAAAGAATTATTTCATTATTAAGATTTTTTTACAGGAGAGATGATATATGGAATAACTATTGATTCCAACCTCAGGAAGTGGAATATGACCCCACATAACACAGCAACATTTGTTGATGCTTATGATGGATAATTGCAGGAAGTAAAACATTTTAGTAAAGTGATATTTCTCAAAAGAACAAAAAAGGGCAAAGCTAAAAACTACAAACTAAGAGATAAAAACTAAAAATTGTTATAATTTCCCTTTGGAGACAGTTACAGATTTTTGACTTAATGTCACTATCATTGAAAAGTGGTTTTTCCTGGGCTCTCCAGGGTTGTGTGTCCACATGACAGAGTCAGCAGGGGCTGGAGCCCCAGGAGCGGCTGAGGGAGCTGGGAAAGGGGCTCAGGCTGGAGCAAAGGAGGCTCAGGGGGGACCTTGTGGCTCTGCACAAGTCCCTGACAGGAGGGGGCAGCCGGGGGGTTCGGGCTCTGCTGCCAGGGAACAGGGACAGGAGGAGAGGGAACGGCCTCAGGCTGGGCCAGGGCAGGCTCAGGGCGGACAGCAGCAGGAATTTCCCCAGGGAAAGGGAGCTCAGGCCTTGGCAGGGGCTGCCCAGGGAGATTTGGAGTGCCCATCCCTGGAGGTGTCCCAGGAAGGGCTGGAGGTGGCACTCAGAGCTCTGGGCTGGGGACAAGGTGGGCATCGGGCACAGCTGGGCCTGGCTGGGCTGGGAGGGCTTTTCCAGCCTCAGGGATCCTGGGATTCTGTTTGTGGTGGAAGAGACCTCAAAGCCCATCCATGGGCAGGGACACCTCCCATTGTCCCAGGCTGCTCCCAGCCCCAATGTCCAGCCTGGCCTTGGGCACTGCCAGGGATCCAGGGGCAGCCCCAGCTGCTCTGGGCACCCTGTGCCAGGGCCTGCCCACCCTCCCAGGGAACAATTCCTGCCCAATCTCCCATCCAGCCCTGCCCTCTGGCACTGGGAAGCCATTCCCTGGCTCCTGGCCCTCCATGCCTTGTGAAATCCCCTCTCCAGTCTCTTGTCAGCTCACACAGACATTTGGCACAAGTTTGCTGAGGAATGAACATTGAAGGAAACAATTCCTTACTTGTTTTCAGAGGATCTACTTTAACATCTCTGGAGAAACAGGATTTGTTGTGTCCCTCCCTGGCCTGCACTCGCAGATAATAAAATCCAGTGGTGGTGATGATGGAGGTGAAGTTGCACCAGGTGCTGCTGATGTTCTCACACCCGGGGACACTGAGCCACTTGCCTGAGTAATCCTCATTGAGGTCCTTCATGTACCCACTGCAGGAGAGAATTCCAGAGTTTTGATGTGAGGTCCTTGAACCTCTAAAGAAAATCATGTTTGCTTGTGCTACACTTGGCTCAGTTGTGGGGGGGGAAAAAAAAAGCCTCTATTAATAAAAAGAATCATTTTAATATGAGACATTTCTGAGTGGAACAATGGAGATAAAAGGGCCAAGAAATACAAATCAGGGCTTTAACCAAGCCTCAGCAGAGAAAATGACATGTGGGGTGGACAAGTTCTGAAAATCCAAATGAAAAGTTCTCACGTAGCTCCGTGCAGTCCATTATTTCCTGCCATGCCAAAAGAATTCCCAAGGAATGCCAGGGGGATCCCTCCTCTTCAGTTAGGTGCTGGCCACAATATTTATGCAACAGCTGGAGATTGAGACATAGGTTTATAGAACTGCATCTTCATGGGATTTTTTGGATGTGATTCAATGGGTTTTTATGGGATATGATGGGGGTTTTATGGCATTCCTTGTTTTTTTGATGTAGTATGATTTTTTTTAGGTGATTTTCTTTATGTGATACAGGGGCTTTTTCTGTGATATGATGGGGTTTGATGTGATACAGAGGTTATTTCACACGACATGGTGAGGTTTTTATATGGCTTGATGGAGTTTTTATGTGCTACAACATTTTTTAATGTGATTCAATGTGTTCTTGATGTGCTACCTTGGGTTTTCTCCCCTATTTGGGTCTTCCCAGAAGAAATCCAAGCTGTTGACAACTGAAACCTCCAACACCTGCATTTTTACTCCCTTTTACTCATCTAATTTCTTCACATTCAAACAGCCACAGAGCGATTCAAGTTTCCCAGGTTTAAAAATGTTACTGAGCATTTAGGATTCCCTCCCATCAGGTGTTTCACACTCCCAAAAGCAGCCCAGTCCCCTGAAATTCCAGGATCAGATGTTACATGGAATTCTTTTAACAGCCACATGAGCCATTACTGTTCCAGTTAACACACGAAGCCACCAAATACTAAATTTTAACTCCTAGGAAATATTTGCAAAATGCAAGAAATGGGATTTAAAATGGCAGAGATGGGAATGGCTGAACTCACAAGAGGTACTGGACGTTGTAGCTCCCCTGTTGTCTGCCCTGCTTATTCCAGAGCAGGTGGAATTTCATGTTCAAAGCCAGGACACTCAGGTTGGTTGCACACAGAAGGTCATTCACTGCCCAGGGGGAAAAGGAAACGCAGAATTACCAAAAAACTTCCTATTATGCACAGAGAATGGACATTTCTCATGTTAATAATGAAAATATAAATATTATTCATGATAAAGATATCACAGTCTGTGACTTGCAATGTAAAGCATCATATTAAGCCTTTAATTAAAAACCCAGCTAAAAATCAATTCAGAAAAAAATCGAAGTACACAAATGTTGAGAGGAGCAGAAATAAACTGGTTTGGGAACAACATAAGCAGAAAAATGTATAAAATGCACATCTGTATTTATTACATGTTCTAATTACTTCATTTTCAGTATTTTATTAAAATATGAATGTATCAATTATTTTACTATTTTATTAAAACAATTTAAACTTGCATGTATAAGTTATTGTCATATTTTATTAAAATACACATGTATTAATGATTTTAGTATTTCAAAAATACACACGTATTATTTTAACATTTTTAAAAACACAGATGTGTATTCATTAATGTCTTTTATGTATAAAGTAATTTTCATTTACCATCAATTACTTACATTTTGATGCACCATCAACTAATTATGATGTACCACCCTGTCCAACCTAATATTTGACTTTCCACCGTTATTTTTTCCTAAAATAAGCATCTAAAAGCACATAAGCAAATTTAATTTTACACCACAAAGTGGCAAACCGCCCCCTCAAAGCCTTTCCTCTGCCGCTGTAACAATCAATCCACCAAGGATTATGTAAAACCAGTATTTTTTTAAGCTCAGCTCAACTTTCTAGGCATTCACTGAGTGCCAAGTATCTCGAAGGCTTTTGTTTTGCTTTTCCTCCTGATTCAGTCACTGATTCAAAAACAGAGTTTTCCAAAACACAGAAAGCAGTTTTTGTTTTCACATTACAAAGTCAGGGCAAAAAAGCTTTTTGTACAATTAAAAACCCTACCTTTGACCTATTTTGTGTTGATTGAGAAGGGTAAATGTATATATCTTTTTATACCAAAATGAGGAGGAATTTGGCCCTTCTGCCTGTTTTGTTGCTTCAGAGCAACTCACTCTCTGCCAGTTTAATCTGAGCCATCATTTGCAGATAAACTGATTTCCTGGGTACCTTTCTGGGTGGTTTTCACACAGCTGATGGGGCTGAAGAAGCCTTCCTTTGCCTCCATGGGGAGATTTGCTTGAACTTTGAAGCAATAGGTGGTGTCTGGGGCAAGGTCATCAATGGTGTCAACAGGGAAAATATTTTTACTCTGCAGCTGGAAGAAACAACCACAAAGAGCCTGTGAGGGGAACTGTGCTTCCCCAGGGAGATTTGTAAATTGTCATTTTGCAGGGTTTCAGCCCATTTATATAATATCCCACCTGAAAAGGTAACATGGAGAAAGCAGGGCAATGTTTGAGCTGGAGAAATCCCACAGGGAAGTTTCCAGTTTAGCCAGTGACTGAGAGGAAGGAACATTTCGGGCTCCTTTGCCATGGAAGTGGGGAGGGATTTGGCACGACCAGGAATTCACCCCCAGATATTCCAAAGTGAACCCCGCATTCCCATCCCTGAGTCACCCAAACACTCCCCTCTCCTCTGCCACCTCCCTGCTTTTTGTTTCCCAGACTTTACATGACTTGTGGACCTTGTGCTCCTTTAATGTGTAATCCCAAAATCCCAGAGGTGGCAAGAGCCCTTCAGGATCACCCAGTGCCACCCCAGCAGCACCAGCAGCACCCCAAAGCCTGTCCCCAAGGGCCACATCCAGACTCCTCCTGAGCACTCCCAGAGACAGTGACTCCAGCACTCCCTGGGCAGCTCATCCCAAGGCCTCACCACTCTGGCAGGGAAATTTTTTGTCTTTAATCTCAACCTCCACTGGTGCACCTTGAGGCTGTTTTCTCTTGTCCTTTCCTCATTCCTGTGCTCCCCCCTGGCTGCCCCCTCCTGTCAGGGACTTGTGCAGAGCCACAAGGTCCCCCCTGAGCCTCCTTTGCTCCAGCCTGAGCCCCTTTCCCAGCTCCCTCAGCCGCTCCTGGGGCTCCAGCCCCTTCCCAGCTCCCTTCCCTGCCCTGGACACGCTCCAGCCCCTCCAGGTCCAGTCTGAAGTGATGATTTTGATCTGATCTCCAAAAAGAACACAGATTGCCCTTCAACTCCTACCCTAATTTAGCTGACACCCATTTCCCTAAAGAAGATAAAAAAGGAAGAGTTTCTCCCCTCTATTCACAGGAGAGCTCTGGGTGCTCTGCAGGACACACATAGTGCCTACGAAACCACATCACAATGACAACACCTCAAAAAAAAATCCCTGGATCAGGGTAATCCCAATAAAACAATCATACAGTAAGAACAAAATCACCCCACCAAAAAAAACCCCACAGGAGCAGTTACACAGTGACAGAACCAAACAATTCCATTTCAGAGCATGATTTAAAGTCCATCTCTGACAGTTCTGTTAAGGTTAAATAACAAAAAAAGAAGGGCTCATACCTGAGCATGTGATGAGTTTTCCCAGAAGACCAGGTTATATTTAAAACTTAGATCATTGATCCATATTTTTTTCATCTGATTTGCTTCTGGAGGAGAAACCTTAATTTTTATGGCTCCATTTGTGGACTGCAATTCCAGTCCTGGTGGACCAATCTGAGCTGCAAATATGGAAGGAAAAAAAGAAGTTAAACATGTCTACCTGGAGAAAATACACCCCAAAAGCAGTTTACAATAATAAACCTGAAATACTTGCCTATGGTATCTTATTTTTAATTCTTTTGTATGATCACCTACACCATCTTAAGTTTTCATGACTCTCAGGCAGTTTCAAATAGAAATTTAACCTAACAACCAACTACCATCCCCTGGTTGTAAAAGCAGGTAAAATGAAATATTACCAGCAAATGGTAATATTTCAAAAAAAAATCAGCATAAATCATTCTTAAACCTGCAAGGCAAGAAACTTAGCTCAGTCCAATATGTCCAACATCAAAGGAGGGCTTCAGGGCCACACTGGAACCACTGAAAAGTCACAAACTTCCAGAGAAAAGGTTCTTGGAGCAACCTGGGATAGTGGAAGATGTCCCTGCCCATGGCAGGGGGTGGAATGGGATGAGCTTTAAGGTCCCTCCCAGTCCAGACCAGTTTGGGATTCCACAAAAATCGACTGTCAAAAAGGATTTTTCCAAGAAATAATCTGGGAAAATACAGAGTGACCGGAAATTCAGTCAGGAAACCAGCACCACTTGGAATAGACTTCCCTTTCCAAAAAGACAGAATTGTAACATTCCATGACCTGCAGATGCCTGGTGTTATATTCCTGTTGGGAAAACCACCCTGTCTTGCTGTCACCAGCAGTGGAAACCACACATGGTTTTTCCACAATCCCTAATTCCAGAAGGTTTGGGTTGGAAGGACCTTAAAGCCCACCCAGTGCCACCCCTGCCATGGCAGGGACACCTCCCACTGTCCCAGGCTGCTCCCAGCCCCAATGTCCAGCCTGGCCTTGGGCACTGCCAGGGATCCAGGGGCAGCCCCAGCTGCTCTGGGCACCCTGTGCCAGGGCCTGCCCACCCTCCCAGGGAACAATTCCTGCCCAATCTCCCATCCAGCCCTGCCCTCTGGCACTGGGAAGCCATTCCCTGGCTCCTGTCCCTCCAGCCCTTGTCCCCAGTCCCTCTGCAGCTCTCCTGGAGCCCCTTTAGTCTCTGCAAGGGGCTCTGAGCTCTGTCTGGAGCTTCTCTTCCCCAGGTGAGCACCCCCAGCTCTCCCAGCCTGGCTCCAGAGCAGAGGGGCTCCAGCCCTGGAGCAGCTCCGTGGCCTCCTCCGGGCTCTCTCCAGCAGCTCCCCGTGCTCCTGATGCTGTTCCCCAGGGCTGGAGCAGCTCTGCAGGTGGGGTCTCAGCTGAGCACAGGGGCACAGGGGCAGAATGCCCCCCTCAGGTGCTAAAGGAACCCAAGTGCTCCACAAGCCCCGAGCTCGTACCAATGAGATCCGGCACCATCTCCAGGATCTCGGACCAGGCAGACACCGCGTGCCCCGCCTGGGCCCTCACACGCACGTAGTGGGCATCGTAGTACTCCGAGATGGCCGAGGAGATGTCACACTCTGTGCCAGCCACAGCCTGGCACCCCGGCAGCTCCCGCCAGCCCCTGTCCTTGAGCTCCGACCTGCAGGACACAGAACAGCCCCAGGATAAACCCAACCCGCAGTTAAACCCCTGAGATTACTCTTCCTTTCTTGTTAACTTTAATAAACATCAGCCCTTTCCATGCTGCTCTAGCACCAGCACCAGTGCAATCAGTGTTGTCTCCTTAAAAATTATCCTGGAACTGCCAAAATGCAGAATTACATCCTCGGTATCATTACATTTCCTCGTCTGGCAAAGGTTTTATAGTTCATTGGAAGAAATTTTAAAGTCTTGACAGAAGTGGTTAAAGGAGCATAAAACCAGCGAAAACCCACAACTTCCAACATGAGCCAGGAATGCAAATTAAGGGAATAAATAAAACCACAGAGGTGAGAAGTGGAGTTCAGCAACAATCAGGTTTTCAGCAGCTCTTTTTTAATTAACACACATCCACACCTCAGTAAAGAAAGAGATTTATACAGACATTTAAAATGTCCTGACCAAAAAAAGGAGGCACAGACGTGAAGCAGTAATTGTTTATTCTCAACTGCTACCTTGTCTTTCAGACCAGTCTTACTCTTTTAAAAGTAAATCTATCTTCAAAGCAGCTGTTCTCACCTATGTATTGGAAAAGAAGAGCTATTTTTTAAAAATCCAAAATCCCAGAATCCCAGAATGGTTTGGGTTGGGAAGGACCTTAAAGCCCATCCTGTTCCACCCCTGCCATGGGCAGGGACACCTTCCACTGTCCCAGATGGCTCAGAATTTCAGCAATTTTACCTCAGAAATGCTCTTCAATATTTACTTGTCAGGGAGGTGCCACAAAATGTCTGTGCTAATGTGTGCAAAAGGATTGGGGTATGAAGCAACTGAAGGAAAGCACGGAAAGCTTTTAAAACAAAACTTCAGTCATTTCATCTGGGGATTAAACTTGCTGCTGAGAAATGTGGGTGAACAAACACTGGCAAATGAGTTAAAAGTTACACTGAAAATTTCTTCAAATCCTCTGTATGTGGCCACAGTTAAAAAAAACCCAAAACAACAAACCAGAGAATAAATAAATCTACATTCCATTTGTAGGTGTGCCAATAAATCTTCTGAAAGAACCCTTCTGGTAATTAAGCATTACCAGCAAGCTCTGTATTTATCACTGCCTTTATCACACAGGGAACAACCTGACTTCTCACAGGAATGAGACAAACTCAGGCCAGCACCAGGAGCCCACTCCATTCCAAGACTGCATCTTCCCAGCCTCCCCCTCCTGGCTTCCCAAAGGCCCTGGAAGCTGCAGGGGGAAGCAGCACAGCAGTTACTGGAAGTGCTCAGGTACACAGAGAGGGCTCAGACGTTCCTGGCTCCGAGCAAAGGCACTCACAGCTGGAATTCTGCTGAAAAGGTCACATTGGGATCATTGCCGGTGTAATCCCAGCTCAGAGTGAAATTGGTGTTCACAGCACAGACCCGGACATTCTCTGGGCTCTGCAGGCTGCTCTGGCCTAGGAGAAACAACAAAGTTGATAAATTAAGTAAAACATTACAATAAAAAGCAAATAAAATATTAATATGAAATTAAAATAAGATTTTAAATGAAATTTAAAATAAAATAAAACAATATCTATATAATATGTAATATGTAATGTATAATATGTAATGTATAATATGTATATAATATAATTAAATATAATACATATAATAATATTTATAATAATATATAATAATATTATATTATATTGTATATAATATACAATATAATAAAAATTAAAACAGAATAAAACTAAACTAAACTAAAATTTTAAATAGAATAAAATAAAATAATTAAAAAGTAAAAAATAAAGCAGATATAAAAATAGAAAATAAAACAAAAATGAGTAAGAATAAAAATAACATCAAAATACATAAAAAGTAAAATATGATAAAAATAAAATTATATATTAAAAAAAATTTAAGATATAATCAAAATTAAAATAAAATGCAGTCAAATTTAAATAAAATAAAATACACATAAATAGAATCAAAATTAAAATAAAATACAAATAAAATTTTTAAAAACGTAAAAATAAAAAATAAAAAAAATTAAAATAAAAAAATATAATACATCTCTTGGCTTTGACTTTCTATTTTATCTGTTGTGTGTTATTAATTACTTCCCAGTGGTTACCATTTCCAAACCATATCTGAAACCCCTGAAATTGCTGTTTGATATCAATCTGAGATTTGATTGTGTTAAGAAGAAATCAGAACCAATAAATCCTATTTCAGCTGGGCAGCCAAAGGCTCTTTGGACAATAATGGCTTATCCTGAACCTGACTTTGGGAGAGGCTCTTCATCACAAATGCTGTTCCTTATTCTACACAAGTTCTCTTTCTACAAAGGGAACGTGTGGAAAACAAACAGACTGAATTCTGCAAAACCCTTTTGGCAAATTAAGTGGGATCTACAGGCTGCAGATTTTGGGAAATAACTCCTGAAAGCACAAAAAACATGAAAGCCAAATAATTCAATAAAACCTTGTGGCTCCCACTGCAGAATTTATTCCCACAAGGCAGGAATTTGTTGCTCTTCAGACAAAGATAAACCCTGAGAATGCCAAAGGATATTTGCTCAGAAAATAAGAAAACAAAGGATAAAACAGATTTTTTCCTCAGATATTTATTCAACAGATGGCCACAATTCAGCCAAAAAGTTTGTGACAACAAGGGCCCCAAAGACTCCAACTGATAAAAACCTACTAGGTTTCAATGATTATAGTATTTTTGTTTGCCTTGGGTAGAAATTCAAATAATCAGATTATCTTTCCCACCTTTACAAATGAAGCCTTACAATATTCCTTGTTAGACCTCAGCAGGTCTAGCAGATGGGAAAAGGGAGGTGTGGGAGCAGGAAGAAAATCCTGTTGGGATCCATGTTCTCAGCAGAGATTTCCTCCCCAGTTCCAAGAACAGGGTGATAGAACAAACCCAGTCCACGTTTTAAGCCAGGCCAGTATTTTGTAAAGCTGGGAAATACCCCGGGAAAGGCAAATATCTGCTCTGGATACAAATAATGTTATAATACAATGTTTTAATTACAATATGGCACTGGGAGAAGCTACAGTAATCCAGTCCTGGAGTAGGACCACACACGGTGAGTCAAATCCCAGAACCCCAGAAGGGTTGGGTTGGGAGGGACCTCAGAGCCCATCCAGTGCCACCCCTGCCATGGCAGGGACACCTCCCACTGTGCCAGGCTGCTCCAAGCCCCAATGTCCAGCCTGGCCTTGGGCACTGCCAGGGATCCAGGGGCAGCCCCAGCTGCTCTGGGCACCCTGTGCCAGGGCCTGCCCACCCTCCCAGGGAACAATTCCTGCCCAATCTCCCATCTAGGATATGCCCTCTGCAGTCCCTTCTTTTCCTGGATATCAAGCACATTCTTTTTTATTTCAGACATACTTGAAAATTATGTTCAACATAACTCACAAGGGCAGCACCAATTCTTTAAGTTTTCCATTTAAGCCAAATTTCCAGCTTCCTGAAGGAATTTTTTATTGCTCTTTTTTGTATTCCTTCCAGATGGTTCAACTTACTTGAAGCAGTGTAAAAAAAAAATCACAATAAACTGGCTGAGATTTATTAATGGAAGTCTAATTTACAAGAGACATGACCGAATCTTTTCCTTCTAATTAGCAGTGCCATGCCCTGATACTTTCGGGGTTTTTTAAAAAAAAACAACAAAACAATCCCTTGTAGTTGTTGTGTAGAAGTTTTATTTTTTCCAGCTCTCATATTTTAACCTTCCTCTCTTTGCCCTGCACATTTCCCTGTTCAATTCCACTGCACTTGTTTCCTGGAGTACTGATCCAGTTTTTCAGGATCCTTCTTGATCCTTCCCACTACAGAAACAAATATGTGATCCAGCCATCCATCCTTTCACATATTTCCCTATTTCCAGTGAGTTTTGTGCTTGCTTCCCTAAATTAATTTTAAAAATCAGTAATTTCCCAATGAACAGCTATGCAGGGAGAAAGGGGCAAACTCAATGATGTTTAATTAGCAGAGAAATTTTGTGATTTAGGTAGTAACTCGATATGCAAAGAAAAACCCAAAAATCAATACTTCTTCCTGGCTTATTTTATTAAAGATTAAAAGCCAAACATTTAAAACTAATTGCTGTTTGTTCACTTAAGCATGGTGACACTTTGGTTCTGAGAAACCATTATAAGAGATTAGACTTCTGTGGGAAGAAGAGATTAAAAACCAGAAATGCTTTTAGCACATCTGCCTATCTCCTTGCCCTGTCAAATTCCAATAAACTGAAACAAACCCCAAACTGTTCTAATACAGAAACATCACTATTGCATTTAACAGACTTTAACTGACACTGCCAATAAACGATGGTTGAAAATAACAATGATTATATAATAAAATCTATCGAACAACAGAAGAAAGCAAGAAATGGCATCACAGCAAACCCCGCTATCAGGGGAAATCCCAGGAAGAGCACATGATGCTCGGTGCTTATGACATCCCTGCGTGCAGGAACCAATGGAAAATTGCAGTCAACATTTCAGCAGAAGGAGGAAGAGGAGGCCTTTACATGTGACACCAGGAAAGGCTCTGGAGAACCCGGGAGAACTCAGAGCCAGAGCTTTATCCTGGAGCAGCAGCACGGGGAACAGCTGGGCTTGGCACAGGGGAAGGGGAGAGGTCACTGCAGCAGAGCAATTACTCCAAATTCCAGAGTTAGAATCACCCACTGGTTCGGGTTTGGATCTCAGAGGCCATCCAGACCAAGGCTGCTCCAAGCCCCAATGTCCAGCCTGGCCTTGGGCACTGCCAGGGATCCAGGGGCAGCCCCAGCTGCTCTGGGCACCCTGTGCCAGGGCCTGCCCACCCTCCCAGGGAACAATTCCTGCCCAAAATCCCATCCAGCCCTGCCCTCTGGCAGTCTAAAACCACTGTCCTTTGTCCTGTCACTCTCTGCCTGTACAAATAGTCACTCTGCTCTCCTTTGTAACACTTCACAGCACTTCCTCTTTGAGCAAGAGGTTTTGGGCAAGAGTTGTTTTTTGCTGTGTAAGGACAAAAGACAAGGCACAAGCTCCTGCCCTGCGAGTCAAAACCCCCATCCTGCCATCCTGCCTCTCATTTCCTCATTTATCCTTTAGACTCTGCCAGACTGTGACTTCCAAGCAAAACAATGGGATTCCAAAGCTCTTTGTCCCACGCTGAAGTTGCAGCCGGTGCAATTCACCGGGAGCAAGTGGGACTGAGATGGAGGAGAGGGACTGTCCACAAGGCACGGAGAGACAGGACACAGGGAATGGCTTGAAGCTAAAGGGTAGCAGCGATGGATGGGATCTTGGGCAGGAATTGTTCCCTGGCAGGGTGGGCAGGCCCTGGCACAGGGTGCCCAGAGCAGCTGGGGCTGCCCCTGGATCCCTGGCAGTGCCCAAGGCCAGGCTGGACATTGGGGCTTGGAGCAGCCTGGGACAGTGGGAGGTGTCCCTGCCATGGCAGGGGTGGCACTGGGTGGGCTTTAAGGTCCTTCCAACCCAAGTCATTCTGTGATTCCAGGAAAACGCTGGAAACACGACAGATCCTCACCGACACCGCTATCCCGCCCCGCATCCCCGCCGAGCTCCGGCACCGCAGCGGGACCCGCGCCCCGCTCCACCTTCGGCCCCGGGGAGGGGGCCCCGCACCGGCCCCGCTCCCTGAGGGCTCCCGGGACCCACCTGCGCAGGGCAGCGGGGCCGCGACCAGCAGCAGAGGCAGCACCGCCGCCAGCCAGCGCCCGCCCGGCACCCACAGCCGCCGCTGCTCCGCCATCCATCTGCCCCGAAGCTCCTCCGTCCATCCCTCCCTGGGCTCCTCCGGCTCCGCCGCCGCTCCATCCCCGGGCTCCGCCGCCGCTCCATCCCCCGGCTCCGCCATCCAGGGCAGCGCTGCCGGAAGCTCCGCCGGTGGCGCCTGCGCAGGAGCGGCCCGGGCGCTGTGAGGGGTGGGCGCGGTCGGGGCTGTGCGGGCGCCCTGACGGCGGTGTAAAAGTGCTCTGATGACGGTGTAAAAGTGCTCTGGTGACGGTGTAAAAGTGCTCTGAGGAGGGCCAGGGCTGTGTAAGGGCGGCGTAAGGGCGCCCTGAGGGCGTCGTCGGGACCCGCCCGCCCCTCCCGGAGCTGCCGCCCCAGGCGATGGGAGGTGTGGCAGTATCAGAATATGCCGAGTTCGAGGGACACGCGGGGATCACCGAGTGCACCTCCTACCCCTGCACAGCACTCGGCACACACACGGGCACGGAGATGCTCCGGGGATGGACCCCTCTGGAGCCAGGCTGGCAGAGCTGGGGGTGCTCACCTGGAGAGGAGAAGGATCCAGGGAGAGCTCAGAGCCCTTTCCAGGGCCTAAAGGGGCTCCAGGAGAGCTGCAGAGGGACTGGGGACAAGGCATGGAGGGCCAGGAGCCAGGGAATGGCTTCCCAGTGCCAGAGGGCAGGGCTGGATGGGAGATTGGGCAGGAATTGTTCCCTGGGAGGGTGGGCAGGCCCTGGCACAGGGTGCCCAGAGCAGCTGTGGCTGCCCCTGGATCCCTGGCAGTGCCCAAGGCCAGGCTGGACATTGGGGCTTGGAGCAGCCTGGCACAGTGGGAGGTGTCCCTGCCATGGCAGGGGTGGCACTGGGTGGGCTTTAAGGTCCTTCCAACCCAAACCAGTCTGGATTCTGTGATTGTCTGGGAAGGGAGAAATCTCTGTTTGGCCACAGTTTCTCCATTTCCCAGATGTTTGGTTGAATGCTGCAGTGAACATTAAGTGCAGTGTGAATGTCACAGCCCCTGAATTGGGGCTTGGCCTCAGCTCCACTTTTGGCAACCACAAGTTCCAATCACAAGATTAGAGCTCCTCTTCTCTTTTTTTTGTTTCATGTTTTCCACAGGCCTGCCCGGCTGCAGGGCTTGGAGAGGTAAAGTCAGGTGTTCACCTTTCGCTTCCCACCCCCTCAAACACCAACTTGTCAGTGGGCAGGCCACAGAGGAGGATTTGAAACCTTGGTGGGCAAAGGTCTGTGCCCTCAACATCCTGGCTGTTATAAATATGATAGGTTTTGCTTCTTAGGGAGAACACAGGCTTTCCAGACAGACTTCTGGATAAAAATGTTCCTGGCTGCTGCTGCCTCTTGTGCCATGAGGTGCTGCATGTACTCTGAGCACATCTGCTAATCCCAGGCTCCTAGAATCCCAGAATCCCAGGATGGGTGAGGGTGGAAGGGACCGGAGTGGGTCCCATCTGGTGCCAGCTCCCTGCTCCAGCATCATCCCAGAGCCCAGGGCCCAGGAGTGTGGATATTCTGGAATATCCCCAGGGAGGAGGCTCCAGCCCCTCTCTGGGCTCTGTTCCAGCCCGGGCCCTGCCCAGGGCAGCAGTTCTGCCTCCTGTGCAGGGCAATTGCCGGGCTCAGGCCCTGCCCGTGGCTCTGGTGCCGCTGCCGGGCCCCGGAGCAGAGCCCGGGCCCTGCCCTGAGCCCTCCCTGCAGCCAGGGACAGCCAGGGCTGAGGGCCCCTCTCAGCTGGGGCTCCTCTCGAGGCTGAGCAGCCCCGGCTCCCTCAGCCTGTGCTGGGCACGGAGCTGCTCCAGGGCCCTCCAGGATTGCTGAGCCTGTAGAACATCAATCCATGGCTACAGCAGCGTGTGAGGGACACTGCTGGGTGTTACAGGGCTTTACTGAGCCTGAGTCAGATTCATTCCATGAGGATTTGTTACCTACTGCCCCAACAATTGATAAGGAAATATTTTATGACAAGTTCTTTATGTAACCACACCTCAGGGTAACCACTTTGCCATGCAGACCATGAACTGCAACTGGCTGAGCCAGCCTTGCGCCGCTAGAATCATTCTATAACCTACTAAATATTTACAGTTTATCTTCTGCTGAGTTTGAATATGACTTCCTCACTGATATTATAGAAAAAAGAAACAGAAACTGGTGTTGCCCAGCCTGTGAGAAGCGTTATCTGCACAGCACAGGCAGCCAGGGGAGTATAATGTGTGTCCCTGTGGCCATTGATGTCTGTCCCTAAACACTCCTGTGACAGAGGAAACAAGGCCTTTGGGGCTCTCCTGGTTTTATTTCTGTTGGCTGACAGACAAAGGAGACATAATTTGGTGGTTTTTTCTTATGTCAGCTCTGGAACAGGATGAAAGTAGCAAATACAGCATTTCATCTTATGTGAAAACTGTAGGAACAGTGGTTCAGGAAGGAAGGACCTCAAGGAGCCCAAGGAGGGATCAGATCTATCTACCCCTTCCCAATAGATTTTTTCATGTCCCCCTTCTCAGGCAATGCCATCTGTATTTTTTTGCTTTCATCACTAGAAAACTTTCCTTGTCTCAGTTTTGTTGCAGTCTTGTAACTGCTTTCACCTCCCTCATGGGCACAGAGCACAGGGGATTCATTCCCTGCTTTCAGAAGCCTTTCCCATTTGTTAACAGTCATTACTCTGCCATCAGACTTCTTTCCCCAGACCACATAACATCATCTTCCTTAGAGTCTGTCCCTTGTCCTCCTCCTGACTCCCCAGCCCTGGTTACAGCTCTCCACAAGGCCTCACCAGGGCTGAGGAGCAGGAAGGATGATTTTTTGGGTCAAGCCCATGGAGTGGTGGAGTCACAGTCTGTGGAAGTGTCCCAGAGGTGTCTGGATGTGGCCCTTGGGGACAGGGTTTGGGGTGATGCTGGTGCTGCTGGGGTGACACTGGATGATCCTGAAGGGCTCTTCCAGCCTTGATGATTCTGGGATTAGGCTTGGAAGGACAGAAGTGTCCTAAATTGCATCAACCAGGCTGAAAGAACATGGAAAGCCTGACATAAAGCTTTTTTTAGTCTGTGGTGCCTTCAAAATGCATAATTTTGAACACAAGTTCCATCTTCATGGAGAATATTTAGAGTCCCAGACTGGTTGGGTTGGAAAGGACCTTAAATTCCATCCAGTGCCACCCCTGCCATGGCAGGGACACCTCCCACTGTGCCAGGCTGCTCCAAGCCCCAGTGTCCAGCCTGGCCTTGGGCACTGCCAGGGATCCAGGGGCAGCCCCAGCTGCTCTGGGCACCCTGTGCCAGGGCCTGCCCACCCTCCCAGGGAACAATTCCTGCCCAATCTCCCATCCAGCCCTGCCCTCTGGCACTGGGAAGCCATTCCCTGGCTCCTGGCCCTCCATGCCTTGTCCCCAGTCCCTCTGCAGCTCTCCTGGAGCCCCTTTAGGCCCTGCAAGGGGCTCTGAGCTCTCCCTGGAGCTCCCTCTTCTCCAGGCTGGAATTTCAGAGTGATCAGTGAGTTCTGCTCTGTTCAGGGGAGTTCCAGAGCCTGGTTTCACCCGTAGGTCAGCACGGCTGAAAATCCAACCCACTGCAAATCCTGGTGGGATTTCCATCGCCTTCGTCACGACACTCACCCAGATGGGAAAACAAAGTCCCTCTCTGAGGAACTGTAATGTGGTTTCAAAAACTGTCACAAAACCAGAGGAGCAGAGAGGAGGGAGTGGAAATTAGAGAGGAGATTTGAGTGACGTGGTGGCAGAGATGAAGGGAAAATGGAAGAACTGAAAGTTGTTAATCAGATTCTTTGGTGCTTTCTGCAGGGGGAATCCTGGGGTTATTGATGTACATCGGTGACGCTGGAGCGAGGATTTCCTCTCTCTCAGGCTCCCCAGTGGCTTCTCGTTTGCCTTTGTGCTGCCATCATCCTTCCATGCCCTCAGTGTTCTACAGTAATGGCTTGAGAGAATGCACAATGAACTCCAGGAACTCCAATCCCTAGGGAAGAAACATTTCCAGTGCATTGCACAGATGGTCCAAAGCCTGTGGATTATTCACAGTTCTTCCTGTAAAGCAGCTCTTTGCAGCCTTGTTCTTCACAGCAGCAGTCTCAAGGGAAGGAGCCTTGCTTTGCACCCCACTTACTCCATAATAATTTTCTAGGATGATGAATCCTAGAAAATGACATTTTGCCAGGTGATAATGGCTCTTCCCCAGTCTGCCTCAGGAAAAAAAAAAAAAAAGCATGAACTTACAAGCACAAGTATTTCTGATTAAGAATCTATTTAAAAGCTCTTCTGAAAGCCTCTCTGACTCATTCTGGATTGGGGCTCAGAACCTCCAGGACCTGCTGGGCAGGGAAGACCCCAAAGTTCCCAATAGGGAGAGATAAAAATGGGGAGCTGGGGGTGACTGTGTCCCTGGCCCCTTGGGTGGTCCTGGGCTCTGGTTTCTTTCTCCCTGAAATTCTCACTCCACTCCCTTGACTGGAATTCTCTAAACAGGTCCTTTTTGTCTTCCCTCATTGCCCTCTTCTGGAATCTGTTTTGCTGACCACAAGCCCAGTCTCTTCTCCTTCAGTATTCCTCATATTTCCCTATTCCTTAATCATTCCACTCTTTGCATTTCAGGTCTGAAATCTTTTTCCAAGCACTCTCAGGCCTTCTGAGGGGTCTGTTTTCCTCCTGGCTTTGTCAGAACACGCTGTACCAGAGCGAGCAGCCTCCAGCATCTCTCTGTGCTTTCAGTTTACATCAGAACGTGGTCACAGTTCACCTGATTTATTGATTCATTGTCGCTGTAGTGTCCACAAGCTCAGCTGAAGACAAACTCTCCTCTGAATTACTGCTTCCCTTGAAGTTATTGCTCCTCCTCTAAATTGTTTCTTCCCTGTAGAGGTCCCAGGCTCCTGTGGGGCCACACAGCCCATGTGGGGACAGGCAGAGGCTGTCCCTTATCCCCAGGCCTGGCTCACGCTGTGACTCTCACAGAAGCTGTGGCTGAGAAAAAGGCCTCTCACCTGCAAAAGCTTTCCTGGGAGGACTGGGGGTGGGGCAGGAAGATTTCTGAAGCAAACCAAAGCGCAGGTCAGCCCAAAAACCCAGATCCGGGCTGATTTTAGCAGCTCCTAATTCCTGGAAGTGTCCCAGGCTGTGGGGCAGGGACACCTCCCACTGTCCCAGGCTGCTCCAAGCCCCAATGTCCAGCCTGGCCTTGGGCACTGCCAGGGATCCAGGGGCAGCCCCAGCTGCTCTGGGCACCCTGTGCCGTGATGTCCTTGCAGAAACTTTTCCTGCTTCCATCTAAACTCCCAATATCCCATAGCGGCCAAAGTTGTAATTTCTCTTCTCCCCCAGTTTGCCTCGGCAGTGAGCCTGTACTGAAGTGGCACAGCCTTATCTCTGCCTTATCTCTGCCCTCAGCAGAACCTTGGAACCGGCTGATGGATTCCAGCCACATTTGGCTGACAGGAGCTCGCTGTCCTTCCATGCAAAGCAGCTGTTGGAGAGAGGAAAGCAGCTCTAGGAACAGTGAGGGAAAGGCAGGGAATCTCCAGCCCTTCCTCAGCCAGCTCCACGTGCAGTGGGTGTTACACCATGGGGGCTTTGCCACTCTGAAAACCAAAAAAAAAGAGGGGAAAGGGGGGAAAAGAAAATATTGAAAGAAGCTGCTGCTGTGGGCGGAGGGACAGGGAACACACAGGGAGCTGGACTTGTTCCTTGGAGTGGTGATGCAGACACAGGATCAGGATTCCCAGAGCAGCCTTGGGGAGAGGTGGAGAAAAGCACCAATGAAACCAAATACCTTGAAAAAAATCAATTCAGTAAATTTCACATTCTCCATTAAAGCAGCACATGACAAAATTTAAAAGTGCAGAAAAAGCACGTGCAGATTCCATAGAATCCCAGAATCCCAGGATCCCTGAGGCTGGAAAAGCCCTCCCAGCCCAGCCAGTCCAACCTGTGCCCCATGCCCACCTTGTCCCCAGCCCAGAGCACTGAGTGCCACCTCCAGCCCTTCCTGGGACACCTCCAGGGATGGGCACTCCAAACCTCCCTGGGCAGCTCTTCCCAAGGCCTGAGCTCCCTTTCCATGGGGAAATTCCTGCTGCTGTCCACCCTGAGCCTGCCCTGGCCCAGCCTGAGGCCGTTCCCTCTCCTCCTGTCCCTGTTCCCTGGCAGCAGAGCCCGACCCCCCCGGCTGCCCCCTCCTGTCAGGGACTTGGGGACACTGGGAAGATCCCTCCTAAGCATCCTCGAGGGGAACTGGGAGATGAAAATTGATGGAATCAATTCCTGTTTTCTTCCTGCAACCACTCCCAAAAAGGGGATATTTATGCATCAAGTAACACCAACCCCCAAAACAGTGCAATTCCCACACCAACCTGAGACACAACTTCACTCCTGGAAGGTTCCTTTTGGTGACAGAATTTAATTTCTCACTCTCACTTTGATGCAGTAACACACAAACCCAGTGAATGCCCAGTGCAAAGGTCCCACTTCTGCCCCAGTGCTGGCTGCAGCCTTTATCCACCTGCACAGGGGAGGCTGGATTGGGAACAGGGAGTCACGGCTCCCCAGAGTTTTTAAATTAAGAATACACACGAGTAGGTAATTAAAATGAACTTAATTTAACTCCCATTTCAGCTGCCAAGTTTTCTACAGACATAAGTTCATCCCACCCTAAAAACTTCACAACTTTGCATCAGGGAAGAATAAATTCCATACAAAGATTATGCCAGTGGGGACATCTTTAAAAACACTTCATTTCTCATTAGAAAAAAATAAACCAGATCGGGTCTTTCTTTACAAAATATTATTTTCTTTTATAAACATTTTGATTAGTTTTTGCAATAAATAGTTCATTAAAGTAATTCGTATTTATATATATATATATATATTTATGACATTTGCTTTTTAATGTCACAATCAGTGCCAGGAATTGCTACAACTCCTCAGGGAGCCACAACCAACAGTGGCAAAAGTTATGGATCATTTAATTCCTCATTTAAAGCCAAGTATCTTGTACTTAAAAAAAAAAAAATTATTCTGTCAAAAGTCTGTGCCCACGTGTTTGTCTGTAGATTTTTCCTGCTGAAGAATACAGCAATGACAAAAACCCAAAAGTCCATTTGCTTCTCCTTTTCCAAGGAAGAATGAGGAGGATATTTAGGCTTTTCCTGAAGCTTCTCCCACTCCTGAGTCAGAGTCTCCTTGTGCAGAGCCCTGAGGGTGCTCTGGTGTCCTGCTGGCCTCATCCCCACTCCCATCACTGAGGGTTTGGGATTCTTCTGAAATCACAGTCAGCTTGTCATAAACCAGGAGTTCTTCTTGTGGAAGAGGAGGGAAAGGCTGTGGAGCACTGGGAGGTTTGCTCAAAAACTGGGAAACAAAGAGGAAATGAGGATTAGGTCTCTGCAGCTGTCCAATGCTGTTTGCTCAGAAAAACTGGGATCATTAAACAACATTGGGATTGTTTTGCACACAGCAAGAGGCTTCCTCAGGCCTTGCAAGTCCCACAGGGCCAACAGCGTCATGTCCTCCCTCATATCCTGTCCCAGGCTTGGGAGCAAGATGGAAGTGCCTTTCTCTGCAAGAATAACTCCAGGGCTCAGAGACTTCTTTGGAATACAAACTTACTTGAAGAAAATAAAACAGTTTTGATTGGGAACAAACACTAAATGGTAACTGGGCTGTGGGGGAGGGAGATCACAGAGAGGTTTGTCAAGAACCCTCCCCTCTGGCAGTGGAAGCTGTTCCCTGTGTCCTGTCCCTCCAGCCCTTGTCCAAAGTCCCTCTCCAGCTCTCCTGGAACCCTTCAGGCACTGGAAGGTCACAATTACATCACCCCAGAGCCCTTCCTTCCCCAGGCTGAGCAATCCCAGTTCTCCCAGCCTTTCCTCACAGAGCTGCTCCATCCCTCTGCTCATCCTGGTGCCCTCAGATGACACAATTCTGAATTGAATTTAGAATAAGAAACCAGCTGCTCTGTAAGGAGTGCTGTGTACTGTAGGTACAAAAATCAGCACAAAGATCTTCACTATCAGACCCTTCTCTACTGAACCGGGATTGGGAATGTTCTGGCACAAACCTGCAGCTGAAACATTCCCATAGTGAAAGCACTGCCTTGGCCAAAGCACGTTTTAGGGAGGCACAGCTGACCTTTGATTCCTGGCACAGCACAAGCCCAAAGTTCTCCCTGTCTTTAGAGCCACCTGGAAGCAAAGGAAACTTGAGCACATCCTGTGTGGATCTGGTGCTGCGTGCCCAGCTGCTGAGCTCCAGGTTCTGCAAACCAAGGGAGGGAGGGCCAGGAGCCAGGGAATGGCTTCCCAGTGCCAGAGGGCAGGGCTGGATGGGAGATTGGGCAGGAATTGTTCCCTGGGAGGGTGGGCAGGCCCTGGCACAGGGTGCCCAGAGCAGCTGGGGCTGCCCCTGGATCCCTGGCAGTGCCCAAGGCCAGGCTGGACACTGGGGCTTGGAGCAGCCTGGCACAGTGGGAGGTGTCCCTGCCATGGCAGGGGTGGGATGAGGTGAACTTTGAGGTCCCTCCAACCCAAACCATTCTGGGATTCAGGGATTCCATGACACTCCTGGTGCTGAGCACATGTTCAACCTAAAGCAGGAGTCAAGTGCTAAGTGAGCTGCCATCCTGAGGGTGCTGAGCTCTAAGTGAGTCAAAATGAAAGCCCCAGAGGAACTGCAGGAACTCAGGAGAGCACAGGCTGGAACAGGAGTGTATTATGTAAACGCTTGTTTCTGGGAAGAGATCCTGCTGCAGCCTCTTTGTGTTCTGGGTGTGTGACAGGGGCAGTGGGTCCCCATCAGCAGTGGCTGCTGTCATTGCTCTCCTTTTAGCTGGAATTTTCAGACTTCATAGAATCACAGGTTCCCAGAATGGTTTGGGTTGGATGGGACTCCAAAGCTCATCCCATCCCAGCCCTGCCATGGGCAGGGACACCTTCCATAGCCCAGGCTGCTCTGGTACAGCTGATCTAGTCCAGGTTCCTTCCTTAGACACTTCACTGAAGTTAAAACTCATGGTTACACTTGTGACAGGACTTTGCTGCAGGAGAACAAATGAGCTGGTTTAAGTCTAAAAGAAGGCAGGAGAGACAGAGATTTCTGTTGCTCTGGTTAAATGAGGAACTGAAGTTGACACCTGGTACTCTCTCACTTCAAAATCAGCAAACCCATCCTGTTTCTGAGCCATAAAAAGCTGATTATTACAAATTACAGATCATTGACCATCAGGTGCCAGTGAAAGGAGGCAAAATAAAAGAAGCTCTGAATATTTTGGCACAGAGAGCTTGAAAAAACAGGTGAGTCTGCTGGAAAGGCTGATTTTCACATGTTAGGCAGAGAACAAACCTCTTTCAAGTGTTGTGGGAAAACGTAGGAAGGGCAGAAAATGTGTTTGATGAGTCTGTACAGATAAAAACTGGAGAAGAAACAAACGGTGACAGCTGTGACCATGACCAGCATGGATCCCACCAGAACAGTCACAATTATCCACACAGGGGTTACACCTGCAAGAGAGAAGGGAAAAAAACCCAATTAAAACTGCCATGATTCATTTCTGAGTAATTATTTTCAAATTATCACTTTCTCCATGGAATGCCCCTGGATCCCTGGCAGTGTCCAAGGCCAGGCTGGACATTGGGGCTTGGAGCAGCCTGCGACAGTGGGAGGTGTCCCTGCCATGGCAGGGGTGGCACTGGATGGGCTCCGAGGTCCCTCCCAAGCCATCCCAGTGTGTGATTCCATGATTTCCCAGTCCCCCACGTTACCATTGTGGGTTGTCTGCTCACAGAGCTCCCTGCTCAGCTCCCCTGTCTTGTTCCACTCAGGAATCACCGCCTGCACTCGGACACAATAAACTGTCCATGGCTCCAGCTGGGACAGGATTTCAGAGCTGTGTTTGGTGTCTACCTGAGTTACCTGAAAACAGAGAAAACCAGAAAAAATGGAAGAGTGTGAGATCAGTGACTTAGCTATGGAATTAGCTAAGGAATAACCATGGAATTACAAGTACAATTACAATTGTAGTGTGAGACCATTCACACCACTGATCTTTGGGCTGTTTCCAGCAGCACTAATGAAGTTTTTAGGCTAATGAGAGATGATAAATGAGATCTGGTGGCAGCCAGAAACTGTCACCCGACCAAATGAGATCAGCTAGGAGCACTGTTACACACAAACACCATCTAACTGGAGAGGGAACAAGCGGGATGGAGGAACAGCACCAGAGGAAAAGGTCTCAAGCTGTGCCAGGGGACTTTTAGATTGCACATTAGGAAAAATTTCTTCACTGAAAAAGCTGTCGAGCCCTGAAATAGGCTGCCCAGAGAAATGGTGGAGTCCCCACCCCTGGAAGTGTTAAAAAATGTGTAGATGTGGCACTTGGGGACATGGGTTAGTGGTGAACATGTGGTGCTGGGTTAATGGCTGGAACTGATGACCACAGGGAGCTTTTCCAACCTCCCCAATTCTGTGATTCTGTGATCTGTCATTTAGACAAAACCACAGAAAAGAAAGAAATAAAATACTTTCTGGGAGCTGTGAGTGGCTGAGCAGATGAACTTGCTGTTCAGGGTCAGTTATGTCCCTGTAACTGCAGAGTATCCCTCCTCAGGGACAGGAGACTCTCCAGCCAGGTTTCGATCTTGGAGCAAGCACCCAGCTCACAAATAACCTGGGAGGTTACCCAGCCTCTGCCTGTTGCCTCTTTGATCCCTAGGGAATCTCCCAGACTTGCACTTGGAAGGGTTCCAAGCAGAGACTCAAAGTGCAGCTCTGTTCCTCTGGTAAATCCAGCTGCGTGCATCCCATGTGCAGGAATAGCTGCATTTCTGAGGAGTTTGGGAACGGAGAACCAGACTGCTCTGTGGGGAGTGATGAGCCCTCCTCTTCTGGAACTGAATGGCAAAGAACTGTGCAGTACCAGATACAAATCAGAACTGTACATGGTGGAGTCCCACTATTAACAATTGCACTGATGTACAAAGCACTCATTAACTGTGGCTGCGGTCTGCTGGTCAGAGGCTTCCTGTCTGCCTGAAACAGAGGCCATAATGCTCTAATTAACGCATGATTAATGACCTTTCTCCATGCACTGTGCATGGAGCAGTGTTTTGGGCTGAGTAACACAACTGCCTGTGCAAGAGGCTGTCGCTGGGAGGGAGGAAGGGAATTGCAGTGGATACAAACTGAAGAGCTGCAGGTGACCACAGTGAATCAAAGCCTTACCCATTTTTAGATATTTCTGGGAGTAAAAAGCCCAAAGTCCCACAAAGAGGGAACGAACACAGAGTTATTGATAATTATGGAAAGAGAAAATTCTTTCTGTATGCTGCTGTTTAACTACACAGCTCCTGCATTTGCTCTGAGACCCAGTTGTAGTGACCAGATTTGATTAATTGTAATTAATAGAGATCATTTTTACTCTTAGAATCACAGAATCCCAGACTGGTTTGGGTTGGAAAGGACCTCAAAGCCCATCCAGTGCCACCCCTGCCATGGCAGGGACACCTCCCACTGTCCCAGGCTGCTCCCAGCCCCAATGTCCAGCCTGGCCTTGGACACTGCCAGGGATCCAGGGGCAGCCCCAGCTGCTCTGGGCACCCTGTGCCAGGGCCTGCCCACCCTGCCAGGGAACAATTCCTGCCCAGTCTCCCATCCAGCCCTGCCCTCTGGCACTGGGAAGCCATTCCCTGGCTCCTGGCCCTCCATGCCTTGTCCCCAGTCCCTCTGCAGCTCTCCTGGAGCCCCTTTAGGCCCTGCAAGGGGCTCTGAGCTCTCCCTGGAGCCTTCTCCTCTCCAGGTGAGCACCCCCAGCTCTCCCAGCCTGGCTCCAGAGCTCTGCAGCCTGTACAGGGCCTCCAGGAGCTTCCAGGACTTCCCCAGGATGGTGTTTTCCAGGCAAAGCCCAGATCAAAGTCAGGGAGTCACAATACCCAGGAAGCAGAGGTCAGGTCTGTGTCTGTGCTGCCTTTCTTCCAGTAGAGGATCCTGTAATTCCAGGAGCCATAGTACTTCTTCAGGGGCCACTTGCCCTGCTCGTGCTCAGCAAAGGGCCCAGAGAAATCCACGTGCAGGGCCCCGGACCCCGACTTCAGCCTCACATCAGGGGGGCCAATGACTGCTGCACATGGGAGAGAGGAGAGGAGGGAATTCAACTTCACACTGCCTCAGCTGCACATTTTTATACAACTCATGGTAAGTCACCTTTTAAATATTGCATTAGAAGAAAATAACTTATTTTCCTGGATCTGGCATAAATAAAGCCTTTCCTCGGAGAACTGCTCTGGAAAGGGATTTTATTTTTGCAGTTGAACACCAATGCAGGCTCCATTCCCACACCCTACAAACAAAGGCAGTTCCCTTTTGCCAGCTGTGGTGACTCCAGGAGAGGAAGGACCATTTCCATGGCTATCACTCACTTCTCCTTCTGGGCCAAACTGTCACAACATCTGTCTGTCCAGAGAAGACCCTCTAGAAAAGTGTTTTAATGTGGGTTTTGATTATGATCAGTTTGAAAAATGAAAACATTTGAATTATTTATGCCTTGTGCAACCAAAATTTCTTGGCTGAAAATTAATCTCTCTCTGTGAAAGTGGGGTTTTTTTGAAGTAAGAAAAAATAAAAATTAAGCTTTTTGTCTGGCAAAGCAATGAAGAAGGAAGTAACTGAATTTATTTAGATGTACAGGAAGTCTGGCTCCTTGAAGACAACTTCTCCCTGGGCAGAAAACAGAGATATTCCTTATTTTAAGAGAAAATTACGCTTTATTTGAAAACCTCCTCCAAAGAAGTTATCAGTACTATGATAGTGAACCTACTCTGCTTTCTGTCAAGTGTCACAACTAAAATGTTACAGTTCAATGTAATTAAATTATAAAATACTCGGCATCCTCTAGCTTTTCCCACGGAGCCAGGCTGTGCAGGGGCGTGAAGTGCAGGCAGTATTTTTTTGGGAAGAACAGGAAAAGGCTTACTGTCATCCATGGGCTTGAACCTGAGGGTGACCCAGGCGGAATGGAGCTGTCCTGCCTCGGCCCGGAGCTGCAGGACGTAGTCCCCGTACGCCGACAGCGAGGACACGTCACACTCGGGGAGCCTCAGCCTTGTCCCCACATTCTCATAGGTGTCTCCAGGGAAATTGATGCTGCAGGGAACACAAAGCATAGAAAAGAAACAATTAGAACTGGCTAAATGGCTTTAAAGCAGCAAAGCTGTTAATGCAAGCAGTTAGGACTTATGAACACAAAAGAGTATCCAGTGTGTGTAAGACCCACATTAAGGATTTTATACCCATGGATTTATACCATCCATGATAAACTTAGGGACTAAAATTCTGATTCTGCAAAAAATGCCCTTGTCCTGGCAGGGTTACAACACTCCATTCAGCAGGCAGGAGTTCAGAGAAGCCTGCAACCACTCAGCCAGTGCCACTGCAGGGCACTGACTGGGACTTTGCTGGGAGCTGTCTCCAGGATTTGCAGACAAGGAAAAGCCAGAGAAAACAGGGCTGGGAAGTGACCAGGAACTGGTTATAGAATAGAACCACAGAAGGTTTGGGTTGGAGGGACCCTAAAGCTCATCCCATTCCACCCCTGCCATGGCAGGGACACCTTCCACTGTCCCAGGCTGCTCCCAGCCCCAATGTCCAGCCTGGCCTTGATCAATATATGATTTAATGGATGATATTTAATATATTTTTTTCTTTCTGGTATGCATCAAAAGCCTGCCCAGGAATGTACTGATCAAGGGGCCATGGCTACACAACCCAGAAAAATCTTCTCACAACTAAGCATGAAGAGAAGGCTCTGGGGAAGGCTTAGAGCTCCTTCCAATGCCTGGAGAGGCTTAGAAAAAAAGAGGGAGAGGGACTTTTATATGGGCAGAGAGTGACAGGAGCCAGGGAATGGCTTCCCAGTGCCAGAGGGCAGGGCTGGATGGGAGATTGGGCAGGAATTGTTCCCTGGGAGGGTGGGCAGGCCCTGGCACAGGGTGCCCAGAGCAGCTGGGGCTGCCCCTGGATCCCTGGCAGTGCCCAAGGCCAGGCTGGACATTGGGGCTTGGAGCAGCCTGGGACAGTGGGAGGTGTCCCTGCCATGGCAGGGGTGGGATGGGATGGGATGGGATGGGATGGGATGGGATGGGATGGCTGCATCTAAGAGATCAGGGAAGGGGCAACACGACCAGGCCTCTTCAATCACCGGGAACAGCTCCATGAGAGAGAAAAACCACACATACAGCCAATAACATCCAATGTTAAAATGTGTTTGTGGTTCAAAAAAAACCCAGGACAAAGCTGCCTTGGGTGTGAATGCCCAGAAAATGCCTCTGTCCCGTCCTTCAGCTCAGCAGGGAAGCCTCTCACAAGCTGAAACAAAGGGACAGCTCCTGATTGTCCTCTGAAAAGGACACAAATCCCAACCACACAGAGCTGTAAGACGTGAATTAAAGCCAGCCCAGCCCCAGACCTACCTCTTGGATCGGACAGTGTAGGTGACATTCCCTTTGGGAAACCTTGGTGCATCCCACTGCAAAGTGCTGTGAAGATTGACTGAAGTAATTCTTGCATTTCGGGGCTTTGGGATCATTCCAGAAACTGTGGGAGGAGTCAAAACCAAACATTTCAGTGTTTCCTCCAGCACTTCTTAGTCATCCCAAACTTAAATGCAGCCTCTGCCTTGCCTTAGATGCTTATTTAAAATCAGAGCTCAATTAAATGAATTTAAATCCTGATGCCTCTCCTGCCTCCTTATGCAACAAAACAGATTACTGGCACCAGTGACTTCCAGTAAGTCCTTGTGACACCAACATTTCTTGTGCGTGACTGAGCTGGTGCTGCCCAGGACTCGGGGCATGAACTCTCCCTGAGAGTGTCAAACGCCAATTTTTCTAAGCAGTGCTCCAGTAGCACTGTGGGAATAACAAGGGTGTGGGGATTGATAAACAGAGATAAACCAGAAGCACCTCTGAAAGTAAGAGAGGTATTAAATGTAATTAAATATAATTAGGTATCATTAATCAGCACTATTCACAAGTGACAAAACCCCAGTTGTTCTCCTTTCTTGGAACTGAATAAAAGAAACCCTAAAGTAGTTTAAAGTATCAATGAAAAGTCCATCACTATTATGGTTTAATTATTTTTACATAACTGTAGGGATTGAAACTAAAATAGCAAAGATTCCGGCCCATTACTGCACCACGAATGAGCAATGCAAACAAACCCTGTCAGAACAGAGCAGCGCTTAAATGTCACAGGAGTCACACCTGATGACAGACATTTCAAGATAAATACACATTTTACATGTCTGTAGCTCACAGAAGCATCAGGGCTGGAAGAGACCTTCCAGGTCACCCTGTCCCAGTGTCACCCAGCACCACCATAATCACCCCTGAGCCATGTCCCCAGTTGACACAGAAATGAATGAAATTCATGTGTCAGTCACTCCCCTCTGGCAGACAGGAGTTTGAAATCTAAACCTGGCGTAAACAAAACCTGTTTCAGACTCTGGTCCTACAGTGTTACCCTTGCACCCAACAAATAAATCAAACACACTGCACATCACAAATACAGAAGTTTGAATCACGCACTGGCTGGGGTTGGGATGGACCTTACAGCCCACCCAGTGCCACCCCTGCCATGGGCAGGGACACCTCCCACTGTGCCAGGCTGCTCCAAGCCCCAATGTCCAGCCTGGCCTTGGGCACTGCCAGGGATCCAGGGGCAGCCCCAGCTGCTCTGGGCACCCTGTGCCAGGGCCTGCCCACCCTCCCAGGGAACAATTCCTGCCCAATCTCCCATCCAGCCCTGCCCTCTGGCACTGGGAAGCCATTCCCTGGCTCCTGGCACTCCAGGCCTTGTCCAAAGTCCTTCTCAATTCTCTTGGAGCCCTGCTTTGAGGATGAGGTCTGAGGTAAGCACGCAAATTCCCAGGAAAAGCACGTTTCCTTTCAAGGTTCACTTCCCTGACAGTGCTTCCTATATTAAAAGCCTCCAGGTAAATTGCTTTATTGGGCACTGTGGACCCAAAGAGATGAGGAAATACCTCTGGGGTCTCAGGCTTGTGCACAGACCTCTGAGGCCATCGAGGCCCAGCTGTGCCCGATGCCCACCTTGTCCCCAGCCCAGAGCACTGAGTGCCACCTCCAGCCCTTCCTGGGACACCTCCAGGGATGGGCACTCCAAACCTCCCTGGGCAGCTCTTCCCAAGGCCTGAGCTCCCTTTCCATGGGGAAATTCCTGCTGCTGTCCACCCTGAGCCTGCCCTGGCCCAGCCTGAGGCCGTTCCCTCTCCTCCTGTCCCTGTTCCCTGGCAGCAGAGCCCGACCCCCCCGGCTGCCCCTCCTGCAGACACTGACACGGAGCCCTCGGGGCGCCGCTTCGCCCCCACGCCCGCCTGTCCTCGCCGGGACTTGCACAATGCCCCAATCCCGGCTGGACCGTCCCTGTTCCCAGCACGGATTGAACCGCGGGACAAAAACGCCCGCGGGCGGCGGGACCCCGGCACCGCCACCCAGGCAGCGGCGGAGGCCGGCTGGACTGTCCCCGCTGCCCTCACGGGGCACTCCCGCCCGGCTGCTGGCCCAGTCCGGGGGCCGCTCGGTTCCTCACAGCCCCCGAGGAGCCGCGCCGGGCTCGGGCAGCGCGGAGGCACCGCCGCCTCAGGCGCCCCTCGCTGCCGCTGCCCCTGAGGGCACCGCCGCCCCGCGGCCAGGCGGGACCGGGAGGCCGCTCCGTGCCTCCCTCGCTGCCTCCCTCCCTGGCTGCCGTTCGGACTCACCGCAGAGCAGGAGCCCGCTGCAGAGCGCGCCCCGCAGGGCGGCGGCCATGGCGGCTCCCTCAGCGGCGGCGGGGCGGCCGCGCCATGGCTGCGGGAGCGGGGCCGCCCCGAAACCCCGAAAGCCTTCCGCTTCCCGGCGGGGCGGGGCGGGCTGCGGAGCCTCCCTCGCACACCTGGGCTGCTCCCTCAGAAACCGCACGTTCACCCTCAGACACCGGGGATGCTCCCTCACACAGCTGGGGTTCAAACTCGGGCGCTGGAGGTTCTCCCTCACACAGCGGGGGTACTCCCTCAGACACCGGGGACTTTAAATGTCATTAAAATGTTTTAATACGAGTCAGTAATTGTACAAAATTGTATATAAAAAACCGTAGAAAGTGTATTAATGCCTCGATCCAGTCTTTTGTCAGTTGAGTATTCCTGTCTCTGCCCCCATTATTCCACTTGATCAGCTTTCTCTGCACTAATGCAGCATCCATCCAGCAGAACAGGTTTCACAGAAATTGACTGACTGAGATAAAAATAAAAAATTGAAAAAGTGGTCTGGTTGAGAGACCAGCCTTCCACTATTCCAGATTGCTCCAAGCCCCATCGAGCCTAGCCTTGGGCACTGCCAGGGATCCAGGGGCAGCCCCAGCTGCTCTGGGCACCCTGTGCCAGGGCCTCCCCACCCTCACAGGGAACAATTTCTAATCCAAAACTGCCCTCTGTCAGTTTGAAGCCATTCCCTGTGTCCTGTCCCTCCCTCCCTTATCCAAAGCCCCTCTTCTGGAGCCCCTTTAGGCACTGCAAGGGCCTCTAAGGTCTCTCTGGCTCCTTCTCCAGACAAACAGCACCAGCTCTTTCTGCAGAAGTCCATGGTCACAGGATGTTAATGAAAGGACAAGATCTGTGTGTTTAGTCCAGAAATAAACAACACTGGTTCCTATGTTATAAAGTAACAGCAGTTCTCCCTTCTTCATCTCCTCATGTACCCTGTTACATGCTCAGTGTCTGAGTCCAAAGAGCCACTGTCCTCAGAAGAAGAGGAGTTTTGCCACTCATGGAAGTCATTAGAACAAGGTGCTTCCTGCACACTTCCCGTGTCCTCCAGCAGCTTTGCTTCCAGAGCATGAGCACAGTGCCAGTCATCTGCATCTTCCTGGGACGAGGGAGCAGCTGCAGAGCTGTCCCCATCCGGCTCCAGGGTTCCCAGCAGCACCGTGTGTAAGTTGATGGTGAAGCACTCGCTGTTCCCTTGGGAGCTACCACTGCCCTCAGAGAAAGGGCTCAGTAACTCACTCCTGGTGTCTGTGTCTCCTTCAGGGTCCCCCTCGTGCTCCTCAAGCTCTGGCTCAGCAGCTGGGGTGTCCCCGGCCTGGCTGCCGCTGTACTCACAGGTGCTGTTCACTGAGTACTGCACCAGGGTGCCGGGGCTGTCACAGCCCTGGCGGACTCTGCCCCTGCCCAGCCCCGCACGCCTCGCGTAGTCGTGGTCACACAGGGCACTGCTGTCACTGTCACTGCTGTCACTGTCATCACTGGCACTGCCTCTGCACCCCCTGGCCTTGCTTTTAACCTCTCTGGGGATGATCTCCAGAGAGGACAGATTTTCTGACTCAAACACCCAAGGTGAGTAGGCCAACTTCCTGATGCATGCCTGGAAGAGTAAAAGGAATTAAATTAACTCAGCCACATTTGCAGACATGCACAGAAAACCATGACAAAAACCCCAAATAACCTCCAGTCATGAGGCTGTCAAACACATGATTCCTTCTTGTGCCATAGTTTTGGCTTTTTCTGCAGAGTTCAGGCTATCTAGGATTGTTCCTTCTTCTCCATTCCTGAACATCTCAGGATCCCAGAATGCTTTGGGTGGGAAGAGATCTTAAAAGATCATCACATTCCAACCCCTGCCATGGCAGGGACACCTTCCACTGTCCCAGGGTGCTCCAAGCCCCAATGTCCAGCCTGGCCTTGGGCACTGCCAGGGATCCAGGGGCAGCCCCAGCTGCTCTGGGCACCCTGTGCCAGGGCCTGCCCACCCTCCCAGGGTGAGGTGAGTCTTGCCAATCTCTCTACACTCTTTGCAGTCACCTATCATGGCTGATCAATTTTCATGTCCTTTAGAAATTATCTTTGGGAGCAACTGTCACCATTTTAACATCCCAAGCCCCATCTTCCCTCTGCACTTCAGAGGATTATTCCATATTTGAAGCATTGATCATGTGGACAATAAAAAAATAAACCTTAGACACTCCTTTGTAAAGTGTTCAGCAACTGCTGGGATGTTAAAGTAATGACACAGCAAAGGACAGAAAGATGTGGCAAAAGTCTTAGAAAAAAGCGATACCAATCTGCTCTGGGTATGTTTGTAGAAAATGGAAAATGTTTATGCTGAAAAACCCTACAGAATTAAATGTAAAAAGTCAGAGACTGTAAAAATTAAAACAAGCCAGCAAAGATAAAGGAGAAAAACAAGAAATCTTGTTATTTTTGCTTGAAATTTGAACTGTCAGTTCAGTCTATGAAAATAAAACATTAGTTGGCTCTGGACTGGCTCCCTCAAGTGCTAAAACACTTGATCACAGAAAGTCCAAGAGAGATTATTTTATTATTATTAAACAGTGGAACAACTTCTCCTCCAGTCTCTCCTCACAGGGCAGGTTCTCCAGCCCTCTCTGCTCATCCCGCAGCCCTGCTCTGGGTCCTCTCCAGCCTGTCCACACCTTTCGTGCCCTTTGGGGACCAGAACTGGGTGGAATATTCCTGGATATTCCCCCTGACCAGGGTAGGATGATCCTCTCCATTAGTAGCTTGTCACAGAAGTAGCAAGAAATGCTTTTGACTATTTGTTCTGAAGATCACACGAAACAGCAGCCTAGAAATCATCTTTGACTGAGGTAAACTGCAATGCAAACATTCTGTGCTCTTATGTAACTTGTACCTAAAGCACAGGATTGGAAATCCCAGTTGTTAAACTTCCTCTTGCCAACCAGAAAGGGCAGATCTGAGAACTGTTACATACCAAGGTCGGAGGTAAGGAAACCTTCAGGAGAGTAAAACCTGCTGCATGTGCACACATCAGGACTGCAGCAATAATCAGGGCAAAGCAGACAGCACCAGCCACTGCACCTTCACGATACCCTGGAGTGAAAACATCTAATAAAAAGACATGGATGAAGTGTCCCATGACCACATTTCAGATCTCACAGTCACAACAGCTATTAGGAATCAGCAATAATTTTAGTTAGAAGGGATCTGTGAAAGCCAAAGTCAAAACAAGACCAGAACTCAAATTAGATTCAGGAATTAAAAAAGAAATTACTCCATCTTTATGCAGTGGAGATCTGTATGGCTCAGGGGGCTGCCAAGAGATTTGTTTCCCCAAAGTTGATGGGGTTTTATATTTCACTCCCAAATACCAAATGCTTCTCTCTTGGAATGTTTCTCTCTGACACTGAGGCTCCAATCTCTGCTCCCGGGGACAGGGACAGCACACAGGGAGCAGCTGGAGCTGGGCCAGGGCAGGCTCAGGCTGGAGAGCAGGGAAAGGTTCTTCCCCCAGAGGCTGCTGGGCACTGCCCAGGCTCCCCAGGGAATGGGCACGGCCCCGAGGCTGCCAGAGCTCCAGGAGCGTTTGGACAGCGCTGCCAGGGATGCCCAGGCTGGGATTGGTGGGGGGTCTGGCCAGGGCCAGGAGCTGGATCAATGATCCTTGGGGGTCCTTCCCACTCAGGATATTCCATGATTCTGTGATCACCTATTGTTTTTTAGGATTGAACCGTAAATGTTCCTACACCAAGAGAAAACACTGCACACTCAGACCAACCCCTCGTGCCCCACAGCTCCGTTACCTTGTCGAGCTGCCAAGTCTGTACTGACACATTTCCAGGAGGAGGGAATGGAATATCTGTTCAGGGATGCACGGACCTCCACAGACACACAGTAATTCCTACTGGGGTACAAGTCTCCAATGACAGTACTAAACACTTCTTTAGTGGTTTTCTGCCGTGGCCTCTGCCATGAAAAACAAGGTTTTGAAGTCAGTTACTGGCTAAAAAGAGATCCCTGCTCACTCTTCCAGACCTGCTCCCCTGCAGTGAAAGGAAGCTCAGATTCTGTTGGCCATTGTCTCTCTTTTCTTCTAAGGAATCTAGTTGTATGTTTTCTTTTGCTTCTATTCATGTTTCTTTTTGGGAACTTGTTAACCATCAGAGCTATTTTATGTCCTCTGTGTTCCTCCCCTAAAGCACAACTAAACCCCAAATTTCCCTACCTTATGCTCTCCATCCAGTGACTTCAGTGTGATATTATAATCCAGCTCTTCATAGATGTCAATTAAAGACAGCAGCTTTCCCTTCTCTCTGAGGTGAGAGGTCGGCAGCTTTATGGTGACATTGATGCAGTTTGGACAAGAAGTGATGTTCACTTCTGGTGGTCCCAGAATTGCTGTTGGAAAACAAGAAAGAGGGAAAAATGATGGAAAAAATACACACTTTATCCAGGACCAATTCTATTTCTGTGACGGATACAGAGCTGTCTCACCACACCCCAGAGGGGCCACTGCTGTAAACCCACAAGGCCTTGCAACATTTAAGTTCTGCAGCCAAATCATCATTTCCCACATGGCCGGATTTTAAAGGAAAAGGAGTGAAGGGAAGAAGCAGAAAGGGGACAGAGGCTTTGCTTCAGCTTCAGAGATGTGAACTTTGGATCTACCTGAAATTAAAGCTGAGGTTTAAGCACAGAATAAAATCCCTGAAGGGTTGGGTTGGGAGGGACCTCAAAGCCCATCCAGTGCCACCCCTGCCATGGCAGGGACACCTCCCACTGTGCCAGGCTGCTCCAAGCCCCAGTGTCCAGCCTGGCCTTGGGCACTGCCAGGGATCCAGGGGCAGCCCCAGCTGCTCTGGGCACCCTGTGCCAGGGCCTGCCCACCCTCCCAGGGAACAATTCCTGCCCAATCTCCCATCCAGCCCTGCCCTCCTTCAGCTTCAGGCCATTCCCTTCGTCCTGTCCTTCTTTTTATTAAACCAGCTGCTGAGGGACTGCAGGGCTCCTCCTCAGGGATGTTCTCCAGTCCTTCAGTTATCCTCATGCCCATTCTCCCCGCCCCCTCCAGTGTTCCCTCATTTCTGACACTGGAAGTGGACACAGCAGCTGCCTCTGCTGAATTCAGAGGGAACACAACCAGTTTATCCTCCACAGTCCTCCAGTTGTTCCTCCATTTCTGCCTCTGTTAGCCCAAAACAGAATTTTGAGCAGAGCCAAGGGTGAAGCCACCTCTGGCACTAAAGACAAGTATCTTCAGCAGGGAAAAGGGCAGATTGATGGACAAACAAACCTCTTCCCTACACCTGGTGCAGACCTGGCATTTTTAAACTCAACATTCACTACTGGAACACACAAAACCAATGTTGTTTTTTAAGTTATGTATCTTACACAGTTCAGAGATTTTTACTTTGTGTTTATCAATGCACAGCTGTATTTCCTTTATATCTATAATGTATATATATGTATTTATTTCAAAACCAGAGCCTCACTCCTTTATCAGAACTACTCATCTTAGAAACTTATCTATATATTTAAAGCTTTGTATCAGACATATGGAATACTACATATAAATGGCCACCAATCCAGTCAGTTCGGGGTCTTACAGCAAAGGTAGCAGAACATAATTCAGGCATCAGCTGTTAATAAAAACTACATAAAGAAGAAATGCAGAGAGAGAACTTACTCTGAGCTGATGGCACAAAATGCAGTACAGAAGAATTGAGCACCTGAGTTCCTCTAATGCTCTGAACTTGTGCACAATACACAGAGGACCTCTCCTTGAACTCCTCTGTCAGCTCACAGGAGAGCTGGGAAATACCTGAACACTGCTTAGCACTCAGCCAGTTCGAGCTCCTGCAGAAAAGAGCAAAATAGTCTCAATTGTCTGATATGAGAAACCATGGGAGCGTGAGGAGAGCATTTCTCAGGGAAAAAAAACCAGAAAAACCAAGAAAGAAACCAAGAAAAACAGAGGAAACCTCAGCCTTAGTATTTTCCAAGAATCCAGAATCCCTGATGCTGGAAAAGCCCTCCCAGCCCAGCTGTGCCCGATGCCCACCTTGTGCCCAGCCCAGAGCACTGAGTGCCACCTCCAGCCCTTCCTGGGACACCTCCAGGGATGGGCACTCCAAACCTCCCTCCTCTTTGGGTCAATAAACATTAGAAGTAAAATTTGTGCCTTATTTTGTGTGACTTGCCTGTGGTCTTTGTACAGCACATTGTAGGATGCTGGCACAGCTGGGTCATGTTCTGTCTGCCAGGACAAAATGTGCCGGAAATTGTGGGAATCCATCTGGAGGTTGTAAGGAAGCCCTTTCTTTCTTTCTAGAAAGGAAAAAATAACACAAAAAACCCAACAAACAACCCTGAGCTTTGCAACAATTCTAATAAATAAACCCATTTAGAGCAGCTCAGGATTTGCCCCCAAAAGGCAGCCACAGGGGAGAGCTCAGCACAACAGACACAGCAATGCAAAGCACTGTGCATATGGATTACATTTCTGCAAGCTCTGTCTCCAAAAAGCATGAAGTTTCAAACTGATGCTTGGTGAGGATGTGCAAGCTATGAAATGTGTTAGGAAAAACATTTTAAAGATGATAAAACTCTTACCAGGCTGGCTGCAAACAGCTGTAGACAGAAAGATGAGGTACACTGGAAATTGAAACTCTGTATTAATGCATTGGCGTATCCACAGGATCTGATTTTTACTGCAAATACTCATTTGCAACAACTAGGTTCATACTCCGCATTCCCTGGTGGAACTGTTACTTTCTTTCACATCTTCCTATGACTTTCCTACACTTCCCTCCTTTCTCCAGAGCCTGGGAGAAATGCCCATGAACCTGGGGCTCGGAGGAGCTGGTTCTTGGATGCCTACGCTGCTCCCTCCACGTGAGGTTCAAGACTCAGTGTCAGCAAAAACATCCAAGATATTCTCATCAAATCATGTCTTAAGAGGACTCTGACTGTATTTCAAACACCTCTTCAAGCCATCACAAGAATTTTAGGACTGATCTGGGAAAACATTCCATTATTGCTTGTCTCATCCTCATAGAGCCCAGAACGGTTTGGGTTGGAAAGGACCTTAAACATCATCCAATTCCCCCGCTGCCATGGGCAGGGACACCTTCCACTGTCCCAGGCTGCTCCAACCTGACCTGGGACACTTCCAAGGATCCAGGGGCAGCCACAGTTTCCCTGGACAATGCTGCCATTCCAGAGGTTCCTACATCTTCCTGTAAAACCCCCCCAGGAGACTGTGATCCATCCCGGGTCTCGCTGCATCCAGGATTCTTCTCCTTGACCAACCCAGCTTTTCATCATTCCCATCTTTTCAACACAGTGCTTCAAAACCCTTGAAATTGTTGTTCTGACTCCTCTAGTTTTTTTTCTCAGGACCCTTCAGCCTCCCTTCTGCTTTGAGTGCAACAAGGAGGAACTTCCTGTTCTTATTTGAAGGCATTTTGTGGTCATTCCTCTGACTCAGGAGATGCCGACTCCTACACTCAGTTGGCCAAAGCAGTCATTACTTTAATTTCAAACACATTTCTTCTCAGTTTCACATGAATTCCATGGGAAAATCTGGAAAGTTCCTTCCTTATCTTCCTTAAAACTCTCTTTTGTCTTGATCTGATGTGTCAACAAGATGTGCCACAGTCAGCATGACTGTGAAAAAAGAGACGAGACATCTGGGCCACGAATTAGATTTAAACAATCTCTATGGAGATCCACAAAGAATGGGTTTAATGGCAGTTAAATGTAGAACAATGGATTTCTTACCAGGTAAGAAATCCCCCGTTTGGAAAAAAACATCCAGTGGGGAAAAATAAAGCAATATTTTAATAGTTATTATCATTATTATCTGAACACACACTCAGATTTGTAATAATTTGTGTCTGCTGAATTGCTGGCGTATTCCTGTTAACATTATTTGATTTTTCAATGCCTCTTCTCTACCCAAACCAAATTCCCTTCATGTCGAGTTCAAACTGCCTCTGAACTTTGTTTCAACAAACAAGTTTAACAAAAGAAGCTGAACAGTTGCGAAACTGTTTGTGTTACACTCTTACAAAAGAGACACAGCCAAGAACAAATATCTTAGAAAAAATAACTGGGAAAATTCACCATGGGGAAATAAAGATGGTCTGGAAACTGCATGGGGACTCTTCGTTACCATCTTGGTCCACTTGCAGTTTCTATCATGCCTGGCAGTGCCCAAGGCCAGGCTGGACATTGGGGCTGGGAGCAGCCTGGGACAGTGGGAGGTGTCCCTGCCACGGCAGGGGTGGCACTGGGTGGGCTGTAAGGTCCCTCCCAACCCAACCCAGTCTGGGATTCTGGGATGATGATCTTATCCTTTTTACAAAATTAAAGGATCCTAATAAACCCCTTTGTCACAACAGCTACAACTCAGCCAAACTTTTTGTTTCACCTGCTAATCCTGAAACTGAGGGGTGCTGGAAAAAAATCAGAGTAGGGAATGAAAACCCTCACATGTAACTGAGAGTTCCTGGCCATGCAAGGAGGCAGATCATGGAATGGAACAGCCTGGATCAGAAGGGACCTCAAAGCCCATCCCGTGCCACCCCTGCCACGGCAGGGACACCTCCCACTGTCCCAGGCTGCTCCAAGCCCCAATGTCCAGCCTGGCCTTGGACACTGCCAGGGATCCAGGGGCAGCCCCAGCTGCTCTGGGCACCCTGTGCCAGGGCCTGCCCACCCTCGCAGGGAACAATTCCTGCCCAATCTCCCATCCAGCCCTGCCCTCTGGCACTGGGAAGCCATTCCCTGGCTCCTGGCCCTCCAGCCCTTGTCCCCAGTCCCTCTGCAGCTCTCCTGGAGCCCCTTTAGGCCCTGCAAGGGGCTCTGAGCTCTCCCTGGAGCCTCCTCTGCTCCAGACTGGGCACTCCCAGTGCTCTCCACAGCAGAGGGGCTCCTCTCCACCCTCTGATCATGGTTTATGCACAGAACAGAGGATGTAGAGATAAGACAAGGGATCTTTATTTTGGGAATTATTCCAGGGAGAGTTCTACAACACCATGAAGATCTCGTACTTTGGTATCTCAGCAGAATTATCAGTTAATGAATGAGCTCCCTGCACTGCTGCTCTCTAACCAAGAGGTTCAGGTACTTACCGAGCGGAGAGAGCAGCATTGGCACAGCCATCAGGGCTCCCGTGGAGATTAACAAATAAACCCCTCTGCTTGCAGAAGAAACATTTTGCTTCTGCACCTACAAATACATGCAAAACAAGCACATTTTACTGAATTCTCCTAGTAAATTAGCTTAGTAAATCACTTTGACTTAACCCAAGGTTTCTGTACAGACTTATTGTATCCTCTCCAGTGTCTGAGGGAGGGCAGTGGTACTGAAAGAGTTACTGCTAGGGTGGGGCACTGATCCTCATCGTTTTATCGAAGTTTTAGTCCATTTTGTGGCAACAGCACTCTCCTTTTTCCACATGGAAACAGCTCTCACCATTTCAAATAAATCAGAAACCACTGTATGATTATTTCCATTAACTTTGCATTAAGACAGCATCTGAAAATTCAGTGCCACTCACTCCAACTTCACTAATACAGTGAAAACAAACATTGCTTGGTTTATTTGAAATAAACTCATCACTGTTGTAAGAAATGTTTCCAGAAAGAGAAAATATCAACAGGGAGCTTAGAAAAAAATTAATTATAAAGAAGTCATGAAGTTTATGTTACAACTTTTTAGTGCCTAAGATCTATTAAAATACTCCCTCTCTTTTTTCACTCTATTTAACATCCCCAAAATATTAACATCTGCAGGACCTGGTTTTGAATTAGCTGGGCAAGGGTACAGCTATTTCTAAAGAACCTTCCCCTCAGGTTTAATAAAAATGAACTGCTTTTTAATTTAACATTATTTGCAAATACAACTGGAATTATTTTCTCTGCAAAAGAGCCAGTTTAAAATCATGCCAGAGCACACGATGGTCAAGCTTAACCCAGTATATTCATATATTACCACAGGATAGAATTCATCTGTTAAAACCAGGTGCACTAAAAAACCCTTATCTGAGATGTCAATCTCCCTGTGCTCAGAGTTCTGGCAGGACTGCAGGAAGTCACTGGATAAATGTTGGGAATGTGCACCTGTGCAAGTGGTAATTCCACAGCCAAAGGGAACATTCTGTTCCCCTCATTTTATTTACTCATTCAAGCAGAAGTCGTTTCAAGAGCAGCTGCACCTGCAGGATGGGACTTTCCAGGTTGTTCAAAATTTTCCCTTCAGGAGAAAGCCTTGGGGATGCTGAATTCACTTGGCAAATGACTTCCTTTCCGTGTTAATCTCTGCAATTAATCCCAGGCCCTGCTCAAAGCACTCCATACCCAGAGGGACTGTGTACCTTGGATCCTTGCTGTCCATGCTGTCAGGAGCAACAACAATCCCACTCTGGGAATTACGAGCGGCTCCCGTGTGGCTCTGGATGCTGAACAACAGAGTCTCTTACATGACGCATATTCAAAGCCAGGTTATCTGTTTGGCACCTTAAAATGTTTGAGAAAATGTGATAAAATGTGTTCATCTCAGGGTTTCCACAACTGTCTAAAGCTGGATGTCCTCTGCAGATCCATCAGTGCCAGGGAGATTGCAGGGGAAATTCCAGGAGAAAACCATTTCTGTCAGAACTCTGATGAGCCTTCGTTACTCTTCAGAGCTGCAGCAATCCCTGCAGAGAAGCCATGGAAACACCAGTGAGTGCAGCCCCGCTGACCCCAGGCTGTGCTCACAGGAGATCCCTTGGGAGCTGCCTGGGGCCCCCAGCACTCCCAAACCGCAGAGTCACACTGCCATAGCATCCACAGCTGGAATTCATGGGATTGCACACTGGGTTGAGCTGGAAGGACCTCAAAGCCCATCCAGTGCCAGCCCTGCCATGGCAGGGACACCTCCCACTGTCCCAGGCTGCTCCAAGCCCCAATGTCCAGCCTGGCCTTGGGCACTGCCAGGGATCCAGGGGCAGCCCCAGCTGCTCTGGGCACCCTGTGCCAGGGCCTGCCCACCCTCCCAGGGAACAATTCCTGCCCAATCTCCCATCCAGCCCTGCCCTCTGGCACTGGGAAGCCATTCCCTGGCTCCTGGCCCTCCATGCCTTGTCCCCAGTCCCTCTGCAGCTCTCCTGGAGCCCCTTTAGGCCCTGGAAAGGGCTCTGAGCTCTCCCTGGAGCCCTCTCTTCTCCAGGTGAGCACCCCCAGCTCTCCCAGCCTGGCTCCAGAGCAGAGGGGCTCCAGCCCTGGGATCAATTGGGTGGCTCTCAGGTTCAGGCTGGATGGGGTTATATTTGCTTCCAGTCAGAAAAAAGGGAAAAAAAAAGCAGCTTTGAGGTTTTGAAAGTCAGTGGCTTGTATTTCTGAAAAGCTCTACCTCAGTTCACAGAAAACAGCCCCAGTTCTCTGAAACAAGCAGATGGTCTATTTATTTACAGACACCAGCTTACAGGAATACTGAGAGAGGCAGAGACTGACTGACAGCAGGGAAGTCTGCAGAGGAACATGCTAACTCTGCACAGGTCAATCGTAGCACAGTCAGGGTTGGAAGGACCCTCTGGAGATCACCCAGTCCAAGCCCTGCCCAGGCAGGGTCCCCTGGAGCAGGTGACCCAGCAGCGTGTCCAGGGGGGTTGGGATGTCTCCAGAGAGGGAGACTCCAGGCCCTCCCTGGGCAGCTGTTCCAGGGCTCTGCCCCTCCATGGGAGGAAGTTCTTCCTCAGGCTGGGCTGGAATTGTTGTGGTTTAGTTCCTGGCCATTGCTCCTCGTCCCATCACTGGCACCAGTGAACAGTCTGACACAATCCCCTTTAGCACTGAATCCACCCGGGGATCCACACTATGGCTGTAGCATTATTCCCTTGACTGCTGCAAGACTTTGGATATGGAAATCACTTATCCTCAATAACTCAAGGCCATTACCAGCAGCCCATTTTCCATGGGCTGTCACAGCGTTGGGGAGGACACAGACTCAAGCTGGGCCAGGGGAGGCTCAGGGTGGACAGCAGCAGGAATTTCCCCAGGGAAAGGGAGCTCAGGCCTTGGCAGGGGCTGCCCAGGGAGGTGTGGAGTGCCCATCCCTGGAGGTGTCCCAGGAAGGGCTGGAGGTGGCACTCAGAGCTCTAGGCTGGGGACAAGGTGGGCATCGGGCTGGGAGGGCTTTTCCAGCCTCAGGGATCCTGGGATATGCCCGTGGAGGAGGCAGTGTGGGACACACAGAGACCCTCGGGGATGCTCCAGCCTGGGCGGGGACACAGCAAACCACGCCTGAGACAAGAAGCGCTGTGAGAGCCCGCGGCAGCCTGTTTTCCTCACAAATATCAGGCCTTGATGAAACTCCCACGTCAAACCCCTCCCCAGGCACCTCCCAGGCTATCGCCGGGGTCAATTCAGCGAGCGGGGACGCTGCCAAAGGCGCACCCGGCGGGTTTTGGGGCTCCGTGCGCGGTTTAGGGGGCGCTACACGGCCCCGGGCCCCACACTGCGCCAGCAAAGCGCTTCCGGGAGCCGCGGACCCTTCCAGGAATCCCCGGGAGCGAGCGCAGCCGGGCAGCGGCCCAGACCCCTCCTCCCGCCCGGCCGAGGACCCCTCCCCGCTCCGCCTCAGGGAACCACTCCATTGTCACCGCAGGGCCGCACCGAGGGGCAGCGGGGGGGACACGACACCGCACACACCACCACCTTCCAGCCGTACCTCGCGGCAGGGAACCCCCAGAGGCCCAGCTCCGGCTCCTCACGGCTCCTCATCGCTCCTTACCAACGCCCACGGACCAGCACGGAGCCTCAGCAGGTCCATCCCCGCCGGCGCCGGGGGAGAAATGACGACGGCGCGAGGGTGGCCACGCCCCCCGCACAGAGACCACGCCCCCGCACAGAGACCACGCCCCCCGCACAGAGACCACGCCCCCCGCACAGAGACCACGCCCCCCGCACAGAGACCACGCCCCCGCACGGAGACCACGCCCCCCGCACAGAGACCACGCCCCCACATAGCCAGAAACGCCCCTACCCCGCCCACAGGCCCCGCCCACAGGCCCCGCCCCTTCCCGCCAGGCCCCGCCCCTTCCCGCCAGGCCCCCCCCCGCCGCAGCCATGGTGCGGGGCCGGGCGGGGATTCCCGGGCCGCTCCCTCCGCGCACTCGCGGAAAGGCGTCTTCTGTTTTTATTTCATTTTCTGTCACCCGTCCGGGCCCCTCCATCCCCGACTCTGCGTTGTTCGCTGTGCCTGAAGTAACGCGAGGAAGCTGCGGGAGCGGTGGCTGGCCCCCTGCCTCGTTTGTAGAGTCAGAGTCGCAGAAGGTTTCGGCTGGAGGGACCTCAAAGCCCATCCAGTGCCACCCCTGCCATGGCAGGGACACCTCCCACTGTCCCAGGCTGCTCCGAGCCCCAGTGTCCAGCCTGGTCTGGGACACTGCCAGGGATCCAGGGGCAGCCACAGTTCCCGCCGTGCCATGGGAAGGGCCCTGGGGTGCTGGTCCATGGCCAGCTGGATCTGAGTCAGCAGTGCCCTGGAGCCAGGAGGGCCATCCCTGTCCTGGGGAACACCAGGGCCGGCATCACCAGCCTGGCTAGGGAGGGGATTGTCCCACTCTGCTCTGGGCTGGGGCGGCCTCACCTCCAGTGCTGGGGACAGCTCTGGGTGTCTCCGTGTAAGAAAGATCCAAGAGAGTGTCCAAAGGAGGGACAGGAGGATGGGAAGGGTCTGCAGGGGCCACCCGAGGTCACCTGGTCAGCTCAGCCTGGAGGAGCCTGAGGGCAGAGCTCCCCGGGGCTGCAGCTCCTCCCGAGGGGCAGCGCAGGGCCAGCTCCGATCTCTGCTCCTGGGCCAGGGACAGCAGCCAGGGAGCGGCTGGAGCTGGGCCAGGGCAGGGTTAGGTTGGATTTTAGGGAAAGGTTCTTCCCCCAGAGGCTGCTGGGCACTGCCCAGGCTCCCCAGGGAATGGGCACGGCCCCGAGGCTGCCAGAGCTCCAGGAGCGTTTGGACAGCGCTGCCAGGGATGCCCAGGCTGGGATTGGTGGGGTGTCCGTGCAGGACCTGGGGTGGGACTGGGTGATCCCTGTGGGTCTCTTCCAGCTCAGGATATTTTGTGATTTTTTGTTCGCTGGGCGCCCTGTGCCAGGGCCTGCCCACCCTCCCAGGGAACAATTCCTGCCCAATCTCCCATCCAGCCCTGCCCTCTGGCACTGGGAAGCCATTCCCTGGCTCCTGGCCCTCCATGCCTTGTCCCCAGTCCCTCTGCAGCTCTCCTGGAGCCCCTTTAGGAATCATTCCCTGCCCAAACCATTCCATGCCTCCATGAGCGTGTGCATACACAGATGTTGGAGTGAAGGCTCCTCCAGACTCAGGCCCAGAGGGAAGCCAAAGCACAGGGGTTGAATTAAAACCTTTGGACAAGCTGAGATACATGAAGCCACACCAAAGCGAAATAGAAATACAGATTTTTAACTTTTAGTAGAAATATATGCTAACTGCCTTATACATTAAAAAGCTGCAGCAGAGACCTTAAACACAGTTCTTGCTGCAGCAATGTTACCTTTTCACAGAATTCCTTACTTTAGACAAAATCCAGATAGAATTACACTGTGCATATTTTTTAGATGGAGTGTTCACATAAACAATAAGAGCTGATAGAAACTGTACACGCAAATCTGTGTAATACCTATGTAACACTTGTGTAAGGCTTACGACTGTTAGAATTAGACCAGGATAGGTTAAGGAAAGAAAAACTAGAATCGTGTGTTAATCTTATTGGGCAGTTAACAAATATAATCCACACTTCTGTAAGAAAAAAATACATAGAAGAAACTGGAATTAGAAGAAGCAGCTGTTTTGCCTGCTGTTGCTGCTGCTGCTTGGCTTCATCATGTAACCCCCTTCGAACCCTGCCTTCAAGACAGCTGTGAGACTGTGAAATAAAGAACGTAGCAGGACAGCAGCCTGCTCTGCTCTCTTACCCTGGCCCGAGAAAGAAGGGTAACCCATCAAAGCTCAGCACACAGACCCCCACGTTGTGCTGTCCCTCGTGGGTCTCTCTCTCTCTCTCTCTCAGGGATGTTCCATGTGGAAGCTGCCCAGACTGAGGCTGGATGAAGACCAGCTCGTACCTTGAGAAACGAGGTGTTTGAGGAGGCAGCTGAAATGCTGAATTTCCTGTTCACTGCAGCCTCTGCCCTTTGTTTCTCTGCTGCTCTTGTTGCAATGATGCCATGAAGATTTTTGCCTTTTCTTTTATACCTTTTCACAACTTCTGTATTCTTAGTGCTTTTTGCCTACATTCTTGGCCTTGTTTGTCAAGCTGAGAGACTCGACATTTTAGAAGCTTTGTAGTTAGGGATCAGCGTGCCCCAGACCCCAAGGTCCTCTCCAGAACACATTCTGTAAACCAAGATAGAACCATCCAGGGGAAGGTTCCTTGGGGAGGGGGGCTCACTTGAGCCTCTCATTGGGGAATCTTTGATAGATCTGCTAATTAGTAAAACCTATAATGTTATACCCAATGTTGGGGACACAGACACACACACACTTACACACACTCGGTGGGGTACATCTCGATGCATATGACCTGGGCGTGTACACCTAAGGATCCTTAAAAATAAATACCAAGGTAAAATCCCTTTTTCCCTTCTAACCGTGTATGACTCTTGATTTTAAGACCAGGAAAAGGCATCAGCAAAATGAAGTTACAGAAAGCAATCTGGAGAGCTCACTGCGATTCCCCTGGTACAGCGAATCAAAATTGATTTAAAACCAAAGAATCATTTAATTGATTTAGTTGTGAGGGACCTTAAAGCTCATCTCATTCCACCCCCTGCCATGAGCAGGGAACCTCCCGCCAGCCCAGGCTGCTCACTTTGCTCTGTTCTGGGCAGAGAGGGTCTGCTCTTTCTTTAGGGCAATGGCAGAAGCATTTCCTTTAGTGGTTTAGTATTTTATGCCTGAATTTGGGGCAGAAATCTGATTTCTGCTGAGAACGTCTTCTTGCACAGCCTGAAACATCTTGTTTTCTCCTGTTCATGTACCACATTGCCCTTTTGACTGTGTTATTGTCACTAGGGATTTCACCTGCAGAACAATTGCCACAGTAGCTGGTAAAAGTGGCCCTTTGCAAAGAAAGGGAGAATAAAAACGTATGTATCTCTCTTTTTGCTGTCTTGATTTGTTCTCTGTGGGCTCTTCTGAAACTTCAGTGCATCCAAAACTAGGAGAGACTGCTCCTTCCCTCTTTTTTTTTTTTTTTTTTTGTTTCTGTTCAGTCCCATAATTTTTTTGGTATGTTCATGTTTTGCAATCTCAGATCAGAAAGAAATTAAAAATGTACAAGATTTTGAGAAGTAATTTTTTAAGTTTTCCCGATTAACAAAATGGAATGTGTCTTTTTTTGGCCTGAAGGTGATGCTGTTTCCCTAGGAAAAAACACTGGAAAAGCCACTGGGAAGCCTGGTAAGAAATACTTGTGTTAAAATTCAATACAAACCTATTTATGCTCTATGTGTTGGCAAGTTTTCATCAACCCTTTGGAAGACAGAGTTCTGTCTGAGCAGAACTCAGTTTATTAAACCTTTCGTTGTGTCATGGATCAGCACACTCAAAATAAAAGCCAGTAACTCATTTTTAAAAATTGTTGCTATTATTCAAGCACATCCTTCCTGTGTGTTCTGGTGCTGGCCCTGTGCTCTGCCTTGCTGACAGCTTTGTGCTGGGAGAGTTGTGGTTTCTGTCCCCACAAAGCTGCTTTTGCTTGTTTGTTTTGAGGGAAATCGTTGTGCAAGGCCAGAGCCAGAGCAGCTTTCCGGTGTTTCTTCAGTAAATGACTCATTCCTGTCACTTTTTGCCACTTCTGGGGTTTGTCTCAAAACCCAGGCAAATTTCTGGTGCCTTTGTTGGCTTAGAAACCTGGCGAGACTTCTTTTTGCTGAGGACACTCTTCTTTCTGGCAAGGTTGTTTAAAATCCCATTCCAGGCTCAGATCCTTCCCTGGGAGGGTGGGCAGGCCCTGGCACAGGGTGCCCAGAGCAGCTGGGGCTGCCCCTGGATCCCTGGCAGTGCCCAAGGCCAGGCTGGACATTGGGGCTGGGAGCAGCCTGGGACAGTGGGAGGTGTCCCTGCCATGGCAGGGGTGGAATAAAATGATCACTGAGGTCCCTCCAACCCAAACCATTCTACATTTCTGTGATTCTACGACTGTTTAAGCCAAATTCTGTGTGAATTTGTGGCACCTCAGTGAGGCCAAGGAACCTCGCAGGGTCTGCAGCCAGAGGGCAGAATCTCTGGTGATTTATATTCATTAAAAACCAGCACTGAGCTAAAAGACCATCAAATGCTTTCTGGGGCTGCTAAAATCTCAGAATTGGTTTGGGTTTTTTCTCAGATTTCTCAGCTTTAGAGTAACTTTAATCATTTCTTAGCACCTGGTAGGGGTAGAGAGCTGCAGGAACTGCACAGGCTGGAGCATGTGACAGCACATCATTCCCTGGGTGGCACCAGTGGTTTCCCAGTGTTCTCAGACAAATATAAACACAGCAACATGCAATCAGTGTTACCCAAAGCAGATCCTGCATCAGCTGGGATTTCACAGCCTGTGGGCTTTAAATCCCCACGGGTTAATCAATATGGATGGCAATTGTTCTCAGTCCACACAGCAGATGAAATAATAATTTCTATTTCTCCTGCTTTGCTCTGCCTCTTCACTAAGGTGTAACCCAGAAATAGCAAAATGACGAAGAAGTGGTGTTGGAGCAGTCAGATTTATTTTGTCCCAGAAGAGTCCTTAAGGAGGAGGATGCTGGAAAATCCCTACCACCAGAACCAGACTGGACCTCAGGGGGTTTTATTTCTGTTTTCCCTTCTGTAAACTTCTGGACAGCTGGTGGGTTTCCCATCCTGGGAAGCTTTTCCTCAGGATTTGACAGACTGTGCCTAACATGGAATGCACGAACCAGCCCATGGGAGCTGAATAAAGGTGATGGAATTTCGGTGTTCCTGTAGCCCTGCAAGCATTTTCATCCTTTTACATCCTTGGTCTTACTCACAGGAATAGTCTCAGTGAAATAAATGAGATCATTAAATGAGTGTGAGTAAAGGGGCTTGGAATGGTAGAAAAAGAGTAGAGAAAGGTGCAGAAGGGGTGGAGAACTTTAATTTCCAGTGGGACTTTCAGCTCCAAAAGCTGTCAGGCTCTGGACACATTGGTGTGGCACAAAGATTTCTGCTGCTCTCCCTGGTCTTTGACTGCTCCTGTTAAGTTTGGGATCCGGTCAAGCTTTGTGGTTCACAGGAGCACTTGGGTAGATGGGAAATGAGCAGTGAACAGGGTTAGGAGCTGCCCAACTGTGGAAGGGCTGCGAATCTCCTGTCAGGATCACAGAATTCCAGAATTATCGAGGCTGGAAGAGCCCTTCAGGATCACCCAGTGCCACCCCAGCAGCACCAGCAGCACCCCAAAGCCTGTCCCCAAGGGCCACATCCAGACTCCTCCTGAGCACTCCCAGAGACAGTGACTCCAGCACTCCCTGGGCAGCTCATCCCAAGGCCTCACCACTCTGGCAGGGAAAAATTGTTTCCAATCTCCACCCTGAGCCTCCCCTGGTGCCATTTGAGGCCATTTCCTCTCCTCCTTTCCCTTGGGGCAGTGCAGAAGAGAAGATGTGCTGTGGTGGACCTGGAAGGAGCTTCACGGATGTGGGCACAGATTTCACCTTCTGTGGGCATTTCCTTCCTGAGAGTGTAAAAGGCTGAAACCTTGAGCCTCTGTGTTTGAGGTTTCCCTCCCTCGATGCTTTCCTGGGTGTAAATAATCACTAGTGACACATCAGAGCCTTTTTTCCTGAGGAAATCATTGTTAATATTGTAATAATGTCATTAATAATGTCATTTGCAGCTCAGCTGGCAGCAACCAACTGCTGACCTTGTCTCTCCATGGGATGGGAATTTCTCACCTGCCGTGAAGATGCATTTCTGTTGGCCCTGGACTGGGATCGCAGGAAAGAACAGGTGCAGGTGTGGAGGGAGTGTGGAAGGAGTCCCCCCGGAGCATCCCATGGATGGGAGGAGTGCAGTTCGTGTTCCTCTTGCAAACCCAGAGCAGCCTCAGTTTGCTGAGCACCCAAACCCTGAGCAGTGGGATTTCATTTCTGGGGTGTGTCTGACCATGTTCACACTCCTGGAAAACTTTCCTGCAGGGCAGGGCTGAAGGGGGGAGCTGGGATGGGGGGATTTCCCCTCCAGCCCTCTTTTCCCTGGAGACCTCTGTGGTGACTCTGGGGTTTGGGGGTTTTTTTCTGCAGTTCATTAATTCTTTATTCCCCCTCAAATCTGAGGTCCTTGCCACCTTTTTAAGCCTTGTAGCCTCCCATGCTTGTGGAGAGCAGCAAAACTCCCACTGTAGTAAGATTTGGTGACTTCCCCTTCCCCTTGTGTGGATTTCTTTGCTGGAGTGAGGATGGGAGGGAGCATTTTGCCCAAGGCAGGACCCAGACTGCTCTGGCCAGTGGATGCAATAACCTGGAGAGTGACCTGGGAATTTCAGCTTTCTCTTTTTTTAGCAAAACAGGACAAATGCTTACAGGCCTTGTGAGGAAAATCAGTGTTGAGCCTGATTCCTACTCTTTATTTTGAGGAAATACTGCAGAGTTCTGCCAGAAGATGGCAACTGGAAACACTTGTTGTAAAACTCTTCATTTAATTTTACAATTTGAAGCACCTCCTAATAAAAGGACTTATTGTAGTGGGGATGTGTTGTTAATTATCATTAGACCTCTGCTTTTGATTAATGCTGCTAATTAGTTTCTGCCCTTGACTTTTTCCAATTAAGGAGTGGATGCCTTGGTGCTAAACACGTGGGCAGATTATCTAATGAGATGAAAGGAACATGGACTCTCTTTGTAGGTAATTATTGGAACTTTCAGGAGTTGCTCTGCACTCACTGAGCTGGTTCTGACTCTGGATGGTGGCACAGGAGGTGCTGAGGCTCCAGTGAGCAGCAGAGGGGGAAGCCTTTTGCTGCTGGTAATTTTCTTGATTTGCACATGTGAGGAGTGAAATAATCTGTGATTCTGCGATATAAGAAGTTCTCCCATTCTGTTCTTCCCTTCTCCTCTGCAAGAGGGGATGGAGGCCACTGGTGATGCTTTGGTGAGGTCTGGGGGTGTTTGATCTGGAGAAAAGGAGGCTCATTGCTCCCCACAAGTCCCTGCCAGGAGGGGCAGTGAGGGGGGGTCGGGCTCTGCTGCCGTGTGCCAAGGGAAAGGAGGAGAGGAAATGGCCTCAAATGGCACCAGGGGAGGCTCAGGGTGGAGATTGGAAACAATTTTTCCCTGCCAGAGTGGTGAGGCCTTGGGATGAGCTGCCCAGGGAGTGCTGGAGTCACTGTCTCTGGGAGTGCTCAGGAGGAGTCTGGATGTGGCCCTTGGGGACAGGCTTTGGGGTGCTGCTGGTGGCACTGGGTGATCCTGGAGGGCTCTGCCAGCCTCGATAATTCTGGGATTCTGGGATTTAGACCTTTAGCAAGACAACCCTTAATTGTGATCCTTCTTTCCACAATCCACTGAGCTCTGGGGATCATCCATAGAGTTGTTCCCAACTTCCCATGGTGCCACATGCACCGAAATCCTGTGGAATTAATGTTGATTTACACTGATTATTTATTCAAAACCAACAGGTTTTGGGCCGGTTATAATGATAAAGCATTCACATTATGTTAAAGGCAGTTTATTTAATTTAGTGCATTCAAATACTGCAGAAAAGTATTTTCATAGCTGATTTTGGTGCCATGAATTTGAATGGCCAAAGTGACCGTTCCTTCAGAGCACTTGGAATTCCTTGTCTGGAATCCACTCTAAAAGTGCAAAGTGTTCCCGAGCTGCTGATGCCTTGTAGTGGGATTTCATGATCCTGCATACAAAACCAGGAAACCCTCGTGGTCCTTGTTTGCACAAACATCTCCCTTTACACTTCTCAATAATGGAGGGAAATCCAGAGAGGATTAAAATAAATGAAGGAACAGATCATTTCCAAAGGCTAAAGCTTTGCAGATCCTGGAGTTCTAAAAGCATAAAATAACCCCATTTCTTCAACTTTATTTTAGAGTAATTCTAAAAGCATCTCTTTGCTTTGAAAATAAATTTTCCCCTAATCTCTATTTACATTTGGTGTTGTGTCCTTGGACTTGGGAGACCTTGGCCCTGTCCTTTCTTCTAATTTCTCTCTAATTTCTCTCTAATTTCTCTCTAATTTCTCTCTAATTTCTCTACTTCCCTGTGCTCCAAATTCTTCTCTGGGACACGACAATAACAACTCTGCCTTTCAAAGAGGAGTTTTCTCTCTTTAGCTCTGTTTGATCCCAGTCCTGCTTTGTAAATAATTTTGGCAGCTGTCCCATCAGGTGAGGTCTGCCTCAAAATGTAAAACTTTGGTAGAAATAAATGGGATAAAATTGTTTCTCAGAGTCTGTGGGAGAGTTACTGTGTGTGTAATCAAGGCATTTTATTTATAATCTATTTATTTTTAATCCTCTCCACATCTATAAGTGGCTCAGATAACTGTGGCCTCTTGTGTTGCCCAAACCAAAGAAATTTTGTCTCGGATTATTAATAATTTTTTGATCACTGGAACTGTCACAACACATTGTGAAAGGGAGGATTCAAAACAACTCACAGCAGGTTTTTGGGAAAATGGGTTGGAATGGCTTTGTACTTGGAATATTTCATAGGATTTGAGAGAAAAAGCTCTTTTTGGAGGGAGGAAATATTAATTTCATTATTTGTATTTTATTTTTGGGTTTTTTTCTGTTGTGCGATTGCATTTTGTTCCTGGGGGGAAATGTACTTTAATTAAAAGATAAAGAAGAAATAATTTTTATATTTTTTATTATTTCTTGTTGTGCTGTAACTACTTGGACAAATCATGCTCAGAGTCTGTGTTTTCTTCAAAAAGTTCCCTGGCTTTAACCTGGAGGTCTGTTAAAAAACAGTTACTCTTCAAAAATAACCTTTATTGCTTCCTTTATTCTGTTGTCCATGGATCAGTCTGAAAGTTCTGTCTTAGCTTGGATTTATCAGAGGGATTTGATGCAACTGCTCTCAAACATTAAAAGATAAATCCCACGTGTTTGAGACTTACCAGAGGGGCCTCCAGCAGTTCTGCTGTCCCAGAGCTTTAATTTCAAGCTTTTGGCTGGATAAGTTTAGTTTGATGGTAATAGGGAGAGAGTTCATGTGGCTTAAATCAATTAACCTTGATAAAATACATTTAATATTCAAATTCATCTCTTCTGAGAGTGTTTCTTCCGGATTTTCCTTTTCAGCACGTCTTCCAGCGGGATATACCCAACCTGGTGGTGCAAGCCTTGGCTCAAAGCCTTGAATCCTCTCAGGGTAATTCCTGTAGAGCCTTTGCTAAATTCTGCCTCCACTGTGCCCGTGGTGAGCCCAGATTTCCTGTGTTAATATTCCTTGGATGAAGGGAGAAGATGGGAAAGAAGGTGCTAGTTTGATTTTTTCCCAAGCGAAATGGCACCGTACTGAGGCACTGCTTGTGTGTTTAGTTTGGAAATGAAATCATTTCCCTTCTCTGTGCCACAAATCATTTGATTGAAAGAGAGCAGGATCCAGTCCTCACCCAGGACCTCACCACAGCCAGGATTTGCTGTCTGTTTGGGAACAGCCATCTGGTACTGGACCCTTCACCCATTCCTGGATATGTCACCCATTCCTGGCCATGCTTTTCCTGCAGAATTCTTTTGTCACTTCCACTCGAGGTGTTAAAATGTCCCTGGAAGCCTTTAAAGGGCTTGATCCCCCTTTTATCCCTCCTGAGCAGTGCATGGAACAGAGAGAATTCAGCAACAAGTTCTGGGTTTTGTTGTCAAGTTATAAAGTCTTGTGTCACTCTCTTTGACTCATGAAGTCATGGAATCACAGACAGGTTTGGGTCAGGAGGGACCTTACAGCCCATCCAGTGCCACCCCTGCCATGGCAGGGACACCTCCCACTGTCCCAGGCTGCTCCAAGCCCCAATGTCCAGCCTGGCCTTGGGCACTGCCAGGGATCCAGGGGCAGCCCCAGCTGCTCTGGGCACCCTGTGCCAGGGCCTGCCCACCCTCCCAGGGAACAATTCCTGCCCAATCTCCCATCCAGCCCTGCCCTCCTTCAGCTTCAGGCCATTCCCCCTGGTCCTGTCCCTTTCTTCCCATAGGAGAGAGCTTCCCTTTTCCACCAGACACGGGACTGCTGCTGTAGCTGCACATCCTTGGTCCTTGGCAGTGCATTGTCCTGGATTATATGGCTGGGTTACATCTCTGGCAGCACCTCTCCTGATCAGGAATTCTCCAGCTGCAGATAGACCTTCACCTTTGTCCTGTGAACCGAAGCCAACCAACTCCTGCTCAGTGGCTGACAATGACATAAAAAGTATATTCCATGGAGTTGTTTGGGTTACCAGCCATGGAAATGTCAGCCCGTGGCCCCCTCATTACCATCCACCCTGGCATTAAATGCAGATTTCCAAGGAGGGGTGAGCAGAAGTTGGAGCACAAATCCGCAGGAACAATGCAGTGGGATTTGTGCAGCCTCTGAAGCTGTCCCCCTCAGTGGATGTGAGAGCATTAACTCCTCGTGGGTGAATGTGTTATTGACTCTGAGTAAACAGCTCCTTTGAAAGGCCCTACAAAGTGTTATTGGCCAATAATCCTCAGTAAACAGACAAAGAACGACACTGTGACAGTTGGGACAAAAGGGACAGAGAGGGGTACAGATAATGAATCATTAATGACCAGGAGCTCTGTGCTGCTCCAAAGAGCCGCCTGAGGGAGGTGAAGGGAGGGCTGGAGCTCCTGCATGGGCTGGGGACACCAGGCTGGGGCTGGGGACACTGAGGGACGGTTCCTTTCTCTGGGGATGGGGCTCTCTCCTGCATTCCCAGATCCAGAGCAACCTGCCCAGGGCTCCAGCCGCAGCCCTGTGCCACGAGGTTTTGATTTGAAAGGCAAGGCCAGTAACAGGGAGCTAGGGACAGGAAAAGGTCTCCTTTCTTCTCCTTTCCTCTCCTTTCTTCTCCTTTCTTCTCCTTTCTTCTCCTTTCTTCTCCTTTCTTCTCCTTTCTTCTCCTTTCTTCTCCTTTCTTCTCCTTTCTTCTCCTTTCTTCGCCCTTCTCCTGTATTCTCCTTTCACGATGTTTTCTCCCTGTTTTTGGCTGGCTGTGACCTCCCACAGTGGTTGTGGCCCACAAGTACCAGACTTGGCTTGCTCAGGTTGAAATGATCTCCACCTTGCCCCACTGTCTGCACATCCTGTAAAACTGGGCTCTGCTCACCTGCATTTAACAGAGGAGAGAAGGGAATATTCCTCATCTTTTAAATGGTGTAAAACATTAGCAGCTCATTAATTTTTACTCAGCATAACAGAAATTTCCTGATTTACCTTAACTGAAAATCCCAGCCATTCAAAGGCAGTTGACACTTTCTTGAAAGCAAACATCAGCTCAAACCCCAAATGCCTGATTTTGTAAGGAAAAAAATGTTGAGCCCATTATGACTGTGCAATGACTCTGAGCCATCCATGAGGGAAAGTCTGGAATGACCATATTCCTAAATTGTGGAGAATAATGAAAAATCACAGAAAGGAGAATCAGAGGGTTTGGGTTGGGAGGGACCTCAAAGCCCACCCAGTGCCACCCCTGCCATGGCAGGGACACCTTCCACTGTCCCAGGCTGCTCCAAGCCCCAGTGTCCAGCCTGGCCTTGGACACCTCCAGAGACAGGGACCCCAAACCTCCCTGGGCAGCCCCTTCCAAAGCCTGACCTCCCTTTCCATGGAGAAATTGCTCCCTAGAAACACCCTGTGTAACTCTCGTCTGGTTCCATACATCGATGGCATCACTTAAAATGTCACTTCTGTAAATTTAAAATTGCCAAGCTGGCCAGTGTGAGGTGTGTGCAGGAAAGGAGTGAGAGCCATTATTTTGAAGGCAAACCCACGCTGGTTCCCTTGTTTAGGAATTCAGATGTGTGAGGGATTTTGAGACTCTCCTTAAAATGATTTTATTTAAGCTGAGGAAAAGGTGAAGGACGAGAGCGAGACAGTGACTGTGAGTCTGAAAGGTGGCAGATGCTCGGTGTGAAATGGGGGCACGGTCTCAGCCAGGGCTGACAACCAACAATTCCTGTTATTTTGGAATGAATTGCCAGGTGTGGTTTGGAGTGCCCATCCCTGGAGGTGTCCCAGGAAGGGCTGGAGGTGGCACTCAGTGCTCTGGGCTGGGGACAAGGTGGGCATTGGGCACAGCTGGGCCTGGCTGGGCTGGGAGGGCTTTTCCAGCCTCAGGGATCCTGGGATTCTGTGAAAGGGCTACGTGGGGACTCACTAATGGTTCTGGAGTCTGTGAGCTGGAAAATGAGGAGAAGATTGTCGTCTGCTGAAGTGAGGAGCCTCCCTCCACCCCACGGTGAACCCCCGTGTGCTCCTGGGCCTCATCCCTCCCCATCTGCCTTGGAGCGCTTCCAAATTAACTTTGCAGCTCTTAACTTCTGATAAAACAGGGACCATGGGCAGCAAAGCCACCACGGGTGACCTCTCCCGAGCAGCATTTTCCTGGCAGGATTTCAGGTCCGGAGCCACTCTTGCCGCTGCCCACAGAAGGGAACGTCCCTGGCCTTTGGGGTCCCCCCGTGTCCCCAGCGCCGGGCACTGGTGGCGGTGCCAGCAGCGATGGGCAGGAGCAGCAGGGACAGAGCACAAGTGACATCCCGGACTCGCCGCTGCCCCGGCGCTGCCGTGCTGGGTCCAGGGCTTTTCCTGGCCGGGCTCCTGGCCGGAGAGGCCCCCGTGCCACAGCCTGGGGCCGGTGCCGTGTCTGGCTGGTTAATTAAGGCTGCCTGCCCGGGAAGGCCCATCTGTTCCAGGTAAATTGTGCGGCTGTTTTCTCCCCTTGGCAGGCGGACAAGAAGCTCCCACCGGTTGTTCCCGAGGATGGACGGGCAGTCCCGTGTGCCAGGCTCTGCGTTCCTTCCCTGCTTTCCTGGAGCCGCACGGACACTGCCGTGTGTTGGAATAAACCCAGGATGAGGCCCTGCCCATGGCTGCACTGGGAATGCCTGCAAAGCACCCGCTCCTCCTGCCCTGCTTCCAGCACCTCCCTGTCCTGTGCTCTCTCTGATGGTTCCTCTGCTGCATCTCCACAGAATCCCAGGATCCCTGAGGCTGGAAAAGCCCTCCCAGCCCAGCCAGGCCCAGCTGTGCCCAATGCCCACCTTGTCCCCAGCCCAGAGCTCTGAGTGCCACCTCCAGCCCTTCCTGGGACACCTCCAGGGATGGGCACTCCAAACCTCCCTGGGCAGCTCCTGCCAAGGCCTGACCTCCCTTTCCATGGAGAAATTCCTGCTGCTGTCCACCCTGAGCCTGCCCTGGCCCAGCCTGAGGCCGTTCCCTCTCCTCCTGTCCCTGTTCCCTGGCAGCAGAGCCCGACCCCCCCGGCTGCCCCCTCCTGTCAGGCAGGCTCTGTATTCCCAAAGCTTACAGGATGCCTGAATTCCAAGCCACCTTTGCTGTTGCTCTGCTCACAGAATCCCAGAATTCCTGAGGCTGGAAGAGCCCTTCAGGATCCTCCAGTCCCACCATCATCACCCCAAACCCTGCCCCAAGGGCCAAACCCACATCCCCAAGTGTTTGTGAAGACATGGGAGGAGATCACAACCAGCGTGGGCAACCAGGCCCTTGGGAGCTGCACTTTAGGAGATCCTTGTCCGCCCACAGCGTGTCCATGTTCCCCCTGGAGCCCCTTCCTGCCCTCCCTGCTGGGAGCACCACTCACCAGTGGACAAGAGGGATTGATGGAGGAACAGGTTGGGAATACTTTTGGGATACTAAGAGATGACCTCAGTGCAACCAGTCCTTCTTTGAAATTTGACTTTATGATTCACATCCAGGTATTTGGGCTTGTTAGAGCTGTGAAGGTGGGGAAGGGGCCACACGAGGGGTGGTTGAGAGGCAGCTCTGATCTCTGCTCCCTGTGACCTGACAGGACCCAGGGAGCGGCTGGAGCTGGGCCAGGGCAGGCTCAGGCTGGAGAGCAGGGAAAGGTTCTTCCCCCAGAGGCTGCTGGGCACTGCCCAGGCTCCCCAGGGAATGGGCACGGCCCCGAGGCTGCCAGAGCTCCAGGAGCGTTTGGACAGCGCTGCCAGGGATGCCCAGGCTGGGATTGGTGGGGGGTCTGTGCAGGGCCAGGAGTGGGACTGGGTGATCCCTGGGGGTCCCTTCCAGCTCAGGATATTCCCTGATTCTGTGATCAGTTATTATTTTCTAGGGCTGAAACCAAGTACCTCAAAGGAACAAATTTGGAAGAACTTCTGAATCTCCTAAGTGGAGGGACCCACAAGGATCATCCAAGTCCAACTCCTGATTAACTCCAGTAACACTCCTAAGCAGGGAGTGCTGCAAACATGAGAAAATGCAACACAAATGTTGTATGGGATTTAAAACACAGAGCTTTGCACTTCTACAAAGCAAACCAAGCAAACAGCTCCATTCTGAAATTTGAAGTAGCACTGAGGAGGGACCAGCCCTGTGCAGGCAATGCCTCCCAAAGCTCCCTGACTGTGCTCTGAACAGGGCAGCTCCTGTTGCAGCTGCATTTGGAGCCATCAGCTGCAGTGCAGTGTCACAGTAACTCTGTCCTTGGGCACAGAGTGAGCACAAAGCTGCATTTCCGCTGTTGTTGGGAGCAGTGTCTGACGAAAGAACATCCAACCAGTCTGGGCTTGCTCTTGTGGTCAAGGGTGACAAGGCACACAGGTCCCAATGCTTCTGGCTTTGTTTGTCTGGGCTTCCTGTGGCGTCAGCATGACTTAAAAACCATAAACCATAAACCACTTGTTCCCACGACCTGCAGCTCCTGAAAGAGCTGGGGGTGCCCAGCAGCCACCTGGGGTTTGTTTGTGTGCACCCCCTGCCTGGTGTTTGGAAAGAGGCCCTTCTTTGCTGGTCTTGAGCAGCCCCTGGTGCTGCTCTGTCCTTGGAGGTGCTGTTGGGTCCTGATAAAACTCTGTGATGGGGAGAATGGCTGGGGTTGGAAAGGACCTTAAAGGTCATCCAGGTCCCCTTAGGTGTGGGATAATCCTGTCCAAAGCCAGGCCCTTGCCACAGTGGGAGCAGGGGTTGGATTGTGGCATTGCTGTCCCAGCCCCAGGAATGTCCTTTGCTTTGGGGGGTGTCACCATTAAGGTGTCACAGCTGCCTGAAGGCTTTGCTTTGTTCCTGCTCTCAGTGCTCCATCCTGTCACCTTTCCCAGGAGTTGGTGGGGCACAGCAGAAGGGAGAAATGTGGTTCTGTCCTTCCCAAAAATACCCTTTTGCATCCACCTTCACCTGAAGGAAAGGGTAAGACCGGGTTCCACATGGCCCCAGGTGCCTGGATTCTCCCATGGAAATAACGGCAATGATAATCCCAATGGGAGAGATGTGGAATCCCAGACTGGCTTGGGTTGGAAGGGACCTTAAAGCCCATCCAGTGCCACCCCTGCCATGGGCAGGGACACCTTCCACTGTCCCAGGCTGCTCCAAGCCCCAATGTCCAGCCTGGCCTTGGATGAGCAAGGTCACTGGGCTGGCCAGCAGTGAAAAAGGAGGGCACAGCTCCTCATGTGCCTCATAGCCTGTGAAAGGTGCAGGTGCTGCTCCTCCTGGGCTCAGGCTGGAATAAACACAGGTCATGGAGTGGCAGGAGCTGGGGGCTGTCATGAGTGGGGTCAGGTGGGACTTCCTGAGAACACGGGAAGTTCCTGCACTTGTGTCCCACAACCCTGCCCAAAGCTCCAGCCCTGCCCCTGTCCCCGGGGTGCCAGGCTTAGAGTCCCTGTGGGCTCAGAGCTCTCAGCCCTGTGCCTCTGGTGTGAAACTCTTGGTGGTTCACGCTCGCAGGAAAGGTTGAAAAAAGTCACGTGAAACTCGTGTGCTGCTGGAGGGGCCATGTGTTCTTTGTAAAACATGTTTTGTTTTTGCAAGACCGATGGCCTCACAGAATCCCAGGATCCCTGAGGCTGGAAAAGCCCTCCCAGCCCAGCCAGGCCCAGCTGTGCCCCATGCCCACCTTGTCCCCAGCCCAGAGCTCTGAGTGCCACCTCCAGCCCTTCCTGGGACACCTCCAGGGATGGGCACTCCAAACCTCCCTGGGCAGCCCCTGCCAAGGCCTGAGCTCCCTTTCCATGGGGAAATTCCTGCTGCTGTCCACCCTGAGCCTGCCCTGGCCCAGCCTGAGGCCGTTCCCTCTCCTCCTGTCCCTGTTCCCTGGCAGCAGAGCCCGACCCCCCCGGCTGCCCCCTCCTGTCAGGGACTTGTGCAGAGCCACAAGGTCCCCCCTGAGCCTCCTTTGCTCCAGTCTCGGTATAAAATCACAAGTTCAGGTTGTGCCTTTTCCCTGCCCTGCCTCTGTCACAAAAGGGAGATGGAAACCTCTCCTGGGTGTGTCAGCGTCAGGAGTAAACCAGGTTTTGCAGCAAGGCTCAGGGCTAATGCAGCAAAACAGGACCAGTCTGGTTAGGAAAAGGTTTGAGTACAAAATTCATTTGCCTAAAAACAGAACAATTGATTTTTTAGGGTAATACTGTTGCCCATTCTCTGCCATCGGTTTCCCTTTCCCTGTGAATAGGTTGGGAATGAAACAATTCTGTGGGAGGTGTTGGGATCCCACTGGCAACAATCAGCACATGTTTTGAATGAATAAAATCAGGACATTCTTGCCAAGTAGTTTCACAAATGCTCAAATATCGTCAAACAAAGACTTAATCTGGGCTCAAAGACACGTATCTCAGCAGATGTGTGTAAACCAGACCAAATCCCCTGGGAACAGTACTTAGGAGTTATTCTTAGGCGTCAGAAGGACAAGGATGGTCCATCTGTGAATTTATTACACGAGATGAGAAGCATCAGATGAAAGTCATTGCTGGCCTGGAGGACAGCCTGGTTTGATTTTTCAGGAAGTTTAGAGGTCATTCCTAAAATCTCGGTTTAATTAAAATAGAGTCCCTCAGAATCTGAGCAGAAAACACCGTGTGGAGCCGCTCCTTTGCTGAGGTGTGGCTGATGAGTGGAGGACAGGTAATTCTGCCACTGGATTCAGTGGGGCCAGGATTCTGTGGAGGAATTGGATCAATACAGGAGGTTTTTCTGGCTGTATTGACACTTCCTCTCTTGTCAGAAGAAATAAGTGGCAGGAGCATAAATGTTTGAGGAACTGATGATTTTAAAAGGTGTGGAAGGATCCTGGTGCAAAGATCTCTGTGGTGCACAATGTCCAATATTATGGAGGATTTTTAATTTCTCCATGCAAGGAGTCAGATAGGAAAAATAAAATATGAAAGTACCTAGAACTGTAGGATTTAAAAATCCTCTTAAACCGGGAGCTTTTTTAGAGACATCTGAAAAGAAACAGTTTGAAATAATGCTTCCTTCTGTATCCACAAATGTCTGGGAAAAGGAAGGGGCTGTGAAAAGCTTTCCACACATCAGAGCTCTGGGAATGGGAATCATGACATGATTTTAATCTGATTGCAAGCAGGTTGGTGCCTTTGGAGACCAAATTGGTGCTAAGAGTTCAGGTGGGGTTTGGTGAAAGAAATGTAAACAGAATCCCAGGATCCCTGAGGCTGGAAAAGCCCTCCCAGCCCAGCCAGGCCCAGCTGTGCCCGATGCCCACCTTGTCCCCAGCCCAGAGCACTGAGTGCCACCTCCAGCCCTTCCTGGGACACCTCCAGGGATGGGCACTCCAAACCTCCCTGGGCAGCCCCTGCCAAGGCCTGAGCTCCCTTTCCATGGGGAAATTCCTGCTGCTGTCCACCCTGAGCCTGCCCTGGCCCAGCCTGAGGCTGTTTCCTCTTGTCCTGTCTAAAAGACAAGGCTTTGGACCATGTGCCATGCAGGACATGGCAGTGGCTCTGGATGGCACTCAGTGGCCACAAGAGATGTGTCCTCATCCCTTTCCCTTACAAAGAGAGTGGGGGTGGAAGCATCCACCTTAAACCCTGGTGAATTCCCAAAGATCAAGCTGCCTTTTCAGGAAGAATTTTTTCACTCAGGTAGAATTTTCTCCATGGAAAGGGAGGTCAGGCCTTGGGAAGAGCTGCCCAGGGAGGTTTGGAGTGCCCATCCCTGGAGGTGTCCCAGGAAGGGCTGGAGGTGGCACTCAGTGCTCTGGGCTGGGGACAAGGTGGGCATTGGGCACAGCTGGGCCTGGCTGGGCTGGGAGGGCTTTTCCAACCTCAGGGATCCTGGGATTCCTTTTCTTTCTACACTTTGCCTGGATATGGAGAACAGGAATTTAGCTCCATGTCCCCTGATGTTTCTTACAGTGATGTCCTCAATAATCTGGCAGGAGAAAGAAGCAAAACCCAAGAGCACACCTGATCCTGCCCCCTCTGAGCTGTGATTCTTCAGCGCCAGAATAATCCTGAAACTGAGAAATGGGAAGCAGAAAAGCTGAGATTGTGGCAGCAGTCATTTTACATCAAAAAAAGTATTTATATTTTGGAAAAGTATTTTCAAATCACTGTCAGAGAAGGAATCTTTAAGTTCTTCACACTGTTTTACTCAGGGAATTACCTGTGACCAGGGCAGACTTGAGGGAAGCTCCGATGTGGTTTTGGGAGGAGTTTTTTGCCATTTAGGTAAAAGCACTAATCAAGACTAATTGCACCTTTCTCAAAGGCAGAGGCTCAGGAGCAGCCCTGGCTGCAGCCAGGGCATCCTTGGATTTCTCCCAGCAGGGCTGCACCAGTTACACATCGGCGATGCGCTGGCCAAGCCCGGAGGCACCTGGAGGCTGGGAAGTTTTGGGATTTGCCCCTGGGAAGCTCATCCTGTGCCCTTGGCTCTCACACTCACTTATTGCAGTGCCCATTTCAGCGCTACTTTGAGACTCTCATTGTTGAAGAAAATATGATTTTCTCTCCGAGGGACTCCCAGGGCCATCCTTAAGGGACGAGCAGGGAGTGCCGAGTCACGGCCGTGAGCGGGGCAGCTGATGGAGGTGATCACAGCCTGATCCCACAAATCCTCCTCGGTTTGCAGGATCGGGCCCTTCCCTTTGCCCTCCCGAGAGCCGGCCAGGAGGTGTTTGCCCCGCTCTCCAGCGATTTCCGTGTCCCTTGTGCGCACCCCAGCAACCGCCGCGTGTTGGATCTGCCACGGATCTGACCACGCTATAGATGATTCCTTTCTAATAAAATAAAAGCGCGTTTCAGGCGATCAAGATGCTTTTTATGCTGCTCTCGCCGCGCAGTGCCGCGGAGCGCTGCCGGGAGCCCGCGGAGCCGGGCGGGGCCGGGCCGGGCCGGGCTGGCGGGCCGGGCGCGCTCAGCGGCAGCTGGCGGCTCAGCGTGAGCGCCGCGCCCGCCCCGCGGCAGATGCGCCTTCAGCTGCTCGTGGCGGCGGAGCAGCGGCCCCGGGCCCGGGTCACGCTGACGGGCCGTGTCAAGCTGCCACTCTCGGGCCGCCTCCCCGCCCCGGCCCGGCCCGCGGGCCAGGGGACACACGGGCCGCGCGGATCAAGGATGCCGCAGTTGCACCGAGCTCGGCAGTTCCGGACAGTTCGACTTTTGGAGTTTAAGGTTTCACTCGGAGCTCTTTTCTTTTTTTTTTTTTAAAAAAAGGAAAAAGACAATTCCGCTGCAGTTGGTGCGCGCAGAGCGCGGGTTCGTGCGGCTGCTGCGAGTGATGCAGCAGCAGAGGATCCGCAGGGAACCAGCTCTCGAAATCTAACAATGCAGCACTTTATTAATTGGCTTTAAAAATTTATATTCTGTACGGTGATCAAAATATTTTAGAGAGAGCTTTTAGTGTCGTGGAAAAGCTGCCAGAATCTCAGGCAGTGATGCTGATGATCGCTGGCCCCCACTCAGCTCTGAGACACTTCGTGGTGTTAAATTCCTTTCTCTCATCACCAAACAGAGCTAAAAATCTTCGTGGCTCTCGGTGTAACATGGCAAAATTCAGGGGTTTACAACACGATATTTATACAGTGTTTATATAATATTTATTATTTCAGTATCTAGAGATTACCCACACTGATTTTTCAGCTGCTCATTGCTGCACCAAAGCAGCCGAGTGAAACATTTAGGAAAGCCTTGGAATTATAAAACCAGGTTTCGTCTTCACCATTTTCACCACTTCCTCCTGTAGAAGTTAATCAGGAGGCTTTAAAGCCCCCCAGGGAAGTCTTTGTGACACTGCCCAGAGGATGGTGAGCACATCCTCAGGCACAAAACGCTTCATCCATTCCATCCTAAAATATTAAAATTTATATCTATTAAAATATTTTTAAAATAAAATATCCTTCTTCTCCTTTGTCAGGAAAATCTTTAACTGAGTAAATAAATCCACAGAAGGGAAATAAAGAGAAATCCTGGGCAAGGCAACACGAAAAAAAACTTAGTGATGGGGCAGCTTTAGGTCTGCATTAAAAGGCAACTTCTTTAGATCTTTGGCATTCAAGGGACTCTGGTTTTATTTACCGAGGGATCAGTGCTGGGAATCTGGGAATCAGCGGGAATTGAAGCCTGAAGCAGCATTGCTTCACTGCTGCTGGGGGTGTCTATAGAAACAGATGGAAAAGGGGGGGAAAAGGCTAATGTGGAATGATGTTCAAAGACCTTCCAGTCCAAGATGTCGTCATTGTGACCTCTCCTGAAAACCTGGGCTCAGGGAAGTTATGCTGGGATTGTCCAGCTGGGGTCGGGAAATGGGATCACTTCCCTAACCCCGGGTGGACCAAGCCTTGAAATTCTTTATATTTTGATTCCTGAATAAAAGCTGAGTTTTCCAGGTTTTTTAGCCACATTCCATTCTCCCTCAGCACCCCTGGAATTGAGATCACCAGCACAGCTCACTCTTATTTAACTGCTGTGCTTTAAACCAACTCATCCCCTGGAGCTGAGGAGCATCACCCTCCTCTGCAGATCATATCCCTGATTCCTGTTGTTTTCCTGCCTGAATATTATCCCAGGAATGTGAGGGGGTCGTTGGTAAAATGATCCAGAATTGGTTTTTAGAATGTGTCTGCATCCAGCCCCGGGGCCCAGCACAGGGAGGACGTGGAGCTGCTGGAGAGAGGCCAGAGGAGGCACCAGGATGAGCAGAGGGATGGAGCAGCTCTGCTGGGAGGAAAGGCTGCGAGAGCTGGGATTGTTCAGCCTGGAGAGGAGAAGCTTTGGGCTGAGCTCAGTGTGGCCTTGCAGGGCCTGAAGGAGCTGCAGGAAAGCTGGAGAGAGACAATTCCCAAGGGCTGGAGGGCCGGGAGCCAGGGAATGGCTTCCCAGTGCCAGAGGGCAGGGCTGGATGGGAGATTGGGCAGGAATTGTTCCCTGGGAGGGTGGGCAGGCCCTGGCACAGGGTGCCCAGAGCAGCTGGGGCTGCCCCTGGATCCCTGGCAGTGCCCAAGGCCAGGCTGGACATTGGGGCTTGGAGCAGCCTGGGACAGTGGGAGGTGTCCCTGCCATGGCAGGGGTGGCACTGGATGGGCTTTGAGGTCCTTTGTAACCCAACCCATTTCATGATTCCGTGATTCAATGACTTTTGCACTGCAAAAGGAAAGATGAGAAGTAAAATCTGTGGGAGCCTCCAAGCACCATTCCTAACTCCCTTCCATCTTTGCCTTGCTGTGCTTCCACCCCGAGCTGGTTGCATGGATAGCCTGGGGAAATCTCGGGGAAAATCCACTCTGCCAGAGAGGGATTTTCTTCCTGAGGCAGAGCCTTGCGATGTGTGGGTGGTTCATGCTCCAGTGGTGCCTGGCTCTTCCACTGGGACCATCTCGGTCAGTGGAGATGCTGAGCCTTCCAGAGGCTCCAGAAAGGTGGGATGCCCCCATCTCCAGGACTGCTGGTGACCCTGGGGATCGGGGCTCACAGGAGCCTTTTCCCTGAATCCTGCATGAATTCCCACGCAGGGCCTGCCTGCCTTGGAATGCGCTGGGTGGGTTTTACCGGAGGGTTGAATTTAGGTTGGAAGTGTTCCCAGAGGTTTCTGCTCTAACCCCTGCCCCAAGCAGGGCCAGCTCTGGGGTCAGACCAAGTTTTTGTCAGGAAGGGTTGGAAAACCCAGGATGGATCCAGCACAAGCTCACTGGGGAATATTTTAACCCAGGGAAAAATGGGCAAGGGCAGGAGAGGAGGAGTGATGGGGATGTGGAGTGTCCTGGGGTCTGTGGGCAGCACCTGGAGCTGCAGGGAGCAGGTTTGGGAAAAGGAGCCCGAGGGAGAAAATTGCATTGCAGCCCATGGGAAGTGAATTCCCGAGGGAACAATTGTCTCACCAGCGCTTTAACGTCTGTTTTGGGGGAGAATTCCCTTGTTTTCCAAAACGCAGGGTGTCCGTGGAGAACCCTGGAGCAGGGAGCAGGGAAAACCCTGAGCTCAGGCACGTTGGGGAAAGAAATTGATCCCGATGGGTGGAGGGATGTCGTGGGATTGTGATGGGGGAGATTTAGCTCAGAAATAGCCCCATTTTTACAATATCTGTGTATTCTTTAAAAAAAATAAACCCCCAGAACACATTCGGAGAATATCAGGGAATTTCTCGTATTTCTTACCAAGGAAAACTCCTTTACAATCATGGCCATGGCTGTGTTGTGCACAGAAAAACGCCTCAATTTTGCCCTGTTTTGCTTTTTGACATCATTTACTGTTGCAGCTGATCTGCTTTTCTCTGACATTACTGACCATTTTTAATCAGTTTATTTATCTGGGTTTTTTCAGGACCACTTCCATTTAATACCTGAAACTTAATCCCCCTTTTTAACACCTCTCCTCAGGACAGGGAGCTGCCTTGCAATGTGTGAACAAGCTGCGTGTTTAAGAGCTCTAGAAATCTGGGAATTCTCCCTTCGACTCCAAGATTAAGGAGCGCATCCCTTTGGTGTTTGCTGGGAACAAACCCCCGACAGCAGCAGCAGCGCGGATGTCCAAACCGCGGCCGTGTCAAAGCCAGCGCGGCTCGGTCTGTCCGCTCCCCGCGCATCCCTCCGGGACATCCCCGTTCCTCCGGCTTTGTCCTGTCCAGCCCTGCCGGTGACGGGATCCTGCCGTGGGATTTGCTGGCGGATTAACGAGCTGCAAACTATCCCATATGCTGGAATCATTGTCCCCGCCGGCCGCGCCGAGCCGCTCCTCGGGCGCGACACGGGCCGGGCGTCGCAGCTCCGGCAGCTTCCCGCTGGAAACTCCCGATCCCGAGGGATCCGCGCTCCCGGGACGGCGCTTCCCGGCCGGGCTGCGGCCGGATGGGGACAATTAGGAGCACTTAGTGCGCAGATGAGGCTGGCGAGCGGCAGCTGGCGGGGACGGGGCTCAATTAAGCAGCACGCGCTAATGAGGCTGGGCCAGCCCGGCCGCGCGGGGGGCGAGCGGCGGCGACAGCGACACGGGAGGGGACGGACACGGGAGGGGACGGACACGGCAACGACAGCAACAGGTCCCGCCCGCCGGGATGAGCCTCTCCGGCTCCGCAAACTCGGGCTCGGCGGTGGGCTTAAGGCAGGAGAGCTGGGAAGGACGTGGCAGAAATTAAAGGGTTTGTTGTTTTTTGTTTTTTTTTTTTTTTCCTAGGGAGAAATATAAATATTCCTTGGGTGAGTAAAGAGGGGAAATTTAGGTGGGAAGTACGGGAGAAATTACTTCCTCTGAAGGCCTGGCACAGGGTGCCCAGAGCAGCTGGGGCTGCCCCTGGATCCCTGGCAATGTCCCAGGCCGGGTTGGACATTGGGGCTTGGAGCAGCCCGGGACAGTGGGAGGTGGCCGGGGCTGGAATTGGATGGGCTTTAAGGTCCCTCCCAACCCAACCCAACCCAACCCACTCCATGATTTCATGAATAATTCCACGGAAAGACTTCAGCTTATCCATACAAGGATAAACTACGTGTGTCCTTATACCCAGCATCACAGTAGGACTCGATGATCCTAAAGGTCTTTCCCAACCTAAATGATTCCATGATTCCGTGAAGAATTGAATTCCCTCCTCCTCTGAAGTACCCGACACCTTTTCCCTGCCCTGTGTCCTCCCTGCCGACCTGGGAGAGCTGCAGTGACAATCACAGCCCAACATAAACCTAAATACCACCTCTCCAAAATACTGATATGCAAGGCAGAGAAGCTCAAGAAAATAATTCAGATAATTCTAATTTTTCAAATAAGGTAATTTTAAATGAATGTAAAAGAGGCGTTACATAAACCCCTGGTCATTTTAGAAAGACAATTCTAATGTTTTTTGTCTTTCTGTCACTCAGCAGTTTGCAGGTAGAGAAGAGACCAAGATAACCCCAGGAAAGATTTTTAGCTTTAGCAGGACATAAATCAGCATTTTCCTTTGGATAACCCTTACAGTGGAAGCAGCCACTTCTAATCCAAATTTCCAAATGCTACCTCTTTTAATATTCTTTAAATTTCCTTTATTTTATTTCCTTTAATTTATTTTTTTTCAAATTTTCGTTCCACGGATCACTTTAAAATGCTTTGCAGCTGGTCTATAGCTGCGGGTGTTTTTGTGTGTGTTGGGTATTTAAAATTCTGCAATAGAGAATTCTCTGCCGAACTCTAGTTTTCCCCAGAATTAGTTTTTTAAAATAAAGGTTATTTTTTATTATTTGAATACCGTGGACATTTTTTCCCGGGAGATAACAGTTAAAGTTGGAATGTCCCCGTGTCAATGGCTGTTACTCTTTACCTGGAATGCCTTTAAATGATCTCAGTGTAAACCCAAATATTTCCTCAGCACTTCAGGGGATTCTCCACTCTGGAGTATTTTTGGCTCAAAATCCCTCGAACCCTTTTGTTTGTGTGAAGGTTTTAGAGGACTGTGCCAAAAAAAAGGTGACGTGGGGATTTTCCCAACCCACCTGTCACAAAAAGGCCGCCAGAGACTTTGCCTTTTTCCTGGAAAATGGAATTCTATAGGATAGTGTTGGAATCAAAGCCCTGCTTCGAGACTCCCTGGGGTTTAGATAATCCCAGGATAAAGTGAAAACTTTGGCCCCGACTTTAGGAGGAAATGGTGCTCCTGGACTGAGGTGTCCTGTGCTACCTTTCAGCCAGGACCAAAGGGAGCAGCTGGGGTCCCAGTGGGATTAAAATAATGAAGCAGCTGTGGGAAAACACTGGGGAATGGGCAGTGCTGATTCTGGCTTTGCAGGAGTGGAGGGAAAGGCTCTGAAAGGAAAACTCCCCCATGGAAGCTTCATCCCAACCTTCTCGGAAGGGCCCTGGAGAACCCGGACAGTGAGGGAAGCCTTTGGCTTGGAGGGAAGGGGCTGTTCCCTACGGGTGGCACGAGAGGGAAAAAAGGCTCAAAACTGAGTAAATTGAGGAGGTTTTGGGATGAGTGGGATGAGCAGGGGTCAGAGAGGAGACAAAGAGGGGAAAAACCCTGAGATGCTGTTGGGAAGTGGTGCTGGACTGAGGCAGAGCACGGGGCGTGGCTGCTCTGCTCCCTGCTCCTGCCTGGAAGAGCTTCCCGCTCCTGCCTACAGGGACATCCCTCTCCTGCCTGCAGGGACATCCCAATCCTGCCCAGAGGAACATCCTGCTCCCGCCTGGAAGAGCTTCCCACTCCTGCCTGCAGGAACATCCCTCTCCTGCCTGCAGGAACATCCCGCTCCTGCCTGCAGGAACATCCCACCCCTGCCTGGAAGAGCTTCCCATTCCTGCCTGCAGGAACATCCCACCCGTGCCTGCAGGAACATCCCGCTCCTGCCCAGAGGAACATCCTGCTCCTGCCTGGAGGAACATCCCACCCCTGCCTGGAAGAGCTTCCCACTCCTGCCTGCAGGAACATCCCGCTCCTGCCTGCAGGAACATCCCACCCCTGCCTGGAAGAGCTTCCCATTCCTGCCTGCAGGAACATCCCACCCGTGCCTGCAGGAACATCCCACCCGTGCCTGCAGGGACATCCCACTCCTGCCTGGAGGAACATCCCTCTCCTGCCTGCAGGAACATCCCACCCGTGCCTGCAGGAACATCCCACCCCTGCCTGGAAAAGCTTCCCATTCCTGCCTGCAGGGACATTCCACTCCTTCCTGGAGGGACATCCCGCTCCTGCCTGCAGGAACATCCCACCCCTGCCTGGAAAAGCTTCCCATTCCTGCCTGCAGGAACATCCCTCTCCTGCCCGGAGGAACATCCCACCCCTGCCTGGAGGGACATCCCGCTCCTGCCTGCAGGGACATCCCTCTCCTGCCTGGAGGGACATCCCTCTCCTGCCTGCAGGGACATCCCAATCCTGCCCAGAGGAACATCCTGCTCCCACCTGGAAGAGCTTCCCACTCCTGCCTGCAGGAACATCCCGCTCCTGCCTGCAGGAACATCCCACCCCTGCCTGGAAGAGCTTCCCACCCCTGCCTGCAGGAACATCCCACCCGTGCCTGCAGGGACATCCCGCTCCTGCCTGCAGGGACATCCCACTCCTGCCTGGAGGAACATCCCTCTCCTGCCTGCAGGGACATCCCACCCGTGCCTGCAGGAACATCCCTCTCCTGCCTGCAGGAACATCCCACCCCTGCCTGGAAAAGCTTCCCATTCCTGCCTGCAGGGACATCCCACTCCTTCCTGGAGGAACATCCCGCTCCTGCCTGGAGGGACATCCCGCTCCTGCCTGCAGGAACATCCCACTCCTGCCTGGAGGGACATCCCGCTCCTGCCTGCAGGAACATCCCACTCCTGCCTGGAGGGACATCCCGCTCCTGCCTGCAGGGACATCCCGCTCCTGCCCAGAGGAACATCCCACTCCTGCCCAGAGGAACATCCCACTCCTGCCCAGAGGAACATCCCAATCCTGCCCAGAGGAACATCCCAATCCTGCCCGGAGGAGCATCGGTGGGCTCAGGGCAGGCAGTGCCAACTAATCCAGCTCCACTCCTCATGGGGAAAAAGGCTGGAGGAGATGAGGCACTGAATGACCTCCTGTGCCAGCAGAAATCATGGATGTGGGCAGAAATGATCCTGGACACCAGAACTGAAGAGGAGCTGGGCAAAGGGCAGGAACAGGAAGGGAAAATTGCAATAAATCCCAGTCCAACACCTCGAGCTGTGTCCTGCAGTGTCCATACAGCTGCTTCCCTCCTCCCAAACAGGCCAGGGTCTGCCAAAACCCTCCTGTGAGGACTGAGCCAGGCCATGGCCAGGCCCGTGTCTGCATCCCAGAAATCACCGTGCAGCTCCCAGGCCTTGGATTTCCTGCAGTAGAACCCACGGGGAGAGAACAGGAATAGTGGGAAGTCACAGCCCAGCCTCTGTGGGATGGGATCTGTTCCTAAGCTTGGCCTGTGGAATCTTTCCTGGAGGTCACAGCTCGGTGACACGGATTCCATGTCCCTGGTGGGTGGCAGAGGTGCAATGCCCATGAGGAATTTTCAGTGTCCGGATTAAAACAACCTCCCAGGCCACAAGGAATATAATCCTAATTTATAATCCAGCTGTGGGGATTATTAAAGCATTCCCCTCTCTGCTTGCATGGATTTGATTTCTGTTCTTATTCCATCACATCCTGGTGGATCAGGGATTAAACTGAGCAAGGCCACACTTCCAGTTTAAGGAAAAAAGTGGGTGTTTGGTTAAAATCCCCTTTTGGAGGGAGGATTGGACAGTTTTTAGTGTAGAGCTCTTACCACCTGGATGGATTCCAGCATTTGGGAAAGGAGAGGGAGAGGAATGAGAGAAATGGGTACCACCAGCATGAGGGGCAAAAAAGTGGAAAATGAGTGTTAAACCTCCAGATGGATAAAAATCTAGTGGCTTAGAGGGATGAGAATCTGGGAGATACTAAAGGAGGCTGCTATGTTTTAAGAATCAGGTGCTTGTTGTGCAAAAGTAATTACAGACTTATTGGTTGTGCTGATTGACACCAGGGCTGAGCAAGGAGCCAGAAAGTTTGGAAGTTATTTGGCAGAAAAAGCAGGAATGGGAGGGGATTTGCATCATGTGAAGAGCTGAAATAAACATCTGTGTGCAAGGACAGCATGAAATAAACTCAGCAGAGGGGAGTCCAAGAGCTCTGATGACAGACTGGATCTGAGACAAAGCAGTTCTGGGAGCTTGGTGCGACTCCTCCTCGTGAGGTTCCATTTTGCAGCAGAACCTTGTTAAATCCGTTCTGGTGATGCTCCAGGAGCTTTTCCTCCTCGGTGCCATCCCCTCACACACCCTGTGGGCACTGCCCTTCCTCGAGGGAAAACTTCCTTCTGGAAAGGGGAAAAACATGTCCACAGCTACAGATTGAAACCAGGAAAACGCGAGGATTTTAAAGGGATTTAAGCACCCCTTCTCCAGCTTCCTCTCCTTTGGAGAGTTGAAAACTTTGATGGAAAAACCTTTGTTTTTGGGAGACCTCGATTGGAGGTGAGTGGGAAAGGACTGGGAAAGGAGTGGGAAAGGAGTGAGGGAGGTTTGCACATGCTGGGAAGGGAATGAAAAAAAAAAAGGAAAGTAAAAGTCATGGTTGCTTCCGCCCAATATAAAACCAATCCCCGGAAAGTTTAGGCTCAGGCGCGCTCCTGGCCTGTGAACGAGCTGTCACATTATCCTGGTGGGAAGCGGCACCGGGATATTGTCCTTAATTGCCCCGGGAAGGCCGCGCTGTGACAGCTGCAGTACCTGGCTCGCCACGGCTGCTCCCGAAAAAAGGCCCCATTAAGGATGGTTTGTTAAACAGTGACTGATAAGTTGTTATCTTTCAGCATCTCCGGCTAATTAGACACCTCGAGCCGAAGTTAATTTGGTGGAAAACATTTCTCGACTTAATGACATTTATGGGCAATTAGGCGCGTTGCAGCAAGAGCGCACATTTATATTCCAGCCTCTTTCCAGAGCCTAACAAGAACCCACCTCTTTCTCCACGGGAGATTTCGGGCTCCCTGTGGAATTCTCCCGGCGCAGACACCACGGGTCCGCTTGTTTTTCTGGAAACCGCTTGTGTGAAACGAGGTACACACGGTAATGAGGCACAGCCGGGGGGAAAATGAGGGGAAATAAAAGTGTTTTCACCCTGCTTAGGCTCCTGTGGTGTCACAGCGAGAGTTGTGCTGCGCTCAGCAGGAGCAGGACGTCAGTGATCCCTGAGGAGCAGAATCCCAGAGTCGCTGGGCTTGGAAGAGACCTCAGATTATCGAGTCCAGTCTTTGACCAAACATCGCCTTATCGAGCACCGGGTTCTGCAAGTGGTCGTGCAACGTTTGACAGAGGATTTGGAAAAGCAGAACGGGAATTTTTAAGCTGTTCCAAACTTATCGAAGAAGGTTTAATGCGATTTGTTTCTTTCTAATTACCCGGAAGGGAAGCGAGTGTGGTCCTTGGTAGTTACAGAACCATGGAACCATCCTCAGGGCTGGAAGAGCCTTTCAGGGTCACCCAGTGCCACCCCAGCAGCACCAGCAGAACCCCTAAACCTAAACCCTGTCCCCAGGGGCCACATCCGGACACCTCTGGGGCACTTCCAGAGACAGTGACTCCACCACTTCCTGAAAGAACCCGTTCCAGGGCCTGAGCCCTCTGTCCCTCAGGCAAGGACACAGCAGAATTTGGGAGGTGCTGCCCAGCTGGCACCTCCTGGCACGAAACACCAGCTGCCACTGCTGCCTGCTGCTGGTTTTCCCAAAAACTTGGGAAACTAGGGCAGCTGCAGGAAGAGTCCCATTAAAACTGAGATGGGTCAATGGCTCCAAAGGTCACGTGGGCCGAAAAATCCTGATGATGACATTCCCGTGCCTCAGGAGTTTGGGATGAACTACAAATGAAGGCAGGCTGAGCGTGCCAGGCTGTCCTGGGGTTTGCCCTCTATCCATCCCTTATGGATCCGAGAGTCAAGGCCACAGCTGCAGAGAGGGAGAAGCAAAATCCTGCATTTTTCTACTGGAGCAAAAAGCATCTTCCCAGGGCAGGGAAGGGAGCTGGGAAGGGGCTGGAGCCCCAGGAGCGGCTGAGGGAGCTGGGAAAGGGGCTCAGGCTGGAGCAAAGGAGGCTCAGGGGGGACCTTGTGGCTCTGCACAAGTCCCTGACAGGAGGGGGCAGGGACAGGGACAGGGGGAGAGGAAATGGCCTCAAATGGCACCAGGGGAGGCTCAGGTTGGAGATTGGAAACAATTTTTCCCTGCCAGAGTGGTGAGGCCTTGGGATGAGCTGCCCAGGGAGTGCTGGAGTCACTGTCTCTGGGAGTGCTCAGGAGGAGTCTGGATGTGGCCCTTGGGGACAGGGTTTAGGTTTAGGGGTGCTGCTGGTGCTGCTGGGGTGGGACGGGATGATCCCGAAGGGTTTTTTCCCACCCTGATGATTCTGGGATTCTCTGATCTCCAGAGGGCCTCCAAAAAAAACCCCAAAAAACATTTGGCAGAACTGTTGGATAGACACAGCGTGGGTTTATCCAAGTGAAAGCGCCGTCTCCTAAGTGCGCCCTGAGATTTTGGACAGGAAACACCTGCGAGGAACCAACGGAGGTTTCTGGCTCTCCCACATCGGGGTTTTGCTCTCACCCCTCGTTGTTTTCCGAATGTTCATTGGCAGAGCCAGAGGAATGATTTGTCTGCGGCCCCACAGCCGAACGGTGCAATTGCCAACCTTGCTGTTACTACTCGGAAAAAATCAATTTATTCTAAACCAGATCCCTGCACAGAACCGTCAGAGCCGGTTTTACCCCTGCTGTATTCACACAGGACGTGGCTGCCGCTGTCTTTTTTATGAGTCTGATTTTTCCCGCAGGAACGGGAAGCGGAGAACACCGGGAAAGGCACCCGAGCCCAGCGCGGCGGCGGAGGGGAGCGGAGAGGGGCGCAGGGGAGCAGAAGGAAGAGGAAAGGAGCGCAGGGGAACAGAAGGAAGCAGAAAGGAGCGGAGGGGAACAGAAGGAAGCAGAAAGGAGCGCAGGGGAGCAGAAGGAAGAGGAAAGGAGCGCAGGGGAACAGAAGGAAGCAGAAAGGAGCGCAGGGGAGCAGAAGGAAGAGGAAAGGAGCGCAGGGGAACAGAAGGAAGAGGAAAGGAGCGCAGGGGAGCAGAAGGAAGCAGAAAGGAGCGGAGGGGAACAGAAGGAAGCGGAAAGGAGCGGAGGGGAGCAGAAGGAAGCGGAAAGGAGCGCAGGGGAGCAGAAGGAAGCGGAAAGGAGCGCAGGGGAGCAGAAGGAAGCAGAAAGGAGCGCAGGGGAGCAGAAGGAAGCGGAAAGGAGCGCAGTGGAGCAGAAGGAAGCGGAAAGGTTGGGAACGGGTCCGTCCCGCCCGGTCCCGGCCCGGCAGTGGCGCCGCGGGGCCCGCAGGGGGCGCTGCGGAGCGGCTCGCCTCCGCTCCCCGGGGACAGCGGGACACGGAGAAACCGCATCCAGCATCCCGGGACACAGAGCGTCCCCTCCCAATGCCCCGAGAATCCCCATCCAGCATCCCGGGACACAGAGCGTCCCCTCCCAATGCCCCGAGCATCCCCATCCAGCATCCCGGGACACAGAGCGTCCCCTCCCAATGCCCCGAGCATCCCCATCCAGCATCCCGGGACACAGAGCGTCCCCTCCCAATGCCCCGAGAATCCCCATCCAGCATCCCGGGACACAGAGCGTCCCCTCCCAACGCCCCGAGCATCCCCATCCAGCATCCCGGGACACAGAGCGACCCCTCCCAATGCCCCGAGCATCCCCATCCAGCATCGCGGGACACAGAGCGTCCCCTCCCAACGCCCCGAGCATCCCCATCCAGCATCCCGGGACACAGCGCAGCCTGGACAGGCTGGCAGAGCTGGGGGTGTTCACCTGGACAAGAGAAGGCTCCAGGGAGAGCTCCGAGCCCCTTGCAGGGCCTAAAGGGGCTCCAGGAGAGCTGCAGAGGGACTGGGGACAAGGCATGGAGGGCCAGGAGCCAGGGAATGGCTTCCCAGTGCCAGAGGGCAGGGCTGGATGGGAGATTGGGCAGGAATTGTTCCCTGCGAGGGTGGGCAGGCCCTGGCACAGGGTGCCCAGAGCAGCTGGGGCTGCCCCTGGATCCCTGGCAGTGCCCAAGGCCAGGCTGGACATTGGGGCTTGGAGCAGCCTGGGACAGTGGGAGGTGTCCCTGCCATGGCAGGGGTGGCACTGGATGGGCTGTAAGGTCTCTCCTGACCCAAACCTGTCTGTGATTCCATGACTTTATGAGTCAAAGAGAGTGACACAAGATTTTATAACTTGACAACAAAACCCAGAACTTGTTGCTGAATTCTCTCTGTTCCATGCACTGCTCAGGAGGGATAAAAGGGGGATCAAGCCCTTTAAAGGCTTCCAGGGACATTTTAACACCTCGAGTGGAAGTGACAAAAGAGTTCTGCAGGAAAAGCATGGCCAGGAATGGGTGACATATCCAGGAATGGGTGAAGGGTCCAGTACCAGATGGCTGTTCCCAAACAGACAGCAAATCCTGGCTGTGGTGAGGTCCTGGGTGAGGACTGGATCCTGCTCTCTTTCTCCTTCTGTTTTCCATCTGCAAAATGTTAACAAGGATTCCCACAGCTGCTGTGAGGATAAATCCTGTTGGGTTTGGACAGTGCCCACAAGCCCCTGGAATGGGGACTGGAGAACTCCACGGATGTGTTATTTAGCTGTGGGCTTCCTGTGCTTTTGGCTCCTTGTTTTCCAGCCCTGGGTCACTGCTAAGGGACCCGAATTCCAGGACGGGAGCTGAATCCTCAGCTTTGTGCCAGGAAGGTGCTGCAGGAAAGCTCCAGCCCCTGCAGCAGCAGATGCTGGGAAGGCAAACTGGACAAAGGGAAGGTAGGATTCCTTCCCAGGGGTGGTTCTGCTTTGTCCCTGGCAGTGAAAAAGTTAAAACTCATAGGGTTATTCATGAATTCCGCTTTTTAAAAACATGTCCCATTAAAATGCAGATTTAGGCTTCCATTTGCAAAGAACATCGTTATTTCCAATTCTGTATGGGAATCCTTTTTGTATTTGTATCTTTTGGGGAGAAAGTCCAGCTGCCTCTTGTGAGATTGCACATATCTCTTCAGATGTCAACAAATCATTGAAAAGTGTCAGAAAGGGGGAAATGAAAGATAATTATTCAAACCATGGAGAGCTGCTTTGAAAGTGAATAGGATCTGTCAGATAGGCTTTGAGAACAGCAGTTGGCTGCTTGCATTGGATATATTAAATGGACATATCCAGAGGCAAGGGATGCTGCTTTAGATTCAGATCAGTGGATTTTTTTGGGTGGAAGTAGCTGAAACCACCAGGAATTACTGACGGGAGATCAGCTGGGAAGGTGTTTTATAGAGTTAGGGTGAGATGTTAAAGGGAAGAGAAATCTCTGGAAATAAAGCCAAGGAAAATGGAGCTTTAATATTTGTCAGTTCTGGTTTGGGAGGAAGGACAAGGAGGATTTGGCTAAACTGAGCATAAATGGGGTGGTGTAAAGGGGAATATTCCTCAAAGTCTTGTTCCAACAGCACCAGCATCACCCCAAAGCCTGTCCCCAAGGGCCACATCCAGACTCCTCCTGAGCACTCCCAGAGACAGTGACTCCACCACTCCCTGGGCAGCTCATCCCAAGGCCTCACCACTCTGGCAGGGAAAAATTGTTCCCAATCTCCACCCTGAGCTTCCCCTGGTGCCATTTGAGGCCATTTCCTCTCCTCCTTTCCCTTGGGACACGGCAGCAGAGCCCGACCCCCCCTCACTGCCCCTCCTGTCAGATACTCAAGCTGTGCCAGGGGAGGCTCAGGGTGGACAGCAGCAGGAATTTCCCCATGGAAAGGGAGCTCAGGCCTTGGGAAGAGCTGCCCAGGGAGGTTTGGAGTGCCCATCCCTGGAGGTGTCCCAGGAAGGGCTGGAGGTGGCACTCAGTGCTCTGGGCTGGGGACAAGGTGGGCATGGGGCACAGCTGGGCCTGGCTGGGCTGGGAGGGCTTTTCCAGCCTCAGGGGTTCTGGGATTCTGTGGAATTAGAGACACTTAAAAAGGTGCCAAAGGTGAATGAGGAATACCTGGAGGTGGGAAGCTGCAGCCAGCATCCTGCCAGTTTATTTCTCTCAAGGTAACTTTTCCCCTCTCCTTTTCCTTAGTCCGTCTTCCTTGTGCTTTTCCTGGCTGATCCAGCTCCTGTTTGGGTGTATGGAAAAGGCAGGAAAACCTCCAGCAGCTTTCCATTATTTCTGCTCTCCTGCATGGGATGGGCTGGATGGGACTGGGTTGGACATTGGGGCTTGGAGCAGCCTGGGACAGTGGGAGGTGTCCCTGCTGTGGCAGGAGTGGCACTGGATGGGATTTAAGGTCCCTTCCCATCCAAACCATTCCCTGATTTTCTCCTTGGTGTCGGAGCTGGGACGGGCTGGGACACCCCTGAAGCCAGAGGTGATGAATCCTGAGACACTGAAGGGCTGGAGCTGCAGCCTGGCAGAGGATCAGCTCCATCCCAGGTGCCTTTATTTCCCAGGAATGGCAAATTCCCCTTCCCCTTTCCCAGCCTCGTGCGTGTGCAGGTGCTGTGCTGAGGGTGACGGGAGCTCGGCAGATCTGGGGGAGCGCCCAGGGCTCCAATCAGCTCCTGCTGCAGCTCAGAGGGATTAAAATGAGGCACAACCAGGAAGGGAAGAGCTGAAATGAAAGAAGTGTGAAGAAACAACAACAACAAAAAAGAGGTTGTCTTTGGGGAGCTCTGTCCTCCCTCCAGGGAGTTTTCCAAGGAGATAATCTTTGAGATGCTGGAACAAGGTATTCAAATCCCTGTTTCAAGACAGGAAAAGGAAGAAGAAAGGAAAGAGACAGCAAAAGGAAAAGGTGCCTTTTTTCTGTCAAAACTCCCTCTACCTCTTACTTTGGGGAAAAAAATAAAGAACTTGCTCTATTTTACTGATAATTATTTCTCCAGCAAATGGGGCTTTAAATTTAAATGGATTTTTCTGCTGAGGGGACAAAACTTGGCCTTGGAAATTCTTCTTTCAACATGATGGTGTTCATATTTGTATCTATAAAGTGATTTGGCTTGGGATCGTTTTTAGCGGGATCTGTTAATTTGTTTAGTGTTTTTAGTGGGATCTGTGTCCTTGCCTGTGGACACCAATGACCCAACCCCAAAAAATCATCAGTGAGAGCTCCCTGCAGGTCCCAGGGCAGTGTCGCTGTCACCATGCCCAGGACAAGCTCCTGCAGTGCTTTCCAGGGACTCAGGGAATCTTGTGAGGTTTTCAATGCCAGGTGTGTGTGGTTGAGGCCTGGCACTGCAGACCTGCAAGGGTCACACGAGGGCCAGGCCAAAACCCCAAAAATGTAGCCCCATTTCATGATCTGAGTAGGGGAATTTAACCCTTTGGGTGTGAGGTTTGTAATTCCACAGTGGGTTAGGAGCCTTTGCCATTGAACACTCCATGCTGAGGACTGATTTATTTACCTTTTTTTTAAAATCTTTTGGGCCTGCAAAGTGTATTTTCACATGGGAAGATGGAGTTTGGGGTTCAGGTGTTTGCTCACACAAAGGCACTTTGTGCCTGAGGGGGGAAAAGTGGGCAAAGAGAATTTCTGCTGATTGGAAAAGAGAGCTTTGAATTGGTCTGAATTCAGATCCAGAGAGCCAATATAAAGCTGGGCAGGATGGTTTGCTCCTGATTTTGTTTTCAGCTCACTGTCAGGACAGTTCTGATGCTCTGGTCTGAGGGAGGAGCAGGTGCTGCTGCAGGGAGGTGGAAAACAGGAGCCTTTTTGTGCCCAGCTCAAGGTTTGCTTTCCATCCTGGGAATCCCAGGTTTACCCAAGTTATTGCAATGAAATAATTCACTGGCAAGCTGAAACGATTCTCCATTTTTATCCACTCTGGCCACCTCTTGCTGTCGGTGCCTGTGACCCCATGGATCCGAAGGGATGTGGGCACACCCAGGGCTCCTGGAGCCCCTTCCAGCCCTGAGCCCGGCGCTCCTTGGGCTTGTGCAGGGCATTCCCACAGCGCTGTGAACAACCCCACACGGGCAGCATTGTCCCGGCAAGGATTAGCCCCTTTCACGGGATGCCTCAGCCCTTTCAGGAGCGCTTCTCTCGGCGCTCCCGGGGACGATCAATCGCCTCCTTTGGGATCCGCTCCCGCCGCGGATGCGGGGCCTTTCCCGGCTCCTGGTGCTGCCCCATGAAGTCCCCATTCAGGTACAGCCGTGCTGAGGGCGCCTTGTCCCCGCTCAGACGCGGTTTGTGAGCCCGTGGCACACCCGGGTTTTCCGACTGGCACGGAGCAGAAAGAGGCGCTTGTTTGCGCGGGGGGACGGGAGGGGAGCAGGGCCCGCTGCAGGTGGTGCCCCATCAGTAAAATGTTGTTGGAAGAAAAGCTTGCAGGTGCTGGAAAACGCTTCCTGGGCCCGGAGCGAGCTCCAGAGGCTGCCAAGGCCAGACAGAACTGCTCTGTTGCCTTAAGAGTGCATAAAAAAAGATGTTTCAATGCTGTCGTCGGATCTGGGTGCTTTGCCACGGAGGACAAAAAGTCTCCTGTAAAATTGGATTTAAATAGTCCTATCTCACTTGTGCTCTGGGGGAGCAGATTCCATTGTGCCGGTGTCCCCTCTGCAGTATGATATCATAGCTTCAGAGGAAGCCTTTATTCCGAGGTCACATTAGTTTGTCCTGGGGATGCAATCATTTTTTGTGTCACGGACAATGTTTTACTGTGGAGATATGGGCCAGATGGCTCAGCCACTTGCAGTCCGGAGTGAAACAGGCTCTTTATTGTGGCTGAATAAACAGAACCTATTGTCCCCTGCTCGTGAAACTCTTGTGGCCACGGCCGGGCGAAGATGAAGTATGAAATTTTCACCGCTGAGGGAAGAATATGTAAAACAACAAGCAAAAGGGGTGTGGGCTTCCAAAACATTTCCTCATTGTCCCTTCTGTTTTCCCCCTTGGTAAAGATGAGGTATTTCCATGCCCTGCCATTGTCTGGGGTGGTTTCAGCGCTCGCTCGGGTCCCGCTCGTCCTCTGCGCCTCCTGCCCCGCCCGGGAGCAGCACCCCAGGATTTCCTGCTGCAGAGCCTGGCCAGGTGTGTGCCTACACAGGTAGATCTTTGCCAAGTCCGTGTCTCATTATTTATTGTTTTACAGCCCTGAGAGCTCCCCCGTGGCCGGGGCTCTCCCGTGGACTGGCAGCACATGGAGCCGTGGTGAGTGAGTAAGGAAAAAGAGATTTTCCTCCACGACAAAGAAAGAAACTCCTTTTTCCCCCCCACTCGTCCCCCCCAGGGCTGACACAGTAACTCAGGGGGCTTTTTCCCTAAAGAAAATGCACGTTTTCCTTTTAAACTGCCCCCATCCAGAGTTTCCTCCACGGCAATGTCAGACGTGCTCCTTTCCTCCCTTTAATTGCAACCCAAGCCAACCTTGACTGGCAAGGAGAAAGTCCCTGACAGGTTTGGGCTGAGTCCAGACCTTCTCAGAGAGTCTGTCAGGCACTGTTTGACAGCATGCAAATGTATGCAAATGAGGGGACACTGGCCGAGCACCTGCGGAAAGTGTCCATCCCCGCTCCCGCTCTGCTCTACCTCCTCCACACGTGGGGCTTTGGAATGCTGCTCCGTCTCCCCGTGCCAGAGGATTGTGCGGCCGTCAGCACAACGCGGGGCTGGGCAGAGCCGCGCTCTTTGTCCTGCCGGGCGGCGCAGCCCCTGCGCAAGGGCCGCTGCCAGGAGCGGGGCCGTGGCTCCCATCCAGCCCTTGTGAATCCTCCTTTCTGCCTGCTCGGACCTTCCCTTCAGCATCCCGGCCCTTTTGGGGTTGCCCGTGTCAGGGAAGGCCTTCTGTTCGCCGGCAGCGAAGGCGCCGCGGCCGCGGAGGCGCTGCCAGACAAAAAGGCAGCAGCTGGAGCGGGACGCGCACGGGAACCTGCGGCAATCCCAGCGCCGGGGGAGGCGGCGAGGGAGGAGGGACGGAGGAAGGAGAGGCACCTTGAGGAAGGCAAAACTGCCAGAGAGAAAAACTCCGGCTGCCGCAGCCGTGGGGAGCGGCCGAGCTTCTCCTCTGTGTCCCTTGGAGCAGCCCCTGGAAGGCTGGAGGGCTCCGTGTGCTCAGGGATGGGGGCGATTTCCTGCCCCGAGGCTGCACAGGGGCGAGAAGGGCGAGGGAGGTGTTGCAGGGCTCCTTAAATAGAGAAGGGCTGCGAACTCAGGGACGTTTGGCACCTGAATTCAGACCTTGCGGGGGAAGAGCAGCTGGGCTTTGAGAACGTTGGGTCAGGCACACATCCCACACCAACTTCCAGCCAAACTCGGGGTGAATCCTTCCAAATCCCCTGCGGCAGCCTCAGTTTCATACAGCGGGACATCCCAGCCAGGGGTGAAGCTGTGAATGGTCCGAGGGTCACATGGAGACACAGGACATGGCACACGGCTTCCAGACGGCTCCCTGGGGGCTGGATCCCAACCAGAGGCACCTGGGAGTGCTGGCAGGGCTGGCAGGGCAGAGGTGTCTCCCCCTGAGCCACAGCCTCAGCTGGAATCAGAGGATCACAGGATCAGGGAATATCCTGAGCTGGAAGGGACCCCCAGGGATCACCCAGTCCCACCCCTGGCCCTGCACGGACACCCCACCAATCCCAGCCTGGGCATCCCTGGCAGCGCTGTCCAAACGCTCCTGGAGCTCTGGCAGCCTCGGGGCCGTGCCCATTCCCTGGGGAGCCTGGGCAGTGCCCAGCAGCCTCTGGGGGAAGAACCTTTCCCTGCTCTCCAGCTGTGCCAGTGGAGGCAGGATCCTCGCTTGGGTCCATCTCTCCCACTGGGAAAAGCCAGGTCATGCTGGACTTGAAACCCAGCTTGAAAACCATGGAGTAAAACATCCGTAAAGATGCGTGAGGCAGCACATGGACACCACAGCCAGGTCTAAGGCCGAGCTTTGAGAGTCAGAGACCTGGCAAAATAGGGGAAACATTCCTCAGGCTTGGGATAGCAGTGATCTGGGAAATGCAGACGGCTTCTGCTGGAAGCCAGGTGGATGCAGAGGGGTTGGAAGTTGCTCCTGGGGCTTTTTCTGTGGCTGGGGACTGGTAAGAACCAGGCTGTTGTGCAGGGATGGGGATGCACAGTCAGCAGGGTGCCTCCAGAGCTCCTCTGGCACCAGTGTCGTCACCCACCCCCCTGGAGCCGCACACCCAGAGGGACTTGCTCCAATTCCCCCTGCTCCGTATGGAAATCAGCCCCCGCTTTCTCGGGAGAGAGAAAATCAGCGCTGCTCCGTCCGGGCTTTTTTGTTTGGTTTTTTTTCTTCCCACTTTGCAGCCCAAGGTAGCTGCATTTAGCAGCTTTATGTCCTTTCTTTGCTGCTGCGGCAGGGTTGTGGTCACTCAGGCAGCAGTAACTTTGAAAAAATGACCCGTCTACACCCAAACAATAACAGAATCCCCCTTTTTATGTTGGCAACGCCCAGCGCTTTCTCTGCCCTTCAGGACTCCCCACGTAGACGCAACTGTTTGCCCAGCCCTCTTCTGAACAACTTAATTAAGCAAAAGAAAAAGTGTCACTTTCTGCCGGGCTCACAAAAACAGAGCTGAGGGGGTAAGGAGGGGACGCGGCAGCAGCGCCGCATTCCTCGGAGGGCTCGGAAGGGACCCTGTCCCCAGCCCGCTGCCGTGGCACTGCTTTGTCCGCGGTGGCGGCAGCAGCGGGGCTGAGCCTGTCCCCAGATGCCAGGAGGGGCTGGTGGCACCCCTGTGCCCATTCCTGGCGGAGCCGGCCAGGTCCCAGCAGTTTCCCAAACTTTATGAAGAGGGGAGTAGCTTTTTCCTTTTTGGGGACCAAACCACTCGTCTTCCCACCCAGGGCAGCTCTGGAGGCTCCCAGATTTCCCTGTGTCCACACCGGGAGCCCGCTGGGAACACGTGGGATGCGTGCACACGCGGGTCTGTGGTGATGGCAAAGGCTCCCTCCAAAATGCCCAACTGCCACAAGGGAACAACGCTCAATTCCTTCCCTTCGGAGAGCGGAGACCCTCGGGGAGCACCTCGGCGTTCCCTTCCCAGGCTGCCCAGGCTGCTCCGTGTGGCTCCAGCTGCTGCCTGTCCAAGGAAAGGGATGAGGCTCTCACCACGAGTGCTTCAAGGGCCTGGGCTTTCAGGGCTGTTTTATTTAACGAGGGGGGAAAGTTGCTCTTAACCAGGCAGGGGAGGCTGGAGCAGAGCTGTCGGGCTGAGTTATGTTCTCCCCTTCTGCCTTAATCTCCATTAAAGGAGCATAAATTCATTTCGGACTCCAGCTCTCCAGAGGTCAGGGGCTGCTGTGGCTCTGCACGGCCCCGAATCAATGGCCCGGCTGTTCACCCCACACACATGGGGGGTTCTGAGGGATGGGGGCTTGGGGAGTTCTTTTCAGATAAAAAAGATTAAAAATAGTGTTTTGCCCTGTTCTCTCCCATCCCAGCCACTGCTTTCCTTTAGTTGTCCCTGGCAGTAGGAGCCTGTGCACTTCAGAGATCCTGGAGGCCTCAAACCAGGCCGTCAGATTTTTTAATAATGAAAATGAACAAGGCCAGACAGGCCCTTAAGTGCTTGACTGTATTTTCTTGGGCTCTTCCAGCCCTGATAAACCCTTTGATTTAAGAGTAAAGGAAGCCAGGCAGCAGGAGGTACATCCCCAAGGACTGAGATCTCTTGCGATGAAGGTGTGACATTCCCTTTGGAATTCCAAGGTGGGAACAAGCACAGCAAATTGTGGGGGGGACTGGAGGGGCAAAGCTGCTCTCCGGATGTGGGGCAGCACCGGCACAACCCTCAAAGGCCAGCCTTGGCATCCTCAGAATTCCAAAACTGTTCCACACGTGCATGGTCACTCACACAAACATGGAGAACACATGGAAGGAGGAATTTCCCCATGGAAAGGGAGGTCAGGCCTTGGAAAGAGCTGTCCAGGGAGGTCTGGAGTGCCCATCCCTGGAGGTGTCCCAGGAAGGGCTGGAGGTGGCACTCAGTGCTCTGGGCTGGGGACAAGGTGGGCATCGGGCACAGCTGGGCACAGCTGGGCTGGGAGGGCTTTTCCCACCTCAGAGGTTCCGGGATTCTGGATACAAACACCCCAAACCGTCAGGGAGAGGCCGATCCCAATGTCACCGCAGGGCCTGGGATGCAGCAGCAGCCCCTGGCAGCCACCAGGATTTTGGGGTGCAATCCCTCGGTAATTTTACCCCATTCCACAGCCACGAGGGGACTCTTCCCTCGGAGCGGAGCAGCCAAGGCCGTGTCCTGTGGGAGGCAGAGCAGCCCCTGGGGCGAGCTGTGCTGGATTTCAGGGTGTTCCGAGCTCCTCTGCTCACCAGCACCGCTGGGGAATGACAGAGCTCCAACACTAAAGGGCAAAGAAGGGAGAAAGCTCCTTGTGCAGCCTGCTCCATTCTCCTGGCACAGGGGTACAGGAGCGGCCCTTTATTGTGATTAATATCTGGGAAGCTTCTTAACAAGGCTTAGCTTGATAGGTGGCTCTTGTTGGAGGAAATTTATGGCCTGGTACTTCCTCAGTGAGACTTCCCACGTTGAATTGTTGAACATTACTGACCCTGCTGCCCAACACGAGGGGGTGGGGATTTACACAGATGTCTGGTAACTGTGGAAGGTGCAAAAATCCAGAAGAACAACCTGCATTACATCCATTGGAAGCGGCTGGTGAACAGAGGTCAGGGGGAGGCCCGCGCCAGCGTGTGAGCCGCAGTGTTTTGGTGCAGTTTGTTTTTTGATTAGTGCAGTTCATGACCGGGCCATCCCACCTGAATAACAATCAGCGCGATTCACGGCGGGCCGGGAGAGGGCAGGGCCGCCCGCCGCGCCGCCCATATGGAGCCGGCCCTGGGAAGTGCGGAACCTTCCCAAACCCAGATGGTTCGGCTTGACGGCTCTGGCACGGCCCCAGCAATAACCTCTGCCGATATGAAATCATCAAGATCTTGACCCCCCCCCCCCTCCCCCCCCCCTCCCCCCCCCCCTCCTCCCTCTCCCCTGCTCGCCCCCTCCCGCCTGCCTCCGACTGTACTTATGGCAACAAAGCCGAACGGGATTCAGGGACAGCCGCGGGATGGGATGGGATGGGATGGGATCGGCCGCTGAACGATGCTGGCATTAGAGCCAGGCTCTGCACCCACTGCAATTTTTTTCCCTTAATTTTTTAATGGTGTTGGGTTTTTTCCTTTTTTACCTGGCGCTGTCTTTGCCTCCTGCAGACGAGGGGAGCACCCAAGGGGCAAAGCTGTGCCGCTGGGAGCAGGAGGGGCTGAGGAGGTGAATCCGTTTGGGTTTTGGGAACAGGGAGCTGCTGCCTGCACCCTTCTCTGCTGCTCTTTCTGCTGCTTGAGAGGGGAAATCTCCTCCTGCGATGACAGTTCCAGTCACCATGGACAGGATGAATTTCTCAGGGTAAATCCCAGGATCCCTGAGGCTGGAAAAGCCCTCCCAGCCCAGCCAGGCCCAGCTGTGCCCCATGCCCACCTTGTCCCCAGCCCAGAGCACTGAGTGCCACCTCCAGCCCTTCCTGGGACACCTCCAGGGATGGGCACTCCACCACCATGAGATAATTGCAATAACCAGCAGCTGGAAGAGCCAGAGTGACACCTTAGAAATAAATAAAATGAAGTCCTGGCCACTGTGGTCACTTAGTGTTCACTGGTTTGGGGTGGGGTGCATTTGGGAGGTGTTGGGTGCTCGGGGTGGGAAGGGCAGGAGTTCAGCTGAGTTGTCTGAGGTTTTTGAGGGCCAGGGTTTGGTTTGCTGCCAGCAGCCCGGGCACCCTGTGGTGGAGGGGACAGGCAGGAGCCTTCGGACCATCTGGTTCTAGAAAGATGCCGGGCAAAGGTTGGACTCGGCGACCTTGGAGGTCTTTTCCACCCTTATGGATTCTGGTCTTTGATTTCACACCTCGGAGCAGGCCCGGGGCGAATAAACCGGGTGGCTCCTGGAAGGGGGGAAGTTTGTGCCCAAGGTTCAATTATGGAATGGGAGAGGAGGAGGAAGCACTGCTGAGAAACCCAGCCTGAAGAGCCCCAGCTCTGCCTCCTTCATCCTGCCAAAGGAGGGCACTGATTTCTCCCTCCTGCTCCCTCAGTGCCCCGTGAGTGAAACGTCAGGCTCAGGACACTGAAAATGCAGCTGGGAGCTGGGCATTCCTGGGACTGTCCCTGTCCCTCGGGGTCCAGTATAACAGAGAATTGCTATTTAGAGTATTACTACTTTTAAACTGATTCCTCCCCTCCTAACTATTGAATCCCTAGTCCCAAGTTTCCAAACAGACAAGATGAGAGCTGCTAGAAGGAATCGTTTACACAAATGGCTTGTACAGGGTCCTTTGAACACCGTGTTCTAAATCTTTTGAGTCTCATGAGTATTCATAGTGGTTTTCAAATAATTTGAAAGCGATTTCTTAATAAAGGCTAAAATATCCCTCTTAAACTTCTAAGTGATGTTGTTTCTCTTTGATCACCTCCATACATCCCATATTCTCGTGCCCTTCTCTCTGCTGCATATTCATGTCCCTGGGATAATTTCAAGGCATGTTTGACAGTGATAAATAAAACTCATCCATCATAGAGCAGAATCTCTGGGGAAAATGAAATATCCCCAGTTCCAGCACCGTTCTCTCTGCACAATTATGAACCTGATCCAGAGCTGCTTGAACCTCTGGCATTATTTAAGGAGCTGGCAGAACATTTGTTCCTGGTTAAAAAGGAAGAAAACTCCATGCAAGTTCTTTCTGGAAGTTCCAGACCCTGGGACACAGCCAAACCTTGCTCCACCTTGCTGGAAAACATTGGGATTTGTCCCAGGTATGCCCTCGGTGCTGCTCCTGGAGAGGGAGGATGGAGGCTCAGGGCTGTGCTCTGACTCACCTGGAAAAGGTGAGAAGTTTATTTGGTTGTGGGATATAAAGATAATATTTTTTGAGTGCCTTTTCAGCGGTGTGAAGCCATTCCAGCTCAGGATACTGTGGCTGGAAGAGCCTCCAGAGATCCCTGTGCTCATCCCCGAGGTGCTGCTGCTCCTCAGAAATGGAAATATCAGCCTATTTTCCAGCAGCCCTCCCTGTCCCAGGTGTGACACTGGTCCCACTCCTCCTGGGAGCTCTCTGAAGCGGCAAAGCAACACTGGAGCTGGAATTCAGGGGGAGAAGCAAAGGAGAAGGGAACCTGCACCAGGAGCACCCCAGGATAGCCAGGAAGGGCACCGTGGCTTGTCCCAGCTCCGGTTCTCCCACACAGGTTGGTCCATCGGAAACTGGGGAGGTTTAGGAGGGAATTCCATCCCAGCCTCGGCCCAGGCTGGCTGTGTGGCACTGAGCCCTGCCTGGCTGCTCAGTGGGGAGTTTGCAGTCAGGGTTTGTCTGGGGAGGAGGGCGGCACCGCTTTGGGATGGGGAAGGTTTTAGGGGCCTGTTTTCCCAAAACCACCCCAGCAACCAACTGCACCAGCAGAAGGGAGCTTGAAACCCTGTCAGTGACTCGGTGCTGGGAAGCTTTTCTGTTGGACCCTGCCCATCCTCACACCCCAGCCCGGATGGGCCGAAGGAAAGGGAAAGCTTTCTGTGGCAGGATCTGGGACGCAGCCACACCTTGAGCCAGGAGGGGAACACAGGGCAGGATTTATCTCACCTCCCTCAGGGCTCCCGTGTCCCCTCGGTCACTCTAGGACAGGTGCAGGGAAGGGTGGCTGCATTTGCACCTCCTGTAGGTGCCAAAATGGATCAGCACAGCCGGTTTGACCCAGGCAGTTCATTTGGGGCTGGTTAAATCAGGTGTGGTGGGGGCAGAGCCCTCGGGTGTGATGGGCACAGAAGCCTCGGGTGTGATGGGCACAGAACCTCCAGAAGAGACGGGGACAGAACCCTCACCCTCGTCTGGGGGAAGATGCTGTGCAGGAAAGGTGCTGTGCAGGAAAGATGCTGTGGGTACCCAGGGCAGCCCCAGGCAGCGATGCGGGGCCGGAGGAGCCGCGGTGGGATCCAGGAGGGCTCTGCCCAGCCGGGCCGAGCCGTGCAGCGCCGGGCGGAGGGCAGGTAGTGGCACCGCCACGTAAATCACCGCCGGGGCTCCTCGGAAATTTACGGCCGGCCGCTGAAAAATGAACGGCCTGACCTTTCCTTCGGGGCTACAAAGGCTGCGCTGCCGGGGCGCTGCTCCCTCCGGCCCGGCCGCGCCCGTTGCCATAGTGGTGAGTGACACTGCCCCCCCGGCGGTGACATTCCCCCCCGGCGGTGACATTCCCCCCGCAGTTGCCGCAGAAACGCGCGGAGCCGCCGGGCCGCACGTCCCGCTCTCAGCAGCCCCTGTGGCACTCGAGATGTTTTATGTGCCGCTGCAGCGGCCGGAGCCGCAGGCCGGGGTTAAGACCTTGTCCCGTATTCTGTCCCTTCTTAGCGGGATCCCTCTTCAGTGCTCTCAGGCGGAGCGGGAGATGCTCGTGTTTAGTGACCTGTCACAGCAGCACTCCAGCCTTTTGTCCCGGGAAATTGGCCTTCCTCTTGTGGCGCTGAGAGGATTTGGGCCGTGTCCTCAGAGCCATCAGCCTGCCAAGGTTAAGGGAGCGAGGAGGGAAAGCCGCTCCTCCAGGAGCGGCGGCGGGGCTGGAATGTTTCATCTCCTTGGAAGGCGAGGTTCCCGTCCCGGCGGCACCAAAGGCTGGGACGGAGGGGGCTTTGCCACTCCCGCTGGGTATGGCTGCTCCCTAAACTTCACAGGCATTTTCCAAACCTCAATCCTGAGCGTCACCACCTCGGTCCATCAGTGACTGACAGAGAAAAGGGGAAAAGGTCGGTCTTCCCCTGCCAGCCCGAGCTGTAGGCTCTGTTCCTCCTTTGCTCTGACGTCCCTCGGCAGATTTTAGCTGGAATGTTGGTGGGAGCAGGGGCAGGGATTTCAGGTCCCCCCTCCTAGAGGGTTTATTTTAAAGGCACTGGTGCCTTTCCTGCTGTTCCCAGGAGGAATATCAAACAGATCCTGTAAAAACCTCCTGAACTGTGGCATTTTGAGCAATCTGAGGGGAAGTTTGGCCAGCTCGGGCTCAGCAGCTCATGTGGATTTTATACAGAGGCTCTGTGGGTGGGAGCACTCAGGAGAAGGGGTCTGGGTGGTGAAGAACACAGAGCAGGGCTCGGACAGGTCCTCAAGGGAACAGAACCTCATGGAGCTTGAGAGGAGGGGGCTCCAGAGGAACCACCCTTGAGGGGCTGATCATGGCCATGGTGTTGGGTTCTTGGCCACGAAAGCCCCTGGTTCTGCTGTGAACTGATGGAAGAGAGTTCCTCCACATCTTTCTCTTTTCACAGAACCCCCGGATCCCTGAGGCTGGAAAAGCCCTCCCAGCCCAGCCAGGCCCAGCTGTGCCCGATGCCCACCTTGTCCCCAGCCCAGAGCACTGAGTGCCACCTCCAGCCCTTCCTGGGACACCTCCAGGGATGGGCACTCCAAACCTCCCTGGGCAGCTCTTCCCAAGGCCTGACCTCCCTTTCCGGGAAGAAATCCTCCCTGAAAAGAAATCTGTCCAATTCCCATCCTCAGGGAAGGCAGCCCAAGGGCCAGGGCCAGTGAGTGAGCAGAGCACAGGGATCGACCTCAGTATTTTTGGGATGGAGCTGAACTCCAGGCTCTGTGCTGTGAGGCTGCCTTGGATTCCTTGAGCTGAAGGAACAACCTTCCTGAGGGGAGCTTTGGCATTTCAAAGTGTCTTCCTAAAGATTCCTCCCCAGTGAGGTGGGTTGGAGCCTGCAGGAGGGCTGGGCCAAGCTGCTGCTCCTCTCCCTCTGAGCTGTGTTGGGCTGACTTGGAGTATTGGAATTTTAGGACTGGGAGTTGTCTGGTTGGTCTCAATTGGCTCCTGATCCTTTTCCTCCAAATTCTTTCTGCTGAGGGTGCTGTTGAGGCTCTGCCAATGCCACCCAGCTCTGAAGAGCTGTTCCCATTCCAGTCTCCTATTCCCCTGCTCTCCACGTGCCAGGCTCTGCTCCAACCCTGCTGCTGTGCCAGCCTTTGAGGGGAGTTCTGTGAGTGCAGGAAGGCTCCTACCCAGGTTCCAAGGCTGAGTGGGCTTTCCACATGGAATCATGGAGTGGGTTGGGTTACGAAGGACCTCAAAGCCCATCCAGTGCCACCCCTGCCATGGCAGGGACACCTCCCACTGTCCCAGGCTGCTCCCAGCCCCAATGTCCAGCCTGGCCTTGGGCACTGCCAGGGATCCAGGGGCAGCCCCAGCTGCTCTGGGCACCCTGTGCCAGGGCCTGCCCACCCTCCCAGGGAACAATTCCTGCCCAATCTCCCATCCAGCCCTGCCCTCTGGCACTGGGAAGCCATTCCCTGGCTCCTGGCCCTCCAGCCCTTGGCAATTGTCTCTCTCCAGCTTTCCTGCAGCTCCTTCAGGCCCTGCAAAGCCACACTGAGCTCAGCCCAAAGCTTCTCCTCTCCAGGCTGAACAATCCCAGCTCTCGCAGCCTTTCCTCCCAGCAGAGCTGCTCCATCCCTCTGCTCATCCTGGTGCCTCCATGGCCTCTCTCCAACACAGTGACTGTGGAATATGTGGGAACGGGAATGGGCTGCCTGGTGATCCCCAGCCCAGCCAAACTGGGACTGTCACCCCAGGGACACCAGGCCCAGCAGGACTTGCTGCTCTTGGCCAGTCCCACGGTGATGGCAGCCCCAGGCGGGGCAGGCCCAGCAAAACCGGACAAAAAGGAGCAAAGCAGGTCAGGCACTGGCCCTGCTCCACTTCCAGTGATCCATTCCTGGGGAAGGAGGAATTGGGGAATGAGGACTGGTGGCCCCACCTGGACATGGCTGGACAGAGTGACCCTGGGAGCCCTGGGAGCGAGGGCAGGGAAGCTCAGGGACGTGGGAGCTGTGACACCTCCCTGGGCAGGCTGGGCCAGCCCAGCAGCTCTCTGGGATCCCAGCCTGGCTGCTCTCCCTGACCCTTTGCTGTGGGCTTGCTGTGTTGGGGTTTTTTTTTTGTTTGGTTGGTTTTTTTGTGGAATTTTTTTTCCTTGAAAGAATTAAAAAGTACAGCTTCCATGAATAAATATAACTCTTAGCTCCATCTTATTAAGCAACAGCAATTTCGGGCTAAATACAGTGAGCGTTCACAAAAAGCCAAGAATAGAAAATTGTTTAAGTGGCCAAAGAAAGTTTCTCCCATTGTGCTGCGAGCCAAGCTATGCCAGCTATATGTAAATGTATGCAGTGGGCTCTGTGCATGTGTCCACTTTGAAGTTGCCATCTGAATTTAATTCTGCCTTTGTGATTAAATCAGGCCATTACGTTTAATCTCACTTAATAGTAAGAAACGCTCTTTGTTGTTTTCTATAGGCAACATATTCTGCCCCTAACATATACAGCTTGGCATTCACACTTCCCTATTAATCCCCGATGGCTGATAATTGCCTCAGCTCCAAGTTCTCTGTCCAATTCACAAGGGAACTGATTGCAGCCATTCTTCCCCTATACATTAATGCCCTGTTTTGGTCCCACTCCTTTGGCTCAGTGAACCCTATCAAGCTGGCCACATTTTCTGGCCATGTGGGCGTATTGTAAGATGTTAAATTAAATTCGGGGCTGACCCCCTAAACACCAGAATCCATTAGAGCTGCGAGGTAGCTGATTGACAAGTGGGGCTACTTTGCCACTCGAAAAAAAACCCCTGACATAAAAAAAACCCAAACCCAAACTGGGCTAAGTAAGGATGAATATTTTGTTTCAAGGTCTCCTGCCTGCTGTCTCTCTCCTTCCAATTTCATTACTGCCCTCGTAATTATTGCCATCGTATTGTTGCATTGATCCTACATATGTCAGGCAGGGGACTTCTTTGGGAAAAAGACCAAGGATGTGGGAGATATCTTTAGTTTGCTTCAATCTGGGAGCCCATGCAGATTTTTTTCCCCAAGTGTAATCAATTGAGAGAGTTGGGCTTTGGGGGCTCCTTTTTTCTTATTTCTTTTACCTTCCCAGAAGAGGGGCCTAATTCTCAGTTACTGAATTATCCCCAAGGAGCCTCAGGCTGTCATTTTTTTATTTTCCCAGACACAATAAAAAACCCAACTCAGGGCAGATTCCTGCAGGAGAGAGGATTGGAAGGGACACTCAGACTCTGCAGGGTCCCTTTCCTTTGGGTCCCTTTCCTTTACCAAAGTCCTACATTTAAACAGATCCAGAGGTTTTTAATCACAGAAGAAAATAGACTGAGATGTCAAAAAGCACAAATCAACTGGGACTTGTCACCCGCATTGCAACATCTTCCACGGCTCCTGAGCAGGGACTGCAATTCCGTGTGGTTACAGGAGGGACAGATTCACAGGATCCCAGGATCCCTGAGGCTGGAAAAGCCCTCCCAGCCCAGCCAGGCCCAGCTGTGCCCGATGCCCACCTTGTCCCCAGCCCAGAGCACTGAGTGCCACCTCCAGCCCTTCCTGGGACACCTCCAGGGATGGGCACTCCAAACCTCCCTGGGCAGTGGGAGGGGCCTTAAAGATCATTTTGCTCCATGGGCAAGGACACCTTCCACTATCCCAAGTTGTTCCAAGCCCTGTCCAGCCTGGCCTGGAATGGGTTAAGGGAAAATGCTGCCAAGGAATGTGAGGGCCTGGCACAGGGTGCCCAGAGCAGCTGGGGCTGCCCCTGGATCCCTGGCAGTGCCCAAGGCCAGGCTGGACATTGGGGCTTGGAGCAGCCTGGGACAGTGGGAGGTGTCCCTGCCATGGCAGGGGTGGCACTGGATGGGCTTTAAGGTTCTTCCCCATCCAAACCCTTCTGGAATTCTGTACTTCCAAGAAATGGCTTCTCTGGATCGCCTGGACTCAGCACAGAATCCTGGAAGTGTTTATGGATGGTTTGCCCGGGCCAGCACAAGGGACAGGTTCATGTGGGAAATGCCCCACCTGGGGGAGTTTTTGGCAGAAATTGCCCCAAGTATCCAACCAAAGGAAATATTTTGGAATTTATTTGAAAAGTGCTGAAACAAAAGAGAAGGATTTTAACACCTGAGTCACTTGAAAAACACCCTCTGAGCCCAGAGAACCAGAACTCAGCTGCTACTGCACAATTCCATCAGTCTTTGAGCATTCTAATGTGAAAAATCTGATTTGAGATCCTTTTACAACCAGTTCTTAATGGAAGTGCTATAAAACAATCCCAATAAATGGCAGCTCGATATAAGGGGGGCAGAAACCCAAAAATCCTGAGGAGTAGAAGACGATCTGAGCCTCATCTCTGGATTTCCTCCCTTCCTTTCTCCTTCCTCACAGCCTTCAGTTCTGAACCAAACATTTTCTTTGCTTGGGGTACAATTTCCCTCCCATTTTGTTGTTTGTTCGGGAGGCTCCAGGTGTGGATTGATCAGAGCAGAACCTTTGGGATTTATCAGCCACTCCTGGAAAGGACAAAGCCACCGTGACCCTGAGGGCCATCAATTTCTGCCAGCACCAAGCAGGGACAGAAGAGGCTCCTTCTTTTTTTTCAGTTGTAGATGCTGCTCCCAAAGCTGTGATTCCCAACATTCACCTCCAAACCAGCGTCCCTACAACACTGCACAGATGCTTTTCACTTTTAGCCTGTTTCAGCCTTTTTGTGAGGAGTTCTGTGGCCCCTGTGAGGCATTTTAATTAATTAATTAACGTTGCTACCTTGCCTCACACTGGCCTGGACAAAAGTCACTTTATTTTAGAAGCTGCCCCTGTCCTGCTGCACTCTCTGATCTTGGGTTGGAGACTCGGTGAGAGCAAAGGATTTTGTCCCAGTGGTTTCCAAGGGCCACTCTAAGGGAAACTGGTAGGGAATGAGATTAATGCTTTAATTAAAGGAGCAGGGAAGAAATCCGCTGGGTTTGTCTGAGCAGCGATTTGTGTTGCAACAAAACCTCCAGAGCTCCCAAGCCCCCCAGAAGCTGAATGGTGTTTAATAAATCAATAATCTGATTAAGTTATCCACCCATCCAGGTAATGATCTGACTTTATTGGGATTTTCTCTGGACTGTGCCACAACCTTAAACTTATTTCCATTGCTTTGGATCAGACAAAGCTTCGGAGGGAGCCTTGGGAAGCCTGGCTGAGGTTTGGAGCTAGTTTTTCATCTTTCATTAGAACTCAGGTTAAGTGGCAGCAGTGTGGGTGCTGCTGATTGGGGAAACACCCACAGAAAGTCGAGATCGGCTTTGAAAACAACCATAAAAAGTGGCTCCAAAGCTGCTGACCAATGACCCCAGCATCGAACTGGAAGTACCAGAGTCACAAATAAATTCAAAATTAATCATATTTATCCCTCCCTGTGTTTAAAGACCAGTTTAAGCCTTGAACTTCTCCCAGGCTGCCCAGCAGCTGCTTTGGATTTATTTGTTCTTGGCATGGAAGAGCGGGGCTGGTGACATTCCCGCCCCAAGATCCCAGAAATTCCAGGTGTCTCCTTGAAGTCCTTTTTGTAGGAATACAGAAACAAAACCGAGCCAGCTTTAAAAGGACTTGGAAATCCCTGCAGACAAAACATGCAACAATTTCCTCTTGTTGCCGTTGTCCTTGACCAAAGTTTGCAGCGTTTCCTAATAAAACCCCCCAATAATTCTGCTGTTACAGCGGGCGCCTGTGCCAAGCAGCGCCTGGGGGTGACCTGTGAGGTCACCTGAGCAGGACACGAAGGCAAGAGAGGCTTCCCCTGAGCTGGGCTTTGAGGAGCTGCCTTTCATTTGGAATTCAGAGCCTGTGTCCCACTGCAGCAAAAGGCTCCAGCTCCACTCCCGAGCCTTTTATTCCTGCAAGTGCTGTAATGTGTGCGCAGCCCCGGCAGCGCCCGGAGCCTCCCGAGCGCCCGGCGATGTCCTGCCCATACCAATGGTGCCAGGCCGGCGCTGAATGCCTGGCAAGGCTTTCCCGGGAGCTGTTCAAGCTGCCCAACCTGCATCTCGCATCCTGCCACCACCCAAGTCGTACAATAACCATCTGGACTGGCCTTGGAGCTCCATTCAGCGCCCGGGACAAAGTCACTGGTTCTTTTCCATCGGCGCTGCTTCGCCAGCAGTGGGGCCGGCGGGCGGAATTCTTTGGTCTCCAGGCTGTTCCTGGAGGATGATCCTTTCTCTCCCGGACTCCGGGACTATCTCCATTTATCCTCACGGATTCAAATGCAGAACAACACGCCGCTCGTCCTGCTGCTGTCCCCTGGCAAGTTTTGGCTGAGTGTTCCCAACGCTCTCCCTGCCAAGTGCCAAAGCTGGTGATGGGATATCCCCTCGCAGCTGACGGTCCCAGGCCACGGCACCTTCAGCAGCTAAAGTTAATATTTACTATGTAATTTCTAAATATTACAGGGCTAAGACTGCCAAGGCACTGACAAAGGAGGAGAAGGAGGAGTGCATTAGGACACTTGGGTTGTCCAGCTGGAGCAGAGGAGCCTGAGGGCAGAGCTCCTCCCGAGGGGCAGCGCAGGGACAGCTCCGATCTCTGCTCCTGGGCCAGGGACAGCAGCCAGGGAGCGGCTGGAGCTGGGCCAGGGCAGGCTCAGGCTGGAGAGCAGGGAAAGGTTCTTCCCCCAGAGGCTGCTGGGCACTGCCCAGGCTCCCCAGGGAATGGGCACGGCCCCGAGGCTGCCAGAGCTCCAGGAGCGTTTGGACAGCGCTGCCAGGGATGCCCAGGCTGGGATTGGTGGGATGTCCGTGCAGGGCCAGGAGCTGGATCAATGATCCCTGTGGATCCCTTCCACTCAGGACATTCCACGATCCCTTGAAGGGGAGGATGGGATGTGTGAATATCGGTGGGATGATTTTTCCTGCCGTCACTCTCCGGTTCCCGTTGAAGGCTCTCAATGGAAGCGCTGCGGAGCCACAGCCCCGCAGGTCCCCCCGACAAGCAGGAGAGTGTCCGCAGCGCCCGGAGCGGCCGCGGGAGGGGCAGCCCCGGCCCCAGCCCCAGCCCCGGCCCCGGCCCCGGCCCCGGCCCCGGCCCCGCTCGGGAGCGGCCGAGGGAAAGCGGGAGCGGCGGGGACCGAGCGGGGCGGGGCGGGGCGGGGCGGCCTCGGGGGCTCCTCCCGCCGCTCTCTTTCCAGGCCTCACCTGCTTTGGCTTTCCGGTGTCCGTGGGGAGAGCGGGGCCGAGCTATCGGTGTTCCCGGGATCCTGCGTCTGATAAGACGGGACTTTCCCTGGAAAAAGGGTTCTACCGAAATACCCGCTAAAAGCGGGAGTCGGAGGTGAGAGACGTCAGCGCATGGGTGACCTCTGAGTCATTGAATCAGAATATCCTGAGTGGAAAGGACCCACAGGGATCACCCAGTCCCACCCCTGGCCCTGCACAGACCCCCCACCAATCCCAGCCTGGGCATCCCTGGCAGCGCTGCCCAAACGCTCCTGGAGCTCTGGCAGCCTCGGGGCCGTGCCCATTCCCTGGGGAGCCTGGGCAGTGCCCAGCAGCCTCTGGGGGAAGAACCTTTCCCTGCTCTCCAGCCTGAGCCTGCCCTGGCCCAGCTCCAGCCGCTCCCTGGCTGCTGTCCCTGGCCCAGGAGCAGAGATCGGAGCTGGCCCTGCGCTGCCCCTCGGGAGGAGCTGCAGCCCCGGGGAGCTCTGCCCTCAGGCTCCTCCAGGCTGAGCTGACCAGGTGACCTCGGGTGGCCCCTGCAGACCCTTCCCATCCTCCTGTCCCTCCTTTGGACACTCTCTTGGATCTTTCTTACACGGAGACACCCAGAGCTGTCCTCAGCACTGGAGGTGAGGCTGCCCCAGCCCAGAGCAGAGTGGGACAATCCCCTCTGGCCAGCGATGGTGGCCCTGGTGCCCCCAGGACAGGGATGTTCCTCCTGGCTGTCAGGGACTCCCCTGCTCTTGGGAGTCAGGGAGTGCGGTCAGGACTCCCCTGGTTTCACCACTCCGCTCTCACAGAGCCCAACCATTCCCATGCCTTGTGCCAGGTTTTCCAGAGGCGGATGCAGGATGGGAGGTTTGCAGGACTCTCCTGGGTGTTCAAACCAGAGGGACATCATTCCACAACCAGCAATGTCTTGGGCTGACAACACACAAAATCCTTCTGAGGAGCAAACTGCAGCTGAGGACAGAGCTGTGTATGAATCCTGGAAAACCCACAGGTGAGGGAATGTCAGGGACTCTTCAGCAGCCCTTCCCCTCTTCCAAAATGCCTCGTGCTCTGACAGATGGTAAATTGGAGGCTCCTCCCTCAGAAGCACTTTCTGCCATTTCCCTGCTGGTTGAAATGTCAAGATCCATGAAGAAGAAAGAGAACCTTCCTCACACTGTGAGGAGGCAGAGGCAGAGCAAACCTCACACTCCAGGGATTTGTGTTCCAGGGTTCAGAGCTTGTTTTGAAAACAGTCACAGACCCTGCGTCTCCTGGGGCTCCTCACCAAAACCTGTGCAGGAATTCAGCACAGAGGAAAAACTGATAAACCTCCTGCAGGTGAGAGAGAACACAAGGGGAATCTCCCCAGGAAGCTGCTGGGCCTGAAGTTCCCAAGCGTGGTTTTTTCCCTGAATCATGGCATGGTTTGGGTTGGGAGGGACCTTAAAGCCCATCCGGTTCCAACCCTGCCGGGGCAGGGAACCTTCCACTGTCCCAGGAACAAAGTGTCCATCTGAACAAAGTGTCCACCACACGGACAAGCCTCCCTTGGACAGGAAAAGAAGGGATTGGGGTGAGGGAGGACTTTGTAGGGAACCAAGGCTTCCCTTTGGGAGTTCCTGGTCAGAGGAAGTGGCAACAGGACCATGACTGTGAGATGGGATCTTTTTCCTTCTCCTCCAAAGTGATGCCAGAGAGGCAGTGAGGATTTGAGGTTTTTCCTGATCTTCTTTTCCTGTTTCTGTGTTTCACACCCTGTTCACAACCTCTTCTCCAGCAGCAGCACCCCGAGGGTCCCAGGAAGGGTTGGGGTCTCCTGCTGTGGGAGAGGAGCTCTGGGCACCCACAGACCATTTTTGCTTCTCCAAGGGAATTACAGGAGTGAAATACACGGCATTTTACAGTGGAAGTGCTGGGCTGTCAGTTGGACTTGATGATCTGAGAGGTCTCTTCCAGCTTTGAGGATTCTGTGATTCTCCTGCTCAATAAAATGCACCAGGCTCAAAGCTGTAAATGACTGCTTAGACTTCATAGAATCACCGAATATCCTGAGCTGGAAGGGACCCACAAGATCATTGAAGTCCAACTCCTGCTGCACTGCAGGGGTTTGATTGTTTTGCTGGGGTTTTTTCCTCCTCGGAGGGTATTTTTCATCCCTGGAGAAAAAAAAAATACATTAAACACCAAAAGGTTTTAGTCATTGTTGCAAGAGTTCAATCCTGGTCGCCACCATCCCTTCCCTTTCTTTTCATTTCCCAGCTCCCCGAGAGGAAAAGAGACAATGAATGAAAGAAAGGCAGAAAAACCCTCGGAAAGGAGCAGGGGTCTCCTCCCGGCTCGCAGAGCTCCTGGCACGGTGCAGCCGTGGCACGGAGCCGCCTCTGCCGGCACAGGCTTGGCACAGCGGGGCCAGCCCTTTGTGTCCCAGTCACCTTCTTGATTACAGCAAAAAAGGCGTCTGCGGTGGGTGACCGGATTGGCCACCCCACCAGACAGAAGGCAGAAGGGGGGAAAATAAGGAAGAAACAGGGAAATTGGTGCGTGGGGAGAGGGGAGAAGCACACTGGGGAGGGAGCGACGCTGGCTCTTGCCTGGGGTTCTCTGGGGGCTCCTAAAGCTCGGATCCTGTTCCGGCCCTGCAGCAGGGACACCCCTCGAGGGGTCCCACTGCTCTGGGGGCACTCACAGCTCTGCTGAGGAGACTCAGGGTCCCCCCAGCACAGCGGGGCCCGAGGCTCCTGCGCCTCGTGTCACACCAGAGCCACCCGAACTCGCCCAGTCCAACACCCGAGGGCAAATCCTTTGTGCTGTGTCGGGAACAGGTGGGAATTCAGCAGCACGAGCCCAGCCCTGACACGCTCTGCAGGGTTTTTAGAGGGTGATGCGTGTGATAGTTGTGGATTCTTGGTTTCCCCCATGTTTTCATATCAATAATCCATTTTCCACACGCAGGCGGGGGAGCTGTGCAAAGGGTGGATTGAGTCATTCCTAACTCAAACTCAGTTACTGTTTCTGTTCAGTGCAGCCCCTCAAAAAGCAAACTCAAATCTCACTTTCAACAATTCTGTGGAGTGAGTATTTGTGTTTTGCTGCAGACACCAGGAGCTTCAGTAAAAAATACACCAGAGTAACTTGAGAGCAAATATCTCTCCTTGTAGCAGTTGCTGCTGCAGTTGGACTCTGCTGCCCCAAAGCACCTCAATGCAAAATGCAGTTACCCACAGTTTTAACTCACTGAAAATAGGCGAGGACATAGAAGTCAGAGAGTTTTTCTTTGTCAAACACCTTGAAATGAGCAGTCAAATGCCCATTTTAACAACGTTACACGATAGAAGATCAGTGCAAAATAATTCCTAGCCTTTCAGCAGCAAAGCCGTGCCAGCGAGCTGTGAAATCCCAAAGTCCGGTGTATAAAACCCCTTTGAAAACCTTGGCTTTCCTCACGAGAGCGAGGAATATCCTTGGAGGCTCTCTGGAGTCAGCAGCCAAAGCCAGCCACTCTGCGGGGCTTACACCGATCCCATCCAAAGGGACAATTTGCTTGGAAGCCTGTGCCTAATTTGGAGCACAATGCGCGATGTCATGGTCAGCGGTGCTGCCGAGAGCTGGCAGCTCGGCCCAGCCTCTCCCCGCTCCCCAAAAGATGGGAGCGCTCCCGGCCGGAGCCGCGGCGCTCCCGGGGCGCCCCAGCGGCTTCAAACGGGTCCTTTCATAGCGACACACGGCCAAGAGCGGGCAGAGAAACGAGGCGACGAACAAAGGTGGCTCTGAAGTCATTTCCCAGCCTCGATCCAGCCATCCGGTTTCGCTCCTCGCCCATTGAGGGGGCAGAAAGCGGCAGGAAGAGCGCGGCTGAAAGGGAACAAACCGGGGGGAGGCAGCCGGAGCCGGGGCCGCGCCGGGCGAAGCTCCCATTCTCCCTGCCCAGAAAGGGATGAATGATTAATTAGAGGCATCCAAAAGGTAATGGATGGGCGGGGGGGCGGCGTCCCGCGGCCAAGTTCCTCGAGCACCTGCGAGGACAGGGACACAAAGCGGCCCTGGCCCTTTCTGGGAGCACAGAGCGGCTCTGTTCCCCTTCACCTGGGCTGCGTGCTGCTGGCACGGCCGAGCGGCGCCGCTTCCATGGCTGCTCGCTGCGTGCAGGAAGCAAAACCCCTCTGTGTGCAGAGAAAGGAGTCGGAGCCATCCCAGATGCCAGAAGGTGAGGGGGGGTCTGGGATCCGGCCCTGGGCCCGAGGATGCAGAGCTGAGGTGCCAACTCCTGTCACCCTGTGGAGCCTGGCAGGGGCACGAGGTGCAGGAGGTGCAGGAGCTGCGATTGCCAGAGGAACCTGAGGAGAATCAGACACAGATTCCACTGCAATTGAACATAGCCGGGCTGCCGGGCTCCTTCAGGCACCTTGGAAAATCCCAGCCTGCTCCATGGATCCAGCAGGGCACACAGAAGCTGCTGAAGTGAAACAGGAGTTGTATGCACAGAGCGAGTGCAGGCTTACTTCCAGATGGGATGGAAACACCTTTGTCCCTCTGGTTTTGTCAGCAAGTTTGGAAAATGCCCTGCACGGGTGGCACTTCCCCAGGGGTCAGAGGTGTTGGTGGCTCAGGTGGCCCCGGTGGAGAGCAAGGAAAGGAGTTTTGTGTCCAGTTTTGGGCCCTGCAGGAGAGACCTGGAGTGCCTGGAGGGAGCTGGGAAAGGGGCTCAGGCTGGAGCAAAGGAGGCTCAGGGGGGACCTTGTGGCTCTGCACAAGTCCCTGACAGGAGGGGGCAGCCGGGGGGGGTCGGGCTCTGCTGCCAGGGAACAGGGACAGGAGGAGAGGGAACGGCCTCAGGCTGGGCCAGGGCAGGCTCAGGGTGGACAGCAGCAGGAATTTCCCCATGGAAAGGGAGCTCAGGCCTTGGGAAGAGCTGCCCAGGGAGGTTTGGAGTGCCCATCCCTGGAGGTGTCCCAGGAAGGGCTGGAGGTGGCACTCAGTGCTCTGGGCTGGGGACAAGGTGGGCATGGGGCACAGCTGGGCCTGGCTGGGCTGGGAGGGCTTTTCCAGCCTCAGGGATCCTGGGATTCCCCGTGTGGGATCTAAAGGATGTGTACAACAGGAAGCTGGTGCCGGGTATGGAATTCACCCGGCAGGTTGGTGCCATCACTGCAGGTCTGCACGTGGCAGCTCTGAGTGGTTTTGTGGGAGCTTCCCAGGAAAGACGAGTCAGCAATGAGGAACCTTAGGTGCTCCAGGCACTTTGTTAAATGGGATTCAGCTCCCTACGTTCTTTAGATTTTGCTGCTGAGTGGAATGATACCCAAATTCCCCCTACACCCATCCCAGGTCTTCTGGGTTGTGAGGAAGTGAAGCCCCTGTGAGTAAAGTGGGGGAGCAATGCAGCCTTTGCCTTGGAAAACAGTGAAATCATTCCTGTGACGGTTTGGTGGGGAAGACTTGGCAGAGCAGGGAAAGCAAACACACTGAGCAGTGGGAGTGACCAGCCCCGTGTTGCTGCTGTTGTAGTTCCCTTTTAATCATTTCCCTCCTCCTGTTTCTGTTTCCAACCTGTTCATGCTCACGGAGGGTGAGCAGCCAGGCAAGGGAGTGTTTGGATGGCAAGATGCTGGAAAAGTTGCTCATCCATCCTAGTCTGGACAAAGCTGCCCTCACCAATCCCCTCCTGCCAGAGGAGCCTTTGGGGAACTCGAACGGAGGCACCAGCACGAGCAGCAGCCCTGAGTGACTCCTGTGCAGGTAAAGGGGTGCAGAACACACCCCACTCACCGGAGTCTGCCACTGGTCACCCCAAAACCGAGATAAAAATCGCTGTGAATGGTTCAAACCACTCTGGGCCTGGAGTGCGGGGTGAGGGAGAGGAGGCTCCCAGCGCCCGGCACTGCGGGCGGGTCTGAGGGAAGCGCTGCTCCCAAACCCGGCCTCCGTCCGTGTGTCCCCCCCGAGCCCTCCCGGGAGCCGGCCGAGGCTGTGCGGCAGTGCCGGGCGCGGGGCCGCTCCTCGGCGGCACCTTGGGAACGAGCCATCCCTGTCCCTCTCCCTGTCCCTGCCCCTGTCCCTGCCCCTGTCCCTGCCCCTGTCCCTGTCCCTGTCCCTGCCCCTGTCCCTGCCCCTGTCCCTGTCCCTGCCCCTGTCCCTTTCCCTGTCCCTTTCCCTGCCCCTGTCCCTGCCCCTGTCCCTGCCCCTGTCCTTTTCCCTGCCCCTGTCCCTGTCCCTGCCCCTGTCCCTGTCCCTGTCCCTGTCCCTGTCCCTGCCCCTGTCCCTGTCCCTGTCCCTGTCCCTGCCCCTGTCCCTGTCCCTGTCCCTTTCCCTGTCCCTGTCCCTGCCCCTGTCCCTGCCCCTGTCCCTTTCCCTGTCCCTGTCCCTGCCCCTGTCCCTGTCCCTGTCCCTGTCCCTGCCCCTGTCCCTGCCCCTGTCCCTTTCCCTGTCCCTGTCCCTGCCCCTGTCCCTGTCCCTGTCCCTGTCCCTGCCCCTGTCCCTGCCCCTGTCCCTTTCCCTGTCCCTGTCCCTGCCCCTGTCCCTGTCCCTGTCCCTGTCCCTGCCCCTGTCCCTGTCCCTGTCCCTTTCCCTGTCCCTTTCCCTGCCCCTGCCCCGTCCCTGCCCCTGTCCCTGCCCCTGTCCCTGCCCCTGTCCCTGTCCCTGTCCCTGCCCCTGCCCCTGTCCCTGTCCCTGTCCCTGTCCCTGTCCCGGCGCGGCCCCCGCGGCTCAGGAAGCGCCGGGATGCGGCTGGAGCGGGCGGGGGCTCTCCCAGCCTGCCTTTTCCAGATGGTTGCCGTGCCCGGCAAACAATAGCCAGGACGGCAGCGCCACGGAAGCTCCCCCTGCATACAGAGCAGCCGGGCCGCGGCCCCCGCCCCGCTCCCGGCAGGCTCAGCCCGTTCCCAGCGGGATGAATTCCCCCCCTGTCGCTCCGGGGGGATGCTCGGCCAAGGACGGGCCGGATGGGCCCGGGCCGGGATTAAGTCGCAGTCTGGCCTATCCTTTGTCAGGATAAACAGGACAGTTTTGTTCTTCCAAGAGCAAACCTGGAAGAAGCATGTTTTGGCCTCTGGAGAGAGGGCTCTGGAGCATTTGGGATTCGGGATGTGTGAGCAGGGAATAAAACCCACAGTGAAACCCCTCCGACCTGGCACAGGCACAGCCCAGGAGCAGAGATTTGATTGTGCTGCTTCTGGTCTGCTCTGCCCGGCTCCTCCTGGTTTCAGAGTGCTAAAACGACATTAAAATCGTCAGTGCTGAATCCTTCACTTGGCTGCGGGAATGCTCCTCTTCCCAGACCTCCTGGATCTGAGGAGGCTCCAGGGTGACCCAGTTGTGGCCTTCAAGGATTTGAAGGAGCTACAGGAAACCTGGAGAGAGACAATTCCCAAGGGCTGGAGGGCCAGGAGCCAGGGAATGGCTTCCCAGTGCCAGAGGGCAGGGCTGGATGGGAGATTGGGCAGGAATTGTTCCCTGGGAGGGTGGGCAGGCCCTGGCACAGGGTGCCCAGAGCAGCTGGGGCTGCCCCTGGATCCCTGGCAGTGCCCAAGGCCAGGCTGGACATTGGGGCTGGGAGCAGCCTGGGACAGTGGGAGGTGTCCCTGCCATGGCAGGGGTGGCACTGGGTGGGCTGTAAGGTCCCTCCAATCAGTGCCACTGAGCAGAGGCCAAAGGGGGGACACCAGAAGAGAAGTTCTGGTGACAAAACACACATGTCCTCCCCCTCCAGGTGCCGGCATGGGGCTCATCCCAGTGTGGGATTGTCCATGATTTCTGTGAAACTGGGATCCACTCCAGGCCCTTACAGAGTCACAAATTCCACTGAACATCCACCTTGGAAAGCGTTATCCAACGTGGTATTCCAGGATTGTCACTCCAGCAGAGTTTTCTCCATCTCTCAGTGCCCAGCACTGCTGGGATGACAAAAACCCAAACTGCTGCCAACAGCCAGGCTGGGAAGTGTCCCTTTGGTGGCCTGTGGCAGCTCATGCTGTGCCCGTGGGGAGGGCAGAGGTGTCCGTGGGGTGGGCAAAGGTGTCCATGGGGTGGGCAGAGGTGCCCAGCTGCTGTTGGGGCCCCTCTGCCTCCATGTGAACCAAGGGCAGCCCTGAGACACTGCCAGGGAAATTCTCGGCCTGGGTCTGTTCCTACCTGCTCTGAGCTGCTGCATCCGGACCCTGAGGCTCTACTGCAGGAGAGCAGCTCATTAATCCCTCTCATTATCCCACCCAATTATCCCAGCCAGGCTCCTGGTGGATGCAGGGCTGCTCTCCCTCCCTGCCCACCTCTCAGGTGATCAGGTCCTGTCCTGGGCTGGTGTGAAGGCATCCCATGGCTGGGGAGGTTTGGCAGGATCTGCTTTTGGAAGAAGCTCCCAATGGTGCCAGGGGAAATGAAGCTGCTGAGATGCTGGAAGGGCTGGAATTTTGCACGCTCCAAACTGGATGTGTCCCGTTTTGGGGTGGTTGTGCTGTCCATGCGGATCACACGGTGGTGGCAAAGACCATTTTCCCTGAAGTATTTAATGGTATCTGCAGGTGTCCAGGTGCTTGGACATCTGTGAGGAAATATCATTTCCACAGAAGTACAGACTGGTTGGGGCTGGGAGGGACCTCAGAGCCCATCCAGTGGCACCCCTGCCATGGCAGGGACACCTCCCACTGTCCCAGGCTGCTCCCAGCCCCAGTGTCCAACCTGGCCTTGGACACTGCCAGGGATCCAGGGGCAGCCCCAGCTTCCCTGTGCCATTCTCACCCCGCTCTGTCCTCAAACCCTGACTCTGGACCTGCCTCTGCTCGGAAATGCTGGCCTGGCTCATCTCACTCACTGTCAGACCTTCTAAAATCCCTCCCTTTTGCCCAGGTCAGGCTTTGGCTTTCCTGATGAGGGAGAGCAGGCAAGAGGGGGGTGAGCACACGTCCCAGGGGATGCCAGCTCAGGGATGGTCCCCGGGCTGGGATTTGGGAACCTGAGCTCCTGGCATGTCACCGGGGCCTCCTGAGCTCCAAGGACGAGGCAGCCGCAGCTTCCGGGGCATTTCTGTTTCATTTTGGGCCACCTCGTCCAACCTCAGAGCCCGAGAAGGAGAGCGAAGGAAGGAGGCAGCGAGGGAAGCGCGGAGCCCGTTCCCAGAGCGATTGTGCCGCGGCGGCAGCCGCAGGTGACAACTTTAACGAGAGCGCAGGAGCAGATGAGGAGTTTATGGGCTGTTAATAAACTGTAACCAATCGCTGAATGCCGGCGCGTTGTGTTCAAGCTGTTTGGGGCCACAGGTCCTTGGGAGAGCTTGCACTTGCTCTGCCTTTATTCCGACGTAGCAAGACATGAAAGGCCGTGGCAGACTCTTGATGTTTGTTCCCGTGAATAGACATATGTCCCTCACACTAGCACGGGAATATCTAATTAAGGCACACAATGCTGGCTTATACCCAGGGGCAGTGGCAAACAAGACGCTGTCACACTCTTAAGAACACAAACAAAATGAAAATTGCCTCTTTATACATTATAATGAATATGTTCGCCATGCATTAAAAGTTCATTTACTCCCAGGCTCTGGAAGGCCGGCTGGATTTCAGTTAATATCATCTTTTTTCAGAAGGTTTGGGTAGGATTAGGGACAGGTTTGTTAATGAAGCGACAGAGGATTTCCCCCCATAGACATGAAAAAGAAACAAAATCCGAATTGTGTGTTTATTGTGTTGTCTCAGGCAAATCCCACTCTCCACATCCCCACCTCAGGAGCGACTCCTCCCTTCTGCGGGACACGTCAGCCATGGATTTGTGCCTCCCTTTCTCCCACCTCCCCTCTTCCTCAGCAGCTTTCGGCATTTTTGTGGGCAAGAGACAGAACCTGGAGCTGAATGGCTCCGGGGGCTCTGGCCTGCTCCTGCATCGGGAATGTCGGATGCCAAAGGCCAGGGTGTGCCCAGGGCTGAGTCCCGATCTGGTGCAGCTTTTCCTGGGAGCTGGTGCTTCCCTCCTCCTTACCCCATAACTTCCAAACACTTCCAGGCCTGGAAAAGCTCCTGGGATGTTGCAGCCCCTTCCCTTCCCTTCCCTTCCCTTCCCTTCCCTTCCCTTCCCTTCCCTTCCCTTCCCTTCCCTTCCCTTCCCTTCCCTTCCCTTCCCTTCCCTTCCCTTCCCTTCCCTTCCCTTCCCTTCCCTTCCCTTCCCTTCCCTTCCCTTCCCTTCCCTTCCCTTCCCTTCCCTTCCCTTCCCTTCCCTTCCCTTCCCTTCCCTTCCCTTCCCTTCCCTTCCCTTCCCTTCCCTTCCCTTCCCTTCCCTTCCCTTCCCTTCCCTTCCCTTCCCTTCCCTTCCCTTCCCTTCCCTTCCCTTCCCTTCCCTTCCCTTCCCTTCCCTTCCCTTCCCTTCCCTTCCCTTCCCTTCCCTTCCCTTCCCTTCCCTTCCCTTCCCTTCCCTTCCCTTCCCTTCCCTTCCCTTCCCTTCCCTTCCCTTCCCTTCCCTTCCCTCCAGAGCTCTGTTCCCATCAAGGCATTTTTTCACTTTTTCTACGTTTCTCCAATTTAATTTCTAATCAACTTTTGCAACAATTGCTTGAGCAAAGTCTGCACGTGGGAAGAGCTGCTGGGATTGAGGCGGTGCCCACAGACCTCCGCCAGGCCTTGGTGGGAGCAATGAACCCTTCACAGAATCCTGGAATCACAGGATATCCCAACCCACAGGGATCCTCCAGTTCAGCTCCCGGCTCTGCTCTCCAGGCTGCCTCTGCTCTGCACAGAACAGCTGGACATGGACCATGTGGCATTCCCAGGATATTTCGCAGGGCACAGGTGATTCCCTGAGCTGCCACCAGACACCTGAGCAGGGGCTGGATTCCAGGGAATGCTGGCACAAAGCTCCTGCAAGCTCAGCCTCGGTGGCTTGAAGTGAGGAGCAGGCAGGGAGAGTCCTGGAAGGGCAAATTCCTTCTGACAGCTCCTCTGCTGGTGCCTGGCAGAGAGACAAACCCTGCAGGAAAACCTGTCCCAAAACCAGATCCCAGTGAGCCCGGGGGAAGGGGCTGCAGTTGCACGGCCTCTGCTCTGACACCTCAAATACAATCGGAGTCTCAGACTGGTTTGGGATGGAAGGGAGCCCACAGCCCATCCAGTGCCAGCCCTGCCATGGCAGGGACACCTCCCACTGTCCCAGGCTGCTCCAAGCCCCAATGTCCAGCCTGGCCTTGGGCACTGCCAGGGATCCAGGGGCAGCCACAACTCCTCCAGGCAGGTGAGAAGAGACACCTCAAGAGCCATCCCATATTTTCCTGAACGCATCTCCTTTCCCCCTCCACCTCCCACATTTTCTGCCCTCTGTGCCTGAAGTTCTGACTTGGAAAAGGATTCTCCCCATCCCTTTTGGGGTTCTGGAATGGGCTTGGGATAGGGAACAGTTCCTGCAGTCCTGATGTGCTCCCTGCGCCGCCCATCAGGGGAAATCTCTCTGTCACTGGAGCAGCAGTAAATTAATGTGGAACTATTTCTGCTGGGGAGAGAAGAGAGGGAGTGGGGAGAGAAACTCCATGGGCTGCTCAGCACAGCCCCAAATGAGGGCTCAGCACAGCAGGGGGAGGCTGAATTCCCACCTTGGAGGGGTTTCCCTCTCAAAGAAAATGCCCCAGCTCCACCCTTGGGGAAGAGTCTGGAGTCTCCGAATCCCTGTGGGGCATCTCCAGCCTCCTCTCCTTAGGCACAGCAGGCCAGACCTTGCTCCACTCCCTCAGGAGGAACAAAACAAGATCCCCTCCTCCTAAAACTCTGCTCAGTTTTTACTAAAAAGGATTTTTTTCTTATGAGTGATTAACGCTGTGGCTGCTTTTGGAAAAAAAACAAAATCCACACAAAAAACCCCAAACCCAAAACCCCAAGAACCGTGTGTGTTTTTCTGGGTTTTTTCCCTTTTTCAAGCAGACAAAGAGGTGTATAAATGTGTCTTATACATATATGTATATGTCTTTCTGAAAATAGCATTTAACAAATGCCTGCTGCATCTGCAGGATCCTCCAACAATCCCGACACTGTGATCAATCTGCAGCCTGGTGATGTTTGCTGACAGTGATTGATTGATTTTCCCTGCTAATAGGATCAACATTGGGAATATATTAAAGTAAAAGGCACACTCCTGGCTGGCAGGGAACACCCCCGGTACTGGGCCTGATCCAATTGTGTTGGGCTTGGCAGCGGGATGCGATGATTGATGACAGGCGGGGAATGCGGGGCTGCGGGAGGAGCCCGATCCCCTCAGTGCTCTCCCCATGTGCATGACACTGCTCCCCTGCCGGGACGGGGACAGGGACAGCCCTGGGAAGGGACAATGGAGCAGGGTGGCCCGTCCAGATAACCCCTTCTAATGCATATGGTGAGAGCTGACCTGGCAGTTCAAGGAGAGCAGGCAAAAAGCTGATGGGAAATTAATTCTCAGGAGTTTGTCAAGACATCTCCAACAAGTGAAGATAAATGGCAGAACAAAACTTCTAAAGCCAATCCCAAGAATGGGCATGAATGGCAAAGGGAAACACTCTTTTGCATTTACATCCATCTTTTAGGGGAAAAGCCGCGGGATGAGGCTGAGCTTCCCGAGGATCCCGACCCCGCGCTGTTTGGAACTCCCGCGGGCCGAAGCACCCCCGGGGCTATTCAGGCCCTGCATTTCCCCCTCTCGCTTCCCTGTTCCCAACAGGATGGACTGGGAATCTGCAAAAAGCTTTTGGGTGCGGCCGTGTTGTCCCACAAACCCCTCTGGAAGCACCGTCCCAGGCAGGGAGCGGCGGGGTGGGGGCCTGGCTGGATTTTCAAAGGCTGAACCATGCAAGGGGATCGTGGAATCACGGAATGTCCTGGCCCACAAGGACCACCGAACTCCAACTCCCGGCCCTGCACAGGACAGCCCCCCAAATCCCACCAAGTCTGGAATTTTGGGGAGGTTTTTTAAAAAAGAGAGAATTTTCCTAGTGCTCCTTAAAGCCCAGCTGAGTTCCCGATTTTCGGAATGAATAAAACGTTCCCGGCATCAATTAATGACCCTTATTTGTAATCAATTGATCTCTGCTGTGCTGACCAGGACCAGCACTGGTGTTCTTATTTTCCTGTCAGGAAATAGCCCTTGAGTGAAGGATCCGCTGAAGATTCTCCTGATTCCAATAAATTTTCCAGGAGAATTCTTTTCCAGACAAAAGTGCCAAGATATTTTTATTTTATTTATCTAAACAACCTGCCTTTTTTCCTTATCATAACTTCTGATAATAAATCATTATAACTTAGTTTGATGGAGACTTCATGAAATTCCATGAAAGATTGTCCTCAATTCCAAACACTGAAGAGAATTTTTTATTCTGGTGTGGGCTGGGGTATTTGCTCTTTATTTTGCTCAATGATATAAACCCCACATCTCTGCAAGTTTAAAAAGTGGGCAGATTACCAGAGGTTTTTTTCAAAGTATTTGAATGTCTCTCAGTCACTCGAGAGAGGTTTTGAGATGTGCCCCCTATAAAAACTGATCCACGTGATGCTGCAGTTTCCTTGTTCATCCAGTATTTAAAGCTGGATTCTTTCTAATGAATGAACTTTGGGAGTTCTGATACTGACCCAGAAAGACTCGAGCACTTCGTGCCCTTTTGCAGAGGTGGAGCTGGCACAGCCTCGTGGCCCCACTGCCATCATCAGTCACTGCCTTCCCTTGACAGTTTTCAGCAGAAATATTAAAGTATTAAATGCCCACAGTGGAAAACTCATTTTGGGTGAGCCGTGATGCCCAGAGAGTTGGCAGAGGCCAGGGATTGCTTTTAACCTGCACCTGCCTGGCTGCAAGGTTGGAAAGGGCTCTCAGGGCTGGAGGGAGGCTTTGGGAAAACCTCCCTTCCCACCTCAACCCCGACATCAAAAGCCAGGCTCGCAGAGCTGGGTGAAGGGAGCTGAGAGCTCGTGGAGATGTTGGTGCCAGAGGATGGTGCCAGTGGCAGGACGAGGAGCAATGGCCAGGAACTAAACCACAACAATTCCAGCCCAGCCTGAGGAAGAACTTCCTCCCATGGAGGGGCAGAGCCCTGGAACAGCTGCCCAGGGAGGGCCTGGAGTCTCCCTCTCTGGAGACATCCCAACCCCCCTGGACACGCTGCTGGGTCACCTGCTCCAGGGGACCCTGCCTGGGCAGGGCTTGGACTGGGTGATCTCCAGAGGTTCCTTCCAAACCCAAACTTTTGGGATCCCATGGTAACTCTGGAAAATCCGGCCCTCAGCTGCACCTGAGCATTTGGAATAATCTGGGTAATGCTGAGTCCCGAGCCTGGAGGTCCCTGTCCCGCACAGGGATGGAAAAGCCACTGACAGGGACATCAGAGCTCTGCTCTGAGCACTGTCCTGCCACACCAAGAGCTGCTGGCGTCAGCTGAGGCTGTTTGGCTCCTGCCACAGCAGTGTCCCCTGGGCCATCAGTCAGCACAAGGGACACCAGCCTTTCACCTCGGGAAGGGTAAAAGCCAAGAACAGACAGCAGGACCCCAGGATTGTCCATCCCAGGGCTGTGCCATGGCTCTGGTCTCTGGAGTGACACCCAGGTAGCATCTGTCACCTGCAGCACCCTGACTCTGCCGCGGGGACACTGCGGTGATGCCCAGGGACAGTTTGGCCCCAGAATAGCAGCGTGATGAGGTTTTCACAAGGTGTGTGTGCCCCGTGCCTCTGAACCTCACCCTGCCACGGGCTCCTGGTTTGTGTTACTGGGGAGAGCTTTGGAGCTAAGAGAGAGCCATGTTTTCCTGTGAAGGATTGGTTTTAGGAAGGTCTTGAGGGGGCTTTGGATGCTCGCTCGGAACACTCATTCCAGAGAGAGGAAAGGGAGGCTGCAGCCCCATGCAGGGGCTCTGGCAGATCCCATCCCACAAGATTGGACTGGCAGGAAGCAAAGCCGGTGCCTTGAGGAAGAGAAATGCCTCAGCCAGGGGTTTGCAGCAGATTTTGATCTCCTTGGCTTAAAATTTTCCAGGCAGAGACTGAAGAAATCCCCTGTTGAAGTGAGATATGGCCAATGTTGCCCTTCCTCCTGGGTTTCCTGGATGCCTTTTGGTTTCTGCCTGAAATGTGTTGATTGAATCCTGGAATGGTTTGGGCTGGCAAGGACCTTAAAGCCCATCCAGCCCCACCCCTGCCATGGGCAGGGACACCCCCCACTGTCCCAGGCTGCTCCCAGCCCCAATGTCCAGCCTGGCCTTGGGCACTGCCAGGGATCCAGGGGCAGCCCCAGCTGCTCTGGGCACCCTGTGCCAGGGCCTGCCCACCCTCCCAGGGAACAATTCCTGCCCAATATCCAACGTAAATTTCCCCTGTCTCAGTTTGAACCCCTTGCTCCCTATCCTGGCCCTGCAGTCCCTGATGAGCTCTGGCTGCCCCTCTCTCGCTTTCTGTGCCTGAGGTTTGGAGGGGAAGAGAAGGAGAAAAATGAAAGAGAGAGAAAGAGGAAGTGGGAAAGGAGGGAAGGAGAAGGGGAAAGTGGGGAGGAGGTTGGGGAAAGAGGGAAAAAGGAGTGAGGGACTGAGGAGGGAGCCGGCTCAGACGCCGGGATGTGCTGGCAGCGGCTTCCTCCTCCTGTCGGGACCCGAGAGCGCCTAAAAACGGCAGGAGGAGGGTGAAGGGAGGGGCCCGTGCGGGAGCAGTGCGGGTCCCTGGGGCTCCGGGCAGGTGACCCGCGGCAGGAGCCCCGCGGAGCATATGGGCCGCCCCCCCGCCGTAACCTTATCCGGCTGCGGGCGGGGCCGGGGGCCCGCGGGGCTCCCCCTGGGGCGGGGGAGCATATGGGGAGCTCTGGGGGGGCCGCAGGACGGCCGATTTCATTCGCAGGTAGCCGCGAGGAGGGGGCCGGGGTGCACAGGCGGCTGCCCGGCACGGCTCGGTACCAGCCCCGGACTCCTCCGCTCCAGAGCAGGATGCGCGGCCTCCACCTGACGGGCGGGGGGCATTTGGGGTGGGGGGATGCTGCCCTCGCTGCTTTTGCCACCGGTGGGGCCGTAACGCCCCCGCAGAAAAGCTGGGTCCCCGCCATCCCCCCTGCCCGTCGGGGCTCCCCGGGGCCACCTGTTAGCGACAGGGACTGGCCCCTCCGGGCGCGAGCTGGGCAGGCGGACGAGCAGGATTTACCAGCTTCTGGCCACTGCCGACTTTTGCATCTGTCAGGGCGCTAATTATTGCCTTTAATAGAGACAAAGAACAGCTCCTAATGATGCTCCCTCTAATTCTCACCTGCTCCTGCCCTTCCTCCGCAGCAGCGCTCCCTTGCCGGAGCTCTGCTAATTGGGAAAGCTGCTCTGCTTATTGCGGCCTCCCCACAGATGGGGGGGTGCAGGGGGGTGTCGGGCACCGCTAACGGGGCTGCAGGAGCCAAACCAGGCCCGGGGGCTGCATCCCTCACGGCAGATCCCCATCCTGCTCCCGGAGCGCCTCGGCTCAGCAGCCACGGGCCGCCGGGGGCTCGGCGAGGAGCGGCGGGGACTGCGATGGTCTTCGCCCCCTCTCTGCCCGGCTCTTGGCTTGCAGCGGAGCCTGGCAGAAGGTTCCCGTCTCGGGAGCCGTCCCAAGGCGCCCGCAGACACCTGCCCGCTCCCTGGTTTGGGCTTTCTCCCACGGCGGGAGGGGTCAGAGGCGGGGGGCTGGTGCCGCGAGGATCGCCTCGAAAGCCGCAGAGCGGCACAGAGCCGACACCTGAGGCGGCCCCGAAGCCTCCTGGGGCAGGGGAAGGCACCTGGGCAACCGGCGCGGGGCTCCTCGTGTGTCCGCGGGGCTGCGCCTGCCCCAGAGCCACACGGGCTGTGCTGGGAAGGGGACAATCTGCGCGGGGGCTGGGGGCATTTCCATGAGCGCCGCGAGGATGCCGGGGCGGGGACGCTCCTTCCCCAGCCCCGCTTCCCTTTCCCGGAGGGGCTGGCGGAGGGATGGAGCGAGCCCAGCACGGCAGGAGCGCGGAGCGGGGGTCGCGCCGGGAGCCGCTCGCAGCCCGCGGGGTCCCAGCCCGGCCCGGCCGCCGGGGACCGCCTCGGTTTACACAGGAAAAAACCCAAACCAAACAAAAAGTCCCCTGGGGCCGGCCTCGCTCTCGCTCCCCGTCGGTGTCTGTGCCCCCCGAACTCCCCCACGAGCCGTCAGGGTTTATAAGGAACTGTGTATTTCTGCGAGTGCAGCCCCTCCGTTATTTTAAATAAATGTCCTGCCGTTTGTCGGTCTGGAGAGAGACGGGAAAGGCTTTGCCCCGGCGAGGACTCGCATCTTGTGGGCTCCTGCCCACCTGCAGCCCCCAGAGCACCGTGGGAACCTCAGCCCGTCCCGGAGCCCCCCGACCTCCTTGTCCTCAGAAACACCGGAGCCCTTTCCTTGGGGTGTGCGAAATATTTCCTGCCCCAATACCTGCGTCCAGAACTGCCAAAATCCCCCCGGGCCACAGACACGAGCGGCTTCGGGAGGGAAAATAATTAGGGGGTTGTCCCCAAATAATTTTCTTTTCCGTGGATTTTCGTTCGGCGGGTTTTTGGTTGAAGGTGAAACGCGCAGAAGCCATCGCAGTGAGAGAACTCCCCAGCGCCAAGCGGAATGCTTCCTCTCCCCGAATGAATATTTAATTAATATTTCTCTTTTGCCAAGCGCTGGATTCGACAGACAGAAATGTTCACGTTACCAACGCGGCACCGGTCAGTTTTTCCTTGCCGCCCTGATTCTAAAGGGAACAAATGAGGAAGGAAAAAGACCCAACAAAAAACCCAAACCTCAAACGGTTTCGATTCGCCGGCGAAGAAAACTGACAAAAAACTTCACGAAAACGCAAGGATGCACCCAAAATATTCCCATCCCTTCCCCAGCTGTCTCCTCCTCCGCGGGACAGAGAGGAAGAGGAAAACGACATTGATTTAAAATGCTTTTCTTTTTTTTTTTTCTTTTTTTTCTTTTTATTTAAAATCTCAACAGTGGATCACCTTTTTTTTTTTTTTTTTTTTTTTGCAACCGAACAAGTAATAAATATTATTTAGCAACTTTTTTTTCTTTTTCTTTTCTTTTTTTTTTTTTTTTTTTTTTTACAAAAATAAACAGATGATAAAATCTCTGCAAGGGGCAGCGATAAGAAAAGTTGTTATTTCAGAAACAAGCCCAAGTTCTCAGTATTGCAACACGGACAGGGTGAAAGTTCCTACACAGAAAGAGCATTAAAGAGTTCAAACTTTGTTAAAGGTGGCAGGAACGTAAAAAAAACCCAAAACAAACGTGTTATACGCTTAAAAGTAAAACAAGCCAACAAACCCCAAGAACCCAAACCAACGAAATCAAGGCAAACCGACCCCTTTTTCACTCATGAGGCTGACACAGAACAAGTGCACGGACGGAAAGCTCAGGCAGAGCAGACTCGCGTCGTTATCGATCTATTTACAAATCCCGAACCGGAAAGAAAACCGACAGAAGCCCCCAGCGGGCTGGGGAGCGGGAAAAGCGGGGAACCAACCGGCATTCCCGGCTGCACTTCCACCCGGAGCGCCGCTGCTCCTGCCGGCCCCGGGAGCCCCGGGATGGGCTTTCAGGGGGATGTGACCCGGGAACGGCTCCAGAGGCTCTACGCGTAGAAAGGAGACCGGGAGAGGGGAGGGAACGAACAAACAAACAAATAAACGAGCCAAAGCCCCTCTGCAGTTTTGGTTCCTCCGTTCGCGGCGAGCCCGGGCACCGCCGCCCTCCCCTGCTCCGGAGTTCTCGGCAACGTCGGAAAATTAAAAATACAGGAGATGCGCGGGGCTTTACTCGTGCCGGAGGGCTTCCCCCGGCGTTTGGGGAGCAGGGCAGGCCCCGGGCCGGGCTCCATCCCCTCCCGCCGCCCCTCCGGCGGACCCGGGAGCGGAGCGGGGGGTCCCGCTGCCGCCGGGGGACAGCGTTTGTAGGTCCTGGGGGTGCCGGGGCCGCGGGGGCGCGGCGGGGCCGCCCCGCCGAGGGGCTCATTTGGTGTCGGTGGCTAATCTGGGCAGGCTGGCGGTGCCCATGCCAGAGACGTGGTGGTGCGGCGGGGCCGACACCTGGCACATGCTGCAGGGGCACGGCATCCCCCCCCAGTGCTGGAAGCCGCTGCCCAGCGGGGCGGCGGCGGCGGCGGCGGCCGAGGGCGACTTGAGGAGCCCGTGCGGGGGCCGGATGGAGCTGACGGCCGAGAGGCCGGAGCCGGGCAGGGAGGCGCTGGAGACGGCGGCGGGGGGCAGGATCGGGTGGTGCACGGGGTGCGAGGCCGGGTGGCCCGGGTGGCCGGGCAGCGGCGCCGAGTGGGCGCCCATGCCGCCGGGGCAGGCGGCGGGGTGGAAGCCGGCGTGGTGGCCGCCGTAGATCTCGCTGACCAGGCGCTTCATCTCCTCCAGGGAGTTGGTGAGCATGAGGATGTAGTTGCGCGCCAGGAGCAGCGTGGCGATCTTGGAGAGCTTGCGCACCGACGGGCCGTGCGCGTAGGGCATCACCTCCCGCAGCCCGTCCATGGCGATGTTCAGGTCGTGCATCCGCTTGCGCTCCCGACTGTTGATCTTCAGCCGCAGCTGCTGCAGCTCCGGCTCCGTCATCTGCTTCTTGTCCTTCTTGGAGGAGGAAGAGGAGGACGACGAGGAGGAGGACGACGAGGACTTGAAGCCCAGCTTGTCCACCACCACCACCCCCGCAGCGCTCATGGCGCTGCGCAGCTCGGCGCTCAGCTCCGGCGGGGAGTCGCTTTGCGTGGAGCTGGACACGGTGCCGCCCGTGAAGCCCCCGCCGCTGCCTTTATTCCTGGCCGTGAGGAAGAGGTCATCGGGCTCCGGGGAGGACGGGCGGCTGGAAACCAGGCTGGCGTCCGAGTCCATGGCCCGGCGGGCGGGGCGGCGGCGCGCACCGGGCAGCCTGCGGGGAGGGGAGAGAACCCGCGGGCGGCCCCGCGTCAGCGCCCGCCGCAGCTCGCCGGGGCACCGCGCCCGCCCACCCGCCCCGTCGGCGAGCCCGCTCCGCCGGGCCGGGGAGGGACGGCGGCGGCGGCACCGGCCCCGCTGCCCGCCCTCCCCTCGCCGGGGGCGGCTCCCGTCCCGTCCCGTCCCGTCCCGTCCCGTCCCGTCCCGTCCCGTCCCGTCCCTCCCTTCGCTCCTGTCCGCTGGGCCGGGGCTCGGGGTCCGCGCGGGGGGCGCGGGCGCGGGGGGCACTCACCGTGCGCGGGGCGGCCGTGGCGAGCGGCGCGCCGGGACGGGCGAGCACGGCAGCAGCGCGCACCTTGCGGCGGAGCGGCCGCCGCTTTATAGCCGCGCCGGGGAGGAACGATGTCACCGGGCGGGAGGGGGGCTGCGCCAATCCGCGGCGGCGGCGGGGGGACGGCTGATGTCACCGGGGCCGCTCCGGCTCGATGGGGCGGGCGGGCGGGGGGGCGCCGGCCGGAGCGGCGCGGGGAGCCCGGCGGGGGGGGCGCGGCGGGGGGGAGGGACTTTTGTCAAATCCATAATAAAATGCAACAATGACAGCGCCGGGAACAGCTGTTGGAGGGGCGGGACGGGACGGGGACGGGACCAAACAGCCCCCGGCTCCCGCCAGCACGTCGGTGTTTCCCGGTGCCCGGCCCGTCCGTCCCGCCAGGAGCGCTTGGCAGCGGCCCCGCCGCTCGCACCGGGCAGCGCTTCCCCCGCCCGGTGCCCCCTCCTGTCCCGAGGGCGTTATTCCCCCGTCAAGTGCTGCAAAGAGAGGCGGAGAAAAGCGGGATTTCGGCCTCTCCGTTCCCCAGCAGCGAATTTCCCCTAGCATCCCCCGGCTCCGGCTCCGGCCCCGCAGCGACCTGGAGAAGTTCTTGAAGCGGCCGCCTGAATCTCCCCCCAAAAAATCTTCAGCGAGACGGGAGCAGGAGAGGGGAGAGAAGGAAAGAGTAGAGGACGTTAACAAACAAACAAAAAATGACCTTCGGGAATGCCTCCCGCCTTCCTGCGCTGCTCGCCCGGCTCCCGGCGAGTCCCCTCGCCCCGGCAGATCCGCGCAACAGGGCCGGAGCTTCCTCGCACTGGGGTAAATCCCCCGGCCGCCCCCTCCCCGCCGGCCCCCCCGGCCCCTTTGCCTTTGTTGTATTATTTTTACACCCGTGTGTTTCCCAGCTGGCCCGGCAAGCCTCAACCATCCGTTAAATATGTATTTAAAACGTTAAGAAGTGAAGCGTGGAAATGTGTTTCCCAACGGTTGCGGGGATGATCCGTAACAGGTCAATTAGGAAAATCTGTCCCCGCGACAGCCGGGCCCGCCGCCCGGCGTGTGTCCCGCTGCCGCCCGGCCCGGCCACCAGGGACGTGCCCGGCTCCCCCCGGGCCGCGGGGCCGCTCCGGCGCTCGGTGCCCGCACCCGGCCGGGCAGGGGGGGCAGCCCGCGGATGGGGGAGCTGCGGCTGAGCCCCGGGGGTGCGGAGCGGGACGGGGACTCCCGTCTGTGCAAAGTTGGCATTTATTCCGTGCCGGGGAAGCGGCAGCAGGAGCCGGGCGCTGCCTTTGCCTGGTGGCTCTGAGCGCCGCGGTGTTGGAGCCTCAGAAAACAGGACAACAACGAGCACAACGAATTAAACCCCGAAGCCTTTCCCGGCTCCCTGCAGGGCCCGGCCTGCGGAGGGGGAACGGGCCCCGGCCAGGCCGGGAGGGGCGGCGGGGCGGGGGCGGTCGCCCCCAGGGCAGCGGTGCTGGCGAGAGAACGAGGAAAACGCGGCATGGTTCGTCTCCTGCCTCCCAGAGCTCGGTAATTTTCCGTCTTAGAGGCTGGGACGTTTCCTTCTAAAGAGGTCGCACCTCCCCGTCGGGTCTGCGGCAGCCGCGGCTGAGCCCCGGGGAGCGGCTGAGCTCCATCAGCCCGGGATGGGACGGGCCCCCGGAGCCCCTGCGGCCCGCTCGGGGACCGGGAGCCCGGCGGGGAGAGCAGGAACCTCCCGGGAGCCCGGCGGGAGCCGTGGAGGTGGGGCTGGAGCAGAGGTGGGGGTCACCTGCCCAAAGGGACAGCGGGGAAAGGCGGGGAAGAGCCTCCGGCCCTGCCCTGAACAGCGCGGACGGACAGTGGGGATGGACAGAGGGGATGGACAGAAGGGATGGACAGCGGAGATGGACAGAGGGAAGGGACAGTGGGGATGGACAGAGGGGATGGACAGAAGGGATGGACAGCGGAGATGGACAGAGGGGATGGACAGCGGGGATGGACAGAGGGAAGGGACAGCAGGGATGGACAGCGGGGATGGACAGAGGGGATGGACAGCGGGGATGGACAGAGGGAAGGGACAGCAGGGATGGACAGAGGGGATGGACAGAGGGGATGGACAGCGGGGATGGACAGCGGGGATGGACAGCGGGGATGGACAGAGGGGATGGACAGCGGGGATGGACAGAGGGAAGGGACAGCGGGGATGGACAGAGGGGATGGACAGCAGGGATGGACAGAGGGAAGGGACAGCAGGGATGGACAGCGGGGATGGACAGAGGGGATGGACAGCAGGGATGGACAGAGGGGATGGACAGCGGGGATGGACAGCGGGGATGGACAGCGGGGTTGGACAGAGGGAAGGGACAGCAGGGATGGACAGAGGGGATGGACAGCGGGGATGGACAGCGGGGATGGACAGCGGGGATGGACAGAGGGGATGGACAGAGGGAAGGGACAGCGGGGATGGACAGCAGGGATGGACAGCAGGGATGGACAGCGGGGATGGACAGCAGGGATGGACAGCGGGGATGGACAGCGGGGATGGACAGCGGGGATGGACAGAGGGGATGGACAGCGGGGATGGACAGCGGGGATGGACAGCGGGGATGGACAGAGGGGATGGACAGCGGGGATGGACAGAGGGGATGGACAGCGGGGATGGACAGCGGGGATGGACAGAGGGGATGGACAGCGGGGATGGACAGAGGGAAGGGACAGCGGGGATGGACAGAGGGGATGGACAGCGGGGATGGACAGAGGGGATGGACAGCGGGGATGGACAGCGGGGATGGACAGCGGGGATGGACAGCGGGGATGGACAGAGGGGATGGACAGCGGGGATGGACAGCAGGGATGGACAGCGGGGATGGACAGAGGGGATGGACAGCGGGGATGGACAGCGGGCGGGGGCGCAGGGGGGCAACCGAAGCTCGGGGCCGCTGCATCCTGAGGCGGTTCTGGCATCACCCGGGGGGAGCCCGGGAGGGAGAAATGGGCAGTGGACTGGCTCCTTTTCCTTTTCCTTTTCCTTTTCCTTTTCCTTTTCCTTTTCCTTTTCTTTTCCCTTGCTCTTCCCTTTCCCTTCCTCTTTTCCTTCCCCTTCCTTTTCTCCTTTTCCCTTTCCCCTATCCTTCCGTCCCCCCTTTTTCCTTTTCTTCTATTTTCCTTTTTTCTTGTTTCTTTTTTCTCGTTTCTTTTTTTTTTTTTTTTCTCTCCCCCTACAGAAAGGAAACCCCTCTCCGACTCCGCAGCAGAACTCTCGGGACCTGAGTCCCTAAGGGAGCAATGTCCTTGGTGACCACTGTCCATCCGCCTGGACACGAACTGTGCCCCGCCCGCAGCCCGCGGGGCCGGGATTGGAATCGGGAGCGGGAGTGGGATCGGGAGCGGGACCGCCCGGGGCTGCTCTGCCGTCCTGTCGGGGGGTACGAGGAAGAAGGGGGACGATCTCTGCCGTGAGATGACAAATTCAATGTCGCACCTCCCCCTCCTTGGACTCGGGAAGGCTCCGCATCGCACCCGCCTCTCGCTCGCACATCCCGGGAAGCGGCCCCGGAGGGTTCCCAGAGGAGCCCTTCACCCGAACTTGATTTTGACACTAAAATGTGGAGCAGAGCCCATTTGCTGGGCTATGAATATGTATTATTTTTTTTTAATAGCGTCTGTAGACAACTAAGGCATGAATGAAGGCAATCAGGAAACATGATGAAGTGGTAACTTAATAAAAACCAGACTATCGCTTTCATGCTGGAAATCACTTGGAATGTCATTAGGTTATTGTTGGAGCGGTTCACTGCCCGTGTTCCCTCCGAGCCCGCGGCCCGAGGAACACGCACAGCCCCGCTGGAGTTGCCCAGTCTGGCTGGGAGGAATCCGAGGCATCCGAAGGACCGAGGGCCGGGGTGTGGCTGCAGCTCCTGCAGCTGAAAACAGTTCCAGCGCTGCCTCGGAGAGCCAGAGCGGTCTGCCGCCCATCTGTGCGCAGCGCTGGGGGCTCCAGGCTGGGCTTCGCAGCCCCAGAGGCCCTGAAACTTCCCAGTTCTGAGTGGGATCTTCAGGGATCCACTGGGGTCACCACTGTCCGACCCCAAACCCCTCTGGAGCACAAAGCTCAGCACCTGACAGCGAGGACGTGAGCTCAGGGAGCTCTTTGCCCACTGCCCAAAGGTGTGAGGGGAGACCCACGGAAAGAACAACTTCAGCATTCAGATTTGGCCCTTTTCCCTCGTTTTCTTCCTTTTTTCTTCGCATTAATTTCCTTCTGGCTGCATCTCAGTCAGGTACAGACGTATTTCGTTGCTTGGACTTCCGGGTGAAGCCCAGCCCGCGGGTCTTGGGGCAGCTCCACCTGCCCAATTAACACATCTGATACTTGGTATCTCCAAGAAGGAAACTCGAGTTCAAGGAGAGAGGCAGTCGCTGTTATTCCCCCGGGGTTCTCCTCTTTTCCAGGCTGGGTTTGTTTTCGTTAGCACTTGTTCCATGGAAGTGCTGGAGACACACGCTCCTTGCCAAAAACTCAGCATGTCTTCCCATTCAATCAGAGACTGGAAACGCTTCTCATCTTCACAGGAGTCACCCAGAGGGAAGTCTCAGAAATACCAGAGCTGATGTTTGTGATATTTGCAGGATTAAAAACATGCAGGAAATTGGCCATCTCCTGTTCTCATCCAGCAGGAAAAAACCCTCTTTATTTATAAACTTTTGACACTCAAGAGCCCGCTGTCATCGAGAACATGATAATTAAACTGCTGGTTAAAACCCAGGCCGGATTCTGGGTCTTTTATCTGTCAGGCTCAGTCGTCCCTCCCAGGCACGACCGATCACTGGAACCGGTCTGACACTCCTGGGATTAACGGGAATGGTTTGGGATTGCTCAACCTGGAGAGGAGAAGCCCTGGGGTGACCTCAGTGTGGCCTTGCAGGGCCTGAAGGAGCTACAGGAAACCTGGAGAGAGACAATTCCCAAGGGCTGGAGGGCCAAGACCCAGGGAATGGCTTCCCAGTGCCAGAGGGCAGGGATAGATTGGGAAGGAATTGTTCCCTGGGAGGGTGGGCAGGCCCTGGCACAGGGTGCCCTCTGGCACTGGGAAGCCATTCCCTGGGTCCTGTCCCTCCAGCCCTTGGCCCCAGTCCCTCTGCAGCTCTCCTGGAGCCCCTTTAGGCCCTGCAAGGGGCTCTGAGCTCTCCCTGGATCCTTCTCTTCCCCAGGTGAGCACCCCCAGCTCTCCCAGCCTGGCTCCAGAGCAGAGGGGCTCCAGCACTTGGGGCATCCACAGCATCCTCTGGATGCATTCCATGTCTTTTTTTCCCATATAACGCAGCAGGAATTTTTAGTTCTCATTTAAGTTCCCTGAACAACATTTTCATAACTCTCTGTCACACTTTGCCACTTGTCTGTGTCACTCTCATACTCCCCTTCTTGTCTTCTCCACTTCCCATGTCTTGGCTGGGAGCTCCTTATAAATGAGCCAGCCCTGGCAAAGTCTTAGTGCTGAGAACCCAAACCCATGGATGTGTTTTGCTTCCCATGCAAACACTCACTGGAAATCAGTTTTCCCTCAGGTTATTCCTTCATCCTGCCCCTACCCTGTGCTCATGAGGAAAACTTCTTAAAATTCGTGATGCTGCAGGTGAATGCACCTGTCTGACCGACCCCCAAGGATTTCGTTGCTGTGGAAATGATCCCTCATCCAGAGGCGTTGGTGCCTTCAGAGTGGGTTGGATGTGGAGGCAACAACGATTGGGCTCATGTGGAAACACTCCCTGGCCATGGGCTTTTCGTTGCCAGTGTTATGGGGGGTCCTTGGAATGGAGAAGTTGGAATTACGGAATATCCTGAGTGGGAAGGACCCCCAAGGATCATTGATCCAACCCCTGGCCCTGCCCAGACACCCCAACAATCCCAGCCTGGGCATCCCTGGCAGCGCTGTCCAAACGCTCCTGGAGCTCTGGCAGCCTCGGGGCCGTGCCCATTCCCTGGGGAGCCTGGGCAGTGCCCAGCAGCCTCTGGGGGAAGAACCTTTCCCTAAAATCCAACCTAACCCTGCCCTGGCCCAGCTCCAGCCGCTCCCTGGCTGCTGTCCCTGGCCCAGGAGCAGAGATCGGAGCTGGCCCTGCGCTGCCCCTCGGGAGGAGCTGCAGCCCCGGGGAGCTCTGCCCTCAGGCTGCTCCAGGCTGAGCTGACCAGGTGACCTCGGGTGGCCCCTGCAGACCCTTCCCCATCCTCCTGTCCCTCCTTTGGACACTCTCTTGGATCTTTCTTCCACGGAGACACCCAGAGCTGTCCCCAGCACTGGAGGTGAGGCTGCCCCAGCCCACAGCAGAACAGGACAATCCCTCCCATGAGGTTCTCACTTGATTTATTCTTTAATATGAAAAAAAAACCCCACCACAAACGGATGGAAAGCAAAGTCTCTATTAGAAATTTGGTGAGATTTCTTCTCAGTGTGCTGAGAGTTTTGGGGGACTGGAGCCTTCCCGGGCCTGGTGTTCATGGGGGAACAGCTGAACGAGGCATTGGGAGTGAACAAATCAAAGCCCCGCGCCGGGAGGACACCAGTCCTCGTCGCCCGTGATGTCAAAGGTTGCGGCAGTGTCCCCCCCGCCCTCGGGGTGGCTTTGTTCGGCACGGTGGCCCCAGCAGATGGCCCAAAACCCGCACCCCGGCCAGCAAAGAGGGACCACATGTGACGAACCATGGATGTCTCATTAGCACACGGGGCGGGGGGGGCGGGGGGGGAAGCAAGGATGAGAAAAAAAGATAAAAAGAATACACAAAGACATTTACATATTTACATTGTTTCTCCCTCATTTCCAATTCTCCTTTCACTGGAGTGGCAGTGGGCTCGCTTTTCTCCTTCTGTTTGTGTGTTTACTTGTGCTAAATAGATTATGATAATCAGGCACATAAATGCATGCAACTGTTATTATGGCATTTTAATCACAGAGGTTTTCACTGGAAGCCTTCATTAGAATTCTCATAATCTCACTTGTTAGTGTAACAAACAGTAATAAATGCCAAGGAACTGGGATTAAGTCAGAGACATTCAGACATTAAAGGAGGAATATGGAAATGTTGTCAAATCTCCGCATTATTTATTGAAATGTCACATAAACAGTTCAGGTCTTTCAATCTCTCTCTCATTAGAAGGAGAGGGTGTGCGGCCACCTGAAGACAGCAATTATATTTTTAGGGAGTGTGGAACCATATGTCTCTCCTCGACTCTTCCCAACTTTCCTGGGCTGCCCAGGCTGCTTTTAAGCCATCGGTTCCTATTTGTCAGCTCCACCCCGGAGGTTTTCGGGAGAGGAGGAGGTTGCTCATGGATGGCTGGATGTGACATGGGAAGATGCCCAGAGAAGCTGCGGCTGCTCGAGCCCTGTGAGTGTCCAAGGCCAGGCTGGAGCAGCCTGGGACAGTGGAAGGTGTCCCTGCCCATGGCAGGGCGTGCCACTGGATGGGCTTTAATGTCCCTCCCAACCCTCCCGGGATTCCATCATTCCATGAAAGTGGCACTCCGACTTTTTTTGTGGCTCTCCCGGATCTTTGCAGAGTGGTGCCCACTGCACCCGCTCATCCTGGGGGTCCTGGCTCCTCCAGCTGAGCCAAAAGTGTCCCGACACCTCCTTCCAGCCCCTCGGCAGGAGGAGGGGATCCCGCAGTGATGTGGGATCTTCCCCCGGCGCTGGTCCCGTGCCGTGCCTCGGGCGTGAGGAGAGCGGGATGGGGCTTTGCCACCGCTTTTTCAGGCCCTAAACCCGCGGCGCATCCCCTGCAGCGCTGCGGGAATGCGGGATGCTCCGGCTGGAGCAGCACGGCCGGGCTGCGCTGGGCTCCTCGGGCCGGGCTGCGCTGGGCCGGGCTGCGCTGGGCTGGGCTGGGCTGGGCTGGGCTGGGCTGGGCTGCGCTGGGCTGGGCTGCGCTGGGCTGGGCTGCGCTGGGCTGGGCTGGGCTGGGCTGGGCTGGGCTGGGCTGGGCTGGGCTGGGCTGGGCTGGGCTGCGCTGGGCTGGGCTGCGCTGGGCTGCGCTGGGCTGGGCTGGGCTGGGCTGCGCTGGGCTGCGCTGGGCTGGGCTGGGCTGGGCTGCGCTGGGCTGGGCTGGGCTGGGCTGCGCTGGGCTGGGCTGGGCTGGGCTGCGCTGGGCTGCGCTGGGCTGGGCTGGGCTGGGCTGCGCTGGGCTGCGCTGGGCTGGGCTGCGCTGGGCTGGGCTGGGCTGGGCTGCGCTGGGCTGGGCTGGGCTGCGCTGGGCTGGGCTGGGCTGGGCTGCGCTGGGCTGGGCTGGGCTGGGCTGGGTTGGGCTGGGCTGGGCTGCGCTGCGCTGGGCTGGGCTGCGCTGGGCTGGGCTGGGCTGGGCTGGGCTGGGCTGCGCTGGGCTGCGCTGGGCTGGGCTGGGCTGGGCTGGGCTGCGCTGGGCTGCGCTGGGCTGGGCTGCGCTGGGTTGGGCTGGGCTGGGCTGCGCTGGGCTGGGCTGGGCTGGGCTGGGCTGCGCTGGGCTGGGCTGCGCTGGGCTGGGCTGGGCTGCGCTGGGTTGGGCTGGGCTGCGCTGCGCTGGGCTGGGCTGCGCTGGGCTGGGCTGGGCTGGGCTGGGCTCCCCGGGCTGGGCTGGGCTGGGCTGCGCTGGGCTGGGCTGCGCTGGGCTGGGCTGGGCTGCGCTGGGCTGGGCTGGGGCTGCGCTGGGCTGGGCTGCGCTGGGCTGGGCTGGGCTGGGCTGGGCTGGGCTGGGCTGGGCTGGGCTGGGCTCCTCGGGCTGGGCTGGGCTGGGTTGGGCTGGGCTGGGCTGGGCTGGGCTGGGCTGGGCTCCTCGGGCTGGGCTGGGCTGGGTTGGGCTGGGCTGGGCTGGGCTGGGCTGGGCTGCGCTGGGCTGGGCTGCGCTGGGCTGGGCTGGGCTGGGCTGGGCTCCTCGGGCTGGGCTGGGCTGGGTTGGGCTGGGCTGGGCTGCGCTGGGCTGGGCTGCGCTGCGCTGGGCTCCTCGGGCTGGGCTGGGCTGGGTTGGGCTGGGCTGGGCTGCGCTGGGCTGGCTGGGCTGGGCTGGGCTGCGCTGGGCTGGGCTGGGCTGCGCTGGGCTGGGTTGGGCTGGGCTGGGCTGCGCTGGGCTGGCTGGGCTGGGCTGCGCTGGGCTCCTCGGGCTGGGCTGGGCTGCGCTGGGCTGCGCTGGGCTGGGCTGGCTGGGCTGGGCTGCGCTGGGCTGGCTGGGCTGCGCTGGGCGGGCTGGGCTGGGCTCCTCGGGCTGGGCTGGGCTGCGCTGGGCTGGGCTGGCTGGGCTGGGCTGCGCTGGGCTGGGCTGGCTGGGCTGGGCTGCGCTGGGCTGGGCTGGCTGGGCTGGGCTGGGCTGGCTGGGCTGGGCTGCGCTGGGCTGGGCTGGCTGGGCTGGGCTGCGCTGGGCTGGGCTGCGCTGGGCTGGGCTGCGCTGGGCTCCTCGGGCTGCGCTGGGCTGGGCTGGGTTGGGCTGGGCTGGGCTGGGCTGGGCTCCCCGGCGGGGAGGAGGCACCGGGGCCGCTCTCTCCAGCCCACTCATGAATACTCATGAATATTTCCCGAGCCCTCCCCACCCTCCTGCCCCTCCCCGGGGCCGCCCCCCGCCCCGGTGCCCCTGGCAAGCTCTGGAGCAGCGGAGTTTCCACAGAGGTTTGGGTCCTCCCCCCTTTTCCTTTTGAATTTTTCGCTGTTAAGAACCAGAAGGAAAATTGGATATAAAAGAGCTCCCATTGCCAGGTTTGGCTTGGGGTGGGGTGGCCTTGGGGCCCTCCCAGGTGTGGGACAGGGGCAGGAACAGGTGAATTCTGCTCTTTTTCTGTGTCCAACCACGCAGTGGGAATAAGTTTTGCAGAAAGAGGTAGAATCGTCCTGTGACAAATCTTGTTGCCCCAAAGGAGGGAGAACCTCCAGGGGTTTAATCAAACCTATCCTAGAAGGGAAGTTTGATTTCCCTTTCCAGAGAAAAGCCCCATTTTAGAGGAGCACCAGACTGCTTTATCAAATAAAATCCCAAATCAGCTCCCTGTGCAAGCAGGAGCTGTGAGGAAAGCAAATCTGTGTGGCACAAGGAAAGAGCAAAAAAAGAGGCATTCTCCGAATGCAGTGCTGTGGAAATGCTACACCCACCAGGGCTCCCAGTCTGGATTCCAACCCAGGGGACAGATGAGGGCTGCTTGGAGCCTTTGGATCTGCAGTTCTGTGGTCTCTGCCTCCCTTCCCTCCTCAAACACAAAGCATCCAAAGGGATTTATGTTCACAGGAGCTGCTCTGGAACCACTTCATTCCAAACCTCCTCCCCCTTCAGCTGGGGGGAATATTCCTGCGGGCTCAGGAGTTCTTTCAGGATTTTTCCAGGGCATCCCTCTCACCCCGGGCGATGCTGAGGATCCGCCTGTGCCATCGGCCTCTGTTCCGTGCCACACCTCTGTGCCAGTGAGGGGTTTCTGTGCCGGAGTGGCCCCCCCTTCCCACCGAGCTCCCTAAAGGATCCTCCCCAGTCTGTGGAGCTGCAGAAGGATGTTCTCTCTTGGCAGGGGGTTTTGTGTGTTTGCTGCAAGGAAAAAAACCGAGGGGAGATTCCTCCCTTTCGGTAACGTTCTGGCAGAGTTTTGATCTTTCTGTAACATGATGGATTTATTACTTTGGGTTCTTTGTGCTGTTTCTCCCTCCAAGGGTCGGGCGGGAGATGCTCTCCCGGCCGGAGCATCCCTGACCCATTCCCACGTATGCCTGGGCTCCAGAGGCCGGGGTTTAAAGCACATCTGTCTTTGGAACCGCTGGAAGAAAATGAAATGCCTGGAATAACGAGGCTTGTTTTAAGTCCCACTTGGAGCCTCCCCCTGGCACTGGGGGTGAGTGAAGGCCTGGTGCTGCCCCTCAGCCAAAAATCCTCCAAAGCCACCTCAGAGGGCTCCTCCCAGAGGAGCTGGAAGGGTTTCCTTGCCAAAAAGTTCAGCTTGGCCAAAGCTGTGCCCTTTGTGGCCACCTCTGTGTCAGGTGCCTGGCTCAGAGGTGAGAGCTGGGAGCAGGGAAGCTGGGAGGGCTCAGGAAGGAGGCAAAGGAGAGGCTCAGGCTGAGGGACTTGTGAGGGAAAAGTTTGAGAAGGAATCTGAATCATCAGAGAATCCCAGACCGGGTTGGGTTGAGAGGGAGCTCAAAGCCCATCCAGTGCCACCCCTGCCATGACAGGGACACCTCCCACTGTCCCAGGCTGCTCCAAGCCCCAATGTCCAGCCTGGCCTTGGACACTGCCAGGGATCCAGGGGCAGCCCCAGCTGCTCTGGGCACCCTGTGCCAGGGTCGGGAAGTGCAAGTTCCTGGGAGAGGGAAGGGGAAGGAGCAGTGGGTGAGGTGTTTCCCAGGAATGGGGAGCGCAGGGATGCAGCACAGGATCGAGACCTCGCAGGGTGAGGAGGAGGCACGAGGGTGTCAGGGAGAAAGAAGGGCTGGGGTAGGAGAAGAACTGTTAAGAACTGTTTGGGGTGTTTTGGGAAATCCCAAAGAAGCAGAAAAGCTTTTGCCTAAAAAGGGAGAAAATTCACAAACCCCATGTAAGCTGTTCTCCAGGCCTTGGAAAAATCCCTCTACTCAAAGCATGGATTTCAGCCTTGCTCAGCTCTTTACAACAAAACCAAAATTAACCTGAAGCAACACCTCTGTGTTTTGACCTGTACCTTCAGGTGTTGACCTAGACCAGTAGATTTGAACCCAGAAAAGTCTCATTTCCTCAAAAAATGCAAATAAGTGTGGCAACGTCACTTTGAGCTCCACCAGCCAGGACATGGGTTTTGCTGCTTGATCTAGTGATTTCCAACTGTCCTTCCTCCCATCACAACTCTGAGGAAATCCAACGTCTGACTGATGTTGTGCCAGGCATGGGACACGTCCTGGTGATGGCATTTGTGTCCAAGGGGACAGGTGGCTCTGTTTGCCTCTGTTTGGCCCAGTTTGGCTTTGGTTGGCTCAGTTTGGCTCTGTTTGGCTCATTTTGTCTTGGTTTAGATTTGTTTGGCTCGGTTTGGCTCAATTTGTCCCCATGTGGCTTGGTTTGACTCTGTTCGGCTCCATTTGGCTCAGTTTGTCCCCATTTGGCTAAGTTTGTCCCCATTTGGCTCGGTTTGGCTCAGTTTGGCTCAGTTTGTCCCCATTTGGCTCGGTTTGGCTCGGTTTGGCTCAGTTTGTCCCCATTCGGCTCAGTTTGTCCCCATTCGGCTCAGTTTGTCTCAGTTTGGCTCGGCTTGGCTCGGTTTGGCTCAGTTTGGCTCGGTTTGGCTCAGTTTGGCTCAGTTTGTCCCCATTTGGCTCAGTTTGGCTCAGTTTGTCCCCATTTGGCTCAGTTTGTCCCCATTTGGCTCGGTTTGGCTCGGTTTGGCTCAGTTTGTCCCCATTTGGCTCAGTTTGTCCCCATTTGGCTCGGTTTGTCCCCATTCGGCTCAGTTTGGCTCAGTTTGTCCCCATTTGGCTCAGTTTGTCCCCATTTGGCTCGGTTTGGCTCAGTTTGTCCCCATTTGGCTCAGTTTGTCCCCATTTGGCTCGGTTTGGCTCAGTTTGTCCCCATTTGGCTCAGTTTGTCCCCATTTGGCTCGGTTTGGCTCGGTTTGGCTCAGTTTGTCCCCATTCGGCTCAGTTTGTCCCCATTTGGCTCGGTTTGGCTCGGTTTGGCTCAGTTTGTCCCCATTTGGCTCAGTTTGTCCCCATTTGGCTCGGTTTGTCCCCATTCGGCTCAGTTTGGCTCAGTTTGTCCCCATTTGGCTCGGTTTGTCCCCATTTGGCTCGGTTTGGCTCAGTTTGTCCCCATTTGGCTCGGTTCGGCCCAGCCCTCGTTCCAGTGCCTGCCCAGCGGCACTCGGACACCAGCTCCGTGTCCCTCGTGTCCCCCCCAAAAGGGGCCCAGCCCCCCGAGGGTGCCCTGCGGGGCCAGGGGCTCTGCCCGGCCCTGGCCCTGCTCTGCCCGGCCCTGGCCCTGCTCTGCCCGGCCCTGGCCCTGCTCTGCCCTCCTGCGCTGGCCACTCCGGGCCGTGGCCGTGGCCACCCCCGGCGCTGAGCGGGTGCGGCGGAGCTCAGAACCTCCCGTGCGTGCGCTGCAGAATTTCCCCTCTTCTTTCCTGGCGGCTTCCGTGCCGTTCCTCGGATGCCTGGAGCATTCCAGGGCTGGGTTCTCCCTCTTGGGCCGCCGTTCCCTGCCCGTGCCTGGTGCTCGCAGCGGAGCCGCGTGCAGGTGCGAGGTGCTGGGGAAGAGGCAGCTTTTCGCTGGATGGGGGGATTTCTGCGGCCTGGGGGCTGGCCCGGCTGTTTTCCCTGCTGGAGAGCTCTTGCCTTTCCCTGGCCAGGAGGCCTCTTTTTCCTGCCTCTGCTCCCGGTTTTCTTGGGCTTCCTGGGTGGTGCTGAAGTTGTGATGTCTTGAATACCAATAGTGAAGCTGAACATATGTGAACCTTTCCTAATCCTGCTAATCTTCCTTCAAAAACCTTTCTGAAAGTGGAGGCAACATCCAGATTTAAAAAAGAAAAAAAAAAAAAAGGGGGGGGGGGGGAAGAAAAAAAAAGCTCCTGAGCATTTTAATGACAAATAATCTTTGTGAAGGGGGAGGAGGGCTCTGCCTCAGCTGGAGATGGAGCTTATGAACTACAGCAGGTAGAAATAACTGCTGTATTACCTCATGTAATCTCCGCTATTCAGGGTCAGATTAGGCCTGAATGCGAGCCCAAAGAGACTTCTCTTGTCAAGCGGGGACTTTGTCCCCAGCACGGCTATTAGGCGCTAATTAGTTGTGACACAGAATTACCCGCAGCACAATGGCCACCGCAGCCTTACAAGTCCTTTGAAACTGCTCGGAGGAGCTCAATAGATGCTACTTTCAATTTTCAAATTCTGCTCGGAGGTGGGAATTATTTCCTGCGCTCCCGCGCCGCTTCCCTCCCGGCTGCCGTGGTCAGGCAGGGAGCTGGGACCGGCTGGAATTTGGGTGTTCCCGGTCCGGGACCCGGCGGCTCCCGCAGCTTTTGGCAGGAGGGATGAGATAACAGCTCCTCCTTTGATCTCATTAGCCGCGATGACTCCGGCTCGTGTCCACACGCGGGGTGCTGGGAGACTTCCCAGGGCTTTGGAGGGGAAAATGAGACCTAATGGAATCAGTCACCGGAGAGGTGGGACAGCCTGGGCTCGCCCATCCCTTGGGCACTCGGGAGAAGCCGTGTCCCCGTGCCAGCAGGCGCTTCCCGGTGTTCCCAGGGATCCCGGTCAGCCCCGGCCCTGGACCAGCCTCCGGGATACTCGGGAGAGAGATCTGAGCCAGGCTCGGTAACAGAGATTGCAGCCAGATGTGAACCTGGAACTCTTCGGAACTGGAAAAGGAACATGGAGAGCTCAATCCCCACCTCGTCCCTGCCACCGAGGGATGAAGGATCGCGCTCCGAGCCCTCAACCTCATCAGCAGCCTCGAGGCAGCGCTTCACTCGCTGTTCCTTCAGCAACTCCTGACAAATGGTTCATTCCCAGCTCCAGCCAGTCCCGTGAGGCATCCTGAAGGCTGAATCCCAAGGCAAAAGCAAATCTCCTTCCTACCTTGCCGGTCCCGGCACGGCTGCTTCCCTCAGCTGGGAATGGCCTTGAGGGAGAGGGAAGCCCATCCCTGGGGTTTGGGTGCCCTGGGTGGTACCTGAGGGAGCTGGAGCAGCTCCTGGAGCCGTCTGGCCGTGCCTGTGTGATCCCTGCTCCAGCGGGAAGCAACTCGAGCCAGGAGCTGCTGACCGCATCTGAGGGCTGTGTCCAGTTCTGGCTCCTGCAGGAGAGCCCTGGAGGGGCTGGAGCGTGTCCAGGGCAGGGAAGGGAGCTGGGAAGGGGCTGGAGCCCCAGGAGCGGCTGAGGGAGCTGGGAAAGGGGCTCAGGCTGGAGCAGAGGAGGCTCAGGGGGGACCTTGTGGCTCTGCACAAGTCCCTGACAGGAGGGGGCAGCCGGGGGGGTCGGGCTCTGCTGCCAGGGAACAGGGACAGGAGGAGAGGGAACGGCCTCAGGCTGGGCCAGGGCAGGCTCAGGGTGGATATTGGGCAGGAATTGTTCCCTGGGAGGGTGGGCAGGCCCTGGCACAGGGTGCCCAGAGCAGCTGGGGCTGCCCCTGGATCCCTGGCAGTGCCCAAGGCCAGGCTGGACATTGGGGCTTGGAGCAGCCTGGGACAGTGGGAGGTGTCCCTGCCCACGGGATGAGCTTGAAGGTCCCTCCCAGGCCAACCCATTCCGGGATTCTGTGGCTCCAACACTCTCTTTTGTGCTGCCATCCAGGTCCTGGATATGATCCCTCCAAAAGACAAGGACCTGAACCCTGCCCAGCCTGCAAATGCCCAGGGATCACACACAGGGGCTCTGCTCTTGAAGATGAGGAAATATTTTCCTTCTGAATCCAGCACTGGTCCCTCTTCGCAGCCCCAAGCGCAATGCTCCTGATTAAAGGGGGCCCTCAACACCTTCCTGGCAGGAAAGCAGAGCTCTCACCTGGGGACCTGTTTGCACCCTGGGATGTCTTTTACAGGGCGCTCGGAGCTCATTTCAACAGGGAGACAAATTCGACCAGGCAGAAAAATGAAAAACAAAACTCCGGGTTTTATTACCCTTCCCCACGCTGAAAAGCACCTCCTTCCCAAAGTATTCCTGTGGATTTCAAAGCCAAACGAAATCTCTTGAAAGGGAGAGGAACAAACCCAGCAATCTGCTTGGGCACTCAGCGCTGTAATTTGTTAATTTTTCCCCAGTAAATGAGTTAAAGTCAGCGCCTTTGATGTGAGCACGTGATAATGGGAGATTACTTTTTTCCTTGGGTATCATTTTCACACAATATTCGAACTTCAGTGTTAATGAGGAGGAAAGCTTTAGTGTTTCTGGAAAGAAAACGTGTTGGAAATTATTCCTATTATATTATTCATATAATATAGTCTATTATATATTCTATTCTATTCCATTAATTTTTAAATATTTTATTATGTTTATTATTTTATATTTCTATATTTTATAGTAAAATTATAATCCCCATTCCCTTTCTTGGTAGTCGAAACCCAGCTCAGCAGGAATTTGCCCTCAGCCCCAGAGAGGGGATCAGGCCCTCTCTGCTCTGCCGACAAACTTGTCCCATTTAAACTCGAGCCCAAATTAAGCCCCGGATCAGGGGCTGGCTCAAAGAAGCATCCAGCCTGGGGCCTTGACATGGCTGTGCCTGGGGGGCTGAGCCTGGCCTGGGGCCAACCTCTCCTGGGTTTCCCACATGAACTCCAAACCTCTGGACTCCCAAAGTCACTCCTGTCCCTGCTCCTGGGTGCCGCTGGCTCGCTCCAGCTCCGAGGTGAAAGCAGTGTATTTATCCCCTCGGCTGCTCCTTACTTACCCTTTGGGAAGGGCTGCTCTGCCTCCCAAGGAGCTGCAGAGCAAACCCTGTGGGACTTCCTCGCGCTTTACACCGAGGTGCAGGGGCAGCCCGGCTCTCGCGGCTCTCCTTGGCCGTGGAGGGCTGCAAAGCCCACGGGGCACCAGGGCTCTGGTATTGAAACACTAAAATGCACCAGGGGTGAGGGGCTGGATGGACGCCCTGGCTCCCAGCCCCTCTGAGGGGACACAAACCCCGTGCTGGGTGTGGAGGTCCAGTGTCCTCTGTCCCAAGCGGGCACCTGGATCCAGCCCCCTGTCCCAGCCCCTCTCCTGGGGACTGGGGCTGTCTCAGCCTCCATCAACAGGTACTAAATATGTCCAGGGCCGCAGCAAGAATTCGTGGATCCGCCCTCAAAGGTTTGGTTGATTTATTTTTGCTATAAATCTGTTTCTTTGGAGTGATCCGAAATTGATTTCAGGCTCATTCCTGCTTTCCCCCATTTGGTTGTAATTTGGGATGTCAAGGAAATTGTGTTGAAAGCAGAGGATGAGCGGCTCTGAAAAGGGATTATCTGTCCCATCTGGGCAGAAGATGCTGCAGCGGGGGAGAAGGGAGACGAGAATGTTGGGCTTGACGTGTTTGCACATGTGCAGAGCCGGGCAGGAGGGGCTTCCAAGGGAAAGGGAAATCAAAAGAGAACCCTGAGCTCCACAGAACCACCCCATGGCAAGTCAGCAGCTTTGTCAGGACCATCTCTTGGGTAGGGAGGGAGAACCAGGCAGAGGGAAGTTTCAGGATCTGCTCTGCACTGGTTTAGTATCAAACAAGGCCTTTCCTGAGGGCATGGGCACAGCTGAGGGGATAAACCAGATCCCTTCAGCAGCTCTGCAGGAAAGTTAAATGGGAAATAGGAAAAGACTCTGGGACTTCTCAGCCTTTTTCATCTGCACTGACTCCAAATGAGAGGACTCTGCTCAGTGGTGCCAGTGGCAGGACGAGGAGCAATGGCCAGGAACTAAACCACAACAATTCCAGCCCAGCCTGAGGAAGAACTTCCTCCCATGGAGGGGCAGAGCCCTGGAACAGCTGCCCAGGGAGGGCCTGGAGTCTCCCTCTCTGGAGACATCCCAACCCCCCTGGACACGCTGCTGGGTCACCTGCTCCAGGGGACCCTGCCTGGGCAGGGCTTGGACTGGGTGATCTCCAGAGGTTCCTTCCAACCCCAACCATGATGGGATTCTGTGATTTCTGACGCTTGAAACAAACTCCTGATGTCATTTTTTGCAGCTCAGGTGCAAAGAGACAGACATTTCAGCCTGGCTCACATCCCCTGTGGATTTTGTACACCTTGTTGAGATGGGGCAGCTTTGCCACCCAAGTTGGTCACATCTGGGAGCTCCCCTGCCTCCTGCAGAGCCTCCTAAAACGTGTGCATTTACTGGAACTGGACACAAAAAGAGGAAAATTCAAGGAAATGATAATATTTGCTCACAGCAGCTTGAGGAGCAAATTGTGACGGTCAGGTGGGGCTCACCTGGCTGTTCCCATGTCCAGCAGCTCCAGGTTCTGCCTGGACAGGACAGGGGACAACCGTGGGACAATGCACTGCTGATGCCCACAGTGGGGTGACATGTGCAAGTTGGAGCTTGCGTGTAGCTGTGGTGGTTGTGATCCAAGGGTTTTAATCATCCCTCTCCCACATTTCCTCCCTTGAGGGCAGAGTCCCATGGCTCTCTCTTGGGCCTGAAGACCTCGCTCTGCTCTCCACTCACCCATCCACTGGCTTGGTCTGCAGCCCGAGGTGTTTGGTGCCGGACATTTGGGGACAGAGGTGACGAGGTGCCAAGAGGGCTGAAGGATTCCCTGTTTCCAGGCATCCTCATTCCCTGGTACCCAGGGATGCCCCTCTAGGCACAGGGACCCTGACCCCACCTCTGGGGGCGGCTCCACCTCTGCGGTGCTGGAATTCACTGCTGGAGGACAAGGGCAATAAAAGAGGAGGGAAGGACTCCCAGCCTTGGCTTCCCCCCGGGAGATGAGACCCAAAGGTGACAGTGCTGTCCTCCTGGACACCCCCTCCCAGCTCCTGTGCTCCCAGGCTGGGAATGGCTCCATGAAGAAGCAGTTTGATGGACACACAGTGCCCGAGCTGGAATGGCCCAGGCCCATCTGTCCCGATGGCACAGTGCCCACTCCACCCTGGGGACAGGGCACAAACCCCGAGTGACCACGGGGACACTGGGAGCAGCTGGAGCAATCAGCTCAACTCCGGCTATCCCTCAGGACCACGAGGCTCCAGCCCTCGCTGTCACAGCCTCAGCAGCTTTTCCCAGTCCAGGGAAACCCAAGGGTTCCAGGCCAGGTTGGACATTGGAGCTTGGAGCAGCCTGGGACAGTGGAAGGTGTCCCTGCCCATGGCAGGGGTGGCACTGGATGGGCTTTGAACCCAAACCATTCTGGCAGCATTGCTGGTACTGCCATCACCAATTTCTCAGCTTCCTTTTCCCAAGCTTGCCAGCCTTAAAGGGAAAAGCTGGAGCAGGGCTCCAAGCAGATAAACGTGTTCTTCAAAGTCCCCTGCAGCAGTGGGTCTTCCCTGGGGAGCCTCAGCTTCATTCCCACTTTAGTGGGGAAATCTGGGACCCTCTGGGCGTGTGTTTATTCCTGAGAAGGAGCTCAAGCCCTCAGCCACTAGCTTGGCAAAGAGTTCATGCCAACGGGGGATTTTCAAGGCTGCAGAGCCGAAGGAGGGATGGTCCTCCCAAAAAGTTGCTCTGGCTTGGGCAACCCAAGTAAAGATCAAGCAAAACCTCCCAGAAGCTTTGTCGAAGTGTTGGAGCCTCTACAAGTAAATGGAAAATAAAGAGAAAGTAAATGGAAAGTAAATCTGAGCAATAGTGGAAAATAAAGTGGTCGGCTGGTGGGAGGGGATGTCCCTGTCTTACCCTTGTATTTATGCTGGGAATACTGGGAATATTGTGTATATTGGGAATGTTGTGTACTCACCAAGAGGGATTTGAAGCAAGGATGCTCAGCTTTAAATCCAGGTACTGCTGTGCCTCTGCAAAGAGAATCTTTGCTTTGTTTTTTGTTTTGTTTCATTTTGTTTAGTCCTTGAGGAACGGAAGTGGCCTGCCTGTGTCTTCTCAGGAAATGCTGAATTTCTTATTCATCTTTTCACCGGTCCCTGCATAGCGAAACACGATTTTTTTTTTTTTTTTTTTTTTAATAAAGCCACTTTTAGAAGCTTTTAGTATTTAATACAGCACGGAGCTGTTGTTTTTTGCTGCTGTCTCAGCCCGTGTTAATGCATCTGGCTGGGCTCTCGAGCCCGTGCACAGAACTTACAACTGGCCCAGCTTTTTAAAGGAAATGATAATTTTTTTAGCAAGTGATAAAAGGGCTGGACAAAAAAAGCAATGCTAAATTTCTGCCCCAGATTCTCCCCCTCAAGCCTGGGACCGTGCTGTTCCCAACGGGAGGAAAGCCTCCTTAATTTATTGGAGGGGTGCTCTTTCAGCCCGCGTTTTAGTGGGAATTTACAATGCCCGGTGCCCTCATATTCACCTTTCGCTCTTCTCAAGTAGGTGAACACAATGGAATTGTCTCGGCCGCAGAAAAAGGGATGCTTTTCCCGAGCGAGCCCCATTAATTGGGAAGCAGCAGACAACTGACAGGAGAGCGCGGGGTGTGATTATCAGCGCCGGGTGAGAGCCATTAACAAATGGAGAGTGTCATCTTCAGAGCACAAATATTTTCCCTGCCCATAATACCCTCTCGAGGGGACCTGAAGTGGGGCCGCATTGTCCCGCCTGCTCCCAGCCCCACCGCCCATCATTTTTTTTTGCCACTGATGGGTTTGGGAGCGAGAGATGCCAGCACTTAGGGGCCATTGTGCTTCTCCCCCTGGACAAAGCATTCCCGGCCCTTCCCTTCAGCCCCCGGAGCCGCACGGACACCCGAAAGCTGCGGAATTATATCCCAGGCGTCCCCCAGAAGCGCTTTAAAGCTTCTCCTGAGACGATGCGGTTTGGGTTTAATTCCCTCCCTGCCCGCTCTCCCCTTCTTTTTGTCCGGCCCGGCGGAACAGAGGATGGGTTTGTCGGCCTGAATCGCGGGGATTGTTTCACATCATCGGCCCATTCAGCCTCTCCCCTCCCCTGTTGTAAAACACCAGCCCCGGCCCGGGGAACAGTGGGGGCTTTGTGCGGCCGCACGATACCACCCAGATTTTACCTCGGCCCTCGCCGATCCCGGGTTTTGTTCCCCCTCAAAAGAAAGCATTTGCTCGGGGGAGGGGAGGGGGTGTTCCTATTGCTTCCACTAACACGGAGGTTAAAGGAAAGATTGATGGGAGAAAGTTCACCTAGAAAACCAGGATAAATTTCTGGCTGGCCAAGGCCAGTTGTTTCATTGTCCGAGGGCCATGTTTTTTGTTAATTATCTCTCACTCTCGTCTTTTATCCAGGAAACTGGCAGCAAAGCGCGGAGAAAGGAACAGGATATAGAGGTCAGCAGGTCCCGTTTGGCCACCTAGGTATTCCATTGGGGATGTGGAGGGGACTGAGGAGCAGGACCGGCTTCTCGGGCAGGGGGAAGTGGGGACCATCGAATAATAACCGGGGGTAGCCCCGGGATTCGCAGCCCAAAGTCCTACTCCTGTCTGCCAGCTAAAAAGGAAAGAAAAAAAAAAAAAACAAAAACGGGAAAAAAGGGGGAAAATAGGAAAAAAATAAAAAGCAACACTAGAAAAGGACTTTTTCTTTATTTCTTTCTTCTTAAAGGGAGGAAAGTTGCTTCAAACAAGCTCATGTTGTCAAGGAAATAAACCTTGGTGAGGGGAGGCATTAAACACACAGCTGCTGGACTTGGCCGGCCCCGAGCCACTGGTGGCAATGACAATGATTCTTGGTGGCAGCAAACCAGATCGAAACATAAATAGGGCTGCATGAAAGGAGAGGAAATGGAACAAAACAGTTCCTCGGGTACCACTGGCAGAGGAATAACATCAATTTCGATTAAAAAGCAAAAGAATTCTCCTGTTTCCACACATTAGTAAAGGCATGCAAATTCATAACTGGCCAACAATGTACCTTTGAGATGCAGCTGCGCCCCACAAACGGGGCCTTTCTCCCCGCAGAGAAGCGGGGCTGTCTTAAGCAGAAAGAAAACAACCATTGAAAAAAGCCACCAGGGTCCCCAGCAGCGGGAGGGGAGCTGGGCAGAGGTGGGGGAAACGTGTTGGCTTTGGCAGATGCGGGAGAGCAGAGTCTGCTGCAGCACAGGGCCTCCAGATCTGGAGGTTCCCAAAAGCGGCTGCGCTTCCCGGGAGCTGCGGGCAGGGTGGCCTTGGGCAGCTGCTGGACACAGCCAGGGATGTCCGTGGCCCAGGGCCTGGAGGGATGGGCAGCTGCTGGACACAGCCAGGGATGTCCGTGGCCCAGGGCCTGGAGGGATGGGCAGCTGCTGGGGTGGGCACACAAAGCCTCGGGTGCTGTGCCAGCCTCTCCAGGAGGGAGGGCTGCTCCTCTGTCCGGTGTTTCAGGGGCTGGGATGTGCCCGAACTGTCCTTCCCTGCTGGTGCTGCTGGAGATACCTCAGGGAGCCGCCAGCTCCCACTCTGTCCCACCTGGACGGACACCACCTCTGAGTTATTGGAGAAACGTGGAAATGAACTGCTTTGCACCCAAAATACCCATTTGATACAGAATCAGCAGAAATTGACCTGACTTGTCAGGCTTTTTGTCCTAAATTCTTTATCCTGGAGGCAATGGGACTCCAGCAGAGCCATCAGCCAACTTCCCGAAGAGCAGCACTGACCCCCTGCTCCTCCAAAACGCCCTGGGAGCAGCAGGAGGGAGCTCAGCCCCACGTTCCCACAGAGGCAGAGCCCTTTCTGGCTGCAGGGGTTGGAGCTCCCATGGAAGTGGGGTTGGGGCTCCTTCTCGGTGCATGGGGATGACTCCTCCTCTCATTTACAGGTTTGGGAGGCCATTCCCGCTGCTCAGATTCCATCCTGGCTGGGTCAGCTCAGGGAACATAGAGAATGATCAGAGCTTTATGCTCTCCCCCGCAGCCCCTTTGAAAAGTCTCGAGTTAAACTCACGGGGGCTCAGTGAGGGGAAGGTCCCAGGATGATTTGGCTCATTTTCTGTAAATCAGGTTTTCCTTGTGGAGCTGCCTCACGCCCATTGCAAACCCATCACCAGAAACGGTTCATCTTCTTGATTTGATAGAAATCATTTGTGAGGGGACAAGGCCACTGTCACGGAACAGAGTGGCATTGACACACCCTGAACAATGCAATAATTATTGCCCCACGATAAAATCAATGGCTGTCTGTTGGTGAGTCACTGCTTTTAAGCCCCTAAACTGATTGAGAGCTCTTGCCGTGTCCTACTGTCCACCACGGTGACAGTTGGGTCACCGCCTGGGCCCGTGAGCGCTGGCAGCATCTGACAACTCTTCATTAATTGGCAGTTTTGTTGTGCTTGCACGAGCTGTAGGAGGGACTGTGGCAGCATTGTCTGGGCCGGGCAGATGGGACAGAGCCGTGCACGCAGGCACAGGGACTCCTGCCCTGCTGGGCCAGCGCAGCCCTGCCTCGGCACCGCACCGGGGCCAGCGCTGGCCCTGGGGCATCCCCGGCTCTGCAGAGGGAGGACGGCCTTGGGTGTCAGGGCCTCGAGTTGCTCCTGAGGGGCTTTGAGGAACGAAATGCTGGGATGGCCCTCGTTCATCTCCCTGCAGGGATCACAAACCCTTCTTATGGGATCCAGGGCAAAGCTGGGGCCGTGGCCCCACACCAGGGGATCCCGTGGGGATCCAGAGCCATGGCCCCATATCAGGGGATCCCATGGGGATCCAGAGCCATGGCCCCACACCATTGGGATCCAGAGCCATGGCCCCACACCAGGGGATCCTGTTGGGATCCAGAGCCATGGCCCCACACCGGGGGATCCCGTGGGGATCCAGAGCCATGGTCCCACACCGGGGGATCCTATGGGGATCCAGAGCCATGGTCCCACACCAGGGGATCCCGTGGGGATCCAGAGCCATGGCCCCATATCAGGGGATCCCATGGGGATCCAGAGCCATGGCCCCACACCAGGGGATCCTGTTGGGATCCAGAGCCATGGCCCCATATCAGGGGATCCCATGGGGATCCAGAGCCATGGTCCCACACCGGGGGATCCTGTGGGGATCCAGAGCCATGGTCCCACACCAGGGGATCCCGTGGGGATCCAGAGCCATGGCCCCATATCAGGGGATCCCATGGGGATCCAGAGTCATGGCCCCACACCATTGGGATCCAGAGCCATGGCCCTATACCAGGGGATCCCGTGGGGATCCAGAGCCATGGTCCCACACCATTGGGATCCCGTGGGGTGCTGCAGGGGGTGCCGCCCCTGTGCTGGCATTGCTGTCTCACCCAGGGCTGGTGTCCCCACGGCCTCACTCCTGGCTGTCCCTACAGGCAGAGATGGAGGGCAGGGAAGGCAGGACAGGAAAGCAGAGCCAGGTTTGGCCGCGCCCGGCCAGCCCAGGAGCTGCTGAGAGCTCTCCAGGCTGCAGAGCTGCCGTGTGCCCCTCCGGAGGGGAGAACACGAGTCCCATCAAGCCGCAGGGGGGACAAACGGGGACAGCTTGACATTTGTGTAAGACAGGGTCAGGACACCGCGTCATCCTCGGCTTCCCTGCCAGGAGCCGGATGCAAATGAGGCGGGCCGGAGCCCCGGGAGAGCCCACCTGGCCCGGCGGCTGCGCTCCGGAGGGCGCCGGGAGGGGACGGTCCCCGGGCCGCGCTGGCCCCGCCGGAGGAGCGGGAGCTCCCGAGGCGATGTCTGCGAGGAGATGTGAGAGCTGTCAGGAGAGAGGCTCCTCGCCAGCAGGACACGCCAGAGCTCTCTCGTGGCAGCGGCTCCCCCGGCGGGGCCAGGCAGAGTCCCCTCCCGGGCGGGCTGTGACAGCAGCGGCGGCCAGGGGACAGCACCCAGTGTCCCCAGCCGTGAGCAGGAGCCGCCTCGGGACACCGCCTTGGAAACGGGAATTCTCAAAGACTCCTCATGACAAACAATGTGCAGATTTGGCTCCTCCTGACAGGGACCCTCCGGCAGGGCTGGCTTTATTCCCCCTCTGTAAGAACCGGACGGATGTTCGGCCGTGTCTTCCAGACAAACCATTGGAATTCCCTCTGGAGTTGCTCCCCAGATCCCTCTGCTTTGTCCCAGGCTGGTCTCTGCTCATCGCTGTTTCTCGTTCCACGAGGGCACCTGGAGGTGCTGGGTGGTTCCTGTGGTGGAGTGCCCATCCCTGGAGGTGTCCCAGGAAGGGCTGGAGGTGGCACTCAGTGCTCTGGGCTGGGGACAAGGTGGGCATCGGGCACAGCTGGGCCTGGCTGGGCTGGGAGGGCTTTTCCAGCCTCAGGGATCCTGGGATCTGGGATCCTGAGCTGCCATTCCCCTCAGTGGCAGGGGTGGCAAAGCAGCCCTGAGGAGCTTTCACCTCCCTGCCCAGCCCACAGTGGCCCTGCGGGGTTATTGGCATATCACACATGCCCCGCAGGCTCTGTTTCCTTCTCCTCAGCACTGAGGGAGAACATCTGCACACAGCTTTGCCTTGTATTTCTCTTTGCCAAGTCCATCCACTTCTCTATTCCTGTTTCTCAAGGAACATGTGAACTTTTTGCTTTGGAAAAAAACCCTTGTGTCAAGAAGAAGAAACTCGAAGTTCAGAAACAAACAAATTCTATTTTTAATTTTTTTCATATACTATCTTCTGGGGTTTTTTGTGTTATCTCCTGTATCATCTTTAATCTCCTTCTGGAAGACACCCCTCAAATGCCCCTCCCTTCCTTCCTCCCTTCGTCTCCCATCTCCAGTTCTCTCTTTTTGCATTTCTCCCTTTCCTTTCTTTCTTTTTCTCTTGCTTTCTCTCTTGCACTTTCTTTTTCCTTTCTTTTTTGCTTTCTTTTTTCTCTTTCTTTCCTTCTGTCCTTTTCTCCTTCTTTCTTTCATTCTTCCTTCTCTCTGTCTTCTTTTTTTCTGACTCTTTATTCTCTTAGCCTTTTTCTCTTTCTTTCTTTCTTTCTTTCTCTCTCTCTCCCTCCCTCTTTTTCTTTTTTAATCTCTTTGCCCCTTTCTCTCTCAAACACACCCAAAAAACGGCTGTAACTGTACCCCAGCAGTTTGGACCATGATTTCCCTTTATTCCATGCAAGTTCGTGTCCTTTTCCTTGGCATTTTCCAGAGGGTTTGGGAAACTCGCCGGGTTTGTGTCTCCTGGTGACGCCCAGGAAGGTCTGATGCCAGCACGAGGAGTAAAGACCCCGATTCGAGTGCCATGAATTTCCTCCTTTTAGTGATTTTATCACTTCATTGTGCATCTCTTAGCCCGGCCGGAGGCGTGAGTGGCGTGCAGCACATCCCGATTGTGTCCCTGAACACTCGTTTGAAACCAAGAGCTGTGGAAATACTCCACCAGCTCTCCCATTCTCCCTCTAAACGCGCGGAAGAGATTCGCCATATTTGCCAAGGTACTTAAATGACTTCAGCGTAGCTCTGAGGCCGGAGCAGGAAGTTTGCAGCTGCATCGGCTCCTGGTGCAGCAGCCTCGGCAGGGCCTGCGGCAGCCAGCGCTGAGCTGGGGTTAAACCGGGCCTTTTGTGCACAAAACCCAGCGCTGAATAAAAACAAGTGCAGCTGGAAATCCCTCAGCGAATGATTCAGAGAGGGAGCAAACCTACACCCATCAGGGAGAGAAAAAATCATCTTCCTCAAGAATAGAGAGATGCTGAGAAGTCTTAAAGTATATTAGAGCAGCTTAGAGTTCTCGATGTGGGGGAGAAACCTCGGATATTATCCCCGGTGCTAAGGAGATTATCAATGGATTTCACTCCCCAATCCTTTTTACAACACCCATCTCATTAGAATAAGTAATAAAGATGACATCACAGAGAGGTCTAATTGATCAAAAAGAGCTCCCTTTAACTGTGTCCAGATTCACTCCTGCATTCAATGCCATTTTTTTCCCCCCAGAAATTCAGCTCTGCCTTTGATGGAACAGTTGAAAAGTTTTAGTATCAAATCAAACTCACGTTGTTATTATGCAAAGCTTCCCCCAGTACTCCGCTTTGGTAAATGACCTCTATTAGCATGCAGATTGACTGGGGATTACCAGAAGGTTTCCCAAAATAATCATCAGAAAATGTCTTTCTAAGGGCTCCGTTCCCCCTGCGCGGGCCGGGCCCGGCCCCTCGCTCCTTCTGCTCCCGCCCGGCTGCGGCAGAGCCCCCGCTCAGCTCGGGTGGCAGCCCCGGCTCGCTGTCCCCAGATGGTCGCGGGGCTCTTGTTTTCTCCAGCCACGCTCTGAATAGGCCGAGGGATTCCCAGTGGGAACAGCGGGGGAAATGGTTTTGTGCCGGGCAGCAGGAATTTTGCCCCAGATGCCCCCACAGCCAGGATTTCCCTCCCTGCCTGACCTGGGGAAGCTGGAGTGCAGTGGATCCAGGCCATAAATGCGTGGTATTTTCTGTACGTTCGTATTTAATTGCTCTGTTTCTGTCGGAATTGGCCCCTCGTAGGAAAAGAAGAGGCTGAGGGAGCTGGGAAAGGGGCTCAGGCTGGAGCAAAGGAGGCTCAGGGGGGACCTTGTGGCTCTGCACAAGTCCCTGACAGGAGGGGGCAGCCGGGGGGGTCGGGCTCTGCTGCCAGGGAACAGGGACAGGAGGAGAGGGAACGGCCTCAGGCTGGGCCAGGGCAGGCTCAGGGTGGACAGCAGCAGGAATTTCCCCATGGAAAGGGAGCTCAGGCCTTGGAAAGAGCTGCCCAGGGAGGTTTGGAGTGCCCATCCCTGGAGGTGTCCCAGGAAGGGCTGGAGGTGGCACTCAGTGCTCTGGGCTGGGGACAAGGTGGGCATCGGGCACAGCTGGGCCTGGCTGGGCTGGGAGGGCTTTTCCAGCCTCAGGGATCCTGGGATTCTGTGAAATTTTGCTCCTTTTACTCCAGTGCCCCACCTGAGGGGTTTCAGCCCGTGAGCATCCCCACGGATGTAGCTGGGACTTCCCACAGCCCCACACACACAGAACCCCAGGATCCCTGAGGCTGGAAAAGCCCTCCCAGCCCAGCTGTGCCCAATGCCCACCTTGTCCCCAGCCCAGAGCACTGAGTTCCAGGCATTTATTGCCCAGTTCCAGGTGATTTCCCCACCTGCCTGAGGTGGCTGCAGGAGGCTGAGGGGGTGGAGTTGCATGGACAGGGCTGGTGATTGGAGACAAGAATGTAACTGATAATTAATGCCACTAAAAGGCGACCAGCTGTGGGTAGTGATGCAGAAAGTGTCAACACTGGCCCAGGGAAAACTCTGCCCTGTTTGAAGCGACCTGCAGAGCCCCAGAGATGCCCATCACGAGAGCTGGAACCTGAGCTGGCACCTCAGCCCAGCCTGTGCCGCTGCTCCTGCTGCTGTCACACCCCTGGCTCCCCAGACGTGTCCCCAGGGGCTTCAAACAGGCCCTGCCTGATGCCAGGGGCTCCAGGGCTGCCCAGGGGGCTCTGGAAGGATCAAATCCTGTCATTCTCTCAGGGATCCAGCCATGCCAACAGCAGAGGGGCCAATTATCCACTCGGGCAGATCTGGGAAACGCCACTGATTCCCACCTTTTCCTTGTTTTCCCCTGTGGTGATACAGCTGTGATGTTGTGCCACAGGATGAGCATTAAAATACCCTGCAGGTGGGGGGTTATCTTTTGTTCTGCTTCTCCCCCATTTCCTTCCCCGGAGGAGTCAACACCAGCACAGCCCACACCATTCCCGAATCATGGGCTCAGAGAGCCGTGGAATATGCTGGGCTGGAAGGACCCCAAGGACCTGCATAGACACCCCAACGATCCCAACATTATTTTGTTATTTAAAAGGCATCCCAAGGGTTCTCCCAGGTCCTGCCATCAGCTGAGGAACAAACAAATCAATGAAGCACACAGGAGAAACGTAACGAACTTGAGGGCTTTTATGCCCGAAACTCTTAATGTTGAACCTTCTGACAGCAGGAAATCCTGTCAGGTGCCAGAAGGTACCAATGGTTTATTGTGGAACGGTTCTCTATGTAATTCTTGTAATTCTCTAGTAATTCTGCATTGTTTTTCTCCTGTAAAGGCCTTTAAACATGACTGGGTTTCTGTCTTTGGGCATTTCCCTCTCCTCGTACTTTGGTGTCCTCCTTGTTTTTTCTCTCAATCTTGATTTCAGGCCCCTTTTCCTGGTGGACCTGGACCCAACCTGGTGTTTTTACAGTAAATGATTAAAACAAGACCCAATTGCAGAGCTCAGAATCTCCAGAGCAGAATAATTTCTGCTTGAAAGGAGGAAGGTGCTGATACTGAACTCCTGGGGGCTTTTTTGATTTGGTTTTTTTTGTCACCTTGCTAATCAAGTATTTATTGATTCAGTTTTTAAAATTTGTATTTTAATGTTTATTTATTAAACTATTTTTTACATTGCTGTATCGTACATGTGTGTGTTAACAGGATTACTTCCAGGATCTGGGATTCTTGGGGGATGCCAATGTGTCCTGGGGCCAGGAGAGCCCCTGGGATCCTGGGGAGCGTTGGGAAGAGCATTCCCAGCAAGTCAGGGAGGGGATCCTGCCCCTCTGCTTGGCCCCAGGGAGACTCATCTGCAGTGTCCTGTTCAGTTCTGGGCTCCACAGTTCAGGAAGGAGCAGGAGAGGGTCCAGTGAAGGCCACAGAGATGATTTGGGGTGTGGAGCATCTTTGATGAGGAGAGGCTGTGGGAGCTGGGCCTGGTCAGTCTGGAGAAGGGAAAAGGCTGAGAGGGGATCCATCAATCCATCCAAATCTCTCCAGGGGCTGTCAGGTGGTGCCAGACTCTGCTCAGTGGTGCCAGTGGCAGGACGAGGAGCAATGGCCAGGAACTAAACCACAACAATTCCAGCCCAGCCTGAGGAAGAACTTCCTCCCATGGAGGGGCAGAGCCCTGGAACAGCTGCCCAGGGAGGGCCTGGAGTCTCCCTCTCTGGAGACATCCCAACCCCCCTGGACACGCTGCTGGGTCACCTGCTCCAGGGGACCCTGCCTGGGCAGGGCTTGGACTGGGTGATCTCCAGAGGTCCCTCCCAACCCTGACTGTGCAGTGATTGCGGGATTCTGAGATCTCTGCTCTCTCCAAGACGAAAACCCGGGATAATTCCCAAGGCGGGGCTGGTTTCTGTCCCACTCCACCTCCGCCCCGCGCCGCCAGCGCTCTCAGCCCGGCGAGCAGCGCAATCTGTTCCCTCCGGGCCGTTAATGGCCCATCCGCAGCCAGGGACGGAGTTTGTGATGGAAAGAGCCGGTATTGTTTGCTTAACAGTCAAGTGACAAATTATTTAATTAGCACATATGCCATTTGTCTCCACAGCTGTGTTCATCGTTCTAATTGCAAAGCAGCCCTAATTTATTGCGCCTATATTGCTCCCTAACACTAACACGGTAATTATACGCTTCCATTAGCCCACTACACCCTATGGAAGGAGAAAAAAAAACGGGAAAAAAGAAGATTAATTCCTCCACACGGTGTATCTCTGCACTAGCAAAGGTGTGGATCACTCGCCGGCAAGGGGAGCTCAGGCAGCAGCTGGAAAAGTGACACTTTCCCCGGGCGTTTTCCTCCCAAACACTTTCTTTAAACTTTTTCTTGCCGGGATCTGTCCGTTCGCGCTTTGTTTTGGGAAGCGTTTCCTCGGGCGCACAACCCTGTTTTGAGATCTCCACCTGCTGGAGAAATCTCGGCACGCACAAAGGAGCTCCGGGAAAACCCCGGCTCCTCCGCGCCCAATCCGCTTCTCCTCCTCCTCCTCTTCCTCCTGCTGCTCCTGGGCAGCGGCGCTTCCCCCCTGTCCCACCTGCAGCTCTTCCCCTTCCCACATCGGCTGGGGCCGGTTCTGGGCCCTCTGGGATGCGCTGCTCCGGGCACGAGAGGTCCAAGCCCTCCACAAGTCACACCGGAGAATCTGGTGACGTTTCTGTTCTGGCAGCTTCTTGGGAAGCATCCCGATTTTCTTGCTCTGATAAACCTGGGAACAGTGGAAGAGGGTCGGAGCTGGATGAGCTTTAAGGTCCCTTCCAGCCCAAATCATCCCGGAATTCTGTGATTCTGGGATTCTCAAACGATGACATCTTTAACACGAGAAAAAGCTGGGAGCCAGAACCTCTCTCCAAACCTCCCTCATGAGGGCTGGTGCTTCCCCTGAGGGGTGACGGCTGCAGGAGCCGGGAATGCCACTGTCCCAAAGCAAAGCTGGAGCTGAGCCCGTCAGAGAATCCCGGGATGCTCCGGGAATGCTGCCCCGGGTGGCCCTGTTCTCCCTGACCCCACAGAAAGGAAAGAAAGGTCAGAACCGGGGTCTGTTGTCAACTCGGGAAGGGGAGAAGCCGCCTCAGATCCCAGCTCAGCGCAGCAGCCGAACAGCTGCCGGGTTCTCTCCTCGTTAGGCAGAGCCTTTCAGTGCATCCCCAACTTGGGAGCGCTCAGCTAAGCCCGTCTGAAGTTGAGAGGATTTAAGCAGATGCCTCTCTCTCTTTAAGCCGGGGCTTAAGCCCCCTGAAGGGCTGCGGAGCTGCCGAGGGCGGCGGCAGCTGCAGGAGCCGCTCCCTTCCCTTCCCCTTCCTCTTCCCCTTCCCCTTCCCCTTCCCCTTCCCCTTCCCCTTCCCCTTCCCCTTCCCCTTCCCCTTCCCCTTCCCCTTCCCCTTCCCCTTCCCTCCCCTCCCCTCCCTTCCCTTCCCTTCCCTTCCCTTCCCCCCGCGGCTGTCCCGGCCGGGATGGGATCTCCAGCCCTCAGGACAAACTCCTCTGGCTCCGAATGCCAGCTCCAGCCGGGCTGATGGATGAAGGGCTCGGGGCGATGCCAGCCGTGCCCGCGGGCAGTGAGGAGCTGCTTCCATCCGTGCACACCCCAGGACTGCCCCCTCTCTCCCCCGCAGATGTCGGTGACAAGAGACGACAGCCGAGGCCACCTCTCGCTCGTGTCCCCCCCCCAGGGACTGCCAGGAGGGCGAAAATCCCCCCGGGGTGAGGCAGAGCCACGGGAAAGGGGGAAAGGGCAGCGGAGCGGGGCCGCGGCCGCGCTCTCAGGTGGCTCCTCCAGCCCTGCCTCCCGCCAGACGCCAAATCCAACCCGGCAAATGCAGCTCCATTCTTTTTCCCCCCTTTTTCTTCCTTCAATGCGGGCTACAAGGCTACTGCCAAAAACATATCCAGCACAATCAAACATCAGATGGTGACTCCTTTCCCACAGCTTGTGTGAGTGAAAACAGTGAAATTATACCCATGTTTTAGTGGCGAATCCCCTGGTGTTCGAGCGAGGCAAGCCCAGCACAGGGCTCTTGTTCTCCTGCTTTTTGTTCCTGGACTTGCACTGTTTTTAGCACTGGACACCATTCAGCCCCCATTCAGCATTGTATGTCACTTCACATATGGTTCATCCGCTCCAAATGTGTGCATGTACCCAGAAAATGCAGCTTTTCATTATGTATTCTCTATGTAACAGAAAAGATTAAGATGTAAGCCCGGTGAATGCAGCAGGAATTAGTTGGACAGATGAATAAGGGAAAAATGAATCTGGAATGACGGCGGATTTAGTCTAATGATGGTGGGAGGGCGGTAAGAACTTGGTGGTAGGTTTCAGCCCTTTTAATCCCAGCCTGTGTGTGTATTTTGGCAGGAGAAATGTTTCTTCAGAACTACATCCAGAGGGATACAGTAAAAACACTTTTAACCCGATCCACATGAAAGGCATCAAAATTGTCAGGCGCCACAACGCCCGCCCTGCCCGAAACTCTGCACAAATTTGGGGCGCTCTTGTTGAAGAGCCCGCAGAATTCGGACAATAAACATAAAATCCCCGACCTTAATGAAAGCCTGGCATATCAGCCCTGAATTTATGCATTTCATTCAGTTATTCCTCCTCTCGAGATATAATTTCCATGGATATCCACTAATGAGGAAGCCTTTGATGAAACTCGGAGAGGGGATTTCGGTTTTAAAAGGAGAATAAAAGGACTGAGCGCTGAAGTTCCCTTACCCCCTCTGCCCACAAACGCTCCCCTCAAATGTTCCCGACGACGAGTTGAAGATATTTTTAAAATTCAGACGTTTGTGCCCAAAGGATGGAGGCTGGAAGTGTCAAGGCTTGGATAAAGAGAAAAGCAGCTCATTTGACACCGGCCATTTCCAGTGTTTGACAGAAAACAAGGAGGGAAAGAAATCCCGCCCTTCAATGGGAACATTTGGAGTTAAGCTCACTTCCTACAACAGTTTGCACAGGGAGAAAGAGATATTTTTTTTTCTTCTTCTTCTTTTTCGGATTGAAAATCAGCATTTGCATCACAATGGAGATATTTCAAAAGTATAAACACAAAGGGCTGCAACTTCAGAGCCTCCTCGGTCAGCTGCGTTCCCCGGTTTGCAGCACATCCTTTCCCAACGCCGGGAAAGGGGGATTTGCTCATTCCGAGCAGCACTGGGGAATTCTCGGAGCCGCTCAGGGCAAAAAGAGTTTCCTTTGGCGACTTCTGCGTCCCGCGAAATCCAAAGCAAACCCTTCACATTTGAAAGGCCCCGTCTAAATTTTTTCTCCGTTTAGGGTTTTTTAAAAAAGATTTAATCCAATGAGATTTCATTGAATGAATTTTCTCCATTTGAAAAATAAAAAGAAATTAATCTGAGCAGGGAAACCTCGGGATAAACAACAATTCCTCCTGCCTGGCACCAAAGACATTCTGACACATCCTGTGGCTCTCAGCTGTCCCTGTTAAACACTGGCAGCCTAAAAAATAAGGAAAAAATTCTCCTCCAGTGTCTGTTCAGTACATTTTGATTGAAAAGAAAAAAAAAATAAATGTGGTTTAAAAAAGCCGGTAGTATTTTTTATAATATCCCTCTGCCTCCCCACAAAAGGATTTTAAGGATTAATCCCTCTAAGAAGCTGAATAAAACCTTTCTAGTTACTGACTAGAAAATTAAATATATTAAATACATCTTAAATAATATAATTAAATATAATAATTAAATATATGGTCCTGTGAAGAAATCATCTCCTTTTAAAATGTCATACAAACTTAATTTTTAATTGCAATTCTTCAATGCCAGAAGGTGAAAATGTGTCAGTTGGGTATTGAGAAACTTCACCACCAAACCCAGGGGGGTCCTCTTTGGCTGGTGATTGCAATGCTTGGGCTGGAGTTGCTACATTTGATGTTTACACCTAAATTTCACTGTTCTGACAAAATTCCCAAAATTCAGCAAAAAATCAGTGGCCCAAATCAGCCAAACCAGTTAATTTCACCAGTTAATTTCACCCCAGCAGTTAATTTCTCACCGTCCTATGAGGAGTCACATCATGAGCTGCAACTGGTCTAAGCTCCACTAGACTGGGCTCCTTTTTGTCTTCTTCCCCACATTTAAAATTTAGAACCAGAGCAGAAATTCCAGCCCGGGCTCAGACCAAATGAAGGCTCACATTGTGCCCTGCAGCTGCTTTAAACTCCATCAAATCAGGCTCGTTTTTTCTCTTTCCCTATGGATTCGGAGTCACAATTTAGAACTGGGGCAGAAATTCCAGCCTGGCCTCAGACCAGCCCTGTTTTCCCTGGTGCTCGTGGCCATTCCGTCAGTGCCGGAGCCTCCGGAGCCTCTCACTGAGCCAAACCCAGGCCTGGAGCCTGGAAAACCCAAACCCAAACTCCCATGGAGGTGCAAGAACTCCTCCCGAGGAGGGGAGGACTCTGTGCCTTGGCCTTTTATCCCGATTTACTTCTGCTCCTCTTCCTCTTCCTCGGGAACAGGGAACAGCAGCCCCTTCGGAGTGCTGGGGGTACAAAGGGTGCCCAGGTTCCTCCTGCAGCTCCCTGGGGTCCCAGCTGCTTTCCAGGCTGCTCAGTCCAGGCCACTTCTAATACTGAATTTATGGTGTTTTGGTCCTGGAGTTAATTTTCAAACTCTTGCAGTTTTATTTGTGTTTCCCCTACTTGTGCATCTGGAATTCTTTAGGGGATTTTTTTCCCTGTAGGACCGTGGATTGAGTGGCAACTCCTTAAGCCACAATTCTTCGTTAAAGCCAAGGACAGATTGGAGGCTGCAGGTGCCACCCACGGGGCCCTGGGCTCGTCCTCAGCCTGCTCCTCCTGGGTGTGACCCTGAGCTACCAAGTGATGGAGAAACTCCCAGAGGCTGACTGGAACCAGGAAATGTGTGACACAAAATCGAGGAGGGCACAAAACAGCAGGAATGAGCCTGAGCCTGAGGGCAGAGCTCCCCGGGGCTGCAGCTCCTCCCGAGGGGCAGCGCAGGGCCAGCTCCGATCTCTGCTCCTGGGCCAGGGACAGCAGCCAGGGAGCGGCTGGAGCTGGGCCAGGGCAGGCTCAGGCTGGAGAGCAGGGAAAGGTTCTTCCCCCAGAGGCTGCTGGGCACTGCCCAGGCTCCCCAGGGAATGGGCACGGCCCCGAGGCTGCCAGAGCTCCAGGAGGGGTGCAAAGCCCTGGATTTGCTCCCAGCCTGGCTCTGAGCTGAGCTTTGCCCGTCCCAGTCTGTGCCAGTCCGGAGCCATCAGTCCAGGAGTGAACCCGCCCCGGTTTGGGATGTTCTGTGTCAGCTCAGAGGATGACACATATCAGGTTTCACAGCTCTGCTGGGAATTGTCTGTCTGCTGAAATCAAATAAGCGCCAAGGCTTTCAAACTTGCTGCTCCATAATGGATAAAATATTCCATGTGATTAGAGCCTGGAAAATCAATATGACCTTTGCAGCTTTATTAAAAGGTGGTGGTCAAGTCAGTGCTGCGTGAGCTCCCAGGACACTGAGGACACCAGGTCATTCCTCCTACATGGGATGATCCCTGGAATAGCAGCTGGAGTGGCCTGGGGACACTCGCTGTCCCCAGAGAGGTCACTGCTGCCAGTGCAGTCCCCATTGGCAGCGTGGGTGATCCCAAAGCGCCCTCCAAGGTGATGGGGAGCCTTATCCCTTCCTTCTGCCCAGGAAAGACCTTTCCCCTCTCACCTCTGCCCCCTGTGCTGCCTCTGCCCAGGAACTGCTGGGAGTCCAAGGTGGGCAAGAGGCCAATGGCCCCTGGGCTGTGCCAGCCCCAGTGTGGGCAGGGATTGTCCCCCAGGGCAGGGACTGTCCCCTGTGCTGGGCACTGTGAGACTCCTCCAGGGCTGTGTCCAGTTCTGGGCCCTCAGGGCAGGAGAGCCCTGGAGGGGCTGGAGCGTGTCCAGGGCAGGGAAGGGAGCTGGGAAGGGGCTGGAGCCCCAGGAGCGGCTGAGGGAGCTGGGAAAGGGGCTCAGGCTGGAGCAAAGGAGGCTCAGGGGGGACCTTGTGGCTCTGCACAAGTCCCTGACAGGAGGGGGCAGCCGGGGGGGTCGGGCTCTGCTGCCAGGGAACAGGGACAGGAGGAGAGGGAACGGCCTCAGGCTGGGCCAGGGCAGGCTCAGGGTGGACAGCAGCAGGAATTTCCCCATGGAAAGGGAGCTCAGGCCTTGGCAGGGGCTGCCCAGGGAGGTTTGGAGTGCCCATCCCTGGAGGTGTCCCAGGAAGGGCTGGAGGTGGCACTCAGTGCTCTGGGCTGGGGACAAGGTGGGCATGGGGCACAGCTGGGCCTGGCTGGGCTGGGAGGGCTTTTCCAGCCTCAGGGATCCTGGGATTCTGGGATTTCACCTGAAGCTGGAGAACGCTGTTGGTCCCTGGAAAAGGCAGATGAGAGTTTTGCCAGGTTTACTCATACACAGGAAGTTCCTCAGCTGGGCCAGCCAGATGCTGAATTCAGGAATTCCTTCCTAAGGTTCAGGAATTGAGATTTTGGGAGTTTTAGACCAATTACCTTTTACAGTGACTCCCAGCACAGGTTTGTGCAGCTCTGGGGATGCAGCAGTTCAGGCTCCTGGTGGGAGCAGAAGGGGAGATGTGGAGGCTCCAGAAATTCCCCTGCCCCGGGCCTGGGAAAGCAGCACCAGCTACCAGAACAGCACCTTTCCCTCCTCATCCTCAGGGTGAATCCAGCTTTTCCATGCCAGGGAATGTGGACACCCCTTCTGCCTTTTAGGATCAAGAGGAAGGGGAGTCCCCTTGGTGTCCAGGACACAACTTTGGGAAGATCGAAGCAGATCCAAAAGCTGGACCTGGCACAGCTCTTCTGGAGAAAATAAAGCCTCTCCTGTTAAGATTTTGTGATGGAATAGCAGGAATCTCTCCTGCTGCCTGCAGCATTCCTGGGAAGGGACTGCTTTGCTTCCTGCTGGGTACAGACAGGACTGCTCTGGTTCTTCACCTTTCACAGGCACCCCTGCTTGGGGCACTGGGGGAGGAAATGGTCCCAGTCCCCGTGGGATGGAAACCTGGAGTGGCTGGAAGGGTCTTTGTTGGCACTGGGGGCACAGAACAGCTCCTTGTCTGACACCAGGTGTGGAACCAAGTCCTGAGCTGTGCCCCCGGGAAAGGTCCATGTCACCTGCAGGGAGGGAGGGATGAGCTTCCTGCCAGAGCTCCCTGTCCAAACGCTCCTGGAGCTCTGGCAGCCTCGGGGCCGTGCCCATTCCCTGGGGAGCCTGGGCAGTGCCCAGCAGCCTCTGGGGGAAGAACCTTTCCCTAAAATCCAACCTAACCCTGCCCTGGCCCAGCTCCAGCCGCTCCCTGGCTGCTGTCCCTGGCCCAGGAGCAGAGATCGGAGCTGGCCCTGCGCTGCCCCTCGGGAGGAGCTGCAGCCCCGGGGAGCTCTGCCCTCAGGCTCCTCCAGGCTGAGCTGACCAGGTGACCTCGGGTGGCCCCTGCAGACCCTTCCCATCCTCCTGTCCCTCCTTCAGACACCTTCTGAGAGTTTTAGATCTTTGTCGTATCCCCTCACCCAAAACTGCCCCAGCACTGAAGCACCCACAGAATCTTCAGTTGCCTTCTCCGGGGCAAAACTTCTTTTGTTCTTTCAGTCCTAAATCTACACAGAGCTGCAGCAAAGAGCTGGGAGACCCAAACCAGCGCTCCAGAGCCAGTGGCAGCAGTGGGTGACAAACAAAGGTACCTCTGCACGTCAGCCCTGAACTGACAGCACCTGCCCCAACGCAGCCAAGGCTCTGTGTGCGCAACATAAGCGTGCAGGCACTGGGAGACGGATGATTTTTCCCTGGAAGAAGGACACAAGTGCTGAAGTGACATTCTCTCCCCCGGTGCAGCTCCCGTGCCCTCGTTTTGTTGAGTCTGGAAGAAGGGGTTGCTCATCCCCCATTTCTCCTTCCCCACTTCCCTGGCGGCGCTCCGGAGCTGTGCCCATCTCACTCAGCCCCTGGCCTGTGACCACTGCCCTGTGCTCAAGTTTCCCCCTGGTCGCAGCCCTGCAGGCTGGAACTGGAGCAGTTCAGACGCTCCATCCTGCGAGGGCAGAGCTGTGCAAATCTGGCGCCCGCGCTGCCTGCGCCGTTGGGCCCTTTGAGCTCGCCCTCAGCTGTGCTCATTTTTTGTCACCATATTGGGGCAAGCCGGGCTGTTTTGTCACTCCACACTAATCTGACATCTGATGTCTGCCTCGCATCATTGTCTGTGGCACAGCTGGATCCAGCCCAGCAACACCCACCGCACTTGCACCCTTTAATTCTCATTTTCCAGCGCTCGGGGCCTTGTTTGTGGGAGGCCAAAAGGGCTGGAAAAAATCAATTATTGCTGCAACAGCCCTCGGCACCCACTTCGCACGGGTAGGTACAAGAGGGAGGAGTGTGGGGGTGGTGCAGCTGCCCCTTGGCTCACAGGGGGCTGAGTTTTACCAGTTAAACCAGTGAGCTAGACTGGGGGAGTGCTTCAGTGGCTCCCAAAATACTATGGCCGCTTTGCACGTACAACCTGCTCACAGCCGCTCCCACACCTGGCCAGGAGCAGCCTCCAAAGCATCTTTTAGTTCTGTTTCTTTTCTTTTGGTGGCTTTTACTTTTCATTCTTTTCCTTTCCCCCCCAGAAGCCGCTGCCATGACCCCGCTCGGCGGCGGGACTCGATTATCCCAGTTATTAGTGGGAATCTCGAGTTGGACCTTTAAGGAAAGGCAACGAGGTGTCAGTTGTTAACTTAACACAGCTCTGCAGCAGGGCTGAGAGCTCAGGTCGTGACCTTATAATGGCCAACCAGCCTATTAGTTTAGCAAAGCCGGGCTCAAATGTCATTTCAGCACCCATCGGATGCTTGAATTTATTACCCAGGAAGCTCCTGACTTGAAAACGATAGGATTTCTTCTCCAGCAGCTGCTGGAAGTCCCCTTTTTCAAAATAATAGTGACAAATCTGCACTTTCAAAGTTCTTAACTGGTGGGGTGACCTGTGGTGAAAGAGGAGGCAGAGCAGGTACAGCAAATCATGGATCCTGCAGCCTCCAGGAAAAGGGGGGGAAAAGCAGGATAAAGGCAAAAAATGCCAATCAAATTGAGATGATGAGCCCATTAAAGAATGATTTTCATTCAGGCCTCACCTTCCACAGTGCTCACATTTTTATGGTTAAAACTACAGCAAACAAACTCTGCCCCTTCATCCCCCTCCCTCCTGCCCGTTATTAATTCCTGATATTTTCTGATAATTTTGGTCGAGGGGGAGGAAAAAAAAAAAAAAAGAGAGAGAGGAAAAAACCCGACCAAAAAAATCTTGCTGCATTCAGTCCCCTGAGAATGTTGGGTCGAGTTTTTTGATCCCTGTTGCTCATTGATTTGAGGGCTGATGTAGTGCAAGGGGTCCCTATTAGTGGCGTCTGTCACTGCTGTAATGTTTTTGTTATTTTTCCTCATTTGTTCGCTCTGACATCATGTCATTACAGAATGGTGCTGTTCAGGCCCTGCCTTGGCTGTTCGTTAGCGTGTGTTTAATGAGCAGCTTAATTGAGCTGTCTACTAGGCCACCTGTCACCCTCCGGACTTATTAACATACTAATGGCCTGACATTGTCCTCGCTGACAGGCAACAGGGTTTACTGATTTGATGTCTGGACATGGGGATTTTATGCAGGAATGAGAGAGGATATTGGGAAGGAGGTTTAAAAACGCAAATTAACTCTTTGGTATCTCTGTATTTATGGCTGGCTCAGAAAAGTTCAACACAAAGTAGCCGGGGGGGACCGGCCCTGCTTAGCCAGAGCCACTTTGTCATCGATTGCAGCACGTTTGTGGAGGGGAAAATCTGCTTGGGGTAAGAGGAGCAGGCTTTACTTCTATTACAGTATTATTGTTGGGGCTGCTTCAAAGGAGAAATCTCCTTAAGCTCACAGGAAAGTTTTGTGACTGGGCTTTTCTCTACTGTGGCTAAACAAATGAAAGGCACGAAATTTCCAGTGAAGGGATTTAAGTGCACGACATTGTCCCCACCTTTTAAAGCCAGATGAGGACATTCATCGCCAGCGAACACTGGGCTGGGCTCTAAAGGTTCAAAGGAGTGCCTTAAGTGCATGCAAGTTTAATAAAAACACTTGTTTTGCTTTGCTTGTTTTTTGTTGTTGTTGTTGGGTGGGTTTTTCCCCAGCCCGACCTTCTGTCACGGCAAAACTCGGCTTTCCAGCAGATCCCACGTCCAGATGGGGCGGCTCCGAGCCCAGCCCCGCATTAAATCCACCTCGTGGGCAAACTGGGGCCGTGGTTTCGGGTAGGGGCTTTTATTCTTCCCCGGAGGGAAGGCTCGGGCCGGGGGGGTCTCAGCTGGCGCTTCCAGAACCCAGAGGGAACAGAGCTCCTGGTGTGAAGGGGAGCCCTGAGGAATGAGTTTGCTGATGAGCACCAGGAGCTCGCCCAGGACCCAGCCAGGAGCCTGAGCAGCCACCAGGACCCACCCACGGAGAAAACACGGCGGGGCTGCTCCCAGCCCTGCCCAGCACCACCCGCGGGGGTTCCTGCGAGGAGTCGGGATGTGGGGCAGGGAGAACGGATCCTGTGGGGAAAGGGGGTCCCACTGCCACTGGAGAAGGGCTTGGGAAGCACCTCAGCCCCAGCAGCACCTGAGTGTAACCACAGATGCGTGTCTGAGTGGTGTGGGCAGCAGGTGAAGGGGGATCCCCACCCTCTGCTCTGCCCTTGTGAGACCCCTCCTGCAGCCAGGTCTGGGATCCCAGCACAGGGAGCACCTGGAGCTGCTGGAGAGAGCCCAGAGGAGGCCCCAGAGCTGCTCCAGGGCTGGAGCCCCTCTGCTCTGGAGCCAGGCTGGGAGAGCTGGGGGTGCTCACCTGGAGAGGAGAAGGCTCCAGGGAGAGCTCAGAGCCCCTTGCAGGGCCTAAAGGGGCTCCAGGAGAGCTGCAGAGGGACTGGGGACAAGGCATGGAGGGCCAGGAGCCAGGGAATGGCTTCCCAGTGCCAGAGGGCAGGGCTGGATGGGAGATTGGGCAGGAATTGTTCCCTGGCAGGGTGGGCAGGCCCTGGCACAGGGTGCCCAGAGCAGCTGGGGCTGCCCCTGGATCCCTGGCAGTGTCCCAGGCCAGGCTGGACATTGGGGCTGGGAGCAGCCTGGCACAGTGGGAGGTGTCCCTGTCATGGCAGGGGTGGCACTGGGTGGGCTTCAAGGTCCCTCCAACCCAAACCCTTCCATGATTCCATGACTCTGTAACAGCACAAACAGTCCCCCTGCAGCAGTGCAGGGAGCGGGGTGGGAGAGGTGTCAGGAAGTGTCCCCAGGGGTGATGGGGTGATTCCGGTGTCTCTGACTGAGGAACAAACACCCAGCTCTCTCCTCGTGGCCTCATGGCCCAGCACGTGGCTGGTTCCAACTCCAGGAACTCCGGATGGTCACAGCTTTTAGGATCAGGGAATCCCTGTGTCACACACGATCCCCTGGGAAGCAGCACCTAGAACTGAGCCGGGGCCTGGTCTCTGCTGAGAGCTGGTGGCTCCGGGTGTCCCTGAGGGTTTGTCACCAGCTGAGGCAGACACGGGACACAGAGACCAGCGGGGGCTCGGCCTCATCCCGCTGCCCTGCCAGCTCTGGGCAGCAGCTGCCAGGAATTGCATCTCCTGCCGCGTGGGGAGGGGAGAATTTTGGTTACTTTTGCCAAAGTTTGCTTTCTGGAGTTTGCTCAGAGCCCCAGGTGTGAGCAGAGTGGGGATTTTCCATCTGCATCTGAGGCTCGTTTTTCCCGGAGTGTGGAAGTTGCTGATGGGGTTTGTGCTCTTTCCTCGCCTGGATTTGAGTCGGCATTGGGCTCCTGCAAAATCCCTGCAGGAAAACAAGGCTGGAATTACCCTCAGAGTCTTTCGTGCCTCCCAGGCACATCCAGCTGAGCCAAGGGACCTCCAGGTAAAGTACAGGGGGGAGTTTGGATCCTCAGAGCTTGGAAATTCCCTCCTGGGGAAACTCCTGCAGCCCTCGGGGTGCCCCAGCACAGCCAGGGAGTGGGAGCTGCTGGGGCTCTTCATCCCCTGGGGACAACCTGGGGGACCCCGAGGGATCCCTGTCCAGAGACAGGGAGCCCCAAACCCAGGGGACCTTGAGGGATCCCCTGTCCCAGGAACAGGGAGCCCCAAATCCGGGGGACCCTGAGGGATCCCTGTCCCAGGGACAGGGAGCCCCAAACCCAGGGGACCTTGAGAGATCCCCTGTCCCAGGAACAGGGAGCCCCAAATCCGGGGGACCCTGAGGGATCCCTGTCCCAGGGACAGGGAGCCCCAAACCCAGGGGACCTTGAGAGATCCCCTGTCCCAGGAACAGGGAGCCCCAAATCCGGGGGACCCTGAGGGATCCCTGTCCCAGGGACAGGGAGCCCCAAACCCAGGGGACCTTGAGAGATCCCCTGTCCCAGGAACAGGGAGCCCCAAATCCGGGGGACCCTGAGGGATCCCTGTCCCAGGGACAGGGAGCCCCAAACCCAGGGGACCTTGAGAGATCCCCTGTCCCAGGAACAGGGAGCCCCAAATCCGGGGGACCCTGAGGGATCCCTGTCCCAGGAACAGGGAGCCCCAAACCCGGGGGACCCCGAGGGATCCGTGTCCCATGTCCTGGAGCAGGGAGTCCCCAGGCAGTGGCAGCACCTCTGAGCCTCAGAAAAGTGGCACCCAGGGCTTATGGGTGCCATGGTGATGGGATGTTTTTAGGATGAGACACTTGAATGATTTCCCAATTCCTGGAATTCCTCATGGAAAAGAAATGTCTGTTGCATTTGGATCCCGAACTGAGGGAATCCGAGGAGTCACCCTCCCCTCATCGAAGTCAACCCCTACTGGAGCTCGTTTCTCTTTCTCACAGGGTGCTTTCTTTTGGGAAATGTTGGATCTGACCCCACAGCCTCTTTTCCACTGGAAAAACAAGGACTGTGCTGCAGCTGAGCATTCCCTGTGTCAGAGAGAACCAGGAAACACATGGAGCACAAACAGCCCGGAACACCATCCCGCACCAGTGGTGGGATGGGCACCAGGCTGGATTTCCCCACGCTTTGGGATACACCCAGATGAAGCTGGATGCAGCTGAGAACAAGAAAAGCCTGGGAATAAGAATTTAAAGAGAAATCTCATTCTTTCATGGCACTTTCTCACTGCAAGGGGCTTCCCATCCTTCCCCAATGTGCCGTGGACATTCAGCCTCTCCAGATGCACAGGAGAGCCCTTCCCTGCTCCCCCAGTGCCAGTGGGAATTCAGCATTGCTGGGCTGGTGCCTCATGGCTTCGGAGGAGGATCTGCCACAGGTTGAGGGCTCAGGATGTGAAAGCAAAGGCTCTGCCCTGCCCAGGGCTTGGATGGAGGGGTTGGGGTTGGTATTAATAAAAAAGCTTTGTTTGATGGACACTCCAATTCAGAACCAGGGAATCCCAGAATGGTTTGGGTTGGAAGGGACCCCAAAGCCCATCCAGTGCCACCCCTGCCATGGCAGGGACACCTCCCACTGTCCCAGGCTGCTCCCAGCCCCAATGTCCAGCCTGGCCTTGGACACTGCCAGGGATCCAGGGGCAGCCCCAGCTGCTCTGGGCACCCTGTGCCAGGGCCTGCCCACCCTCCCAGGGAACAATTCCTTCCCTACATCTCTCCTAAATTTCCCCTTCTTCAGCTCAATTGGACCAAACTCTATTTGGCTCTGCTGGGGTTGAAAACACACAGAGAGTTTGTGGGAAAAGCACAAAGAGTGTTTATGAACTCTCCACCGTCTGCCGGATTTCTGGCTGGAATCAGAAGGACCCCAAAACCTTTGTCCCCCAAAGCCTTTGTCCCCCAAAGCACAACCACGTCCTGCAGGAGGGCTTGGAGAGCCCAAGCACAGAGCAAGGACAGCACCCAGGTGCTTGGAAATCCAGATCTGCACTCCCTGGGAGAGCAGGGATGGAAAGGTGAGCAGGGACAATGGAAGAGGAATGAAGGGAATGAATGGACTTAAGGAACCAACGAGTTCCAGGCATAGTTTATCCAAAAAAAGGCAGCTACACTCCCAAACTTCCAGATTGCAGCAGCTGGGCATGAGGTGGAACTGCTGGAGGAAAGAAGGAGAAGGTCACTGGTTGGTTGCAGATACAGCAGGAGATGGTGAATTTAATAAAATTTAATAAATCAGGGACATCACAGTGCTGGGGGCAGGAGAAGCAGAGTTTCCATTCCATTCCAGAGTTTTTGTGCAGACAGTGGCAATTTCTTTAAAAGGAAGGATCCTGAGAAGCCTTGATTTTGAGGCCACTTAAAAGAAACAAATAACAAATTAATTAATAGAGGAAATAAAATAAAAATGAAATTTCTGATCAAGCTGCTCCATCCTGTTTCATCTCTTTTCACCCACATTTGTGTTATAATGTTCACTATAAACAAAATCCAAGGTACTTCACACAGAACCTTGCTGGGAACCCAATAAAACTCAAGAATGTTCAGCTGCAAAAAGACCAAAATCCCCAACACTGCTGGAATTCTCCCTCCTGAAGCAAAACTGCAGCAAAACCCACTCCGTTGATTCCTGGAGCCAGGGTGGGATTTGCCAGCTGTTGGAGCCATGCAGCACCTTCATCCCAGCGTCAGCAAGGCTGGAAGAGAGCTCTGGGACCATCCAGTCCCACCATCCCCAGCACCTCCATCACCACAAATCTGACAGAAACCAGAACTGCAGAAGTGCTGATGATTCTAAAGCAGAAACTTGATTGTTCTTTCCAAAATAAGGAAACTTGAGTGAAACGGAACCCAGGCTTGGGCAAGGGGCTGAAGAAATAACAGGAGTGAGGAAACCCTGGGAAAGGTTGGCTGGAATTGGTGCCTCCATTTCCTGTGGGAGCAGCTGTTCCTCTGGGATGGGGGGATTTGGGATTGAGGATATGGGATATGGGGGATATAGGAAACGGTGCTTCCAGACACGGTTTGATCCTTGCTGTGGTCCAGAGCTGAAGGGAAAATCCTTCTCCCAGACCAAAGAGCAACTTTTATCAGCGGCAGGGTTTTCCTGCTGGATTTTAGGATAATTCCTTACCTTCCTTAGGGGGACAGTGTGTTTGGGGCTCTGCTGTCCCCTTTGTCCCCAGGGTTGGACACACAGCCAGTCTCTGCTCTTGTCTTTCCATTCATGGTTTCTTCTGCCTTGATCCGATGCTCTCCCTGATCATTCCCACAGGGAACTCCACCCTCTCCTTCCACAAGGGCCTCCCGCAGCTCTTGGGTCGTTGCCACCTCTTCCGTGCTTTGTGCAGTCATGGAATCCCAGAATATCCTGAGCTGGAAGAGCTGCTTTTAGGCCACCATCCCCGCAGGCACCGCTGGGCAGGATGGCAAAGCGTGTCCCGAAGTGCTGCCATTCCAAAGGGACACTTCCAGCCTTTCCTTCCCTGGTTTTTTTAACAATAAGCCCAGTGAGCCCCTGGCAGTGTCCATCCCACCGGGGCAGCTCCTGTGTTTGTCCCAGTGCCTTGTTCTGGTGGCAGCAGGGCCAGGCAGGAGGGACTCTCTGTGTCCATCACTTCCCTCACCTCCCTCACCTGAACTCAGACACGTTTTAGGGTCTTGTCCCCCCTCAGGGGCTGTTACATTCCCAAGACTCTTTTCCCGATCTCTTTCTGCCTCCCTGGGGCTGCTGGATGTGGTGGCAGTGCCATCCTGGATGTGGCAGCAGTGCCATCCCAGCCGAGCCCTTGTCCTGTCCTGACTGCAGGTGAGCAGATCCCTCATTCCCAACAATCTGCACGGGCAGGAGCTCTCCCACAGGAATCTTCCCACTCCTTCCTGGCAGCAGTTGCTGCTCCATAGGGACACCCCTTGTGAAGATGGAAACTGTTCCAGAAGGTAATTCTATGCCTTCCTACCCTGCAGGACAGGCTGGGCCATTCCCGAGGTCAGGCCAGGTCTTGTCTCTGCACTGAACTTTGCCTGGGTCACGCCTTTGGGTTTCGCTGGGAAGGGGCCCCACACTGACCCCTGCCAGGGAGGCAGAGCTGAAAATGCTCCCTCAGTAATTAACAGTCCCTGTCCTGATGCTGGAGTGGCCAGTGAGGGCAGCAGATGTCAGGAGCAGCCAGGGCAGATGGCCTTGAGCCCTGTCCTGCTCCCAGTCCCACGTCACGAGGTCCGAGGGCTCCTGCTCAAAAGTCCCCTCAGGAAAATTTCAGCCTGATACTGTTTTTCCAATTCCTGTACCCATGGAGAAGGAACAGACAGACCCCACCATGTTTGGATCTGATTTGGGAGAAAGGAAGTGGCAGCAGTCTGTGAAGTCCAGGACATGAAATATGACAACATTTAACATCAAGAAGACAAAAGAATCTCCCAAATACCTTAAATTCAATGGGATAAGGAGCAAACTGGAATTCCTGCCTCATTCTGCCTGGAGAGGGGAAGAGAAAGTAAGCACCTCCAGTTAGTGACACTCCCCAAGGGATTTCCTCCTCCAGTCTTGTTTTCAGTTGTGGATTTAAAAGATCATGAAAGCTTTGGGGATTATTTTTCCTTCACTGTTACATTTCCATCAGAACAGTCCCTGGAAATGAGGACACAAACAAGCAGGATGTTTTCCTCCCATTTAAACCAAAACCTGTGAGCCTTTTCTCTAACAATCTGAAAATCCCAAGAAGTCCAGAGCAGCTGGGACTGCCCCTGGATCCCTGGCAGTGCCCAAGGCCAGGCTGGACACTGGGGCTTGGAGCAGCCTGGCACAGTGGGAGGTGTCCCTGCCATGGCAGGCGTGGCACTGGGTGGGCTTTGAGGTCCCTCCCAACCCAAACCATTCCATGACTTTACCATTGCAAACAGCTGTCACATTCCCTTTTCTTGAGCGAAAAGTGTCTCTTCAGTGCATCTCAACCCGTTACAGCTGTTTGGCCTTTCCATTAATGTGACAACAAATACATGCCCTGTAACACCCAGCAGTGTCCCTCACACGCTGCTGTAGCCATGGATTGATGTTCTACAGGCTCAGCAATCCTGGAGGGCCCTGGAGCAGCTCCGTGCCCAGCACAGGCTGAGGGAGCCGGGGCTGCTCAGCCTCGAGAGGAGCCCCAGCTGAGAGGGGCCCTCAGCCCTGGGTGTCCCTGGCTGCAGGGAGGGCTCAGGGCAGGGCCCGGGCTCTGCTCCGGGGCCCGGCAGCGGCACCAGAGCCACGGGCAGGGCCTGAGCCCGGCAATTGCCCTGCACAGGAGGCAGAACTGCTGCCCTGGGCAGGGCCCGGGCTGGAACAGAGCCCAGAGAGGGGCTGGAGCCTCCTCCCCGGGGATATTCCAGAATATCCACACTCCTGGGCTCTGGGTTGATGCTGGAGCAGGGAGTGGCACCAGATGGGACCCACTCTGGTCCCTTCCAGCCTCACCCATCCTGGGATTCTGGGATTCTGTGAAATGCCTTTGGTGTCAGGATAACAAGAGCTTGCAGCCTGCAGCCTGCTGTGTCCCTGCAGCCACGCTGGCTCAGGTGGAGTTGTCCTGGTGCCCACCTGGCTCTCTCACACTGGTTGTACCCAGCAGGGAATGTTCCAGGTGGGGTTACAGGAGTCTGGAAAGACCAAACCTGACTTTTTTTTAAGAGTTAGTGAGTTATTGAGCAGTCTGTGCACATCCAGCCCCCTTGTTAAACTCCATGGAAGGGAAGATTAACCACTCAAGGAAGGTTCGGCTGGGAAAATGATGGGAATGAGCATCATTACAAGCCTCTGGACTGAGGGAAAGGAAGATAAGGCCGTAAGCCCTTAATGAGGCTGGACAGGAGAAAGGCACAGGGAGGGGATCACAGGCACACCCAAAGCAGCCTGCAGGGAGGATTTACCCCGGGCATGTTCTGAGTACAGCCCTGCCCTTCCCTCCCAAAGGCTCTGGAACGAACGAGGGAGCACCAAGTTCCCCGGACACGGGAGAGAGAAGGGACAGGATTTGCTCCCCCCCTGCAGCCTCACAAAGGAGCTTGAGCTGTCCCTGTTCCCTGCGAGCAGAGCCACAAGGTCCCCCCTGAGCCTCCTTTGCTCCAGCCTGAGCCCCTTTCCCAGCTCCCTCAGCCGCTCCTGGGGCTCCAGCCCCTTCCCAGCTCCCTTCCCTGCCCTGGACACGCTCCAGCCCCTCCAGGGCTCTCCTGCCCTGAGGGCCCAGAACTGGACATAGCCCTGGAGGAGTCTCACAGTGCCCAGCACAGGGGACAGTCCCTGCCCTGGGGGACAATCCCTGCCCTTGGACAGCCCAGGGGTCATCGGCCTCTTGCCCACAGGGGCACACCAGGGTTCACATCCAGCCGCTGTCCCCAGCACCCCCAGGGCCTTTCCCAGCTCTCCAGCTCCTCTGCCGCAGCCTGGAGAGTTCCATGGGGTTGGTGTGTACCATAAAATCCTGGAATGGTTTGGGTTGGAAGGGACCTTGAGGCTCCTCCCAGCCCAACCCCTGCCACGGGCAGGGACACCAGTCTCTAGCTCAGGTTGCTCCAAGCCCCGTCCATCGTGGATTTGAGGCCGGGCTGGTTGGTTGTGTCTCCAGGAGGTGTCACCAGGAGCCCCCAGCCCATGTCCCTGCACAGCCGAGCTGTGGGAGCAGCTCCAGCCGGGACAGTCCTGCCTCCTGGCTGCTCCCCTCCCAGGAGCTCACAGGATGATTCCGGAGCTCTTTTGACAGGTTTGGGATCAGAACTCTCCCCCCACAGCTGCCCGTGTGGGACACATTGATTATTCCTGAAGATCCACCACTTGGAAGGGAATTTAGATCTAAAAGCACTGCTCCAGTCCCTGCTCTTTGCAGGAACAATTAAATCCTGTCGTGCTGTGCCGGGGTACTGCCAACAAAAGCCTAAATCTGGTGGCAGAGCCAAGTTGTGGCTTTCAGAGTCCCTCTCCACCAGACCTGCCCTTTGCTGCTCTCCCTGGCTGTGCCTGTGGCCACACTCCGAGTACATATTTGGAATTTAATGATTCAGGGCCCAAAAGAAGCCAAATTGCCACATGCTTTGTTTGCAGATGAAAACACCGGGCTGGTGGCACTGCTGGTGTTTGGTGACACTGCTGGTGTTTGGTGACACTGCGGGTGTTTGGTGACACAGGAAGTCAGGCCTGCTTCAAAACTCCATTTCTTGTCGTTTTTTACCTTTGCTGTTTCTTTGAAGGAAACATTTCATTTTGTGGAAAGCATTTTGCCCATCTGGTTGAATATTTGATGCAGTAAAATGTCTTTATTAGAAACTGGAGATCTCCCTAAGATTTCTGGCCCTGGTAGTTATTTTGTTTTGGTCTCCAGATCTCCCAAAGTGATCATTCCCAATAAAAGTCACTCCAGCACTGGCCAGGCCAGATAATGCTGATTATCCCAGGGTTGTCCTGGGGTTCTTGGTTAAAAAGGAAAACCTCCAGCGTGTCCAGAATTCCATCCCTTGCTGAGCCAGCCTGGGAAGTGGCTCTGGTGCTGGAATTCTGGGCTCCACCAGAGGATAAAACCACCAAATCCAGGGATGCTGAGGGGAGCACAGGCACATCCAACTCTCCAGTTTGCAGCCATCCAGGCCACTCAGTTAAGGCCAGTGGTTGCCTCCAAGAGATCCTTTGCAGAGACTCCAGGCTATCTGGAGCCATTCCAGAGGGAGGGAGCACAGAGAGGTTTCCAGAGGCTGAAATCCCACCATGAACCCAGGGGAGAGGAAGGGAATCCAGGTTTCTCTGTGGCTGCTGTTCAGTGCCACAGCCAGGGGATTTATTGCCCCCAGAGCTCAGGTTTGGGACCCTGTTGCCCACTCCCTGCAGCCACCCTTTGGCCAACACCCCTTGCAGGGCCTAAAGGGGCTCCAGGAGAGCTGCAGAGGGACTGGGGACAAGGCATGGAGGGCCAGGAGCCAGGGAATGGCTTCCCAGTGCCAGAGGGCAGGGCTGGATGGGAGATTGGGCAGGAATTGTTCCCTGGGAGGGTGGGCAGGCCCTGGCACAGGGTGCCCAGAGCAGCTGGGGCTGCCCCTGGATCCCTGGCAGTGCCCAAGGCCAGGCTGGACATTGGGGCTGGGAGCAGCCCGGGACAGTGGGAGGTGTCCCTGCCATGGCAGGGGTGGCACTGGGTGGGCTTTGAGGTCCTTGCCAACCCAAACCAGTCTGGGATTCCCTGATTCCATGAACAGCTCCATGTAAGGATTTACCTCAGGCCGTTTTCTTCCTCCCTTCTCCGTTTCCTCTGCCCTCCCCAGGCACTTGCAGACAGGAAGAGTTTGTGGATGTTGTCCGATCTTCCCATGGGACTTTCCAGATCCATCACTGGGGAGGTGACCCAAAAATACCACGGGTGGTACCTCAGTGCTCTTCCTTCATCCCTGGGGATGGGGCCTGGCCATGGCAGTTCCAAGGGTGACAAAGCCCCTGTCCCGGCTGGTCTGGCCATGGGCAGCTCCAAAGGATCAGTGTCAATTGCCTTCCCCTTCCCTGGGTGTTGGAGGGGCAGAGACACTGAAAATCAGCACAGGAGGGCTTTTCCTCAGGGATCCCCTTGCTCCTGGGAGGGGGGTGAGGATGAGGTGGGGCCATTGCTGACTCAGGGATTCTGTGCTCTAAACTCAGCTCCATGCATGCCCAGCTTGTGGAGAGAGGGGGGATCCTTCAGGGCAGTACTCAGGGCTGCCTGGGGGACTCAGAGGTAACTCAGAGGGGCACTTTGCAGGTAACCCAGGTGCCTGTGCCAGGCTCCTGCCAGGTGTCTCCGTGGAGACCGAGGTGCTGCTGCCCCGCAGCCCCTCCTGCCCCTTCCTCTGCAGTCCCTGCTGGGCTGCGGGGGCTCCCTGCGGGAACGGGGGGTGGAGAGCAGCCCTGGAGGGGGGCACGGCAGGGGGGTGCGGGTGACACTGGCCACAGGCTCCCAGAGAGCTTTTCCCGGTGGGATCAGCCTCCCCAGCAGCACAGCGGGGCCCAGCCCACCCGAAGGAGCCCTGCCGGCCCTGGGTGGCTGCCGAGCCGCTCCCCGCTCCAGTTAGGAATCCCCTTCCGCAGAGGGACCGGGAGGTGCCTGTCGGGTGGGAATGCCGCGAGCTGAGCACAAAACCCCCCGTGAGGCTCTTCTGGGGCTCCGAGGGCAGCCCGGAGGCAAGCTGGGCTCCCTGGGCAGCCCCCGGGCGGTCCCCGTGGCTGGATCCCGGCCGGAGCCCAGGGGAGCACAGCCCCCATCCAGCCCCGGGAGGGGAGAGCCACAGCTCCAGCTCGGCTGCCGGGAGCCCCTGGGCCCGCAGAGGAAGGAGGGGGATGCAGGAACACGGGGTCGCTCCCGACTCCCCTCCCCGAGGCGGGCAGGAGTCCCAGACCTGCCCCGGGCATCCCAGCGGCGTCCCACCCCAAAGCACCGCTTCGGGACCATCATCTCCCAACTCCCCCGCTCTGACAATTAGTCCCTATCATTCACACTGTGCAATCAGCTGTTAAATCCTCATTTATGCTAATTGGAATGGGAATGTGCTGCTCAGCAAAATGTTAGATTGCCATGTTTACAAATATACTCCAGGTATTTGCAAATTCAGATGATCCAAACCATACTGCTTAAGCTACTCGTGCTGCCAGTTTAAAGAACTTAAGCCTATTTATCAGTTATTTAACAATTCCTTGCACATTCCGCTGTTTATTTCGTGCAGCCCCTTGTCACACGAGCAGAACCAAGCTCGCTGCTTTAAAAAATCCATATATAATCTAATAATTGGTAATCTCAATGGCAGGATTTAATTGCCTGCAGCCTCGACGTGGGTAGCACGATTTACCCAAAACATGTTTTCCTAATCCGTGAAAGCGTCCTTTAAAGCTGCTGCATTTGGAAATAAAGAGGAAAATCACCTCTTTGGCTTAGCCGTACCTCAGATCCTGCAATATGCCCGTGGAAAGTGATTTTCCCAAAGCTATTACAGCATAATAAGCTCAAGAATTAGTTTCAAGTGAAAGTTTATCTCATTATGAGCTCTGACCTGTGTGCAGCTCACACTCCCCATCAAAGCCTGGGCTCTTCTAATGGTTCTGCCTCAGTGCAGTGGGAAAGGTGAGGCCACTCAGAGACACAGACCTGCTCTGAGGCAGGAGCTCCTCCCCTGGGCCCTGCTGGCACTTCAGAGGAGCTCCTGAGCCGGGGAGGCAGGACAGCTCTGCTCCTGCTGAGGGGTCAAGGCCCCCTGAGTTCCTGGCCAAGGGGGTGTGGGGGATGCAAAGTACATCCCTGCTTGTATTGCACCAAACCAGGAATCCCAGGATCCCTGAGGCTGGAAAAGCCCTCCCAGCCCAGCCAGGCCCAGCTGTGCCCGATGCCCACCTTGTCCCCAGCCCAGAGCTCTGAGTGCCACCTCCAGCCCTTCCTGGGACACCTCCAGGGATGGGCACTCCAAACCTCCCTGGGCAGCCCCTGCCAGCGTTGAAGCCTCACATCCTGGTGGATTTAATGTCTGCTTTGGTCTCACGTGCAGGGGGATCACCCTTCAGCCTGAGGTGTTTGAGGATCCAGCACCATCCCTGAGTCAGCAATGGCCCCACCTCATCCTCACCCCCCTCCCAGGAGCAAGGGGATCCCTGAGGAAAAGCCCTCCTGTGCTGATTTTCAGTGTCTCTGCCCCTCCAACACCCAGGGAAGGGGAAGGCAATTGACACTGATCCTTTGGAGCTGCCCATGGCCAGACCAGCCGGGACAGGGGCTTTGTCACCCTTGGAACTGCCATGGCCAGGCCCCATCCCCAGGGATGAAGGAAGAGCACTGAGGTACCACCCGTGGTATTTTTGGGTCACCTCCCCAGTGATGGATCTGGAAAGTCCCATGGGAAGATCAGACAACATCCACAAACTCTTCCTGTCTGCAAGTGCCTGGGGAGGGCAGAGGAAACGGAGAAGGGAGGAAGAAAACGGCCTGAGGTAAATCCTTACACGGAGCTGTTCATGGAATCAGGGAATCCCAGACTGGTTTGGGTTGGAAGGACCTCAAAGCCCACCCAGTGCCACCCCTGCCATGGCAGGGACACCTCCCACTGTCCCAGGCTGCTCCAAGCCCCAATGTCCAGCCTGGCCTTGGGCACTGCCAGGGATCCAGGGGCAGCCCCAGCTGCTCTGGGCACCCTGTGCCAGGGCCTGCCCACCCTCCCAGGGAAGGATTTCTTCCTGATCTCCAGTCTGAGCCCAGCCATAAATTCCTTCCTGTTGTGTGAAGCACAGGTGTTTTTGGGATCAGGGGAAGCAGTTTTGGGGCTGGCTCTAGCACTGCTTGTGTCAACACACACATGGGGACAGCAGGACACTGCCCGCAGCACAGGGGAGTTAATTGGCAAACACAGCACGTGGAGCTGTCCTACATCCCTTCTACCCAAACTGCTCCTCACCTGGAAGAAAAGGAAGCATTCCCGGTGGAGAGAGGCTGAGGAATCAGGGCTGGAGACCCCAGCACCTGCCTGGAGGGGCTCCAGGAGAGCTGCAGAGGGACTGGGGACAAGGGCTGGAGGGCCAGGACACAGGGAGTGGCTTCCCAGTGCCAGAGGGCAGGGCTGGATGGGAGATTGGGCAGGAATTGTTCCCTGGGAGGGTGGGCAGGCCCTGGCACAGGGTGCCCAGAGCAGCTGGGGCTGCCCCTGGATCCCTGGCAGTGCCCAAGGCCAGGCTGGACATTGGGGCTTGGAGCAGCCTGGGACAGTGGGAGGTGTCCCTGCCATGGCAGGGGTGGCACTGGGTGGGCTTTGAGGTTCCTCTCAACCCAAACCCTTCTGGGATTTCATAATCTTAAAAGGAAGATGCTGAGCAGGAGAAGCACACACAGGGAGCTGGATCCGGGAACACATTCCATGGCCCAAGACCGAGATCCTGAGGCAAAGGAACTCTGCAGGAGCCGCAGGGGGCACAGGGGAGGTGCTGGGGCAGTTCCAGGGGAGCAGATCACGGCATCCACAGCTCTGGCACAACAGGATCCCCAGTGGATGTGGGGCAACAGCAGAGCACATTCACAGAATCCCAGGATCCCTGAGGCTGGAAAAGCCCTCCCAGCCCAGCGAGGCCCAGCTGTGCCCCATGCCCACCTTGTCCCCAGCCCAGAGCACTGAGTGCCACATCCCCTCACAGAGGGACAGTTTGCTCTGCCAGTCTCTGCCCCCATTTGGAGGTGGCTGTGTCTCTTTTTTCATCTGCAAACAGAGAAAATCCAAAGTCAGGTCATTCTTGAGGGGTGTAACTGAGCAGTGTAGGGAGGTTTGGGCTTCCCTGGAGCTTCCCACAGGATCCCATCTCCATTCACACCCCCGGGGTCTCTGCAGACACCAGCACTGCAGGAAGAACCCAGGCCCAGCAGAGGAGGGGAATGAGATGGAAGAGCTGCCATCCCCAGGAACGAGGAGGATGAAGATAAAAACCACCTCAGGACTTCAGGCCGGAGCCCCTGGGAGCAGAGCAGGGAGGTGGGATCCCTGTGGGTGGTCTGGGACTGTGCTTTCCGTCGGGAGTTTTCCCCACAACCAACTTGTTTTTGCCTTTCCCACCTGTCCCACAGCGGGACTGTCACCTAAAACCGAGAGTGACCCACTGCTTATTCCCAGAGCCTGGGATCATCCCGTGCCTGGGCCTTTGGGAGGGCAAAGAGGTTGAAGGTCCAGCAGAGCAGGGTGGAGGCTGCTGTCACCTGCTGCTGTCACCTGCTGTCCCAGCCCTCTGACCCCCAGGTGAGTAACCATGGAACCACAGAACGGCCTGGCTTGGAGAGGCTTAAAGATCATCGCATTCCAGCAATATTCCAGAGGCTCCAGTGCCCGGCGGAGCAGGAAAGCTGCAGATTTCCTGCTGTCCCAGCACCCCCAAACCCCTGGGCTGCAGAGACCTTCCTGTAATGCACATTGGCTTTGATTTTTGATATTTCGGATCCATTTCATGCCCTTCCATTTGTCCTCAGTGAGAGCCGGCATCATCAGCTGAACTCAGCAGCTGAAATTACTCTCTGTCAGTGAATCCTCCACCAGATTCCCAGCCCAGCAATTGGCACTTCTGGTGAAAGTACTGGAAAAGAATACATTTATTATATGTATTTGAAAGTGGAACCAAGGGAAAAAAACCCAACAACTTTTTTTTTTTTTTTAAAAAACACCTTTTTTTTAAGGATGAAAAGTCAGTCATTCAGAAAACCTTCAAAGTGCTCGACTTAATCCGCGGGGGGACTCGATCTCGCTTTTCTCAGCCCAGATTTTTCCCCCTTGTTCACACACCTTGAGACAAAGGCTGCAGGAAAGAGGCAGAGGGGGAGGGCAGGGGGGTGTTTTTTGTGCGGGATGCAGAGCAAATTTATTCCGGAGAGCGCCTGAAACGGCCTTCAGAAAATGGAGAGAGTGTCTTCTGCGAGAAAAGGCCCCTAAGTAAACTCCAGCGCCATTCAGGAGATTTGCTCTGGCACTTAACAAGTGGGGCAGGAAGAAAGGAAAAGCTGTTGTCAGGTTTGGGGTGTTTATCAGCTCCCCTCGAGACACTTGACCCGGAGTGGGACCCCCTAATCCCTGCTCTGCATGCGCGGCCGGGCTGGGCCCGGGGCACTTGTCCCGGTGCCCATTGTGTGCCACTCACCTCCTGCCGCCCCCCCAGTGGCATTCTGCTCACAAACGCTCAAATAAGTTGTTTGGGCTGGATTTGGCGAGGGAATTGTGCTCCTAATGAAACAGTCTGGTCATTATACAGCGCCGGGAGGAGCTCCCAGCGGCCGGGCCGGGCCGGCCGCGCTGGGGACGGGGACAAAGGGCTGAATGGTCCCGGGGCCAGGCTGGCACGCAAACAGGCACCGGAGTTTGCCAGCCAGGGGCTCTCCCCACGGCCACACTCGGAAGGACCGATGGCCCTGGCACTCAGCTGTTTGCCGAGGGGGGAAACCACCCCCAATTAGTTTGTTTTAGGAGTTGCTTCCTTCCGAAATAAAAGGTGGAGGGGGGAAGCGCATCCACTGGCGAAGGCTGCCCCAAAGGTTTGGCCAGAACCCCCGAGGTGCTTCTCCCCCCTCTCTTGCCAGAGCACTGGAATACGGTGACTGAGTTCATTCCCGGATCTCGGGGATTTGCAGCATTCGTTTCAATGATTTTTAATACCTGCTGATTAAAACTGTTCGCAATATTTTTTACATTTTTAATTGCATTAATCATTAACTGTAATTATTTAGATTTAGGAACTCCTTTGTTCAGCAGCTAAGCGCAAACTCGATGGAAACAGCTTGATTTTCATACGGCAGAGTGACTTATTTCACTTAATGAGTTGAACTAAGCAGAAATCCCAGAGCAAGAGTGGGCTGGGAAATTTTTACCAGGTGATTTATCACCGGAGGGACACTTTAAATCTGGATCAGTTTTATTAAATCTGCCAGGCATTTATTAAAGCTGGAGCAGGAATAATAGCTGGCTGCAATATCACATAATGACCATCATTCCACAAAGCCCCAGAATAGCAGCTGAATATGGTTTGGAAGTAACAAACAAGGATAATCCCGGAACGTGTTTGAAATAACTTGTGAGCTCCAGCCCCACCCGAGTCGGGTTGGACTCCCAAGGACAGGGGCTGAAAAGCCCCTTCCCCACACAAGGGCAGGGACAAGGCTGGACCTTGTGCTCAGCCTCCCCAGCACGGCTCCTCATTCCATGGAAATCCCCACCACGGCTCCTCATTCCCTCAAAACTGGGAGAGCTCCATGTGTGGAGAGAGCAGTGCCTGGGCTCTTCCCCATCAGCGCCCACGGGAGCTGGAAAGGGGCTCAGGCTGGAGCAAAGGAGGCTCAGGGGGGACCTTGTGGCTCTGCACAAGTCCCTGACAGGAGGGGGCAGCCGGGGGGGTCGGGCTCTGCTGCCAGGGAACAGGGACAGGAGGAGAGGGAACGGCCCCTGTGTCTGAGGAGGGAATTCACACCCCTCACGAATAAACCCCTTGTCAAGGTGTGAATCCTGCCAGTGGCCCTGGCACCCCACACCAGTTCAGGCCTTGTGGGAGTGAGGCAGAGTCCCCAGGGGTCGGGGATGGGGAGATGTTTGGTACCAACCCCGCCAGGATTTCACAGCAATTCCCAGGGCTGCTGGAAAAAGCCGTCCCTGTTCCCCCTGCTGTCCCAGAATGTGAGGGGACCACCCTGCGCAGAACCCCAGGATCCCTGAGGCTGGAAAAGCCCTCCCAGCCCAGCCAGGCCCAGCTGTGCCCAATGCCCACCTTGTCCCCAGCCCAGAGCACTGAGTGCCACCTCCAGCCCTTCCTGGGACACCTCCAGGGATGGGCACTCCAAACCTCCCTGGGCAGCCCCTGCCAAGGCCTGAGCTCCCTTTCCATGAAATTCCTGCTGCTGTCCACCCTGAGCCTGCCCTGGCCCAGCCTGAGGCCGTTCCCTCTCCTCCTGTCCCTGTTCCCTGGCAGCAGAGCCCGACCCCCCCGGCTGCCCCCTCCTGTCAGGGACTTGTGCAGAGCCACAAGGTCCCCCCTGAGCCTCCTTTGCTCCAGCCTGAGCCCCTTTCCCAGCTCCCTCAGCCGCTCCTGGGGCTCCAGCCCCTTCCCAGCTCCCTTCCCTGCCCTGGACACGCTCCAGCCCCTCCAGGGCTCTCCTGCCCTGAGGGCCCAGAACTGGACACAGCCCTGGAGGGGTCTCAGCACAGGGGGACAACCCCAGCCCTGGTCACCACAACATTTTGGGATCATTTTCCATGCCAGTGCTGTTGAGCTTTTCACCTTTTAATTTAAGGCATTCAGCCCCTCTCAATATAAATTTACCTTCTTGTTTGTAGCTCTCCAGGACCCCCAGGCAGCACCACCCAGGCCTGGAATGTTTCTGTGGTGCTCAACCAGTCTGGAACCCTGTTCCCATTAAAAATGGAAAGACAACACAGCCCAGGGATGTTTATTAGTGTGAGGAAGAAGTGAAATAGGGATTTTTATTCAGCTGCAGCTAAAGGTCCCTGCACAGGAGTTCAACAGTAAGATTTTTAAAATTCAAAACATAAGAATGAGCAGCACTTCATTGCAGAGTTGAAAGATAATTGTGCAATTAACGGTATGAGGTCAATAATGCCAGAGCTGGATGCTTCTGACAGATAGGGATAATCAATCCAGCCTCCAAATGAAAGGCTCAGAGGTAGCAGTGGAAAAATAACACAGTGCCAGTGTTTCCGTGCCCTAATGAACACCAGACAAGTCATTATTGACTGGTTTTTACTTATTTTAAGTGCCAGAGCACAAGTATCTGCTTTGATTAAATGGAACTTTAGAATTTTGCCTGAACTTAAGTTAAGTTCAGATTCTGCCCTGATCTAAGCAAGGACATTAATTTGGGAATGCAGAAAAGTCTCCTCGTGGCAGCTGCAGTGTCTGCTCAGGGAACTGCCAGGAAAATCCCCAGGAAAACTTCCTGTCCTGGCTTGTTGTGAAGGGAAAAGGGATCATCCGAGCTCTCCTCGTGTTGGGCAACACCCAGACTTGGCTGCATCAAAATTCCCTTAAACTGTGGCTCCGTGACTGGGATCAGCTGTGGCACCAGAGGGAGAATGAATCTAGAGCAGGGATCAGCAACCACAGATCCAGGGAGAGAAACGTGGAGCCCTGAGGTGCTGAATGTTGGCTGAGACATCCCTTCCCTGCTTTGTTTGTCCTGTGGAATCAGGAAAAGCCTCATGCCAGCATTTCAGCTGGAGTGTTCAGCTGGGGAAGTGAAGGCTCCAGGGAGAGCTCAGAGCCCCTTGCAGGGCCTAAAGGGGCTCCAGGAGAGCTGCAGAGGGACTGGGGACAAGGGCTGGAGGGCCAGGAGCCAGGGAATGGCTTCCCAGTGCCAGAGGGCAGGGCTGGATGGGAGATTGGGCAGGAATTGTTCCCTGGGAGGGTGGGCAGGCCCTGGCACAGGGTGCCCAGAGCAGCTGGGGCTGCCCCTGGATCCCTGGCAGTGCCCAAGGCCAGGCTGGACATTGGGGCTGGGAGCAGCCTGGCACAGTGGGAGGTGTCCCTGCCATGGCAGGGGTGGCACTGGATGGGCTTTGAGGTCCTTGCCAACCCAAACCATTCCATGGTTCCATGATGAGCACAGACAGTGATCAATCACAGTGATGAGCTGACACCGAGGGAGAAGGAATCCCTTTCCACCGCCGCAGCTAAAGGCCGATCCCGAAGGCCTTGCTGAGCCTCTTCCACGCATTTGCCGTGGCCAGGAAAAGCGGAGCAGCCGCTCCACCTGCGGCGCCGGGACTCGGCCGCTGCACCCGAGCGGGCAGCGCCGAGCGATTAACGGGATTAATGCGGGGATGCCGCAATCAGCGCGAGCACGTGACTCATTAGTCATCAATTAGGGGGCTCATCCGCACACGGCTGATTAGGGGCCATCAGTGCCTCAAATTAAGCACGGAAAAGATGTTTTAACGCAACCATATGGTTGTGCTTCAGAAGCAGTTAGAGCACAAATGGAGTGCATTGACGGCTCCTAACTGGCAATGAATGAGGGGAGAGTGGCCCAAATTTGTTTAGAGAGTTCCCCCTCCACTTTTGCTGCGGTTTTTAATGTGATCTAATGAATAAGCAGAGTCAGCTTTAATTGCCGACTCGCTCTCCGATGAAAAAGAGCTTCCAAAAGACCCTTTTCCTCCTCCCTCCCTGCTGGAAAAACAGACCAGGGGAGATGATTTTTCCCCTGGACTGAAGGTAGGGCTTTGGTTTTTCCCTTTCCTTTACTACGTGGTGCAATTCCGAGTTGCCCCATCCAAGTAGGAGCGAGGCTTTGCACGCTTGTCCAGGGAAAAGGTGGGAATTTGGCTGTGCTGGGGGGATTTTGGAGACGGGAGGGGTGGCAGGAGGAGATGTGTGGGGTGGGCACCTGCAATGGGCTCATGGCTATGGGAGGAGATGGAAAAGCTTCCTGGAGGAGGGGGTGGGACCGCTGTGGTGGGACGGTCACAGTGTCCTCCAGTTACCACAGAATCCTGGGATCCCTGAGGTTGGAAAAGCCCTCCCAGCCCAGCCAGGCCCAGCTGTGCCCGATGCCCACCTTGTCCCCAGCCCAGAGCACTGAGTGCCACCTCCAGCCCTTCCTGGGACACCTCCAGGGATGGGCACTCCAAACCTCCCTGGGCAGCCCCTGCCAAGGCCTGAGCTCCCTTTCCCTGGGGAAATTCCTCCTGGTGTCCACCCTGAATGCCGAGAGAGAGAGAATTGTACTGGCCCAGGAGAGCCCAGAGCGTCCCCACTGGGGGAATGTTTGTGAGCTGGGGCAACCACTCACAGCCAGCTCAAGTCTAAGGGGAGATCCTGGCTCTGCTCTCCAGGTGCTGCTGGGTCAGGCCCTTGACAGGTGAGGGGGAATGACAAAATAAGAGATGAGGCTCCTACCCAGCTTTATCGTCAGCCTGTGGAGCAGAGGGGGTTTGCAAATTATAAATACGAACACTGCCTTCTTTGGGGGATGGTTCATTGTTTTCAGTGAAATCGCAGAAACAGGGAAAGGTTTGGGGTGGGAGGGACCTCAAAGCCCATCCAGTGCCACCCCTGCCATGGGCAGGGACACCTCCCACTGTCCCAGGCTGCTCCAAACCTGGCCTTGGACACTGCCTGGGATGGGACAATCTTTCCTTCTGTCCTGGAGTGAGGAGGGGACAATCCCTGAGTGCCGGGTTTGACCCCCTGGGGATGAGTGAGGAGGAGGAACCAGAGAGATTTGGGGGAACCCTCTGGGATTCCCTGGGGCTGATCCCTGGCTGGGAAATGATCCCGCTCACCTTTCCCAGCAGAAGGAAGGGAACCAACTGCTGATGTTCAGTTCCACCTGACAAATACCCCAGTGCCACCCCCGGGCTGAGGGAATTGGTGACACTGGGGACGCTGCTCTTCCTGCCACGGTGGCCTTTGGGAAGTGTCACTGCTGGATCCTTTCCATTACCTGATTTTAATTAACCCCTGGAGCCCTTTGTGTGGCCGGTGGTGTCAGTGGGGCCCTCAATAGAAGCCCCCTTGTCACAAAATTTGGGAACAAGCTCCTCTTGAATGGGCCCAATGAGCGGGGGGGCTGCTCCCTCCCTAATCCCACGTTTCAGAGCACGAGCAGGGGACAAAAGGCAGCTCCTGCAGCTTTCTGTGCCTTGATTCCGTGTGACGTGTCCAGCCTGCCTTTGTCCTGCCGGGAGGACGCTCCAGCTCCGCGCGGGACACGCTCCTGGAATGTCATGGAGCTGAACCGGCCCCGGAGCCCCAGGAGAGGCTGGGGCCATCCCACTGGAAAACCCGGATGCACTGAGTTTGGTTGGTCTCTTTTTCCTCCTTGTACTCCTGTAAGGATGTGATTCCACCCAAGAAGTCCAGGATTATCAGGTTTTGCCATGGCAACGCGTTATTATAAATGCAAATGGAAAAGGGGGAAGCCTTTGGTGCTCCTAATGAGATGACAAACGGGAATAACACTGAAATATTCCATGTACTTTGAAACTGGAAAAATCCTCCTCTCCTCTGCCATCTTTTTTTCTGGAGAGCTGCTCAAGAGGTTTTGGCTGGAGCCCGGGAACGAATTAATTTAGTTTAATTTCATTTTTATTTAGAGAGTGGTGGGGTTGACACTTCACCTGCACCACTGGAAGGGCGGAGTGGCTGCTGCTGGTTTGGGAATCTGCTCTCCAGAAGGGCAAGGAAAAGATCAGTGGGAACATCACTCCTTTTAAACGAGGATTTCATAAGCAGAAGCTGTTCTCCCCTGACCTTGCATTTGTATTTACAGCACCTGAGCCAATCGCACTTTCATTGGACATTTTCTGTGTGTGGAATAAGGAACTAATTGGGTTTAATTCTGACAAAGAGAAGCCTCAGCCTGTGTGGAGTTGATTAAGAGTAAAATGCTCTGCAGGACCTTGTACAGAGAGCACCTGCAGCGTCTTTTTCTAAAATTATCCATCAGTATTTCCCTTCTTCGCTTGTGCAGAAAACTTTAGAGAGTACCATGAAAAGCAGCACTGAGCAGCCTCAGTGCCAGCTCACTCCCACCTCAGGGGAAGAGGAGAAGTTCGAATTGTTGCACATGCCAATCCCAGCTACTTCTCATGCAAAAGAAAGAAAAAGCCCCAAAACCACTCTGAGGGCACCGGCCTGGTGCCATCCCAGATTTCCACATGTAAACAGCAGCGTGTGGGGACACCTCCCCTTTTGGGACTCTCCAGCAGATCCTGTTTGCACAGTAAGGAGCCTTTCCAGGGATTCCCAGTGGTTTCGGGCTGGTTACCAAAGCTGAAAGCAGCTGCTCCTCACTCCCCTGGTTTGTCTGCAAACCCCAGTCAGGCGTCTCCCCCCATTCACGGAGCCTCTTTCAAGGTCCTTTAAAAATCCATTTCTTTAATGCTCCTGCAAACTCCCCCCTGCCCACCCAGCATTTTTTTTTTGCTAATTTGATGAAGACCACACACATAAAATCAAATGCTTTTGTCATTTGCTTCTCATTGTCCCCTTTTGGTGAAAGGAAGCATCGCCTGCATCGTGTGATCATAAACATCGGAGTTCAGAGCTGGCACCTCTCCAAATGTTCATTTTTCAGGGCAGCATTTGGGATAATTGTGGGGCTTCATGGTAACTATCAATTATAGGACTGGCTGGAAGCATCAGGACAGTTCTTGAGTGCTGAGAGTGTCCAGGGCAGGGAAGGGAGCTGGGAAGGGGCTGGAGCCCCAGGAGCGGCTGAGGGAGCTGGGAAAGGGGCTCAGGCTGGAGCAAAGGAGGCTCAGGGGGGACCTTGTGGCTCTGCACAAGTCCCTGACAGGAGGGGGCAGCCGGGGGGGTCGGGCTCTGCTCACAGGGAACAGGGACAGGAGGAGAGGGAACGGCCTCAGGCTGGGCCAGGGCAGGCTCAGGGTGGACAGCAGCAGGAATTTCCCCATGGAAAGGGAGCTCAGGCCTTGGGAAGAGCTGCCCAGGGAGGTTTGGAGTGCCCATCCCTGGAGGTGTCCCAGGAAGGGCTGGAGGTGGCACTCAGTGCTCTGGGCTGGGGACAAGGTGGGCATGGGGCACAGCTGGGCCTGGCTGGGCTGGGTGTAACTCCCAGGGAATGATTTGAACGAATAACAAATGTGAAAACCATCCTGACTGAAATCTCACACACTTCTTCCCAAATCCTCGCAATTCACTGGTTCTGAGACAATCCCTACTACTGGACTGGGATCTATCCAGGCAAATAGGGAATAGATGGGATTTCATCTTAGAAAGAAAAAAGTCTTCACAAAACCACCAAATGAACCTGATGGAATGAAAAGGAGATGTTGTGTCCAAATGAGCAGCTGAGCTGGTAAAGGCTGGATGAGGTCCAAAGAGCTGATAAGAGATTGCAGTGGTGACAGCACCAGGACTCACGTGTGTCTCACCACTGCAGGAGTTGTAGCAAAGTTGGGATCATGGTCAGTCTTGAGGTTTTTTCCCAGGGCTTTTGAGTGATGTTACTCCTGCCAGACTCTGTGAATAACCCCCATGTCTGTACAGTGTTTGTATTCATTTACTCTGTTTATTCATTCTGCAGAAGGAATTGTCTCCAGAACTGTTCCCTCTAACTTCTAGGAATGACACACACAGGTGAGGCCCTTCCAGCTGGGAACATTCCTGCTCTCTGAAGATCCACCTGCTCCATGAAACATGGAGATTTTCCCATTCTCAATCTGTATTTCAGCTCCTCCCTTTTGTGCCAGGTGAACTGGTACCAGAAGCCTGGTGGGTGGGTTTGCTCTTTGGTTGGGAATGCTGCTGGAAGCGCATTTGGGATCCAATAAACTGTGACAAACCTGAGTCTGCTCCTCTAAGTGCTTAAAAATGGTCACATCCAAAAAAAAATTGCACTTAAACTAAGAACTTCAAGCCTTTCCCTCCAGTGTTTGCTGCTGGATATGTCATAGGAACAGACAGAGATCCCAGGATCCCTGAGGCTGGAAAAGCCCTCCCAGCCCAGCCAGGCCCAGCTGTGCCCGATGCCCACCTTGTCCCCAGCCCAGAGCACTGAGTGCCACCTCCAGCCCTTCCTGGGACACCTCCAGGGATGGGCACTCCAAACCTCCCTGGGCAGCTCTTCCCAAGGCCTGAGCTCCCTTTCCATGAGGAAATTCCTGCTGCTGTCCACCCTGAGCCTCCCCTGGCCCAGCCTGAGGCCGTTCCCTCTCCTCCTGTCCCTGTTCCCTGGCAGCAGAGCCCGACCCCCCCGGCTGCCCCCTCCTGTCAGGGACTTGTGCAGAGCCACAAGGTCCCCCCTGAGCCTCCTTTGCTCCAGCCTGAGCCCCTTTCCCAGCTCCCTCAGCCGCTCCTGGGGCTCCAGCCCCTTCCCAGCTCCCTTCCCTGCCCTGGACACGCTCCAGCCCCTCCAGGTTTCTCCTGAAGACACTGAAGAAACGTCTTCATTAAATCCTACCTTTATTTTAAATTTATTTTCCTTCCCTGATGCTTCTGAGCACAGAAACCCAAGCCAGCATCTTCCCCGAGCCAGTAATTCCAAAGGCTCAGCCAGGGAGACAGGTAACAGGATTCCCTCCCTTTGTGCTCCCCCGCTAAAAACTCCCCTTGCCCTGGATGTGGGCTCTTCCCAGCTTCCCAAACCTCGTCGCATGGGGAGAAAAAGCAAGCGGAGAGAAGGAGAGGATTCGTGAGCAGCAGTGCAGCCTAACGGCCACCACGGCACACACCCTGGGAAGCTGGAGCCACCCGGCTGCGGGAATGACCGCTGGGCACCTGCACAGGGGTCCCTGGGGGCACCTGGGGAGTTCCTGGGGGGCACCTGCAAGACGCTCCTGGCTCAGGAATTCCTCAGCATTTAGCCCAAGCCAGGCACAGCGAATCCCGGGCCAGGAAGCCCTGCCCGAGCCAGGACAGCCCCAGCGGCTCCAGAGCCTGGGCACAAAGCTGCCAGGAATGCACCACAAAGACCCCAGTGCCCTGTCCCGTCCCCCAGTGCCTTGTCCTGCCCCCCAGTGCCCATCCTCCCTGTCCTGAGCTGTCCCCGCAGTGCCCTGTCCCATTCCCACATCCCGCTGTTCCCATGCCAGGCAGCTCCGATGAGGATCTGCCATGCTTGCCCAGCAGCTGTGCCGGGTCCGTCCCCTCCAGTGCCTCCCAGTTTGCGGTGACAGAGCCGTGCCCCAGTGGCAACCGGAGCTGCCCGGGGACGCCAGCGGGGGCTGAAGAGAAATTCCAAGCACGAGGAAAACTCGAGCCATCTCCGTGTTCCGCCGGCTGTGTCCCAGCCTGGCCAGGGAAGCCGAACTGGAGAAGGGCAGCGCTGCCGGAGCTTCCCCTGGGAAGCAGCGGGAGATTTGGGGCGGTGGCTCGGGACAGGCATGACCCGAATTGCAGAGCCCTCGAGAGGAAACCTGGGACTGAGCCACAGCGAGCCCTGGGAGGTTTAGGGAGGTCTGAGAAGGTCGGGGAGGTTTGGGAAGGGCTGGGGAGCTCAGGGGCGGGTTGGGAAGGTCTGGGGAGCTCAGGGCAGGGCTGGGGAGCTCAGGGGAGCTCAGGGCAGGGCTGGGACAGGACCAAACCGGGACACCCGGCAGGGCCGGGCCGCGCTCCCCACGCCCCCGGTCCCGCTGCGCTGCGGCCGCGCCACCAGCGCCCCCCGGCGGCCGCGCGCGGAGCTGCAGGAGCCGCGCCACCCCCGGGACCGGACCGGGACAGAACCGGGACAGAACCGGGACAGAACCGGGACAGAACCGGGGTTCGTGTGCTCGGGACAGAACCGGGACAGGATCGGGACCGGGGTTCGTGTGCTCGGGACAGAACCGGGACAGGGACAGGATCGGGGTTCGTGTGCTCGGGACAGAACCGGGACAGGATCGGGACCGGGGTTCGTGTGCTCGGGACAGAACCGGGACAGGGACAGGATCGGGACCGGGGTTCGTGTGCTCGGATGAGAACCGGGACAGAGACAGGGACAGGACAGGATCAGGGTTCGTGTGCTCGGGACAGAACCGGGACCAAACCGGGACTGGGGCTGGTGTGGCTTGAGGCCGTTTCCTCTCCTCCTGTCCCTGTTCCCAGGGAGCAGAGCCCAATGCCGCCCAGCTGCCCTCTCCTGTCAGGGAGCTGTGCAGAAGGACAGTGTCTCAATGTCCCTGTGGAAAGCAGCACAGGAGCAAAACCACAAACCTGTTACCACAGATGCTCATTTTTCATCAAAAAAAAAAGTGTTCCCAAGATAGCACCACCCCTTCCTTCAACATTCCACGTTTTATTGAGTTTGGCTGGATTCAGGGTTGGTTGTGGTTCATGAGTTCAATAAATATTGCAGAACTGCCTGAAGCCCTGTTGAGTTCGAGCACGGAGTGGGTACAGGAGCAGTAAATTGATAAGAGGTGTAAAAGATCTAAGAACTACCTGGGGTGGAGAAATGGAGCTCTCTGAAAAGAGATGGCAGGTGACCTTCACCGATGGCATGTGCCCCTCACAAGATGGCACACAAGGACAGCACTGGCCCCCCTGCCAGGAAACTGCCTGAGCAGTTAGACTGAATCAGTGACTTTAATGCAGAATAAAATGCAGGGCAGCAGCTCTGCCTTTCCTGGCCCCACTGCAGAGGGATGTTCAGCCAGTGCCACGCTCTGCCCTGGCAGCTGAGGGAAGAGGAGCAACAGCCCGGGAAGAAACACCCCTTCCACCTGTCAGCTCCTCCCAAAGGCTTTCTGGGAAGACCAAAGGAGGGGACAAGGAGAGGGAGCAGCAGTGGGAGGAGGCTCTGGCAGGGTGGGAACACTCCAGGTGTGTCAGCTGGACACAGGTGCTCCTGTGCCCTGGCAGACACTGAACACACCTACCCCGGGGGGGTTCCCAGCCAAGGAAAAGGGACCAACCAGGGGTGCTGCCTCCTCTGGGCCACGAGGAACAGTCTTTGGTGACTGCAAGGCACAGTCTGGAGTGCCCAGGACAGAGCTGTAAGTGGCACCAGCACCTCCCTGTCCTCGGTCCCGCCTGCAGGGTTCCATGGAAGGCCACGCCAGAGCACGGAAATCCCTGGGAAGCCCAGCTACTGAAGCGATGCTCACCCTATCCCTGTGCCCCATCCCTGTGGATGGGGAAGCTACACTACCCCCCTCCCAGCCCCAGCCCTCTGCATCCTCACGTTATTCCGGACGCTCCCATCCCAGCAGCTCCGGCCAGACGGAATGGCTCTGCCGGAGCCGTGGGCGATCCCTTAGGAGCCACACATCAGGCACTCCTCCCTGTTCTCCAGGGAGCACACCATGGCTGCCTTGTTCCTCTCCTTCTCCTCCTCCTCCCTGGAGGCCTTCTCCCGCTCCCGCAGCTTCTCCTTGTTGAGGGTGAACTGGATGGGGTTGGCAGCCGGCTTTGTCCGGAGATAGTACATCCCGGTCTTGAGGCCCTGGGCACACAGCGGGAGCCTCAGGGCTGGGAGCAGCAGTGCAGGCACCCTCAGCTCTGCTGCTCTGGAGATACTCCAGGGGAAAACCTCATTCTTGGAAGGAAACAGCCATTCGCCCTTCCCAGAATCAGTGAGACCAACTTGCTGTGCCACATCTTACCAGTCCCTGTGTGCCAAACTTACCGGCCCCAGTTGTTGGGAACGAGCCCCTCCCCGTCCCAGGTAGTGCCCCATTTGTCAGGAACAAGCCCCCAGCCCAGCTAATGCCCCGTTTGTGGGGAGGAAGCCCCCTGCTGTACCTGCTTCCAGCCATAGAAGTGCATGCTGGTGAGCTTCCCATAGTTGGGCTCGGCGATGTGGATGTTCAGGGACTGGCTCTGGTCGATGAAGGCCCCTCTGTCTGCAGCCATCTTCAGGATGGTTTTTTGGGAGATCTCCCACACGGTCTTGTAGAGCTGCTTCAGGTCATCGGGAATCTCAGGGATGTTCTGGAAGGAACAGGAGGAGTTTCCCAGTGTGGAAAGCACTGACTGCACAAATATCCCCATTTATAACATGGAATTCTTCAGTGATTGCTGGGGCTCCAGCAGTCCTGACTGGAACTGAGGCTTGCACAGCTGAGCTCTATCTGAATCCAAACACAGAATCCCAGAATGGTTTGGGTCTAGAGGGAGCCTAAAGCTCACCTCATTCCACCCCTGCCATGGGCAGGGACACCTGCCACTGTCCCAGGCTGCTCCAAGCCCCAATGTCCAACCTGGCCTGGGACACTGCCAGGGATCCAGGGACAGCCCCAGCTGCTCTGGGCACCCTGTGCCAGGGCCTGCCCACCCTCCCAGGGAACAATTCCTGCCCCATCTCCCATCCAGCCCTGCCCTCTGGCACTGGGAAGCCATTCCCTGGCTCCTGGCCCTCCAGCCCTTGGAAACAGTCTCTCTCCATGTTTCCTGTTGGCTCCTTTAGGTCCTGGAAGGCCACAGTTAGGTCACCCTGGAGCCTTCTCTTCTCCAGACTGAACAATCCCAATTCTCTCAGCCTTTCCTTGCATGAGAGGTGCTCCATTCCTCTGATAACCTGGTGGCCTCCTCGTGACATCCTGTGTCTGCAAGCACCAAGCACACACGCAAACACCCTCAGCTCCCCCTCAGCAGTTCCATGTGGATAGGCTGGAGAGCAGGGAAAGGTTCTTCCCCCAGAGGCTGCTGGGCACTGCCCAGGCTCCCCAGGGAATGGGCACGGCCCCGAGGCTGCCAGAGCTCCAGGAGCGTTTGGACAGCGCTGCCAGGGATGCCCAGGCTGGGATTGTTGGGGGGTCTGTGCAGGGCCAGGGGTGGGACTGGGTGATCCCTGGGGGTCCCTTCCAGCACAGCAGATTCCATGACATCACCCCTTTATCATCTTTCTGGTAGAGTGGGAATCCAGAATGAGCAGCACCTGCCTAGCAGGAATCCCTGCCCTGCTCCCCCTATACCTGGATGGAGCCATTGTGGGCGATGATCTGGTTCTTCATCTCCTCGTTCCACAGGCCCCTCTCCGTGAGATCCTTCAGCAAGTGGGGATTCACAACCTGGGAGGGGCAGAAGGCAGAAGTTTTTAAATGGTTGAACAAGATCCTGCACATTCCTGACAGACTCTCACCCCTGGAAGTGCTCCAGGCCAGGCTGGACAGGGCTTGGAGCAACCTGGTGTAGTGGAAGGTGTCCCTGCCCATGGCAGGGGCTGGAACTACATGATCTTTAAGGTCCCTCCAAACCAGTTTGGGATTCTACTGGACATGGCAAATTAGAAAGGGAAGTGTATGGAACTGCCCTGCATGAGGAACTCCAAAAGATGGGAAAAGGAGAGATCTTGCTGTGCCAGGGCCACTGGGCACAACCTGAGTTCCTAAAGAAGGGTGTAAACAACAAGACTGATGTCAGGAGGGGAAAGAACAGAATAGGGGCAGGCTGAGTATCGGGAAGAAAACACAGCCACCTTTTCCTGCTGGGACTGGGGTCCCTGTCCCACAGCCCTTCCCTGCCCTACACAGGGAGGCAGGGCAACAATCCTGCTGTTCCACCTCCCCACTCCTGTCTGGGGTGATCCTGCAGCCAGGAGAAATGGAGAACACTGAGGGGATGGACACATCTCCCAAACAGGGACGGACTCCCCTTGTCTCCAGAGGGGTCTTTGCTAACTCCAGTCTCCTGAACTCAACTTGAACTCAGCTCCCTTCCCTAACCAACAGACCCCTCTGGGCCTGTGGAGCTCTGCCATGGCCCCTTCAGACTTCTGAGTGCTTCACAGCTCGGTCTCAGCTGCTCTTCCCATGTCCCTTCCATCACATCATCAGCTCCCCCCGAGCAGTTACTCCTACAGCCCATCTTGAGGCCCCACAAAGGTTTTTCCCAGACAAAAGCAGCACTTGCTTATAATTTCACCTATTCCACGGTGACTGTGGAACACACAAAGCTGGACTCGTGCAGCACCCAGTGCTCCAGGTCCCCATGGTGCTTGGACACAAACATCCAGCTGAACTGAGCCCCCACGTGTGAGGCCTCCCCTTGTCTTCCTTTGTCATAACAAATAAAGAAACAGCAAAGCTCTTCCCAGAGCTTACCTGGAACTCCCCTGAGAGGACCCTGCGTGTGTAGATGTTGCTGGTGTAGGGCTCGATGGACTCATTGTTGCCCAGGATCTGGGCAGTGGAAGCGGTTGGCATGGGGGAAATGAGGAGGCTGTTCCTGACACCGTACCTGGGGGCAACGGGCAAAGTTAGGGAGCTGCAGCCAAGGGAGACAGGACAGAGCCAGGAACAGCACGGACTGGGAAATCCAGGATAACCTGCAAAGCCTCACATCACTCACAGGGAAAAGGGAAGCACCACTGAATCGGCACTGTGGGTCAAGTGGAAGTGGAATTAAGGGCTTTGCTATTTTCATAAATGACTCAGTCACAGGATGGGGTGCAGGGAAGACAATCTGCCAGGCACTGCTCAACCCACAGCCCTGAGGCAGAACTGAACCAGCAGCCCATGAAGAGGCTGAAACCTCTCCACACACAGGACAGGGGACAGATTTACCACATTTAAAAATAAGAGCCAAACAGACAGAATTAGTCCATGACAGGCACTTCACACTTCAGTGATTCCTGTCTTCAGGATGTTCAAGGCTCAGCTTTTCCCCAGCAGCAGGGGAGAGCCCCCAAGCCCAGCACATGGCTCACTCCTCACTATGTTTGTTTGCTGATCCATCTGAGATGGAATTAGAGCTCAGCTAAAGCAGAGCAGTGAGGGTGGGCTCCTCTGCCTTGGAAGGACAAAAATGAAAGAAAGCCACCCAAAAAACAGCTCTGAGGAAAGATCTGCTGGGGTGGAGGGAACACATGGGGCTGTTTTTACACTTGGACCCTACCTTTAGTTCTCAGTAGACAGAACATACCAAATTCATAACCAAGGCCAGGCTGGACATTGGGGCTGGGAGCAGCCTGGGACAGTGGAAGGTGTCCCTGCCATGGCAGGGGTGGCACTGGATGGGCTTTGGGGTCCTTCCCACCCAAACCAGTCTGGGTTTTATCTCACATCTACTACAAACCGTGCAGGGTTACTCACTTGGCAATCTTCTCCTTCAAAGCCTTCCAATCCCAAAGGTCAGAGGGGGTGACGTTCCACATGTCATACTGAAGGATCTGAGGAACACAGTTTGGTCCAAATTAGAGAAGGCACTCTTTTCTCCATGTTTTATAAACCCCATTGGAAATGGACCTGTTATTCCTATTAACTCTTCTCTCCAACTAGCTCCTGTATGACCCAACAAACGCTTGATCTTGTGACTGCTCCAGGGCTCGTCTTTTCAAATCAGAGAATCACAGTGGGAAGGGACCCACAGGGATCACCCAGTCCCACCCCTGGCCCTGCACGGACCCCCCAACAATCCCAGCCTGGGCATCCCTGGCAGCGCTGTCCAAACGCTCCTGGAGCTCTGGCAGCCTCGGGGCCGTGCCCATTCCCTGGGGAGCCTGGGCAGTGCCCAGCAGCCTCTGGGGGAAGAGCCTTTCCCTGCTCTCAGCCTGAGCCTGCCCTGGCCCAGCTCCAGCCGCTCCCTGGCTGCTGTCCCTGGCCCAGGAGCAGAGATCGGAGCTGGCCCTGCGCTGCCCCTCGGGAGGAGCTGCAGCCCCGGGGAGCTCTGCCCTCAGGCTCCTCCAGGCTGAGCTGACCAGGTGACCTCGGGTGGCCCCTGCAGACCCTTCCCATCCTCCTGTCCCTCCTTTGGACACTCTCTTGGATCTTTCTTACACGGAGACACCCAGAGCTGTCCTCAGCACTGGAGGTGAGGCCGCCCCAGCCCAGAGCAGAGTGGGACAATCCCCTCCCTAGCCAGGCTGGTGATGCCAGCCCTGGTGTTCCCCAGGACAGGGATGGCCCTCCTGGCTCCAGGGCACTGCTGACTCAGATCCCACTTGCCATCAGCCAGGTCCCTGCAGCAGCCCAGGCACAGGATCAGCCTTCCAGAGCTTTTCCCTGCCCCAGTCCCTAGCACTCACCCCCTTGCTGACCGGAGAGCCCTCGTAGGTGTCGTAGGGGCCCTGCTCCCTGGCCAGCTCACAGCTGGCCTCCAGGGCCCCGTAGTAAATGGTCTCGAAGATGTGCTGGTTGAGGCGCTGCGCCTCGGCGCTCTCGAAGGGGAACCTCATGAGGATGAAGGCGTCGGCCAGGCCCTGCACGCCGATGCCGATGGGGCGGTGCCGGCGGTTGGAGCGCTCGGCCTGCAAGGACAGCACAGACAGGGTTAACTCCAGCACAGCTGCGGGGGAAACCAGGCTGGGACGGGCCTCTGGGAGCAGAATCTCCTGCTGCAACGTGCCATGAGCTCTGCATCAGCACACCTTCCATCCTGCCCAGGGCCCCCCTGTCTGCTGTTTGCTGAGACCCAGACTGAGTTTCTTAGAGCTCAGCATACATTGTGATTGTTTAACCCAGCCAGGATTTAGCAGTGAACACTCAGCACATTCTGGTAAATGAAGACATTTAACAGAGCAGAATCGCAGAGGCACAGAACCACTGAGGTTGGGAAATCCCTCTGAGCCCACCAAGTCCAACTGTTCCCCAGCAGTGCCAAGGCCACCACTGACCACGTCCCCAGGTGCCACATCCACATGGATATTAAACCCCTCCTAGGGATGAGGACTTCACACTGCCCTGGGCAGCCTGTGCCATTTTCCATTATGAAATTTTTTCTAATGTTCAACTTAAACCTCCCCTGGCACAGGTTGAGGCCATTTCTTCTTGTCCTGTCCCTTGTTCTCTGGGAGCAGAGCTTGACCCCCACCTGGCTGCCCCCTCCTGCCAGGGAGCTGTAAAACCAACCAAAATGAGTTACACCCTCTCAGGATCTTTCCAGGATCCTTCTCTCTGTTCCACTTCCCACTCTGTTACTAGTGCTGGTCTGTGCTTTATGGAAATTCTCACACATGAAAAAATTCCAATGGCAGAACCAGAGTGGGAGGCTTTTCCTACAACTGCTTCACTATGGAACTGCTCTGGGTTGAAGCTCAGGCAGGCACTGACAGGTCCCACCTGGGAACAGGTGGCTAACAGAGCTCCCAACAGATCTGTGGAGTTTCCCTGTGACTCCTTGTGTCCCACACTGCTCTGGGATTGCTCTGGGCAGGATTCAGCCCTGCCCCAGCCCAGCACTCACCTCTGGCACAGGGTAGTAGTTGATATCAATGATTTTGTTGAGGTTTCGGACTATGACCTTGGTGACCTCAGCCAGCTTCTTGAAGTCGTAGGTGTGCTCAGGGGTCACGTACATGTTTAGGGCGATGGAGGCCAGGTTACACACAGCCACCTGCGGGCAGAGACAGGGAACCATTGGGAATGGGCCAAGAACACACAGCTCAGCTCCACAGCAGCTCCCTGTCCAGACTGCACAGAAGCAACCCACCAGGGAACCTGCCAGGCTGGGAAAGTGCACCCCTTGATCCTCTGGCACCTCAGAAGTTGTGCAAAAGGTAACAACAATTCAGGAAAGTTCAGTAGAAATTGGTATGACTAGAAAAATCCTGCCCTGATCAGTTCTACTGCCTGGAAACCAGCCTTACACAGAATCCCAGAAGGGTCTGGGTTGGAAGGAACTTTCAAACCCATCTTGTTCCTTGTCACTTTCCCTTTGAAGGCTGTCTTGTGTCATCCCAAATCCTCCACAGGAGCGGGAAAGGAACCCACAGTCAGTGGAAGAGCTGTGAGTACTCAGGTCAGAACTTTCTCAGCTGCCTGCTCCCTTCCCCAAGCAACAGTCAGACACATCCCAGAGAGCTGCCACAGGAGCAGCCCCAGCTTTCCCCAACGCTCCCAGCTCCCGTTCTGCACCCACCTCCTCCTTGCTGGTGTATTCCACGATCTCGGTGCACAGGTTGCTGCACTTGATGGTGCCCAGGTTCTGCTGGTTGCTCTTCCTGTTGCAGGAGTCCTTGTAGAGCATGTAGGGGGTGCCAGTCTCAGTCTGGGACTCGATGATGGCATACCAGAGCTGCTGGGCCTTCACCACCCTGCGCACGCGGCCCTGCCGCTCGTAACTGCAACACACACGGAGCCCTGTCAGCCCCAGAGCCCCCCAAACCAGGGAAAGAGTCCTTTTAACTCCTCGGGGTCTGGGGCAGCCAAGGGCCTCCTCACTGCTGAGCTCTGAACTAGCATGGGGAGCCCTCACAGCAGGGCAGCAGCACTGTCCTTGTTGAAGGGAAACAAATCTGTCACTACAGCAGTCACACAGCAATTCCACACAAAGCCACGGAGTGCTTTGAGTGGGGATCGCTCCAGGATGTCCCTCTAACAGGCTGAAATGGTCACTCACACACAGCTCCACCCTGACAGGTCACAGTGTGAAGGACACATCCCCATCCTCACATATTTATCAATCTGACAATGAGCCCAGTGGCCACTTCTGAGCCCCCTCCAAACCTGTGCCACAGCCCCAGATCCTGCAGGCAGCTCTGGGAGAGGATGGCACCACTTACAGGTCTGCTCACTCTTCCTACCTCTCATAGAGCTTCTCAAATTCCTCTCCCCAGACATCATCGAGGCCAGGACACTCATTTGGGCACATTAAGGACCAGTCCTGTAAGGAGGAAAAATATTCAGAGGAAATCTTTAGGCACTCTGTTAATTAAAGCTGTGGCTGCCCCTGGATCCCTGGCAGTGCCCAAGGCCAGGCTGGACACTGGGGCTTGGAGCAGCCTGGGACAGTGGGAGGTGTCCCTGCCATGGCAGGGGTGGCACTGGATGGGCTTTAAGGTCCCTCCCAAGCCAAACCAGTCTGGGATCCTGTGAAATACAAGCAGGCATAGGAAGAACAGTGTACTGAGGAAATGTTGATGCTTTAAGGAAACCCCAGAGTCAAAACAGCCCAACAGTCCAAGAACACGTCATTGGCTGTAAGAAAGCAAAGTATCCCACTGGAGTTGTCCAGCTCCATTCTCTGCCTGCACAGCCAAGTTCCCAAACAAGGTGCAGAAGCTCTTCCAGGAAGGTCCTGGAAGGAACAAGGAGCAAAGCAGCTCTGCAGCCCTTCCTGAGGTCCTTCCAGGGCTGCTCACCTGCTCCTCCACTACCAGACCTTTTCTGTGCCAGCCAAGTTCTCACCTGGTTGGTTTCCACTCGCTTCATGAAGAGATCAGGGATCCAGAGGGCAAAGAACAGGTCCCTGGCTCGCTGCTCTTCTTTCCCAGTGTTCTTCTTCAAGTCCAGGAACTCAAAGATGTCCAGGTGCCATGGCTCCAGGTAGATGGCAAAAGCCCCAGGTCTCTGGGACATGGAACACAACCTGGATCAGAACAAACCGTCCTTGGAAAGAAACCTCCTGCCCTGCTCCTGAGCACACACAACACCCCAAACTAGCTGGGAACTGGGGGGCAACACCAGGGGAACACCAGACACCAACACAAGGGGAAAAATGCTCTTTTCTGATTATGTGTCACCCACAACCACTCCATCAGCTCCCTGATGTTCATGGGACAACCCTTCCCAGTGTGGAAACTCTCCCATTACCCGAGGCTCCCTTCTGGACCCTCCTGAGAGGTACCTTGTTTCCACCTTGATCCACGTAACGGGCGGTGTTGTTGTAGACCCTCAGCATGGGAACGAGCCCGTTGGAATTCCCGTTTGTCTGCAGAGGCACAGGACAACCATCAGCACTGAAAAGCAACTCCCTGCAGGGGCTGGCCTGCATTTCCTGTGGGTCTTTCATTGCTCTGCAGAGCTCTTATACTGATCAACGTCAATTATTTCCACTCCCATCCCCACGCTTTTTCTGACAAAAATGTATTTATCAGCTACGTGTCACAGAGCTAATAAAATGTCCCTTCTAACTTCTTGCCCCTACATTATGTCACCTAAAGGCTTGCAGGGTCTGCACACACTGTGACAAGAAACCCCAAACACACATCCACAGACAGTCTGGGGCAGCTAGAGACACAGACAGGCAAAGGGCTAGTGCACGAGTCTCTGGGCATATTGCTAGGGTGCCAATAGATAAACATTGGAATTGCCTGACCAAACAGTGGAGTAAGATGCTCTTTTTGGAAGGATTTCTATCAGGAAGCCAAACACCAAGGAAAACCAACCTTCCTGCCTTTGGCCAAGGGACTACAGAGGGAGGCTCACTGCTGTGTGAGCTGAGTGAGGAGCAGCACTGCTTTGGCAGCCAGAGGGAAGGCATTTCCTGGGAGCAGCAGGAGTGGCCCTGTGCTGGACACTCACCCCAGCAATGTAGCTGCCCGTGGCGCGGATGCAGCTCACAGCAAGGCCAATGCCCCCAGCAGACTTGGAGATGAGGGCACACTGCTTCAGGGTGTCGTAGATGCCCTCGATGCTGTCGTCCTTCATGCACAGCAGGAAGCAGCTGAAGGAAACAAATGGTGTCAGTGGACAAAGATGGGAAGGAAAAGTCACAAGTGTTTCACCAGGCTGCAACAACCAGGGCAAACATGAGACCTTTAATGTGCTCCACAAAGCAACCCCACAGGTGTGGAATAAAGGACAGCTTCAGAAAACAGCAAGAGCAATACTCGTACTGCTGATACCTCTGCTACCAAACATATTTAATCATAGGATCATGGAATACTTTGAGTTGGAAGGGACCTACAAGGATCAGAGTCCAGTTTCTGGTCCTGCACAATCCCAGCCTGGGCATCCCTAGCAGCGCTGTCCAAACGCTCCTGGAGCTCTGGCAGCCTCGGGGCCGTGCCCATTCCCTGGGGAGCCTGGGCAGTGCCCAGCAGCCTCTGGGGGAAGAACCTTTCCCAATACATTGATACAAACCTTTCTAAAATATAATCCTCCCTCTGATATATATGATCTCAGAAGTCTATCTGTTATGCTTGCTGCTTTTAGAAAAGAATTACCAGGATTCATTTGGTAACCTGCAGCAGACCATGCACATCAGGAACTTTCCAATATAATACAGCCATGGAAAGGTTTCCATTAGCTCTAGAGTTTACAGAAACATGGGTATTTTTCCCCAAAGACAGCTAAAACTTGACAGCAGCTGCTCAGAACTTCATAAAAACACGCACAGAAATTCAGCTGCTCATTTCAGAGGCTGTGCAAGTGTCTCACTCGAGCAGATGTGATTCCTAAGCCTTTCCCTGTGCCCAGGAATGCATTAAGGAGAGGGAGAGCACCTGGAGAGCTGGGGGCGGTTGGTGCCCGCGTTGAAGAGCGTGGGCGAGGCGTGGGTGAACCAGCGCTCCGAGAGCAGGTTGTAGGTCTCAATGGCGGCGTCGATGTTGGCCTTGTGGATGCCCACAGACACCCTCATCAGCATGTGCTGGGGACGCTCGGCAACTGCAGTGGAACGGAATCAGGGAATTCCATGGGTTGGGGTGGGAAGGAGCTTACAGCCCATCCAGTGCCACGGCAGGGACACCTTCCACTGTGCCAGGCTGCTCCCAGCCCCAATGTCCAGCCTGGCCTTGGGCACTGCCAGGGATCCAGGGGCAGCCACAGCTGCTCTGGGCACCCTGTGCCAGGGCCTGCCCACCCTCCCAGGGAACAATTCCTGCCCAATCTCCCATCCAGCCCTGCCCTCTGGCACTGGGAAGCCATTCCCTGGCTCCTGGCCCTCCAGCCCTTGGGAATTGTCTCTCTCCAGCTTTCCTGCAGCTCCTTCAGGCCCTGCAAGGCCACACTGAGCTCAGCCCAAAGCTTCTCCTCTCCAGGCTGAACAATCCCAGCTCTCGCAGCCTTTCCTCCCAGCAGAGCTGCTCCATCCCTCTGCTCATCCTGGTGCCTCCTCTGGCCTCTCTCCAGCAGCTCCACGTCCTCCCTGTGCTGGCCCCAGGGCTGGGGCAGCTCTGCAGGTGGGGTCTCACCTGAGTGGGGCAGAATCCCCCTTTTCCTGCTATCCACACTGGGGATCAGCACAGGGATTTTGGGATGCCATGGCATGTGGCTGGGGCATGTCCAGCTTCTCACCCACCAACTAAACCCAGAGAGCCAGGGAGAAAGAAGACTCCATGTGACAGTCACAGACAGACACAGCGGTCACGGCAACAAGCTCCAAACACTGTGCAGTGGGACACTGGAGAGCCAGAGTTTTCAGGGAATCACACAGTGATTCGGGTTGGAAGGAACTTGAGTTCTCCAGCCCAGCTCCTGCTCGAAGAGCACCAGGCCTGTTTATTCAGGACTTTATCCCATCAGGCTTTGAAAAATGCAAGGAACAACCTGCTCCAATGCTCAACGGCTCTCATGGAGGAGGGAAAAAGCCCCACCTGTACTAACAGTTAAATCCAATCAAATGTCCAGTCAAGAATCCAATCATGTTTCAGCTTTATGATATTATAATTAATCTCTGACCCTGCTGGTGTCCCAGGATTTCCAAGCCAACGGCCTGCAGTGACAGCACAGTACCTAAACTTAGCTTCAATTTAATTTAAATTAACTCAAATTTCTTAAGAAGTGCTCAGCACTAGGAACAGCTCTTACCTTTGGAGTTGATTTTCAGCAAGTAGGAGCGTTCCAGAGTCTTTAAAAGAGAGGATGGATTTTAGCAGACAGGCAGATTCGGATTTTCTAAAAAACCCTGTTAACTCCAAACTCAGTCATCTTCACACCCCTCATCCCAGGCTTCACCACTCCTGCACTCTGCTCCTCCTCTCTTTATTAGCTTAATTAGGTGATTAACAACTGAAAATACACAAGTCCACTGGAAGATTCCAACAGTGCTTTGGATTATAGAGTGTGGAGCATGGGCAGGAGGTTCCACACCGCCCTGAACCCACAAGAGCTCTCTGGAGTCCCTGGAGCTATGGAATAGTGGAGCCCTCCCGAGAGCCCTAAACTCGAGTCAGGCCCAAAACAAAGCAGCACAGCTGAGCTGGTGTGAGGGCAGCAGAGCAGCCCCTGGGGTGGTGTGGGGAGAGGCTCCAGCAGCAGGGGAGAGGATAAATGTGTGGCATGACACACTGAGAGAACTGCTCCACTAAACAGTGGGAAAAGCAGAAATCCCTTCTTTGCCTTATTAAGGATTAGATTATTTCCTTTAGGAAGGCATTTGACAACATTCAGTGTGATCTGCTGTGACTGCCCAACAGCTAAAATATTCCAACTGCAAGAAAACTCCACGATTTATCCCACTGGGCAGCTGCTCTGTGCCGGTCCCCCTCACCTTCACAGCCCCACTGATGTCCCACCTCCTCCCGTGCCCCCCTTTGCCCCAATCCAGACGATTCCACGAGCATTCCCACCCTTCCCAACAGACCCAGGACAATGTGCTCTTTACCTTGAAGCCAAAGTAGTTGTAGGAGAAGTCTCTGTCATAGATGATGGCAGAGTTGAGGCGCTGGCAGGAAAAAACAAAACTGACCTTTACAAGGTGTAACAATGTTATCCCTGCCGGCACTCCTGGCCCCAAAGCTCTGGTGTGTAAGGGGCACAGAGCACAGGAATGAAGCACCAACAGCACTTCCCTCAAAACAACAAAAGCACAGCTGCAACAACCTTTTTTCACTCAGTTTTTGGCTGAATGTTCTGAAATCTAATTGGACAATGAGAAACGAAACACAGAACCAAAGGACAAATGGAACTTCCCAGTAGGAATGCAGACCTGGAATGAACCCAAATATCTTCTCTCCCTCCTTGTGCTGCCTCACTTTTGCTACAGCACAAGGTACTTTTTCTCAAATAAATTACTTGTGCTGATTGTGGCAATGGGAACATCCAAGAAAACAAATTCTACTACAAAAATATCCTCACAGGAAGAAAATGCCTCCATCCCCTCTTACACGTTCCACTCATACCCTGCACTGGTTTCTGTGTTGGCTTTTTGCTCTAAAACAAACATGGCTTGCTTAAAAAATATGAAAAGCGAATTATTTAAGTATTCAAAATTGAGTGCAATCATTCAGAAGTGAAAAAAACCCACTACTTACATCTTTGTTGGCCAAAACTATGTCGAGAGTTTCTTTGGAGATCATTGGGGAGTGCTTCCCGTTGTGAGGGTTGATGTAGGTGTAGAGATCCTCCATCACATCTGCAAGGGAAAGGGACATGAACAGGGCATGTCCAGGCCTGTACCTGCAGCACCTGGCACTGGGATTCAGGGATAGAAGAGGCAGGAATGCCTGTCCTCGGACACAACCCCCTCCAGCCCCTCAAACACACAACTGCTCTTCTACTGCTCAGCACTGTGAACGTTAACGATGCACTTCTCTTATACATTCTGTTAAACCCCAGTGTAAGAAGCAACAAATGGGGAGTTAAGTGGGTACAACCTGATCTCAATCTATGACATTTTTCACCATTCCATTTCTACAGCTGCTTTTCACAAACCAGGCAATTCCATTTGCCTTGGGAAACTCGTGAGTTTCATCTCCATGGCATTTTCAGCCAGTCTGGGTCCTCAGGAACTCCCACTTGGGAGATTTCCATATTTCTGTGCTCCAAGCCTCCCACTCTGTCTCTCCCCCAGCCGCTGGAGACGTTCACCCACCACTGAAGACTTTCTTGGTCTCCTTGTGCAGGTTGGACACGGCGATGCGGGCGGCCAGGATGGCGTAGTCAGGGTGCTTGGTGGTCAGCGTGGCCGCGGTCTCTGCGGCCAGAGTGTCCAGCTCCACCGTGGTGACCCCGCTGTACAGCCCCTGAATCACCTTCATGGTGATCTGTGCCTGCAAGAGGGAAATGCCCCAGCTCAGGGACCGCCAATCCCCCTGGTTCAGATGGATCTCAGCGCCTGCAGCACGGCCTGCCGTGTGGGAAGCAGAAAGCAAACTGGGAGAGCTGGGAATGCTCACCTGGAGAGGGACTGGGGACAAGGCATGGGGGGACAGGACCCAGGGAATGGCTTCCCAGTGCCAGAGGGCAGGGCTGGATGGGAGATTGGGCAGGAATTGTTCCATGGGAGGGTGGGCAGGCCCTGGCACAGGGTGCCCAGAGCAGCTGGGGCTGCCCCTGGATCCCTGGCAGTGCCCAAGGCCAGGCTGGACATTGGGGCTGGGAGCAGCCTGGGACAGTGGGAGGTGTCCCTGCCATAGCAGGGGTGGCACTGGATGGGCTTGAAAGCTTCTTCTATCCCAAATCCTTCTAGGATTCTGTGTAAGGACAGTTTCCAGGCAATAGGATTGACCAGGCCAGAATTTTTCTGGCCACACCGATCTCTACTGAACCTTTGTGAACTGTTGTTACTTTTGCACAACTCATGAGATTTACAGCCTCACTGGGAACATTATCACAAAGTCTGGGAGGGTTACTGTTGGCCTGGGAAGCCTCTGGCACCAGCAGATCCAAGTCCCAAAGGAGAAACTGAGCTCCAGGAAGAGAGGTCACACACGACTGCAGAATAAATAAGAATTCAGAGGCACGAGGAGGCAGGAGGACTCGGAATTTCATTTCTGTCCTCAGCATCAACTTCCAGTCACTGAGGGCAAGTCAGGACACTTTGTGCTGTGGCCACCAAGTCACCAGTGTCCTCCTCCTGCTCTCCATCCCAGAGACTTTTGGGTACAGGACCAATGGCAGCTGTTTGATGGGTGGAATTTCAGACAGGAGAATGGATCATGAGAACTTGGGAGATGAGAAGAGCCTCAACTGGTGACTCCACATGGCCAGACTGGGTCTGAGACATGCATAAAAATCTCACAGACATCAGTGGATCCAAGGGGGAGTCATCCTGGGCACAGGCTTTGGAAGGAGAAGCTTCCATGAGTGGGAGCAATGCCCACCCCAAATCCTGCACAGGGCAGAAAACCAAGCAGGGGTGTTGCAATGACAGGGAGTTCTGTCCTGGTGTTTGACCAGGAGGGGATCCAGAGCTACTTCCATATGGCATTGCTCCAGCTTTGCAGACTGACACTGGCAGCAACCTGCCAAATCCAAAATATGGGAACTGGAGCAACAAAACCCTTTTTTTTAAGTACCAGGGGCTCAACAGCTTCCCCAAGGTTTGAGGGGAAAGGGGATTTTCTCCTCCCCAGTCTCTGCACCTGGGAAGCAAAACCCCTCAGAACACAAACATCTGGAACAAACACATTCTGGATGTGTTTGCCAAGAGTTCATGGAATTACAGAATATCCCGAGCGGGAAGGGACCCACAGGGATCCTCGAATCCAACACAGGGCACCCCAGGAATGCCTGCCCAGGCTTCCACCTGGCTTTTGCCCAGGAGAAGCTGGGGTCAGGGTGGGAAGGAGGAGGAGTGGGACTCACGGGATCCACGAAGTCGGCGTTGAGGCCGTAGCAGAGCTTCTGGATGCGTGACGTGATCTTGTCAAACATGACCCGCTCCTGGCGCCCATCTGGGGATAGAGCCCACGGCACACCAGTGCCACACCAGTAAGGACCAGTTCAGCACAGAATGCTCCGTCCCAGCCCATCCCGTGGGGGAATTCGGCGTGGGAATCACCAGGGACAGCCTGCTCGGGTGGGGTACAAGGAAAGGGGAGGCTCCCCCTCACCCCAAGAACTCCCACCTAAAACTGCACAAACCCAATTCCCCGGGGTGGGGACCCAGCTGAGGGTCACCCCCCACCTCAGCCTGGGGACCCCTCCCCTGGCCCAGCACCCCTGGGACCAAAGGGGTGGGGACCAAGCCCAAAGCTCCTGCCATGGGACCCAAAACAAACTGAGGAGTCTCGTCCCTCACTCTTGGTGTCCTGGGGGGAGCTCTCTCACTCTGGGCTCCCCCCAAAGCCGAGGGGAGCCCATCTCCTTGCACCAGGTACTATGAGGGACCTTCGGAGCTGAGGCGATCCCATCCATCCTCCCACTCTGCTAAAAAGAGGGGGGGACCCTATCTGCTCTCTATGGGTCCCATGAGGGGAACCCCCAAAGCAAAAGGGCGTCTCATCCCCTCACACCATGTGCCATAAGGGAATCCCAAAGCTGAAGAGGTCCCATCCCTCACGTGCCATGAGGGACCCTTCCAAAATGGGGCGATTCCCATCTGCTTACCTTGGGTGCCATGCAAGGGACCCCCAAAGCAGAGGCAACCCCATCCTTCCATGTGCCACGAGGAAACCCCAGAATGGGGGAGGGATTCCCCTCCAGGTGCCACGAGAGACCCCCAAAGCCGACGGGTCCCATGCCCACACACTGGGTGCCCTGGACAGGACAGTGCCCCCCATCCCCGACACTCGGTACCGTGAAGGACACCCCGAGGAGCAGGGGGACCCCCCCCCAGAGCAGCGGGGCGCCCCCGGGGCGGGGGGAGCGCTCACCCCGCTTCACGACGTGCATGGCGGCGGCGGCGGCGGCGGGTCCCTCTCGGCGCCTCCCGCTCCCTCTGGGCAGCTCCGCGCCCGCCGCTTCCCGCGCCCGCCGCGCGCGCCCCGCCCCTCTGAGGCCGCCGCCGCCGCCATCTTGCCTCCGGGCACGGCCCCCTGCTTCGCCCCCTTCCCACACCGCCACGCTCCCGGCGCTGCCTGTCGCCGCTGGCGGACACTAATCCCGTCCCTCATCCCGGTATTTCCCCCGCTTTCTCCCCGGGAATCGCCGCCCCGCCGGGGAACACGGCGAATCCCGCCCGCTTCAAAGATGGCGGCGCCAGCGCTGCTCCCCCCCCCCGTAGGGGAGGAGACGGAGGGACACGACAGGGCCGAGGGCGCCAAAGACAGAGCCCGCGAAGGGACAAAATACCCCCGTCCTAAAACGCCAAAACAATAACTATGTTAATTCTAATTACCCTAAATCAAGGGTCAGGCGTGGAATGTGCGATTATACTTTGGATCCCACTGCCCAGGGAGGTGGTGGAGTCCCCGTCCCTGGAGGTGTCCAAGGAACAACTGGACAGGAACAATCTGAGGCTTCTCTGTGGAACGGCCGCGGTGCCATCGGTCTCTGGCCCAGGGCGAGAGGAGCAGCAGGGAAAGAGCTGAAATGACACAAAGTTCTCTCCCAAGGTCAAAAGCAGCAAAGCTGCAGCTGCAGAGCCTCCAGCCCTGAGACACCAACATCAGGAGGATGTGGAGCTGCTGGAGAGAGCCCAGAGGAGGCCCCGGAGCTGCTCCCAGAGTTGGAGCCCCTCTGGAGCCAGGCTGGCAGAGCTGGGAGTGCTCACCTGGAGAGGAGAAGGATCCAGGGAGAGCTCAGAGCCCCTTGCAGGGCCTAAAGGGGCTCCAGGAGAGCTGCAGAGGGACTGGGACAAGGCATGGAGGGCCAGGAGCCAGGGAATGGCTTCCCAGTGCCAGAGGGCAGGGCTGGATGGGAGATTGGGCAGGAATTGTTCCCTGGCAGGGTGGGCAGGCCCTGGCACAGGGTGCCCAGAGCAGCTGGGGCTGCCCCTGGATCCCTGGCAGTGCCCAAGGCCAGGCTGGACATTGGGGCTTGGAGCAGCCTGGGACAGTGGGAGGTGTCCCTGCCATGGCAGGGGTGGAACAAGATAATCCTTAAGGTCTCCAACCCAAACCATTCCATGGTTCTGCAAGTCCTGTGAGGGCTCAGAGGCAGCAGCACCAAAGCACTGCTGAGGTTCCTGTGCACAGTCCAACCCTGAACACCATCAGTTCCTCTCCAATCCCAGTCTGAATGGCTCAGGAACCAGGAGCTGTGGCACTTGGGAGCCCAAACTGGCTGGAGAACATCTCCTGTTTATGGTTTGCAGCCTGTGAGGTGCCTCTTTCCCCGGATCTTGCCTGCCCGCAGGGTCGGGCTGAGCTGCTCCCACTTTGGGGGGAACAGGAAGCGGAGCCAAATGCAGCACCACACCGGAACTGTTGGGGTTTGCTCCACGAGAGAACAATTAACCATCAACGTGCAAATTACCCTTGGGCTGAGGCTGATCCTGAGAGGCTCAGAGAGAGAACCCAGGGCTCAAAGGGGCTGGAAATTCAGGTTCTTATTGCTTGTGGATGGGGCACTGTCCCTTCCCAGGTGAGGGCGCTGGTTCCGTTCAGATTCCAAGCCAAAATGCCACTGCGGGTTCCTCGGCCCCCAGGTTGGTTGGGAAGGTGCCCAAAGCACCGGGTGAGCCTGGTCCTGCTCAGAGAGAGCCCAGAGAGCCCTCCCCTCAAAGATGGTTCACGGGGAATGTTTGGGACTGATCAGGAAATGGGAATAAAGTTGGGGTGGTGTCTCTGTTTCATCGGAAAAGGTCCTGCAGAAGGAAAATAATCCCAAATGGCATTTTAGTCTGTTTGGAGCCTGAGCTGCACTCACAGATGTTTGCCCCTAAGTTCTTCTCCTCTGACTTTTACTCACCCTTTTCTGAAACCAGGAGCAGGCAGAGCAGCAGGCAGAGCAGTGCTTTCATTTGTGAGGCCGAGGGTGCAGAGGAAAACCACGGCGCTGCCCCGGCACAGCTTCCACGGGGTCCGGCCCAAGCACAGCACCAGCGCTGCAGAGAGGAGCCCTGGGCAGGAAACGGAGCCATTTCACCAACTCCTGAGGCCCTGCAAGGCTTCACCTCCGGCCAGCGGTGCTGGAGAGCAGCCTCTGCACCCCCAGGGAAATGGAGATGTTATCCCTGTCCACAGCTGGCAGGAGAGCCGGGGACAGAGCAGGTGTCCTGAGCCCTGCCGCGCTGCCAGAGCCGGCTGGAGATTCCCTGGATGCACACGTGGAGGCAGCCGGCCCTAATGAGTGTTAATGAGCGCTAACGAGCGCCAGGCTAAGGAGGAGCCAGCCCCAGGGGATGTGGGGTTTGAAGGAACCGCGAGGGCTGGGATTGCACCCGGAGAGGCCGGGCTTGGGCAGTGCCGATTTCTCCCCAGGAAAATGGGCTTTTCCAGAGCAAATGTGGCCAGGTTGAGGCTGCAGGGAGCAGATCTCCTCCGAGAGGGCTGTTGGTGGGACAAGGTGTGTGAAGGTGGAGATTTCAGTGCTGGAGGGAACACCGGGATCTGCCGGGGGCACGTCCCAGGGGATGGCTGCTGGCTCCCCTTGTGCCATCACCATCCCCCGTCCCGGCAGGTGCCGATCACCGACCCCAGTGCGTATTTCATTCTTATTCCTGGAAATGTCCTCCACCTCAGAGGTGTTTCTGGGGGGCTCTGTGAGCAGGACCCGCTGCCCATGGAGTTGTCACATCTCTTGAAGCAGTTTGGGGGTGGCTGTGTGTCCCTGTCCCAGCTGCCAGCAATGTCCCCATGGCAATGGCAATGACAGGATGACCCCGGGGTGGATCCCACCGGTGCCTCCCAGATCAGCTTGAGGCCAGCTCCAGCTGCTGCCAGTAAAGCTCCATTTTCTATTTTCCATGGCTGTGGGCTGGCCTGGTGCCCACTGTGCCTGTGGAGCTGTGATCCAATTCCCATGGGAGAGGACTCTGCTCACGGCTCAGGAATCGCAGGGCCCTGGTGCAGGGGGGAGCTGGGGTGTCCCTCTGTCCCCACTGACCTGGCCGGGAGCACATCCCCAGCAGGCCCCCAGTGCCCTGATCCCACTGTGCTGGAAGCCTGGGAAGGGCTGGAAGAAGAGGCCAGCAGCCAGCAGCTCGTAAAATAGACTACATGCTTTATTGGATTGAAAAGTTTTATGAAATGACAAAAAAAAAAAAAAAAAAAAAACAACCTTAAATCAAGAGTTGGCAGATGCGTCAACAGTTGCCGTTTGGTGGATCCCCAACCCCTTCTCCAGAAACATCCACAGGTCTCTGCCACCACAAGCAGCTCCAGCCCCGGCCTCCCTGGCCCCGCTCCCGGGGGGCCCTGCCCGTGATAGCGGGGTGCCCAGGGAATCAGGGTGCCAAGCCAGCGGCCGTGGGGCCAAGCGCATCCCCCCGTCCCCAGGGAAATGCAGGCACTTAAGTCATTGAGAGGAATTTTTCACTTATCCCAAAGCAACAGTGAAATTGTTTAACTCCCACCTACGGAACAAAAAACACCTTTGTAGCCCTTCCTGAATTGTCAAGACACAAATATATTACTCTGGCATAAAGCAAGGCCCCGGGGGCTCTTGGCATCCGGCCTGGCCTCCTCTTCCTCCCCCTGTGCATCCTCCTCTGCCTCGGCAGGAGCAGCCCCCTCCCCACGCTTGGGGACGTGTGGGACAGTGGTTTGGGGGCTGGGGATGGAGAGAGTGGTGAGGACAGGGACCCTGGGCTCGAGGGTCATGTGGTGCCAGGGAGCCGCCTCGAGTGGGGCAGGAGGGGGCCTGGGGGTTCCCCTGGCAGCCCCAGTGCTGGGGGATGCTCCTGGAGGGAGCTGGGAGAGGGGAGCAAGGGGATGGAGCAAGGCTCAGCCCTGGGGATGGGGCAGGGCTCATCCCTAGGGACAGGCTCAGCCCTCAGAGGGAGGAGGACTCAGCCACAGTTGCTGCCCTGAGTGGGGACCCCCTCGGAGGCCAGGGCTGTGATGGGGACACACCGAGCCGGGGGCTGTGAGCAGCAGGATGTGACCCACAATGTGCTGAGGGAGCACGGGAGAGCCCCTGCGAGCGGCTCAGGACGGACTGAGACCCGGGTCAGGCTGTGCTGGCACGGGCTGGCACAGCCAAGGACGCCGCGGCGTGTGGCCTCAGGGCAAGGGGGACACTCCCTGTGTGAGCCTCCTTCGTCCCTCGGGAGGGCACAGAGCCCCCGGCACCCGGCCTGCTCCAGGGGGTGGAGCCAGGACAGCGGGAGGACACTGTCACGGTCCGGCCACCCAGGCACAGCCCGTCCCCTGCCCTGGAGAGCCCCGCTGTGTCCTGGTCCCTCCCTCTGGCCCTGCCCAGCCAGGACAGGGGACACGCGACGGGTCTGCTCCCGAGAGCCCCCCCTCTTCGTGTGGATGTGGTGGCTGGACCTCGCTCTGCACCAGCACCCCTCGGGATGGCCCTTCCCTCACTGTCCCTTGTCACCAGGGTCCTCGGCCGGGTCCCTGGGGCACGGCGGGTTCGGAGGAGTCCAGGGGACTGGGGAGGGTGCCCGGGGAAGTAAACCCGGGGACAGGCGTGGGCTCCTCCCCCGCGGCGTCCCAACCTTCCCCAGCCACCGGGCAGAGCAGTGCGGGGACAGCCCCGTCCCCGCGAGCCCCCAGGCGGGACGTGGGGACCGGGAGCACACAAGTACCGGCAAGGGCAGAGTCCTCCCCTGCTCCTGCGTAGCGAGAGCTGCTCAGGAGGGGATCCCCCTCCCAGGGGCGTAGCCATGGGGGCCGGGGTGGAAAAGTGACTCGGAGAAATGAGGGAGAACCGCTGCGACCTGAGTCACCCCGGGCGGGAGCGCGGAGCAGCCGGCGCCGCCCCGACCCTCCATCAGCCTGTGCAAAAGTTGGAGGAGGCAGGAAAACAAATTAATAACAACAACAATAAAAAATAAAATAAAAAAATAAAACCACATTGAAACCAAACCCAAAGGCCGCGTGGCTGAGCAGAGCAGGAGTAACTGGAAGCCATGCACAGCAAAGCCGGGACCGCAGCGGTCGGAGGGGAGGGCAGGGGCGGCTCTTCTCCCGGGGTAGCCGGCGGCGTCGCGGTTTTTCGTCTCGGAGATCAGGAAATAAATAAGTTTAAATAGCTCCTCCCGTGCCGGCGCTGGGGGTGACTCGGGGTGCGGAGGGTGCCGGGGCCGCGCTGCGATCCCGGTGCACGGCCGGCCCCGGGCCCGGCGGGACGCGTCCGGGGGTGTCCTCCCCCTACTTCTTGGGCTTCTTGAAGATCTTTAGGGGGAACTTTTTCTTGCTCTGGCCGAGGTCAACCTCGTCGCCCGTCAGGCTGCTGTCCTCGTCCCCCGGACTCTTCTTGGCGGCCAGCTGCGGGATGCGGGTGTTCCTGGCGCCGCTGGGCCGGCAGTCAGAGATGGGGGAGGGGGTGTCGGGGTCGGTGGAGCTGGGGCTGTGCGACCGGGACGAATCCGAGTGGCTGGGCTTGCCGGCCGTCGGGTGGCTGATCTCCCCCAGGCTGGAGGACTTCTCCATGCCGTGGTTCACCATCATCATCTTCTTCATCACCATGGGGCTCTCGGGCAGCCGCTCCTGCAAGGCCGCCAGGGCGGAGGGCTCCCCGTGCCGGCTGCCGCCGTTGGGGGTGGGCGCGCCGGGGGCCGGGGGCCCGGGGACAGCCTCCTCCATGGACCTGGTCAGCAGCGTGGGCCGGGCAGCCAGCAGCTTGGGCGCCGAGCTGGGGATACGCTGGTGGTCGCTCAGGTGCGGGATGGAGGAGTCGGAGTCGCAGCGAGTTAAATCTCTGCGGTGAGAGGGCGGAGAGAGAGAGGGGCATCAGTGCCGGCCCCGCCCGGCCCGGCCCCGCACACACGGATGGACGCAGCGGCCGAGGGGGGCGTGGGGACCCCCCAGTGACCCCGGGGAGGGGGCTGGCAGTGAGCCCCTGCCCACCCCCGGCTGCCGCCCTGCCCCTGGCTCTGCCATCCCCGTGTGCCCCCAGGGGATCCCGGGACAGGGGCTCACCGCCAGCACCCCGAGCAGCTGGGAGGGAGCGGGGACGGGGAAGCCGGATGGAGGCTCATTCCTCCCCGATGGATCCCAGCGGGACCCGAGAGTGCTCCCAGCTCGCCCCAACCTCGGTGTCCCGCAGGTTCCCGGGAGGGCCCCTCAGCCCTCGCCACATCCGTGTGTGGGCCCGCGCCCCCCGCCCCTGCCCCTTTCCCGGCTCAGCCGGTGCCAACCTCTAATCCCGGCGGGAGGAATTAGAGGTTGGGCGCTCCCACACGAAGCCATGCCCAGCCCCGCCGCTGCACGTGGTTTGTGCCCAGCCTGTGCCTACCGGTGACGGCCAACGGGGCGAGAGGAGCTCCCGGAGCCCCTCTGGAGACTGGGAGGCAGGAGGACGGGGGAAATGACAAGTCACAGCTCGCTCCTCCCGGCTGGATGGGTGCTGGCCCCGCATCCCCGGGGCCCCTGCCCAGGTGCCACCGTGCCCGGGCAGCCGGGCCAGGAGCTCCGGTGCTTCCCCCTGATGCCACGGCAACGCCGGAGGCTGCCCGGACAGCGGGATGGGGTGAGGGGCCCCGGCCCTGCCCCACGCATAGGAAGGGGTGCAGAATGGGAGGCAAATGGAGAGGAAAGGAGCGAGGGGGAAGAGAAGCGAAAGGCGGTGAGAAGAGATGGGAGGTGCTGACCTGTCCCTCACCCCAGAGCCCCCTGATCTCTGCTGCTGGCACAGACCCCTGGACATGAGTCACCGAACCTTGCCTGGCACTGCACGAGGAGTCCTAGATCATCTCCTACGGTACCACCATCAACATCAGCCTGGAGGCAGCTAAAGAGACCAGCGAGACAAGGGAAAACCTCCTCAACAGAGCTGGCACCTGTGGAGACGTCCAGGCACAACTGGGGAGATGCTCAGGAATCCCAGACTGGTTTGGGTTGGAAGAGACCTTAAAGCCCATCCAGTGCCACCCCTGCCATGGCAGGGACACCTTCCACTGTCCCAGGCTGCTCCAAGCCCCAATGTCCAGCCTGGCCTTGGGCACTGCCAGGGATCCAGGGGCAGCCCCAGCTGCTCTGGGCACCCTGTGCCAGGGCCTGCCCACCCTGCCAGGGAACAATTCCTGCCCAATCTCCCATCCAGCCCTGCCCTCTGGCACTGGGAAGCCATTCCCTGTGTCCTGGCCCTCCATGCCTTGTCCCCAGTCCCTCTGCAGCTCTCCTGGAGCCCCTTTAGGCCCTGCAAGGGGCTCTGAGCTCTCCCTGGATCCTTCTCTTCCCCAGGTGAGCACTCCCAGCTCTCCGAGCCTGGCTCCAGCTCTGGGAACAGCTCCAGGGCCTCCTCTGGCCTCTCTCCAGCAGCTCCAGGCCCTTCCTGTGCTGCGATCCCAGGGCTGGGGCAGCTCTGCAGGTGGGCTCTCACCTGAGCACAGGGGCACAGGGGCACAATCCCAATCCCTTTCCTGCTGCCCGCACTGGGGGATCAGCCCAGGGCACGGGGATTTAAGGTCCCAGTGCTCATGGCCAGGGCCTGGGGAGCTTCTCCCCACCAATCCCCAGCTCCTTCCCCCCAGGGCTGCTCCCAATCCATCCTCCCCAGCCTCTGTTTGTGCTGGGATTGCCCTGAGCCAGGCGCAGGACCTTGCCCTTGGCCCTGCTGAGCTTCATGAGGCTGGCACGGTGCCACCTCTCCAGCCTGTCCAGGTGCCTCTGGATGCCCCATCCCTTCCTCCAGCGTGTGACCACAGCACCCAGCTCCGTGTCCATGGCAAACGTGTAGGGCTGCCCCGGATCCCGGTGTCCCTGCTGCTGATGAAGACGTTTCCCAGCACTGGTCCCAATCCTGGCCTCTGAGGAAGCCACTCCTCACTGCTCTCCACAAAAAGTGATGGCACACACCGGAGTCCTGGCTGTCCCAGCATGGGGAGGTTGGACAGGCCCGGAACACTCTCCTTGTACTGGAAAAAGTCTATTTCTTCTACAAAACCCATGGAATAAAGTTGGGCCCTCGTTCAGCAGCTCCACAGGAATACACGGAGGAAAATGGCTGGGATTTGGCCATGGATCTACTGGGGGAGCCCAGCTGTGGAGAACACCTCAGCTCTTCTTTTCCCCAGCAGCAAAGAGCCCTGGGCACTGTTGGCATTGTCCCTGTCCTCGCACATGGAGCTGAGCCCGGCCCATGTCCGAGCGCTGGAGCCGCATCCCAGGAGAGCAGCCGGGAGAACGGAACAATCCGGATGGTGTGAAATCCCTGGCTATTCTGAGGGAGCAGCTGGAGCCTCTCCAAGGGAGACAACTGCCACGGATCACACGTGTGGAGCCACTGAGCTCCCAAGGCCACCAGCAGATACTGCGGAAGGTCACCGTCACGGCTGGTGGCCCATGGCTGCCATGGGATAACTGGGATGACTGGGCCTTGGGAACAGCAGCAGCCATGGAATGTGGTGGGGCCGAACACGGGCTGCTGGAGCCGACTCCCAAAACATGGACATATCACACACCTGGGCTGGGAGGCCTCGGGATGCTGCCAGTGCCTGCACATGGAATGTCACTGCCATCACAACCTCCAACTCCTTTAAGGAATTCAGGAGTCTCCTGCTTTTACTGAATGTTTCTGGTTCATGGCTTACCACACCTGCAAAGGGGGAAAATTCACCTGGGAATTCCTGCTTGGACACTCCTCTCCCACCACCTGCACATGCTGAGCTGCTGCTGAGATGCCACCAGGGTTGAACCCCCACTTCCAGAGGTTTGTTTTCTCCACAAATCCCTGGAAAGTGCCCCTTTTCCAGGAAAACACAGCAGACTTTGGCTGCAGGGGTTGGCATCAGCCCGATGCCAGCGGCGGGTCTCAGCAGAGCTGGGAGAAGGAGCGAGGCTGTGGGGCAGAATCATGGCACAGGAATGGTGCTGGTTGGAGCCAGGAGCAGGAGCAGGCGGGATCGTATCCTGGCAGGAACGCAGCGCTTCCTTGGGACTCAGGTCACGGAGGAGGTGGGAGAGCCCCAGGGGACCCAGTGTGCTCTGGCTGGGGACAGAGGTACAGCAACACCCGCTCCCTTCACAGTCCATGTCCCAACTCCACTGAAGAATCTTCTTTTCCAGGAAATCCAACCCAACCCTTCAGGCTGCCACAATCCCACAGGGATCTGGGTGAGGGTCAGTGAAATAAATCCTTTAAAACAGCAAGAGAGCAGCAAATACAGCAAAAAAGGGATTCTTTTCAACTGAGTGGACTTCAAGGATGTGTGAAGAGGGTGAGCGTTCCTTGCTGGGCTCCGGGCAGCCGTTCCCTCTCCTCTAAGTCCTGCAGTTTTCAATCCAGAAGGGACCAAAGTGACCCAGCAGCGCTGGCAGCGTGTGGAGAAAATGACGACAGCAGATGGAGAGCCATGCTCTGCTCCGGGAGGATTTTCTTCCCGGAGCAGACGCCGGGAACCCGATCCCAGGACAGCTGGTCCCGCGCCGCGGGAGGTGGAACAGGGCCTTGGTGACACCACAGCCACGGTGTCACCTCCTGGGACTGCCCTCCCTGCAGCACAGGGCTGGGGCCATCCGGGGGCTGGGGGTCCCTGTCCCCATTCCTGGTGTGGCTGTTCCCTGGGATCCTCTGCCCTGGAGCGGATGCTGGCACCGCAGGGGTCCCACCTCGCTGGAGCCCCAGTTCATCCCCCTGGGCTCATCCAGGGGGACTGAAGGAGCTGATGCCCAAGAGCACACAATTCCCAAACATTCCAACGGTCTAAGCTAACCCTCCTCAAACACAATCTCTCCAGCTGTAACTCAGGAATATATTCCTGAAGGATACAGGGAAGACCTGGTGACACCAGCACCCACCAGAGCAGCAGCAGTGCCCACCCTGCTGTGCCAGGCTCCAGGGACATCCCGGCACACAGGACACCCCCACCACGCCAGGGACAATCCAAGGGACACCCGACAGACCAGGACACCTGGCACAGGGACCTCCTGCATTCCTACTGTGGCACCCACGGGCTGATTTTGGGAGCTGAACACCAGTGGCTGGGAACTTCGGCTGGGATTTTCTTCAGCCCCAAACGAACCTTTCCCTGGTGGCTCCCACAAGGAAGTGCACGACAAGGGGGACAGGATTCCTGGGATCCCGCTGGCTGGGTAGGAGACAGCAAGAGGAGTGGACACTCCTGAGTCCATGCCAGGACAAGAGGGAGGAAAGAGCATTCCCAGGATACTTCCAACATCCCAGATGAGGCTCAGCCAAGGCCTGGCCTATATCCCACTGATTTCCATGAGGATTATGCTCCTGAACTGCTGCAGCACATTTTCAAGAGGAAAAGCTATCCCAGGACACCGCTGGCCTCGACGGGATCCCAGGAAGGGATCAGAGGAAGTGTTTCTACGGAGCAGCAGGAGCCCCTGATGGCTCAGCCCTCCTGGAAACCATGGACCAGCAACTGGACAGGGAAATACCTGGGAGCCTGAGCCTTCCTCCAGCCCAGCAGTGCTCACTGCTCTTTTCCACGGATCCAGGCACTCCTACGACCTCCAGACCAACCCTGCCAGCACTCACCTGCCTGAGGCAGGATGGATCTGCTTTCTCCTGTGCTTCCTCCCGACCCACCAGGATTCACCCCAGCCCTGAGGGAGGGAGGGGTGAGGAGATGGGGATGGCAAACAAAAGAAGCAGAGAGCAAAGCATGGAGTAAGGAAAGCCTGGGAGTGGAGGAGGAGCAGGGGAAGAGCAGGAGGAGGATGGAGAACAAACACCTATTTTTCCCCGGCCCTGCAGCCCATGAGGGACTTCTCCAGGGGTTCCCACTTGGGTACAGCCTGGCATGGCCCAGGAGCTGCCCTGGAGTGCTCCAGCAGCCAGGGAGCCCTCGCTGCCTCATCCCTCCGTGCCCTGGGAGCACCCTCGTCTGCTGGGCTCTGTGCATATGGCACCAGGGACCAAGGCTTTTCTTAAGGCAAATTCCCAAATTTGCTGTGGGACTGAGCTTGGCTCTGCCTCAATGCAAACCCAACAGCAGCTTCCTCCCTTCCACCCTGAAAGAGCTGTGAATTACTCATTTCCCTGGATTCCTGACTCTCTCCCCTCCCTGTGCTTTGGCTGCCACCTCCCTTCCTGGTCGGAGAAGGGCCTGGGCGTGTGGATTTGGTCCTACACTCCCATCTCCATCAGTTTTATCCACCTGAGGCAGGCACTGGCAGCAGAAACCTCTGTGCACACACAGCCCCCTCCAGCCCCTCTCCCCCCGGGGACCCCCCGATCCCGCAGCCGCCTCCGGCCCGGAACCGCTCTGACCTTATTGGCGCTGGATCCTCTGAAGCCAATTGCAAAAGAGAAGCAAAGAGTGAGGAGTTGAGGGAAGCGGCTCCCTGCAGGGATAACCCCAGCAGGATTCCGGAGACAGCGATCCCCAGCCTTGCTCGGGGGGCAGCTCCTTGGAGATGGTTTCTCCTGTGAGCTCTCCCCAGCCTTGGCATCTGCTGGATGTGGCACAGGCTAAAGAGCTCCAGCAGCCCCCACAATCAGGGTGGCACATTCTTTCTACCAAGGGAGCCAGGAAGCTTTGGGGTTCTGCTCTGGTCCTTGGAGTGACTCCCTGGAAGGCCTTTCTGAGCCTCCCCAGCCGTCCTGCCTGCCTCCCCAGGAGGCTGTGGAGCTCGAGGGATGCATGGAAAGGCCTCCAGGACCGAGGATATCAAGGAGGAGCAGCAATCCATCAGCCTGGCAGCGGTGCTTTTGGGGATGCATCAAAGCAGGATCTGCTAATGATGCAGTTGGATAAAACAATTAACAGCGACAAACCCACATCTTTGGGCACCCAGCTCCTCATCTCCGCTGCCTGGGGTGAGCAGGGATGGATGAGGGGGGGGGAGTCGCCTGCTCTGCTGTAGCTGCAGCAAATCCCAGGTGGGAGGTTCTGACTCCATCGCTTCTCCTGCATCACCGGCCGGGTTTGGCCACAGGAGCAGGGTGAGGACAGTCCTGCTGTCACCCAGTGGTGACCAGCTGGGTTCTGACCAGGGGGAGCCCCCACTTATCCCCTCCTAACGACCTCTGGCACTGTCCCCTTCCCTTCCTGGGGGCCCCGTGCCAGATCCCGTTTCCCTCTGCTACTCTCGGGGAGTCTGCAGGGACTCAGGCTTTGTCCTGGGCAGGAATTCTGTGTGTCACGGGCCTCAGGTGGGAGTAAATCACATTTAAACAGCGGTTTTGCACACAGGACATGAGCCCCGGGCTGCCAGGATGAGCCCTCCCTCCTGCAGAGTCAGGGAGGCAATGGAAGCAGGGAGCAGCAGCATTCCCGGCTTTTACCAGTCCAACTGGGACAGCTGCAGTTGAGCTCCCACTGGGAGGAGTTAATTAATTACGCTGCTTCTCATCATCCCCAAACAACCATTACTGAATTAACTGAGATGCTGCTCTATAGTTCTCCATTGTGGAGCAGGTGCAGGAATTTCCCCCTCAATATTCCAGATTCCAGAAAGTGCCTGGGGCTGCTCAGCTTTGAGACACACGGGGCAGGGAGGGGGTGGAACATCCAAACCAGAGACGTGAACAAGGCCAGGAGAGATCCCAGCACCTGAGGGCAGAGGGACCCACAGGTAAGGAAATAATGGGACAGCGTGCTGGGATGGGTGAAGATGTGGTGACTGGGAATGTTTCCCTGCCTGGAGAAATAATGGTGGAAGGACATTTCCCCTATCCTCTGCCTCACCCACAGACTTCCAGCCTTCTCCCAGCAGTCTGCTCCCCAATAGTGAGGATTAGGAGACTGTTTTTAATTTGGCATTGGAGAAAGCACGGAACAGAGATGGAATGACCTGTCTGGGGCCACAGGCAGCACCTGGCAGGGACAGGACTCCCTGCTCCATCACAGCCCTCCCACCACCCTGATCGCAGGGGGTCCCACACCCGCAGGGACACAACACCTTGGGACTGGCTGCATCCATGACCCCGTGGGACAGGGATGTCCGGGATCTCGCTCGGATGAAAGCCACCCGAGGAACCTGATCCTGTGCCTGGGACACACAACATTCCTGTCAGGGCCCCCTCGGAGCACCCCGGCAGGATTCCTGCTCCTCCCTATCACCAGCGCACTGAACTGGGACAGCTCCGGGATTTAGGGCTGGAGGATAACCAGTCCCAGGGATGCACCAGGTCTCCAAAGAGCCAACGGAAAGGGACCAAGCTAAAGCCAACAACAGAAGCTCCAACCCCCTCCTCAGACATTCCTTAGCCAGAACACCCCCATTCCTCATCGCTGCCAGACCAGTCACTCTGAAACACATTCCTGAACTGCCGCTCCAGCACCTCTGAAAACCATCCCAAAATTCTCCCACTGCTACCTCGTGGTCCCCACCCATCATGTTCCCTTTGCAATTCATTTGTGAGGAGCCCAAGGAAGCCCAGGCTCCAGATCAGGTCAGGTTTGGTGATCAGTTCTGTTACCTCCTCACATCCCCTTGTTCAGGGAATAACAAGCACCTGGGAATTCTCCTTTGCTCAGCTACAGTGAAACAACAGCAGAGCACCTTGGGAATGCCCCACTGAGCTGGCGGGCATGGGGATGGCCATGGAATCCTCCTTAGAGGCTCCAGCGGCAGGGGAGAGCAGTGGAAGGAACAAACGTGGATAAATCATGGAATAAAGGCCCGAAAGAAAAGGGCAGGAGGAATGTGGGAGAACGAGCACCCGAGCAAGCGCCAGCTCTGAGGCACAGCAGACAGGAGGCAGCTAGAAAAGAAACAGCAATATACCCAAAGCTCCCAGTGCGACAGCGAACTCCAGAGGTGACATCAGGAGGGGGCAGGTCGGGGATGGAATCCATCTGGAGGAAATAAGAGGTGGTGTGATGGTAATAGATAGGGTGGACATGGCAAGCAGGAGCAGGTGCAGTGGTGGTGGATGAGGAGCAGGAAGTGGAGGAGGTGGAGGCAGGCGATGGGCTGGAGCCGGGCAGGTCGGAGCTGAAGGACTGTCCGGAGGTGAGGCTGTGCATTCGGCGCAGGGACACTCGGCCCGCCCGGAACGGGGCCGCGGGGCCCGCCTCGGGCTGCCCCGGCACGTGACTCTCTACCAACCTCTGCGATCCGTGGCCGTGCTGCGGCTCCACCAGGCGCTGCCGGACTGTGCTGGGCAAGGCCGGAGCTGCAACGAGACACAGTAGAGCGCTGAGGCACGGCCTGGCCCACGGAGCGCTGGCACCGTCCCCATCCCACTGCTCCTGTCCCACCGGCACCATCCCACTGCTCCTGTCCCACTGGCCCCATCCCACCATCCCCATCCCACTGCTCCTGTCCCACTGGCCCCATCCCACTGTCCCCATCCCACTGCTCCTGTCCCACGGGCACCATCCCACCATCCCCATCCCACCGCTCCTGTCCCACAGGCACCATCCCACTGCTCCTGTCCCACTGGCACCATCCCACCGTCCCCATCCCACCGCTCCTGTCCCACTGGCACCATCCCACCAGCACCACCCCACTGCCCCTGTGCCACCAGCACCATCCCACCAGCACCACCCCACTGCCCCTGTGCCACCAGCACTGTCCCACCTCGTGCCAGCAGTTAAGGGCTGTTTAATGCAGAAGCAGCTTTAAGCTGATGCTGAACATGCTGGATTAATGCCCAGCCCATGGAAAACTCCAACATTCCTGAGGTAGGTGCCTCTGAACACCTTATCTGAGCATCTTGCCTGATGCAGAGAGCGGCTGTGTGATTCATCCCACCTGTGATTCATCCCACCTGGAGCCACCATCCGGCTCCTGGAGAGCCAAGGACTGGGCACTTCCAGGGCACGGGCCATTCCAGCCTCACAGACATCTCATGGCCACAGTGCTGCTGCCTGGGTGGGACCTTCACAGCCCAAAGCAGAGCCCCAGGTGAGCAGGTCAGTGATGGCACCCAAAGCTCCACTCCCAGAGCTCAGCTCTGCTCCGTTTCTGGCATCGCTGTGCCGGGGCAGCACTGGGAGCATGGAATCATACAGGGGATTGGGCTGGGAGGGACCCCAAAGGGCATCTCTTCCCACCCCTGCCATGGCAGGGACACCTTCCACTGTCCCAGGTGGCTCCGAGCCCCAATGTCCAACCTGGCCTGGGATACTGCCAGGGATCCAGGGGCAGTTCCCTGGTTGGTTGAAAATATTGGAGTTGAAGACATTGGGCAGGAATTGTTCCCTGTGAGGGTGGGCAGGCCCTGGCACAGGGTGCCCAGAGCAGCTGGGGCTGCCCCTGGATCCCTGGCAGTGCCCAAGGCCAGGCTGGACCCTGGGGCTTGGAGCAGCCTGGGACAGTGGAAGATGTCCCTGCCCATGGCAGAGCTGGAATGGGATGAGCTGTAAGGTCCTTCCAACCCAGACTTTCTGGGATTCATGCCTGATTCCTGCGTGTGTGAACTGGTGACTCTGGCCCCAGAGTGGCCTCACCTGCTCCCAGCCTGTTCCATGACCACTGTGATTCATCAGAGACCCTCCATCTGAAATATTCTCCTCTGGTTGCCAATTCCCCTTGGTTTGGGGAATCACATGGGAATGTCCTTTGGAGCCCCAGCACCAGCTCCTGAACTGCCTTCGAAGCTCCTTGGGATCCCTCCAGCCCCGTGGTCACGCCTGGCTGGAAATGGAGCTCAACAATCCCTGAGCAGCTGCCTGTGCCCCACACCTGCCCCCGGGCTCACCCCAGAGCCAGGGGAGGCCCCTTCACCTGCCCGGAGCCTTGGGAATGCTCCCCTCCATCATGGAAAACGGGATCCCAGGGCTGCAGCCCCATCCCGAGCCAACCAGGCTGGCTTTATCTCATCCCCTTGCTGCCATTCCGTACAAGATGTTCCTCCTTTGGCAGGAGATAAGGTGTTCAGGAGTGTTCAGGACTTCTTATGTGCATAAGAAATTAATGTACAAATGGGTTAAAAAGATGCAGACAGGAAAGCTCAGAAATGGAGGAGGAGGAGAGCTCCTTTGGGAATGGAAGAACCAGCAATCCCTGCTCTGGAAACTCCCAGCTGGACACACAGGGCTCCTCTGGCAGAATGACTCAGGACTGAGGGATCCACAGGGACATACTTCCAGTGGAAGGAGGAGTAAGGAGTAATTCTGGCAACTTGGCTGCTTCCACACCCCCAAGGTGAATCCCAGTCCTTCCCACTGCTCAGGTTTGCTGCTCCTTGTTTCCTACACTGCCCATCCGTGAGCCTGGAATTTTACACCATCCACCTTCTATTGCAAGATTTTATTTTTCAGCTCCAGAGCTGCAATTTCAGTTTGGGAATCTCATTGTGGAGGGTTCACAGGGATCTGACTCCAGAGTAACTCATTGGGGTGATGGCTTTCTGCTCCAGGTTTCTCTTTCCCTTGGGCCATGCTTTTTTCCCTACAGATTCCCTGATTTTCCTGGTGTTCCACCCCTCATTTACCAACTCAGGATTTCCCACTTCTCTCCTTCTCCAAGACTTATCCTGCAATGAGCTCTGGAGCACAGGCTGGGGCCTCGCTTCCCAGAGCCACCACGTCCCTCCAGACACACGTTTTACCAACACTCCCCAAATTATCTGCCCAGCATCCCAAGGAAAAGCCCTCCCTGCACTAGGCTGGACGCCCTCCTCCTCCCCCATCCCACGACAGCCGGGGCTCGGCTGTGCTGCCAAAGGGAAGGCTTCCAAAGGCAGCCAAGGCCAGCAGGCTGTGTGCCATCCCCGTGGCACTGGGGCACCAGGGGACAGGTGTCCCTAAGGGGTGGCACTGCTCGGTTTATTGAAGGAGTCTGAGGGAACCCAGCACCAGCAGCACCTGCGGGGAAGGACGGGGAAGGAGGTAGGATGGGACAGGGAATGCTGCCACCTCCTCCCGGCCTCACTGGGTCCTTCATCTCCACCTCAGGGGTAAAATGGAGAGAGTCCAAGTCTCCAGATTCCGTAAGTGCACCCGGGAGCACACAGGAGCTGCAGCTGAGATTCTTCTTCATCCCACCAGACTCTTCCCGGGTTAGTACAGGTGGTGATGGCTCAGAGAGGAGAGATACGCTCATTAGTTCCCGTGCCAGAAAGATGGAAAATTGGTGGATGTATTTTAGTCCAGAAAGAGGCCAGAGGGCAGAATAAAAAAATGAAAATATAACTGAAGAGAACCAAACCAGGGTATTTCCAGAGGGACTGATCCTCCGAGGACAGCGAGGAGCGGTCGCTGAACCTGCGCCCGAAAAGCCAGGCTGCATCTGGGGAGGGCAGCCAGGTGGGAACAGGAGAGAGAGAGATGGGATTTACTGGGAGAAGACACGGGTCCTCAGCAACACATCTGGGCAGGAGAAACTCGGCACTGCTCTCCTGAGGCAGGGTTTGTACACAAAGGACAAAAATCCTACAGGGAAAGGCTCCCTTGCTTTGAGACCTTGAATGCCCAGTGCTTGTTGCAGGGTGCATCACCTGCAGGAGGTGGGTGGGCAGGAGGGTGGGCAGGCTCTCTGCCCAGCTCTGGGGTGATGGAACTGGAAGTGCTCCCTGGAAATGTCGCACTCAAGTGCAAAGAAGCCAAGGCTGAAATCGGGGCTGAAGGCTCACACCTGGCCCAGCTCAGGTCCTCAGGTGTCACCTGGGACTGTCCCAAGTGTCCCTGCCATCAGTGCCCAGCTGGGGCTGTGCCAGGGCTTTATCAGAGCTGTCCATCTTGATTCTGGTGGTGACTGGTAATGATAAAGAGCTGGAGGTCTCCATTCCCAGAGGCTTTAATGGCCCCAAGCACACCTGATCCCACAAACTCTGGCTCCAGCCCCCGTGTCTGCTGAGCCCCGGAACACACAGAACACCCGTTCCTCCTGCCCTACCCAAACCCTTCAACTCTGCCTCTCCCTGGCCCCTGGCCTGAGGCCCCCTCAGCACCTGCCCCCAGACCTTCCCAGCACCACAGCCAAGCCCCAGGCCGAGGGGATGTGGCCATGGCACACAGGGCATCTCCTGCAGCACACGGAGCCAGCCCTGAGACCCTTCTGCTCCTCCCTCCTCCTCCTCCTGCTCCCCTGAACAGCCCTGGCTTGGAATAAATCGTGCAGAGTTGCCCAGAGCAGCTGGGGCTGCCCCATCCCTGGAAGTGTCCAAGGCCAGGGGCTTGGAGCAATGTGGGACAGTGGAAAGTGTTCCTGCCCATGGCAGGGGATAGAACTGGATGAGCTTTAAGGTCCTTCCAACCCAATCCACTCTGTGATTCCATGGAAGTGCCCAGGTCAGGGTGCTGTGCCCTGGCCAGGTGCTGCTCCTGTGCCCCCAGATCCCTGTCACTGCTCTTCAGCTCTCCCAGTCTCTGGTGCAATAGCCCGAGATGGGAAACTATCTGGAAAATGCCCTTTTGAGAGAAGCAAGGCAGGATCCGGGCCAGCTAAAGGCAGGAACAGCAGCCAGGGCTGACTCACAGCTGCTGCAGAGAAGGTGACAGTGCCACCCAGCCCGGGAGCTCAGCAACTGGGGGGTCACAGGCACGGGGTGATCCATGCTCAGCCCTTCCTCCGTGCGAGCTGGGCTCGGCGGAGCAGGGACAGCCACCCGGGGAGCTGATGCTCTCTGTCACCAACACAGAGGGACCGGAGCTCCCTGTGGGTGACCCCGAGCCCTGCACAGAGCTGGGGATTGGGGGTTCAGCCTCTGCTCCAGGGAATGTTTAACAGGTCCCTGAGGTTGGCACTGCTGCTCCCACCTGGAATGGTGCAGGAAGCAGGTCCAGCTGTGCCTCAAGAGGGGGCAGCTTTGAGTCCTTTAAATCCCAGAAAAGTGCTCAGGCCAAAGGGACATCAGGATGATCCCTTTTCCTGTCTCACTACCATGTCTACCCGTGCCTTTGGTTGGGGTTTTTTGGTAAATGCTTAAATCAGTGAGTTGACCAGAACAGCACAGATAGAATGAAGCAATAATTAACAGTTTCTAAATTACCAGTTCTGCTGAAATTTACAGGCTCCAAGCAAGCCCAGCAGTGGGGCCTGGCCCGTAGGGATGTTCCTGACCCTGACGGACCAACTGTGGTCTCAGGGCACGGAAACCCCCACTTGGATCAATCAATCCCTCCTGATGCAGGTGAACTATGGATCCAGGTCTGCTCTGTGTCACAGCCCCCAACCCCAGCAGGCACAGCCCCCCTTCCCAGAGAGCCCCCAGAGCCCCATTCCCAGGGAGCCCCTGGAGCCCCATTCCCAGGGCTCACGTACATTGGATGGACATGGGCGACACGAGCTCCTCGTCCAGGTCGTCCACGTCGTCAGTCATGATGAAGTGCGAGGGGTTGGGCCGGGGGGTGCCCATCCAGCCGGGGTCGATGTTGAGGGCCGAGGCCAGGGAGTGGATGCCGGGGTTGTTGACGATCTGGAAGCCGCAGAGGAGCTCGATCTGCTGCCAGCGGTGCAGCCGCTCCCGCAGCGCCGCCGTCACCTCGCTCAGCGCTTGCCTGGGGACAGGGACAGACAGGGACAACGGAGGCAATGAAGGGAAAACACCCCCTGAATCACCTGGAATAGACTCCATGGGGTCAGCTGTGTGTCCTGAAATTTGAGACACTTTTCATTTTAATTCCAGGAATATGGGAATTAAAAAACGCAGCAGCAGCTGAAGTACCCAGGGATAATAACAAGGGGGAATGGCTTCCCAGTGCCAGAGGGCAGGGCTGGATGGGAGACTGGGCAGGAATTGTTCCCTGGGAGGGTGGGCAGGCCCTGGCACAGGGTGCCCAGAGCAGCTGGGGCTGCCCCTGGATCCCTGGCAGTGCCCAAGGCCAGGCTGGACATTGGGGCTTGGAGCAGCCTGGGACAGTGGAAGGTGTCCCTGCCCATGGCAGGGCTGGCACTGGATGAGCTTTAAAATCCCTCCCAACCCAAACCATTCCATTCCAATCCCTTAGCATCCTGCAGCCTCCTGAAACCTTGTTTTGACAGGACTTTTAACTGCTCCACATAACTGTGACCCCTTGTTTCTCACAGGTAAAACTAGAAGGTTATTGATGAAGAGGAGGGAGTCCAAGCCCAGGTCATGGAGGACAACAGAAGTTCAGCAAAGTGAGCCCCACAGCCCCTGTGCAGGTGAGGACACTCCTGCCTGGGACAGGAGAGGGGTGAGGAGGGAGGCAGGGACAAGGGAGCTGTTGAGCAGACACTCACTTTGCAGTTAAGATTTTATGGTCAACATCGTCCAGAGAGGAACTGTGAGCAACATGGAACGTCCCAAAAAGGGTGTTTCGCTTCTTTTTGATCTTTTCAGCCTGGAATATCAACAGAGAAAGTCACAGGAAGAAGACAACCTGATGTTTCCTCCAGGCCACGAACATCCAGGATGGGCTGAGACAGGAACAGTCCCTGCAGCTGCCTGCGCACGTGGGAGTAGTGGGAATGGTGGTGTCACTGAGGAATGCTGTTCTCCCTGACACTGGGGTGAGGAATTCACCAGCAGCAAGTAGCAGGTTGGGGATTTCATGCTCCCTTCTCCCAGTTTCCCAAAAAGCAGAGGGAACTGAACTGAAGAGGCTGAACTTTCAGGGCAGAGTTGGAGTCCCCATCCCTGGAGGGATTTCACAGCCCTGTGGATGTGTCACCTGGGGACATGGGTCAGTGGTGGCCTTGAAGGTCTCCAAGGGTTCCTCCAATCCAAACCATTCCACGATTCCATGATCCAGGTACTTCACACAGTGAAGGGCTCTCACACATTGGCTTGTCTCTCCCATGAATGACCACCAAACACAGCCCAGGAATGTCCAAGGGATCTTGGGTTGGGGAAGATTTTTGGTTTGAGGTTGGGTTTGTGTCACTGTATCTAAAATTAAAGTCTCTGCCCACAGCTCTGCCATTCCCAGCTCCAGTGGCATGAACCTGGGACTGGGAAGGCCAAGGATGTGGGTGCAAGAACTGACACAGCCAAAGGAAAACTGCTGGACTGTTAAAATGTTCCAAATAAAAGCAGATTAAGGCAGACAGAGTTCTCCCTCCTGCCAGCTCTGCTGGCTCCATGTGGCCACAGAGACAAGGACGTGTCACAACAGCTCCCCGGGCTCATCCCTCAGGGCTGGCACACAACATCCCAGATCCCCTGGGCTCATCCCTCAGGGCGGGCACACAACATCCCAGATCCCCTGGGCTCATCCCTCAGGGCTGGCACACAACATCCCATATCGGGAATGCGGCGATGATTCATCCAGATCTCAGGATTCCACTGCCTGGGCACGCTCATCACCTGGAGTGGGATTGTGCTGGAGAGGTGCAAAGCCTCTGCTCACTGAGCACCCAGGGCAGCAGTCCCTGTCCCTGATTCCCAGGGCTCCAGGCTCTGACAATGCCCAGGGTGGGACCTGCCTGCCCCAAGAGCCCATGGGAGCATCATCCTCATCCTCATCCTCATGCTCAGCCCCTGCTCACACCTCGCTTGTGCTGCACAAGACGCAAATTTAAGGCATGAAAAGAGAAACTGCCCTTGAGCTGAGGGAGGGCAGGGCTGGATGGGAGATTGGGCAGGAATTGTTCCCTGGCAGGGTGGGCAGGCCCTGGCACAGGGTGCCCAGAGCAGCTGGGGCTGCCCCTGGATCCCTGGCAGTGCCCAAGGCCAGGCTGGACATTGGGGCTTGGAGCAGCCTGGGACAGTGGAAGGTGTCCCTGCCCATGGAATGCGATTAAGGTTCCTCCCAGCCCAACCCATTCTGGGATTCCATGATTCCACGAAACAAAGAAGGTGCAGAGAATCCAAACTCTCCAGGCTTCACTCCCCAAACCTCCCCACAGACCCAGCACGAGGCCGCTCCACCTCTCACCCCTTCCTTGGCCACCAGCAGCTGTTTCTCTGCGTTCTGCTTCTTAATGTTGTAGTACTGCACCTCCACCTCATGGGTCAGCTGCAGCCACTTCTGCAGTGCCTCGGGGGCGGCCCAGCTGCAGTGGGACTCCAGCTCCTTCTCCGCGTTCTTCAGCGCCATCCGCACCTGGGGAGAACGCCCGGGACACCGTGGAGCGGCCGTGGGGACACAGCCCTCCTGCAGCTCATCCCCCCTCTGCTGCCAGCCCCGCTTCCTGGGCGCTGGGAAACGGGAAAACACTTCCCAGGCAGCTTCATCTTAGTCCTGGCAGCAGGAAAAGTCCTCTGGAGGAGCGGTGGCACCCTGGGCACTGCGGGAGAGGAGCCACCCACACGCCAGGCTGCTGCTCCAAGCACCAGAACCACCCACGGACGATTCCTGTCATCTTACAGCTGAGCTCCTTTCTCAAAAATTCCCAGCCAGCACCATGCTGTGCTCCCTCTCGACCCCTCCACATCAGCTCCTCTGCCACGAGCCACAGGAAAACCCTCTGGAGCCGATGGCAGGGTGCACGAGGTTGTTAAAAGGGAATTAGGTTTGCAGTGAGGATGCTCGGGGTTTTTTGCAGCCTCTAGAAACCTCTGCAGAGCTTCCTGCCTGTCTGTAAATCCCACAGATCCTCCTGCGGAGGCAGAATCCCTGACAGGACCGTGCAGGCGATCCCTGTATCACCACAGCTCCGAGCCAAGCCCAGGGAGCTTGTCAGGAGACAACTTCCACACTGGAGCGAGGGAGAAAAATATTTAGACACAAAACATGTGCTGCTGGTCAGGAAAAGAAACAGCCTGGCTGGATCAGCCATTCCTGGGGTCTCTCCTTCCACCCCAGCCCAGGCTCCTGCGCAGCCTGACATCCCACAGAGATACAGGATTAGAAGGGAGTGGGTGAGAAGCCAGCTGAGGACACTCCGACCTCACAGAAAAGCCTTTAGTGGCAGAACCCATCAAGAATTAACTCCTCTCTGGCAGTGCCCACCCTGGGGAGAGGCTCTGACAGCCCTGGGGCCTGACAAGCCCTGCAGGAAGGGAACGTGTCCCACCCCGGAGCAGCGGAAGGCTGGGCAGCGCAGTCCCGGGACTCGCTCCAGGGATGGGGCCCCTGTGCCAGCCCAGCAGCGCCGGGCGCGGGGGCTGCGGTTCCGCACGGCACAGCAGCTCTGCCTCCCACCCAGAGCAGCTCCCGCAGCCTTCCCTGCTCCTGCACAGCCCAGCCCACGGCCGCAGCCTTTCCCTCCCAGCGGTGGGCGGACGAGGAGCAGCGTTTCTGTGAAGGATTGCTCACACCCGGAGCTCTGCCCTGGGTGTGTTCTGTAACTCGGTCGTGTCTCATCGAGCCCAGCCTGGTGGGCTTCAGGGAGCCAGGAGCCCCGGGCTGCAGCAGAAACTCTGAAATTCCGTATTTTATCGGGAAGGACCATCCATCCAGGAGCAGCCCCAAGGCACCACGCACAAGAGGTCAAACAGTTCTACCACTTGTGTGTGATTTAGGGTTGTCCAGTGTGAAATTGCCTAAATCAGTCCCAGAGTGCCAAATTCAAAGTCACAGACCTCGGGTTTTTCCTGGCTTTTCCCGTCGGACACCAGCAGCATCCGGTGCTGCTCCCACCTCAGCAGAACTCTGACCATCACCCACAAGCATCTGGGATTTGGGAATATGGAGAAAGAGCGGGTAGGGAATCTGTCACTGGTTGGTTGGGGTAGAGGAGTGCTCATAACACTTACAGGAACAATGTTTTTAGGGAATCGTGGGAAAGGGAAGTGGTGGTGAACAGGCAGAGACCAGTGGCTAAAATGAGTGTCCACGACCCAAACCCTTATGGTTCTGCAGGGAATCCATGCAAACAGGAGTTATTTTGTGTGTCTCCTTTCTCCTGGGAAGATCTTTAAGATCCCAGTTGCATCACTAAGAGCAACAATTTATAATGAAATTTATAAAAAAGTTATACTTTGCCCCGGGGTGAGACCCCCCCAGGGTGCTGGGTCCAGCCCTGGGACACCAGCATCAGGAGGATGTGGAGCTGCTGGAGCCAGTCCAGAGGAGCCACAGAGCTGCTCCAGGGCTGGAGCCCCTCTGCTCTGGAGCCAGGCTGGGAGAGCTGGGGGTGCTCAGCTGGGGAAGGGAAGGCTCCAAGGAGAGCTCAGAGCCCCTTGCAGGGCCTAAAGGGGCTCCAGGAGAGCTGCAGAGGGACTGGGGACAAGGCATGGAGGGCCAGGAGCCAGGGAATGGCTTCCCAGTGCCAGAGGGCAGGGCTGGATGGGAGATTGGGCAGGAATTGTTCCCTGGCAGGGTGGGCAGGCCCTGGCACAGGGTGCCCAGAGCAGCTGGGGCTGCCCCTGGATCCCTGGCAGTGCCCAAGGCCAGGCTGGACATTGGGGCTGGGAGCAGCCTGGGACAGTGGAAGGTGTGGAATAGGATGGGGTTTAAGGTCCCTCCCAACCCAGACCAGTCTGGGATTCTATTCCACAATTCTCTCAGTGTTCTCCGGGCCCGTGGCCCCACTGGGGTCATGGTCTGGGGAGGGTGACCCAGTGAGGAGAGAGGGATGGAAGAACAGCCTGGGAACAGGACACTTCTCCATGCCATACACCCAACTCCAGCAGGACCATCCAAACCCCCCAGTGTGGCTTTAGTGATAAGAATCAACTGGTGCAGAAGGAGGTCTTGGTTAATATTCCCTGGGAGCAGGGAATATGTTGAACTGGGAAGAGTTGTGGGGTCAGAGGGGGTGACCGGTTAATGTCACGAGTGTCCTCGAGCTGCTGGGACAGTGCTGGGGTTACAGTCACACAGTGTCAGGTGGGACACTCCAGTACTCACCTCCCGACAGACTGAGGAACCACAGAGGCCACGGCAGCTCCAGCTTCCCGGGCTCCTTACAGATGGGAATGCAGGGGGAAGTGGAAGGGATGAGAGCTGGGCTGGCTCCCCCGGAGCCAGGAGGGCCGGGGACACCTGAGGCCACCCAGCCCGATCTGGTGGCCCAAAGCACACCAGCCCAAAGTCTGTGTCAGGATGGACATCCCAGGGCGTGTCCTGGAAGGGAGCTCAGCGGCCCCGTGGAGAGGCTGGGTGGCCCCAGGAGGGAGGCTGGAGAAGAGCACTCCTGGGAACGGGCACCATGGGGCTGGGGGCTGCTGCTGCTCCAGGCAGGAGGGGAATTTGCTGTTTGCACCCCTGCACTGCCCCGGGGCTCCCAGGACACTTGGTCCTGCCTTGCCAGGGGAAACCCTGGATTCCTGCCTTATTTTCTTCCCGGTCCTCCGTGGTGGCAGCAAAGACTGGACACAGCTGGGAGGATACACCCATGGCCTTGGGACATCCAAGGAACGTGCCCAGCTCATGCAGTTCTGGCTCCCAGTTTGAGTTTAAACTGATCTGTAACTTAGAGTCAGGTGACAATGGCCCCTCAGGTGAGACAAGAAGCAGCTACTGGAATTGAGGGTTTGGACTTTCTTGTAGGTGTGGGGAGGTTAAGGTTGGACAATGGGGAAATTTCTTTATGGAAAGGGTTGTCCAGCCCTGGCACAGGCTGCCCAGGGCAATGGTGGAGTTACATCCCTGGAGGGATTTAACAGGATGTGGCAACTGGGGACACAGTCAGTGGTGGCCTTGGCAGTGCTGGGGATGGCTGGACTTGACAGTCTCAGAGGGCTTTCCCAGCCCAACCCTTACACACCCCTCTGATCCACGAGAAAACATGGGAAGCACAACTGAACTCATGCTAAATCTGTCCTAAAACCATGAATACAAACAAAGACAGACTGTATGGCTTGGAGAGGGAGTCAGAAATCCCAGAGCGTGCAGCTCCAGGGCAAGTCCAACCCCTCTGCTCCTGCTGGGACCTCACAAGGTGCCAGCACCTGCCCTGTCTGGCAACAGCGACTGGGACGTGTAATGGACACCATGGAAAAGAGACTTGGGGCTTCTCCTCCACCAAGGGCAGTGGGAAAGCAAAGGCAGAAGAGCAGCAGCATCAGCGGGTTCAGGGGTGGTGAAGAGCAGTGAGGACTGGTGTTCCTCGGGAGCCAGGGCTGGCACCGGCGCTGGGAAATGTCTTTGTTGGTGACACAGACACCGGGATCCGGGGCAGCCCTACACGTTTGCCATGGACACGGAGCTGGGTGCTGTGGTCACACGCTGGAGGAAGGGATGGGGCATCCAGAGGCACCTGGACAGGCTGGAGAGGTGGCACCGTGCCAGCCTCATGAAGCTCAGCAGGGCCAAGGGCAAGGTCCTGCGCCTGGCTCAGGGCAATCCCAGCACAAACAGAGGCTGGGGAGGATGGATTGGGAGCAGCCCTGGGGGGAAGGAGCTGGGGATTGGTGGGGAGAAGCTCCCCAGGCCCTGGCCATGAGCACTGGGACCTTAAATCCCCGTGCCCTGGGCTGATCCCCCAGTGCGGGCAGCAGGAAAGGGATTGGGATTGTGCCCCTGTGCCCCTGTGCTCAGGTGAGAGCAGAGCAGCTGGGGCTGCCCCTGGATCCCTGGCAGTGCCCAAGGCCAGGCTGGACATTGGGGCTTGGAGCAGCCTGGGACAGTGGGAGGTGTCCCTGCCATGGCAGGGGTGGCACTGGGTGGGCTTTGAGGTCCCTCCCAACGCAGACATCCAGTGTTCCCGTGGTTTCCCAGAGGGATGGAGCAGCGCTGCCCTCAGTCTCTGTGGAGGTGCATCCCCCAGGCGAACCCTCACCTGCTCCAGCTCCTGCTCCGCGTATTTCTGCCGGCTGAGCTCGTTCTCAGTGCCCTCGCGGAGCTCCCGCAGCCTGTGTGCCTCCTGCTTGGCAATGCTGATCTCGTCCTGCAGCTTCTTCTCCAGGTGCACCTTCTCCACCTCCACAGAGCGGTGTTCCTCCTGCGCCTTCTGCAGCCTGCAGCACACAGAGAGCCAGAGCCAGTGCCGGGCCGGCTCCCCGGACACCACAGGGAGCCCGGGCACCTGGGTGCCCACCACGGCCCAGCCCTGCTCCTGCCTGTCCGTGGGGACACCAGGGAGAAAGTTCACCTGGCCAGGAAGAAAGGAAACTGTCAACTGCTCAGGGTCAGCTCTATTCATTCACCGAACACTCAGGATGCATTTTCTTCATTTTCTGAAACACATCTGGATTTCCTCTAATGAGCCTCAAATTAAGCTGAATTTTTGGGGTTTTCACCAAAGTGAAGACTTTGATAAAACAAAGCAGAGGAAGATCTGCCAGAGCACATCAGACCACCCAGACAGGATGGCTCCATGTTCCCTCCCCAAAATCCTGCAAATTCAGACATGTCTTAATCTTGCCTGGATGTTCCTATTTTTCCTCATGACAGAATTAAATCAGCAGGAATATATGGCAACAACTGAGAAATGGTGGCAACAACAAAACCCTGGATCTCCATGGATCTGTGGGATCTTACATGAGGAGCTGACCTGCACTGAGGCTCCCAGCAAGGCCCCTGCTGCACGTGGGTTGGGGCAATGCCTGAGTCACCGACTCTTCCAGGTCAGAAGAGACCACTCCCAGCACCAGGAACCAGCAGGTGAGACCACCCCTGCCATGGCAGGGACACCTCCCACTGTCCCAGGCTGCTCCAAGCCCCAATGTCCAGCCTGGCCTTGGACACTGCCAGGGATCCAGGGGCAGCCACAGCTGCTCTGGGCAACCCGGGGGCTTCCACACAATCAGCTCTTCCATACAACCCATACATCTCCAAAACAGAGCTGCCCACTCCTTTCAGGCATCAGTAGGATGTGCCAAGACTTGATGATCTTGATGAGTCACTTAATGGACTGGAAAGTGTCACTGCTGAAGGATGTTCTCAAAGGTGCTTTGAAGATGAATAAAAGCTGGGGTTTTGTATGAACATTCCCAACTCCTCGGGAGCGTGTCTGAGCTGCTCAGCAAATTCCAGCAGCAGTGGCACTGGAGAGGTATCCCATGCCTTCCAGAGGTCTGTTCAGCACTGAGCTTCACCCAGCCAGCACAGCAGGGTCCTTCAAGCTCTGGAAAAGAAGTCTCTGAGCAGAACTTCAGCACAGCTTCTCCACAAGTCCGGGAGCACTGGGGCTGTCCGGAGGTGGGGCTGAGGAGCCCAGCTGAACCCCGCTGGGGAAGCACGAGGAAGGGAAGGAGTATTTCCCCTCAAGAGGCCTCTCAAGGTCCCCAGTTCCCCTCGCAGTCCTTGAGCTCCTGCTCGGTGCCCTGTGTGGAGGACGGGCCCTCTCGAGCTGCTCCGGCTTAAGGCTGTGCCGAGCACAAGCGGTTTTGTGTTTCTTCCTGAGGGGCTTTAGAGCATTAGTTGAACTTCCCAGGAACATCCACTTGTTTACGTGGCTCTACCCTCAGCAGCAGGGCCAAGGTCACTCCCCACAGGCACATTCCCAGTTCAGAGCTCAGAGGTGAGCCCAGCCGAGCCCTCCTGCCCCAGACACTGCTGCTCCAGGGGATGGACACAGAGAAGGGATTCCTGCCTCCTCCAGATGCAGAAAAAATAAATCAAACTTTCATTGGGAGTATTTCCAAGCTGTAACAAAACTCCACGAGGCTATGTGGAGCCAGCTGTGGATTGCAGCTGGCAGAGGGGAGTGGACTTTGTGCCAGGGGAACGTGCCCAGTGCGGCTCCATCACCTGGGAGCTCCCTCGGGTGCTCGCTCTCCTCAGACCCCAACTGGTCCCATCCCACTGGGGAACAGGAGGAGCCTTTCCAGCACCACTCAGGGGCAGGATGGATCCCTGAAGGCTGTAACGAGCACGTAGGCAAGGAATGGGGCTGCAGACCTGCGGATACATCGCACAGATCCCCAAAACCTGGCTGCCTGCAGGTCTCCTGACACCCCCGGGACCCTGGTGCTTGCACAGGGCACTCACTGCACCCCTGTGATAGGCCAGGACGAGCACCTGGGATTGAACCCTCTGTTCAGAGAAGTCACTGGGAATGCAGCCCCCAGCTCACAGGGCAGCCTAGCTGAGGTTTATCCTCCCAGACTCCACTGAAACCTCACAGAAAATCGTTCTAGCCCCAGACTATCCTGCTCTGTTATTTGCTAAATCTGCCCTTAAAATATTCCATTGCCAGAGCACCCCATGGGTTTGGCATCACCAGGGCTGAAGGCTCTTCCCTGTCCCAGAAGATCCCTGTGTTTAGAGGGTCTCTTGGAGCACGTTCTCCCATCAGTAGCTTTACTGGAACCATTGCAGTAATTCCTGGGAGCAGAGACCCCATTCCCGAGGCTGCAGGATTTGATCCATATGCCAAAAGCCCAGATATTCCTATTTAATACTTCAAAATGATGTATTTTTTTCACTTTCCAAGCAACACTCTTTGATTTAGGTATTGCTTCCCCACACAGTGGCAAGAACTCAAGAGGGGATGTGTAAATCCTCTGATTGCTCTGCTGTTCCAACATGCTTTTTCCCCATCAAAAGCCAAGGTGAAACAACCTTGGATGACAAATTCCACGTGAGCTGGATTGCATGGCAGGAGGTGGGACTGGATGAGCTCTGAGCGCCCTTTGAACCCAAAGCATTCCCTGGCTCTGTGACTGTGAAAGAACACACAGATCTTTACACACAGCCATTCCACGCATCCCTGCAGGAGCCAGGCCCCCACCCCAGCTCCAGAGTCCCTCAGGAAGGGGCTGACTCTGGTGTGAGGCACCAGGACAGCTAAAATAAAGTATTTCCTGAAATCTAAAGGAATAGGGACCGTGCAGGAAGAACTGAGTGCTCCAGCTGGATGGACAGTGGAAACCTACCTCTCCTGTAGGTCATGGAGAGACTGCTCAGCCCTGTGGAGACCCTCCAGGTCCTTCATCATCTTCTTCATGTGCTCCTTGGAGTAGCGGTTCTGGATGTAGGCGAACCAGCAGCCGCCCACGCCGATGACGATGGACACCACCAGCATGAAGTCCTTGAGGTGGTTGTGACGGGTCACTGTGAGAGACCAGAGACACTGCTGGATTCAGAGGATCACAATGATTAACCCCAAAGTGCTTTGCCTGCACCACAGTGGGACAGGAGGACTCAGGAGAGTCTTACAAGGAATTGTGGAACAGGATTCACCAAGGGAAAAGTTGAGCTATGTTGACCATTAAAGGGAAAACCAGAAGCTTGAAAACATTTATTCAATTTGGAGACACAACAACAACAACAACAACAACAACAAGATGATATTCCAAGTCTTCCAGCTCCAATTTGCCTGGCAATAAGTGGTACAGGGGCAACTCCACATAGGAACCCCTCCAGAACAGCTGTGATCTCACAGGGCAGCACAGGAAACTAAGAACAAAATAATTACTTGAAAAAACCCTGCTGAGATCACAGAGCTGGGGCAGCTCAAGTGTCCAACTGTCAAGTTGCCAAACTTCCCATGAGAATCACAACTCCATGTGGAAACTCCCTTTTTCAACAGCTAGTTCAAAGAAAGGTGTTGATGCATGTGAGAGGATGAAGGTAATTAAGTGGGGGCTCAAGTGCAAAACAAAACCCAAGATGAGTCAATCAGAATTTTTTTCCTGTAACTCAACCAAGTGTGTGCTGAAAGAGCCACAAATGAAAGAGCAGCTCAGTCCAGAGAGCTGGGACTCAACGATCAGGATGCACTAGTTTTGAACCAAAAACCAGGTGATTCACACCAGATACAGGGAAAAAATACCTGTACTGAGAGGGGGAGGCCCTGGCACAGGGTGCCCAGAGCAGCTGGGGCTGCCCCTGGATCCCTGGCAGTGCCCAAGGCCAGGCTGGACATTGGGGCTTGGAGCAGCCTGGGACAGTGGAACAGGGTGGATTAGACAGGATTTAAGGTCCCTCCCAAGCCAAGCCGTTCTCTGATCACAGCTAAACCACGTCTGCCACACTGGCAGAGCTGGGGGCACACGGGAGGGGACCTGGGAGGTGGAAACTCGAGTTGGAAAGGCAGAGCACAGCCCAGAATGACCTGGCTCGAGGGCTGCCCAGCAGCCCCACACCAGCCAGACACGCGGGGACAGTGATGCTGCTCCTCTGCCCACCATGGAGGGGCATTCCCACAGAGGGAGAGGGCCAGGACCCCTCCCCAAAGGCCCAGGAGACACCCAAGCACCATCTCCCCACCACATGTGATCCATCACTCCCTGGAAACACCCAGTGTAAATTCAACCCTCGGAATTAAACAAGGTGAGCGCTGGCGCCGCTTCCCCTCCCGGATGGATTATCACAACATCCTCTTCCGAGGGAGCAGATCCTGGCAAGTGGCTGCACATCTCTCAGTCTGAATCCTCTCAGCTCCCATTTGGAGAGCAGCGGGGCTGAGAGCTCAGGTGGTTTGTGTTCCACCCTCCCACAGCCACCACAGCTTTGTTCTCCTGCCCCAGCCAGAGCTCAGGCACGTCCAGGAGCTGCCTGGAGCAATCCCCACCAGCCCCACCCTGCCCTGACCCCTCTCCTGCTGCCAGTGCCAGCCGTGCTCAGCTCCAGCACAGCAGCACTTGGACACACCCTTCCTCTTCACCAGCACTTCCAAAGACACGTGGATGAGGAAACTGAAAACTCAGCTTGGATGTGAACGTAGAAGCATGGAATCCCCGACTGGTTTGGGTTGGAAAGGGAGCTCACAGCCCATCCAGTGCCACCCCTGCCATGGGCAGGGACACCTCCCACTGTCCCAGGCTGCTCCCAGCCCCAATGTCCAGCCTGGCCTTGGGCACTGCCAGGGATCCAGGGGCAGCCCCAGCTGCTCTGGGCACCCTGTGCCAGGGCCTGCCCACCCTCCCAGGGAACAATTCCTGCCCAATCTCCCATCCAGCCCTGCCCTCTGGCACTGGGAAGCCACTCCCTGTGTCCTGGCACTCCAGAGCAGAGGAGCTCCAGCCCTGGGAGCATCTCCATTTTCCCACCTTCATTGTAAAAGCTTTTTTCTGGTATCTCATCCAAATCAGCTCTCCTGCAGTTCCTTCTCCCTTGTTGAATCATTTCATCTTCTTTCAAACACAAAGCCCGGGCAGAGCTGCAAACCCAACAGGACATCAAGTCCTGCAGTTGAGCAGAACAATCACTGATAAAACTGTGCCTGTTCTCCCTCCTTTCCCCAAAAAAAGGAAATAAGAAAGGGAGAGAAGTCAGTTTGCTGTGGTGTACGTGGCTTTTCCTGCAGTCTTTGCAGGTATAACATGTGCTCAGGTCTGCCTGGTGCTGAGAGCAGCCAAGGCCACACGGGTGCAGGACAGGTTGTGCCAGCCCCACTGCTGGCCAGGGACAAATCCAGAGGGTTGAAATCCCAATAAACTGGACAGGAACAATCTGAGGCTCCACTGTGGAATGGCCGCGGTGCCATCGGTCTCTGGCCCGGGGCGAGAGGAGCAGCAGGGAAAGAGCTGAAATGACACAAAGTTCTCTCCCAAGGTCAAAAGCAGCAAAGCTGCAGCTGCAGAGCCTCCAGCCCTGAGACACCAACATCAGGAGGATGTGGAGCTGCTGGAGAGAGCCCAGAGGAGGCCCCGGAGCTGCTCCCAGAGTTGGAGCCCCTCTGGAGCCAGGCTGGCAGAGCTGGGGGTGCTCACCTGGAGAGGAGAAGGATCCAGAGAGAGCTCAGAGCCCCTTGCAGGGCCTAAAGGGGCTCCAGGAGAGCTGCAGAGGGACTGGGGACAAGGCATGGAGGGCCAGGAGCCAGGGAATGGCTTCCCAGTGCCAGAGGGCAGGGCTGGATGGGAGATTGGGCAGGAATTGTTCCCTGGGAGGGTGGGCAGGCCCTGGCACAGGGTGCCCAGAGCAGCTGGGGCTGCCCCTGGATCCCTGGCAGTGCCCAAGGCCAGGCTGGACATTGGGGCTGGGAGCAGCCTGGGACAGTGGGAGGTGTCCCTGCCATGGCAGGGGTGGCACTGGATGGGCTTTAATGCCCTTTCCAACCCAAACCACTCTGGAAAATTCCATGTTTCACCTCAAGTTGTGCTATTTTGTGCCAGATAAATTCCTGAACCACAGGACAGGACCCCAAAGTGACAGACACAGAAGAAGGAATCACCTCACCTTGTTTAGATTACAATTGTATCACGCTCCCTCGCACTTGGATAATTTCAGAGCTGAAGTGGTCAGACCTGTTTGCTGTAGGAAATGGCAGGGCTGGAGTCTGGCAGCAGGAACCAGACCTGGAGGGATGGCAGGAGCCTGCAGATCCACATAGCAACTGGCCATGGAAACTGGCTGAAACCTCTGCCATGAGCCAGACATCCAGCCCTGGAGCGGTGGGTTGGGAAAAGCTTCACCCAGCAGCAGGAACAGCACCATGCCCACCTGCTGTGATCCCCACAGACAGCGGCATGGCTCTGGATTCAGGAGCCTGCAGGAGCACTGAGGCTCCAATCTAGGCTGCTTTGATTCAATGCTTTTATACCTGTGGTGAACAGAGCTTCAAGAGAGGAGACAAACCCTTGAAACTCTGTACCTGGGCACCACATCGCCCTGCCAGCAGCTCAGAGACCCCCAGAGCCCAGATCCCCCCCAGAGCCTACTTTACCCCCAGAGCCACCTCCCCTGACCACAGGAAAGGAGCTGGAGCAGGAACACATCTGAGACCACCACAACACCACGGTGTAAAAGCAGCCTCTGCACCTCAGAAGGTCACCAAGCACTTCCCGAAGCTGCTGATTGCTGCTGGCTCCTGAAAGGTGTTTTGCAATCCACTCCCGAAGGAACTGGTTTAGATAAACAACCCCTCCCCATGACTGGAGACAAAGCCATGCAGATGACCAGAAACCAGCAAATTTTACCTTCTGAAAAGGGATAAATCTCTCCCTCAGGTGCAGATTTAAAGTGCATTTCCTCTCCTCACATAGCCTGTATATAGTCATAGAATCACAGAATGGTTTGGGTTGGGAGGGACTTTAAAGCTCATCCCATTCCACCTCCTGCTGCGGTCAGGACACCTTTCACTCGCCCAGGCTGCTCCAAGCCCCATCCAGCCTGGCCTGAAAAGCTTCCAGGCACAGAGATCAGAGGGGTGTGAGCAGCCCTCGGCCCGGAGCAGCCTGACCGCCGCGGTTCCCTGCACTCTTTGATCTCCGTGACCCAGGGAGGCTCAGATCCCAGAGCCAAGGGAGCCGCAGGGCAGAACGGAACAGCTCCAGAACAGCCATTAATTCCAGCCAGTACAAGCCATTCACTTTGCCATTTACACAGCACTAAGAACTCCAGAGAAATTCCACCCCCAGCAAGGAGTCGCTGGGCTGGAGTCACTGTTGGAGGAACTCACCCCGGACGGCTCCACCAGTCACCTCCACGGCCACCAACTCACCAAAAAACTTCACTTTTAACATGGGTAACAAATATAAACCAAACTGTGCCTGCACAAAAAGAGGCTTTTCAATAACTGTGAGCAAAAATGGCTGATGGTACAACCCAGGCTTGTGATTCCTTTGCCATGGCTCTGCCAAGCCTCACACTGGGGTTCACACTGTGCAGGCAGTTTTCCCAGGATTGGGTGGGAATGGCTGGAGAGCAGCCCTGGGGAGAAGGACCTGGGGGTGCTGGAGTGGGAGAGGCCAGACGTGCCCCAGCCACGAGCACTGGGACCCCGAAATTCCCATGCTGATTCCCCGGGATGGGCAGCAGGAAAGGGGGAATTCTACCCCTCTGTACCCAAAACCCAGGAGAAAGCCATGGCAGAGAGGGAGAGAGCCAAAAGCACCTTTAATAGGGAGCAGACAGGAGCCAGAGGGAACAGATGCAAAGGGAGCACCTGGAGCGTGGAGATAGGCATCAGAGAGCTCGAGATGCTGATAAAGCATCAAAGGAGCCCACGCCTTCATATCAGCCATCCTAAACTCCTTCTGATCCAGCCTGCTGCTCCTTCCCTCCTCCAGAGGTGGGAAATTCACAGCCTGAGTCACCAGCAGAGCCTCAGGACATAAGAGCGGAGCCCCAGGAAAGCCCAGGACACAGTGACAGAGCTCCAGAACATGGTGACAGAGCTCCAGGACACAGTGACAGAGCTCCAGGACACGGTAACAGAGCTCCAGGACAGTGACAGAGCTCCAGAACATGGTGACAGAGCTCCAGGACACAGTGACAGAGCTCCAGAGCTCCAGGACACAGTGACAGAGCTCCAGGACAGTGACAGAGCTCCAGAACATGGTGACAGAGCTCCAGGACACAGTGACAGAGCTCCAGGACACGGTAACAGAGCTCCAGGACACAGTGACAGAGCTCCAGGACACAGTGACAGAGCTCCAGAGCTCCAGGACACGGTAACAGAGCTCCAGGACTCAGTGACAGAGCTCCAGGACATGGTGACAGAGCTCCAGGACACGGTTACAGAGCTCCAGGACACAGTGACAGAGCTCCAGAGCTCCAGGACACGGTGACAGAGCTCCAGGACATGGTGACAGAGCTCCAGAGCTCCAGGACATGGTGACAGAGCTCCAGGACACGGTGACAGAGCTCCAGGACACAGTGACGGAGCTCCAGGACACAGTGACAGAGCTCCAGGACACGGTAACAGAGCTCCAGGACACAGTGACAGAGCTCCAGAGCTCCAGGACTCAGTGACAGAGCTCCAGGACATGGTGACAGAGCTCCAGGACACGGTTACAGAGCTCCAGGACACAGTGACAGAGCTCCAGAGCTCCAGGACACGGTGACAGAGCTCCAGAGCTCCAGGACACAGTGACAGAGCTCCAGGACACGGTAACAGAGCTCCAGGACACAGTGACAGAGCTCCAGGACATGGTAACAGAGCTCCAGGACACAGTGACAGAGCTCCAGAGCTCCAGGACTCAGTGACAGAGCTCCAGAACATGGTGACAGAGCTCCAGGACACGGTTACAGAGCTCCAGGACACACTGACAGAGCTCCAGAGCTCCAGGACACAGTGACAGAGCTCCAGGACACGGTGACAGAGCTCCAGGACACAGCAGCAGCTTCCCTGGGAGCAGGCAGGATCACTGCCCTCCAGCAGCTCACCCCCCACCCTCAGCACCACAGAAGGCCAGCAGGCTTTACCCTGTGCACACAGGAGATCCCAGCAGGACAGGATGGTGGGTCTGCACCTCTGGGAGCAGCCCTCTGAGATGGGAATGCCAGCCCAGCACGCCTCCAGCCTACAGAGCTGCTCCCATAAGCCCAGAGACAACCTGCTCCTGCTCCAGGGGAACCGTGCTGGGATGAGCTCCCTGGGTGAGGCTGCACTTTGGGTCCTCCAGGCCTGGCTCTGGTGTCCAGAGTGAGCAGACACAGATCCTCATGGCCAAGGCCTTGCTGGCCTTGGGGGTCTTTCCCAACGCTGGCAATGGGAACCTGGGTACTCACACAGGGGAGGCCCGAAGAGCACCGTGTCCAGGGCCTTGAGCTGCAGCTTCTGCCGGTGGCTGCGGTCGGTCATTTTCAGCACTGTCCCCATCATGGTGGCGTTGTTCACTGCCAGCCTGCACAACAGGGGAAAACAACGAGCTGTGGGCACATCCACCAGGACCAGGAACACACCAGGGATTAGGGAGATACGGGAGCAGGGCCTGGCAGCTCCCTGCTACCAGAACAAAGCCCTCACTGTTGTTGTCTCTGAGCCAGGGTGTCTCTAGGACACTTTGCAGCAGCATTTTTAGGACTGGGAGAGAGCAGGAGAAACCAAGGCCAGGCCTAATTCATTAACCTGACAGCATGAGGGACTGCTTTCCCATCAAAACCCATCTTTTGGTGTCCTACCAATCACTTATAACTATTTTTAAACCAAATCTCCATTGCCTTTACATCCTGTGACACAGACCATGAACCACAGTTCTCCCTTGGAAGAAATGTGGGCACACATTGTGCTGCCTCAAAACCACCCTCATTTTATCCCCAGTAATCCCTCCTTCCCAGTCAGTTTAAAAGCCCCTTTTTCAGTGACAGGAACCTTTATCCAAAGAGCTGCACTGAGATTCTTCAAACCTGTTACAAGTTTAGGCCAACTCCCAGCCAGTGTTTCTCTTACACGGAATCCTGGAATGGTTTTGATGGGAGGGACCTTCAAGCCCATCCAGTGCCACCCCTGCCACAGCAGGGACACCTTCCACTGTCCCAGGCTGCTCCAAGCCCCAATGTCCAGCCTGGCCTTGGGCACTGCCAGGGATCCAGGGGCAGCCCCAGCTGCTCTGGGCACCCTGTGGTGGCTCTGGGCACCAGGGCCACCCTCCCAAGGAGCAATTCTTTCCCTGTATCTAACCCAAATTTCCCCTCTTTTCACTCACAACTGGAGCAGAACAGGAATCAGGCTGGGCACTGCACATGCCAAGGAACTTAAGGTGATGAGAGAAGCTGACCCCTGCCAGGCCCTGGTTCTCTCCCTGAACATGTCCCATAGGAACACTGGGCACTGACCTGGGCACTGCACTGACCTGGGCATGGCACTGACCTGGGCATGGCACTGACCCTGGCACTGCACTGACCCGGACACGGCACTGACCTGGGCACTGCACTGACCTGGGCATGGCGTGGCCGCTCAGCTGCAGCTTCCGGAAGGTCTCCTCGTACTGGGGCAGCTCCACGTAGGAAATGAGCCACTGAACCACCTCATCAACCGTCCAGTTGTACACTGAGGAGAGCACAAACAGCTCGTTAGGGGTACTGAGCCACTGGAACCGTCATCAAACATCAGAGTCACAGGTTTGGGTTGGAAGGGCCCTTAGAGCCCATCCAGTGCCACCCCTGCCATGGCAGGGACGCCTCCCACTGTCCCAGGCTGCTCCAAGCCCCAGTGTCCAGCCTGGCCTGGGACACAGCAGATGTTTTTACTGGACAGAGGGGGCTTTGTTACACCTTAATTTATCATCCTCTGTCCCTGCTCAGCTCCAGCCGCTCCTCCCCAGCTCCAGCAAGCCCTGGAGCTGCCCTGGGAATCAGCCAGTGGTGACAGTCCCCTCCCGACACCCCTGTGCCCACAGCCCTGGAGCCCTGCTCCCCGGGCAGCAGCTGGGTGAGGAAAAGGCCCCTTTTGGCCAGCTGTGGGCACGGCTGCAATGCCAGCACCGACTGGGCCCACGAGGATGAGAAAAGAGGGCTCCAGGGAGCCCAACACCTCCCACAGGGAGCTGAGGGACGAGGGATCTGGGAGAGATGAGGGATGTGAGAAAGATGAGGGAGCTGAGGGAGATGAGGGATCCGGGGGACATGAGGGAGCTCAGAGAGATGATTGATCTGATGAAGCTGAGGGAGCTGATGAAGCTGAGAAAGATGAGGGAGTTCACAGAGCTGAGAGGGATGAGGGAGATGGAGCTCAGAGAAATGAGATGAAAGAGATGAGAGAGCTCAGAGATGGGTTACTTTCCACACGTGACCAGGAACAGCAGCAATGGAAGGGAGGAAAGGCAGTGGCTGGAAAATAAATGCAACAGGCCCAGCCACCCCATCCCTGTGGGATGTCAGTGCCCTTCACAGCTGCTTTTCACACCCACAGCGCGGAGCAGACCTTTCCTACCAGCCTGGTTCCAGCTTCATTACTTCAGTTCAAGCTCCAAAATTAGGCTTCAAATATCCCTGGAAGTGTTCCAGGCCAGGTTGGATGGGGCTTGGAGCAACCTGGGACAGTGGAAGGTTCCCTGCCGGGCAGGGGATGTGACTGGATGGGCTTTAAGGTTCCTCTCATCCCAAACTCTCCATGATTCCATGACATCAGACCACCCTTTAGAAACCAGTAACTCATTCTATCAGCCAGATCTACAAGATGATGAAAGGGAAAACAAGAGCAGGAACTAAATCCAGCACTGGGACACCCACTGTGCCACGGCAGCTCTGCCAGAGACGTGGCAGGTCCTGCATGTGCCAGAGGCAGGGCCAGAGCCAAGGCAGCTCAGTAATTAAGGCGCCTGGGGAGTATCAAGAGATGTTCTCCTCCATCCCTTAATGATTTCTACCCTTTCCCAGCTGACATTAAGATACATGCCAGGCAAAGCCATCTGTAAACAGGCCTGTAATGAGATAAATATTTCTTACACAAGGCGTTCCTTGGACACAGGACACACAGGGACTTGTTAAGAGTCATGGAATCACAGGATCCTGGAGGCTGGAAAAGCCCTCTGAGCCCAGCAAGTCCAACCATCCCCAGCACTGCCAGGGCCACCACTGACCATGTCACCAAGTGCCACATCCACAGGGCTGTGAAATCTCCCTGGGATGTGCTTCCATCCCTGTCCTGGGAAATTGTGCCACTCCTAAGTGACTTGGACAAGAATTTTCAACACATCCCTGTCCAACTCCATGGGGGAGAGAGTCTAGTCTGGGACACACAGCTCTGGAATCATCACACAGAGTATCACAGGCTGCTTGGGATTAGGAGGGACCTTAAAGCTCATCCGGTGCCACCCCTGCCACGGCAGGGACACCTCCCACTGTCCCAGGCTGCTCCCAGCCCCAATGTCCAGCCTGGCCTTAGGCACTGCCAGGGATCCAGGGGCAGCCCCAGCTGCTCTGGGCACCCTGTGCCAGGGCCTGCCCACCCTCCCAGGGAACAATTCCTGCCCAATATCCCATCCAGCCCTGCCCTCTGGCACTGGGAAGCCATTCCCTGGCTCCTGGCCCTCCAGGCCTTGTCCCCAGTCCCTCTGCAGCTCTCCTGGAGCCCCTTTAGGCCCTGCAAGGGGCTCTGAGCTCTCCCTGGAGCTCCTCCTCTTCTCATGCACAGCCCCGTTGTGTTTTCAATCCACCCTGCAAAGGCTGCACCTCAGTGTCCATTGAGTCCCCCTGAGAATGGGAGGGATTGCTGCACTCCCTACAGCTGCATCCACAGAACTCTGGAAACACAGAGCACATCCCACCCAGAGCAATTAAAGGGCTAAGACAGAAAAATCAAACACAAACAGGACACAAACAAGAAACTGAAACTGATGAACTGATTAGAAGACTGAAACCCAGTATTTCAAGGAATGGACATTGACGGAACTCTTTTAGAGATGAGAGCATTGGAAAAAAAAAAAAAGGATTAAATTCTGTGGAATTCTGTGTGACAGCACTGGGGAAGCACTTGCCAACCTTCAAAGTTTGTTCCAAGATTCCCAGGAAGTTTCTCACCAGAGGCTGAACTCCCACCACGTCCCTGGGTGCTGGGATGAGTAACAGCATTTTGGAACAGCGTAAAGTTATTTCTGCATGGACTGTAGTTACGACACTCCCTGGATTTTATCCTCCCTTCTTTTCACTGTGTGAAGGAGCTTTTCAGGTTCAGAAAGTTTCTCCTCAGGAAATACAGTCTGCAGGAAAGCTCCCATGCAGCTCTACTGAATATTTAGGATGTTAGCATCCCATTAAAATTCCATCTGACACTGGGTGCTCAAAGGAGAACCTGGAACTGGGCAGATTTGGCTCTGTTGAACACACACGTCTAGGGCAGAGGAACAAAACAATCCCTGATACTTTGGTGGCCACGCTCAGGTGCAGCACTGACAGTTTGGAAGCACAACCCCGAGGAAATCCTGGAAACCCACACCTGACAAAGGGAGCTGGAAGAGTACAAGGACTGGTACAAGGCAGGAAAAGCAGCACATTCCTCCTGAGAGCTGCACACTCTGCCCAGGGCAGCAGAAATCCAAACTCTTTGGCACTCTTGGGAAAGGATTTCTTGGCTTTTTGCCCTTTTTTTACCTTCAGATGTTTTCCAGGCCTTCCAGAGATCCTCCACACTGATGAGTTTGTCTTCTCCATGGAACGTGCTGTGCTTGACTGCGGGGTCATGGTAATTCAAGTCTTCCCTCAAGAACTAGGAGAGGAATTAACAGCAGGATTAGGCTTTGGCTCATCTTCCAGGGACATGAGGAGCACTAAAAAAAATTCTGAATAGTAATAATTTTGATGGGAAAGTCCTAATAAATCTGAATAAATAAAAAAAATTATTAATTTATTATTATTTCTTAAAAAATAAATATAAAGGATATATTCGATATATAAGATACACACATCTGTATTTTATATAGATATAAGTATATTCCCTGCTGTAGCCCTGAATATTTCTGTTCCTGGGAAGACTAGCCAGGAAATACTCAGTAAGTAAATATGTTAAATTCATTTCAATACAGGGAAGGGATAATTAATTAGAACCCTGGGACTTGGGATTCCAGACTTTTCTTTGAATTATAGTATCACCAAAAATTCACCTAAATGGCACAAAGGAGCCAGCTTTATGTCAATGGAGTAAGAACCCAAAAATTATTATTGGATTTGATCTGCACCTTCAAATCCAAGCTAGAACAAATGCCACAGGCAGGAGGGGAGGCAGTTCCACTGCAAAATATAGATAAATATCTGTATCACAGCTCAGTGGGTGCCCAGAGCAGCTGGGGCTGCCCCTGGATCCCTGGCAGTGCCCAAGGCCAGGCTGGACATTGGGGCTTGGAGCAGCCTGGGACAGTGGGAGGTGTCCCTGCCATGGCAGGGGTGGCACTGGATGGGCTTTGAGGTCCCTCCCCATCCCAAACCAGTCTGTGAAATCCCCCAGCAGACTCACATTCCAGTGCCCAACAGGGGGAACCAAAGGGTGATTCCCCATTCCCGCCCCTCAGGACACGATCCCCACGCAGGCAGCTTCATCCCGGGCTCCTCCACGTGCACCAGGATTATATCCACACCCAATGAACCTCTCTGGATCTGGACACGGTGCTTTAACATCAGACAGGGCAGGACAAAGATCTGGGCAGCTTTGAATTCCAGGCTCCCTGTAAATCCACCGCAGGTGCTGCCGAGGCCACCGAAGGTCCCGGCAGCTCCAGCTGGGGCTCCCTGCTCTGCTGCCCAAAAGCTGCCACGGCTCTTCCCGCCCGGGAAAAACAGGGAAGATGGGAGAATTTGGGAGACTTGTGGTTTCAGCAGGTGACTCAGGGCTCCAGCTGTGCCAGTCCCTGGCCGAGAGGCGATGTTGACCCCTGGTGGGTGACGCCGTGACCCAGCGGGAACGCAGCAATGTCACCGACAGCACCGGCCCTGCTCCAGCTCCGGCCCGCAGCAGGATCAGCTGCTGCTCTGTATATTTAGCACGGGGAGCACAGAAAGGAAAAGTGATCCCTCTGCTTCTCCTGGGCTCCCCATCGCCACAACAAACGCCAAGGACTCGGCAGAGGGGACAGAGCTGGGCTGGGGGGACGTCCCAAAAAACGAGCAGGGAAAGGATGCAGGATAGGGCTGTGGGAGCTGGGCTGTGCCCACCAAAGCCCAAAGAGACCTTGAAGCAGATTATCCATCACTGCCTTCGGGGGAAAAGACAAAATCATGGAATCCCAGACTGGTTTGGGTTGGAAGGGACCTTAAAGCCCACCCAGTACCATCCCTGCCATGGCAGGGACGCCTTCCACTATCACCAGATACTCCAAACCCCAGGCAGAAGAACCACTGTGCGAAGTATTGACCTACTTGCAAACCACTAAGAAGCAACACTTCCAAGTGTTAAAGATCCCACTGATCCCAGGCCTGGAGTCACCCAAAGCTCTGAGCCCTGGGCAGGGGCTGGACCAGACCATTTGCAAGGTCCCACACGGACCATCTCCAGGATCCCATCCAGATCACCCCAGCCTCAGCCAAGCTGTGAATCCATAAGGACAGAAGGAAACTGAGTCAATCCCAAGTCACCCCACCAAGTTCAGGGAGAGGCAAACCATAGTCAAACCAGCCAGAAGCAGCAGGACCAGAAGAACCACTGCTTCCAACACCAGGATGAGCTGGGGTGGCAGTGGGAAGACTTGGCTTGGGAATGCTGATGTTGGTGCTCTGGGGCCTCCAACATCAGGAAAGACATGGAGCTGCTGGAGAGAGTCCAGAGGAGGCCCTGGAGCTGCTCCAACAGCTGGAGCCCCTCTGCTCTGGAGTCAGGCTGGGAGAGCTGGGGATGCTCACCTGGAGAAGGGAAGGATCCAGGGAGAGCTCAGAGCCCCTTGCAGGGCCTAAAGGGGCTCCAGGAGAGCTGCAGAGGGACTGGGGACAACCTCATGAAGGCACACTCAGAAATGAGCAGATCCACAAAATGGGATTTTTGGGAGGACTTTTTTCCACAGAATCACAGAATCTCCTGAGCTGGAGGGAACCCAAAAGGATCATCAAGCCCGAGCCCTGGCCCTGCACAGCCCCGACAATCCCACCCTGTGCCTGAGAGCATTGTCAAAACTCTCCTTGAACTCTGTTTTGTGGGGCTTTTTATCTGCAGAAATTCCAACTACTGAAGCGATTTTTCAGACCTTCCCATCCCTCCCACATCCCTGGATCTGTGCCACCCTCCCTCCCGAGCACCAGCTCCCGCTGTGCCGGAGCCAAGGGCCAGACCCGGCCACGTGCTGGGAGCTTGCTGTGCTCCCCAGCCTCAGCAGCTTTTCTGCACTACCAACTCCATCAGAATTACAGACAGCTCCTGTGTCCAAGGCCTCTTCCCGCTCAGTGACTCCAGGCAGCAAGACCAGGGCTTGGGAGGAGCCAGAGAAAGACTGAGCAGCAACACAAACCTTGTTTCCTGAGGAAACCAGGCTGGCAGCATCCGAGAGCCTTGGCACTGGGAGCCCACATCCCAAACAGCCGGAGCGGCCTTTGGTGTGAGCATGGAGACAGGAATAGATCCCTAATTAGAAGATTTCCCCATAAGGGACAGTTCTTTCACTGTAATCGAGGCCACTGATGTCATCTGAAACTTCATTGAAAATTAACTTCCCAACAGGAAAACTGCAAGGATGATTTATGGACAGCGTGAAATTGTGGGACAAAACTCCACCCACTATTTATCTTAAAAATACCATTGTCTGTCTGTCCCCTTCTGCCCAGGCAGGGGTTTCATTTCAAACAAAATATTCCCATGACTTACCCCCAAAGGGCAGGGGCCAAAACAGTAAATGAAAATACGAAGTTCTCAACCAACCAGAAAAATGCCCATCCCTGGAAGTGTTCCAGTCCAGGCTGGACACTGGGGCTTGGAGCAGCCTGGGACAGTGGGAGGTGTCCCTGCCATGGCAGGGGGTGGCACTGGATGGGCTTTAATGTCCCTCCCAACACAAACCATCCTGGGATTCCATGAACCCCGTAAAAGGTTTAAATTTGAGCCTCCTGCATTCTTCCCAATAATCCCCCAGCAGCTGTCCCACCGTGGCCCGGAGTTAAACCTGACTGCAGGGTCCATGTGGGGGGAGAGTGATAACCTTGACAGGGAGAACCCAGCAGGAGCCAGCTCAGAGAGGGAAATTCCTGGAATGCCTCATTCAGTGGCTCCAGAGCTTATTGAAAGGTGAACTTAATGCAACTTCAATAAAAGCTGAGCAGAGGTAAAGCAGCAACTGCATGTACAGAATCCCAGGGACAGGAATCACTGAGGGTGGAAAAGACCTCCAAAATCACTGAGTCCAGCTGTAAATTCAACACCCCAAGTGCAGGTGCCTCTGGCTCAGGGCAATCCCAGCACTAACAGAGGCTGGGAAGGATGGATTGGGAGCAGCTCTGGGGAGAAGGAGCTTGGGATTGGTGGGGAGAAGCTCCACAAGCCCAGCCACAAGTGGTGGGACCCGAAATCCCCATGGATCCCAGGCTGATCCCCCAGTGCAGGCAGCAGGAAAGGACTGGGTTCTGCCTGCCTGTCTGCGCCGCTCAGGCTGGACAGTCCTTTCCATGGGGAAATTTTCCCAATATCCACCCTGAGCCTCCCCTGGCCCAGCCTGAGGCCGTTCCCTCTCCTCCTGTCCCTGTTCCCTGGCAGCAGAGCCCGACCCCCCCGGCTGCCCCCTCCTGTCAGGGACTTGTGCAGAGCCACAAGGTCCCCCCGGAGCCTCCTTTGCTCCAGCCTGAGCCCCCTCAGCCTCTCCTGGTGCTCCAGCCCCTTTTGCCAGCCCTGCTGCCCTCCTAAAAGCTGAGGAGAGGAGCTGGGAGCAGGAGCAGGAGCAGCCCTGCAAGGGCTCAGCACTGCTCAGATCCAGCTCGGAGGGGCTTGAGGAGCAGCTGTAACAGCACCAAGGCAGCGATTCTGGAGCCTCTTAGGAAACCCCATTGAATCCCTCCTACCCTGGCTGTGTCTCTGTGCCAAGGCTCTGAGCACACATTCCCAGCAGTGTTGTATACCAGGAGCTCCCAACAACTCCGGTGGGAGTGAGGGCAAGACTTGCTCAGAGACATAAAACTGCCAGTTCTGCCCAACCCTAAGGACACGAGGCTTATTCGAATGTAATGCCAAGGAGCAGCACACATGGGCTGAACTGGGCTGCCCGAGGCTGCCCCAGTCCCTGGGAGAGGCTGAGTTGCAGCTCCAGCCACTCAGTGCAGGGAACTGCCTCCAGGGAAAACACCTCATGGTGGAGGAAATGCAACTGGAAGCTTTTCAACTGTTTTCATTACTCAGTCAAGTGGGATTGAGGCAGAGGGAACAGCCCTCCAAGCTGGGAACAGCCACCCAAAACCAGCAGCTCCTGGCACCAGGGGCCTGTGCCGTGTCCCTGGGGACTGTCACCGCTCCAGAGGAACATTGTGATGGCTGGAGTTGCAAGAGCAGCTGGGGCTGCCCCTGGATCCCTGGCAGTGCCCAAGGCCAGGCTGGACATTGGGGCTTGGAGCAGCCTGGGCCAGTGGGAGGTGTCCCTGCCCATGGCAGGGGTGGCACTGGATGGGCTTTGGGGTCCCTTCCAGCCCAAACCAGTCTGGGATTCTGTGACCTGGGACTGCAGAATTACCTGTGAGTGCCAGCAGATCCCTGCACCTACGTGCTTCCTTTCAGCCTCCAACACTTTGATTTTCCTGTTTGGCTGCCAGCTCTCCCTGGAAGACAGAATTCCTCACCTCCAACGAGCACCCACCACAACTGAGGCAACATTACAAAGAGCTTTCCCTTTTCCAGCAGACTCTTATTTCCATCGGTGCTCATGTAAACAAAGAACAACAACTTCCTTTCTCTTCAATCCTTTATCAGCTAAAATGTCCAAGGCTGACACAACAAAAAGCTGCTCCTTTTTTCGAAGTGAGCACACACGGACTGGAACTGTTTTAGCTGGGTGCTGGAAGAATGTAGTAAACATAAAATCATGGAATGGTTTGGGTTCGGAGGGACATTTAAGCTCGTTTCATTCCACCCCTGCCACGGGCAGCGACACCTTCCACTATCCCAGGCTGCTCCAAGCACCAATGTCCAGCCTGGCCTTGAACACTTCCAGGGATGGGGCAACCACAGCTTCTGTGGGCAACAATAAAGTGGCTACAAACCCCCAGCAGTGAGGAAAAGCCCCCGCCAGCACTGATGACAGTGTTGAGACCGCTTGGATCATCTCGAGGTGACATGTGGCCTCTGTGATGAGGAGGAGGTACCAAGCCCAACTCCAGGCCCTGGCCACACCAGGCTGACCATGAGAGCTGCCTCCAGCACTGGCCTGGCCAGGGCACTGGGCCCAGCCCGGCCCCAGACTGACCTCGTCGCTCTCCTCCACGTCCACGTTGCCGTTGGCGTCATCGTCCATCTGTTTGTGGATGTTGCGCACGGCCTCGAAGCTGAGCTGCTCGTCCTCGTCGTGGCACAGGGCCTTGTCGATGCGGCAGAACTCTGCTGGGAGCAAAGAGCAGCAGTCAGGCAGTGAGTGGGACAGAGCACCGACACCACGGGCACTTCCCAGGGAACGGGGCCGCTGCGGGAGCCACGGCGGGCTGGGGCAGCAGCACAGCCCCCGGCCCGCACGGTGCAGGGCAGGGCAGGGCAGGGCTGCTCCTCTCGCCCCAATCCCGCCGCCTTCCCACCCGGGACAGCTCCCCCAGCAGGGGCTGGCTCCTGCCCACGCCCCCAGCTCCACATCTCCCTTGGAGGTTGTTGGTGTTGGCACTGCTGCAGCCGGGATGTGTGCGGAGGATGAGCTGTGTGTTTGTAAAATACGGCAATTAAAAACCCTTCCCTCCTTCCTGATTAGGGAACGGGCTTTTCTGGCTGCTTTTCACATTGTTTTCTACTTTCCAAGACTAACACTTTAAGTTTTGCTGCGTGCCCGAGTCCATGCAAGCACCCATGGGGGCCGATCCAGCCCTCCCAGGGCACTGCCAGGTGGTGACCTAGGGATGGGGAATCCTGAGGGACCTGGCTGGGTTGGAGAGCCGGGACCATGCCAAGGCCATGGAGTTCACCAGGGCCAAGTGCAAGGTGCTGCACAGGCTGGGAGAGCAGGGAGTGTTCACCTGGAGAAGAGAAGAGAGACCTCAGAGCCCCTTGCAGTACCTCAAGAGGCTCCAGGAGAGCTGCAGAGGGACTGGGACAAGGGAATGGCTTCCCACCGGACAATGATGAAGCCTCCTGCAGAGGCAGGGCTGGTGTCCTGCTGCTTCCCAAACCTTGGAAGTTTATTCCATGCTAATTCACAGCTGTCCATGTGGCCAGGGGAGTCCAGCAGCCCTGTGAACTGGTGACCAAACCAGTGAGTGAACTGGGAACCTTTCCCAGGGCTCTCCTCTCCCCCAGGCCACTCCTGGCCAGCTGCTGAAGGATGCTAGCAGCGGTAAGGCACGCCGGGAATCACATGGACCTCAGAAGAACACTGGAGGCCCTGAGGTTGATGTGGCGAGATTTGGGGTTCCTCTCCTACCCTGCAATAGTTTTCTCCACAGTCACTGCAAGAAGAGCTCAGAACTTCGGGCTGAGCCTTGCTGTGCTGGCTCCTCCTGTTATCTCCGAGGCAGTGAGCAGGGACACAAGATGGTCTCTGTGTTTATGCTGCCCTTGGACCTGATTCCAGAAGGAAAAACTAAGCCAGGCTAAAAGATATCTCCCAAAATATTCCACGGTTATCTTGTTCTGAGCCTGTGCTTGTTGTTACAGGGAAGAGCGTGGCAACGCTGTCGCAAAGTTTGGATTCTAGGAAGGGAAGGTCGTGTTATTGTAAGAATGGGTTTATTCAGATTAACACCCTCCTGACCACGGAACTCCTGAGCCCTGGCTCACGTCTGTCCAAGGGGTTCAACCAGGGCAAGAGACCTGAAGGGATGAAGTATGGAAGGGATGAAGGACTGGGGGAGTCAAGGATTGAGGGGATCCTGCCCAGATTTCCTGCCACCCCAAGGACAGCCCTTGGGTATTTCCAGCAAAAATGCCAGCAGTGAAGATTGACTGAGAGCAGCAGCAAGAGCAATAAAACAAGGCCTAAGAGCTGCCAAGTGCTGATAACCAACTACACCATCAAGAGCAATCAAACCAAAAGCAGGGAGGAATTTGGTGCTTTCATCAAGACTAGAAAGAGCCTGAATATGGGGCACAAGTGATTTAATCAGCAGATGACTCTGAACTGGTAACAGAATGGTCCCAAAATTGCAGCAGCCAGGATGGGCTATTCCTCTCCCTGTTATCTCCCTTCCTCTCCCTGTTATCTCCACAGGCTGCAGCTGCAGTAATACCCAAATGAAGGAACAAAGACCAGCACCAGCCACTTTGCCTAAGACTGATGCAAGATTAAGCCTAAAGATCATAGCACAAAATCATCCTTGGGTGGGAAGGGACCTTAAAGCTCATCCACACCTTCCACTATCCCAGGCTGCTCCAAGCCCTGTCCAACCGGGCCTGGAATACTGCTATCAGGCTATTCCAGCACACCTTCAGCGAAAAACGCCTCAAAATTAGTGTGAAATTGGCTTTGTTTAAGTAAATCTCCCTCTCCAGCAGGCCCAGCCCTGATTTTTGCTCCTACAGCTTTTCCCCAAGAGACACTTGCTGCCTCGTCCTCTCCAGGGCTGGGACTCCAGGCGTCCTTAGGAACAACACCATCATCTTCACTGCCACCCCGCCTCTCTGGGTCATCGGCAACCTTTTGTCTCCACCTCGCTGTTTGGTGCCTCCAGGCCTGGTCTTTATCGCCCCACTATCAACTCGATGGCTGCATCTGCCCGGCCTTGCAGAACAAAGAGTCCCTTGTCCCTCCCAAGGGGTGTCCTTGATGGGCCATTAACCTGGGCACATCAACACGGGCCGGCCCCCCATCCCTCTGCCGGCCCTACATCCCTCCTGCTGGCCCCCCATCCCTCTGCCGGCCCTACATCCCTCCTGCCGGCCCCCCATCCCTCCTGCCGCCCTCCTGTCCCTCCTGCTGGCCCCCTGTCCCTCCTGCCGGCCCCCCATCCCTCCTGCCGCCCTCCTGTCCCTCCTGCTGGCCCCCTGTCCCTCCTGCCGGCCCCCCATCCCTCCTGCCGCCCTCCTGTCCCTCCTGCTGGCCCCCCCCATCCCTCCTGCCGGCCCCCCATCCCTCTGCCGGCCCTACATCCCTCCTGCCGGCCCCCCATCCCTCCTGCCGCCCTCCTGTCCCTCCTGCTGGCCCCCCATCCCTCCTGCCGGCCCCCCATCCCTCCTGCTGGCCCCCTGTCCCTCCTGCCGGCCCCCTGTCCCTCCTGCTGGCCCCCTGTCCCTCCTGCCGGCCCTACATCCCTCCTGCTGGCCCCCCATCCCTCCTGCCGCCCTCCTGTCCCTCCTGCCGGCCCCATATCCCTCCTGCCGGCCCCACATCCCTCCTGCCGCCCTCCTGTCCCTCCTGCCGGCCCCACATCCCTCTTACTGGCCCCACATCCCTCCTGCTGGCCCCTCATCCCTCCTGCCGGCCCCACATCCCTCCTGCCGGCCCCCTGTCCCTCCTGCCGGCCCCTCATCCCTCCTGTCCCTCCTGCCGGCCCCACATCCACCCTCCCCTCGGGGCTCGCTGTCCCCACCAAAGGCACTTTGCAAGGAGCAGCCTCAAAGGTGCCACCACCCAGATCTTCAATGGACACTGAGGCCTAAGTGCTAAAGTAGAGCTGGAATTTCATGGAATCATCGAGGCTGGAAAAGCCCTTGGACACCACGGAGTCCAACTGTTCCCCTGTGCCCACGTCCCCAGGTGCCACATCCACAGGGCTGCGAAATCCATCCAAGGAGGTGACTCCACCACTGCCCTGGGCAGCTGTGCCAGGGCTGGACAACATTTTCCATTAAGGAATTCTCCCCAGTATCCAACCCGAACCTCCCCAGTGCAATTTGAAGCCACTTCCATCCAGCACGGAAGGCAGTTTGGGGTGGTTTTACAGCAGCTGACAAAGGTGTGTCTTACGGTGGTCCCGGCTGGCACAAGCTGCCCAGAGAAGCTGCGGAGGCTCCAGCCATGGAGACACCCAGAACTCAACGGGACACGGCCCTGGACCAGCAGCTCTGGGCAGCTCTGCCTGGGCAGGGCTGGAGAGGACGAACTCCAGAGCTGCCCTGTAACACCATTTCATTCCAGACCTTTCCTTTCTCATGGGAGATTCCCTCTGACGAGAATTTTGTTTGTTTAATTTCCCCTAATTTCCTTCTGCGAGGTCCCATTATCTTCAATAACGCCCCAAGCTCGTTAACTGCAGCAGCAACAGCAGCAGCAGCCGCTGTAGGGACAGCACTAAACAGCAGCTTAATTATTACAGTTGTCATTTACATAACTGGCTTTTATAAACACCGGGAGGGCAGCCAAGGAAAAAAGCCCTATATTTGGGGAAAAAGGACTGTTTACATATTTCACCCGTGTAAACAAGGGCTCGGATGAACTTCCGTGCTCAGGGTTCCTCCCCTGGAACTCCGGGTTTCAATTAAAAAATGCCAAGGACAACTTCAGGAATTTTAATGAAAGCATTACACTGGGAGGGATGTATCCAGAGATTTCCATTCCCTCTGGAGGGGTAAGGAATAGCAAGGGGAACCCTGGGAACCCTGACATCTTGCAAAGCTGCAGAGCAGCAGCACGGAGAACAAGGCTAAAAGGGCACAGTAATAATCCTGGGCTTCCAGCTCTAATTCCCAAACAGCAGAGCCTGATGGAGCTACGAGAGTATCCAGGCATTCCCACTGTCAGGAAAGTACTCAGAGTGTTTTTATACTTCAAGCTGACACCGTACAGCTGGAAATTGTTTACTACAGAGAGAACTGTCAGACTCCAGGTCTAACACACCACACTTGGCCACACGCACATGTAAAATTCACATATAAATCCTTGGTTTTTTTAAAAAAAGATATGGATTTATTGAACAGAATTGGGATTTTAGCACATGCTCATTTTCCTATTCCTTTTGACCTACTTTCTCTGGCAAACTCCTTCCCTGGGAGGTGCAGAGTCAGGGCACCAAGTCTTGCCCTGGAAGGCAGCAACCCAGAGGGCAGGGCTGGATGGGATCTTGGGCAGGAATTGTTCCCTGGGAGGGTGGGCAGGCCCTGGCACAGGGTGCCCAGAGCAGCTGGGGCTGCCCCTGGATCCCTGGCAGTGCCCAAGGCCAGGCTGGACATTGGGGCTTGGAGCAGCCTGGGACAGTGGGAGGTGTCCCTGCCATGGCAGGGGTGGCACCGGATGAGCTTTAAGATCCCTCCCAACGCAAATCAACCTGGGATTCCAGTGCCCAACATGGATCTCATCCATGTCCCCACCCCCCTTAGAGCCTGGGAAGTCCCACAGTGATTCTCGCAGCAGTTTTGAGATATAGAACCTGGCAGCTGAAGGGAGTTTGCTCACTGCAGACAAAGGAGAGCATTCAAGCATCTGCTCAACAAGGAATTACTCCTGTGCTCTTGCTCCTGTGTTCCCATCGCCCCCGGGACAGTGGGGTCTGGAGCAGTCCAACAGGAATTCACTGCACTCCATTTTTTCACTTCATGGAATCCCACATTGGTTTGGGTTGGGAGGGACCTTAAAGCCCATCCAGTGCCACCCCAGCCAGTCCCAGGTTGCTCCAACCTTCAGTGACTACGGAAGTTTTAGCAGGAGTTCAAAGAGGCTTTTTTCCTCTAAGGGAGCACCTTGCACGACACAAAAAACCAAACCCTTGTACCCAACTCCGATTAAACAGTCTGGAAAAAATGTAAATCCAAGCAGAGGTTGGACTGTTTGATCTCTGAGAGAGTTTTGAAGAAGTACCAACGCCCTCGGGTGTCTCTGCTGGAAGGTCCAACCCTAAACGTTCACAAACCATTTAATAACAGTGCCCAGGGAAACAGACTGTACCCAGTTCCCGGGGCCAAATCTGTCTCCTTTGTTCTGGAAGTCCCCTGATGTCTCAGGATCAGCATGACAAAGCCACACAGGGTCACACAGATGCAGGAGGAAGCCCTGTGTGATCCGGGGAGCCTCCGGCACCACCGCAGCTGAACACAGCCACAGGAAGGAATTAAGCAGCAAAGTGAGGTTATTGTACAGTCATGAACTTACACTCAATTAGAACCCTAAAATTCCTTCCCCAAATGGGCTCCTCTCCTTGGCACATGCTCAGCATTTACTTACTACCATCCATTCTCTCATCACCGAGTGCAATTAGCCTTTTTCATCCTCTCCACGCACCAATCTACTGATTTAATGCCAGCCCATTGCTTCCCAGCACCCTCCCCCCTTCCCCGCAGCAGCACAGCCCTTTGATCCCCGGCTTCCACCCAGTCCCCTCCACCGGAACTTTGTCACCCTCCTGTTCTTCAAGTGCTTCACTCCTTCCACCCCACTAGAACAACACACCCCCCCAAATCAGACACAACTCCCAAAAAACAAGGCTGTTTTCTGTTGGAGTGGGAAGCACATGCCACCATCCCATGCCATCCCAACCCATCCCAGGATCTGCCTGTCCTGGCAGTGCCCACCCCTCCTCCCGCCCATGCTGTCCCAGAACACGATCCACTTTATCTGTGAACAACCACCCCATCTCCAGCAGAGTTTTTGGGAATGACTCCACCCTCCCTAGAGCAGATCTGGGCACCCTGGCTTGGGTGCTCTGGCCTCCAAGTGCCAACTTCACCCATTTCCTTCCGGAGGGATCTTTGTTTGCTTTCCTCAGGCCCAAGGACTGTGGGTATTTCTCCTGGGCTGAACAAATAAGATAGTAGAGGCTGTTTTGGTACCACCCTGTCAGGCACAGCGGCTCTGCCCACGAGCAGCTCCAAAATACGTCAGGGCCTCTCTGGAGAAGCAGCAGAAGCCAAAATATCCCGTGGGCAGGGAAGTTCTAAGGAGCTGAAATAACTGGAGATTGGGTTACTTCATAACCATAAACCAAGTAATCTGACTGCTGCTGACACATTCCTGCCCTGCTGCGCAGAACAAAACTGAATCACTCAAACTGCAGCCACAGCCAGGGCCACCCAAAACTGATGGGAGAGGGACTTCTCAGAGGGGCAGACAGTGACAGGACATGGGGGAATGGTTTTAAACTAAGAGAGGAGAGAGTTAGATTGGAGACTGGGGGGAAGTTCTTCCCTGTGAGGGTGGGGAGGCCTTGGCCCAGAGAAGCTGTGGCTGCCCCATCCCTGGAAGTGTCCAAGGATGGGATCTGGAGCCACCTGGGACAGTGGAAGGTGTCCCTGCCCACGGCAGGTGATGGCACCAGAGGAGCTTTGTGGTTCCTCCCAACTCAAACCACTGCAGGATTCTGTGATTCTGTGAGTTGGGAATGCTCTGCAGAACCCTGGCAGTGCTGGGGGCAGGTGGGGGCACAGACAGAGCTGTGCACCAGAGGAATCCACAGGACTGGACAATCCTGAGGCACCTGCTCCAGTTCCCAGGGACCCAGGATCAACATTCCTGCCCTGCAAAGAGACACGATTATCCCATGGCCCACACCAGCTTTCCAGTGATTTTCACACAATCCCAAAATGGTTTGGGTTGGGAAGAACTTCAAAGATCATCGAGTCTCACCCCTGCCATGGCAGGGACATCTCCCACTGTCCCAGGCTGCTCCAAGCCCCAATGTCCAGCCTGGCCTTGGGCACTGCCAGGGATCCAGGGGCAGCCACAGCTTCTGTTCTACGTACTCTGAAAGATTCCCAGTGAGGGGTGGGAAGAAATCCAAGTGCCTCTGAGCCCCCGTCCCAGCCGTGAGTCACCGCTCCAGGCAGCCCCAGCCCACGGCACCGAGCGCCGGCTGCCACACACCGGGATCCAAGCTCATAATCACTGAGTGAAAGAGAAACTGCCAAAGTCAGGAAACCACAGAATGGATGAGTGAGTCATCCCTGCCTGAAAAATTGAAGGCACCAGAGAAAGCTTAGAAGAAGTCAAAGACAAACCCACAACATTCCTGCAGTTCCATCCCGGCACCCCTGAGCCAGGAGATTCATTGCTGCGGCACCGCCTGCCCAAAGCCAGGGATTCCCAGCGCCAGCTCTGGGCACGGGGTGTGTGATACTCACGGCAAAAAACACCCGGAGCAGGAAGAGCCCGAGACACAGAAGCAAAAATTTTGGTAGCTCTGACAAGGTGACAGAAATACAGAATTCCCCTCTTGCTGTCAGAATTTATTGAGAAATCATAGAATGGCTGAAAGGCTCATACTGGGAGGGACCTCAAAGCCCATCCAGTCCCACCCCCTGCCATGGTCAGGGACACCTTCCACTGTCCCAGGAAGCTCCAAGCCCCATCTAACCTGGCCTCTGGCACTGGGAAGCCATTCCCTGGCTCCTGGCCCTCCAGCCCTTGTCCCCAGTCCCTCTCCAGCTCTCCTGGAGCCCCTTTAGGCCCTGCAAGGGGCTCTGAGCTCTCCCTGGAGCCTTCCCTTCTCCAGGTGAGCACCCCCAGCTCTCAGAGCATCTTTGCAGCCTCCTCTGGACTCTCTCCAGCAGCTCCATGTCCATTCCAAGCTGGAGGCCTGGGATGGAGAGCTCAGAGCTAATCCAAAATCCAGGCTCACAGCCCGGTTCTGTCTCACCTTCACAGCCTCACAGGATGGCTGATGGAGCCCAGTGCCACACAAGCAATGTGGACATCCAGGAGGGCTCTTCCCTGCATTTCCTGGCCTCTTCCTGATCCTCCCCAGCAGCTCAGGCTCCGAGGACTCCCCTGGTCCCTTCCCAGACACGCTGCTGTATAATTAATCCAAGGGAAGAGGCGCCATTCCCACACTGCCATACAAGGACAGCTTCTCCCAGTTTTAGCCTTATTTATCCCTCGTGTCTCACCAAGAACTGATGATTTCCATGTTCACAGGAACCCTGGAGAGCAGGAAACAGGGTGACAACAGCCGCTGCCTTGAACATGGCACACGCTGCACAATCTGCCTTTCCTACAGCCAGAAGGAATGAGCTGGTCCCAAACCACCCACGCTGCGGGATAGGGCCCTGCTGCAGCCAGCTCGTGGCTTTCCCACCAAAGTCTTTCCCTTCCACTGAAGAACAGGACTCCAAGAGGGCAAGGCCCTGCCAGGGAGAGGTGCCGCCTGTTCCCAGATTCCTACAGCTGATCCCACAGGAAATCCCTAACCCTAACCTCAATTATCCAACCTCAACAACAGCCTGTGACCATCAGCTTGACTTCTTTGGGAATAAAAACGCTTCCCAGCGATCCCGTTATCCTTTACTTCCCCAAACTCAAGCAAAGCCACTCTCCTGTACAATTCCCTTCCCACAAGGATCAGGACAGCAGCAAAGGGGGACCCGAGGCAGATGTGGATCCTGGCACACGGTGGAGGAGAAAGTCAAAGGCATGGGAAGAAAGGGAAGGAAAGAAGCAGGAGGAGGAAGGAGCTTGTGAATAAGGAACACGAGTCTGCAAAAAAGCCAAGTTTTGTTATTCTTGGTGCTCACAGACCTGCTCGGTTCCAGGCACAAAACGGCAACAGTCGGGAATCCCGGAACAAGAACGGGATCCTGGATGTGCCAGGCACTGCCTGTGCAGTGCCCTCAGCAATGGAATGCTACCAGCTCCCACCTGTGACAAGTTCCTGACATGGCAGGACAAGGGATTAGAGGTAAATGAGGAGGGAAGCGACATCTCTCAGCAGGACAGGCTGCAGGAGAGTGGTCCCACTGCTCCCGAGGGAGAATCCCAACCTCCACTTGTCCACGAGGAGGAAAAAGGCTCTTCCCAGAAAACCCCACTTTTTTCCACTGAGTGTCACTATAAAAGAGGACACTGAGCCCCAGGTACTTCCTTTCCCCACGACCAGTCCATGCCAGGGGACACCATGCAGTACAGAGCGTGACAAGCAGCAATTTAGGGGCAGCACCAGTGGCACAAATGAAAATAAATCCCTGTAGTAGCAGGCAAAGATCATCCACATTAGGAAAACAGCAGTTTTAAAATATTTTTCCTTCCCTGCCAACCAAACATGAGCACTTTGGGTTACATCAGGGCCAGAAGAATGAGAGAATCACAAAATATCTTGAGCTGGAAGGGACCCACAGGGATCACCCAGTCCCACCCCTGGCCCTGCACGGACACCCCACCAATCCCAGCCTGGGCATCCCTGGCAGCGCTGCCCAAAGGCTCCTGGAGCTCTGGCAGCCTCGGGGCCGTGCCCATTCCCTGGGGAGCCTGGGCAGTGCCCAGCAGCCTCTGGGGGAAGAACCTTTCCCTGCTCTCCAGCCTGAGCCTGCCCTGGCCCAGCTCCAGCCACTCCCTCAGGTAGAAAAAAATCATCTGTGGATAGGATGGGCAAATAGCAATGATCCCAAAGGTGCTGGCACAAGGCAGGTGTTCCTGAATTTTAATCCTTTCACCCCAAAGTGAGAGCTGCTGTTCTTTAATCCAGTGGGAAAATGAGAAGCCCCCCTCTCTGAGCAGCACCGTGCTGGCAGTGAACGAGCCCTGCCTGCCTGCCTGGAGCTGAGCTGGTGCCGCCTCACTGAAAAGGTTGTTACTAAAAAAACAATTGAAAAAGAAAGACTTGAAATGAGTCACTGTGGAACCAGGGTTAAATTGGGAATTTTATGGTTTGCTACACTGGAAGATGGAAATGCTGCTTTTGGAGGAGAGAGTGGGGAGATTCACCCCTCAGATAAGAAACACCTCTCCTCAAGTGGCTGTTTTCTGAGGGTGACCAGGAAAGAGGAACTTGCTAGAACAGATACAGACCAAGAGCAGCACTGCAGCCCTGAGGCTCCTCATCCCAGCAGGGTCCCAGCAGTGCTGGGGCAGCAGAAGGTGACACAATACACGAGGTGTCAGCTCTAGGCCATGAAACCTGAGGGGTGGGAGAAGGAGCTGCCAAAACCAGAAGGGAACCCCAGAATCCCTGAGGCTGGAAAAGCCCTCCCAGCCCAGCCAGTCCAACCTGTGCCCGATGCCCACCTTGTCCCCAGCCCAGAGCACTGAGTGCCACCTCTAGCCCTTCCTGGGACACCTCCAGGGATGGGCACTCCAAACCGCCCTGGGCAGCCCCTGCCAAGGCCTGAGCTCCCTTTCCATGGGGAAATTCCTGCTGCTGTCCACCCTGAGCCTGCCCTGGCCCAGCCTGAGGCCGTTCCCTCTTGTCTTGTCAAGGGGGAAGGAGAGAAGGAAGGGAAGAGGGAAGGAGGGAATGCTTTCTAGTGATGACAAATGTGATTCCATCAGCTCAGCAGCTCCTGAAACCTCACCCTTGGCCTGAAAAATCCACATGGAGAGGCAGCTCCCACAGCTGGCTTTTCCCTGAGGACCAGGAGACACACGGCCACTTGTGCTTTAGGAACAGCAGGGATTTCAGAGTGATCCCAAACCTCAGATGCTCCTTCCCTGAACACAGACTTTCCAAAATCCTCCAGGCTCTTTGCAGTAATAAAGAGGCTTTAAAAGACAAGCTGGGAACTCCTTGGACAACATACTCTTCACCCTCAGCACTCAGGGAAGAGCTCTGGCGTGATGCAATCCCTGCTGCAGTTCAGCACTTTAAACTGATGTTGTGTAAGCAAAAACCCAAGGAAGGAAACCCCCAAACCCTTCCTGAGCCCAGCTCCAGTGCCACCACAGCTGCTGCTCCACTGCCTGTGCTAAACCCAGCTTAACCCTCTCCGAGCCTGCCCAGAGTCACCTGGGAACAGAGTGTAGAATGTGCAGAAAATCCTCAATTTGAGCAGATTTGGGGTTCCCTCCCAGAAGGGCAGCTCACCTTTTCCCCATCATTCCTAAGCCATGATTTAGCTATGGCTTCCCCCCAGCAGCTGGAGAGGCACTGCAGGGTATGGAACATGCCCTTGTCCCGAGCCCTGTGTGGAGAGGAGTCAGTTTTACGGAAGTTGAGGCAGGAAAGGGGCAATTTTCCAAACCCCAGTGACTGGCAGTCAGACTATGACAGCCCAACCATGGAATTCCAGACTGGTTTGGGTTGGCAAGGACATTAAGGTCCATCCAGTGCCAGCCCTGCCATGGGCAGGGACACCTTCCACCATCCCAGGCTGCTCCAGCCCCAGTGTCCAGCCTGGCCTTGGGCACTGCCAGGGATCCAGGGGCAGCCCCAGCTGCTCTGGGCACCCTGTGCCAGGGCCTGCCCACCCTCCCAGGGAAGAACTTCTTCCCAAGAACTCCTAATCTATCCCTGCCTCTGTCCCTTGTACCTGCACATGCACCTTTTACTGTCCCAAGTGCCCCATGAGGCCCCAGGGCTGTGGGATGGGGGTTCCAGGTGCTATTTCCACCTGCCCCATGGCTCACTGCATGCCCAGACCCCACCCTCCCTGCTGCCTGCCCCACAGAGCTCCGTGATCCGTGTCCCCCCGTTATTCCCAAGCGCCGAGGAGCCATTCGAGGAGCCATTCGGAGCACCCTGGGCATGGAGCCAGGTGAGCAGGGTTGGGCCTGACCCCGTCACCACTGGAGCTGAACAAACAGATCCTTCCCACAGCCAGTAAGTCAGTAAGAAAATGCCCCACGGAGGTTCAATGAGAGGATAAATCACTCGGGAAGGGGATGGCAGAGGCTGCTGTGAGGGGCCCGAGCCGCAGTCCCAAAGCCGGTGGCCCCGGCACGAATCCACAGCACAGCCAGTGCTTGGAGCAGCACTCCCAGAGCAAACAAATAAATTCCTCAGGCACCTTCCTCAGCACTCCATAAATCCTGCAGGCACACGGAGGCAGAAGGTGGGAGCTATGTGCATGGCTGAGCCCCGAGCAGCTGCTGCTCACGGAGCCGTTCCCAGCACAGCTTCAGGCCTGGTTTGGGATTACAATGGCTCTCTCTCCCCTCACACCCCTGGCAGAGCCTGGGATCACAAAGCACAAATGGAAGAGCTGTGAGTGCTCAGAGGGGGCTCAGTGCCATGGAGGGGGGCTCAGGGAACGGGATCCCACTCCTTGTTCCCATCCCATCCAGAGGGCTGGACATGCTGCACTGGGAATATTCCCTGTGGGAACAGTGCCCTTGGAGTAACAGCTCTCTCTCAAGGAGCTCTCTTGGAACTTGCAAGCCCCTCAGCAAAGCAGTCTGAGTGTGGAACACACAGACTGCAGGACAGAAAGCCCAAGTTGGATCAAACAGCAGCCTGGGAGAGTCTGGGACCAAGCCAGGAACCAAGCGCAGCGTCCGTGGCTGCCATGAACACAGAACCCTTCATTTACTGGAGATTAATGAGAGACCAGCACAGCTTCCAGCGAGCTGAGGCTGCCTCGGAGATGTGCTGCAAATCAGAGAAACCAGCCTTGACTTATTAAAAGAGATTCTTATCCCTAAACAAGTGGGAGGGACCAAGACTTTCTGCACGACATCAAACACCAAACTTGAGAAAACAGCAGCTTTCCATGTGCAAATTAAAAGTAAAATATTGTCATTACTGCACAACAAAAAGACTTAACAGAATGTTATTAGTGACACGAACAGCTTAAAAGTTAAATTCTAAAAAATTCTGCACCTGGTTTCTTCTTAAAAGAGACACAGAAATCCACCCAGTGCCACCCCTGCCATGGCAGGGACACCTTCCACTGTCCCAGGCTGCTCCAAGCCCCAATGTCCAGCCTGGCCTGGGACACTGCCAGGGATCCAGGGGCAGCCCCAGCTGCTCTGGGCACCCTGTGCCAGGGCCTGCCCACCCTGCCAGGGAACAATTCCTGCCCAATCTCCCATCCAGCCCTGCCCTCTGGCACTGGGAAGCCATTCCCTGGCTCCTGGCCCTCCATGCCTTGTCCCCAGTCCCTCTCCAGCTCTCCTGGAGCCCCTTCAGGCCCTGCAAGGGGCTCTGAGCTCTCCCTGGAGCCTTCCCTTCTCCAGCTGAACACCCCCAGCTCTCCCAGCCTGGCTGCAGCTCTGTGGCCTCTCTGGGCTCTCTCCAGCAGCTCCAGGTTCTTCCTGTCCTGGGAGCCCCAATCTGGAGCAGCTCTGCTGTGGGGTCAGCCCAGGGCAAGGGGACTCTGGGGCTGGAGCTGCTGTTCCTGCTGGAGGAGAGCAGAGCCCATCCCAGCCAATCCCACTCCCCAGATCACCTCACTGGAAGCTCTATTTGCCAAGAGTTTTGGCAACTTCACTTGGAGGGAAAAAAGCATTTGTGGGGAAAAATGAATGTTACTTTTTCAGTCTTATATTTTCAGGCTACATCAGCTGATCAGCATATCAGCTGATCTGAAAAAAATCCCCAAAACCCATAAAAGGAAGTTGAGTTTCTCTCTATCAGCTCTCCTGACCAGCACCAGCACAGGACACAGCCACAGGCTGTACTGGTGATATTTCTTTCCCAAGAGCAGAAGTGTCACTCACCTCTGCAGCATTTCCCCCCCAGTCAGAACACACAGGACTAAGCTTAGCCATCGTTAGGCCACAGATAAATCCCTCCTAACCCCTGTCCTTTCCCAGGGCCAAGGAGGCACCAGCAAACCAAACCTACAAAGAGCTCTGCATTCATCCAAATCTGACTCCTTAAACTCATTATTCAGGGCTAATTCCTTGCAGCTCTTCCAAGACCGGAGGAGCAGCAGCCCTGGGATCTGAGAAGCAACACTTGAGTACGCTGGGCTGTAGAAATCCTGTCAGTGTGTGAAATTCTGGGTTATTTCTGTGCTGACTCAGTGTTCAGCACCAGCCACAGCCACGTTTAAGGACTGTGTTTACCAAAGGGATAACTCTGGCTACCAGGGAAGCTGCCTGCCAAATCCTAACACAAACACACAGGTGACTCAGGAAGACGAGCCCGGACTCCTCTGGATCTTTTTTAATACCTCATTAATCAGGAAAAAAAACACTCTATACCCTCCAGGCAGAAAATATTCCTTCCAGCAGCAGCATGAAGGGGAAAAGGAGCCACGAGCTTTCCTCCCTCCTCTGCTGCAAAAAAAGTCAACTTCCCTGCAGCTTCCCTGAAAATTCTTGTCCAAACCACTTACAAGCAGCACAGGTTGCCAGGGCAGGGATTGAATCACGTCCCTGGACAGATTTAACAGCCCTGTGGATGTGGCACGTGGGGACATGGGTTAGCTGAACTCTGCAAGGGCTTTTCCAACCTAAATAATTCCATGATCCTCTCCACTAAACTCAGCCCTTTCTCACCTTGTGCACCAAAGCCTTCATGAGTATTTCTACCAACACTCACACAAAGACTCTGCTGAACAATAAAACCTTTTTCCTCCTTCTTTCCAACACAAATTCCCTTGTTTCTTTAGGACAGTTGTGTCCTGGTGCAATGTCTGAGAAACCCCAGCAGTGCAGGTGCAACCAACCTGGTCTGCCGTGAGCAGGCACAAGTGACTTTCCTTAAGGATTTGGTCATTTCAGAGGAATTCAGCCACAGAATCATTTCGATTGGAAAGCCCTCCTAGATCATCAAGTCCAACCTCGCTCCAGCAGCTCCATGTCCTTCTGATGTTGGACCAGGCCTGGGGCAGCTCTGCAGGTGGGGTCTCACCCAAGCAGGGCAGAGGGGCAGAATCCCAATCCCTTTCCTGCTGCCCATGCTTGGGATCTGTGGACCACAGCACACAGGGCTGGGATGAGTTGATTTGAAGGGTCACAGATCCCCCCTCTTGGCTGTTAAGGATCAAACACTGAACTCCTGTTCTCTTCCCTCCCTGGCACACACACGGCAGGTCCGAGGTGCCTGATCCCACCAGTGGCAGATTCCAGGCAGATCCACGTGTCCCCAGCCCCGCTGGGAGCCCGGAGTGAGCAGCAGAGCTCAGCCTGGTTAGTGCTGATTCCCAACCCCTGCCTGCTGCTCCGTCTGGGCACATCTCTGGCCCAGGGGAAGAGGGGACGCACACCAAGGTGCTCAATTAACTCCCAGAGCCAGGGCAGGTCTCAGCGAACCCCCAGCCCTCCTGGGAATGCTGGATGTGCCACAGGCTGGGCCACCACGCTGCCCTTGAGAGGGTCCCAAGTCCCTGCTCTGCCAGGTGACTTCCAGCACAGCAGTGACGTCTCTGCACTTTAATCCTGCCTTGGGAACAGGAAGCCTGGTGCTTCCACATCCCACAGCACCACAAGGTTAAACATCCCAGAGCCATGAGGAACCCCGAGGAGCTGGATGTGACATTCCCGCCGCAGGTGTTTGGCAGACACTGGAGAAGCCACCCGAGTTTGAACCACGGAGCAAGACTTGGGTGTGGTTTAGCAATTCCTGTTCCCTGAGAGAACAGCAGCTGGAGTTTCCCCCAAAACCAAAGGAATCACGAGAATGAACCCATTTTCAGTGGGAATAAGGATGAGGTGGGGTGAAATGTCCCCCTTTTCCCACATCTCAGGCAACCTCCACCCCAGTTCCAATGCTCCTGGCAGGATCCAAGAGCAGCACATCCCACATCCCTGTGGGCACAGCAGGGCTGTGCTGATCCCTGCCTTTCCTGCTGCTTTTCCCATGTAGAGCTCGGCTGTGTCCTGGATCCTCCCCACATTCCCAGTCTCAGCCCCTCGGGAGGGCACCAGGGCCATCACGATACTGGGATTTGGGGCTCCCTGTGCTCAGGGTGCCTGTGCAGAGCCCAAATTGCTCTTCCAAAACCCTGAGTGGTGCCAACACAGCAAAGAGCCAAAGGTACTGCACAGATCCCAGCTGGGATAAGGTGGGACAGCAGGATACCTACTCCCAGCAGAGTCCCAGGGAGTGGGAAAGCATCTCAGCCATTTCACCTTGTTAGGCTGAGCAGCTGAAAATAGCCCAGGGATGAAAAACAAACCAGCTGGACAAGTTCTCCAAAGCAGGAGGCTCCGGCCAGCAGCGAGCAGAGCCCTGTCCTGCCCAAAGCTCTGTCCTGCCCCTGCCCAGAGCTCTGTCAGCCCTGTCCTGCCCCTGCCCAGAGCTCTGTCCTGCCCTGAGCTCAAGGGGTCACTGCCGAAGGAGCATCCCCCCAGGCCAGCCTGCAGGAAGGGAGGGGTGGCAGGGAGAGCACTGCTCCATCCAACACCTCTGAAGATATCCATCTCGCAGGATGGCACAGGAATGCCAGACATTCCAGTTATGGGCTCTGACACGACAAACTCCAAGGGCTGAGCCTCACCCTTTGAAGCATGAAATATTTTTTCTCCTTTCCCAAGAGGAAAAATAAAATATGGGAGAAAAAATAACCAGCAACCCCACTTTTCACACCAAGTGCTGTCAGGAAAACTTCTCTAGGAATCATCCTGCAGTGTGGGAGAACAGCACCAAGTGCCCCCCGTATCCCTTTCCACCCTTTTTTTTGTGTTAATTATACGGCAAGTGAAATGAGGAACAGGAAAACCTGTTTATCTCCAAAACACAGAGTGCAAATCTCCAGGAAACAGCGTGGTCCATGAGAAACCTCTGAGAGCAGCAGGAGCAGAGGCCAGGAGGACAGTGCTTGGGGTGGGACAGGGACAGCCCCCACGGTGAGATGAGAACAGCCTTGGGATGAGATGGGATGAGGACAGCCCCCTCTGCCAGGTGTGCTGCCATCACCACTCCCACAAAACCACCAGCATCTCCAAGTTAGTTTCCACACTTCCCGGTTTCACAGTTTTGGAGCGTGTCCTCTTTCATCCAGAGGCCCTCCAGGACACAGCTTAATTAACTGACTGTCCCCTCAGCAGGCCAGGCTGCAGGAGTGCCACCTCCATCTGCCATCCCTGAGGGAAGCTGAGGAACCTCCTCATCTTGCCAGCACTGCAGCAGGGTGTCCCACTCACACCTCTCGGGACACCCACAGCCAGAGCCAGCCCGGGCCCCGGGAGGGAGCTGGGAAGCTAAAAAGTCTGAGACACTGGGCATCAGAACAGAGCAGAGATGGGGCTGCCCTGGCAGAGCCTGGCACAGTCCAACCCCCCTGGGAGCATCACCAGCTGTGCTGGGTTTGTGCCCCAGTCCTGGCTGGGGACAAACTGACCTGAACCTCCAGGCAGAGCCACCTGGATCCACATATCCCACAGACAAGAGCACGGCATGGACAAGAACTTCCTTCCTGATGCTTCCACAAGTTTGACAAGCAAACAAAACCTCCTCCTGATTCTGTGGTTTGCAGGCCAGACCCACCGTGAAACCCCGGGAACATGGAACCGCTCCGAGATGCTCAGACCCTTCATCAGCCCTTGCCCCACCAACACTCCATCCCTGCTTGCTTTCCTTTCACCTCCCACAAGCACTGCCACTGCTGAGGGGCCCGACTCGGATCCAGCTCCAGGAATGCCAGCCAGAGGAGGAGGCTGGGAGGCTCCAGGAGATGGGATCACTTCCCTCAGCAGCAACCCCTGAGCGCAGCCCCATCAGGTGGGAGAAGCCATCACACATGGGATTAAGAGGAAATAACCCTTCACAGCCTGCCTGGCCTGCAGGTCTCCTCACCTCACCTGCAGTCCTGGAGCTGCTCTGTGACAAGCACGAGGCCTCCAGGCCAGCACGAGATGCCAAACCTGGATTTTTGCCTTCCAAGGGCCAAGCAGCCGGAACAAACCCACCCGGGCACCCTTAACAACAGCAGCTGCTTGGAGCAGAATACTTCCAGAATTATTTCTATCCCCCCAAAAATGAGTTTCTATCCTCCATCCATCTCTATCTAGTTAAAAAATAACTTTTTTTCCCTTTGGCTTACTCACCCATTAATTATGTCCTGGCACTCTTACAGATCTAAACACAAGCATTGCTTAGCAGCTTTAATCCTGAATTATTCCTCCCTTCCCTGCAATCCAAAGCCTCCCTTGCCTGGGAAGGGGCAGGCTGTTCCAACCAGCAAGCTGTTCCTTTGTAACTCAGAGAGGAACATTCCTCAAGTTCTCCTGTTTATTGTGTTTTTATCCTCCCAGAACAGCCAAATTTACAGCACCAGAGCTCCAAACCTGCAGAGAAGAATTAAACTGACCTTAAAACTCCGTCCTTCAGGGAAAAACAAACGCTTGGCTATAAAAATAGTGTCTTGCCCTGCAAAACGTGTGTGTGTGTTACCAAACATCCCCGTTTCCAACTGCATTGCTGCTGCTTCCACTTTCTGAGAGCCGCTGGGATCAGCAGTTCCCAAATCCCGGAGGAGGTGAAGGGATGGTGGAACTGAGAGCATGCAGAGCTCCTCGGTGGGATAAAGTGCACTTCCAGGGAAGGGCTGTATTTGCCTCTGTGGGTCCTGCAAATGTTTCTTACAGCAAACCTCAGCAAGGTGTAGAGATAGATAGATAGACAGATAGATAGGTAGATAGATACATACATAGATATAGATATCTATACGGGCCAGAGGCAACCACTCGGGCTGGTGAGAGACTTCCAAGGAGCACTTGGTGGTTCCCAAAGTCAGACTCCACAGATGTCTGTGACACACAGCGAGTTAATGCATTTTCCAAAGTGGAAAAAATAGGTTACTTAAAAATAGGTCCATAATCCAAACAAACAAGCACCCCGGTACTATTTCATGGAGGGAAAACAAGCAGGCAGGGACAATCCAGGGACAGAACCACGTGCGGCTCCCGAATGACTTCCTTATGCTCCTCTGAAGGTTTTCCATCAATTGCAGGGCCAGGGACTTCGGCCAGGACTGCCAGGAAAAACTCCTGTGCCATCACTCCTTACCATTAGTTGTATTATTAGGATTATTGCAGAGACCTCAGACCCTTAAAGGGCCTAAAGGGGCTCCAGGAGAGCTGCAGAGGGGATTTCACAAGGGCTGGAGGGACAGGACACAGGGAATGGCTTCCCACTGTCAGAGGGCAGGGCTGGATGGGATATTGGGAAGGAATTGTTCCCTGGGAGGGTGGGCAGGCCCTGGCACAGGCACAGCATGAGGCAGGAGCTCCTCAAGGCCCCCATGTGCTGCAGGAGTGGCAGAGCAATGGCTTTAATTAAAGAGTCCTTCATCCCCACCAGCACCAGCTCCTAAAGCTGAACCAGAGCTCTGGAGGTGGCAGAAAATTAATCAGGCACAGCTGCAGGGGCTGAGGAAACGAAGGTGAGGGAAAATTAAAGTGTTCCAGAGAGCCAGCTTGGATCAGCCACGGGAGCAGAGCAGACGACTCAGCACGACAGCACTGCCTCTGTGGGAAACATCCCCAGATTCCAGCAGCAAACAGAGTCTGGAGGGTGGCAGGGGGAAGCAGCAGGGTCCAGGGCTGCACCTGCTAACAGCAGAATGCAGAAAAGAGGCCAAAACCCCCCATTATTCACAGCACCCCACACTGGTTTGGGCTTGGAGGGATCTTAAAGCCCATCCAGTGCCACCCCTGCCATGGGCAGGGACACCTTCCACCATCCCAGGCTGCTCCAGCCCCAATGTCCAGCCTGGCCTTGGGCACTGCCAGGGATCCAGGGGCAGCTCCAGCTGCTCTGGGCACCCTGTGCCAGGGCCTGCCCACCCTCCCAGGGAAGGATTTCTCCCCAGTAGCACTTGACTGACACAAGGAGGGGCGATGGAATCTCCTTCTCCAGCTGGGGGCAGGGGGCATTTCCCAGACCTTCAGCCAAGAGCAGTTAAGGTCCCATCTCCCCTTTCCAGCACATTCCTGCCCCTCCAGTTACCCACAGCAGGGCTCCACACAGCTGGACCACCGGGAAAAGGAACCCCCAGGTCCCAAAGGGCCTTTCCAGTGGGAATCCCAGAGCTGCCCCATGAGAGCTGCAACTCTCCCGCTTGCTCTGCCTGCTCAGGAGTTTTTTTCTCTCTCTCTGGATTTAAAGCAAAGCTAATTAATGAAGGAAACAGCTTTCTTAACACTAATAAGTTTGTGCAATTAGGGCTCTGGGGAGCAGAATGCCAGGCTGGGCACAGTCCAGCACCAAAGGGTGCCCAGGCCTGGCACCGACCCTGGGCTTGGAACCACCAGGGACACGAGCCACTGCCAGCGCCTTTTCCATCGGCACAGCCTCCAAGTGGGACAAGCAGCAGGTGAGGGATAACCTCAGGGAAAAGTGCTGCTTTTCAACCACCTGCTCATAGAAAGGGATTTCCAACTAACAAACCACAGAATCCCAGGATCCCTGAGGCTGGAAAAGCCCTCCCAGCCCAGCCAGGCCCAGCTGTGCCCCATGCCCACCTTGTCCCCAGCCCAGAGCTCTGAGTGCCACCTCCAGCCCTTCCTGGGACATCTCCAGGGATGGGCACTCCACACCTCCCTGGGCAGCCCTCCAATGCTAAATCCCTGTGGAATTATACCAGGATGGCCTTTTAGGTCCCTTCCCTCCCCAAAGCCCAGGCAAATCATGAACTACCCCTCACTGGAGGGTGACTCAGCCCCCCTGGGCTGTCGCCGGACACTGACCCGTCCCTCCATCCCCTGCCCAGAGGAGGAGAGAGCTCTCACAGGGAACTGTGATGCACCAACACACACAGGCAGCCACGAGCCAAAGGCCAACTGAGCAGGCCAGAGGAAAGCAAAGTGCTTTTCCTCCTTGCTCCCTTTGGGATAAGGCTCCGCTCCAGGACCACCAACGCACCCCAGACCCCGCAGCCACAGCGCAAGGGCTGTCAGGAGGCTCCTTCCTCACACATTTACTGCTCCATCCCCTCCTGAGAGCAAAGGACGGAAAGGAGAGAAGGATTGCTGCCCTGGACTTCCCACGTGGATATGTGCCTCCCTGCCCCACTGTGGGCAAGGCCAACTCCAAAAGGCCACTCTGGAGCAGGAGATCCAGCTCCCTCCAGGCCAGGCAGTGTCCCAGCAGCTCCCCTTGCACCGCTCCCCTGGGAAGGGACCACCCGAGGGGCACAGGAGACATGGAGAGAGCCGCTTTCCAAGGCAGTAAATAAACAGATCTAACAAGAAATTAAATTAAGATCCTCTCTCTGATCCAGCTGAGCATTACTCCAAGTTTCTGGGCCAAGCAGGGAAGGGAATGAGCTGGAGGGAGCCAGGAGCTCCCCAGCAGCCCCAGTGCTGCCTAGCTGGCCCCGCTGCTCCTCCTCCTCCTCCACATGAGGCCAGTCTGCTGCCAAAACACAATTTTTCCACCTCTCAGAATGGCAATTCCTCAAGATGAGTTTCATTCCTGAAGGAAGCCAAGGCTGTGCAATCCACTGGGGCTTCCAACTGAGCTGGGGAAGAACATGGACTATTTCCTGGCAGAGTCTTCCAAGTATTCTCACAACTGCCTTGTCTCCCTTGCCTAACCCAAAGCTGCTACTCACAGGTGCAGCTTCTACTGAAATGAATTAACTGAACAGCAAAACCTTCTTAAAGGGCACCTTACCAAAGCAAGGAGAGCACAGCAGGTTGCTGTGTCCCATGAGCTCTGCCAGGCCTGTGGAAGGACGGGCTGCAGGAGTTACTCCAGGGCAGGTGTGTTCAGACCAGGCAGGCACCTCCCGGGGGCTGGGGTCCAGGGCAGGGCCTGCAGGTTGAAACCCTGCCCTGGTTCTGCTCCCACAGCCCTGGGAGGGTACCAAGTGTCAGAGAGCAGCTGGATCACAGAATGCTGGAAGAGATCTCCAAGATCACGGAGCGCACCCGTCTGCAGCACCTGGATCCCCATCACAGCTCCTGCCTGACCGCCTGCCTCCACGCACCCAGGCCTCTCCAGGGCAGCTCCCGTGGCACCCTGCTCGCTGCAGCCCTGGAATCAGTAGCTCTGGAAAGGGACAGAGCCCGGACGTGGCTCCCAGTGACACAAACTCAGCAGTGCCAGGGAGCTGCACCGACCTCGCGTTTCGCTCCCTCAGCGACAGAAGGGTTTAACTGGGCAGATCAAGGAGAGCCATCCCTGTTCCCGCCTGCAGGATGAGCCATCACTGAGCTTCCAAAAGCTCCACTGAGGCCATGTCCTGCTCAGATGCCAAAAGCTTTCACTGCAAGTTTCAAGTCCAAACCCATCAACCAACTCCCAAGGCAGAGGCTTTGCAGCGAATGATTCACTTCCAGTGAACTTCCAGTGATGGCAAGGACAGACAGGGCTTGGGCACAGCCCCTCACACAGAAATTTGTGCTCTCTCCCTCTGGAATTAGTAGTGACAGTTACAAGCCTGTGGCTGCAGCCCCCTTTCCTCACACTGACCTTTGTCCCACGGGACGTTCCCTGGGTTCAAGGTGTTCCAGGCAAACACAGAAATAGCCCTGGGCACAGCCCTCCAGCTTTGGACACGAAACTATCAGGATATTTTTTAAACTTGTTTCTTAAACCAGTTAGAAAAGAGCAAAGATGACTCAAAAAATGTTGTGATCAAGGAACCACGACAGGGAAGCAGGAGACAGGGCAGGAGAAGGAGAAAGGAAGAGAAGGAGGAGCTGCTGACCTGTGCCAGCCCTGCACCAGAGTCCAGCCCTCGCCACCCCCTGACACACGAGCTCCACATCACCCAAAACCACCTCAATCCCAACAATCCAGAGCCCACCCCTGAACTGCTGCAGGGAAGAGAGCCAGGGACGATCCCTGACTTGCCTCAAGGATGCCAGAATGGGGACCCACACGAGGCCCCAGACATGGAGACACGGCCCCACATCCCTGTGGATGCCAGACCACAGGAAGGAATTCCAAATAAAATGAAACAAGGCTCAGGGCAATGCAGACTCACACCACTTCCATATTATTGCAGGGAGATGGGGCAGGTCTGGATCTGTAGGTGAAAGGGGTAACCATGAAGGGAACCAGGGATGACCCCCAGTCATCCAAATCCCTGCCTCTTCACGGTCAGTTTTCCTTGGATCTCCTCCAAACACACCTGAAAGTGCCCACCTGTGCTGGGCTGTACAGAGGACAAACAATTAAAATAACAGTAATAATCCTGAATCCCATAGACTGGTTCCAGGTGATGTGATTTAAGGAGGAAGAGCCAACTGAGCAAGGTTAGTATTTTAAGTAAGATGAAATTTCAGATTTTTGACCCAAACAGTGGGTCACATTTTTGATGGCTCACATAAAACTTGTGTAAAATATTGGCCACAGCTCTGAAGGATGTTCTGATAAGAAAAAGGACCAAAACCTGGCTGATGGGAACAACAGCCAGACTACAGCAAATGAGCAGAAAGAAGGGGGGGGAAAAATCCCTGAAAGTCCAGTTTGTTCCTGAGGAGACTCGTTTGCCCCTTTTAGGGGGTGTGAAAAGGTCCTGGGGTCGGGCTGCAGCCTGACAAATTCGGGCTAAAAATAACCAGGGCGGGTGCAAACAATAACGTGGGGCCGGTCACACATCCTGTGACAGCGGCACCGGCACCGGCAGGATCCCAAAGCTGGGCTCAGGGCACAGCCAGGGAGCTGCGAGGGGCCCCTTCTGCCTGGCCTGGGCTCCAAACCCCCCACACCTTGTGAAATGGCTCCTGTGCTGCCGAGAGGAACCAAACTTCAATCTGAACCCAGCAGGAAAAGATTAGAGATCAAAGATTAAGGCCTCAATTCGCCTCTGAGTGAGTCAAAGCCAGGAGAAAATTTGTTTTTCCCCGGGGTTCAGTCACCAACTCTGATTTTCCTGCGGATGAACTCACCCGTTTCAAACTCTCGCTTAAAAAAAAAAAATCCCAGGAATCGGGATCATTCACTAATCCTCTATAAAACCTGCTGATGCATCCCCTGAGTGTGCAGAGGAATCGCAGCAGCCCGAGAAGTGCTGCAGCTCAGGCTTCTGCTCTCTGCAAACACCTCCCTGCATCGCCTGAAAAACTTCCCCGCTGATGACATTTCATCATTAAAATTCTGCCATCCTAATTAAAGAATTAAAAAAAAGCACCTTTGCACCTCGGAAAATGTGTCAAAAACGAGCACTTTCACTTTCAAAACGGCGTCCAACACTCACCTCTGCCTCACACCGAGCAGCCAACACAGCCGGCACCTTCTGCTTCCAGGGAAAACATCAGGAAAAGTGTCTCCTGTGCCGGCTGAGGACATCCCTGCTGTGAACTGGGAGCAACAGCTCAAAGAGCTCAAAACCAAATGCCAAGAGACCTCGGAGGACGCCCTGAGCTGTGGTGGGAGAGGGCGAGGAGCGCTCCCGACCCGCCTGGCTGCCCCGGGGAGGGACACGGATCCCTCCCTGACCACGCTCCCGCACGTTTGGGGCCCCAACCTGTAGCCAGTTATTAATCCCTTGCAGGTTTGGGAAGCCAGCAGTAACCCAAACATGGCCCGGAGTGACCCAAAGCACTCGTCCTGCAGGAACAGCCGTGCCGGGGGGAATTGATGGGAGCCCAGGGCCTGGGGCTGCTCCCGGCCCGGTGCCGGCGCTGCCTCCGCTCGCCGCCGAGAGCAAAGCCAGCAGCTGAATCACCCAGGCTGCCACACTTCTGCAGGGCCTCCAAAAATAACTCCGCTGGAAATTCCTTGGAGGCACAAACCTTGCTTCACAAGGACTGCAGAGATCCAGTTTCCTCAGTGGAGCAGACTGGATGCGAACCGGCCCGAGGGTTTGGGAGCACAAGGGAAGGGGATGAGGAGCCCCTTCTCCCGGAGACAGAAAACAGCGAGCCACAGAACCCATCCCTGGCCAGGACGGAACAATCTCCCTGCCCAGGGCTCACACACCGAGCTCCCGACGGTTCTGCCGATCCCACAGCTCCAGGGCCTGCTCCTTGCCCCGTTCCCACCAGCAAGCCCCGTGCACAAAGCCGATCCCTTCCCAGAACGCCGCTGCGGCGCCTTTCATCCAGATACCCACCATCCGAACACCCTCCCGGCACCCAAACCCCCCGAGCTGCAGCCCGGCCCCGCTCCCACAGCCCCGAAGGGAAGCTTCTTCCCTGTCCTCAAGCAGGGCGCGGTGCAGGCGGGACCCCGGCGCGGCCCGGGGGAGGCTGCGGGGGCTCGGGGGTCCCAGGGGCGGAGCAGCAAGCGGGGCTCAGCACTGCCCTTCCCGGGAGCTGCTCCCGGCTCCGGGCACCCTGTGCCCCTCGGGGGCCGGACCCCAACACGGCCCCGCTGCGGGCTGGGGGTCCCGGCCCGCTCCTAAAGTTCCCAGCGGGATTTATGGACCGGCTCCAGCGCTGACCTCGGGCACTGTCACAAGGACACAGAGCCCACGGAGGCGGCACCGGCTCCCAGCGGCGGCCACAGCCGGGCTCGGGGGGCAGTCCGGGAGGCTCGGCTTCTCCTGCCTTCTCGGCTGGGGGTTGGGTTTTGGGGTGGAGGGGATGGAAATGGGGGGAAGCAGAGTGGCTGGGCCTCAGGTTTTTGCTGCCTGTACTCCTCAGGTGGGACGCGCTCGTCCCTGGAGCGGAGGGGAAGCAAGTCTGGGGGTCCCACAGCCGGGAATGTCCCTAAAAAACAACTAAACACCGGAATTTTCGGCACGATCCCGAAGTTCCTGCCAGACTCTCATTACCAGAGGGCAAACAAGTAAAATAACACGAATAATCTTAAATCCCGCGAACTGGTCCCAGCCGATGCGATTTAACGAAGAAGAGCGCAATATTCTAAATGAGCTGAAATTTAAAACTTTTGACCCAAACAGCCGGAGCCCGCTGCAATAATAAACACGGATAATTTCAGTCCTTGCGAGGCCTCGAACCAGGGCCGGGTCGGAGATCACTGCAGCTCTTGCCCGAAACCCGGAGGAATGGCCCCAAAACAGGGAGCGGGGGGGGCTGGCAGGGCCCTCCCCGGGCAGCGCCCGAGCCCGGCGGGGCGGGCAGGGGAACACCAGGGGTGTCGGGCGGGGGCTCACCTGCGATGGCCGAGTCGTCCAGGTGGGAGCCGGGGGCCCGCTCGGCGCGGCCGGGATGCTGCAGCAGCAGCAGCAGGAGAAGGAGGAGGAAGAGGCCGCACAGCGCCCGCACGGCCCGGCCCGGCCGCAGCTCCATTTCCGCGTCCCCGCCGCCGTCAGCTGCTCCTCGGCATCGGCACCGGCTGCGGGCCCGCGGGGTGTCCCGGTTGTCCCGGTTATCCCGGCTATCCCGGTACTGCCGCGAGCTGCGGCCGCGCACCGGCTACCGGAACCCTCTGCCCCCCCCCTGCCCGCAGTGGTCTCTCCCAGGACAGCTTCCCCCCCCCCCGCCGCAGTGGTCTCTCCCGGGACAGCCCCAGTCCCCCCGCCCTCAGTGGTCTCTTCCCGGGATCACCCCGCCGGTCCCTCGCCTCTCTGCCGGGATAACCCTTCTCCCCGCCACCTCCGTTAGGGTCTCCCCGGCCCGCTCCGTCTCTCCGTCGCCTTCTCACAGCGGTGCTCCCCGCAAAACCCCGCTCTGTCTGTGCCGGGACAGCGCCGCACACCCCCCCCCCCTCCCCGCCGCGGTGGTCTCGCCCGCCGCCCTACGCACCGGGCCCTGGCGCCGCCGCGCGCGCGCTGACAGGGGGCGTGGCCTGACGCCGCGGGGCCACGCCCACGGGGGGGCGGGGCCTACGGGGCGGGCACGTGCCCACGCCCCCACTACCGCCCGCGCGCGCGCGGCCCTGGCCCGCAGCGACCTCTGGCGGCGCAGCGGGGAACGGCGGGAGCTCAGCAGGGCCGGGACCCTGCCCGAGGGGGGACCCTGCCCGGGACACCCACCGAGGAGACCCTGCCCAGGGGACCCTGCCCAGGGGACCCGCCTCTGGCCCCGGGGAGCGCGTGTCACACAGCCCGCCGCGCCAGAGAGAGCACCCCGACATGTCACAGCAGCACCCCCGCTCTGCGGGCAGAGACTTTCTGAGGTCCCAGCACGTGGTTCCTTGCTCGCAGTGCGGCCGAGGAAATTTCAACACCTCCTAGGGCTGTGACACCTCCAGGGCCACGTGCTCCCGGTGGCATCGCTGGACTTGGTGCCACCAGTGGCCGGAGCCGCAGCCTACGGGGGGGACGGGAAGCTCATATCCTGTCCCACTCCGCACATCCTGTCCCACTCCGGCCAGGATGCTCCAAGGAGTGACACCCTTGTCCCTGGAGCAGGCTCCTCCCAGCCAGGTGCCCCACGCCCCCACTCTGGGATGTGGGTCCCAGGCTGGTCCCTCGGGGGTCCCGCCGAGGGGGTCGCGCCGGGCCAGTTTCTGTCCCCGCTCTGTCCCGGCAGTTGCCAGCCCCGCTCCCGCCCAAAACTCCGCTCCTCCGGCACCCCCGTTATCCCCGCTGTCCCGTTATCCCTGGACCCCCGTTATCCCTGACGGTTCCGTTATCCCCGGCGGTCCCGTTATCCCCGGACCTGAGCTGATGTCCGGGCTGAGGGGTCTCTGTTGGGTGCCAGTTGTGGTCCCCGTGCTGGCATTGGGGAAGATGCCCGGTGTGTGCAGGGGGGTCCCACACCTGCAGACCCCGAGATGAGGATGGGGACAGGCCATTCGCTCCTGGGAATTGCCTCCCCTCCATCCCTGGGTGACCCCCACAAGCCCGTCCTGCTCCAGGGACGCTCATGGGCTGCAGGTGCTGTTGGGGGGGACCTGGCCCTTATGGGGACTCCCAGCATGGGGGACCCGGCCCTTGGGGGAACTCTCCCAGCACCCGGGCTCCTCTGGCCCTGACCCAGCAGAACAACGCCATGCTCGGGGCGGGGGGGGCGGCACTCCCGCAGTAGCCCCGGGACCCCCCTGTTCCCCCCTGGGATGCAGCAGGGTAGCCCCAGTTCCCCCAGGAGCAGCTGGTCCCCACTGTGCTGTCACCCCATCCCCACCTACACCCCGAGGCAGCCCGAGGGCAGGGGGTATCACCCCCCGCCATCAGCCCCCGAGTCCCCAGGGAGCCCCGAGTGGGGTGGGCTGCCCTCCCTCGTCACCCCCTGCACCTCTCAGAGCTCTGGACCCCCTGGGCTGGCAGTGGCCGTTCCAGTGCGTCCCTGTCCGCAGCGGTCGGGGTGAGTGGCGGGGGGCCGAGGGGGCTGTCAGGGGTGGGGCGTTGAGAGGGGGGGGTCAGGGGTGAGTGCCAGGGCTGGGGGGGTCAGAGGTGGCGTCAAGGGTGGGGGGTGGGGGCGAAGGAGGAGGGTCCCTGCTCCCAACCCGGCCACGGGAGCTGCGGGTCCCTGCTCGGGGCCGTCCCGGGGGGCGCAGGGGGACGCGGGGGTCCTGCCCCGGGGTCCTGCCCCAAACCCGCCGCAGCCTCAGCCCGCAGCCCCGTCCCGGTGCCCGCAGCCCGGGGCGATGGCGGAGGGCGCAGGGGCTGCGCTGCCGCGGTCCCGGGACCGGCCCGGGCCGAGGAAGGAAACGGCGGGCGCGGGGGGCCGGGCGCGGCGAGGGAAGTTTCTCCGCGGGACCGCCCGGGGCGGCGGAGGAGGCGGCCGCAGACTTCCTCCTCCTCCTCCTCCTCCTCCTCCACTTCGTCCTGCTCTTCGTCCTGCCGCTGCCGCTGCCGCCCCGGCCCCGCGCCCGCCGCCGCGCCATGCCCCGGGGTGAGTACGGGCCGGGGGCAGAGCAAGGGCCGGGGGTCCCCGCCCGCCCGGGGTCCGGGTCGGGGGGCGGGAGGAGCCGCCCGTCGGGGCCGGGGCGGGGCCGGCAGCAGCGGGACCCGCCCGGAACGGGACAACGGGGGATAACGGGACCGCCTGGGGTAACGGAGCCGCCGGGGAGAACGGGGCTGGGATAACGGAGGTCTGGGAATAACGGGACCGCCGGGGATAACGGAACCGTCAGGGATAACGGGGGTCCAGGGATAACGGGACAGCGGGGATAACGGGGTGCCGGAGGAGCGGAGTTTTGGGCGGGAGCGGGGCCGGCAACTGCCGGGACAGAGCGGGGACAGAAACTGGCCCGGCGCGACCCCCTCGGCGGGACCCTCGCCCTCACCGCCCCCGGCCCCGCACCCGCCGAATCGGCAGCCGCGCCCCCGCCCCGCTCCCGGGCCCGGCGCTGCAGGGGCTGCGCTGACACCGGGGGGCGCTGCACGGCCCGCGGGACCCCCGGCCCCCGCACGGACCCGCGGACCCCCTGCACTGACCCCCCTTGGCCCCCCTGCACTGACCCACGGCCCCCCTGCACTGACCCCCCTTTGGCCCCCCTGCACTGACCCACGGCCCCCCTGCACTGACCCCTCCTTGGCCCCTCTGCACTGACCCACGGACCCCCTGCACTGCTCCCTACTGCTCTGACCCCCCAATCCCCGTGCAATGACCCACTGAGCCCCCTGCACTGACCACCGCTGCACTGACCCCACTGACCTCCCCAGCACTGCTCACTGCACTGACCCTCACTGACTCACTGGCCCCCCTAACCTGACCCCTGCACTGACCCCACTGACACCTCCAGCCCTATTCCACTGCACTGACCCCACTGATCCCCTGCACTGCCTGCCCCCTGCACTGTCCCCACTGCAAGGACCCACTGACCCCCTCTGTACTGACACCCCTGCTCTGGCACCACACTGCCCACTGCCCCCATTGCTCTCCCCCCCTCACCACTGCTCTTCCTCCGCCTGCACTGATCCCCCTGCAGTGACCCCGCACATCCCTTGCAGGTGCTGTCACACGTGTGCAGCAGCCAGGACACACCAGGGCTGTCCCCGGGGGGGGTGCCTGCAGTGGCTGCTTGTCATGGGCCCCCCGGGGTCTCCTCCAGGGTCACTGGGTCAGTCAGTCAGCGCGGGTCCCCTGGAGCCTGTGGGGGGTGTGGATGGGTGCCGGGGCTGGGGGCTGCTGGGCTTCCTCTGCTTGGCTCGGGGGAAGGAGAAGCCACTGAGGTACCATTGGTGGCCTGTGGGGACAAGCTGTGGTGGGACTGTGGTGGAGGGGGCCCACGGGGACGGGCTGTGGTGGGTGTGTGGTGGGAGGGGGCTGGCACTGGGACCGTGGGCGCCGGGACCATCTGTGGACAGTTGAGGTGGTGCCAGGAGGTGCTGGCTGCGGGTGCAGGTGTGGCTGTGTGCTCGCGCGTGGCAGCAGGTTTGGTTTGGTTTGGTTTGGTTTGGCCATGACACAGAGAGGTGCCGGGGCAGCGCCGTGCTGCTGCCCAGCACTGGGACCTGGCGGTCGGTGGCAGGGGGGTCAGGAGGCCATGGAGCCTGGCCTGGCTGGCTCCATCCATCCCTCCATCCATCCATCCATCCATCCCTCCATCCGTTCATTCATCCATCCATCCATCCCACCATCTGTTCATTCATCCCTTCATCCATCCATCCCTCCATACGTTCATTCATCCCTTCATCCATCCATCCCTCCATCCATCCCTCCATCCCTCCATCCATCCCTCCATCCATCCATCCATGGATCCATCCATCCATCCATGGATCCATCCCTCCCTCCATCCATCCATCCCTCCCTCCATCCCTCCATCCATCCCTCCATCCATCCATCCATCCCTCCATCCTTCCATCCATCCATCCATCCATCCCTCCACGATCCATCCATCCATCCATCCATCCATGGATCCATCCATCCATCCATCCATCCCTCCATCCCTCCATCCATCCCTCCATCCATCCATCCATCCCTCCATCCCTCCATCCATCCATCCATCCATCCCTCCATCCATCCATCCCTCCATCCCTCCATCCATCCATCCCTCCATCCCTCCATCCATCCATCCATCCCTCCATCCATCCCTCCATCCCTCCATCCATCCATGGATCCATCCATGGATCCATCCATCCCTCCATCCATCCATGGATCCATCCATCCATCCATGGATCCCTCCATCCATCCATCCATCCCTCCATCCATCCATCCCTCCATCCATCCATCCATCCCTCCATCCCTCCATCCATCCCTCCATCCATCCCTCCATCCATCCATCCCTCCATCCCTCCATCCATCCATCCCTCCATCCATCCACGATCCATCCCTCCATCCATCCACGATCCATCCATCCCTCCATCCCTCCATCCATCCCTCCATCCATCCATCCCTCCATCCATCCATCCATCCCTCCATCCATCCATCCATCCCTTCATTCATCCATCCATCCATCCCTCCATCCATCCATCCATCCCTCCATCCATCCATCCATCCATCCATCCATCCATCCATCCATCCATCCATCCATCCCTTCGTCCATCCCTCCATCCATCCATCCATCCATCCATCCCTCCCTCCATCCATCCATCCATCCATCCATCCATCCATCCATCCATCCATCCATCCATCCCTCTACCCCAGGATCCCCCTGATGCCAGCACTGTGGCTGCTGGGAACAGTGGCCGGGTTGAGGAGGGGGTCACCACATCCCCTCGAGGGGCCTGGATCTGGCTCCTGCCCTGGAGCTGCAGAGCTTTGGCAGCGCCTGGAGCAGAGGCCAAGGGCCGGGAGTGGCTGTGGCCATGGCGAGGGGCAGAGTGGGACCCGGCCTGGGGGGGAAATAAAAAGAGGAAATTAGTCACGACAGCTGGAAAATGAGGGAAATCAAAATCCTCCGACTCAGCATGGAAGTTATTTTAGCTGCCACGGCAGAGCCTGGGGCAGAGCTGGGGGGCCCCTGGGTCCCCACCACAGCCATGGACCCCTGTGGGGTCCCTGCTTGGGATTTAGAGATTTTAGTAATTTTAGTAATTTCCTCTTTGTGCTGCTGATCTGGCGGCAGGGCCGGGGGGCCGCGCTGTCCACGGAGCAGGAGTGACTCCAGTGACTGGGGCTGGTGACCCCCGGCCGTGGGGGAGCCTGAGCACGTCCCTCGGGCCGGGATGGACGCGGCGGCTGGGGAGGGGTGTCTGGGTTCGGGCGCCCGGGACAGGGTGCGGTGCACAGGGTGGGGTACGGTGGGGTGTGAGGTGCCCGAAGTGGGGTGTGCCGGCGGTTGTGGTGCGGGCAGGGGGTGCCTGGGGGTGTGGGGTTGGTTTAGGGAGCTCGGGTCAGGCTTGGGGGCCGTGGGACAGGGAGTTCACGGGGGCGGCTGCTGCACTTCCCCGGCGGAAAACCCCCGGGGGCTGCCCCGACCGGGAGTGCTGGCAAAGGGTTTTGCTTCCCTTTTCTGCTGAAGAGATGAGTCGCTTTTCCCGTGCCGGGAGGTGGCGATGGGAGGGGGGCACCTCTGTGTGCCACCCACAGCCCCCCTTGCCCCCGCCGCCCTCTCCCCAGCACCCCAAAAACACCCGAGTGCCACCGCAGTGAGGAGCGGGGCCGGGTCCCGCCGGGGCCGGGGTGCCGAGCCCTGGGCTGGACACGGTGCAGCCTCCCCGTGCTCCCACCCTTCCTTCCCCGGGTCCCCTCCGGGAAGGGGCAGGTGCCCCCATGGGCTGTGTCCCCCGCGGGCTGTGCCCTCAGCCCCACGAGGCCACTTCGCCGCCGGCATCCTGGGGCCCAGAAGGGGTTAAAGGCGCTGCCGGGCGCGGATTTCCTGGGAGAACAGAGCTGGCCTTGTGCCGGCAGCGGAGCTGGCAGCAGGCGAGGGGGCACACCAGAGCCAAGGCACCCCCCAGTGTCCCCTGGCTGGCCCAGCCAGGCCCCCAGGGCAGCAGCACCCTCGGAGCCCCAGCGTGGCTGCAGGGACACGGGAGATCTCCAGCCCCTGCCCGGCACCACGGGGATGCCGCCGGGCAGCCCCCAGCCCTGTCCTGGAATGGGGTCCCCTTGGCAGGGCTCCTGCCTCCCCTGCTGTCCCGTGCTGGGGGACACAGGGGCCCAGGGGGTCAGGAGTCGGGGCACAGGTTCCTCCTCATCGTCCTTGGGAAGATGAGTGTGGGCCGGGGGCTTGGCTGGGGCCGTGGGGACCGGTTGGGACTGTGATGTGGTGGCTGTGGCTGCCAAGTGTTGGTTGTGACAGAGCTGGAGCCCCTCTGGCACCCACATCCCCCTCCCTGGCACCCAGACGGACTTGGAGCTGCTGTGGGGGCTCTGCCCTACACAAAGCTCCCTCCTCAGCAAGACATTTGCCCTGTGAGTGTAGGCCGTGCCCACGGGTCCCCTCATAGTGCCACCAGCATCTTGTACCTGGTGCTGGCAGTGCCAGGGCTGGCAGGAGCCAAAACGCTCCTGTGTGAGCCCTCGGGTCCTGCCGTGGCCCCTCCACAGGCACCACGAGTGCCCACATTTGCTGTGTGCTGGTGACAAACCTGGGGCTGCTCTGGGCTTCCACACCCCCAGGGGTACTGGGTGATGGAGAAGTGACTCCTGGCCTCTGTCCCCTCCTTCTCCTCCTTTTCCTCCTCCTTTTCCTCCTCCTCTCCATGTCCCAGGGGTGATGCTCTCGTGGGCATGAGTGTTTCCTCTCAGATTTCCTCTGCGCCAGGATGAGGATGGGGATGGTTCCTGCTGGGTGCCAGCTCATCCCAGGGTGCCCACGGCCAGTTTGGGGTGCAGGGTTTGGGCTCAGCATGACCAGTGTGTGCCATGTCCCACTGTGGGATGGACACAGGGGCAGGCTGCTGCTCAGGGCTGCTTCAGGTCCTGACTGAATCAGATGGGCCAAATGGGGCCTTGGGGTGACAGGGGCAGCCGTGTCCCGCTCCAGGGGCTGCCCTGGGGGCCCTGGGCAAAGAGATAGGGTGGCTGCAGGACAGAAGGGGCACAGGGGACATGGGTGGCAGTTACAGCCCCTGTGGAACGTGCTCGTCCCTAAGGGTGGCCCTGTGCAGCCACAGAGGGACCTTGGTCTCCCATAGTCGTCATCCTGGTCCCATGACCGTGAGCCTGTTCCTCCCACTGTCCTACTCCTTCTCCCTGTGCTCCTGCTCCCATCACCCTTATCCACTTCCTTTCCCCACTGTCCTGCTCCAGCTTCTCCTGATCCAGCTCCTTCTCCCACTGTCCTGCTCTCCTTGATCTTGATCCCACTCTTGATTCTGGTCCCATCCCCATCACTCTCCTGCTCCCCTGCTCCTGCTCCTGCTCCCACCCCTGTGTCCCTTCTCCCACTGCCCCGGCTCTCTCGTGCGCCTCTGAGCCCCGCAGCCCCTGGGGGTCCCACTGCCTGCGCTGCCCCGGGCTGAGCAACTGGTGCAAACTGGTGTGAGAAAACCTCTGGGCTGTTCTTGCTCCCGAACTGGAGGCCAAAGGCCGGGACTGTGTTTGTGGCCCCCTGGGACCCTGCAAGCGGCTTCCTGCGGGGGTGGGGATGGGGGGCCGCCTGTGCTGCTCCCCGTTCACATGCCAAGGAGCCGGGGATCCCCTGCCCGGGGAAGCAGGTTTGCAGTGGGGAAGCTGAGGCACAGCAGTGCCGTGTTCCTGGCAGCCCCCTGTGCCTGTCTGGGGGTCATGGCGCAGCCAGGCAGGGCGGGGGTCAGGGCACAGCCTCAGCCGCAGGAAGCCGCGTGTCAGGGCGGGAAGAGGAAGAGCGACTTCCCCATCCGAGGGGGCAGGGACCGGCAGGGGCTCGGGGCGGGGGCTCGGTCCCTTCCCCCTTCCCCAGCCCTGCAGACCCAGGGGGCTCCGGGGAACGGGGACCCCCAGCCCAGGACACTCCAGGACACTGCGGCATCTCTGCCCGGCACCTCTGCTCCCTGCCTGTCACTGGCACAGGAGCGGTGCTCCCATCCTCCCGGTGGGATCCATGGGTGGGCACCAGCTGCCCATGGCCGGGTCCCGGTGGGAACGGGGCTGCCGGCCCCAGGGTGGGCACCTCCCGCCCCAGGACTGCGGGGTGCCCCTGCCTCGGCCGGGCAGGGCTCTTGGCAGCACCGGGCTCTGGCCAGCAGCAGGAAGGGGAGCAGGATGCAGCCCTTAATGGGAATTGCAGAGGGAACCTGAGGAAGGAAAACGCGCGCCGGGACTGGAGATAAACACAGCTGCTGGAGCGGACGTTGGCTCCGGGGCCAGCCCAGTGGCCACACTCCAGCCACAGCACCGGCCCGGCCTCTGCCTGCCGGGACCAGCACTGGCCCTGCTTGGTGTGGGCAGGATCAGGGTTGGGACAAATGGTGACGGCCCACAGGCTGCCACAGCGCAGATATGGCCCTGCTCCTTGCCCTGGTCCCGTCTGGAGGCACAGCTCCCGTGCTGGAGGCACAGCTCCCGTGCTGGAGGCACTGCACAGCATGGCACAGCACGGCATGGCACAGCACGGCATGGCACGGCACAGCACGGCATGGCACAGCACGGCATGGCACAGCACAGCATGGGATGCTGCCCAGCCTGGCTGCCATGGATGCAGCACCCTGGGGACAATGCGGTCCCCGTGCACACGGGGCGTGGTGGCCCACGCGTTGTCCCTGGGTCATGGCAGGCAGATCCCCTTTGGGGGTCTCTGCTGGGGGGATGTGCCTGCCTGGGAAGCTCACGGGGCGGTGGGTTGGCTGGTGAACCAAGGGGGTGTGACCCCTGTGCAGCCACCGGCCTCGGGGTGTCGGAGCGGGGGGACCACGGTGACCCAGCCCTGGAATGTCCCCCCTGAGCCTCTCCCCTTCCCACAGGCTGCTGAAGGGGACGCCAGGGCCGCCAGGATGCAGAGCATCAAGTGTGTGGTGGTGGGTGACGGGGCGGTGGGCAAGACCTGCCTGCTCATCTGCTACACCACCAACGCCTTCCCCAAGGAGTACATCCCCACCGTGTTCGACAACTACAGCGCCCAGAACACGGTGGACGGCAGGACTATTAACTTAAACCTGTGGGACACGGCCGGCCAGGAGGAGTACGACCGCCTGCGGACGCTTTCCTACCCCCAGACCAACGTCTTCATCATCTGCTTCTCCATCGCCAGCCCACCCTCCTATGAGAACGTCAAGCACAAATGGTACCCTGAGGTGTGCCACCACTGCCCCAGTGTGCCCATCCTCCTCGTTGGCACCAAGAAGGATCTGAGGAACAACCCCGAGACCATGAAGCGGCTCAAGGAGCAGAACCAGGCGCCCATCACCACCCAGCAGGGCATCAGCCTCTCCAAGCAGATCCGCGCCGTCAAGTACCTGGAGTGCTCGGCGCTCAACCAGGAGGGCATCAAGGATGTGTTCACTGAGGCCGTGAGGGCCGTGCTCAACCCCGTCCCGGCCAAGCCCAAGAAGCCCTGTGTGCTCTTGTGACGGGGCTGGCGAGAGACGATCCTGCCCCTGCCCCGGCCCCGCCGCCCCCAAACACCTCCTGCCCCCCACCCACCCACCCCAGTGCCTCCCCGAGCCTCGGTGGGCCTGGGGCCGCCAGCCCGAAGCCTCCAGCTTTAATAATACAGACCTTGTTTGCACTAACTGGCCGCCCGCCCTGGGGGCACCGGGGCTCCCCCGCCCCAGCTGTCAGTGGTCACTTTTGGTGATGCCTCTCCGGTCCCGGCACAGCAACGCTTCCTGAGAAGGGGATGCCTGGGGTGGGCAAACCCCACTCCAGCCCTGAGCACCCCACAGAGACCTGCCACTCCACCCCGAGTCGTCCGTGGGGACCTGCCACCTGCACCCTCTCCACCAGCTGGGGCACAGGGGTCTCCATCCCCTCTGTGCCAGCCCTGGCGCTCACCCAGCCTGGAGCATCTCGCTGGCACTGTCCCGTCCTGCCCCGGGATCCCGGTGGCAGTGCCGGGACCTCCTGGGGGGTGTTTGGGGTGAGCCCCACACCAGGGACCTCCAGCCCTGCCGAGAGCGGAGCCAGTTTGGCCAGAGTAGAGTTCCTGGTGCTGGAGCTCCCCAGGGCAGTGGGACTTGCCTGTAACCAGCTGCCCCCAGAGTTGCTTGTCCTTAAATAAAAACCTGCCCAGGCCCCCTGTGTCCTGTGCTCTCCTGTGCGCATCCACCTTTCCTGGGCATGGGGACACTCCTTGGAGGGACATGGGTGTCACTGGCCCGAGCTGGGCTGGGACCCCTCACCCGGCCAGGGCCAGGGCCAAGGCGAGGGTGCTCATGGTGCCTGCCAGGACTCTGTTCCAGGGGGAACTGCAGCCAGGGGAAGCTTGGAGTGTCCCTGCCATGGCCAGTCCTGACCCCACCATCCCTGTACCCAGCTGAGCTCCCGCCCAGGAGCTTGGGACGTTGTAAAGGACAGGAATGGGGACATTGCACTGGGTGGAAATGGGAACACTGGGGATGGGGACATTGCAGGAATTGGCACACGAGTGGGGTCCCCACCTGGGGAGCCCCCGGCCACCCCAACCCCAGTGCTGCCTCTAGAGTGGCAGGTGGAGGGCAGAGCCCCGTGTGCCCATGCTCAGGGGTGTCCTGGGGGTCCCTGTGTCCCGTGACTGGCGATGGCAGCAGCGAGCGACTGGCAAGGGCCCGGTGGCATTCGCAGCCGCTCTCGCCACCCCCCTCACCACCCCCCGGCACGTGCTGGCGGGTGGCCGGATCCGGACACGGGCCCCTTGTCCGGCCCCGGGGCCTTCCTGCAGGAAGGGCAGAGACCCGGCGCCCGCCACAAGCCGCCTTTGTTCCCTGCTCCCGCTTCCCGGCCAGAGCCGGGGGCAGGCGTGGGCGGCGGGGCCGGGGGGCTCCGGCCACAGCCCCTCCCAGGGCCGCGCCTCGTGGAGCCTCCCGGGGCCGCTGCAAAGCCTGGCCCCTCCAAACCCCACCCTGGGAGCCCGCGGCAAGGAGACACGGCTCCAGGGGGCTGCAGAGCCACAGGGTCACGGGGGCTGGCTGCACCAAATCCTGCTCCCACCGTGGGCATCCAACAGCCCTGTCCTGCTCTGTCCGTGGGAGGATCTCCACAGCCCTGTCCTGCTCCCCCTGTGATGGATCCCCATGGCCATGTCCTGGTCCCCCTGTGATGGATCCCCATGGCCATGTCCCGGTCCCGCTGCAGTGGATCCCCATGGCCATGTCCTGCTCCCGCTGTGATGGATCCCCATGGCCATGTCCTGGTCCCCCTGTGATGGATCCCCATGGCCGTGTCCTGGTCCCCCTGTGATGGATCCCCATGGCCATGTCCTGCTCCCGCTGTGATGGATCCCCATGGCCGTGTCCTGGTCCCCCTGTGATGGATCCCCATGGCCGTGTCCTGCTCCCGCTGTGATGGATCCCCATGGCCGTGTCCTGGTCCCCCTGTGATGGATCCCCATGGCCGTGTCCTGGTCCCCCTGTGATGGATCCCCATGGCCGTGTCCTGGTCCCCCTGTGACGGATCCCCATGGCCGTGTCCTGGTCCTGCTGTGATGGATCCCCATGGCCATGTCCCAGTCCCGCTGTAGTGGATCCCCACAGCCACGTCCCGGTCCTGCTGTAGTGGATCCCCATGGCCATGTCCTGTCCCACTGTGGGGCTGGCGAGGTGCCGCCCCGGTGGGGCTGGGTGGAGAAGGGGGTGCTGGGATGAGGAGGGGACCCTGTGCTGCCGCGAGCGGGACACAGCCCTGCCCTGGCCCAGCACAGCAGGATGAGCTCATGGCTCTTCCCCTCCCAGCTGCTCCCGGGGCGGCTGCAGTGAGGGCAGGGCCCCACCATGGCCCGGGAGAGGGGGAACGGAGCCCCCAGCAGCTCCCCTGCCCCTGCCCCCGCCTAGCCCCGGCAGTGCCAGCCCCAGCCCTCCTGGCTCCAGGCTCTGTCCCCGGGGCTGTGCCGGCCCCCGGCCCCGCAGCATCTGTAAGATCCACAGGATCCGAAGGCAAGGCCCCCCGGGGCTGGGTGGGGAGCGGGGCCGCCAGCTACGGGGTGGGCTCAGTCCCACGCCTCCAGCCCGGCTCCTGGCTACTTCCCAGCCTCGCTCAACCTCCCCAGGCTTCATCCGGCACCCAGGGGCCATGTCCCACACTCCAGCCCCAACAGCCAGGATCCAGAACCCGCATTCCAGAGATCCACATCCTGCACCCTAGCACCCAGGATTCGCATTCCACACCCCAGAGATCCACATCCTGCAGGGATCTGCATCTTGAGGCCCAGCTCCAGGGATCCACACCCCACACCCCAGTGCATGTTCTGCACCCCACCTTCAACACCCAGGATCTGCAACCCACATTCCAGCCCTACACCTCAGGATCCACATTCCACACTGAGCAATCCACATCCTGTGCCCCAGGGATGCCCATCCCACACCCCAGCGCCCAGGGTAAACATCCTGCACGCCAGCCCAAATACCCAGGATCTGCACCCCACACCCCAAGCCCCAGTGCCAGGATCCCACCTCCTGGGATCCCCACCTCACACCCCAGAACCCAGGGTCCACGTCCTGCACTCCAGCTCCAACACCCAGGATCCACATCCCACACTCCAGCACCGGTGCCCGGGGTCCATGTCCTGCACCCCATTCCACCCCCCACCCTGCCCAGGGTGCTGGGCTGGCCCCGCTGGCTGTGCCAGGGCTGTTCCAGGGCTGTGCCGGGCTGTGCCAGGTGGAAATGCTGTGGAGTTTGCCGAGAGCTCACAAAAATACTCAGAGCTTTATTTCCACCTCAAAGCCAAGGCGCCGCGGGGCAGCGCGTCACACGCATGCAGGGACGCGGATGGAGCCCATGGATGGGGACACTGAAGATGGACACGTGCGGCAGGACCCGCTCAAAGCCAGCCCGGCCCCAGCTCTGCCAGAGCCCCACAGCTCCTGCTGGAGGAGGCTCTGCCCAGCCCTGGGAACACAGGGATGAGCACTGGGACATCCCAGGGGACTCTCAGTGGTGGCTGTGCTCAGGTGAAGGGCAGGGAGGGACCCACGCTGGTCCTTCCTGGCCAAGTGTGGGGTGGGATGAGCCCTGGCAAATGCAGAGCTCCCCAAAATCAGGACAGCTCCAGGTGCCCCTCCCAGCAGCACTGCAGGAGGAGCTTGGGGACACTGTCAGACCCGAGCTTCCACCCAGCCATGTCCCCCATGCCCTGGCAGCCAGAGCTACACACTGGGGGCACTGCTGGGCCCCAGCAGTTCCCAGCTCCACCCCACAGCGCAGCACAGGGGAATCCATGGGAACATTGGAACAAAGACCTCCAGCACCAGCACACTCGCCCTTCCTCCCCAAACTGGGCTGGAACAGGCACAGCACCCCTGGGAGCAGCCTGTGCTGCTGGGGGCGCTTCTGGGAAAGGCAGGAGGGAGATGTGGATGCTCCCAGCACCTGCCCTGCCCCAGGTGCTCCCACACTGTTCTGGGCAGTCCCTGTATGGCCCAGTATGCTCCTCCTGCCCCCCTCCTGGGAACTCAGGCAGGGACGGGCCAGGACCTTGCCCCAGTCCAATGGGAGACCAGTGCCTGAAGCCAGTCCAAAAGGCCACCAGCCCTTTTTGAAGACTTGCCCCAGGATGCCCAGCCTGGAGGAGGAAGCATGAGACCCCCCCCAGGCCAAGAAAGGACAGGGCAGGGCTGGACCCATGCCCTGATACCAGGAGCAGCATCCTGCCTTGCCTGGAGCATCCTCCCAAGAAACAGGCAGCAGGTCCCTGTCCCTCCTGTCTTGCCCTCCTGGAGCTGGCAGGGAGCACGGCAGGGGGGCCCTGGGAAGAGCCTGCTGCTCCCCTGGACGAGAGCTGCAGGTGCAGCCAGGGACAGACACTCCTGGGATCTCTGATGATCCTCGCAGCGGCTCCACAGCAAACACCCCGGCCCCAGCAGGACAGGGAAGGGGCTCTCTGCCTCCCCCAGGGAAGAGGAGCCCCCAGCAGTGGGGCTGGCTAGAAGTGCTTGTCCTCCAGCAGCGAGCTCACCACCAGCTCCTTGTTGCCGAAGTCCCAGAAGGCAGTCATGTGGAAGGCCATGTTGGAGAGGACAACCAGGTACTCCAGGAAGGCAAAGACGGTGTACACTGGGGGAGGAAACACAGCAGGTGAGGGGGACCCGGGGGGCTGGGGGGTCTCTGGGCCACCTGCTTGGGGCAGCAGGGCACGGGCTGGGGGCCTTAACCCCCACCAGAGAAGAAGCATGGCCAGGCACCATGACCAGGAGCTGCCCTGGGCTGGGATTTGGAAGGCAAGGCATCACATTAGGAGGACATTGGACATCAGGGAGAATTTTTGGACATCAGAAGGAATTTTTTCACAGAAGGGGTGGTCAGGCATTGGAAGGGGCTGCCCAGGGAGGTTTGGAGTGCCCATCCCTGGAGGTGTCCCAGGAAGGCCCTCAGTGGATATGGCACTCAGTGCTCTGGGCTGGGTGACAAGGTGGGCATCAGGCACAGCTTGGACTTGCTGATCCCGGGCATCTCTTCCAACCTTAACGATCCTGTGATTCAGTGATTCAGTGACCACCCAGCCCCCTCCCCACACACACCCCAAGGCAGCCCCCTCACCTCCGGGGCCGCAGTACCAGTTGTGGTGGAAGTAAACACACACGGCAAACGCGAACGTGATGAAGGTGAAGAAGAAGAGCAGCTGCTTCCACTTGTATGACTTGCGCTCCTGGAAGAGGCCAAGGTCTGAGTGATGCTGGAGTAGCCATCCCCATCCCAGGGAAGCTCTGCCCTGGCCCCACACAGCCCCGGGGGTCTCTGCACCCTGGCTCCTTGTGCAGAGCCCCCCAGCCCAGGCCCAGGGGTGGCTTTGGCAGGGCTGTGCCCAGGGGCACACGAGGCTCACACCTACATGGAGATACAGGGAGTGAGGGAGCCACAGGGTTCCAGCAAATGGGGGGGCCCTGGGGCAGGAGCCCCCGGTGCTGGGGCGCACAGGGGACTCCCTGAGGATGGGCCAACGGCTCTACCAGAGGCAGAGCCCATGGCCCGGGTGGCTGCAGGTGGCCCCGGGACATGGGGAATTCACCGGGTGCTGCACCCCCCACTCACAACAGCACCAGGGAAGAGGAAACCACATGAAGGGGTGGCAGCCAGGGAGGGTGCTGCGCTGGAGACCTCGCCCAACATGCTCTGGCACAGAGGGGCCCCATCCTGCCTCCCAGCACCACCTCTTATGGGGCAGGAACAGAGCATGGGGATGCTGCCAGCGGCCCCACACCCTCAGCTCACTGCTCCTGTGCCCCAGAGCTCAGCCTCCACAAAGGGGACAACCCAGGGGCCAGGCCTGTCCCCCACAATGGGCTCCCCCGACCCACCACCCAGCACCTCAAATCTGGGGGCTGTGGGTGCAGTGACTCCCGGGAGGTACTGGCTCCAGTTCCCTTCCTCTATTTCTCCCATCACACTGAGGGTCATGGATAAGGATCCTATAGCCCTGGGGGCAGAGGAAGCCCAAACCATGTCTGGAGGAGGGGGGCTGCAAGGGGGGGGGGGAGGGTGTCAGCCCCACACAAGGGGCCTGAGGATGCCACAGACAGCCCAGGCTGTTATAGGTGGGAGGGGAATTTCCCCCTTGTCTGACACTTCACGTGAGACAAAAATTCCATTCCGAGGGAGTGCTGATAATAAGGAAAATTTAAATTGCCCCATCACACTTTCCATTATCCCCGGAACGCGTGCCAGGGGCCCGGCCAGGGAGGAAAACCCAGAGAGGAAGGACGGGTTCACGGGCGCCTCACCATGCGGGGACACGCGGGTGACGCCACCTCCAGCCCACGGGGCCTGGGCAGGTCCTTCCCGCTGGCACTGACAGGGTCCCTCTCGCCAGCAGGAGCTGGGGTGTGAGGAGCAGCGGTGCCACCGGCTGTGGCAGAGCCCGGAGCAGGGCCGGGGCGCGATGCCGAGTTTCACACCGGAAAAGCGGCTCGCAAACACCTCGCTGTCACCGCGCTGTCACCGCGCTCCCACGGCAGCGCCAACGGCTGCGCTGAGCCCCGGCACGGCCCCGCCGCACCCCACAGCCCTCCCGGGGGCTCCAGGGACCTGCCGGGATCACCGAGGCAGAGAATAGCTCGGGGCGGAGGGGACCTTAAAGCTCATCCAGTGCCAACCCCCGGTGCTGCTGCAGGACCCCGAGTTGTCCCTGCAGGAGCGGCCACCCCGGGCTCACCACAGTGACCCTGCACCTCTGGGTGCCCTCTGAGCTCCCCCTCTCCCAGTCTGGGCAGAGGATTATCACACGGGTAATTAGGTGTTAATCCCTAATGCCAGGGCACGGCTGGCTCAGCCCAGTGCCAGAGGATCACAGGGCAGGGTCCGCAGGGGGGTCCAGGAGGTGGCACACGGTGACATGCCACGACGCTGAGCAGCGCTGGCTTGGAAGGTGGCACCTCGGGGCAGGTCGCTGCAGGAGCACAGGCAGGATGCCCAGGCACGGCAGGGGGACTGGGGCGCATGGGGACCACAGTGGGATGTGGGAGCTGGAGTGCTACCCCTGTCCTGCTGCAGGAGGAGGAGGGAAGGGCCAGCCTGGACTTCGGGCAGCATGGTGGGAGCTCCAGGACTGCTGCATGGAGAGGAGCTGCCCATCCCCTCACTGGTGTGGGCTGGACGCACTGCCCTGCTCACGGCTCAGCCAGTGCCAGGCACTGTCCCTGCTTCCCCTGGCCCCAGCTTTGTGGGGAACCCCCACCTGGGGACAGCCCAGGGAGCCAGACGGTGGCCAGAGGAGGGCACCAAGATTAGAGAGATGGAGTGCCTCTGCTGTGAGGAAGGACTGGGAGAATTGGGATTGCTCAGCCTGGACAGGACCAGGAGCCCTCCAGGTCAGAGCCCTGGAGAGCAGCTGGCAGCTCCAGGCAGCCTGGCAGGAGGCCACCACGCTCCGGTTGCCTGTGAGGAAAAAGGGGGTAAGAAAATCCCAAGGACAGGGTGCTCCAAGCTGAGCTGGTGCCAGGCTCCCCTGTAGCCTGGCTGGGGCTGCCGGGCTGGCACAGCTGGGCTGCCAAGCCTGGCTGTGCAATTTCCTCCTGGCAGGACAGAGCGGGGCACCCGCGGCCCCTGCGAGCCCGCCCAGTGTCACACAGCCACCCAGCCCTCCGTGGCTGCACGTGTGTCTGGCCCAGAAAACCACAGGGGGATTATATTTAGTGCCCAGCTGGCGGCCGGGAGCTGAGGCACATTCCCTGGCACACCGAGATGAGTCAGGAACAGGGGCCGGACAATGGGGGGAGGAGAGAGTGGCTGCAGCAGCCAGCCCGGAGGGCACACTCGGGGATGGTGCTCCCAGCTCACGGGAGGCACTGGGGGTCTCCTTCCCCCACCCTGGGAGAGCCCCAAGCCCTGCAAATGCAGCTCCGAGGGCTGAGGGGTGGCTGCTGTGAGCCACCAGCAAGAAGGCACAGGAGCCTCCTGCTTCTTCCACCGCCTCCAGAGAGGGAGAAGGACTCTGCCCACACCCCAGTTCCTGATGGGGACAGGGATGACAGTGCTCCTAACTCAAAAGGCAACAGCTCACTCTGCAGGGACCTCCCAAGCACTCCTTCTGCCCTGGAGCCACCATCCCTTTCTGGGGGACAAGTGGCACCTGCAGGCTCTGTGTCACACACCAGTCCCAGCTCCCCTCGAGGGTTTCCGGGTCTGTGCAGAGAGCCCGGAGCCAAAGGGCCCCACAGAGAGCTCAGCTATTTATAGAGGGCTTGTCTGAGGCACCGCCAGCGCTCCCAGGGGCGCTGTGAGGAGCTGGGGTGAAACCACGCGTGGTCACCAAGGCGCTTGTGGTCCCTGCTGCTCACACGGCTCTGCCGCGGCAGGGACACAGCTCAGCCACCCTGCTCCAGCTCTGGGGGCTCAGCTGCGCCCAGCGGGGCTGTGCCCCAGCAGCTCCTGTGCCTCTGCACTGGCTGCAGCCTGGGCTGGGCTCAGCCTGTGTGCCCTGCGGGTGCCGGGGGAGCGGGATGTTGTGGGATAGAGCCCAGGGGCTGGTGGCAGAACAGGACCCAGCTCCACTGGCCACAGCATGGATTGGACTGCAAGCTTGTCCCATTCCACCATCCCAGGCTGCTCCAAGCCCCAATGTCCAGCCTGGCCTTGGGCACTGCCAGGGATCCAGGGGCAGCCCCAGCTGCTCTGGGCACCCTGTGCCAGGGCCTGCCCACCCTCCCAGGGAACAATTCCTGCCCAATCTCCCATCCAGCCCTGCCCTCTGGCACTGGGAAGCCATTCCCTGGGTCCTGTCCCTCCAGCCCTTGTCCCCAGTCCCTCTGCAGCTCTCCTGGAGCCCCTTTAGGCCCTGCAAGGGGCTCTGAGCTCTCCCTGGAGCTTCTCCTCTCCAGGTGAACACCCCCAGCTCTCCCAGCCTGGCTCCAGAGCTCCAGCCCTGGGAGCACCTCCGTGGCCTCCTCTGATGGGCCTGAGCCAGCCAGCCCGGTGGCCACCACATGCACACACTGGTGTCTGCTGGGGCCACTAGCCCTGAGCTAGGGGGAAAAAAATGTGTTTGCAAACAAGAAGTGAAACCGCTCTGCCCCACTGCCTGGCTCTGAGCCTCAGGGCTGGGGGAAAGGAGAGTTTTAAGGGTGAGCAGCCAGCCAGGAATAGCAGAACTGCCAGCCCAGGTGGGCACTGCCACGCCACAGCCAAGCACCAAGCACAGGGCACAGTGATCAGCCACAGCTGGAGGATCCCAGGCTCCATTTCCCTTTTCCACGCAATCTCTCTCTCTGCTTTGCCCCTTCCCCTCTGTTTCTCTCTCCTGCTTTCTGTTTTCTCCCCCCCGTAGAGCTTTATTTTCCTTTCTCTCACCACTTGCCACCTCGTAACTGGAAACCGCCTGTACTTCCCCATTGCAAACCAGTTCCTCTGCACCTTCCTGCCCTCGCAGAACAGCAGTTGCAACAGGAGCCCCACCGGACGACAAGCTTTTGCAAGACCAATTCCCGTCCCTCCTACGCCGCCAGACCTGGGGAGCTTCACCCCCTCCAGCAGCGCCAACAGCAGTGCCAGCCATGGGGCTGGGAAAGCTCAGCCCCCCTGTTCCCTCCTCCAGACGGATCCAGCTTGCCAGCTCCTCACGCGGAGTTTGTCCTGGAGATGGTCCCAGGTCTGGCCCTGGAGAACCTGAACACCCGTGGGGACCCTCTGCTGAGGAGGAGGGAAGGATGGAACACGGTGGGATGGGAGCCATTCCTCGCCTGTCCCCTCCTGCCACCGCCGGCTCCAGGGCTGGGGGAGCAAATGTGAACAAAGGCCCCCACAAGGGACACAAACAGAGCCAGAACCTGTCCCCAAGGTGCCGTGATGCACACGGAGGGATCAGCTGTGCCCTGGCCTAAAGCAGCCCCACGAGCGTGGCTGGGCAGCTCACTGGCACTGCCCAAGCCCTTGGATGGGGCCAGGCTGTGGCAGCAGCACTTCCCGTGTCCCGCTGTCCTGCCCAGCCAAGCCAAGCAAGCTGCGGGTGTCACAGGAGCTGCATCAAGCCTGCCAGGGGCCACCAGCCATGAGCAGAGGGCTTGCAGCCTGAGGAATACAGACAGAGAGTGGGACAAGCCCCAGGAGACCCCGCTCGGCTCGGAGGATCCGCGGGAATGACTGGCGCAGGAGCCCAACGCACATCACCAGACACGGAGACGCGGCAGCTGCAGAGTCACCAGAAGTGCCTTGGCCAAAGATGACGCCTGGTGGTGTGACAAGCGTTGTGCCCTCTTCACCCTGACACAGCTGGTCTGGGAGCTGTGTCACCCCGTAGCACCTTCCTCCTCCTCCCTCACCCGTCACCCTCATGCTCTAGGCGACAGCTCCATCCTGCGGCCCCACACGAAGCTGGCGGGGACACTGGAGCTGGCACAGGGACACTGCACCTCTGGTGGCCTCAGGGCTGGCCCTGGAGGGCTCCTCTCCCCTTGGGGAAGCCCCCAGCTTTGGGGGGACCACACACCCCCGAGGGCAGCTCCCCTCCACCAGCAGGGCTGTTCCAGGATGGGAGGAGGAGGTGGGTGGTGTCACTGTGCCAGGCAATGGCATGTTCAGCCAAGGTGTCACCATGTCCCCTGCCCTTCCCCCCAGGGATGTGCAGATTCCTCCAGTCCTCGGGGAGAACAAAACCCATGAGGCTGGAAAATCCCTCTGAGACCAGAGTCCAACTGCTCCCCAGCAGTGCCAAGACCACTAACCCATGTCCTCAAGTGCCACATCCACAGGGCTGTGAAATCTCCCCAGGAATGGGGACTCCCCCCTAGCCCTGGGCAGCTGTGCCAGGGCTGGACAGCCCTATCTAGGAAGGAATTTTCCCAATATCCACCCTGAGCCTGCCCTGGCCCAGCCTGAGGCCGTTCCCTCTCCTCCTGTCCCTGTTCCCTGGCAGCAGAGCCCGACCCCCCCGGCTGCCCCCTCCTGTCAGGGACTTGTGCAGAGCCACAAGGTCCCCCCTGAGCCTCCTTTGCTCCAGCCTGAGCCCCTTTCCCAGCTCCCTCAGCCGCTCCTGGGGCTCCAGCCCCTTCCCAGCTCTGTTCCCTGCCCTGGACACACTCCAGCCCCTCAAAGTCTCTCTTGCTCTGAGGGGCCCAAAGCTGAGCCCAGGATTTGGGATGCCTCACCTCTGCCCCCTGCAGGGGAGAGGAACCAGCCCCAGCAGGTGACGTGGCAGGGGATGAGATCCGGGGCTTTGGAGGTCTCACCCAGGAACAAGACAAGCCAAAACAATATGACATAAATAAAGGAAGCCGTGGGAAAGCTGCCAAGGAATGACTGTGAGCTCTCGCTATTCCCGTATCACTTCCAGTGAGCAAGGAGAACCCCAGCATCTCCAGAAGGCCCTTTCCTAAGGAATCTTACAGCCAAACAACTGCTGGAAGCTTCCTCTCCAGGTCTCTGGAGTAAGGCAGCAGGGGACAGGCTCAGTGAATTGGCGGAAGGGGAGGATCAGCAGCGGTGATGGAGCAGGAGCTGCTCTGGGACTGCTGGAGCTGGGCCCCCCAGCACTCATCCTGCTGGGACACGGATCCCAAGCACAGCACCTGCCCTGCAGCCCCACACACTGTGCCTTGGGAGAGGCCTGTCCAGCCCTTGGAGCTTCCCAGCCCTGGGACACAGGCACACACCTCCAAAGGGCTCTGATTTGCACACTGTCACCCTCCTGGGGCAACACAGCCCCGGGAACCCTCCCCATTTAACACTGGGACCACGAGGGCTGGACTGGGATCGGCTGGGGAGACGTATCCCAAGGGGAAAGGACAGAGAGATCCAGGCAGCCCAGACCCACAGGTGAAGCCAAGCATGCAGGAGCCACGTGGGCACAGAAGCAGCTCTCATACAGCCTCAAACCTGGATGTCCTGTCCTGCCCGTGGCTGTCAGTGCCCGCAGTCCAGGACAAACCTGGATATCCTGTCCTGCCTGTGGCTGTCAGTGCCTGCAGCCCAGGACAAACCTGGATTTCCTGCCCACCTGCCCCATAATCCAGGACCAACCTGGATGTCCTGCCCACGGTCCAGGACTCACACCACAAACCAGCACAGCACGGAAGCTGCATCCAGGCAATGGAGCCAGGAGCAGCAGCGGATCCTCCACTGGACCCGCTGCCCCCCCAGCCACTCCCTGCACCCCCTGACCCCTCCAGTGAAAGAGCCAGAGCCAGCCTGCTCCACAGAGTCATTCTGGAGGAAAGGGAGAACAACTCTGGTTGCCCACTGCTCCCAGCTTGCAGGACCAGCAATTCCCAGCACAGAGAAGCCAACTTCAGCTTAGGAACAGGCACGGAGAAGGGATGAGCAATCCCAACCCACAGGGATGCCAATAGTGGTTTTCAGTATGATCTCTCAGTGAAAGCTTAATCAGATACTGGGAAGAAATCCTTCCCTGGGAGGGTGGGCAGGCCCTGGCACAGGGTGCCCAGAGCAGCTGGGGCTGCCCCTGGATCCCTGGCAGTGCCCAAGGCCAGGTTGGACATTGGGGCTTGGAGCAGCCTGGGACAGTGGAAGGTGTCCCTGCCATGGCAGGGGTGGCACTGGATGGGCTCTGAGGTCCCTTCCAACCAAAACCATTCTGTGATTCTATGGCAGAACCAGAAAATAGGAAACTTTGCTTTGGTAAATAATGGGTTTTGTTGACTTTCTCCATTTCACCTGCTGCTGTTGGCCCCTTTAGCACGTGCTCAGGGCTATTTCACAAGCAAAGGCAGCCAAAGCCCTTCACTGCCAGCCCAGAGCCCCCTGCCAACTCCCAGCATGGCCCCAGAGCCCTGTCCCAGCTGTGGCACAGTCCCAGAGCCCCTTCCCAGCTCCCAGCACAGAGAGAAGAAAGGAAAGTGTCTGTACCTCAGGACTTACTGTGTGTTTCTTAGTCATTCTCCAGAGGATGCAGGTGAGCAGCATGTGGCCCAGGGCCGATGTGATGAACACAATGAAGGCATTTTCGTGGATTGCTGGATTGACAAACAACAGGTTTCCTGTTCAGTCCAAGCCAGGAGCACCAGGGGAACGTGGGGCAGGATTTAGGGGGGGCTTTGTGCATCCCGGTGATGCTGGGACTCCAGTGGGGTCCTTGCAGAAGACAAGCAAGGCTCCACAGCATGGCACAGCACGGCTCCACAACCTGCTCGTGGTGCCTCAGGGCCCCCTGGAAGGGGATACAAGTGCCTGAAAGACTTATCCCAAAGTGCCAGGAGGGTGTTTATGTGCTCTGGGACCATCGCTTCACACGGCTGTAAACTCAGGGACCCTTGGGAGCAGCTCAGCATCACCACTGTTGTTCTAGGGATGGGGAAACTGAGGCACGGGGGGGGGGGGGGTGCAAAGTTAGCCAGTCCAAAATCCAGAGGAGTCCATCTTGTGGTCCCTGTATTACCTGCCTGCCCATTAGCACCATCAGCAGCCTCATCTCCAGCGCAGAGGTTGCCTCATGCACACCTGGACTAGTCCACGTACAGTATCAGGCTGGGAAAGCAGCTGGAGCTAAACCAGAGCTGCTCCCCAGGCCCCAAACCCCACACAACCCTTCAGGTGAGAGATTTTTGTAAGTGCTGCTCTGAAAAGGATTTCCCAGCCCCTTCTCCAGACACTGAACCTCAGGCTGAATTCCCAAACACCTGAACATCAGAAATGCCCATCCCTGTTTCCCTTCTCCATGCCAGGGGAAGGGAAGCACGTGAGGTATCAGCAGGTGGGAGAGGTCAGGCCGGGGTGTCCCGCAGGGATGATTAACCTGAGCACAGCAGCTCAGGGCTGAAACTTTCCCCACAGCCGTGGGATTAGTCTGGGATGAGGATCCCAGAAGTGGGTCAGCCTCGGCTTCCGGGTGGCTCTGCCCGGCCACACCTCGGGCTCCCCCTCCCAGGGCTCCGCACAGGGCCAGGCCAGGCTGGGCAAGTACCCAGAGCTTGAAGGAGCACCTGGCTTTCCAAGGGCAGGGGCCCAGCCCAGACAAGCTGGAGAAGCCCCTGAGGCAGGTCAGGCTGCTGACCCTGCCACGAGGGGACACTGCCAGGAGGGAGGCACTGGGACACCTCGCCATGGGGACAGGGAATGCTGGCAGGAGACAAGGAGGGTGCGCTGGGCCGGGACACGGCCCAGACCACAGACCTCCATCAGCAGGAGGTTCCTGTCCTGCCATCCCAGTTACTGGGCTCCACCATAGATCATCCTCACCCCAAAGGCTGGGGGAGATCCTGGGACTCTGTTCACAGCACCACAACCCTGAATCCCAGAATGGGTTGGGAGGGACCTTAATAATCTTTTCATCCCACCCCCTGCCATGACAGGGACACCTCCCACTGTCCCGGGCTGCTCCCAGCCCCAATGTCCAGCCTGGCCTTGGGCACTGCCAGGGATCCAGGGGCAGCCCCAGCTGCTCTGGGCACCCTGTGCCAGGGCCTGCCCACCCTCCCAGGGAACAATTCCAGCCCAATCTCCCATCCAGCCCTGCCCTCTGGCACTGGGAAGCCATTCCCTGGCTCCTGGCCCTCCATTCTTTGTTCAAAGTCCCTCTCCAGCCCACAGCTGGACACAATATCCATCATCAGCATCCAGCTGTGCAGGCAAAGCCAACACATTACTTCCCTGCTGATACATGCCAGCACGGGGTTTGTTCCACTGCAACAGCACCACCTCACTGGCTCCTGGATTTCAGTGCTCTCCAACTAATCCCTGGTGCCTCCTCCAGATTTTAGGATGAAACAGCAGCTGGAGATCAGCATTGGCACTTAAGTTCTTCTGAGCTGAGACCATGAGAGGGAAGAGAATTTCCCAGCCTGACTAGGTTTTGGACACATGGATTTAACCTGAAAAACTCTGATTCTGTTCCCAGGAACTATTAGAAGGCAGGAGCCTCTCTGCTCTGGAGCCAGGCTGGGAGAGCTGGGGGTGCTCACCTGGAGAGGAGAAGGCTCCAGGGAGAGCTCAGAGCCCCTTGCAGGGCCTAAAGGGGCTCCAGGAGAGCTGCAGAGGGACTGGGGACAAGGCATGGAGGGACAGGACACAGGCAATGGCTTCTCAGTGCCAGAGGGCAGGGATGGATGGGAGATTGGGCAGGAATTGTTCCCTGGCAGGGTGGGCAGGCCCTGGCACAGGGTGCCCAGAGCAGCTGGGGCTGCCCCTGGATCCCTGGCAGTGCCCAAGGCCAGGCTGGACATTGGGGCTTGGAGCAGCCTGGGACAGTGGGAGGTGTCCCTGCCATGGCAGGGCTGGCACTGGATGGGCTTTGTGGTCCTTTCCAACCCAAACCAGTCTGGATTTTGTGATTCTATGACATTTTCCCCAGAAATTCCAGGGGAAGGTATCCAAAGACAGCTGGAGCAGAGCCAGCTCCGAGCCCAGCCCAGCTGTGGGGATGGAGGGGAAGCAGGATGAGCTCTCACCCACCTCACTCCCCCGCCCTCACCCCCTGAAGCAGGGCCTTGCACACGGGTGGAACCAAGTGCCGAGGCCTGGTCCTGGCCCCATCCCCAAACTGAACCCGTGGCTTCAACCAAGTACCAGCGACCCAGAACTGTGGGAAGAGCACGGCTGTTTGCACGTTCTGAACATATCCTTCCTCTACAACTATGAACTTTAATAGTCTCTGGGGGTTTTAAACTGTTTTTTCTCCCCAAACTTCCTCATTCCAAAGCAGTGGTCCAAGGAAGGGCTCAGGAGAGCAGGGCCCCAGGCAGGGGGTGACACCTACCATAGTTTTCGGTGGAGGACACGTAGGTGAGGATGAGGAGGGCGAAGTTCTCGAGCAGGTTGAGCAGCAGGGTGATGTGGCACAGGCGCAGGTAGCGGGGGTGGGGGCAGTGGCAGCTCTGGTAGTGGTTCCAGTAGGCCACGGCCACGAGGACGCGCGGGGCCGAGTGCAGGCCGATGCACAGGCGCCACACGTAGCGCTGCGGGGTCTCGCCCCCGATGGCCGCGCTGATGGACGGCAGGTAGTTGGGCACCTGCAGGGACACGGGCTCGTGGGGACAGGCACATGGCACAGCCTCACAGTCATCCTCTTCCAGACGCTGAAACTGTCCTCTTTTTAAATCCTAAATGAGTTTATTCCTATTCCCAAAGCCAGGGAATGTATCGTGGCAGCGCCGCCCCTGGTCCATCCCACGGGGTCGTGGACCCTACAGCCCTGCTGGGACAGTCCCGGGGTGCTGGGGGCCCTGCTTGGGTTTCTTGCCTTTACACTTTTGATCATCCATAGAATCCCTGGATGACTTGGGTTGGAAGGACCTTAAAGCCCAGGGACACCTCCCACTGTGCCAGGCTGCTCCAAGCCCCAATGTCCAGCCTGGCCTTGGGCACTGCCAGGGATCCAGGGGCAGCCCCAGCTGCTCTGGGCACCCTGTGCCAGGGCCTGCCCACCCTCCCAGAGAACAATTCCTGCCCAGTATCCCATCCAGCCCTGCCCTCCGGCACTGAGAAGCCATTCCCTGGCTCCTGGCCCTCCAGGCCCTGCTAAAGTTCTCCTGCTGGTGTGAGATGACTCCTGGCCTCCATTCCCAGCTCATATCCAGCTGCTCATCCAGCAGCCTGAAAGCCCTGGGGAGGAGCCCAATCTCACCCCATATGGAACTCCAGGCCCTGCCTCCCTCCCTCCCTTCCCAGACACCTGTGACTCCTCTGAACTCCAGCAGACCCAGGGGCAGCAGCTCTGGACCAACCCCTCCAAGGACAATGTATTTCCCTTCAGCTTCCCCACCTTTGTTCCTCACTGCAGTAACCCCCAACGTGCCCAGTCCAGACACCAGCCTGACCAGTCTCTACTTCCCTCAGTCCCAGTACAAAGCCAAACCTGCTGCTGCCAGTCCTGAGGTGTCACAAGGACAACAAAATAATGCAGCTTGTTCTGGATTCTGTAACACTTCTGATGGGAAAGCCCAAGAGAGGAGCCCAGAAGGACAGAGAAAAGGAGAGAGGAATCCAGAAGGTGGATAGGAGCCCAAGAGGAGAAAGGAGCCCAGAAGGACAGAGAAAAGGAGAGAGGAATCCAGAAGGTGGATAGGAGCCCAAGAGGAGAAAGGCACCCAGAAGGAGGGAGCTCTGTCACCCCCCCAGCTGCCCCAGCCCTGCAGCAGTGTGGGTTTTTCCCACAGCACTCTCTCACCCCACAGTGGGTCGCAGTCGTCTCACGGAAGTGGAAAAGCAGAGACCAGATCACACAGAAGAGGAACCCAAAGAGAGGGCAGAACACAGTCCCAAGGGCCAGTGTGGTGAAACGCAGCCGGAACAGGATCCCGTCCCGATCCAGCGGCAGCGGGACCTGCAACATCTTGGAAAGCTGGAAATGAACAAACAAATGTTTGACCTGGGTGCTCTGTCCTCCCGCTCTGGGCTGGTTGGTAAGGTGGGGATCGGTCACAGGCTGGGCTCGATGACCCTGGGGGGCTTCTCAAAACTCAGTGATTCTGGGATTCTGTCCACAGCCCTGGGCAGGGATGGACACACGGCTCAGCCCCTCAGACCCTGCGTGACCCCACACACACCGCTCAGCCCTTCACACCTGGGGCAGGCCGTATCACCCCTCTCCCCACCACAGGCGGCTGGTGCAGACAGGAGAGACAACCCAGGCGGGCAAGGCCCAGCAGGTATCATCTCCTGGCACCAAAAGGTCTGCCAGCTTAAGAGATGTGGGGAGAGATAAACAGAGGTGACCAAAAGGCCTGGTTTCACACTGTAAAAGTACTACAGATTATCACAGAGGCAGAAGTCTCTTACAAACTCCCTGGGAATGCGTGAGACAATTTCTCCCCAAAGCTTGGACGCAACTTTGCAGTTACTTTTCCGGAAATTGAGGGAAAGGATTTCGATGTGTGCCCCTTCAACAGCTTGGTGGTAAGATACATTGGATCCTAATCTATGCTATTTTGTCACTAGCCATATTAAAAATGGTTACCTTATCATGCACAGTGTATTTAGCTAGAAATAGCTTCTTTTGTCTTTTTTCCTGAGTGGTAATAGTCTGTTTAAAGTCTTACGTCTGTTAGTTTTGTGTTTATTAAAGAAATAATTCATTCTATAATAGACTGAATCAGCCATTATTAAAGAACTTGTAAGCAAGAGTGGGTCTTGGGGTGCTGGCCACCTCAACAAAGCTACTGCCTGCTGCCAGAGGCCTGGGCAAAAGGCAGGGACTTATCTAAACCCCTCATATCTAATTCAGAACAACACCCTGCATGACCCCACACAGACACATGGCTCAGCCCCTCACACCCGGTGTGACCCCACATGGACACACGGCTCAGCCCCTCACACCCCTGTGACCCCACACGGACACACGGCTCAGCCCCTCACACCCCTGTGTGACCCCACACGGACACACGGCTCAGCCCCTCACACCCCTGTGACCCCACATGGACACACGGCTCAGCCCCTCACACCCCTGTGTGACCCCACACGGACACACGGCTCAGCCCCTCACACCCCCTGTGTGACCCCACACGGACACACGGCTCAGCCCCTCACACCCCATCACCCCACACGGACACACGGCTCAGCCCCTCACACCCCCTGTGTGACCCTACACGGACACACAGCTCAGCCCCTCACACCCCTGTGACCCCACATGGACACACGGCTCAGCCCCTCACACCCCTGTGTGACCCTACACGGACACACAGCTCAGCCCCTCACACCCCTGTGTGACCCCACATGGACACACGGCTCAGCCCCTAACACCCCATCACCCCACACGGACACACGGCTCAGCCCCTCACACCCCTGTGACCCCACAGCCCCAGGGTGGGCAGCATGGAGAGGCATTCAAAGCAAATCCCCTTGTGGGGACGCAGGAACCTGGAGACTTACGGCCAACAGGGAGCAGGGGCAGCGCAGGGCCGTTCCCCGCAGGGCTCCAGAGGGATCTGGCAGGAGGGGCACGTGAATCTGTCCCGCGGGATGCATCCAGACCATTCCCTGCGCTCGGGGCAGCGCTGACGCAGCCGGGCCACTGCTGCCGGTGCCGCCGGGAGCCGCGGCTCCCCCGGCACATCCCAGCTCCCACAGCCCGCCCTCGCCCCGCCGCTCCCGGCCCGGCCGGCAGCACCGCCCGGAGCTGGGCCAGGGCAGGGTTAGGTTAGGTTTTAGGGAAAGGTTCTTCCCCTAGAGGCTGCTGGGCACTGCCCAGGCTCCCCAGGGAATGGGCACGGCCCCGAGGCTGCCAGAGCTCCAGGAGCGTTTGGACAGCGCTGCCAGGGATGCCCAGGCTGGGATTGGTGGGGTGTCCGTGCAGGGCCAGGGGTGGGACTGGGTGATCCCTGGGGGTCAATTCCCACTCAGACATTCCATGATTCCATAAAGCCCCGGCTGCAGGATCAGGGCAGCACAAGCCCCACACACCAACGAAGCCGCGGCTTGTCAGGTCGGGAACCTCTGGAACTTGGCAGGTGCCCAGAACAGGGGTCCCCGCAGCCCAGGGCTCCCCTCAGCCCCCCCAGCCCAGGCTCCCCGTCATGCCCTAAGGGATCAGGCTGGGATGGATCCCACCTCGCCACCCCCCGGCTGCGGGACAAATCCGATTTGCGGTCAATCCCTGAGCCGTCTGGGCAGTGCCCCAGGGCAGCACGGCCACTCTCTGCCAGCACCAAAAGACCCCCACAATGGGGGACCAAGCCTCCAGGGAAGGGACCGACCCCAATCACCGAGGGGCCACAGAAACCAGAGCTCAGCCCCATCCAGGCTGCTGGGGAGGGAGAGAGGGAATTATTTCCAGGACAAAAGCAAAGAGAAAGGGAAGCTCCAAAGGGCCGGGACTGGGTGTGGAGGGGGGTCCCCGGCCGGCTCAGGCTCCCCTCCCCAGGACCCCGAGGGGCTGGGTGGAGCCCCCCAAACCCTGGCCCTCCCTCGGGGGGTTCGGCCGTGGGGCCACAGCTCCTTGTGCCGTGGGGACACCCCGGGGATCCCACAGAAGGGACCCCGCAGCCTCTGCGCTCCCTCCCCCCGAGGGTCTTGCCCAAAGGGGGCAAATAAAAGGCGAATATTTTGTATCACGTGTTGAATGGCCCCGACCTATCCTGCAGAAGCAGGGCTGCGCCACCCCGAGACCTGCCCCGGGTACCCCACAGACCCTTAGAGACCCCCCTGAGACCCCCCCGGGTATCCCACAGACCCTTAGAGACCCTCCTGAGACCCCCCCGGGTATCCCACACCCCCTTAGAGACCTCCCTGAGATCCCCCCGGGTACCCCACACTCCCTTAGAGACCCCCCTGAGACTCCCCCGCGTACCCCACAGACCCTTAGATACACCCCTGGGACCCCTCCCCGGCCACCCCCCATTCCCCCGAGATCCCCGCAGGTGTCCCCCCTCCCCAGGCCCGCAGGGTCTCGCAGTGAGTGACCCCTCGGGGCACCTCACATGCCCCAGGGACCCGTCCCCAAAACCCGCGTGTCCCACGGTGACGGACCCCCGACACGACCCTCACCGCTCAGCCCCCTTCGTGCTGCTCCATGTCCCGGCCCGGCAATACCACCACGCCTCCTCCGCCTTTTCCTTTTCCGCCTCCTCCTCTTCCTCCCTTTCTTCCACCTCTTCCTCTTCTTCCCCCGCCCCCCCCAACTGCGCAGCGGCCCCTTTAAGAGGCGGGCCCAGCTCCCGCGCGCCGCGACACACGATTGGTCCTGGCGGCAGAAGCCCCGCCCCCTCAAACGCCCCGGATGTCGGGGCGGTGCCGCGCCACGGGCCGTTCTGGACCCTTCCGCGGCTCCCTGCCCGGCCCCCGCCCGCCCGGCCAATGGGCGCTCGGAGCGCGGCGCCGTTCCGCCCAATCAGCGCTGAGGGAAGGCGGAGCGCGGGGGGGAGTGGCCAATGGAAGGCGGAAGCGCGGCGGGCGGGGCGGGGCTGGGGCGGCGCGCGGTGGTGGCCGGGAGTGCGCGCGCGGGCTGTGACGCAGCTGCGGCCCCGTGAGGCGGCGGCGGCGGCGGCACCGCGGGCCCGACCCGGCCCGGCCGCTCCGAGCGGCGCTTCCCGGCACCTGCGGTGAGCACCGGGGCAGGGGGGGCTGCCCTGCCCGGCACCTGCGGTGAGCACCGGGGCCTGCTCACCCTGCCGTGCTTAGTATGGTTGTGGCGCCGCCGCCAGGCCTTTTGTGCCGGGAGACCGGGTGGTCCCGCGGGGGAGGGCCGCGGGGAGGCCCCGGGACGGAGGAAGGGCCGGAGGGGAGGCGGGAAGGCCTTGAGCGGGTGGGATTTCTCGGGGAGGAGGGACCAGCTCGTCCTGCCCCGGCAGTCTCCGGAGTACTTGCCGGCTTTGGGGGTTTTTTAGGCCTTTTTGGTGGTACCGGTGCGGTTGGAGATTTCGGATGTTTTCCACAGGGGATACGCGGCTTTTGATGCGGGTAACGGCCCGGCTGTTCCCGGGGCCGGGAGTTATTTACTGTCGTGTTAATTAGTTGTAGTTTAAAGTTAGGTTGGTTATACGGGATTTAAAGTTATGTTGATGACTTGTGGTTCTTTGGGTGGTTTTACGGGGATTTTGTGTTGTTGCTCTTACAGTTCAATTAGAGCCCTTTGGCGCGGGGGTGCAGCGAGTGGGAGAGAAATGTTGTGTAAACCCTCGAGTTTTACTAATTCTGCTCCACCTCTTGAGTTCACAGAACCCCTGAGGCTGGAAAAGCCCTCCCAGCCCAGCCAGGCCCAGCTGTGCCCCATGCCCACCTTGTCCCCAGCCCAGAGCACTGAGTGCCACCTCCAGCCCTTCCTGGGACACCTCCAGGGATGGGCACTCCAAACTTCCCTGGGCAGCCACTGCCAAGGCCTGAGCTCCCTTTCCATGGGGAAATTCCTGTTGCTGCCCACCCTGAGCCTGCCCTGGCCCAGCCTGAGGCCGTTCCCTCTCCTCCTGTCCCTGTTCCCTGGCAGCAGAGCCCGACCCCCCCGGCTGCCCCCTCCTGTCAGGGACTTGTGCAGAGCCACAAGGTCCCCCCTGAGCCCCTTTCCCAGCTCCCTCAGCCGCTCCTGGGGCTCCAGCCCCTTCCCAGCTCCCTTCCCTGCCCTGGACACGCTCTCCTGCCCTGAGGGCCCAGAACTGGACACAGCCCTGGAGGAGTTGCCAGGAAGGTGGGGTGGGTGCGAAGTACAACGAAATGCACACTGTGGGAGGGAGAAATCTTTCCATAACTCTTTTTTCCCTAGAAAATGATATTTCAGGTTTCTTCTTAGGTAGGTTTTGGTGTTTAATGATCTCAGGACAATGTGAGAGCAGTGACTTAAAAAAGAGGAACCACGGAAAATGAGGGACTTGTGAATTTGCAGATAAGGCTGAGAGTCACAACATCGGACAACTGGAACGTGCAGGTGATTTTTATGTTGCCTGAAAGAGAGACTTGCACTGGGGCAAGGGGAGATGGCTGAAAATATTCCGTAGGAGTGGAGAGGTGTGTTTGGGAGCAGGTCCTGGTGGAGAGGGAGCTGGGGGGGTCAGCCTGTAGAAAAGGAGGCTCAGGGGGGACCTTTCCACTCTCATAACTCCCTGACAGGAGGCTCAGGTTGGACAGCAGCAGGAATTTCCCCATGGAAAGGGTGGTCAGGCTTTGGCAGGGGCTGCCCAGGGAGGTTTGGAGTGCCCATCCCTGGAGGTGTCCCAGGAAGGGCTGGAGGTGGCACTCAGTGCTCTGGGCTGGGGACAAGGTGGGCATGGGGCACAGCTGGGCCTGGCTGGGCTGGGAGTGATTTTCCAGCCTCAGGGATTCCATGGGAGAAGGTGAGGAGGGCTCAGGATGCAATGTTACCCTGTGCCAGAGGACCTCTCCCAGGAGCTCCTCTCAGCTTGGGGAGTGCCGAGAGTTTGTCAGAGCAGCTTTTTCTGGCATTTACTGGGATCATTTCACTGACATTCCTCTTCCTGTGACAAATGAAATCCATAAGGATTTGCCTGTGGAAGTGTGGAGACCCTTAACACTCCAAAATTGTGGTGTGTGTCTGTTGGAGTAGTTGGAGATGACACAAATAATCTTTTTAGTTCTTTGGTCAGGGAAGTGTGGGATGCTGGTTGCTCTGGGCTGATTTAGTCTCCAGCTGTTCAGGGATGGTGGAAGACTGTGGCTGCTCCCAGTCTGGATTTGGCCATTCCCAGAAAGTGCTGTTGGTTTTAGGGAAACAAACACCTGAACTCCAAGGATGGGCAGATGGATGTAGTGATCTCCCTGCCGGGAGGCTGTGCTAGGCAGTGCCCAGTCCCCCTGTGCTTCCTTTGGCTGGGAGGAGGTAAAGGGGGCTGAGAAGAGGCAGCTGCCAAACCTGGGCACAGGGAAAGGGCAGCTTTGGCTTTAACTGGAATTGTTGGCTTTGGGCATATTCCTGGTGTGGGCCGTTCTTGAACTGCACTGCTGTGCGTCAGCTACTGCTGCCAGGGAGTACCTGGGAATGTGGGGGAATTCCTGCATTTCCTGCTGAATATGGAGGAGGGTTGGGTAATACTGGCATTTTTCTGGTTAATAAGGCATTGTTTTAGTAATACATGTTTTTTCTGGTCAATATTGTCAGTTTCTTTTGGCTGATATGGGTTTTCTCGGATCGTTACGCCCATTATTTTGGTTAACATGGCATTTTTGGGGTAATACTGTTTTTTAACACTGGAATTTTTTGGGTTAATATGGCATTTTGGTTTTGCTAGTTCTAGCTTTTTTTTTTGCTAGTATTGCCATTTTGGGGGTACTATGTACATTTTTTTGGGGGTAGTACTGGCTTTTTTTGTTAATCTGGCACGTTTTTGGCTAATCTGGAATTTTTCAATGGTGGAGCTGCAGGAAAACACCACACAATTCCCTGACAGTGTGCTCAAGGAGCCGTGGGGATTGTGCTGGATTTGTTGCCAAACTCAGGGAGTTGGAGCAGAGTTTGTACCTGTTTGTGCTCGGGGAGGAGATTGAGGAGAGGCAGCAGGGAATGTGCTGTAAATAAACCATGGGGGGGGGAAAGGGAATTGGGCCCAGCAAAACTCCCCTGGAACAGCAACTGCTGGGAAGTGCTGAAGTGGGAAGCAGAAGGAGGGTGGATTCCTGTAATCCCTGTGCAGTGCATTCCCCTTTGTTGTGTTTGAAGCAGTTGGCAAATAGGGTTGAACAGGAAAATCAGTCCTGGAAACCCCCGGGATTGCTGTGGGATTGCCACAGCCCAGGTACACAGGCTGAGATGGGCAGGAACTCCAGCCATAATTGGGGGTGACACCATAATTTTAGGAACACCGATGTTTAGTGCCACCTCCTTACCTGTGGTGTCACTGGAATGTTGGTGTCCTTGACCCCACAGGGCTCTGGCGGGGTTTGGAATCGCACAGTGCCATGGGGCTTGTGCTGAAAGATTCCGGTGGGATTGCTGCCCTCGGCAATGAGGGAGATGGAAAATGAGTTTGTAGGATAAGCTTTCAATAAAACCTGCATTCTGCTTTCCAGGTCTAGGGAGAAAACCTGATATATCCCCAAAATGTTTAACAAATCCTTTGGAGCTCCCTTCGGAGGCAGCACTGGCTTTGGGACGACTTCAACCTTTGGGCAAAGTAAGTAAAATATCTAAGGTGGTGTTAAGGTGGTTTTTAATGAGGTGTCTTTTCCTGGAGTGCAGCTCAGAAAATCCCATGGAGGTGGTGATCCCTCATGGGATGGAATTAGGGAGCTGCTGGGTGCTCCAGCTGGCTTGGATGAAGTTTAGGAGCCTGAGCTTTTAGTTTGGGCAGACACCAGGATTCCACGGCTGCTGTGGAAGCTTCCCTCTGTAGGAAGAGCGGAGAATGCAGTGCTTAGGGAAGGTGGTCTCGCTGGGGTTTTTTGGGGTTGCAGTCAGTACTGGGTTTGTTGGGAAGGCTTGGAAGGAAGAGTTCTGTTGTGAGGGGTGCTCGTGGCGCTCCAGCCGTGCTCCCAGCGCGGCCGTTGGGAAGGGACTCACTGGGCTCTGCTTCGCAGATGCCGGCTTTGGTACCACCAGCGGAGGGGCCTTCGGAACATCGGCCTTCGGCTCCAACAGCAACACCGGGGGCCTCTTCGGGAGCACGCAGACAAAGCCAGGTACTGCCCCGGGGGCGGGAGCGGGGCCTGCAGGGGGAATGTTGGTGAAAAAGGGAGGGAGGGGGAGAAAGGGAAAAACCCCCAAACCAAGGAATCCTCAGCAAAAAATAACCTAGTGCCCTCCCAAGCCCAGAACAAGAACCCATCAAAGCTCCCAAGCAAAGGAGGTTGTGAAGGATTAACAGCCTGTTTCTGTCTGCAGGAGGGTTGTTTGGGTCAACCACATTCAACCAACCAGCCACCTCCTCCACCAGCACTGGCTTTGGGTTTGGAACATCCACTGGGACATCAAACAGCCTCTTCGGAACCACCAGCACTGGCCTCTTCTCATCCCAGAACAATGCCTTTGCACAGAACAAGCCAGCTGGCTTTGGAAGTGAGTGAAACTGGTGCCCCTCTGCTGTTTGAGGGGAGAGCAGGGGGAGCTGGATCTACCTGGGGGCTGGGACAGGGGGCAGGGTGGGGCTGGGGGGTTTCTCCTGGAGGATACAGTGACATCCTTGGGCCCACAGCAGCCAAGGAGCAGCCCATGTGCTCCTGAATCTGTAGCTGTGATGCCAGCCCTAAATTTGAAAATAAATTGCCAGAGGCGGTTGGCTGGAATTTTTTTATTCTGAAGTCTCTTTTGGTGCTGCTTGATTTTAGGTTTTTATGCTGTGGCAGAGCAGCTACAGTTGGGTTTGTCTGTGCCAGGAGAAGACAGGGAATGCTGTTAAACTCTTCTGTAATTCCATGAAGCAAAAGCAACTGCTTGCAGCCCCTTCTGAGAAGAGACAGGGAGCCTTGCTGATTCCCTTTATTACAGAATTACTGTATTATTTTCTTCCTACTTGTCAGGAATAGAAGGAAACTGGCTGCTGTGGTTTGGTGTTTCTGAAGTTCTCTTCACAGCAGAGAACTGGATTAGCAGCACCATCAGTTTCCAGTTCTGCTGTCAAATTCTTTCTCTCAGCTGTTTTTTCCATTTTCAAACCAGTTTCTAATTTGAATAAAATATTAGGGTTTAAGTTTTAAACTTCAGGTTTGTTTTAATACTGATGATGTTATTTTTTTATGCTTTATTCAGACTTTGGTACGAGCACCAGCAGCGGAGGGCTCTTTGGCACCACCAACACCACTTCCAACCCCTTTGGGAGCACATCTGGTTCTCTCTTTGGCCCAACCAGCTTTACTGCTGCTCCAACTGGCACAACTATTAAATTTAATGTAAGTTCTGCTTTTTCTTCTTAATCCAGCCCCTTCACTGTGGGAAGCATTCAGTTTTGCAGTTGTTCGTGTGATGTCTTGGTCACTGAGATGAAAAAATGAGTTTATATGCAAGTGTTCTGAAATGATTTGAAAACATCCCTTTAGAGGGACTGTTGCAGTGGAAATAGGTGTCATTAACTCCAGGTTTTATCCTGAATTTGAAAAGCTTCTCAAACACCATAGGATTTCAGACTTGTGGGATTTAGAGCTGTGCTAATGCTGAAGGGGTAGAGGAGCTCCCAAAGCTGACCCTTCCCAGGAAGTGCCATGGAATTGAAGGTGATCCATGGCAAATGCTGGCAGCAGTAATGGTTACAGACATCTTGGGATGGGTCAGGATCAGGGCAGCTCTCCTGAGCCAGCCTGGCTTTGGGAATGGGACCTGGAAGGAGAGGAGTGGTGTCCTGCCTCCTCTGGACGAGTCCCCTTTAAGACAGGATTCAGTAACTGCTACTAAGTTCTGTGGCAGTTGGACCTGGAGGGAGGCCCAGCAGAGAGGCCTTGAGGAACTGGGCTAACTGGGGCCTGCTGGAAGAGGGACTCCTTTCCCCAAAAACTTGTTCATGCAGATCTCGTCTCTCTTCATTTCTGGATTGAGCTAGTGTAAGACTGAGGCTGTGGGGGCAGAGCTGTGGTGCTGCCTGGGCTCTTGCAGTGCTGCTGGTTTGTACTTTCATAGCACTGTTAAAAAAGGGGGGATAGTGAAATTCATGCAGAGCTTCAGGATTTGTGTCAGTAACTGAGGTAAACTGCTTTTAAAGTGAAACCAAAAGCAGAATTGCTGGGAGTTGTTTTGAGTGCTCCTGGGGTAAATTCCACTGTTGATTGTCATTGAACACACCTGGGTGAGGCCTCAGCTGTACAAATAATGATGGCATCATAAAACCATGAAATCACACAAGGTTTGGGTTGGGACCTTAAAGTCCATCCAGTGCCACCCCTGCCACGGCAGGGACACCTCCCACTGTGCCAGGCTGCTCCAAGCCCCAGTGTCCAGCCTGGCCTTGGGCACTGCCAGGGATCCAGGGGCAGCCCCAGCTGCTCTGGGCACCCTGTGCCAGGGCCTGCCCACCCTCCCAGGGAACAATTCCTGCCCAATCTCCCATCCAGCCCTGCCCTCTGGCACTGGGAAGCCATTGCCTGGGTCCTGGCCCTCCAGCCCTTGTCCCCAGTCCCTCTCCAGCTCTCCTGAAGCCCCTTTAGGCCCTGCAAGGGGCCTAAACCTGGAGCTTCCCTTCTCCAGGTGAGCACCCCCAGCTCTCCCAGCCTGGCTCCAGAGCAGAGGGGCTCCAGCTGTTGGAGCATCTCTGTGGCTTCCTCTGGACTCGCTCCTACAGCTCCGTGTCCTCCTTATCCTGGGGCCCCAGGGCTGGAGGCAGCTCTGCAGGTGGGGTTTTGCCTGAGCAGAGCAGAGGAGTCACACAGAGCCTCAGATCTGTGCTAGGTGTAGGATTTCCCAGGGTCTGCAGGGAGTTCTCTCTGTGTTCCCTCAAATTCATCTGGATTTTAACCTGGCCCTTCCTCCCTGCCCGGCAGCCCCCAACCGGCACCGACACCATGGTGAAATCCGGCGTCAGCACCAACATCAACACCAAGCACCAGTGCATCACTGCCATGAAGGAGTACGAGAGCAAGTCCCTCGAGGTCAGTGCAGGGGGGTACACAGCCTTACCCTGGGCCTTTCTGGGCCATCATTACAGTCTGTGCTCATTAATGGAAGAATGTTAATGAACCTTCAATATCTGCATCAAACACAAGAGATGTTGTCAAGTAAAGCAATTAATGCAATGCCACGTTAATTGCAGTTGGGTTTAAATGCTTAATGCAGGTCTGGAAGAGCTGAAATTCCATCTTGTCAGAAGGACACAAGATCCTGTTGGGAACAGATCCTGCTCTGCAGGATCCCATGCAGAACTCATTTGTTTATAATAAACTGATGTTCCCAAGGATTTAACCTGAGGCCTTCCAATTCTGGTTGGTTTGTTTGACCCTTCAAAACAGATCTTTTATGAAAAGATCTGAAAAACCTCTGGGAAGTCAAATTGAAGCCTGAACATGGATCTAGGTTCAGGTCTTGTTTTTGGTGTCCTTATTTTTAAAAACATAGATGTTGCAGCTTTTCTTGAGCCTTCACCTTGGGGAAGGTTGGGTGCTGTGTGCCTGTGGTAAGGACACTTGTCTGCCCTTGTCCTGTGTAAAAAGAGCTGGATTTTCCTCTAGGAACTCCGTTTGGAAGACTACCAGGCAAATAGGAAAGGACCCACGAATCCTGTAGGAGCAGGAGCAACTGCTGGCTTGTTTGGCTCTTCCACTGCCACGTCCAGCACAGCCACGGGACTTTTTGGCTCTTCCACTACCAATACAGGCTTTTCTTATGGACAGAATAAAACTGCTTTTGGAACCAGTAAGTACTGCCTGGCCCTGCCCTTCCTGGGAGTGCACGTGCAAATATTCTGTTAAACCATTTAAAATTCGGTGGTGCAAAATGCTGAAACACTGCTGTGAGCTCAGAGTTGTGCTGCTTGTATTGCCAGCATTCACTGGTGAGGCTCTTTGCCATAGAAATCTGTTTTCTTATGTTTCCTTGGAAAAATTGCAACAACAATTGGATTTTTATTAGTTTTTGGTGCAAACTGAAAGGTAAGTAGATCATGGAATCCCAGAGTGGTTCAGGTTGGAAGGGACCTTGAAGCTCGCGCAGTGCCATCCCTGCCATGGCAGGGACACCTTCCACTGTCCCAGGCTGCTCCAAGCCCCAATGTCCAGCCTGGCCTTGGGCACTGCCAGGGATCCAGGGGCAGCCCCAGCTGCTCTGGGCACCCTGTGCCAGGGCCTGCCCACCCCTCACAGGGAAGGATTTTTTCCTAATAATGGGTATTTGTGTTTGTGGAATTTGACTGTAAACAGATCCAGATCCTCCAGGCTGTAGGAATGGAGGTGGTTGTTGGATGAGCAGAGACAGCAGCCAGGGAGCGGCTGGAGCTGGGCCAGGGCAGGCTCAGGCTGGAGAGCAGGGAAAGGTTCTTCCCCCAGAGGCTGCTGGGCACTGCCCAGGCTCCCCAGGGAATGGGCACGGCCCCGAGGCTGCCAGAGCTCCAGGAGCGTTTGGACAGCGCTGCCAGGGATGCCCAGGCTGGGATTGTTGGGGTGTCTGTGCAGGGCCAGGGGTGGGACTGGGTGATCCCTGTGGGTCCCTTGCAGCTCAGGAGCTTCCATGACCTTTCTCCCTGTTTGAGTGCCGGAGTGTGGGATCTGCTGGCTTTGGTCTCTAATCCCCATGTGGTGTCCCAGGTACGACCGGCTTTGGCACCGGCACCACGGGCGGGCTCTTTGGGCAGCAGTCCCAGACCACGAGTTTGTTCAACAAACCCTTCGGCCAGGCCACCACCACGCAGAACACCGGCTTCTCCTTCGGGGGCACCAGCACCCTGGGCCAGCCCAACACCAACACCATGGTAAGAGGGGCTGCAAGCTGGGAATGGGGCTGCAGCTGCTCCTGTGGGACACGGGAGGCTGCGGGATTGGGATGTTCCTCACATTCCAGTACAGTGTGGTAAAAGCAGGATGCTGGGCTCTGAAGGCTGCGGTGGAGAGAAGAACCTGCTGCCAGTCAGCTTTGTTCCTGACAATTGGAGAGCAGTCAGCTGTTCACCAATCATGTACCCACTCACCTCCTCAAGCAGCTGCTCTCTAGCAACTCCTGTGCTTCCAATCATCTTCACACAGATTATGTCATTCCATGATTAACCCTCTGTGGGAATTCAAATCCTGGGCTTTCTGGTGACAAATGAGCAGCATTTGTGGGCTTTTGTGACAGATTCTACATAGCTGTAACTTGTTGCATAACTAGAGGCTTTGGCTCCAAATATCCTGTGTTCTTTGTGAATTTGTTGTGAGTTCTCCCAAAAACCCTGTGAAATGTTTCTTTTCCATCTCCCCTGCTCAAAGCAGTGACGAAATTCCAATATCCTTTAAAGCTTGGAGCATACCTTTTTTGGTTTTTTTTTAATTTCCTTTTTGTAACTAATGTCTTGGAGGAGAACTAAAGCTTCTGGAATGCTCTTCACCCCTCCTCTTCCCCCAGCACGAAGGCAAATGTAGCATTGTTTTATTGCCTGATTTTGTGTGTTGGGTCTGTTGTTGTCAGTGCTGGACTTGGACAAGCCTGGGAGCATTACCTTAACCTGGTTCCTGTTTGTAGGGTCTCTTTGGGGTCACCCAGCCCTCTCAGCCTGGAGGCCTTTTTGGGACAGCTGCCAATACAAATGCTGGGACTGGATTTGGAACGGGAACTGGCCTTTTTGGACAAGCCAACACAGGATTTGGTGTTGGTGGTTCGGTATGTCTGTGCCTTCATAATACTGAGAGAAAAGCAAGCAGAGCCCTGCTCTGGGGGGCTGACCTTCACAGAAGTTCTGTTAGCGTAGGAATTAAGATGTCTGAGATGCAAAAGTCAGGTGGTTTGCTGTAAACTGGAGGATAAACAGGTGTGGTAGAGTGCTTTTTTTAACAAGTGATGTGTGCAGTGGTGAAAGCAGCAGGACAGACTGAGGTTCTCAGTGCCTGGGGGTGCCTCAGCATAGGATTGGAAATACAGGTTGTAAGGTGTGATGGACCAAAACCAACCTTGGTTTTTGATATTCAGTCATTTTGGTTCTGCTGGAGCAAAAATCACAGGATCACTGAGATTGGAAAAGTCCCTTAAGCCCCTCGAGTCTGACCCTAACAGCTGCTTTTGGGGGGTCTTGCCCACAGCTTGGGATAACCCCATTCATGGGAAGGTGGGCTGGGGGGGCTCAGTTGTGCTTGGCTTTAGTTCTGCGTCCTTGCCTGCAGCCTAACACTGTTATGATTCCTGTGGTATCAGCCTCTCAGGTTTCCAAATTCCTGTTGTTTCCTTTCAGACCCTGTTTGGGAACAAGCCTGCTGGATTTGGAGCCACCACGACCAGCGCTCCCTCGTTCGGTACCACCACGGGCGGTGGCCTCTTCGGTAACAAACCAGCTCTGAGTTTAGGAGCCCCTGCAAACCCTCCCAGTTTGGGGACAGGGGAAAAAAATGGGGTTTCAATCATTTAAAGCTGTACTGTGTGTACCACACACTGCTGAGAGCACGTGCTAAGTATTGCAGTGTTGGATTTGTCACGTGAGCCATGGCCCTGCCGCAGGGAAATGTGCTGGGTGCTGGGTTGTGCCTTTGCTCTTGGTGGGACTCCCTGACTCCGGAAGTAGATGGTCAAGTGCCACTGTGTTGGTGGGTCCTTAAGGGAAGGTTCAGCCTGTGATGGCCAGGAGAGCCCCTGGGATCCTGGGGAGCGTTGGGAAGAGCATTCCCAGCAAGTCAGGGAGGGGATCCTGCCCCTCTGCTTGGCCCCAGGGAGACTCATCTGCAGTGTCCTGTTCAGTTCTGGGCTCCACAGTTCAGGAAGGAGCAGGAGAGGGTCCAGTGAAGGCCACAGAGATGATTTGGGGTGTGGAGCATCTTTGATGAGGAGAGGCTGTGGGAGCTGGGCCTGGTCAGTCTGGAGAAGGGAAAAGGCTGAGAGGGGATCCATCAATCCATCCAAATCTCTCCAGGGGCTGTCAGGTGGTGCCAGACTCTGCTCAGTGGTGCCAGTGGCAGGACGAGGAGCAATGGCCAGGAACTAAACCACAACAATTCCAGCCCAGCCTGAGGAAGAACTTCCTCCCATGGAGGGGCAGAGCCCTGGAACAGCTGCCCAGGGAGGGCCTGGAGTCTCCCTCTCTGGAGACATCCCAACCCCCCTGGACACGCTGCTGGGTCACCTGCTCCAGGGGACCCTGCCTGGGCAGGGCTTGGACTGGGTGATCTCCAGAGGTTCCTTCCAACCCCAACCATTCTGTTGTTCTGTTGTTGAAAACTCCTGAAATCAAAGATTTGGGGAGCAGAGGGGTTTGTTAGGAGGCTGTGAACGCCCTGTGTTGCCACAGCAGCACTGGGGGAATTGGGGTAAAACCAGGGATCCCTGGGCTTGGACAGGTGTCAGGAGATCCTGCAGTGAAGGTGAAGTCAGTCAGCTCCAGTTTAGCTGGTGGCTGTTGTTCTCCTTGGTGGTGTGAAGGACCAGCGTCCTGAGGAACTGGGTGTTGTGTTCCTGGTGGCCTCTGACCCTGATGTGAGAACTGGTGTCTGGTGAGTGTGTGACTGAGCAGGAGGAATGTGTAGGGATGGCTGAAGGGAGTGGCAGCTTCTTTTCATGGGACTCTGAAATCTCTTTTGCCTTCTTAATCCTGGATTTCAGAGCAACAAAACTGTCTCTAGAAGTGACTAGGCGGGGGTTGGATCCTGACATCCCTTTCCTGGGGTGCTGTTTTGTGTTGGTTATTTAAAGACAGTGGGGCCTGCCATGCCTTTAGCCTGCTGTGCCAGCCTGCCAGGATAGACAGGGAAGAGCTTTTGGGAACTGGATCCTTCCCAAACTGAGCTCTGTGCAGTTCTCAGTGCTCTGAACCAGGGCAGCACCTTGGCAAGCAGGGTTTGACTGTGGTGACCAGTCCTGGGCAAACCTCCCAGGGGTGTGAAAGGTGCTTCCAAGTTCTGGTTCTGCTGGTCAGGGTCTCCATAGCCCCACCAGTGTGTTGCCACTGTTTGGTGGAGACCAGCCTTTGCAGTGTGTGGTTTTGGTTTGCCTGTGTAGCATTTTGTAGGAGGAATGGAGAGGGAGTTGGATGGAGAGGGTTGGTGCACACCTGCCATTTTTCAGGTTAATCCTGGCTTTGTGTTCTAACCAAGCATGGGATGGGGTCAGCATCTGCAGTAGAACTGAGCTCAGGGTAGATTTGGGGTGGCCTTGTTGCAGCTACAGCTGTGTCCTTCAACTGTGCAGATCGGAGTTCCCACCTGCTCTGTGATGAGGGTCAGAGAAATGAGTGTGTGGTATAAACAGGATGAAATGAGGTGTGTTCCCTTCAGGCACTTAAAAAAAGCCAGCACATTTTACTCTGTTGCCAGATACAACAGCATGGTGTCAGCTCTGCCTTTCAGGGAAACTTGGAAGTTTGTAACAAACTGAAAAGCTTAAGAAGGCAGACAGCATTTTTCTGTGCTGCTTTAATGCTGTATTTATAACTAAAATATGTTTATTACCAGTGAAGGCCCTTCTTGCTGACTGTCAGTTTAACCTGCACTGCTGGAAACAGTGAGAAGTTTGACCTTGACTGTGGCAGGGCTTTTCGACCCTGTGATGCTTATTTATTTCAGTTTTAATTTCATCTCTAATGAGCTGCTCATTCTGTTGAAGGTTTTGGTGCCAACACTGCTGGAAATAGCTTGTTTGGAAATAAGCCTGCGACTGGGACTCTGGGAACTGGACTTGGGACCGGGTTTGGAACAGGTAAGCAGTTTCCCAGCTCACTTCTTGGCTGCAGTGCTGGTCCAGCCTGGGTATTGCCTGTAACTGTTGCAGTGGGGATACTGCAACATACCTATATCAAACCCTGAAAAGATACCTTCCACGTGTAACTGAGGTAGGAAAGGCTGGGAAAGTTGTAGCTTCAAGCCAGGATGTCTCTGGGCAGCTCCAAGGGGAGCTTCTTAGCACGGTGCCAAGTGACCTGATAGAAATTGGGCAGCACTGGTCACACTGGTGGGACTGGTGAGGTCCTCTGTGCTCAGAGCCTCTGATCTGATCACGAGGCTTGAGTGTCTGCAGCATCCATGGGCATGGAGAGTGTTTCCTGCAGTTTAATAAGGAATTGATTGTTGTGCTTGTGAACTTGTCACAGTCTTGTAGTAAATGACAGTCACCTCTCGTGTCACAGCTCTGGGGGCAGGACAGACGTCCTTGTTCGGGAACACCCAGCCAAAGCTGGGGGGAACACTGGGAACGGGAGCATTCGGAGCCCCAGGATTCAACACCTCCACAGCTACCCTGGGCTTTGGGGCCCCTCAGCCTGCTGTAGGTGAGTGTCCATGAAGCTGCTGCTTGCTGCCTTGTTCCCATGTGCCTGAACACAGGAGCACACCTCTCCCAAAGGGTTTGGAATGACAAAACATCTCCTTGAGGCCACTGCTGTTCTCAGACGCAGTGCAGACCATGTTAATGACCCTTTTTTTGCTAGTTATATGTGTATTTTTAAAGGAACTCAAAGTTGTTTTACACGCCCAATAATTGCACCTATTTTAGAGCGTTGTTTTCAAGATTGGTAGCATTTCCCATCGTTGAATTTGGGGCAGCAAGAATAGATGTTCACAAGGAAAGTAAGGGAAGTGCAGCATTGGCTTTTTCAGTACTTCCAGATCGGAGAGGCCTAGAGGCCCTTTATTATCAGGAATGCTGTGCCATTGGGACAAAAATAAGACCCAGTTGTCTCCAGCTCTCCTCATGACTTCCTGCAGACCCAGAGAGTAAGCTGCTGTTCTGAGAGTGGTTTTGTTGTTCTTTAGGAATGCCCACATTCACCCTGGTTTTGTTGGAATTAGAGTTAAGCTGCTTTTGGTGGCTGGAATGTTTCATGGTGTGAACTCTTAGAGCATTTTGATAGGAATTAAAATTAGATGGTATAAGATGGAAAGATTTAGAATCCATTGTAGAGGGCACTCTAGACCCGTATGTTTGGTTGTGGTAGCAGGAATGTCAAAATTCTGCATGAAATATTTTCCCTGCACACCCTTCAGAAGCCAGCTGGATTCACTGAATATTCTGGCAAGCCAGGCTCTCTCCACTACTCTGTAGCTCTCTGTGCCCTCAGCTTTTCACCCCTGAGAGCTCAGTGAATATGGTTGCCCTCTCTGATGGAGGAAGGAGATGCTGTGAGAGCTGTTGTGTTTCTGCCTGCCCTGGTTCTGTTCCCAAAGCTCTAAAACTAAAATGCTGCTCCTTTTGTAGCTCTGACAGACCCCAATGCCTCTGCAGCCCAGCAAGCTGTCCTCCAGCAGCACCTCAACAGCCTGACCTACTCACCCTTTGGAGACTCCCCACTCTTCAGAAACCCCATGTCAGACCCAAAGAAGAAAGAAGAGGTGAGTGCACATCTGCACTGAGCTCATTTATGGGTGACACTTGAAATTACTTTGGTCTGTGTGCAGCCTTCACCTAAATGCACAGCGAGCAGCCAAGCAAGTTGCCCTCTGTGCTCTCCCAGTGGTGCAGTGGCTGTTTACCCTCCAGGACACAAAGTGCTTGATTTATTCCAGTGGGAAGTTCCCTGCCCATGGCAGGGGGGTTGGAACTGTGTGATCTTTGAGGTCCTTTCCAACCCAAACTGTTCCTTGATTTCCTTCTTTTGCCTGCATCACAACCTTGGCTGTGGAGTTCCTGTGCTCACTGCTGCTGATTGGGAATAAAGATGGATCATTGTTAATGCTTGGAATAATTGCAGTGCTTTGCTTAGGACATCTCTGAGAGTCTCTGATAAATCTTTCCCTGTTGCTTTGTTCAAAAGATGACAAACACTTCCCAGTCTTTTGAAGCGTTAGGGGAGGTTCTAAGTGGCTGCTGCCCCTGACAGGTTCCGGGGGCTGGAGGTGAGCCCTGCCTGGCAGCTGGAGCCTGGAGGGGCACGTGGATCCGGGCTGATGGATGGGGCTGTGCATGGAGCCCTCTAACCTGGCTGCAATTGCTGCTTCCCCTTCACCTTCCAGGGCCCTGGGTGGGAGCACCCTAAAGCTCTGTCCCCATGCCCTGAGGGTTCCAACTGTCCATCTTTCTATTCCAGAGGCTGAAGCCAACTAACCCAGCAGCCCAGAAGGCCTTGACAACCCCCACCCACTACAAGCTGACCCCACGCCCCGCGACCAGAGTGCGGCCCAAGGCCCTGCAGTCGGCGGGCTCGGCCAAGTCCCAGCTCTTCGATGGGCTGGATGATGATGAGCCCTCCCTGTCCAATGGAGCCTTCATGCCAAAGTGAGCTTCTCCTTTGTCTCTGTGTGAGAATCTTCTGTAAACTCCTGTATATTACCCTCAATCCCGTGGGTTTGTGCCCTGGTTCAGATAGGAAGAACAAGCAAGTTGTCTGTAAGAATTCACTAGAACTGTTTTCTGTAGAGGAGGTAAAAAGGTTCGGCTCAAACTCCTAAGGCCAAATAAGCTGTAAAATGAGGTCAGGCCACAATGGGAGCAAAGCTCCTATAAAGTCATTTAGGAATTCTTACAAGGAAAGCTTGCACAGGGTAATAAATACTTCCTGCTCCTGAACTGGGAGTGTCATCAGGCTTGCTCATGCCCTTACTGTGGAGGCAGATTTCTGGTGATTTTACCCCAGCCCTGGTTCTGTTTCAGATCCACAGGTGTTTCTGTGAGAAATAAATTGTGGATCTGCCTGAGTGAAGCTTTGGGTTCAGTTTTTAGGTGCATCAGTGGCAATCAAATAGAAAAGGGGTTTGGAAAGGCCTGGAGTTGAGTGAAAACAAAGAGCAAAAGACTGAAGTGACCCTGCAGTAAAATGAACCTGCACCTGTGGGCCAGACCTTCTGTACTTCGAGAAACGCTGATTTGGGAAACAGAGAACACTGTGGTTTGCTGAACTTGGCCTTTGAGCCTTTCACTGGCTTGTGCGTTTTACACCTCCACATAAGCCAGAGCCTTAAATGGAATTCCCCAAAAAATTTTAGGATCTCTGACAGGAGACTTGATATGTCCTGGGTGTGGGAACAGGTCTCAGAGCTGGGTCCTGGTCCCTGGAGCATCTGAATAAGTACGAAATATATATTTATGCACTGGACAGGTCCAAATTTCCCTTCCTTGGTGTGTTTTGCTTTTAGGAAGAGCATCAAGAAGCTGGTTCTGAAGAACCTCAGCAGCAGCAACCTGTTCTCTCCCGTGAGCCGAGAGAACGAGGACCTGGCGTCGCCGTCGGAGTACCCTGAGAACGGGGACAGGTGAGGAGTCACCCTGCGGGGGTTTGTCCTCAGCAACGCAAACTGGTTCTGCCTGTCCCTAAATACTGCTGTACTGCAGCCACTTCTTCTCAGGGATGTCACTTCACTGTTCGTTGAAAGCAATTGACCTGCTGGGAGATTAATTTCCTCCTGGAGCAACCATGGGTTCTTCCTGTGTGGGCACTGCCAGGTCACCCCACTCAAAATCCGGGTCAGAGAGCAGGGACTTGTTTTCTGGATGAGTCTCTCTACGTGCCCTGTAGCAGGAAACCAGGACATGCCTTGAGGGAAGTGCTAAACCTGACTCTGAGAGGAGAAGACCCTCCCCTGGTCAGTCCTCAGTGATGTGGGAATTGCAAGGAGGTTCCACTGATCCTCATGCCTCATATTTCTATTTTCTATATGTTTATTTTGTACAGATTACAATGAGGAACCTCTAAAGCTACATCTTTGCCCCTAAAAGCCAGAATCCAACCTCCTCTGAAAAACCTGTGGCTATATTTCAGTTGAGCTCTGATTTTGCCTTGGTTTTCTTTTAATCAGGGTCTGGAAAGAACCTCCTGCTCAGCTCACCATGTTGGTTTTATTGAAAGCTACTAAAATAAGAGCTGCTGTGGGAGTGAGGTCACCCTGGCGCTGTGGGCAGAGGGTTTGGAGCTGTGGGGTTGCTGTTACAGCCCTTTTTGAGGCTCCTCTCCAGCCTGAGCTCCCTGTTCCGCTCAGCTCTGCAGAGGGCACGTGTTTCAGTCTCCAGCACCGTGGGGACTGTCCCAGTCTCTCACTGTCCTTGCTGTAGTGGGAGCCTCAGTGGCAGAGGTGGTCAAGCAGGAGCAGAGAGAAGGGGAATAATCACTGACACTAACCAGTTCATGTGGTCCTGTTGGCTCTTTGTGTGGAAAGAGCAGAATTTTAATCATTGAATCACAGAGTCTCCTGAGCAGTGAGGGACCCACAGGGGTCATCCAGGTCCAGCTCCTGGCCCTGCACAGGAATGTTGGTGTAGGTCTCTTAGAATGTAATAATTGACATTATCCTTCCTCTGCCCAGGTTCTTCCTGTCGGTGCCTCCCGAGGAGAACCACAGGCAGGACGGGGAGCAGCAGGAGGAGGAGGAGGAGGCCCACGAGGTGACCAGGTTTTACACCAATCCCATTGCCAAGCCCATCCCCCAGACCCTGGAGGGCAGCGGGCACAAGCCCCACTCGAGCGTGGACGACACCATCGTGGCGCTGAACATGCGCGCGGCCCTGCGCAATGGGCTGGAGGGCAGCAGCGAGGACGCCTCCTTCCAGGAGGATTCCCTGCAGGATGAGCAGGACAAGGAGGTGGAGGCCGTGCACCAGCTGCATCCTGCAGGTGAGGCTGGCGGGGGCAGCGTTTCATGCAAGTTTTCTGCTCTTTGACACCCTCAGCTTTTGCTTTTTCCCCTCCTCCTTTCACCAGAATACAAATCTTGCATTCCTTACCTACTGCAGAAATCTTATCTGCTGAGTCAATGAGGCTTTAAATTTTATCCCCCAATTTTATATCATGTGTGTTGGAGTTTTTTAAACTTGAGAAGGGAAAAGGAAAAGATCTGTTAATCGTTCCAGATACTACTTACGTGGCATGTAATGAAACTGGCAGGTGGCATGTGCAAAAGAAATGTCTCTAGACATTTTGTAGATGCAAAATGCTTTTGGAAAATAGGAAGATCATTAGACAACTTAATAGATGAAGAAGAATTGGAGCCTGTTAAATGTAGAAGAAGCTGCAGCTTGGTCAGCAGCGCCTGAGGCCCCAGGCTGCTAAAGCTGGGAGAGCGTTTCCTTCAAGTGTTGATGCATTTGCAATTTTTCTTTTCCCTGTGCACCATCTTCCCTTCCTGTTTGCACACCTGCTGCTCTCTGGCAGGTGCCTGGGCTGGAAGAACCTGCCAGAGCACTTGGTTTAAATGTACTCTGGAGGCTGTGGAATGAAGGTGTTCTGCTGTCTGTTGGCTTTGGGTGCACTGATCCTCAGTTCCTCTGAGGCTTCCAGCTGTTCAGGCTGGCAAAAGAAATGGGATGGGATGACAGTCTGGGAATGTTGATGCATTGCTGCCAGCCCTGTGCTCAGGGAATGTTGTGTTGCAGGGATTGTTCTGACACGAGCTGGGTACTACACCATCCCCTCCCTGGAGGAGCTGGCCCGGCTGACCAACGACAGGAACGAATGTATTGTGACAGACTTCACCATCGGCCGCAAGGGTGAGACCCCCCAGCCTTCCCAGGGCTTCACCCTGATCCAGGGATCTCTGGAACCCGAGTTCCAGACCCTCAGTCTGACTGTAACCAGTGCCCTTGCTTTGGGAGCAGCTTGCATCAAAGTCTTGTAGGATTTTGGGATAGAATAAATCACAGTATCACAGACTGGTTTGGTTTGGGAGGGGCATTAAAGCTCATCTCATTCCATGGGCAGGGACACCGTTCCCTTTCCCAGCTTGCTCCAAGCCTTGTCCAACCTGGTCTTGGAGACTGCCAGGGATCCAGGGGCAGCCACAGCTGCTCTGGGGCCTGCCCACCCTCCCAGGGAACAATTCCTGCCCAATATCCCATCCAGCCCTGCCCTCTGGCACTGGGAAGCCATTCCCTGTGTCCTGTCCCTCCATCCCTTGTCCCCAGTCCTTCTCCAGCTCTCCTGGAGGCCCTGCAAGTGGCTCTGAGCTCTCCCTGGGTCCTTTTGTTCTCTGGGTGAACACCCCCAGCTCTCCCAGCATTTTGATATCAGTGTCAAAGTTGATACTGCTCCTCCAGGGGTTTCCTGGGGAAGGAGGTGTCACTTTGCTTGGGAGACAGGACGGGGCTGGGTGGGGACAGGAGGAGCACAGCAGGAATGTGGGCTCTCTGGCACATGACTTTTCACAGACAATTGTGACCTTTTGGGTTGTTTTGCAGGTTATGGATCGATTTACTTTGAAGGAGAAGTAAATCTAACAAACTTAAACCTGGATGAGATTGTACACATCCGGAGAAAAGAGGTTATTGTTTACCCTGACGACGAAAGAAAACCACCCATTGGGGAAGGGTTAAACAGGTAAGCGTTAGATAAAGATGATTTTTAAAATCCTGACAGTCTGCTATGTTTGCAGGCAGCAACCAAGAGACAAATCCAAATGTGCGTTCAGTTTGCGGCGTTAATGAGTTACTTGCGAATTTCTGAACCACAAATTGGGTTTAAAAGCTGATATGAGTTCCCCGGCCCAGCTTCCCCATCCCTGTTCCCGGGCAGCTCTGCCTCAGCCCCTTGTCTCTGAGCCTGTTCCGTGCCCTCCCAGGCGAGCTGAGGTCACCCTGGACGGGGTGTGGCCCACGGACAAAACGTCGCGGTGCCTGATCAAGAGCCCCGAGCGCCTGGCCGAGATGAACTACGAGGGCCGGCTGGAGGCTGTGTCCCGCAAGCAGGGCGCCCGCTTCAAGGAGTACCGCCCGGAGACCGGCTCCTGGGTCTTCAAGGTGAGGGCATCACACGCACCCTGAAGCTGGGATCGCCTGAGAATTTGTAATTCAAGTGGTTTGCTAACTTGGGACAGCTGTGCCAAGTGCCTCGGCTCTGGTGAGAACTGTCCTCACCAAAGCAGCTTCTCGTTCCTGGGAGTGTTCAGGGTTGGGTTGGACAGGGCTTGGAGCAACTTGGACTAATGGGAGGTGCCCCTGCCCGTGGAATGAATGAGCTTTAGGGTCCCTCCCAGTCCAAACCAGACTGCGGTTCTGTGGTGAAACCTGTGGCCCCAGACCTGCCTAGTGTGGGTGGTTTTTGTCAGTGGAGAGGCTGAATTTGTTGCAGGTGTCCCAAGACCCTGTGTGTTTTAGGACACCTGTATAGGGCACAGTTACACCTGCCCAGTGTTCAGGCTTTCCAGAAATCTCACTTCCAAGCTGTGACATGTTTGTCCTTCTCCTTAACACAGGTAGCACACTTTTCCAAGTATGGCTTGCAAGATTCAGATGAGGAAGAGGAAGATCATCCTTTAAAAGTGGACACCAAGAAGTTAAAGACCACACCTGTGCCACCCCTAGGGCACCTGCCTCCCCAGCAGATGGCCCTGAATGGCAAACCAGCTCCCCCAGCTCAGGTAGAAGGAGAACAGTGACTAAAGGGGGTTGATGACATGGAATTTGGAGAGTAGTTGGTGCCTGGGAAGGGGGTGGTTGGAGTAACCTGGAATCTGGAGAGTGAAGCCATACAGAAACTCTTCTGAACTCTGGCTGAGTGGCTGCATGTTGTTTTCCTTTGAGACACTTGACATTGCAGACTGAGGATGGGGCGGGGAGGCTTTCAACCCTTGTTTCTTGTTTGAATTCTAGTCTGAGTTTGGCAGATTTGCACCTCTTCTGGAAGAACCCTTGTTTTTGTGACTATTAAATGCACGCCCGTAATGCCAACGCTGTGTGCTGCCTGCCTGGACAGTGATGCTGTGCACTCAGTTGCCTTTACCACCATTAGTGTGCAAGACTGTCTGCTTTCTATTTTAAGAATGTGCTCTATTTTTATTAAAATAATACTTTTTGTAAGGCTGGCTATATGCTGGCTTTGTAAACATATTTGTGTTGGATGTGACTGCTTTAAACCTTTGCAAAACATCCTCAGTGCTGGGCCCATCTTACACAGGAATGTTCAATCCACAGGCAGTGTTTGATCCAATTCACTGGGAATACCAGGAGCCCAGGTGGGCAAGAGGCCAATGGCCCTCGGCTGTCCCAGCCCTTGTGTGGCCACAGCCCCAGGGCAGGGATTGTCCCCCAGGGCAGGGATTGTCCCCTGTGCTGGGCACTGTGAGACCCCTCCAGGGCTGTGTCCAGTTCTGGGCCCTCAGGGCAGGAGAGCCCTGGAGGGGCTGGAGCGTGTCCAGGGCAGGGAAGGGAGCTGGGAAGGGGCTGGAGCCCCAGGAGCGGCTGAGGGAGCTGGGAAAGGGGCTCAGGCTGGAGCAAAGGAGGCTCAGGGGGGACCTTGTGGCTCTGCACAAGTCCCTGACAGGAGGGTGGAGCAGGAAATGGCCTCAGGTTGTGCCTGGGGAGGCTCAGGTTGGATACTGGGAAAATTCCTTCCTGGAAAGGGCTGTCCAGCCCTGGCACAGCTGCCCAAGGCAGTGGTGAAGTCACGTCCCTGGAGGGATTCCACAGCCCTGTGGATGTGACAGTTGGGGATGTTGTTAGTGGTGGCCCTGGCAGTGCTGGGGAATGGTTGGACTTGATGGGCTCAGAGGTTCTTCCAACCTCAAACAGTTCTGTGTTTCTAACATCAAAGAACTTTCCCCTGGCATTCAGTGTGAGTCTCTGCTGGCCACTTGTGTGGCAGGAGAGCAGAGCTCTCCAGGCAGGTGAGAGGGGCCTGATCCCTGTCCAGCAATTCCAGAAGCACCGTCTGCTCCCTGGGCAGGACATCCTGCTGCTGGGGCAGGCAGGGGGGCTGCCAGCTCTGCTGGATTCTGCATGGAGAGTCCCAGAGTAGTGGCCAGCTGCTGCTCCAGCTCTCCCAGCTCCTGGGCTAATTAACACCCACTCCTTCATCCCTCTGCTGGAGCAGATCCCTAATTATTTGCATTTTGAGCTGCACACTTGGCTGCCCAACAGCACCACTTCAGCTCCCCTTCCTGCTTCATGTTGAGATTGGGGGGACCAGAGCTGAGGTTTTAAACCTGCAGGAATACTGGGAATATCTCTGGTATTTTCAAACATTCTTACGCATTCCAGTGTACTTAGCAAAAACCCCTCCGGCTTCATTAACCTTTCTGACTTGCATAACATTAACTCAGGTTTTAATTTCTGAAATAAGGAAAAACATCATCTGGTTTCCCAAAACCCTAAGAAACATCATAGCATTGCTTAAAACTTTCCAAACTCTTGGTGCAGAACACACCTGACAATATTATTATTTGGGCTGTAAGAAGCATTTTGTATCTAGACTTGGTTTTTGTTTTGTCTTCCCTCACTAACTTAAATATTAATGAATTTATTAATGTTGCAAGGGAACCTGCTGCATTAAAGCCCAATGAAGGGAGCAGTGCAACTTGTGTGTTTGTAACCATATTTTGACTTGTAAATCTGTTCCACATGCGGGGCCAGGCTCAGATTCTACATCTGCCACTCAGTTCTGTCCTCACAGATCCCCAGGGTGATTTTATCTGCCTCAGCTGAGAACCTTCACCCCATCCTGGCTGATTCTACAGGGCTAAGCACAGCTTTGTGAGTGTGCTCCTTAATTCCTGAGCACGATTCCCAGGACACTCCCTGCCTGGGTTTCCTCACTCCTGTTTTTCTTCAGTGGTCTGTGCTGTGTTTTTTCTGGGAAGCTGGAAGCATGAGGCTTTCACAGGACATGAAGCTGAGTCATGGGTTGGTTAAACTGGAGCCAAACCAGTACGTGGGAGCTCAGGTCCCACAGAGTGAGCTGGGCAAAAGCACAGCCCATGACAGTGAGCAGAGTTAGCCATGGAATCATGGAATGGTTTGGGATGCAAGGACCTAAAAGCCCATTCAGTCCCACCCTCTGCCAAGGGCAGGGACCTATCCCAGGGTGCTCCCAGCCTCAATGTCCAGCCTGGCCTTGGACACTGCCAGGGATCCAGGGGCAGCCCCAGCTGCTCTGGGCACCCTGTGCCAGGGCCTGCCCACCCTCCCAGTAACCATGTAAAATGCAGTTCTTTGTGGAAAGCAGGCTCTGTGATTGGAATTTGTGCCACGTGGGGATGGATTTGGGAGGAGGGGAGGGAGGCAGGACACACAGAGCTCTCCATTCGCTGGGCACGTGAGAACTGGAAAGCTGAAGAGCAGTTTCCTAAACTGAGTGGCGGAACTGGGAAAGCTCCAGGAGGGCACCGCTAATCTGGGACTGCTCCTTCCCTGGTATGGCACACCCTGAAGGTTCTGTGTGCCCATCCCTGACCTTGGTGTGGAACCTTGGCAGAGCCAGGAATGCTCCGCAGCACCCACAGGTGATGGTTGCGGCTGTGGCTGTCCTGGCAGAGCTGTGCTCTGGGTGTGACGTGGCCTCTGTATCCGCAGCCCCCGGAGCTGGAGCAGCTGGGCAGGGTGGTGGAGCTGGACAGTGACATGGCCGACATCACCCAGGAGCCAGCCCAGGAGCCCTTGGCAGAGGACGCCCTGGCAGAGGAGCAGGAGGCAGTGCCGGCATCCACCCACATCGCATCCACCCAGGGCATCAACCCCTACGTCCTGCAGGTCAGTGTCCTCCTGCCCCTTGACCTCCCCAGGAGAGGGCTTGGGAAGTGGAGCACTTCTCAAGGATGGATTTGCCTCCCCAAGGGTATTCACACACCAGCTTGTAATGATCCCGTGGTGTGGGATTGAGCTCACACAGCCCATCTCGCTGTTCTGGGGGAAGCCTCGCACGTGGGAGGCTCAGTGCTGATGTGAAACACCTTAAAGCCAGAACTCGAGTGTGGGCACTGCAGTAAGCTGAACTAATACCAGAGCAGCTGCCTTGGGCCCCTTCTCCCTTGGTGGAGAAAAAGGTGTTGGGATAACTGGTCTTGGTTTGGGGCTTGGTGTTGATGCTTTTATTTCACAATACCACAGAAGGTTAAGGTTGGGGAAAAAACATAAATCCCATCCAGTGCCACCCCTGCCATGGCAGGGACACCTCCCACTGTCCCAGGCTGCTCCAAGCCCCAATGTCCAGCCTGGCCTTGGACACTGCCAGGGATCCAGGGGCAGCCCCAGCTGCTCTGGGCACCCTGTGCCAGGGCCTGCCCACCCTCCCAGGGAACAATTCCTGCCCAATCTCCCATCCAGCCCTGCCCTCTGGCACTGGGAAGCCATTCCCTGGCTCCTGGCCCTCCAGGCCTTTGTAATTTTTGTGGAAGCACAGTACCTTGAACACTCTTAGGCTTCTATGTGTAATAACAAATAGACAGAAGTTATTCCTTAAGATGACAAACAGCAGACAGAGCTAAGATCTAAGAAATCAGGATTATTTTGGGATGTCACCCCCATCCCCAGCAAGTCCTGTGCACTGATTTAACCAGTAGTTGTAAAACCTCATCCATCAGGCGACGAGCCTGAGCTGTGCCTCCACCGTTCCTTGGAATGTTTGCAGCATGGCTGTGTTGTTTGGTCATGTGCTGCACGTAGGAGTTTTTTTGGGTGGGAAGAGCTATTTTGATGAGCTTAGTGAGCTGCTGCTGTGGGAGGGATTGCTGATGTTCTGGCTTGGCTTCCCACATGCTCAGATCATGAAAGCTTCCTTGCTTGCTGATGATGACGACCTGGATTTGATCCTGGATTATCCTGGGAAGCAGCCTGTCAAGATGGACACTTCCCAAGAGATCTGCTCCCCGAGGCTTCCCATTTCAAAATCACAAGGACAGAAAAGACACACAGGTATGGTGAGAAACCACAGATTGTGTGAAGAAAGTTGCATTTTAACATGAACAGGCAAAATCCCGGGGTGTGCAGCAGTTCCTTCCTGCCACTCCTTCCTCCTCTGTTCACCCCTGCCCTGAGGGCTGCGAGTGCTCTGGTGCCTGGAGCACCTCCTCACCTCCTCCTCTGATGCTTGCACTGCTCTTTTGGCTATTTTTTTTTTTTTTTTTTTTTTTTTTTTTTTTTTTTTTTTTTTTAAGATCTCCCAGAGGCACCAACTTTGCAGCTTGGTTTGGAGGTGGCCTGTGGTGGGTCTGCTGTGGGCACCAGCTGTGCCCAGCACAGGGTAGCCCCTGCCAGATTCCCCCAGTGCCCAAACCTTGCCCCTTACACCCAGTGCTGCACCTACTAAATGGTGCTTTCCTTAGGGATATTGAGGAATACCTCTGGGAACAAGCAGGAGGATGCTCCCTGATTGAGAAAACCCATTAATTCATATCTGTTAATCAATTCCAAGCCCACGTGATTGACAGGAACAGACCTGAGGTGTGTGTGGGGCCAGCGTGAGCCCTGCTGATCCGTGTCTGACACCCCACTTCTGGTCTGATGTCCCTATTCCAACATTAAATTAGGGACTTCTTTGGGAACGGCCCAGTTTGGGGTGGGGCTGTGCCTTTCCCGTTCCTGGGAGCACCCCATGTGTTCCTTTGGGCAGTGCTGGAGGGTCAGCAGGACTCAGCACTGCAGACAGTCACACTGAGCTCCATGTTCCCGTCACACCATCCAAATGTTTGCCACTGGCTGCTCTGGGAATTCCAGGCATTCCAGAAATCCCTTTCAATGTCCCAGTGTGCCAGAATCTCCCCTGAAATCCATGTGCCCTTCCACTGAAACGTTCCTCCTGCTTCTCCCCACCAGTTGCTGGGCTGCTGCAATCCAAGTTTGCCAATGTCCTTTTCCAAGCACCGAGTGCTGCTGTGGCAGATGCCAAGGGCCCGAGGACTTTGGGCAGCCCCCCCTCTGCTGCCCTGTGGTCAGCGGCGTCCCCGCTGGCCTCGGCGTTCGCTGTGCCCCCGGCAGTGCCCGAGGTGCAGGTGAAGGCAGTCGGGGTCCGCAGGCAGCGCGGGCTCGTCCCTCTGGAGAGGTCCATCACCTATGGAAAAGGGAAGCTCCTGATGGATATGGGACTCTTCATGGGGCGCTCGTTCCGTGTTGGTTGGGGACCCAACTGGACACTGGTCAATTGTGGAGATCAGTTGAGTGGCTCGAGTGAAGTGGAAGATGCTCAGCTGGAGTCCGTGGAATATGGATTCCTGCCGACTCCCGTGGCTCCCAAATCGTGAGTAGTGGCTTCCTTCGGGGTGGGTGTGGCATGCTCGCTCTTGGTGGCTGACAGGATCCTGCCTGCGGCTCGCTGTCCTTCTGACGTGCAGGAGTGGTGCAGGATGGTGTTAGCCGTGGAGATCTCCTCCATGGCTCTTCTCCACAACAGCATCTCTGTCAGATCCTGCAATAGCATAGTAAGAGGATTTCTTTTTTTAACCAAATAGCACTGTCACCCAGCACGAGGTTACAGAGAAAGTTCGGAGTTGTTGTCCAGAAAGCTTCCAGTCTCTTTTCTCCCTGAGGACATCTGCCCTACCTGAGGAAGTTCTTGTTCAGCTTCTCAGTTCCCAGACACCTTCAATTCTGCCTGTGCATCCAGTGGCACACAGGCTTTAGGGTCTCCATACCTGAACTTGACTGGAATATAGCCCAGTCCCACCATTTAAGTGCAGCCAAAAGCTTGTCTGGATGTTCTGCAGCATATCTGAAGTGCTGAGGAATGAGCTGGGGTGAAGGTGTGCTCGCTGCCTTTGGAGAGCTCAGTGAGTCACGGTTTATTCGCCACATAGAAGGTTTGGGCTGGGAGGGACCTTAAAGACCATCTTGATCCAACCCCCTGCTGTGGGCAGGGACACCTTCCACTACCCCAGGTTGTTCAGGGTCCCAAAGCCTGGCTCCAAATCCCAGTATCTCACCAGGATCTTTGTGCCTTGGGTCATGTTTTACTGTCATGTTAATTAGGACAAGCTGCAGGATGAGCTGCTCCACTTGCATGGGGAACATGCAGGACATTTGCTACCTGGTCTGTCTTCTCTTTTCCTCCAGACTCACAGAATCCCCTTTCAAGGTTCATGTGGAAAAGTTGAGCTTGGAGCAATGGAAGATGGACAGAGACAAGGAGCTGTATCTCACCCCTCTGGAGATAAAGCTGAAGCACAGCACTGTCCATATGGATGAGCCCTGTCCCCTCCTGGCCCCCAATCCTGGGGTCTCTGCTATCCATGACTATGCTGACTGGGCCAGGAAAGCATCTGAGGATCCCACTGTGGCAGAGAGTGAGTATGAAATGATTCTTTTCACAGAGTGGTTTAGGCTGGAAAAGCCCTCCTAGCCCAGCCAGGCCCAGCTGTGCCCGATGCCCACCTTGTCCCCAGCCCAGAGCACTGAGTGCCACCTCCAGCCCTTCCTGGGACATCTCCAGGGACGGGCACTCCAAGCCTCCCTGGAAGCCCCTTCCAAACACACTGGGGACAGTGACCCCTCCAGGGTGGGGCAATGAACCTGCCAGGGTTACCATCACATGAGCCCCTCTGAGTTCTGTGCTTTCACTCCTGATGCTGGGCGTGTGTCCCCACAGCCGTTGTGAAGCACTGGTGCTTGGCCTGGACGTTATGTGAAGCTATTTGGGGCAACCTGAAGGAGCTGGAGGCCAGCCTGGAGGAGCCCAGTGAGTACGTGCTGGCCCTGGAGCGCCGCAGGGCCTTCTCGCGCTGGCTTTCGGAGACGGCGGCCGGACGCATCGAGGACGAGGTGTCCCTGTCCCGGCACGGCAGCCACGTCGAGGCCGTGTTCAGCTGCCTCACCGGGAAGAGGATTGGCGAGGCCTGCAGGCTGGCACAGCAGGCAGGTGAGCACCCCAGGCTGCTGGGCACTGCCCAGGCTCCCCAGGGAATGGGCACGGCCCCGAGGCTGCCAGAGCTCCAGGAGTGTTTGGACAGCGCTGCCAGGGATGCCCAGGCTGGGATTGGTGGGGGGTCTGGGCAGGGCCAGGGGTGGGACTGGGTGATCCCTGTGGGTCCTTCCTACTCAGGATATTCCCTGATTCTTTAAGTCTCAGCTTTTGTGTAGAGGAGGAAGGAGATGCACAAAGAGAGTTTAAACTCTGAGAGCTCATAGTCACTAGCTGCTCTGCATGTGGAATGTTCCCTTGTCAGTGACCACAAAATCATGGAATGGGCTGGGTCGGAAGGGACTTTAAAGATTATCCAGCCCCACCCCCTGCCATGGGCAGGGACTCCTTTCACTATCCCAGGTTGCTCCAAGCCCCGTTCCACCTGGCCTTGAAGATTGGGTAGGAGCTGCTGGAGTCCCCAGTCCCCCTCACTCTGGCTCTGTCAGCTACCCCCAGTTAGGAAGTGCTGCTGGGGATTGCATTTGGAACTGGGAGTGTTTGTAGTCACTCCTTTGAATTTTTAATGAATCTTCTTTTTAATTGAGCTTCTGTTCAGATGTTTTACATTTGGGTTAAAAACATGTATTTTCAGAGCCTTATGGCAGGTTTTATCCCTGTCTGTTATACCAGCTCACATTAAACTTCATTTGTCTCCCTTGAGGACACTGCTCTACCCCTTCCTCTGTCTCCTCCTCCTGGTCCTGTTTTCCCAGGCGTTTATGGAGTGGTTTATTTTGTAAGAAATAGTGGAGTTGTGGCCTCCTCATCCCTGAAAGTGTTCCATCCCCCAGTGGATGGAGCTTGGAGCAGCCTGGTCTAGTGGAACGTGTTCCTGTCCATGGCAGGGGCTGGAATGGGATGAGTTTCAGGATCCCTCCCAACCCAAAGCCTCCTGGGCTCTAAGCTGTGCCCGCAGCCCGGGTGTGCAGCCGTGTCCCAGGCTCACAGCGTGTCCCTGCAGGTGACCACCGCCTGGCCCTGCTGCTGTCACAGCTGGCCGGGAGCCAGCCCGTGCGGGACCTGCTGACCCTGCAGCTCGTGGACTGGCACCGCCTGCACAGCGACCGCTTCATCCAGGAGGAGCGGCTGCGCCTCTTCGCGCTGCTGGCGGGGAAGCCGGTAAGGATGGACCCCCGAGCCCCTCAGAGCCCTCCCCACACAGCCACGGGCAGTGCAGGGAGGGGGCTGCTTGCCCAGGGCCACCTCCTGCTGCTGCACACCCGGTGAGGTACCCACATATGAATATCGATCTCATATCGATATCCAACTGAGATGGACAAAAACTCTCTAACAGTTCAGAGTTAGAAAGTGCATGTTTGATTTGGCACCGGGCACTGCGTGGGATAGCTCCCTAAGACGCAGGGCCCCGATCCAAGCAAACACGATACCTTTTATTTCCAAATATTATGAATATCCAAAATACAAATGCATATTCATAACATTAACACCTCCCATTCTCCGCTTCATATGGAAATGAGCTTAAATGTCATTAAGCATGCATAGTGTGTGTCCTGAATGGAGTCGGTGGTCTTGAATTGGGTCAGTGGTCCTAAAGAAAGATGAAGTAACTCATCTTCCTCATTTTGACCTTTTTGCCTTTCTGAGCTTTAACAATCCTAATTACTTTAGTGACCTCTAAGTTTCTTTTTGCGTGGCTTTTGAACGGGTTCCCACCAAGGGAGGAAATTGGTAGTTGTCCTTGTTCCCTACACCAACTTAGCAATGTTTTATTCCTAATTCTAAGCACAGCTAAACAAACATGCAAATGACAGATCATCAGTTATTTGGCAATCAGTTACTAACATCTAAAACCCTATTTCAGGTCCAGCTCTCCAAACTATTTTATTTAACTCTCACTGGGCTCAAATTCTTTCCTATTCCACCCATTCCAACACAGCTAGCCTGTAACTAAAATCTTTATGTTTCTTCTAAATCTGTGTTTCACCGGCCCGTGAGGCAGGCCTGTGGCTGAGCAGGGTTTGTGTCCCCAGGTGTGGCGGCTCTCCGAGAGGATCAGCATCAACGTGTGCTCGCTGCTGGACTGGAAGCGCTGCGTGGCCGTGCACCTCTGGTACCTGCTGCCCCCCACGGCGTCCATCTCCAAGGCCCTGGCCATGTACGAGTCGGCCTTTCAGGTGGGTCACTCCCTCCTGCCCAAAAGGAGCCCTTCAGGCTGCTCCTGCCTGTCTGGTGGGGCACAGAGGCTCCTATGAGCAGCCAGGAATCGCTGAATGTGGGATTGAGTATAGGACAAGGGGGAATGGCTTCCCAGTGCCAGAGGGCAGGGCTGGATGGGAGATTGGGCAGGAATTGTTCCCTGGGAGGGTGGGCAGGCCCTGGCACAGGGTGCCCAGAGCAGCTGGGGCTGCCCCTGGATCCCTGGCAGTGCCCAAGGCCAGGCTGGACATTGGGGCTTGGAGCAGCCTGGGACAGTGGGAGGTGTCCCTGCCATGGCAGGGGTGGCACTGGATGGGCTTTAAGGTCCTTTCCAACCTGAACCATTCTGTGATTCTATAGAATCATAAATTCTGTGGAGAAAACTCATTTATGGAGTGTTTCCAGGTTTTGTCTAGCTGTTTGACGGTTGGAGAAAATTAGGAAGAGGGACAGTGGCCAGCAGCAGGAAGGCCCTTTTGAGCCAGGCAGCCTGTTTTCCCACTGGGATCATTAACCCTCAGCTGCCTTGTCCAGCAGCCTGTGGTGCCCCACACCCTGTGTGTGCCCCCCCAGCCCTGGTCCCACACCCCGTGTGGCTCCATGCATTATGCAGAGCCCTGAGTGCTGCTGCAGAGCTCTCAGCTCTCTGTGCAGCAGGACAAAGGGTTCTGCTGAAAAACATGTTTAATGATTTAACTAAAGCCAGCTCAGCCCTCCATCCTCAAGGCAGCCTAAGCACAGCAGCAAGTCTGGAATCTTGTCACTGATGCTTGCTTCAATATTTAGTGTTCTCTGTGTACAGTGTCCAGCACTTCTAAATACTCAGCTCTGGTGAAAGTTCTCAGTTAAACTGTTCTGACTGACTCAGTGAGTTCAGTGCTGCTCTTGGCTGCCCAGACCCTGCTTAGCTACAGAGAGAAGGCTCACTGGGATGCACCTGCTTCATTTCATCAAGCCCTATGTGGTTTTCCAGCTATAAAATCCTTCAGGAATACAGGCTGTGTGTGAGAGCTGGCTGTACCTCCAGGCAGGGGTTTGTAAGAGCTCAGTGTGAGACATGAACCTGCCAGAGCATTTTGGGTTCAGGTTTTTCATGTTGGTCCATAGTTCTGGGGAGGTTCCAACTGCAGGTGCAGTTGGTTGCACCTTCTTTGGAGCAGAAAGATTCTCCTGAGCCTGCTGAGCTGTGGAATTCATTTTTGGTCAGAATATTATCCTTAAACTTACTGTTAAAACTATGTCCCTAGAACACCTCAGAGTGTGAAAAATACGCCTGCTGTCCTCTGCCTCCTTACCTGGAAGATTCTGGGTGTGTCATTGAAGAAGATGACAATGCAGGAAGGCCCCTGAGAGATGTCTGCTTCCATTTGTTAAAGCTCTACAGTGACAGGTAAGTGGGCAAAGAGTTCAATGAGTATTTAGAAAAATCATGATCAGTCAGTGACTTCCTGAGTTCACAAAGCAGGGCTATGAAATCAGCCTGAACTGCTTAGAGCAGTCCAAAATCAGCCCCACATGTACCCCCTGACAGAAGGTGGTGTCACACCTGGGGATGGTAGACATGGGGAACCTTAGGCTTTGGGGCACATCTGTGGGCTTTTTAGATCCTTTCTGTGTCTGAAGAGTGCGGGAAGGCTTCTCTGTAGCTGCCTGTTTTGAAGGCAGTGAGAAATCTGCAGGGGAGCACCTACAGAGGAAAAGGGGTGATAGTCTGGGTGCAGACTCAAAGGAATTTTAGTAGTAAATACTGTTATTTTTCTTCTTACAAAACAAAAACCAAACACCCACACCGATATAAATCACACACATGGAGGTGGGTGAAGGGAAGGGATTGGATTTGATTTTGTGGGCACAATCAGCTCTTGGAGTTACCACTGTTTTCCTCTCCAGGTCCTATGAGCTTGACCAGCTGCTGGATCCCAGGAGTGTCACCTCTGACCCGCTGGATTTCCGCCTCAGCTGGCACCTGTGGGAGGTGCTCCGGGCCCTGAACTACTCCCACCTGTCCCAGCAGAGCTGGGGGGTGCTGAACACCAGCTATGCTGCCCAGCTGGAGAGCGAGGGGCTGTGGGAATGGGCCGTGTTCGTGATGCTGCACGAGCCTGACACGCAGTGAGTGACCCTGTGTGACTGTTCTGGGCCTTGGCACAGTGTGAGTGACCCTGTGTGACTGTTCTGGGCCTTGGCACACCGTGAGTGACCCTGTGTGACTGCTCTGGGCCTTGGCACACCATGAGTGACCCTGTGTGACTGCTCTGGGCCTTGGCACACCATGAGTGACCCTGTGTGACTGCTCTGGGCCTTGGCACGGTGTGAGTGACCCTGTGTGACTGCTCTGGGCCTTGGCACGGTGTGAGTGACCCTGTGTGACTGCTCTGGGCCTTGGCACACCGTGAGTGACCCTGTGTGACTGCTCTGGGCCTTGGCACGGTGTGAGTGACACTGTGTGACTGCTCTGGGCCTTGGCACACCGTGAGTGACCCTGTGTGACTGTTCTGGGCCTTGGCACGGTGTGAGTGACCCTGTGTGACTGCTCTGGGCCTTGGCACGGTGTGAGTGACCCTGTGTGACTGCTCTGGGCCTTGGCACGGTGTGAGTGACACTGTGTGACTGCTCTGGGCCTTGGCACGGTGTGAGTGACCCTGTGTGACTGTTCTGGGCCTTGGCACACCGTGAGTGACCCTGTGTGACTGCTCTGGGCCTTGGCACACCGTGAGTGACCCTGTGTGACTGCTCTGGGCCTTGGCACACCATGAGTGACCCTGTGTGACTGTTCTGGGCCTTGGCACACCATGAGTGACCCTGTGTGACTGCTCTGGGCCTTGGCACGGTGTGAGTGACCCTGTGTGACTGTTCTGGGCCTTGGCACACCGTGAGTGACCCTGTGTGACTGCTCTGGGCCTTGGCACACCGTGAGTGACCCTGTGTGACTGCTCTGGGCCTTGGCACACCGTGAGTGACCCTGTGTGACTGTTCTGGGCCTTGGCACACCGTGAGTGACCCTGTGTGACTGCTCTGGGCCTTGGCACGGTGTGAGTGACCCTGTGTGACTGTTCTGGGCCTTGGCACACCGTGAGTGACCCTGTGTGACTGCTCTGGGCCTTGGCACACCGTGAGTGACCCTGTGTGACTGCTCTGGGCCTTGGCACACTGTGAGTGACCCTGTGTGACTGTTCTGGGCCTTGGCACGGTGTGAGTGACCCTGTGTGACTGCTCTGGGCCTTGGCACACCGTGAGTGACCCTGTGTGACTGCTCTGGGCCTTGGCACGGTGTGAGTGACCCTGTGTGACTGCTCTGGGCCTTGGCACACCGTGAGTGACCCTGTGTGACTGCTCTGGGCCTTGGCACGGTGTGAGTGACCCTGTGTGACTGTTCTGGGCCTTGGCACACCGTGAGTGACCCTGTGTGACTGCTCTGGGCCTTGGCACGGTGTGAGTGACCCTGTGTGACTGTTCTGGGCCTTGGCATGGTGTGAGTGACCCTGTGTGACTGCTCTGGGCCTTGGCACGGTGTGAGTGACCCTGTGTGACTGTTCTGGGCCTTGGCACACCGTGAGTGACCCTGTGTGACTGCTCTGGGCCTTGGCACGGTGTGAGTGACACTGTGTGACTGTTCTGGGCCTTGGCACACCATGAGTGACCCTGTGTGACTGCTCTGGGCCTTGGCATGGTGTGAGTGACCCTGTGTGACTGCTCTGGGCCTTGGCACACCGTGAGTGACCCTGTGTGACTGCTCTGGGCCTTGGCACGGTGTGAGTGACACTGTGTGACTGTTCTGGGCCTTGGCACACCATGAGTGACCCTGTGTGACTGCTCTGGGCCTTGGCATGGTGTGAGTGACCCTGTGTGACTGCTCTGGGCCTTGGCACACCATGAGTGACCCTGTGTGACTGCTCTGGGCCTTGGCATGGTGTGAGTGACCCTGTGTGACTGCTCTGGGCCTTGGCACACCGTGAGTGACCCTGTGTGACTGCTCTGGGCCTTGGCACACCGTGAGTGACCCTGTGTGACTGCTCTGGGCCTTGGCATGGTGTGAGTGACCCTGTGTGACTGCTCTGGGCCTTGGCACACCATGAGTGACCCTGTGTGACTGCTCTGGGCCTTGGCATGGTGTGAGTGACCCTGTGTGACTGTTCTGGGCCTTGAAATAACATGGGCTCAGTTCTAAAGACCTGTGGCTGTCGTGGTTTCTCCCACATGGAACTGTGCACCCGGAGGGCTCTGCGCCACTTGGGAAAACCCCGGAATCCCAGACTGGGTTGAGGTGGGAGGGGCCTTGAAGCCCATCTCGTTCCAATGTCCTGCTCCTTGTGGTGAAGTGACCTTGTGGTGGGTGACAGGAAGGGGCTTGTTGCAGCTCAGGCTGCTCTCTCTCCCCAGCATCCGGGAGAAGGCCGTGCGGGAGCTGCTGAGCCGGCACTGCGCCCTCGCCGAGACCCCCGAGTCCTGGGCCAAGGAGACCTTCCTGACACAGAGGCTCTGCGTCCCCCCTCACTGGATTCACGAGGCCAAGGCAGTTCGGGCGAGGATGGAGGGTGACAAGCACAAAGAGGCCCTTTTCCTGTTCAAGGCTGGGCACTGGAACCAGTGCCACAAGCTGGTTGTCAGGCACTTGGCCTCAGGTGGGTCTGTGCTGCTCCTCTTGCATCCTGCTCTCTGAGCAGCACACACAGGCACATGGCAGGAGTAGGAGTGGATTGTCAAGGCTGGAGCCCCTCTGCTCTGGAGCCAGGCTGGGAGAGCTGGGGGTGTTCACCTGGAGCAGAGAAGGCTCCAGGGAGAGCTCAGAGCCCCTTGCAGGGCCTAAAGGGGCTCCAGGAGAGCTGCAGAGGGACTGGGGACAAGTGGAAGGGGGTGGGACTGGATGATATTTAAGGTCCCTCCCAACCCAAACCAGTGAGTGACTCCATGATTTCCAAGGCATGGGGGGGGGGGGACAGTGAAGAGATCAGGCTGGGTTTGGAGCAGCAGGATTAGCACAGAGGGCCTGACAGTTCCAAACCAACTCTCCCTGGGTACCTGGTGTGGTGCTTTTCCTGGGCAGACAGGGAAGCAGGGCGGTGCTTTCCCTCTGCACAGCCCCACCTTCCTGGGGCACAGGGGCAGCAGTGACCTTCCTGTTCCCTGATCCTGTGGGTGTCCCTGCTGTGGGAGATGGGATGGCCTCTGTTCCTAACTCCTGTTCTCTCCAGATGCAATTATCAACGAGAACTACAAGTACCTGAAAGGATTCCTGGAAGACCTCGCGCCTCCGGAGCGCAGTGCGCTCATCCAGGACTGGGAGCTGGCGGGGCTGGTCTACCTCGACTACATCCGTGTGAATGAGATGCTGGACAGGATTCAGCAGGTAGCAGGCAGCTGCTTTGCCTGGGCTTTGGAAGCTCACACAGAGTCTGGATTGAAGCTGTTTCTGACTGCTGAGGGGGGGGAGTTGGTGCTTGTCTTTGGCAGGCACTTCAAACAGAACATGGGCATCTCTAAAACCAGGGCTTTGCTATCTGCTGTCACAAGGGGTGGCTGTGCCCTGCACATGTGCTCTGTGGGTGTGTGACAGTGACAAATGAGAGGGACAGGACAAACCCAGCAGTCTCCATGTCTGGTCTAGGCTCCCCCTTTGCCTGCTCTGGTGTTAATTCAGGCAGGTTTTTGGTGTAGTGTCACCTGGTAGGTGAGTTTGGCTCTGGCTGTGCTGCCTCAGAGCTGACTCCTGTTTGCTTGCAGCTGGATTGTTCCACCTATGAGCTGGAGCGGTTACACACCAAAGTGACGTCCCTGTGCAACAGGATAGAGCAGCTGCAGTGCCACAACGCCAAGGACCGCCTGGCTCAGTCGGGTATGGTGACATCCCTGTCCAGCAGCTGCCTGGGACAGCCTGGCTGACACCTGGGCTGCAGCTGTATCCCAAATCCACAGAATCATTTAGGTTGGAAAAGACCTTTCAGGCTGAGTCCAGCCATTCCCCAGTACTGCCAAGGCCACCACTGACCCATGTCCCCAAGTGCCACATCCACAGGGCTGTGAAATCCCTCAAGGGATTGGGGCTCCACCACCTCCCTGGGCAGCTGTGCCAGGGCTGGACAGCCCTTCTGGGAAGGAATTCTCCCAATATCCACCCTGAGCCTCCCCTGGCCCAGCCTGAGGCCGTTCCCTCTCCTCCTGTCCCTGTTCCCTGCGAGCAGAGCCTGACCCCCCCGGCTGCCCCCTCCTGTCAGGGAATTGAGGAGAGTGAGAATGTTCCCCCCCAAGCCTCCTCTTCTCCAGGCTGAGCCCCCTCAGCCCTTTGGGGGAAATAATTCTCCCCAATATCCAAGGAACCGGCTGTTTCCTCTCCCCCTGTGGCTGCAGTGCCTGTGCTGAGGGAGGGGATGGGGAAAGGACAGCATGATCCACATGCCTTCACTCCCCAATTGCTGCCCACCCCATCAGTCCCTCCTCGGGGGTTCGCTGTGCAGCGCTCCCGCAGCGCAGCCCACGCAGAGCCCGCTGTCCCTCTCTTGCAGACATGGCGAAGCGCGTGGCCAACGTGCTGCGGGTGGTGCTGAGCCTGCAGCAGGGCCCGGAGCCGGGCCCGGAGCCGGCGGAGCCGCGCGTGCCCCTGCGGCTGCTGGCCCCGCACATCGGCCGCCTGCCCATGCCCGAGGACTACGCGCTGGAGGAGCTGCGCGGCCTCACCCAGGCCTACCTGCGGGAGCTGGCCCTGGCCGCGCACTGACCGCCGGCGGCCGGCCGGGCCTCAGCCTGGCCAGGACTGAACCAGGACTAGTTCTGGGACGAGCAGAGAATGCCAAGCCGCTCGCTCGGAAATTGCTCCGCTCGGGTCCCGGGGTCCTGCCCAGCGGCCTCGGCCCTGGCACTGCCCCGTGCTCACGGAAGGTCTTTATGCATGAGGAGTATCGAAAGGTTTTTATCAAAAAAATATAAATAAATGCTCTAGATTATTTTCCTGTCTTTTTGAAAACAATAAATAAAATGTTTATAGTACTCCCCTGGGTTCCTTTGCTTTTTAAGGCAGGGCTTGGGTTTGTAGGTGTGTGTCCCTTGCTCTGTCACCCTGGGGTGGTGGGGCTGATTGGGTGGGGGCACAGCACAGCCCCAGGAATGTCTGACACAATCCCACCTGCCTTTGGTGGGGATCAGGGAAGGCTCCTTCAGCATCTTGGGAGGATCTATCATCTATAGATTATCTGTCATCATCTATCTCGAGGATGGGGTGTGGGGAACCCAGATAAACCAGATTGTGGCCTTTTGGTCCTGAAAGGGGCTCGTGTAAAAGCTGGAGAGGGACTGGGGACAAGGGCTGGAAGGACAGGACCCAGGGAATGGCTTCCCAGTGCCAGAGGGCAGGGCTGGATGGGAGATTGGGCAGGAATTGTTCCCTGGGAGGGTGGGCAGGCCCTGGCACAGGGTGCCCAGAGCAGCTGGGGCTGCCCCTGGATCCCTGGCAGTGCCCAAGGCCAGGCTGGACATTGGGGCTGGGAGCAGCCTGGGACAGTGGAAGGTGTCCCTGTCCCTGGCCGCGGTGGCACGTTCAGGTGACACTGGCTGCGTGCAGGGGCCGGGTCACTCCGGCTTCGCCTCCTTCCATTACTGTAATTGGGCCTGAGCGGCCCCGGCGGCTCCGGCCCGGGCGGGACGGGCTGGGATGAATAATTCACCGCCTGGAAACAAAACCTCCGGCCTCAAAACCGCTCGGCATCTGCCGCCGGGGCTCGGCGTGGGAAGGGTGCCAGGAGACGCCGGGAGAGCGGAGCCGGCGGATTCCCCGGGGCTGGAGCTGGGGATGCTCCGGCACCCCTGTGCCAGACGCCGCTGCCCCTCGCAGCTTTGTCTCCTGACTCGTGTCCCTCCCTCAACCTCCCGGGATTTTCTCCTCACCGAATGGGAATAATCTGCCTCTTCCCTTCCCCTGCTCTTTTGTAAGACCAGAGAGCGGGATGCCCCTTGCTGCGCACGGGGGTCACTCCACGCCAGGGCCGCAGCGGCTGCCCCCGGCTCCCGCCCCGCCCCGGTGTCCCCGAGCGGCGGGTCCGGTGTCCCCGGGGCTGGGGCAGGTGCTGGGCAGCCCACGGGCACAGCGCGGCTGCGGCCAGTGCCTCCCAAAGCCCTGCCAAACGGGACCCGGCTGCACCCGGAGCCCGTCCCGGCCGCTGCCGCCTCCCAGCCGGGACCCCCGGGGGTCACCCCCGTCACCCCTCGCCGTGGGTGCCTGGGGGGCCGTGCCCCCCCGCCCTGTCCCCGCCCTGACGTCACCCGCCCCCCCGTGTCCCCGCACCTGCGGCGGGATGGAGCCCGGAGCTCGCCTGTGCCTCGCCCTCTGCCTCGCCGGCGTCCTCCCGGCCCCGGGTGAGCAGGGGGGGCTCGAGGGGCGCGGACCCCTGCTCCGGCTGCGGGGGGGCCCTGGAGCAGCGTCCCCCGCACACAGGGAATGCCGGGGGTGGGGGGCTCAGGGTGGCGGTGAGGAGGGGCGGGGGTCCCGTCGTGCTCCTGCCCCTCCCAGCTACCGGAGAGTCCCCGCGGCCGCGTCCTGGGGATCCCTCGGGAGGGGTCCGGCTGCACTCCGGCCCCTCCAGCCCCCGCTCCGGCTCTCTCCAGGCTGCCGGGGGGCGCAGGGCAGGCTCGCCTACAAACTGCTCCACGACCTCTTCGCCAACTACTCCAGCGCCCTGCGCCCCGTGGAGGACACGGATCGGGCGCTCAACGTCACCCTCCAGGTCACCTTGTCCCAGATCATCGACATGGTGAGTGCCCGGGCACGGCACCGCCACCGCGCTCTGCTCCCCGCAGCAGCTCCTGCCCAGCCCCACGCTGACGCTCAGCCCTTGAAACCAGCCCGGGTCCAGCCCCAAACCAGCACAGCTGCCCCCGAGTCAGCTCAGACCATTTTGCAGACAGCCCGGTTCCCCCCAAAACCAGCACGACCCCCTCGAATCCAGCTCAGCTTTGCGGGGCACTCGGATAGGCCATTGGGCTGGGGGCTGAGGGGCGTGGGGGTGGCACCGGGGTCTATTCCCCACGCCCACCCTCTCCTCTCGGCAGGACGAGAGGAACCAGGTCCTCACCTCCTACCTGTGGGTCCGCCAGACCTGGCTGGACGCCCACCTCAGCTGGGACAAGGACGGGTACGGCGGCATCGACAGCATCCGCATCCCCAGCAGCTACGTCTGGCGACCTGACATCATCCTCTACAACAAGTGGGTTGTGCTTGGCCCCTCATCTGCTCCCGGAGCCAGGGGGTCCCCGGCTGGGGCTGGGGGGCTGCACGGGGCGGTGCAACCTTGGGGTGGGAGCAGGAAGGTCCTGCAGTGGGAGATGCAGGGAGATGGGGGGCAGGGGGTGCTGGCAGCAGCCATATGTGCCTGGGACTGACCCCCACCACCGAGGGGACAGCCGGGGGCTGCAAGGGGCGCGGGCAGGGGACGTGGCACCACGGCCACCCCTCCCTGCCCAGCGCCGATGAGCACTTCGGCGGCTCCATGGAGACCAACGTGGTGCTGCGCTCCGACGGGCACATCATGTGGGACTCACCCGCCATCACCAAGAGCTCCTGCAAGGTGGACGTGTCCTACTTCCCCTTCGACGGGCAGCAGTGCCACCTCACCTTCGGCTCCTGGACCTACAACGGGAACCAGATCGACCTCCGCAACCAGCTGGACACCGGGGACCTGACGGACTTCGTGGAGAACGTGGAGTGGGAGGTGCTGGGCATGCCCGCCACGAGGAACGTCATCACCTACGGCTGCTGCTCCGAGCCCTACCCCGACGTCACCTACACCTTGCTCCTGCGCCGCCGCGCCTCCTTCTACATCTTCAACCTGCTCCTGCCCTGCATCATGGTCTCCTTCCTGGCACCCCTCGGCTTCTACCTGCCAGCCGACTCGGGGGAGAAGGTGTCGCTGGGGGTGACGGTGCTGCTGGCCCTCACCGTGTTCCAGCTGCTGGTGGCCGAGAGCATGCCGCCCTCGGAGAGCGTCCCGCTCATCGGTGAGCCCCGACGGCACCCAGGACCAGGGGGTCTGTGCTGGGGCCGGGCAGTGCCGGTGCCGGGGTCGGGGCTGTGGCACAGTGGGGGGGAGCAGGACCCCCTGTGGGGCACAGGACCCCCCGTGCCCCCTGTCAGTGCCCACTGTCCCTGCAGGGAAGTACTACGTCGCCACCATGACCATGATCACGGCCTCCACCGCGCTCACCATCTTCATCATGAACGTGCACCACTGCGGGCCGGGGGCCCGGCCTGTGCCCCCCTGGGCGCGCCGGCTCATCCTGCACCACATGGCCCGGCTCTGCTGCGTCTACGAGGTGGGCGAGAGCTGGAAGAGCCCCCAGCGGGCGCTGGGTGGGCGGGCGGGTGTGGGGGACGCCGGGGGGCCAGCGGAGAGCCTCGGGGAGGGGCAGGTGGGCACCGAGGCGGGGGGCTGCCCCTGGGACCACTGCCTGTGCCACCACGATGCCCTGCTGAGGAACGTTGGGTACATCGCCGGCTGCTTCCGGCGCCACCGCGCCAACCAGCGCCGCACCGGCGAGTGGAAGAAGGTGGCCAGGGTGATGGACCGCTTCTTCATGTGGGTCTTCTTCCTCATGGTCTTCCTCATGAGCGTGCTGGTCCTGGGCAACGCTGCCTGATGGCTCTGCAGACCCAGCACTGCGACCCCTCCTGGACCCCCCAGAGCCGCAGGGTGGGAGCTGCACCATCACTGGGGAAGAGGTGCCCGACAGCAGGACCCCCGCCCAGCTGCAAGGCTGAGGGGTCCCAGCCCCTGTCCGACTGTACCAGAGTGGGCACCCACATCCCCCCGTGGCGTCCTGCTCCTGAGAAATCCATCAGGCTGGAAATAAACCATGGAACGCGTCCTGCTTCCACTCCCTGGAACAGGGGTGCTGGCCAGGGTGAGGGTGGCCCTGGGAGGGATGGAGGGATCAGGCCCCAGAGCCTTCCCTGACAGATGGGGGACTCCCCACGGCAAGGAGTGCAGGGCCCAGCAGGGGCTCTGGAGCTGCTGTCCACCCTGGCCATGGCGGCTTGGTCCCATGGTCCATCAGTGCCTGCCCAGCCCAGCCTTTGGCAGCCACTGTCCCATGGCAGCCTGGCCCCTCGGGGAACCCTGCCCGGCCCCAGGGCAGTGGAGACCCCCCTGTCCCCACAGGGCGTGGGACCCCGGCCAGGGGAGGGACAGCAGTTCTGCAGCACCGCACGGGTCAGCTCCACACAAAATGTCCCCCTGCACCCCAATACCTGCACCTCACACCTGCACCCCAACATCCCACACCTGCACCCCAATACCTGCACCCCAACATCCCCACCTGCACCTCAATACCTGCACCCCACCCAACATCCCACACCTGCACCCCAACATCCCCACCTGCACCCCAATACCTGCACCCCAACATCCCCACCTGCACCTCAACATCCCCACCTGCACCCCAATACCTGCACCCCAACATCCCACACCTGCACCCCAACATCCCCACCTGCACCCCAATACCTGCACCTCAACATCCCACACCTGCACCCCAACATCCCCACCTGCACCCCAACATCCCACACCTGCACCCCACACCTGCACCCAGGACCCTGGACACCCCATCAGCTGGATGGACGCTGGGACCAGGACTGGGGATGGCTGGAGAGCGCTGGGTCGGCTGGGGAGAGACAATTCCGTTCCTTCCCATGGGGCTGTGGATTGGATTTGTGCTGCAGTGCTGATAGCCCGGAATGTTTCAGCCAATGCAGCCTCCGCTGCTCCTTGTGGGAAAGGGAAGGAGAAGGGGAAGGGGAAGGGGAAGGGGAAGGGGAAGGGGAAGGGGAAGGGGAAGGGGAAGGGGAAGCTCTCCAGGACTGGTGGGTCCTGTGATGGGGGGAGGCTCTCCTGGGCACAGCGACCACTGAAGGAGGAGATTTGGATTCCCAGGCAAGCAAGGAGGAGATTTGGATTCCCAGGCAGCAGAAATGGAGAGGGACGGCCTTTGGAAGAAGGGGCAGCAAATCAGGAGGCAACAAGGATGTCCTGAGGTCCTGCAGGGGCAAAACAAGAAACGCCAAAGCCCCTCTAGAACTTCATGTGGCTGCTGCTGTGAAAGACAGTAAAACTCACTTTTACAAATGACAGCTTCGGTTTGGGGTCTTTGGTATTGGTTTGTATGGATCAGGCCAGGCCAGCGTGGGTTTGGGAGAGCCAGGTGCTGCCTGACCAGGCCGCTCCCCGTGCAGGCCAGGCTGCCCGCAGGGCCAGGAGGGGCTGGGGACACTGCTGGGGCTGGGACAGCCCCGGCTGCCCAGCTCGGGGACATTTCACCCCTCTGCACCCCTGGCCACTGGGCCAGCTGGGCCTCCAGCTCCTTGCTGTGCTCCTTGAAGAGCACCTGGGAGTCCTGGCAGCTCCAGATAAAGCTTGGGAAACGCCTCCTGGAGCTCATGGAACTGCGTGGGGCGCTGCCATGGGGAGCTGCAGCTGCTCAGCACCCGCTGTGTGCTCCTGGGGGCCCCGCTGTGTGCTCCTGGGGACCCCGCTGTGTGCTCCTGGGGGCCCCGCTGTGTGCTCCTGGGGGCCCCGCGGCTCCACTTCCATAGCCTGGCACGTGGGCATGTCCCCTTTGTCAAGTGGCACTCAGATGTCACACAGGGGCTCTGTCTGTCCCGTGATGTCACACAGGGGGCCCTCGCTGTCCCACACTGTCACAAAGGGGGCTCTGCCCCCCGGCTGGGGTATAAAAGGGGCCATGGGACACTGTGACACCGCAGACTGGCATCACCATAGCCTCTGCCAGCCCAGTAGGTTTGGGGCCCCTTCACTGGGTCCCCTTCACTGGGGCCCCCCAGGTCACTGGGGAACATCTTCACCAGCCTGTGCTGGTGACCTGGACTGCCAGGGACGGTGCCATGGGGTTCCTCAACATCTTCACCATGGGTGAGCTGGTGGCAATCACGATGGTGGTGCTGCAGCTCATCCTGGTCACTGCCATGCTACGGGACAAGTGTCTGTGGGTAGGCGGCCTCTGATCTGCTGTGTGGGTTGGGCTGGGCTGGGCCATGTGGGTTTGGGGTTGGTGTGGCATGCGTGGCAGGACAGTGTGAAGCATCCTGGGGAGCTCCTCTTGTCTCACCCCTCTGTGGTTCTTGCAGAGGATCCGTCAGAACTCAGAGCATCCAAGCACAGCGAGAGGCCGGCTGGAGGGGCAGAGCAACGTGGACAGGGCACAGAGATCAGCAGACACTGAGCTGCCCCATGGCAGCACCCCACGCAGTTCCATGAGCTCCAGGAGGCATTTCCCAAGGTTCATCCGAAGCTCTCGGGACTCCCAGGCGCTCTTCGAGGAGCACCGCAAGGAGCTGGAGGCACAGCTGGCCCAGTGGCCAGTGGTGCAGAGGGGCTGCGGGGCGGCCCAGACTGAGGTGCCCGCAGAGCCGGGGCTGCTGGGGGGCAAAGAGTCGCCGCAGGGCCCTGGAGAGGAGCGGCCGAAGGCGGGCACGGACAACGCACCCAAGGAGGACAAAGCCAAGGCCGCGGGACGAAGCAGCAGCAGCTCCCCGGAGCTGGACGGCGGCAGCTCCCCGGCCGCGGCCTGGTTCATCCCCAGGGATGTGGTGATCGCCGAGGCCGCGGGCTCGGAGGGCAGCAGCAGCAGCAGCAGCTCCCTGGGGCTGGAATTCAGCATCCCGAGCTCCGACCCGTGGTGGGGCCCGGCACAGCCGCCCGCCCACCCGCCGCTGCCCGCGGGCCGGGAGCCGGGCCGGGCCCTGGGGAAGCTCCGCGCCCGGCTCGGGGGCTGCCTGGGGGCCTGGTGGAGCCGCTGCTGCCGCCGCCGCTGAGCCGCTGCCGCCGGAGGAGCGAAATGTCCCCGAGCTGGGCAGCCGGGGCCGTCCCAGCCTCAGCCGCGTCCCCAGCCCCTCCCGGCCCCGCAGGCAGCCTGGCCTGCACGGGGAGCGGCCTGGTCAGGCAGCACCTGGCTCTCCCAAACCCTCCCTGAGCCCCTGGCTCCTCAGACTTTCCCTCGTTCTTTGTCTCAATGTTTCCTCTCAGCAATGAAAAAAAAACCCAAAAAGAACCCAGCCAAACCAAACCGAAGCTGTCATTTGTAAAAGTGAGTTTTACTGTCTTTCACAGCAGCAGCCACATGAAGTTCTAGAGGGGCTTTGGCGTTTCTTGTTTTGCCCCTGCAGGACCTCAGGACATCCTTGTCGCCTCCTGATTTGCTGCCCCTTCTTCCAAAGGCCGTCCCTCTCCATTTCTGCTGCCTCCCTCCTTGCTTGCCTGGGAATCCAAATCTCCTCCTTCAGTGGTCGCTGTGCCCAGGAGAGCCTCCCCCCATCACAGCCCTTTCTCTTCTTTTCTCCTTTCTTTGTATGTTTGTATTTTGCCTTCCAATTTTTTTGTAATTTGTTTCTGTTGTCTCACAAGTTTCTTTCTCAGCATCATGTGCCCAAGGCAGCGAGGGCTCTCCCTTGGGCTCCCGGGTGTCACAAAGGGATTTCTGTCTGCCCCACGCTGTCACAAAGAGGGTTCTGGCTGCCCCATGATGTCACGCAGGGGACTCTGCCAGGCTATAAAAGGGGCCCCACAGGAACAGACAGTGGTTGCTGGGCACAGCAGTCTGGCAGTGTCTTGGCAGACAACAGCCTCAGCCTCTGCCTCCCCACCAGGGTTGGATTCCCATCACTGGGACCCCTTTTCCCCGGCCTGTGCTGGTGACCTGGAGCTCCAGGGATGGTGCCATGGGGTGCCCCAAGACCTTCACCCAAGGCTCATCCAAAGCCCCTGGGACTCCCAGGCGCTCTTCGAGGAGCACCACAAGGAGCTGGAGGCACAGCTGCCCCGGTGGCCAGGGATACGGATGGGCTGCAGGGTGGCCCAGACTGAGGTGCCCATGGACCCGGGGCTGCTGGGGGGCAAAGAGTCTGCCGAGGACCTTGGAGAGGAGCGGCCGAAGGCAGGCATGGACAATGCACCCAAAAAGGACAAAGCCAAGGCCAAAGGACAAGGCAGAAGCAGTTCCCGGGAGCTCCAACACAGCAGCTCCAGGGCCAAGACCTGGTTCATCCCCCCTGGAGAAGTGCAGACCTTTGGCTCCGTGGCACCAAGGGTCAGCATCAGCTCCCAGGAGCTGGGCAGGACCGTCACCGTTGCTCAGGGCAGGAGATCCCTGTCACTGCCCAGGCCCCAGCAGCAGGTGCCTGAGGCCAGGGAGGGTGGCAGGAGGGCAGGATGTGGCCTCCTGGAGCTCTGCTCCTCCCTGAGGCAATTCGTGGTGGGCTGGTGGACACGTCACATCCAGCGCCGTCACATCCAGCGCCGCCGCAGCCGCCACGTGCACTTCGCCACCCCCCTGGTGACAGTGAGGTACATTGACTAGAGCAGGCGGGGATATTGCCCTCCAAGAGCCTTGGAATTTGTTTCTAATTAATGAATTATCAAAACCCATGAGCTTCTTACTTTTATCCTTTCAATTCTGCCCCTCCATTCCTACAGGGATGCAGGAAGGGGTTCCTACCCATGGCAGGGGGATCAGAATGAGATGATTTGTAAGGTCCCTCCCAACCCAAACCACTCTATGATTACACAGTGATACCACACTGCTTGAGAGGAACTCCCAAGAGGAGCTGTGCCATCATTTATGGCTACAGCTCTTGGTGTGGAGAGAGTCATCCCCTAACAGCTGGACTAAAACCTGTGGCCCATTTCCTGCATGGCACCATCCAGGAGCTGGGTGGCTGTGCCAAGAGCCCTGTGTCTCTGCTCATCGTGGCTTTAAGGATGTCACTGCAGCTGAGCAGGTGCAGATCCCCAGTTGTCTTTTCGGCAACAGCAAAGCCCAGCTCTCCCCACCTCCCACTGAATGCAGGAGCTTAAAGGTCATGAAGGAAACCAGACTGGTGGTGTTCTGTGCATGCCAGGCAGGAGAACCACGCTGCTGGGGTTCTGTGCGTGCCAGGCCAGCGGGGCAGCTTCTCAGTGTTCTTTGACAGCAAGAAACTCTCACCTGCCAGCTGGAGCTGCTGATCTCCAGGACAGGAGAGGGACTGGGGCCCAGACTGGTCACAGAATCATAGAACTGTTTGACTCGAAAAGGACCTTTGAAACCCCACCCAGTGCCAACCCTGCCATGGGCAGGGACACCTCCCACTGTGCCAGGCTGCTCCAAGCCCCAATGTCCAGCCTGGCCTTGGGCACTGCCAGGGATCCAGGGGCAGCCCCAGCTGCTCTGGGTACCCTGTGCCAGGGCCTGCCCACCCTCCCAGGGAACAATTCCTGCCCAATCTCCCATCCAGCCCTGCCCTCTGGCACTGGGAAGCCATTCCCTGGGTCCTGTCCCTCCAGCCCTTGTCCAAAATCTCCAGCTCTCTTGCAGGCCCCTTCAAAATGCAGCCTGCAGCAGGTCGGTGAAGCTGAGCCCGTGCACAGTTGCGGTGGAGGCTGAATTTCCCATCCCATCAACTTCTCCTCTTTATTCCTTTTCTAACACACCAACCACCGCCTCAGGCAGCCTCTGAGGCAAGTCCACAACGATAAATACAGCTGATAACCAACCACATCCTCTAATCAACAACCCATTTGACTTTTGGGGAAGCTGACTGCCGGCTTATCTTGTCTGTCCAAAAGCCCTGGAAGGGCAGGAGCAGCTCAGGCGCTGCAGGTGCATGTCTGTGTCCCCTCAGGCAGGAGAGCTGGCCCTGTGCTCCCGCCGGGCTGTGCAGGGCTGCGAGGTGCCAGGGGAAGGACAGAGGACAACGAGCTGCCAAATGTCCATCCACAGCTGGGTTTTGTTGAGGTGCCTCAGGGCCAGGACAGTGAGAGCTCGGACCTGCCCTGATGGGCACCTTGGGCTTTGAAAAGCCGGAGAAATGGAAAACGCCGCAGACACGGCAAGGATCTGTGGAGAACAGAAAGGAACTGGCATCAGCAGAGGGTTCCCAGTGCCGTGGGAGGGATCTATCTTTTATCTAAACAAAACAGATGCGAGAGCAGAGCTGGGGGTGGGGGAGCCGTCACAAGTTGTGCTTTACCAAAACCCCCCTCCCTCAGAGCCCCCGGTACGGGAGGACAACAGGCAATGACACCCGAACGTCCCCGGTCCGAACTCACCTTTCCAGGGGCACACGAACCCCGGGCCCGATCCTGGCCCTGTCCCGGTTCTGTCCCGAGCACACGAACCCCGGTCCCGATCCTGTCCCGGTTCTGTCCCGGTTCTGTCCCGGTTCTGTCCCGGTTCTGTCCCGGTTCTGTCCCGGTCCGGTCCCGGGGGTGGCGCGGCTCCTGCAGCTCCGCGCGCGGCCGCCGGGGGGCGCTGGTGGCGCGGCCGCAGCGCAGCGGGACCGGGGGCGTGGGGAGCGCGGCCCGGCCCTGCCGGGTGTCCCGGTTTGGTCCTGTCCCAGCCCTGCCCTGAGCTCCCCTGAGCTCCCCAGCCCTGCCCTGAGCTCCCCAGACCTTCCCAACCCGCCCCTGAGCTCCCCAGACCTTCCCAGCCCTGCCCTGAGCTCCCCTGAGCTCCCCAGACCTTCCCAGCCCTGCCCTGAGCTCCCCAGTCCTCCCCATGGAATTTCCACGGGGAAATTCCTGCTGCTGTCCACCCTGAGCCTGCCCTGGCCCAGCCTGAGGCCGTTCCCTCTCCTCCTGTCCCTGTTCCCTGGCAGCAGAGCCCGGCCCCCCCGGCTGCCCCCTCCTGTCAGGGACTTGTGCAGAGCCACAAGGTCCCCCCTGAGCCTCCTTTGCTCCAGCCTGAGCCCCTTTCCCAGCTCCCTCAGCCGCTCCTGGGGCTCCAGCCCCTTCCCAGCTCCCTTCCCTGCCCTGGACACGCTCCAGCCCCTCAAGGTCGCACACCACAGCTCCCATGGGATCCTCCGCTGCCATCTGTTCAGGCCAGGCTGGTCAGCAGGCAGAGGCGATGGGCTGGAGGCTTGGGGGTGGTGGGGAATCCGGGGAAGGGAAAGCTGGTGGGGTGTCAGAAGATGGGACCCTGTTCCTGCAGTCCCACGGACACCTGGCACAGGCAGGAGCCTCTGGCTCATGAGCCCCAGCTCAGCATGGCCTCGGGAATGTGTGCCTGGAGCCAGGATCCAGGTGGTTTTCCAAGAGCTGCCCACTGAACCTGCTCCTCTTTTCCTCTGGGGAGGGATGCTCCGTGGCTGCCTGCACAGGGACTTCTACCTTTGGGATCTGTGCTTTTCCCCGTGACGTCTGGAACTTCCCCTGCTTTTGGCTGGGTTTCACACGGTGGATTTTGGGCTCTGTCCCATTGTCAAGGTCACCTGAAATCCCTCCTGCTCCAGGGTGAGAGCAGCCCTTGCGTGGCTCTTGGCCCCAGGTTTCACCCCCTCGCTGAAGCTGTGGGCTCTGCCCGGGAATTCTCTCGGACCCCTGCCTTGGAGCTCTAAGATTTCTGACTTTTTTCCCTGCCTTTTTGTCTCTGTGTGTTTGATGCTTCTTAATTTATGGCAGCAAAGTCTAACGGAGATCCTTAACTCCGCAGCCGCAATGCAGCAGGAAAACAAGGAGCTCCCCCCCACTCTCAGGCCCTTTCCCATCTATTTTCCTATTTTAAAAATTACAATTTTTTATGCATCACTTCACAGTCCTCCCAACTTTCTGTAGACACTTAGAAATATCAGCTGGCAAATACAGCGAGGTGCTCCCAGACCTCCCTGTCTGCCCAGAACTCATTTGTGTTCCATAAAAAATGAGGCTTTTATGCTGGGGGAAGATGCTAATTCCCTGGAGTCCTTGCATTGCCCAGGATTTTTTTTTCCCACGAGCATTGAAGTCAAACTCAGTAAAAGCATAAAATATTGCTGAGCAGCTCTTTGGGTTTAATATTCATCTGGCAGCTCCTGCTCTCTCCTGCTTCCCTACAAACCTCGTCCCCACGCACAGCAACACCTTGTAGGTGTGGAGGCGTGGAACTGCTCATTAATTTCGGCCCAGGCTCAGATGCCTGGCAGAAATTAAGTGCTGGAAGGCTTGGAGAGGTTTTTAAGAGGCTGAGAGAGTTAGCTGGGGGCAGGGTTCTGTCCGGGGGCTGCTCCTGGGCTCTCATGGATGACCCTGCAAACCTGGCTGCTGTGTAAAGGGATAACAGGTGGGAAAGGTCTGAATTGCTTCAGCACCTGAGCTGAGAGAGACAGCCAAGGTCTCCCCAAGCTCCAGGGCCCCCCAAATCTGAGTCCAGTGGTCTGAAGAGGTGGAGGAGAGCCCCTTGCTGGGTCCCTGCTCACCCAAAGCTGTGCTGCATTGAGGGGATGGGGGGAATTGCGGGGTTTGGATCCAGGACCTGCAGAAAACAGAACAGGATGGGCTGGAGACACCAACCAGCCCATCCCCTCCCAACCCAAACCCTCTGCCATTCCGTGATTTACTGGGTGAGTCACAGAGGAGCACGACTTGGGAAAAATCCAGCCCTGATTTGGCAGGGGGTTTATAAGCACAGACACACATTACACATACAGGGTGCTTAGGGTTAGTCAGGCTGAGAGCTAATTATGACATTAATCTAATTAGAACAAAAGAGCCAAAGTCCCTAAGGAAAATTCCTGACTGCAGGGGGAGGGCTCAAGTAAAATAACCCAACCAAAGATATTGTGGAAATAATTGAATACTTTAAAATTGACGTAAAACAAAGCAAATACTCTGATTAAGGGATGGAAGAGGTGAAACTGCTGCAGAGGAAGGGAGGGTCTGGGTGAGTGTTGTGGTTGAGAGGTTGGACATCCCAGCATGACCAGCATGTGCAGAAGCACCTGTAGGCCCTTTGGGGACAGTGGGACCAGCTGCTGTGGGCCTTGGCTTTGGACCAGCTGTCTACTTCTCTTAGCACTTGAATTGGATGAGAAGGAGCTGACCCAAAATCTGCAAACTGGGATGTGCCAGTGTTGTGCCAGCCCTGGGTGTCCAGGGTGCCCTCCCTGGCAAGCGAGTGCCACCGTGGCCACACTGCCGAGGCCAGAGGGACATCGGTGCCAGTCGATGGCCGCACAGCAAGGATGTTGTGTCAAACAAGCCCCATGGTCGGGGAATTTGGGAAAGGTGCCTGTCCAGAGGCACATGGTCAGGTGTCCATCACAGGGCTGGATCCCTGGGAACTGCATCTGCCACTGGCAGCACACGGAGGGCCTCAAACCCCATTCACAAACCCCAGCGCTGTGAGTTTGTCCATTTGCTTTGCACTCCAGCCCCAAGCGCTGCAGTCTCAGCCCCTGAGGGGAAACATCAAAATGGAAAACAAGCAGAGGTTGTGCCCTCTTGCTGGATGCTCCTGGAGAGCTCTACCACCACCCGAGGATGTTCAGGTGAAGAGGTTTTCCCTGGCCCAGAGGTCTCTAGTCCTCTGCTGGTTCATGTTGGGTTTGACAGTGTCTCCCAAGCTGGGTGCCAGGCTCGGGTGCTTTTTTACACCCTGTCACCTCCACTGGATTGTGGTTTTCCTCCACAGTCCTTGTGGCTTTCCCCTGCAATCTCTGTCTCTGCTTTTGCTCCCACCAGCACCTCTGAGCAGGTTGGGCCACTCTGCATTCCCAGCTCCCTCCATCTGATACCTTCAGGGAATGGCTCCTGACTGACACTTGGAATCTGAATTCCTGTGAGCTCACTCTGGGTTTCCATGGAAGCTGAGGCTGTTCCCGCAGCCTCTCCACAGCTTCCTCTGCTGCTTGGGGAGCACACAGGATCTGTGAGAGCCTCAGCAATGGGGCAGGTTGGAAAAGCACAACCTGAAGCATCTAATCCAGGTTTGGCTCTGGTCTTGGGGTCCCCTGTGATTATCGCCATAGGGTGGGAGGCTCCAAAGTCCCTCTCGCACAGGCAGGGCCTGCTGGGGCTCATCCTGGCCAGACCTGTGAACACCTGGGAGCAAAGGGAGTCAAAGAGCACCAGAAGGCTCCTGGACACTGCTCCTGGCTGTTCCCATGCAATGAGTGTCCCTAAGCTGGTCCCAGCTGGGGACAGAAACCTGCCACAGCCCAGACCCCACCTGACTAAAGGCCAAGAGAGCTCAGAGCATCAGCTGAGGCTGGCAGAGCTGGGGGTGCTCACCTGGAGAAGGGAAGGATCCAGGGAGAGCTCAGAGCCCCTTGCAGGGCCTAAAGGGGCTCCAGGAGAGCTGCAGAGGGACTGGGGACAAGGCATGGAGGGCCAGGACACAGGGAATGGCTTCCCAGTGCCAGAGGGCAGGGCTGGATGGGAGATTGGGCAGGAATTGTTCCCTGGGAGGGTGGGCAGGCCCTGGCACAGGGTGCCCAGAGCAGCTGGGGCTGCCCCTGGATCCCTGGCAGTGCCCAAGGCCAGGCTGGACATTGGGGCTTGGAGCAGCCTGGGACAGTGGGAGGTGTCCCTGCCCATGGCAGGGGTGGCACTGGATGGGCTCTGAGGTCCCCTTCCAACCCAAACTGTTCTGTGATTCCATGATTCTGACTTGGGGCAGAGAAGGTCAGTCCCATGCTCAGGGCTGTTCCCAGAGCAGTGTCAGGGCTGTCCTCAGGCAAGTCCTGGCTGTAAAGTCCAGCCTGAAGCCGCTGTGCCGGTGCCCGGTGGGTGCCGGTGGCGCTGCCCATGCCCTGAGAGTGGGGACGTGGTGGCACTTCAGGGTGGTGACAGGGGTGGCAAGGGAGTGGCACAAGGAGACAGGGGATGGCAATGCAGGGAGGTGGCAGGGGGTGACAGTGAGGTGGTGACAGTGTAGGGAGGTGACAGGAGGGGGCAAGGAAGTGGCCGAGGGTGGCAGGGAGGTGCCAGTGAGGTGGTGACAGTGCAGCGAGGTGGCAGTGCTGCCTTCTGGCCAGGAGGGGCCTCCTGCGATCCACACTTAGGGCCATGCCCGGTGTCACCACCGCGTTCCCGGGCGGCCCGGCCCGGCCCGGCCCGGCTGCTGCTCGCCCTCGGCACAGGGAAGAGGTTGGGAGAGACATCCATTCATTTTGTTCCTTCCCCGACAGCCTGGCAGTGCGAGCGTCATCATCATCATCATCGTCATCATCATCATCACCAGCAGCAGCAGCGGCAGTGGGGCAGGGTGACCGCCTGAGCTCTGTGGTCACTCGTCAGCAGAGCAGTGACACCCCCCGTCCCCCCCAGCCCCCCTTGCAGAGGCACCGGCAGCCCCGAAGGGCCAGAGTCCTGCTGGAGAGGCGTTCATGGAATTGTGGAATGGTTTGGGTTGGATGCGACCCCAGAGCTCATCCAGCCCCACGCCCTGCCATGGGTCACTCCAAGGTGCGGAGCCGGGCACGCTGCTGTGCGAGAGAGCATCGCTGGGCCGGCCTGGACGGAGCTCAGCCGGCCCCGGGGAGCTGCTCCTGCCCCAGGAGGGCAGGGCCATCGGCCTCGTCCCCTGTCCCTGCTCACAGGTTTGGGGTGTGTGACGGTGGCGGAGGGCAGCAGCGTCCCTCTGACTCACTTCCCTCCCTGGGCTTTCCAAGGAGTCGAAGTTAAAAGCAATTGAACTTTGTTTATTATGTTTTTTCCGTCAGGTTCCCTTTGGGAGAGTTCAATTAGCGCTAACGAGGGGGCTGGTAATTACAGCTCTGGCCCCAGGAGCATTGAGTGCTGCTGGCCGGGCGGCTGCGGCCGGGCCCCCCCGCCGCTGCCCAGGGCCCAATTAACGCGTTTGTCACCGGTGCCGCTCCCCGAGGACTTTCCGTCAGCGTCCTGGCTGGAGCTGGGCTGCTGGCGCTGGGGGGACTGTCCCGCACCCGCGGGGCATCGCAGGGAGAGACGCGGCTGCAGGAGCCCCCTGCCCCGTGCCAGACGAGCCTCCCGCGGCAATCGGCTCCTCTGTGAGCCCGCAGCCCGGGGAGGGCACCGGGACACCGCTGCTCTGAGCCGCCTGTGCCCGCTCCAGAGGGAGGGATGTTTGTGCCTCGCTGTCCCTCGGTGCCCGTCGTGGCCAGGCAGGGACTGTCCCGGGGTGTCCCGTGGGGACCCCAGCCCCTCCTGCTGCCGGAGGTGGCTCCATCCCGCGGGAGCGGATCCGGGCAGCTCCCGCTGCCGAGAGCAGGAGCCGAGCAGAAGCTTTCCTGTAAAAGTCAGAGTCGCCCTCCCCAACCCAGCCCAGGGCTGAGGCAGTTTTAGGGGCTAAAAATGCCACGGTAAAATGGGAAAACCTGTGCCGGTGGCAGCTCCAGCCCCCAGCACCAGAGCCGGAGTTTGGGTGGTACCGAACAGGACTGTTTATGCTGTTGTGTGTACAACAAGAAGGTTGTACACTACAGGCATGCAGGGAAATGCTGCTGGACAGCGAAAAATTAGCTGGAATTAAATAAACATTAATTCTGAGTGACCTGAGGCCGGGGTACGGGCTGTGGTGGAGGGATGGTGCAGGTTCTGGGCTGGTCCAGGCAGGGGGGGACAGGCAGGAGGATGGGTGGGAGCTGGGGTCTGTGCCCAGCCTGGGCCCCAAGCAGCCAGTGCTGCACTTGCTGAAACCCTGGAATTTGTTCCTGCTCCCGCAGCTCTTTGCTGCCCTCCCACAGCTGGCTCTGTGTATGGTCACTGTGCCTCGGGGGTCTGTCCCAGCACCGCCCAGGGAGCTGCAGCCAAACCAGTGCCCCCAGCCAAGGGGCTTGGAGCAAACTGGGACAGTGGAAGGTGTCCCTGCCCATGGCAGGGGTGGCACTGGATGGACCTTAAGGTCCCTTCCATCCCAAACCTTCTGTGATTCCATGATCTTGAGGTGCTGTGGTGGTTCAGGGCTGCTGGTGTTGCAAAGGCTTTGCAACTCTGCAACCAGCTGTGGAGGGAGCAGAGACCCTTCCATGCATGGCCGGGACTGGGGTCAGTGCCCAAAGCCACCAGTGCCCCACGCCCCGCCCTGGCAGGGACTGCGTGTGCCCCTGCTCATCTCCGAACGGACAGCGGGCGCCCGGCCCCGCCCAGCACCTGCAGGGGTGAGCTGTTGTTTGCTTTGAACACTTCACCCAAAGGAGAGATTCAAAACTAGCAAGTGAGCCCTGGCTCAGAGCTGGAATCACCCTGAGGCCCAGCTGGAATCATCCTGAGGCTCGTTACTCTGCTGTCCCTGTTGGGCTCGGCTCCTCTGCAGGTAAACAAGGAAGGGCCTCTTTCCTTGGGGCTCCTTCATGGAAGAACCTGGGGTGGATGAACCCGGATCCAGGAGCTGCCCCGTGTCACCACTGCCCCATGTCACCCCTGTCCCAAGCACCTGCACAATGGGGCTCCTGTCCACCTTCCCACAGTGCTGGGGAAAATACTGTCCCCCAAAATTCCCAAAAGCCAGCACTCCCCAGCTACTTGGGACTTGCTCCAGCACTGGTTTGTCTGGTGTTCTGTCTGCAGGGAGCCCAGCCCTCACTTCACAGAGCTCAGTCCTGCCCTGGCCCGGGCAGGGGGAGCTCTCCCAGTGAAGTCACAGGTACTGAGGACACATCCTGACCGTCACCGGTGGGGTGCCTCAGCCAGGACCAGCCCTGCTAAGCATACGGAGAAGCAGCAGGTTCACCTGGTGGCTGTGCTGGTGTCCAGAAGGACCTCGATGGGATGGAGAAATGGGCCAACAGGAACCTCTTGAGTTCAACCAGGACAAGTGGAAGGTCTTGCCAGGGCTGGGGAACGAGCCCAGCACCAGCACAGGCTGGGGCCACCTGGCTGGACAAACAGCTTGGCAGAGAAGGGACACCAGGCTGACCAGGAGCAAAGGTGTCCAAAAGTGCATCAGGAGGAGCTTTGCCAGCACAGAGAGGGGGATGATCCTTCCCTTCTGCTCACCACTGGAGAGGCCACACCTGGAGTAGAGGGTCCAGTGCTGGGCTCTCCAGTACCAGAGAGACTGGGGCATAGTGGGCATTACATGGACAGACAGTGACAGGACAAGGGGGAATGGCTTTAAACCAAGGGAGGAGAGGCTTTGATTAAATCTTGGGAAGAGATCCCTCCCTGGGAGGGTGGGCAGGCCCTGGCACAGGGTGCCCAGAGCAGCTGGGGCTGCCCCTGGATCCCTGGCAGTGCCCAAGGCCAGGCTGGACACTGCCAGGGCTTGGAGCAGCCTGGGACAGTGGGAGGTGTCCCTGCCCATGGCAGGGGTGGCACTGGATGGGCTTTAAGGTCACTCCCAACACAAACCATCCTGGAATTCCATGATTCCCAATTGGTGTCTTGGAAGGGAGGAGTGCACTGGCCAAAGGGACAGTTGCCCAAACGCATCTGCACTGGCCCACTGGTTTCCTGTCGATCGGCTGTTGCCGTGTCAGCGTCAGGCATCTGGTCAAGGTTCCCCTTTCTGGAGAGAGAGATGGACCTTTCTGGGGGACAATTCATTGCACTCAACTTCACACCTCTCCTGGCATGGGAGAAATGTTTTTCTGTCTCTCTGAACCTGAGCCACCTTTAGCAGCTTGTGAGCTCCTGGGTCCTGCCAGCTGCCCCAGCAGTTTGTGGATTCCTTCCTGGATCTGCTTCACCTTTATGCCATAAACGAGCGGGTTGAGCGTGGGAGGGACTGTCAGATAGGAATCAGCCACCAGCACCTGGACATGAGGTGCCAAGCTGCGAGTGAACATCTGCAGGTACATGGAGAGGAGCCCACCTGTGTAAAAGATCAGGATGACGAAAACATGGGACCTGCAGATCCCGAGGGCCTTGAGCCGAGCCCTGTGGGATGGCAGCCTCAGCACAGCCTCAGCACAGCCCTGAGGATCATGCAGTAGGAGAAGGTGATGAAGGCAGGGTCTGTCCCCACGAGCAGCGTGGCCATGCCGAGGCTGTAGCGGTGGCTGGTGGCCGTGTCGGCGCAGGCCAGCCCCAGCACAGCCAAGTGCTCGCAGTAGCAGTGGGGGATCACCCTGCTGCTGCAGTAGGGTGGCTGGTGAGGAGCCACATCAAGGGGATCATGATACCAACTCCCCTGGCCAGGGACAGCAGTCCTGCCTGGATGGCCCTCGGGCTGGTCAGGATGCTGCTGTACCTCAGAGGGTGGCAGATGACCACGTACCGGTCCAGGGACATGGCCAGGAGCACCCCCGACTCCATTGCGGAGAATGTGTGGATGAAGAACATCTGGATGAAGCAGGCCTCAAAGCCAATCTCCCTTGAATCCAACCAGAACACACCCAGCATCTTGGGAACAACGGCAGTGGAGAAGATGAGGTGGATGAGGGCCAACGTGGCAATGAAACAGGACATGGGCTTGTGCAGGCTCCTGTCCAGGCCCACGGCCAGGAGCACCAGGGTGTTTCCCAGCAAGGCCATGATGTCGGAGATGCAGAACGGGATGGAAATCCACATGTGGAAAACCTCCAGGTCAGGGACACCCCTCAGCAGAAAGGGCAGAGGGTTGGTGTTGGATTGGCTGGGGGCTGACATGGCACAAGCAGCCCAAGCTGCATCCTTGTCCCCTGCTGCAGCTCCCTGTAACAGGGACAGACAGGCTGGGACTGGGGCTGCCAGCAGTGTGACCACAGTGCCCGTGGCATCAGGGAACTTTGCTCTGTTCCTTTGGGGAAAAGCTTTCAGAACCTCTTCTCTGCAGTCAGCCTTTGAACTGGTGCTGTGATCAGCACATCCCAGAGGATCACAGAGTCGCAGAATATCCTGAGCTGGAAGGGACCCCCAGGGATCACCCAGTCCCACCCCTGGCCCTGCACGGACACCCCACCAATCCCAGCCTGGGCATCCCTGGCAGCGCTGTCCAAACGCTCCTGGAGCTCTGGCAGCCTCGGGGCCGTGCCCATTCCCTGGGGAGCCTGGGCAGTGCCCAGCAGCCTCTGGGGGAAGAACCTTTCCCTGCTCTCAGCCTGAGCCTGCCCTGGCCCAGCTCCAGCCACTCCCTGGCTGCTGTCCCTGGCCCAGGAGCAGAGATCGGAGCTGTCCCTGCGCTGCCCCTCGGGAGGATGTTGAAGACCCCAGTGAGGTCTCCCCTTGGTCTCCTCTTCCCCAGCCCAAATTTGCCATATCCATGTCTGTCTGCAGGCTGGCACCACGGTGTCCTGCCCTGCTGTGGCTTCCTGCCACTATTGCCACTCTCAGTGGGCAGAAATGGGGCATAATCCCAGAATTACAGAATTATTTAGGTTGGAAAAGACCTTTAAGATCATCAAGTCCAACCCATAACCCAGAACTTCTGGGGCCACCAAGGACCCCGGGCTCTTTGGCCCCTGCCCAACCTTCAGAAGCGTTTCTGTGGCAGAGCTCAAGCGAGTCCTTCCTCCCTATGTCCTGCTCAGAAAGGAGCGGGCATGTCCAGGTCATACAGGTTCATCCTGATGTTCCTTTGGGTCATGCAGAAGCTGCACCATGTCTGTGGTGAAACTGGGCTGAGAGAAAGTACAGCCAGAGAAATGGTGCTCCCTGCTGTGGCCCAGCCCTGAGGGACACGGGCACCACTGGCAGCTCTGGCTGCGAGTCCCAGTCATGGAGAGCTCACTGAAAATGGTGCTGCCCCTGCTCCACACTCACCCACCTGTGGGCTGAAGGCCAAACCGTGAAGAGCAGGTTTGTGTCAAACCCTCTGCACCAGAGCTCACAGGATTTACTAAATTATGCTTGCCTGGAAGAAATTGGACTGTCCAGGCTTGTGGGCATCCAGAGGTGGAGGAGAATCTCCAACCCTTGACTGGCACACAAGTGCAAATCACCCTCAGGGTTCTAGCCCCCTGCTTTTCCTCCTCTTTAACCCTGTCTGTCTGCTCCTCCCAGCCATGGCATCCTTCTCCTGCCTTCTCTTGGCTGGAGAGCCCTCATGGCAGAGCCCCTGATAAACTAAAAGATATAAAATTAACACAGACTAAAGGCCCAGAGCCCTGCATTTTCTCATCTCCACCTGCCAGTTCCAGTATCTCTCTTACTGAGGCTTTTTTGCACATTGTCGAGATTTAAACACCTTTTAATGAAATAATCTGACTTTTTCCATTTCCCTCTTACACCCCCAAACTGCTCTGGCCCCTTTGGCTGCCAGCATTACCCTCCCAGGTGCTGGCAGCTGCTCCAGAGCCTCTGCTCTCCAGGACATGGTGCTCCACTGGGAAAACTTCATTTGAGACATTATTTGTGCTGGTTTGGGACAACTGGTGAAAGTCGTACAGAACAGCTTCCAGTCCTGAGCCAGACACTGTGAAACCTCTGCAGAGACAAGTCTGGACTTCTGACCAAACCATTCTATGATCCCAATATTCTTCAATTCTCTGAGTCAAAGATTCAAAGATTCTCTTACTCAATGATTTTCTGATTCTCTGCTTTGATGATTCTCTGACCTGATGAGAGTTGGAAGCTGTTAAGTGGAGAAGCCAGAGAAAAGCAGACAAAGGCAGCTGTCCTCCGCATGGAGGAGGGAGGTGCCGGCCGCCCCGAGAGAAAGACAATCAGAGAACTTTATTTCTTAATGTCATTTATTTGACTGGCAGCTTTGAAGGATGTTAAACACCCTCTGCTAAAATAGAAAATAAACCCAGCAGCTGGCTTGGATCATTTCCATGACAGGAAAAGCATCTCCAGAGGTCTTTGGTGGGTCCTGCCCAACTTCCAGGAGCCCTGGTACGCTGGGGGCTGCAGGCACTTCCTGGGATGTTCCCTGGGGAGCAGGGACACTGAAGTGATGAGCTGAGAATGTCACCCTGACGTCAGAGCCCAGCAGAAAGCCAGAGAACTTAACAGGTGATTTGGTCAATAAAGAATGACAGGATTGGAATCAAATTAAATTATGGCAATCAAGAGGGCTGCAGGAAACAGCTGCTGCCAAACAAACCCGATTCCATTTTCTGCCGAGTGAAAGGTTTTGTTAATGGGGTGTGAGCACAGAGAGATCTCAGAGAGAGGTGCCTCTGCCCCACTGCTCACAGGTGAGGAGCTGGCACAGGGACACTCCTGGGAAATATCAGAACCAGGTGATTCAGAGACCTCAAAATGAAGCTGTCAGAACCATCATAAAATCACAGAACACACTGGTTTGGGTTGGGAGGGACCTTACAGGTCCTCCAGTGCCACCCCTGCCATGGCAGGGACACCTTCCACTGTCCCAGGCTGCTCCAAGCCCCAATGTCCAGCCTGGCCTTGGGCACTGCCAGGGATCCAGGGGCAGCGACAGCTGCTCTGAGCACTCAGTTCTTCCTAACACCTAACTGGGATGCCAGTGCCCTGCCTGCCTCCTCCTCCTCTCCCCCAGTCCCACTGGTGCCCCCCATGACATAATCCAGCCTATTTTTATATATATATTTATATATATAATTCTGCCTGCTGGTGAGCTCCCAGCCCTGTAGCTTTCCATCCCAATACCTGCTCCTGTGTCAAGGCGTTAAGAACATTATCCATGGTTGAAAATCTAGTTTGTATTACAGAAAATGTGTATTCAGCCAAGTATGGATTGATTATACAATCAGAAACAAGTCAACTCCTTTGCAGGAATTTCTGGGTTTAGTTGAAAGGTTTGATGTTTATTTGTTTACTTCTTTCAACTCTAGTCCTATTTTTACCTAAAAAAAATACTTAGAGAATCAGAAATCTGCAGCGTTAGAATGGCAGTTTGGTTTGATAAGAAAGTATGAAAAACTACTTTTAGAAGAAATTTCCAGCTACTGCCATTTTCCTGGCTCTCTCACACTGTGCAGGCTCCAGGCTGGATGCTGAAGTTCCCCCAGCCCCTGGCCTGGGGCACCTGCCATGCCCGAGCTGCCACCAGCACCCACCTGGCTCTCTCTGTGCTCAGCTCCACCTTGGGGACGGCCACACCAGAAAGAAACAACTCGTGTGCTCCAGGGCTGTGCATGAATCACCCCAGGAAGTGCCAGTGGGAGTACCTGGGATGGGGATTCCCAAAGGCACGAGCCCTCTCCAGGCTCCTCTGTAACAACCACAGCGGGGCTGGTGGGGAGCAGCCTTAGCCCCACGTCAGTTCTGTCTCATCTCATTTCTTTAATGAATGGCACGTGCTAGGAGATCACGGAGTCATGGAATGATTGGGCTGGGTTGGAAAGGACTGTAAAGCTCATCTCATTCCACCCCGGCCATGGGCAGGGACACCTTCCTCAGACCAGGTTGCTCCAAGCCCCGTCCAACCTGGCCTTGATGGCCGAGCCAGACAGGAATGTGCTGCACAAGTTGCCTCCAGCAGAATTAAAAACCATTTTTGTGTTTGCCTGGAGAATGCTGGAGCAGTTTCATTCCCAGTTCTGCTGCACTGTTGGCTGGAAGCCTCTGCTGGCTTTCAGTACCAAGGATCATGCCATGGAATGGGCTGTCTGTGCCCCCACCAGGCCCTCCCGAGCCCCAGGCACTGTAAACCCAAAATGTGCAAATTCAGCCTAGAAAAAAATGCAAATTTAGGGCAGCAGAAACATTCTGTCAAGTGGTTTTTGAGATGTTGGGGAAGGTGCAGCAGAAAGTCAGATAAACACCAGAAAGACAGGAACAACATGTTTGAGGTGAAGAATGACAGATTCGAACCAGTTTTGAAAACAATCCACTGAGCTTTAATTTTAATGTAGAAGTGAAGACTAAAGAAGGTGTTTTGGGTGGGATTTGTGGCAGTTGTAGACACGGTGTTGGGCTGTGGTTGGAACCAGTCCTTCAGATGTCCTTCGTAGCTGTGGACACAAACAGTCATTTTAGGGCACAATTCATAGAATGATGGGATGGTTGGGGCTGGGAAGGACCTCATAGCTCATCCAGTGCCACCCCCTGCCATGGGCAGGGACACCTTCCATAGACCAAGTTGCTCCAAGGCCCATCCAGCCCGGCCTTGGGCACTGCCAGGGATCCAGGGGCAGCCACAGCTGCTCTGGGCAGGGTTGTTGCATCGTGGTAGCTCTCTGACATCACCAGGTTGCTCCATCCAGAAGAGGTCAGAGGAATTATGCTGCACCCAACTCTTCCATCACCATGACTTTGAGGGTGACCCTGTGGAGCTCTGCCCCAGATGTGTCTGGGCAGGATGGGCCTTGTCCCCCTGCTTTGCTTCAGAGGAAACACCCTGTGTCTGATGATTTCCTGGGGAATCCTTGCATTAATCACAGAGTCATTAAGTGTGGAAAAGCCCTCTCAGACCATCAACACAACCATTCCCCCAGCACTGCCAAGCCCACCACTAACACATGTCCCCACATGCCACATGCACACGCTGTTGGAACTTCCAGGCACGGTAATTCCACCACTTCCCTGGGCAGCCTGTGCCAGTGCCTTACCACCCAGTGGACACAGCCCCCAGCCTCATCCCTCTGCTCCTCTTCCACCCTCACACCCAGCTGGGCTCTCCTCCAACCTTGGTGATTCTGGGATTCTGTCACTCCGCAGGGACAGAGTGCTTTGAAGAGCTCAGTTTTGAATATGCTCAGTTTCCATCAACATCCAGAAACCTGGAAAAGCTGGTCAGGGCTCAGCCATGATCCATGATCCTCTCAGCCTCTTATGCAAGAGGGGCCCAGAGAAGAGAACCTCTGGGATGGTCCAGGGGGATTAAGAAGAAAACGCAGAAGAAATCTCCCCATTTGGATCAGGATCTGTGTATTGACTGACACAAATGCACCTGGAGTCCTGAAATTATCACAGGGATATTCCCGGCACCAGGAACATCTCTGAACTCAAAGGTGGGTCCTTGCTGCTGCGTCTCACCTGGAGAGGAGGAAGGGAAAGAGGACCCGGTGTGTGCCCTTGCTCCCAGTCCCAGATAACTCTCATCACGGAGTAGGGCTTCCTTTAAGCCAACGAGTCCTCCCTGCTCCCTGCTCCTGCTCGCCCCGTGCACTCCCTGGGAGGGCAGCTGGAGCTGCCAGTGCAGAGATGAACACGCCTGGAAAATCACAGACTCCTGCACCAGGCACAAACCTTCCCGGGAAAGAGCATTTTGATCAGAGCCTGGCGGATCTGCCTGGTCCTCATGCTGTACACCAGGGGGTTGAGCGTGGTGGGCAGGGTCAGGTACAGATCGGCCAGCAGGACCCGCGTGCGCTCGGACACGGCGCCGCCGAACTGCTGGGAATAGATGGACACGATCCCAGGGATGTAAAACAGCAGCACCACGCAGAGATGGCACCCGCAGGTGCTCAGGGCCTTCCAGCAGGACTCCTTCCCCAGGACAGCTTTCAGGATCATCCCATAGGACACAGCAATGAAAGCCATGTCCATCCCCACTATCAGGGAGGAGCCGGCCACGCTGTAGAGGCTGCTGGGCCAGGGGTCAGCGCAGGCCAGGCTGGCCACGGCCATGTGCTCGCAGTACGAGTGGGGCACCACGCGGGAGCCGCAGTAGGGCAGGGACGTCACCAGCCCCATCAGGGGCACCATGAGAAGGACAGCTCTCAGCACGATGGCCAGGCCCATCTGGGCAATAGTTCGGCCATTCAGGATGGCATGGTACCTGAGAGGGTGACAGATGGCGATGTAGCGGTCAACAGCCATGGCCAGGAGCACTCCCGACTCCTCAGCTGTTGTGGAGTGAACAAGGAACATCTGCACAAAACAGGCCACGTAGCCAATCTCAGCAGAGTCCAGCCAGAACACGCTCAGCATCTTGGGGACCACAGATGTCGCCATGACCACATCGATGACTGCCAGCATGCCCAGGAAGCGATGGATGGGTGCCTGCAGGGCCTTGTCCAGCTCAAGGACCAGCAAAACTGCCCCATTTCCTACCACAGCGAGGACATAGGCGGAGCAGAAAAGGATGCCCAGGCAGGTGGGGAAAGCTTCCAGGCCTGGGACACCCACCAGGATGAAGGTGGAGGAGCTGCTGTTGAAGGGATCAGAAGCCATGAAGGAGAATCTTGATTTGTGTTTACATAAATACACCCAATTCTGAGTCCTGAGCTGCCAGAGGGATAAGATGGGGACCCTGCCTCAGTGCAAGAGCCAGATCAGAAATCCACAAAATTATTACAATGTGAAACAGTGTATCACCATTTCCCCATGGAAAGGGAGCTCAGGCCTTGGAAAGAGCTGCCCAGGGAGGTTTGGAGTGCCCATCCCTGGAGGTGTCCCAGGAAGGGCTGGAGGTGGCACTCAGTGCTCTGGGCTGGGGACAAGGTGGGCATCGGGCACAGCTGGGCCTGGCTGGGCTGGGAGGGCTTTTCCAGCCTCGGGGATTCTGGGATTCTGGGATTCTGTGATCACCAGCTAGGGGCAATGGGTCAGAAATGCAGAATAAATGGGCTTGTTGTGGCTAGAAAGTTCCTATGAGGTGACGAAGTTGATGTTTCTGGTTGTGCCACCAGGGCTAACCAAGGGACTTGTAGTCTGTTGCTTGTGAAGGGCTTATTCCTTTGTTGGCTGCTTGCCAGGGCTCAGCTGACATCCTGAAATGAGCTGCAAGAGGAGAGAACAAGGAGAGCAAGGTCAGCTGCCAGCCCTGGCTTCCCTCAATGGGCCCAACACAGGAAATTCCTCCAAATTTGTGGAGCAAAACAGGGCTCTGGGACATTAAATGTGATCATGAAATTCCCTTTTGCTGCTCTGTCTTCCTTCTGTCATCTGCCCATAACAGAAGCCTGCACAGGCAGGCAGGCAGGCAGAGGAAAATACCAATTTCTGAGGGTTTATTCTGATGGGAGAAGCTTGAAGGTAACATAGAAACTCCAGAGAACTGTCCTGGAGGGACAAGAAGAGTCTGAGTGTGGTGGGCAGGATCTACGCCTTCATTTGTGCTGAAAATTTTTCTGCCGCTTCTCCCCAGAAAGCAGCAAAGACCAGGCAGTGCTGACACACCAGATCCTGCTGACACACCAGACTCAGCTGGAGAAATTGCCTGGAGGATCATCCACCAGCAGCTTTCCAGTGCAGAGCAAGCTGTCCTTGGCAAGGCACAAACTCACCTGGTCTTAGCCCGAATGTTTGGGAGTTGTCCCACCTCTCCTCCCATCCCAGGCTGGCCCCTGGCTGCAGCCTCCATCCCTCCCCTCCATATTCTGGGAGTTGCAGACTCAAAGTTGAGCACATTTATTTTCCATCGGTATAAAAACTTAAGGTGGGAGAAGGAGACCCAGAGCACTGGGAGGATGGAGCTCAGCAGGACTCTGGTCACCTACACACCTCTGCAGGTGGAAACCACACTGTGTTCTGGGCTGGAACGTCCCGTCTGACTCCTGCCTGGGGAAACGGGATGTTCCTCGGCACCATCAGCATGTGCTGCCCGGAGGGTTTCTGCTGTGAGAGCTGAGGCTCCTGCGCACGGGCTGAGGCTTTCCCTGACCTGGAGCTCTGAATGAAACAGCACTGTCAGCTGTGGGGCTGTTCCTGCTGGAGCCTAAATCCGCATCACCTTGCTGGAGCCCCTCTCTGGATGGGCATCCCACCCACGGGTTCCCTGTGCCTGTGTTAGAAAGGAAAACCAGTGTCATGTCCCCTCCAGCACCCCCTTCCACGGCACGTGCACCTCCCTCCCCTCCAGCCCTCGGCAAAAGCAAGTGCTGTGACTTGTCCTGTTGTACAGGGAACACAGACACGGAAGGGTTAAACCGGGCTGTTGGCAGTTTGGGAATGGGATGCAAGTTTCTCAGGCACTTGTATCCTCTGCTTCAGCCAAAATACCAAAGGGCCAGACCACATCCCCTCAGCTTTCCAGGCATTTGACTTCCTTGACCCTGAAATAGTTTAATGTCTCCTCCAAGTCACTTTGAGTCCTCCCCATGCCACAAACCAAGAGGCTTTTCAGCCTGGCTCAGTCACCGCCCTTGGCCATGTGAGGCCGAACACTGCAAAGCCAATATTGTGACAGCGCTGCCCAGACGATGGTGTTGATGATGGTTTATTGCTCAGAGGACTCTGTTCCCAGCCTGGCAGCTGTGAACCCGCAGCTGACACAAGCCACTCCAGCAGGAAACACGTCTCGTGCAGGAATTGTTTGTTTGGAAAGGGCAAACATGTCTGAGATCTTGTAATCCTGAGCTTGGGAAAAAACAGCTCCTCCCTCCCTCCTCCCTGTCTGATCCTCTGGGCAGCAGTTTCTGCCCTTCATCCTGGCTAACAAAGCCCTCCAGGTTATTAAATAATGCTGCTCACACAGTAGCAGGCTCAGATTTACTGGGTCCTTCTGCTTCACAGTGCTGCTCCAGCCCTATTTCCTTGTCACAGAATCCCCGACTGGTTTGGGTTGGAAGTGACCTCAAAGCCCCTCCAGTGCCACCCCTGCCATGGCAGGGACACCTCCCACTGTCCCAGGCTGCTCCAAGCCCCAATGTCCAGCCTGGCCTTGGACACTGCCAGGGATCCAGGGGCAGCCCCAGCTGCTCTGGGTACCCTGTGCCAGGGCCTGCCCACCCTCCCAGGGAAAAATTCCTTCCCAATATCCCATCTAAATCGAGGCTCCTTCAGGGAGGGTCACACACACACAGAGGTGTCCAGTACCAGGTCCCAGCCCTGTGTGAAGCATCACACCTGGACTAGCTGCTCCTTCCGGCTCAGGGGGGACCTTCTGGCTCTCCACAACTCCCTGGCAGGAGGGTGCAACCAGGTGGGGGTTAGGCTCTCCCACTGCTCTAACTCTGTACTTTTCCCAAATCACCCATCCCAGTGTTTTTTCCTTGCTTCAAGCCTGTATCTCACCAGAACTCATGACTTTTCCCAACCACCCGTTCCCTTCCCAGTGGTGTTTGCCATTCCTGGGTGTGTGCAAGCATGAGGAATGGACCGGAGCTGGGAGCAGGGAACCGCAGGTCACGCCAGGTGACAGGATTGGCAGATGTCACACCTGTGTGTCTGCAGCTTGTTTGAGGTTGCTTTAACCGAGGAAGAGCCAGGTAATTAGCACTGTTGTAATTAACCTAAATAAGGCAGCCAGTGGTGGTTCAGGTATGTGACTGGCAGGTCATGACCACAAAATTCACTAAATCTGGGGTGTCTGGAAGTGCTGAAGCAGCTCATTAACTCCATCAGAGACAAAGCCCACTTAGATGTACTGGCACTGCTGCCCAGCAGCTTTTCTGGGTGGTTTTTTTAATCTTCCACCTTGATTTGGCTAAAGTTTGAACCTGGCTCAGAGCGTGGCACTGTGCTTAAAAGTACTGCCCCAACAGCAGGTTAAAAGTAAAAAAATACATACCCAGGATGATGTATGACCTGCTCCCGCCTGTACCTACAACACCTGCAAGCACTGGTTCTCTCCTCAGCCTGCAAAAGGACTTGCATGGAAATATTAAGTGTCTTAAGGAAGCTGATCTGCCTAATCACTCATTGCTGGGACTTCAGGGACTGAATCATCACAGGGGAGAAGCTGCTGCCTGGGAATAGCCAGGGAGAGAAATGATAAACAAATGCACTGCTCCCACTGCGTGGGTGATGTCTGTCCCAGCACCAGGATGCCAAACAGATCCTGGGTCCACAGAGGGGGAATATTTTAACACTGGGTGGACATGGAAGTGCTGGAGCAAGTCCAGAGGAGGCCCCGGCACTGCTCCAGGGCTGGAGCCCCTCTGAAGCCAGGCTGGGAGAGCTGGGGGTGCTCACCTGGAGAGGAGAAGGATCCAGGGAGAGCTCAGAGCCCCTTGCAGAGACTAAAGGGGCTCCAAGAGAGCTGCAGAGGGACTGGGGACAAGGGCTGGAGGGCCAGGACCCAGGGAATGGCTTCCCAGTGCCAGAGGGCAGGGCTGGATGGGAGATTGGGCAGGAATTGTTCCCTGGGAGGGTGGGCAGGCCCTGGCACAGGGTGCCCAGAGCAGCTGGGGCTGCCCCTGGATCCCTGGCAGTGCCCAAGGCCAGGCTGGACATTGGGGCTTGGAGCAGCCTGGGACAGTGGGAGGTGTCCCTGCCATGGCAGGGGTGGCACTGGGTGGGCTTTGAGGTCCCTCCCATCACAAATAATTTTGGAATTCTGTGATCTGAACATGCAAATTGCACCACATGATGGACTGCAAAAATCCACCCCAGACGCATCAGTTCTGCAGCAGCTACATGATCCCCTTTAAATGTCTCCCATCTCTTTCCCAGGTAACGAACTGAGTGATTTCTGTACATTTGCAATGAAAACAGTGACATTTCAGAAACCTGCTGGGCAGCCTGGGGGTGCTCAGTCCCACGGTCAGCCCATGCAGAACTGGGACACTTCAGAGTACTCAGCTGACAGGGAGCTGGAGGTAAATGATCCCCGTGTTTGAGCTCCACAGGCTGCATTTCTGCTCGTTGTGATGCTGAAGAGCTGCTGAGGGCCTGCAGGTCCCCCCAGAGAGAGCGATGGGTGCTGCTGGAACATTTAATGAAGGTAGGGGGGCAAGAGGGGCCAAACCATCCTGTGTTGGCCTGCTCAGGGGCTGACCCTTCCCACGGGAACAGGGGTGGATGGTGGGCGATGCCCCTTCCTCGGCTGCATGGCCCTGGCACAGACACCCAGGCCTGGCCCCAGCCCTCGGATCGTGGCATCTCCTGGAGGAAGGGGCTCCCATTTCCCAGCATGAGCTCTGGGAACAGCCTCGGTGGGCGCAAGTTAAACCTGGGGCCATCCCTGATCCCCCAGACAGCGAGGGCAGAGCACTGTCCCCTTCCTCTGGCCCTGAGTGCACTGCAGGCCTTGGCCTCCAACAGGGGCAGGTGCCAGGTCCTGCCCTTGGGTCACCACAACCTCCTGCAGTGCTCCAGGTTGGGGCAAGAGCGGCTGGAAAGCTGGGAAAGGCCTTGGGAGTGCTGCGGACAGCGGCTGGACACGAGCCCAGGTGTGCCCAGGTGGGCAAGAGGCCAATGGCCCTCGGCTGTCCCAGCCCTTGTGTGGCCACAGCCCCAGGGCAGGGATTGTCCCCCAGGGCAGGGATTGTCCCCTGTGCTGGGCACTGTGAGACCCCTCCAGGGCTGTGTCCAGTTCTGGGCCCTCAGGGCAGGAGAGCCCTGGAGGGGCTGGAGCGTGTCCAGGGCAGGGAAGGGAGCTGGGAAGGGGCTGGAGCCCCAGGAGCGGCTGAGGGAGCTGGGAAAGGGGCTCAGGCTGGAGCAAAAGAGGCTCAGGGGGGACCTTGTGGCTCTGCACAAGTCCCTGACAGGAGGGGGCAGCCGGGGGGGTCGGGCTCTGCTGCCAGGGAACAGGGACAGGAGGAGAGGGAACGGCCTCAGGCTGGGCCAGGGGAGGCTCAGGGTGGGCAGCAGCAGGAATTTCCCCAGGGAAAGGGAGCTCAGGCCTTGGCAGGGGCTGCCCAGGGAGGTTTGGAGTGCCCATCCCTGGAGGTGTCCCAGGAAGGGCTGGAGGTGGCACTCAGTGCTCTGGGCTGGGGACAAGGTGGGCATGGGGCGCAGGTTGGACTGGATGGGCTGGGAGGGCTTTTCCAGCCTCAGGGATCCTGGGAGTCTGAGGGAGACCAGCTCCCAGCTCATGGGGAAGAACACAAACATGAGAACATGGATTTTTTATCTGTCTTTTCAGTTGTGTTTGTCCTCCTATGACTTAGACATAACTTCTGTTGCCTGAATTAGTTATCGATGTGTGCGGCTGCTGCAGAGCTGATTCACAGATCAAATACAAATCAGCAGCACTGAGAGATGCTGAAGATAATGAAATCCATAATATTTCCACTGATTTAATGTACCCACTTCCTTTATTTCCCCCAAGTCTCAGAACAAGAACCTGCAGAACTGGAATATTTATTAATCTGTACTGATACAAAAGGCTGTTCTTCATAAGGCATAAGAGCAAATCTGGCCTGTTTTACTGTTAAATCCTTGATCCAGCTCTTGCCATCCCAGCCCAGCAGGTCAGAAATCCCCACACCCAGGTGGCCCATGCTGCCCTGAGGGTCACAGGGTTTTGTAGGGTCTCTGTTTGCTTCCCCCAAGGTGTCCTCATCAGCTCTCTCTCCAGCACAGAGCCCATGGCCAAGGAGAAGGAAAAAAATACAAATATCATATTTAAATGTATATATGAAATATATAAATAAATTATATAAATAGTCATTTTTCACACCTGTGGGAGGTTCCCAATTTAGTTCTGCAGGAATTGAGCTTTGCACATACAGGAAAGGATGGAATTGGGTTGTTTTGAAGCTTTTTATGACCCTCCCTATGATGCCTTAAGAAGCCTCCTAGAAACAGAGACTAGACAGGAGTAAGGGAATAAAAGTAGGTGTTTATTTGAAAGGCCTTCAAAGGTACCCCTGGGGGCCAGAGGCCACTGCCGAGATGGGCCCCAAAGTGGACGGCAGGGCACGAGTTCCTCACCCTTTTATAGGTTGGGTTCATTTGCACAGCAGGGTTAATTCTCCAATTAAAGCTTCAGTTTAATGATGTAATTGCCCTCAGCTTACCCCCCCTTTAGAGGCTTTTGGTTTATACTTTTTGGGTCTGGGTGTCCTTGGAGAGCAGGCCTGGAGAGGCTTTGTTCTGTGTGCCTGGCACAGAGAGCAGAAATTAACAGGCTCCAAGGAACTTTCAGAGTGACACACCAGGCAGTGCGGGATTTGAAAAATATCAAAGTTAAAACCTAAGGCATCACCTATACCCAGAGTATGTGAGGGATATGAGGGATCATGGGAAAACTTTGGGGTGCTGAGAGATGAAGTGATAAACTGGACACTCATATTCAGTGTGGATTCATTCCTCTGAGGGTGTACCTGCTCTGGTGGGGGTCCCCCAGGGGTGCAGACCCTTCAGGGATGTACCTGCTCTGTTTGATATTTTCTGCCCTTTATAATAAATATGTTTACACAAAGGCACCACAGTTCCCCATCCCTGGCAGTGCCCAAGGCCAGGTTGGACACTGGGGCTTGGAGCAGCCTGGGACAGTGGGAGGTGTCCCTGCCATGGCAGGGGTGGGATGGGACGAGCTTTAAGGTCCCTTGCATCCCAAACCAGTCTGGGACTCCATGATTCCATGATTTTGTGATGGGTCTGTTACTGATCCGTGTGGAACCACCTGTGCCTGGCACAGGGCAGCCCAGAGCTCCCTCCTGGGCACCCTGCACCCCACCCACTGCTAAAACCCACCCCAAAACACCTCCCCACAAACATCTCGAGCTGCTGTTTGCAAACAGGATTTTGCTGTGTGGATAACGAGTTAATTTGTTCCTAATTCAGGAAATGAAGCTCTTAATTTGGTTTGTGCTAGAACTTTCTGCTTCCACAAAGTATTATTGATTTGCTTCTTTCAAAAATAATTCTCTAAATTATAGGCAGTGATTAAATGCAGGAAAAAGATGACACAATGTGCCCCTGCCACATGTTTTGTGAATATTTTGTGCTGTCTGTCTGAGTGGCACTCAGGGATGCACTGGGATGTGCTGCAAGGGAAGGAACACGTCCCAGCTAAGGGGTGACTCCTGGCAGGCTCTGAGTGCACCCGTGAACCCATCAGCTGCCGGGCTGCTGCAGCCCTTTATTGCAGCCCCAGTGCTGCTTTGCAGCATGGCTTTGCTCCACGATGAGCAACCACAAATCACAGTTCTTTGTGCCGAGAGTCAGCCCGGGGACAGCTGAGGAGCCCCTTCCCATCCCCAAACCTTCCCAGTGGGCTCAAGGGCTGGGTGTGGCCCAACGGGAAGTTCTGCCTTGAAAACTTTAATTGGAATCAGGATCCTTGTCTGTATCTGCTTGGTTCTCACCCCATAGATGATGGGGGTGGGCACACTGGGCACCAGGATGTAGATGCTGCCCGTGGTGATGTGGGCAAGTGGAGCCAGGACCTTCCCACACCTGTGCAAAATGCCAGATTCTGGAATCATTAAGGATGGAAAAGCCCTCCCAGCCCAGCCAGTCCGACCTGTGCCCGATGCCCACCTTGTCCCCAGCCCAGAGCACTGAGTGCCACCTCCAGCCCTTCCTGGGACACCTCCAGGGATGGGCACTCCAAACCTCCCTGGGCAGCCCCTGCCAAGGCCTGAGCTCCCTTTCCCTGGGGAAATTCCTGCTGCTGTCCACCCTGAGCCTCCCCTGGCCCAGCCTGAGGCCGTTCCCTCTTGTTCTGATTTTATCATAGAATCACAGACAGGTTTGGGTTGAGAGGAACCTCAAAGCCCATCCAGTGCCACCCCTGCCATGGCAGGGACACCTCCCACTGTCCCAGGCTGCTCCAAGCCCCAATGTCCAGCCTGGCCTTGGGCACTGCCAGGGATCCAGGGGCAGCCCCAGCTGCTCTGGGCACCCTGTGCCAGGGCCTGCCCACCCTCCCAGGGAACAATTCCTGCCCAATCTCCCATCCATCCCTGCCCTCTGGCACTGGGAAGCCATTCCCTGTGTCCTGGCCCTCCAGCCCTTGTCCCCAGTCCCTCTCCAGCTCTCCTGGAGCCCCTTTAGGCAGTGGAACACTCACAGCCCTGGGCTGTGCCCTGTCAAAGGTGTGGAACAGGCAGCTGGAGGCTCCCCCACAGCTGTGGACAATGGGAGCAGCACACCACCCTCCATCTCTGTACCCCATCTGTGTGTGAAATTCATCACATTATTAAAAAAAAAAAAAAAAAAAAAAATCAAAATACCATTTCTGATTAAGAATCAGAAGGTGTGGACCATGGTGAGGTGGGATGGAAGGAAATGAGCTTTGAGGTCCCTTCCAACCCACACCATTCTGTGATTCTGTGGTGGTTCTATGAATCCTCTGACAGGTTTCTTGGTCTGTGCTCCTTTTTTAGGAACCTTTTAGGGATTTTCTTCTTGTCCTTGTTTCCTGGTATTTAATCCCTCTCTCTCTCTGTATCTCTCTCTCTCTCTGTCTAAATGTGATAAACACACAGGCGTGCAAATGTAGAGATATAAAATCTACCTTGGTACAAATCAGGGAGCTGCACGGGGGCAGCCAGGGGAGGAGGGCACCAGGGCTGGATCACTTCACTTTCCCAAGTGCAAAATTTTCACAGAGCAGGGTGAAAATGTGTGAATTTTCTGTGTACGTCACTTCTGCTATTTTTTTCTCCATCTACTGTCCCAAATCTCCCTTTCCTCCCATTTTTCACGGTGCTGTTTTTTCAGAGAAAACAAGGAAAAGCGTGTAGGCATTCCTGTGGTGCTCACACGCCCTGAAGGACAAAGACATGAGCTGTGTGTCCCTGGGGGAGCCCCGCGGGGTTTTGTGGCTGCTTAAATGCAGCTTCCCAGCCCTGTGAGCAGCGTGAGCAGCCAGGGCTGGCCCTGGTCCCCTCCCCGTGTCCTCTGCTGTCACCCGGGTAAGTACAGCTGGGCTGCCTGAAGGAAACAGGGATGTTGTTCCTCTGAAAGGGCAATTTCTGTCAGGGCTTGATTCAAACCAGAATTTACGGAGGTCTCTGGCTGAAGCAACAAACAGCGTGTAAGGAAAGTGCTGGGAGCAAATCGCTTTGCTAAATATTCCTTTTGATCTCATATCTACAGGTGGGCTTGGGGCAGGGGGTGGAGCTGGGCAATGTTTATGTTCCTGTCAAACCTTTCTGTGCTGATTCTGTGCTGATGAAAAGGCACCCTAAAAGTCCACCTTGGTCAATAATTACGAATTCCCTTCATTCTCTCAAGTGGTTCATGAATAGGTGTTGGCTGCCCCTGGATCTCTAGCAGTGTCCAAGGCCAGGCTGGACATTGGGGCTTGGAGCAGCCTGGGAGGTGTCCCTGCCATGGCAGGGGTGGCACTGGATGGGCTGTAAGGTCCCTTGCATCCCAAACCACTCTGGGATTCTGTGAAGAGTCTGAGACAAATTTTAATCAATCTGTGCTCCTCAGCTATGCACAAAGTGTTAATTCCCAGCTGATAAGAGACCCAGAGCTTTTCCCTGGCCAGCCGTGGTGAGGGCTGAGCTGAGCTGCTGCCACCATCAGCTGCTCAGCTGGAGTTTGTAACAGGCACTAAATGCACCTGCATTTGCAGAGAGCCTGCTCTGGAAATCCCCCCCAGCTGCCCCCACCTCCTCTCGCTGAGCGCCGCAGCTCCTGCCCCCTGCTCGGGCTCTGAGGATGCCCAGGAGAGCAGGCGGCTGCTGGGATCCTAGAGAGAGACCTGGAATCCACTGGTGAGTTTTCTGACGGCCTCAGGGCAGGTGAAACATCATTTCATCTTCAGTGTCCAACGTCCCTCAGGGCAGGAGAGACATTGAGCATGTCCAGGGAAGGGAACGGAGCTGGGGAAGGGGCTCAGCCTGGAGAAAAGGAGGCTCAACAGGGGGACCTTCCCAGGGAACAGGGAGAGGACAAATGGAAATGGCCTCAAGCTGTGCCAGGGGAGGCTCAGGGTGGACAGCAGCAGGAATTTCCCCAGGGAAAGGGAGCTCAGGCCTTGGCAGGGGCTGCCCAGGGAGGTTTGGAGTGCCCATCCCTGGAGGTGTCCCAGGAAGGGCTGGAGGTGGCACTCAGAGCTCTGGGCTGGGGACAAGGTGGGCATCGGGCACAGGTCGGACTGGCTGGGCTGGGAGGGATTTTCCAGCCTCAGGAATCCTGGGATTATGTGATTCAGGTTTTCTCTCTTATTTGAGCCTCTGAATTTCTTCCTTTCCATTTAATCTTTTTGGAGCTGAGAAGTACAAATGGCATTTCCTTCCCTCGGGGCTGGTTTGGATAATTGACCCGCAGATCTCGCTGATAAAGCTCCCTAAAACATCACACACTCTGCCAAGCTGAAAGCAAAGGGGAAGGAATCAACACAGACTCACACGTAATGGGGCTGCTTCTCCTCTCTGAGGGAGATGTTCTCTCTCGTGGTCCCACCGCATTCAGTTCAGCACAAACATTGGCTTTTCCCTGCCTTCATCTCACGCCCCCTCCATCCTCCCTTCCCTCTCCTGCCGGCTGCCTCATCCCTGCAGGAACCAGCATGGCCAAGGCTGCTCCATCACTGCCATGGGGAGCAGCCAGCCCCGTTCCCAGGGTGATCGCCAGGGCTCCATCCCACCTCTCCTCCTACCCCGGGCAGGAACACACAGCTTGGTCTTGTCTGTGCTGCTGAGAAGCTTTGGGGCACCTGCCAAAGGGCTGAGCACCAAATTTCCTGAAAATTTTGGCATTTAAAAGGGACTGCAACAGGGGGAAACACTTACATGTCCTACTTCTGTCCCTCGTTGTCTGCTGCTGTACACAGCCCTGGCGATGGTGATCCCGAGGCTGGTCCACTGTGGCTTTTCCTTCACTGATAACAGAGTCATGGAATCCCAGTTTGGGTTGGGAGGGACCTCAAAGCCCATCCAGTGCCACCCCTGCCATGGGCAGGGACACCTCCCACTGTCCCAGGCTGCTCCAAGCCCCAATGTCCAGCCTGGCCTTGGACACTGCCAGGGATCCAGGGGCAGCCCCAGCTGCTCTGGGCACCCTGTGCCAGGGCCTGCCCACCCTCCCAGAGAACAATCCCTTCCTAATATCTATTTAGAAATTAGGAAGAAATGATCTAATATCTTTCTCATATCTGATCGATGGGATAGTCTCAAATGAGTGCAGCTGCTCAGGGCTTTTTGGCTCCCAGGAGCCTGCCCTCCCCACCCTGTGCCAGCTGGGATGTCTCCTAGCAGGGCTTTTATTCCAAGATACTTTAATTTCCAGACCCTTGGACCACTGGAGCAGTGAGATGTCCTCTTCCAACAGGACTGGGTCCAGCCCCCTGGCCTTCATCCTCACAGGCATTCCCGGGGTGGCAGTGAGCAGCCTCTGGGTGGCCCTGCCCCTGTGCTGCCTGTACCTGCTCATGCTGCTGGGGAACTGCTGCCTGCTCTGGGCCATCAGGGCAGAGCACGCCCTGCACGCCCCCATGTACCAGCTCCTGTCCATGCTGGCCCTGGCAGACCTGGGGCTGTCCCTCTGCACCCTGCCCACCGTGCTGGCCGTGTTCTGCGTCCCGGCCACCTCGCTCCCCTTCCAGGCCTGCCTTGCCCAGATGTACTTCATCCACACCTTCTCGGCCATTGAGTCCGGGGTCCTGGTGGCCATGGCCTTCGACCGCTTCGTGGCCATCTGCCACCCCCTGCGCTACGGCTCCGTGCTGAGCGGCTCCCTGGTGGCCAGGGCAGGGGTGCTGATCGTCCTGCGGGGCACCTGCCTGGTGCTGCCCGTCGCTGCCCTCATGGCAAGGATGCCGTTCTGCAGGGCCCGCGTTCTGTCCCACTCCTTCTGCCTGCACCAGGACATGCTGAGGCTGGCGTGCGGGGACGTGCGGCCCAGCAGCTGGTACGGGCTGAGCGCCGTGATCCTCACCAAGGGCCTGGACTCACTGGCCATCCTCCTGTCCTACGTGCTCATCCTCAGGGCCATCCTGGGCACCATCTCCCCGGGGGCGCGAGCCAAAGCCTTCAGCACCTGCATCTGCCACCTCTGCGCCGTCCTGCTCTTCTACATCCCACTCATCAGCCTGTCCGTCATCCACAGGTTTGGGAAGCACCTGCCCCCCCTCGCCCCCACGCTCCTGGCTGATGCCTGCCTGCTGGTCCCCCCTGTCCTGAACCCCCTCGTGTACAGCTGGAAAACAAAGCAGATCCGCAGGCGGATCCTCCTGCTGCTCTGCTGGAGAGGGACCCAGCAGCAGGGCTAGCCCCAGAGTGCCCCAAGGCTGGACTCCTCCCTCTTTCCTCTCCACACTGGAGTCCCAGAGTGGCAATTTCCTAATGCCAGTCTCCTCCTTCTGTTCCTCTCCAGACTGGTTGCTCATGGGCAATACCTCTCCTGGAGAAAATCCCTTGTGTTCCTTCCCATCCCTGTCACCTCTCTGCAGCACGGCTCTGCTCCTCTCCACAGAGGGATGGGTTATGACAATCCACACTATCCCCCTCCCGTTTTGGGATGCTCCACTCTCCGAAGGGCTGCGAGAGGCCAGAGCTGGTGTGGCCTTGTGGCAAAGCTGCCCTCCCTGCAGGCAGAGGAGAGACAAGGCTGCTGGGAGCAGGCTTTCACTGGAATTCACTGCCAAGATGGGGTTTGGTCTCTGCAGAAATACAGACAGTGTTACCAGACTTGTGTTTTTATTTGCAATATCCCTGTTCAGTCCAGGATATGAGACCGTCAGTTCCCAGAGTTGTGTGACCCTCTGAGACTCCTTAGCCTTCATTGTACAGCCAATGTGAGCCACATCTTTGCAGTTAGGGAGACAAGAACTCGCCTGTGGACACAAACCCAGAAATCTGAGTACCTGGGACACAAACCCAGAAACGTGACTGTGGTGTCCTTGAGGGGTCTGCAAGGGGAGTGTGTGGTTTTTCCTGACTCATGATACCATCTCAGCCTATAACCCTTCTGGGAACATCAGGAAAATCCCTCCCGCCTCCGAGGTTATGATCCCAATGAGGACAGGCTCCTCTGAGTGGAGCTCCAGGGTACCCTGGGTATGCAGTGCCATCCAAAGGCGTCCTGTGATGTGTGGGGTGGTTGTGCACAGCCACAGTCCCTTAGGCACACTCGAGATGCACAGGTGACATGTTTCACACCTGGGCTGCTGGGCTGCCCCTCTCAGAGCACCCAGTAGTCACTGAGGAGCCTCCACCCCATCCCCAGGCAATCCCTCCTGACTAACCACACCTGGAATTGTGTAAAATAATCCTCCCTGCAAGGAAAACCACAAAAATCCCCGTGACTTTGTCCTGTCTGCAGGGTCCTGCCAGGCCCTTTCCTCCTTTCTGCCTCCACAGCAGTGCCTTGAGTCTTCCCTGGGGCTGCTCTCCTCCTCTGGGATATCTCAGCCCAACCTGCTCCTCATCCCTGTAGCTGAGTGGACAAGGAGGAGAAAAGGAAAGGGAAACCACAGAATCCCAGACTGGCTTGGGTTGGGAGGGACCCTAAAGCTCATCCCATCCCACCCCTGCCATGGCAGGGACACCTGCCACTGTCCCAGGCTGCTCCCAGCCCCAATGTCCAGCCTGGCCTTGGGCACTGCCAGGGATCCAGGGGCAGCCCCAGCTGCTCTGGGCACCCTGTGCCAGGGCCTGCCCACCCTCCCAGGGAACAATTCCTGCCCCATCTCCCATCCAGCCCTGCCCTCTGGCACTGGGAAGCCATTCCCTGGCTCCTGGCCCTCCATGCCTTGTCCCCAGTCCCTCTGCAGCTCTCCTGGAGCCCCTTTAGGCCCTGCAAGGGGCTCTGAGCTCTCCCTGGATCCTTCCCTTCCCCAGCTGAGCACCCCCAGCTCTCCCAGCCTGGCTCCAGAGCAGAGGGGCTCCACCCCTGGAGCAGCACCAGGGCCTCCTCTGGGCTCTGTCCAGCAGCTCCATGTCCCTGTTTTGGGGCCCCAGAGCTGGACACACTCCAGGCGGGGTCTCATGAGAGCAGAGAAGAGGGGCAGAATCCCCTCCCTCGCCCTACTGCCCTCGTGTGGGATGACCCAGGGTATGGGTCATGCCCTGTGCTCCCTTGTGGCTCTCCCTCACTCCCATCCTGACAGCTCCCCCCAAACCCGGCTGTTCTCCAGCTGTTCCCAACTCATAGCAATTCGCTGTCTCCATTTAATCATTGACAGCACCTCGACTCTTCCCAGCATTCGCTGTTTGCTTTGCTCTGTTTGACTTTCCATAGCATCGCCCAAAGCAATAATGGACAGACCAATTTTTCTACAAGTGCTTTCCAGCTGTCGCTGCCTTTCCCCACCTGAACTTCCTCAGCCCTGGACCTGCACACTGTATTTGCCATCCCAAAATTCCATTTTGCCAGCAGACAGTAGGAGCTGTCAGCTTCCTCTTCACACCAGCACCGGCACACAGGGGGTGGTTCAGGGGCTCCAGGATGCTCACAGGAATGTGAAGCTTCTGCTCTGGAGCCAGGCTGGCAGAGCTGGGGGTGCTCACCTGGAGAAGGGAAGGATCCAGGGAGAGCTCAGAGCCCCTTGCAGAGACTAAAGGGGCTCCAGGAGAGCTGCAGAGGGACTGGGGACAAGGGCTGTACCTTGGTTTGAGACAAATTTGGAGGAAAAGGTACGAAATGAACGTCCCCCTGTTAGAAGGCAGATTTCAGCAGCTCCTCCCCCACCAGGTTCGGAAAGAAATTCCTCGGAGGAAAGTGAAAAAAACCGCTATTTATTTAACAAGCAAAGTGCATGCAGGCACGGAAAAGAGAATGAACCTCTCGCTGTGGAGAAGAAACCTGGGTAGATTTCAGAGTCCTTTCTGTGGGTGTGGCTCTGCTCTCTCCGGAGCCGGGGCTCGGCGCGGGCTGCCCGGTGATGGCGATCCGGACCGCAGCAGAACAGTCCCAAGAAAAGTTCTTGCCTCAGCTAGCAGGCTAGCTACAAAGCAAAGAGTTTTAACTCTCCGTCTCCCTCCTGAGAAAAGGAGCCGAGAGCTGGGAAAAAAGCAGGAAGGTGCTTTCCTCGGCTCTGTAGCAGCAGCAGCAGCAGCGCAGGGGACCGTGTGTGTCCTTGAGCACAAACCGCTCTGAAAAATTCGCCTGGCTGCTCTCCCCCCTCTCCTGAGAAACAGCTTAAAGACACAGGAAGGCACAGGATTCATGTCTGGCGCAGGATTCATGTCTGGCACAGGGCAGACCATAGGGAACACAGCATCATACAGTCACCCCCGGACAGGCTGGAAGGACAGGAGCCAGGGAATGGCTTCCCAGTGCCAGAGGGCAGGGCTGGATGGGAGATTGGGCAGGAATTGTTCCCTGGGAGGGTGGGCAGGCCCTGGCACAGGGTGCCCAGAGCAGCTGGGGCTGCCCCTGGATCCCTGGCAGTGCCCAAGGCCAGGCTGGACATTGGGGCTGGGAGCAGCCTGGGACAGTGGGAGGTGTCCCTGCCATGGCAGGGGTGGCACTGGATGGGCTTTGAGGTCCTTTCCAACCCACACCTTTTTATGATGATGAAGAAACGACACTGCCTCACTCCATTCTTATTCTGATCAACTTTTGTGTTTTGTACCCATCTCACAGTTCAGTCCCATGTCTGACATTCCTTTGGTATCAGCTGACCCCACACAGCCCCCCCAGAGATTCAGCTGGGTTTGTGTTAATGGATTTGAAAGAGTTTTTCTTCCCAGCAAGGGAGAAGTGTCTCTGCAGCAGCACAACTTTCTTACTGGTAAAACTTCATCTGCTCTGCAAGACATCAAAAATGGGTCCTAAGGAGTTAAAGGGGTTAAGGAGACCAGCTCTGAAATGGAGTCGGATCTGGGATACTCTGATGCATTCCACTGAGATGTTTTTCCTTTTTATTGTTTTTAGGAGCAGCCACTGAACCCCTCTGCTTCTGTATCTTGGGATTTCACTGTCCTGTGAAAGTCCAGGGAACTTTCTTGTAAACCAGCATGACTGGTGTGGTCCTGAGGGCAGTCACACATTCATTGGGAAAGTTTGTTCTGTCTTGGGAATTGGACATGGACTAATGTTCTGACCTAGTCTGAGAACACAAAATCCTCTGTTTACACCTCCATATCCGCATCACCAGACAGAGCAGCCCTGGGCTCCGGGTGAACAGATTCCATGTGTTAATCTCAGCCCTGAGAACGCAGCAGGTCATCAGTGAGGCCAGAATGAAATGGGATGTGGGACACTATAGAGGGATATAGGGCTTTTCAAATGATGAGGAAAACCTCCCAAAATGCAGCTTTGGAGTTTCCCCAGATCTGCACTGAGTGTCTCAAACATGAGGCTACCTGTGAAGTCCAGGTTCCCATGGCAGGAGGGGATGGCTCGATGTGGTCCCTGGAGCTGTGGAGCTCATCTGCTCTAAGGTGAGCTGAGATGCTCTGCCAGTTCAAACAAGGAAACTTCAAACCAAATCCTAACCCCAAACCCACATCCCAGATCCCAAACGCTTCGTCTCAGGTTTCCCCTGGTGGGTGGGACCATGGGAAGTGTTTATAGCTCTGTAGGTCATGCAGAAATAAACCCTCAGCTTTTGCCCTGGGCAGCTGTGCCAGGGCTGGACAATCCTTCCCATGACGGAATTTTCCCAATATCCACCCTGAGCCTGCCCTGGCCCAGCCTGAGGCCGTTCCCTCTCCTCCTGTCCCTGTTCCCTGAGAGCAGAGCCCGGCCCCCCCAGCTGCCCCCTCCTGTCAGGGACTTGTGCAGAGCCACAAGGTCCCCCCTGAGAGATAAAACTGGTCTG